>NC_138207.1:72435942-73661776 GCF_964194415.1 Vipera berus | reverse complement strand
TTTATGATCTGTCATTTATAGAGCAGCATACTTTATGGAAATTGGCAGAACCAAAGAGAACTTAGCTCATAAAGTGGATTCCACTTTCAATCTAACAAATTTGAGCTCTCTACAGACACCAAATTATGTTTCTAGATGATGATTTTATACCACAATTTCTTCCCAAAAGAGTACAGGTCAGTATTTTATAGACACATGCAAAAGATTTGCATGAATAATCCCCCAATGAGAAAAATGTTTGAAGCAGATTAAAGTTATGAAGCCTGACTGATCATAATTATAGAGTCAGGGTTTTGCCATTTCAGTAACTTCATCTGGGATCTTTCTGCTTTGCACCATGCCCACGAGTAGTCCATAAGCAGGGTTTTTCCAGAGGATTTAAAATCATGGATCAGCTGATGCAATTTGTTAAGTATTTGGTTCCCAACATATCCAGAGCTATGAAATGTGATTGAAATTGGCCAGAAGCTCAAAAGCAGGGAACAGGGTGGTTTGAGAATCAGTATCATGTGATTTCACTGTTGCCTTATTTGATTGTCAGCTGTGGTTTGTTCAATGAAAGCACCCACACAAATCCAGATGAAATTGTTGAAGGCTGAATAATTAAAGCCAAACTACATTTTCAAGAAAGAACCCCAACTGAGGAATGTGCTAAAGCGGAGTATAGGTTCTATGTCTAGATACCTGCTCCTTCAGGAATAGTAAAAACCATCTCTAAAAGAGTGATCTTAATTCTTGGTACAAACCAGGTCTTTTTTTCTCATAGAACGCTCAGAACGGAGTTCCGGCACCTTTTTTGGATGGAACCTTGTAGGGTAGGCAAGGCGGGTTGTATGGCGTGTGTGAGTTCCGGCACCTTTTTCTTTTACAAAAAAAGCACTGGTACAAACTAATCACATTGTTATCTGACTTGAATTCAGATGTAGTCATATCTTACTCTGTTCCTTCAATGGATATCTGATGCAATTGCACAATTTTACCTGATTCAAGTAAAGAAATAGATAACACCATGCCAGGTAGAAGATAGAGATAGAGATAGATAGATAGATAGATAGATAGATAGATAGATAGATAGATAGATAGATAGATAGATAGATAGATAGATAGATCTCCATGAGACCCTATGATCAAAAGCCAGAGAATTTTTCAGTACAACTGGAAATGACCACATCAAATTAAAAGAGCATTATTGCAAAAAAAGATAATTTCTCACCCATTCAGAGGACACCATTGTAAATGATGCCCAAAGCTACTAAAAATTGTGGGAAATAGTCTTAACTGATGATAATAAAGACCATTTTGGTATTATGTTCAATTTTAAAGTGAGAATGAAATAAGGCAAAAGGATGAGATTATGATTTTCCTTCCTTTTAAAAAAATATTCAAACACAGTGGTTGTTGTTACATAGCAACATTTTAAGTCTTTTTTTCTTTTCCACAGATGGGGGGGGGAAATGAGTGCTTTTAGGGTGGGATTAAAAATGTCTAATTAACTTTCACCACTGAATGTTGCCCAATACTTGGATATGAATTGTTCCAAATCTCAACGGTTATTTTCCGGACTCACCTGTTATCTCTCTTTTCCAGGTCTCATATACTGTATATCAGACAAAAACTGAGGGACTAAGGATTTGGGTTAATCTCTACAAGTAGAAATTTTCAAGTTGCAGTGTCCTCATAAATAACCGGATCTTGTAAATATAGCATCATATTTGGAATAAATATGAACAATTTCATCCTCAAGCTGCATCCAGATATATTATAGCAAATTCCAGTGTATTCAGCTGAGACTGTTCACACAAATTTCATAACCTGGGGGAAAAAAGTACCAAATACATGTAGTTCACTGAGGATGAATTTTTTTTTCTTACAGTCCCTGCTCCATGGCAGAAATCTTAGATAAACTTTGATCTGAGTGCAGGTCAATATTCTCAACAGGTTGTTGAGAATATTCTGGTATTAATGAAAAGAAATAGCACTTTTGAGTTTCTTTATACCTATTTTATTTCATATAAACCTGATATGAAAATATTCATTCCATTTCTAAAGTTCAAAAATTAATGTTTATTTTAAAAATAGATCTACTTTAAAAGTACTGGAACTACAAAAGTAGTTTAACAATGTGCACTAAAGATTCTGAAACTAGGGCAAGGAATGTTTTGTTTAATTTCCTAATATATTGCAAAATCTCAGATACTCAAATGATTTCCATTTGAGGTGTCTAATGTAACATATCTTCAGAGATGGAAATTTACTAGCTGTTGACTTCAGCACATAAAACAGTACAGCTGGCAATACAATAACACACAAATATTGGGTAGATCAAATACAATTTTGAGATATTCCAATCTGTAGGTAATAAGTCTTGTTATATCTCAGAAACATTTTATAAAATATTGTGACAAATTCTTCACTAATTATCCACCATGTTCCATTTTCTTTTTTTTTATTAAAGAGTTTTACAAAAACAAAATTTTACAATATATCCCCAAATCCCCCCCACCCCAAACCCGCCCACTTCCCCCCCCACTTCCCAGAGCTATTTCCATTTTCACTGAGATAACTGTTTGGTTATGCCACCATAAAAGGTAAAGGTAGTTTCCCCCGCACATGCGTGCTAGTCGTTTCCAACTCTAGGGGCCGGTGCTCATCTCCGTTTCAAAGCCGAAGAGCCAGCGTTTGTCCGAGGACGTCTCCATGGTCATGTGGTTTTAACTTTATGTCCTTTTCCCTTAGAGATTATGATGGAAAGAAAGTAAAAATATTCAATATAATAGTTTCCAGTAACTTTTAACACTGAAAGTCCTTGCATGCACAATACTGTGGTGGCATTCTTGGTACAGCCTAACCAGCATTTCATGACAATGTATATATTCTATATATTAATATATATGCTATCAATGAATCACCTTTCAGTGTAATTGTACGTATAAAATAGATTAGCTTTTTCATTCTCTCTTTTGACTAGATGCCAAAGGTGCACGGAACGCTGTTACCTTCCCACCGTAGTGGTCCCTATTTTTCTACTTGCATTTTTACGTGCTTTCGAACTGCTAGGTTGGCAGAAGCTGGGACAAGTAAGAGGCGCTCACTCTGTTATGCAGCACTCGGGATTCGACCCGCCAAACTGCCGACCTTTTGATCGACAAGCTCAGCGTCCTAACCCACTGAGCCACCGCGTCCCTTATACCACCATAGATAATGGTAATTATTCTACTTCAGCAGTACAGCCAAACTGTAAGGCCCAATCACTACATATGGATGTAGTAAACTAGAGTCCAGTAAAACAAGTTTTGGAAAATGATTTATAGCTGGCTATTTACCTATGGAAAGTAAAAGTTTACAAATAATTTAAACTATCTGTCCATTCAATTCACCTTACCAGCAGTCCTCTAGTTCTGTGTTTCTTAACTTTGGTGACTTTAAGATGTGGTGACTTCAATTCCCAGAATTCTCCAGCTGGGAATTAAGCCAGTTATAGGTTAGGAAAAATGTCTCTAAATTAAATTTAGTGAAGGAACAAAACCAGAAAAGTGGGATTCTTTATAAAAATACACATTTCTGAGAAAAGTTAAAAGAGACAATGAAAAAGCTAATCTATTTTATACGTACAATTACACTGAAAGGTGATTCATTGATAGCATATATATTAATATATAGAATATATACATTGTCATGAAATGCTGGGTAGGCTGTACCAAGAATGCCACCACAGTATTGTGCATGCAAGGACTTTCAGTGTTAAAAGTTACTGGAAACAATTATATTGAATATTTTTACTTTCTTTCCATCATAATCTCTAAGGGAAAAGGACATAAAGTTAAAAACCCCTATAAAAATGAAACTGAAAAGATAAAGAGAAACTGTAGTTTCTGAAGAGTGTAGTTAGAAGGGAAAATTGTTTTCATTGAAATGCTGGTTAACCTGAACACATTCTCAGCCAAGTTATGCTGCCACCCCTGCAATGATGCAAGGCAGTACTCTAAATTTGGCTTTCCTATTCAGAAGAATATTTTTTTTTGCTTTTTAACATGATAAACTTTAAGGACTTCAGTGGAAGTCATTGTTTTGCAAAGTCACCTTTAGAAGGGATTTCATTTATCATAATTTTTGGACTGTGTTCACCTGCCATTACGTATTTTGCAATACTTACTAATATGCCTATCATTTAAGTCCTCTTCAGGTATTTGTAATAGGGACTGAACAGAGGACTTTGACTCTCTATCCATCACTGTCTCATGTTGACTCATGAAACGTAGGGAGGAATTGCCTACAATTGGCCAGCCTAATCTCACAATCTTCACAAGATTGGGAGCCCAGATTTTAATCTTGTGGACTGGATGAGTTTAACCAAGGGGAGTTGAATGTGGTTACTCCAGTGGTGGGATTCAGCTGGTTTGCACCACTTTGGCAGAACTGGTAGCTAATTTTTTGTTGCCCAGGCCCAGAATGGACTTCTGGAAGCGGCATCCACACAGAAAACCGGTTGCTCACCTATTTGAATCCCCCCAATGGGTTACTCCCTCCCCAGAGACTCTGATGCTAACTATATGAAAGAGATAATATTTAAAACAACAATAAATGAACACCAACAAAAATGCCAGTTCATAAAAATGGAAATATATGCTATGCAAAACGTATTCTGGATCAATTTGGCAATTAAAACATTCAGGTGACTTAGTTTTCCCAAACAATCACTTTTGAGTAATGATCATATTCTGTGGCATGAAAAAAAAAGCTTTCCATCTAAAACAGTCATAAATCACTTTTTTCAGTGCCACTGAATGATTGTTAAGGCTTACCTGTACAATCAGCCTACGTAGAATAAGAACTGAAATATAAAATCCCTGTGTAGGTTTTATGAATTGTCTCCCTATCTTTGAGAGCATATGGATGAGATGGCTCCATCAAATATTGAGAGAAAATGGTGGGCAGAGCAATCCAGCTCTTCTGCAACTGCAGCATAATCATGGCAGAACAAAAAGTGCCAGAAAGCTTCCTGCTTTCTTTCCTAGGTGATCCTGATAGCAAAAATGGTAAAGAAAGGACAAGAATGGGAGGGTGGATGTAAGGTATTTAAATGTTTCACACTTTGTCTGGTTATTCCTAAATTAAATCCAACACAGACTCTTCTTTTTTAATGCCCACTTTAGCCCACTTGAATTTCTTTACTGAAAGCCTGTAATATATTTAGCAGGAGTGCCGTTTTGTGCCCTGATGGAAATATGGACTTCCTGATAAATGTGCACTCACTCTTCCATGTAGTCAGCATTCTAATAAGTAAACAAGCAAATGAACAAAGCAACAAGTACTGTACAAACAAGTAAGCCTGTACAAATATAGCCAATGCAGGCATTTGTCACAACAAAAGGCTTCGTGTGAAACCAATTAAAGTTTGGTCAGATCAAGGCAGCATCACCAGCTGGGGGAAAAGACTCTACTCAACTAATCAAGGTCAAAGGGCTGAGCTTATTAACTTCCAAGTTTTAAGGGAGAGGCACTGTGGAGAAAAGCAGCTCAGAGATTGCTTGTTTGAACAATTTCTCTGCCCTGCAATGGGGGGAGGAGGGGAAAACCCCAAGTGTGGCACAGGATACTGTAGGGGAGAACTTTAGCCCGAGAAAAGAATTGTTTATGGAGATTCTCAATCATCCAGATCATAGTTGTCCCAAAGTTGCTTTTTCCAAAAGGTATCTGGACCTTGCTTTTTTTTCTGCCCTTTGAGAACATTTTGGTTCTCATTCAATAAGCTTCTTCAGTTCTCTGCATCGTGTGGTTTGCTTAACAACCATTTTGCCCAAACTAATTGCAGTCACTAAATGAGGATTATGTCACGTTTCCGACGTATGGGCTTTTCAAGTGACTCTGAGGCATTGTTTACCTTAAAAGTCCTTTATTTAGCCTAATACACCGACAAATGCTTGCTCGAAGGAAGCTGGAATCTGAAATCTCCGCCCCCTTGCACAATATATTAAAACAGAATTCTCCACCTTTCTAATTTTGTCATTAATCATATTCTCCAATTAAAGAATCAGTTTCCCTTCCGTTAGAAAACCCCGCCAAATTCTTATCTTCTTTAATTTCATGGCCTTGAGGTACAATCCTCCTTCTCCCTCCTCCCAGCCTTAACCCTATCTCTTAAAGCAATACACAAGTTTAACATATGAAACAGCTGCTTCTTCATCTCTTGTCAAGCAAGAACATTCGATGTTAGCAATGTTGACAGATTACCTGTAAGAGAGACAGGCAGTGCCAATAATGTATCCTATCCTTCCGGCAGCCAAAGCAACATTATCCATGGAAGCACAGGATGCTCTGGCCAGCTGCTCCTGCAGTAGGCCAGCTGGGGCCCAGTAGGCTGCCAATCTTCTGAAAAGTCCTCCATGGAACATAGTCGCATGGAAAACACCCATCAGGATCCATCTTCAGTCCTCCTCAGAGGGCTGGTCATGAAAGAGAGCCCCACGGTAAGAACATGTCTTTTGCAAAAGCTCAGTATAACTTCTTGGTCCTGGCTCTGTGGATATGCCCTAGGTCAGGGGTAGGCAACCTTGGCTCTTTTATGACTCATGGACTTCAACTCTCAGAATTCCTGAGCTATGCTGACTCAGGAATTCTGGGAGTTGAAGTCCATGAGTCATAAAAGAGCCGAGGTTGCCTACCCCTGCCCTAGGTAATCTTTGCCCAGGTCTTGGTTTACTGGTTATAGGTATACAAAATACTCAGTCTGAATAACACTTTTATCAACGTTTTCTTCTCTTTTGAAAGGGAGCCTTGTACCAACTCACATCTTCAGAGTAATAACTGAAATGGGACACTTTTATTACTAGATTACAATTACTCTTGGAATTATCAGACGTAAATCAGTTAATCGGTTAAAATAACTGGATTTCAATCGACACATACACCAATCCTGATAACACTGACCAGCATATCTGCATGAAATATCATGTAGCAATGTTATATAATTTGAGGATTTTTTTAAAAAAAATTGTTTTTTTCCAGGCTACACACACTTTGGGTTCATACTATTTTTAATATTTTATTTATATTTTTAATATGTTAACAAAATTACCATTTTAAATGGAACATTTGATAAACAAATAATGCTATAATTGTACAGGAATATTACTTAAATATTTTTTTTTAAATGCATAGTATTGCAGAAGGCTACAATCTGTTTCTCCTAAAAGAAATGGCCCTTGACACAAGTAATTGTTGGGTTCCGCTATGCACTGAGCAAGGAGGCATCTTCCTGACCAAGTGATTTCTCCTATCTTTTCTCCCCATTCAGTACGTATCTGTAGTGCAGCTCTGGAGGACACGAGAGGGAGCTGTAGTAGGACAGAGATAATGTTCTATCAAGGATGTCCCTTCTGTTGGCAGACAGATGTTGGGGGATTTCATTCAATTTATTCCTTGACTTGAATTTTAGTAGTTGAGTAGCAGTAGTAAGGTATGCATGAAAAGAAGAAAATGCTTTCAAACTCAGAACAAACTTCCACATTCTGGAATTTCTACTGAACTATTCTGGACCATATGTAGTTGAGTAGACCCAAACCCTGGACCACTTTGACTGTTTCATGGCTTAGATGAAATTAAAGGTAAATAAGGAAGCGGCTATCCTTTCCTCTCTCTCTCCTCTCAGCTTCTAGCACAACATATCGATTAGCCCACCTGCCCTATCAACGGTCTTCTCTTTCTTCTCAGCTACCCCATGTCCAATACAGTGTCTCCGTGGTCCAGTCTGTGCTTCCCATTTCCTGTTGTTTAGTTGCCTCCATCCTTGGCCTCCTCCTCAGGCCTCCTCATCCTCACCCACAATTCCTTTTTCCAGGATCAAAATTGCCTTCCCCCCCATGTACAGAGCCCCAAAATGGGTTAGCTCAGGTATGGGCCATCAAAAACAACTGTTCCATGCGCAGAACATTGCACACAACCGTAACACAATATGGCTTTCACTCCCTTCTACTCAGAAATAATATATTTAAGACATATAGTTTACATCTCTACAAATACAATAAAATGTTTAAACAAAATAAAAGACATAATTATATCAAAAGTATTCATAACTTTTTAAATAAAAAAATCTGTTCTATAAAGACTTAATGGACAAAAAGAAACAAGACTTAAATTTTCCCACTTGCAGCTGAAAAAAGATCAATCTGAATTTAGTTAATGTACTACACTAAAATAATAAAACTGATGCTCTGAGTATTGTAAAAGGAAGTTTTGTACAATGTGTGTAATTCTACTTTATATTTTAAAAGTTTATAAGGCTGCAATGTAGTGTAATTTTAACCTTGTGACCTGCATGATTCAATCATACAATATCATATGCAGTCAAATTAGTTTATATAAATGTAAAGTTACCTAAATTAAAATTCAAAGTGGGCACGGTGGAAGCACCTCATGTTTATATCCAAAGCACTTACAGATCATTATCTACTGCAATTGGCATATTATACCCAATTATATTTATCCTGTGGAAGTCAATGGACTAAAAACAATTTTAAGATGTTGCAACCAACATATCAAGTTGAATGAAAATGGGAAAATACAGCATAAATGACTGACTTTTTCCCAATTCCTCTGTGAAACCAAAATTGCATCTATTTCAGTTTAATTTGTGAAATAACATGTAATTCTATACTTTACAAATCCCACTTTAGGAATGATTTAGAAGTTAAGAGTTTGGTTACGCTTTTCAAGTTATAAGAGGTGGAGAAGGAGGATATGCAAATTCATAGTGCTTCCTTTGTCATAGTTTTTATCATGCATAAATTGGCGCTAAGGAATCAGCTGTACAAAAACATATAACAGGGATGCTTTACATAAGAAATTACAGTAAGGTTGCAAAACCTATTTTCTAAACCCTTAGGCAAGACTTGTGGCATTTTGGTTTTGCAACTTTTTTTAACCTAAAGAATAGAATACTCATAACCTGTCATGAAATTGCTGTATTTGCAAGGCACAAAAGGCTGCTAAATAAGGCAAATTTGGCACACAAAACAATCTTTCTTCTTGTTTAGATTCATCCCTGATATAAAACAAGCTGGTTATGGTGAGGATTTTTAACTTAGATAATGAACACATAGTCAAGAAAACTGGCCAACTGATGAATTATTTAAAAGAAGTATCATAATACTTTGTTCTGTTTAACAATGACAGAGCACCTAGTGGTTTAAATTTTCTGTTCTGTGCCTCTTTTGGAATTTTGAAACCACTTGCGGATAACTGTTCCAGAACTGCTGGCTACCACACACAGAGCACCTCCCACTGTCCACCATCTTGGTATATGATTAAGAAAAAGGACTTGAAAAATGAAAGCGAACACCACATCCATGGTTTTCATTATAGCAACAGGACCAGCTTTTTCAATCTGTAATGCTTTAGTAAGAAATATCTGACCGCCAAGTCCTAACAATCCAATTGATATCAGGAGAAATCTGTCTATACCACAATTGGGCAAAGTCCACGCGTCCATTATAAAAAGTGCTATTATACACACAATCAGCCCAATTATTGCATAATACCAAATGGACAAAAAGTAATGGACAGATTTTCCCACTTTTCTTAGGATCACAAAAGTTAAGGCAGCGGCTACTGCACTTGCAATGGCTGCTATAGTTCCTTTAAGGTGATCTGTGTAACTTTCTTCCATGTCGAGAACACTGGATCCAAATAGAAACGGTGGCCTTGCTATAAGCACTACTCCCGTGATTGTAATCAGGGTGAAAAGAAGATCCCAAAGACTGTATTTCTCTCTCAGGAAGATCCAGGCAAAGAAGGATGTAAAAACTGGGCTACTGAATGTAATGACGGTAGCGTCAGCAAGAGGCATCACTTGGAAAGCATAATAAACAAGGATCATTGCACCAGAGCCAAGCAATCCTCGGAGGAAAAGAACCATTCGCTTGTCCTTTGGTCCTAGGAATCCTGTTCTGAAATGAAAGAAACATGTACAGAGAGACATGATAGCTACCCTATGCTTGAGACTCAATAATCATACCCCGGTATCCCTAACACAGGGGTCTTCAAACGTGGCCCTTTTATGACTTGTGGGCTTCAATTCTCAGAATTCCTCAGCCAGCGTATCTGGCTGAGGAATTCTGGGAGCTGAAGTCCACAAGTCATAAAAGGGCCAAGTTTGAAGATGCCTGCCCTAACATCACACTATGAATTTTAGAACAAACCATGGTAAAAATTCAAATTCAAGAACAATACTCTTAGAATTGTTTCATGTAAACTCTCCTAATATCTAATCTTAGTACCTTTTATAACCTATATTCTTAACCACTGTACCAAATGCACTTTCTTTAAGGTTCTGAAGCTCATTAAACTTTCTTTCAGGTAAAATTGTTTCCAAGTTTTTTTTAAAAAAAGTTAACTGTGAGACAGGTGGCAAATACATTTGATAAATAAACAAAATAAGCATTCCCTATCTCAAATAAGCATGCTAGAGGGTATTTATTTAAGCTTGCTTAAATTCAATTATTAGAATGCCTATGGAGATTCTCACTCATCGAAATCACAGTTGTCAACTCATAGAATTAAACCAGGGGGTAGGCAACCTTGGCTTTTTTATGACTCGTGGACTTCAATTCCCAGAATTCCTGAGCCAGCTGGCTCAGAAATTCAGGGAGTTGGAGTCCACGAGTCATAAAAGAGCCAAGGTTGCCTACCCCTGAACTAAACAATCAACCACTAAGAACAGGTCCCTCACTGGCATCAATCCATCATCAAAGGGTGGCCCCAAAACATATTCAGTACTTCACATATCCTTTTCTTGACTAGATTTTTTCCCCATACAGACTAATCAACATTTTATTACTCTCCTCTGTCTTCATCTGCTACTGAGCTTGTAATTAGGAAGTTCAAACTATGAATGCCATCTTATGAAAGCTATACAAGTCCCATTCAAGTTGAATTTGACTCATGGGGACATCTATGCAATTTTCTGACCAATATTTCAAAAGTGGTTTGCCATCAAATTCTCTGGAGATTTTTTTTTTAATTTTCCAGTCTGGTCTACGAACCTGGCATTATATGCATGTATATGGCTACCCATCTCAAGTACACAATATTGGGCAGCTAACAATACTTAAAAACAGAATAAAAATACTATAACAACATTATAAATAGTAATGTAAATAGCAGGCAGGGAAAAACAACAACTAAGATCAATTGAGGTAATCCTCAATTTACAACAGTTCATTTAGTAACTGTTCAAAGTTACAACGGCACTGCAAAAAGTGACCTATGGCCATTTTTCACACTTATGACTGTTGCAGCATCCCCAGGGTCATGTGTTCAAAATTTGAATGGCAACTGGTTTGTGTTCATGACAGTTGCAGTGTTCTAGGGTCATGTGACCACCTTTTGCAACAGAAATTTTGGGCTCAGTTATGGTCGTAAGTCGAGGACTACCTGTAATTAAAATAACCATGAAATGGGCTCCCTTATTTCCTGGCAGTCTCTCATCTTGGAGGAGAGGAGCCAGATGCCGTCACCTTCATACATCTGTACAACTGTCAATTCTCTTGGGTTTGTCATGATGTGCACACCTATAGGGCCCTCACTTCCTGAAGCAGTGTCTCACAGCTGCAACTCAATGGCAACCTCAAACATTGGTGAGGTCCTTGTCTAAGATATGGATTCAGGTGAATGCATTATATATTAAGCAATGTAATGAGGCACTTTTTTATACCTTTGCTACAGAAGTATACTGAAACCAGAAGAAGAAAAGTGAAGTCTCCTGTTTTATTCACAATTCATTACTCTGTCTTCAAGTCCCTTCTCTGCAGCCCTTTTCTCTGGCTGGGAAATCCCATCGAGATAAAAATATAATCTAATAAAGTATAAATATATAAAAAAGGATAAACACGCCAACCCTGGGAGAAGCCAGGATTCTCATTCAGCCTGCTTAAGTTAGTGTATTAATCTTCTTTCCCCCAATCCTGTTTTACACAGATCTGACAGCACCTTAATTGGATTTAACTCTGCGAACATCACATTAGCTGTGCTTCAGATTTGTAAAATGCATGTCATGCATCCCGGTATCAGTTTAAAATATTGTGGAATTAAGTCATGTTAGCTGCAAAAGGTCTACCATCATACAGTGTTCTGATTAAAACTCAACATATTATACAGTTATATTTACCCATTCTACATATCCCAAAGGTGCTTTTCAAAAGGCAAGTAAACTTTTGTTATTTTTTTCTTGAAAATATTTCCCTTCTCATCCAATAAGCTTCCTCAGTTCTGACTAAGAAGCTTCTTGAATGAGAAGTAAAATGTTTCCAAGGAAACAACCAAGAAAGTCCAGTTGCCTTTAGGACAACCATGATCTGGATGATTGAAAATCTCCATAGACATATATCCATCCCATACATCTTTTGTGCATTTTAATCTTCTATGAAGTTTTTTTGTTTGTTTTTTTCACATGCAAAAGGAAGAGAATACTCACTTGAAGTATATTAATCCAGGAAGAACAAATGTTATTTGAAAAACACATCTAATAGCACTGATTTCCACTGAATGAACATCTTCAATTTTCTTTAGAAATAAAGAAGCCACAGAGAACAGGAAGGCAGATAATAATGTATAAAACAAGCCAAGCCCCGGACATCCATTTTTCTTCTTTATTCCTACAATGGGATAATTGTAGTTTTCAGTTAGTAATGGATAATTAAAAAAATAAAAAAAATATTTTTTTTATATGCATGGCGACATCTGAAGCAGAAACACTCAGGGAGAATACATTGCAGTTCTATATTGCCTGAGAGTCCCTATCCCTACAGACATTCAAATGTTAATACATATACATATATGTATACTTTTTAAATTGAAATAAAGTGAATATATAGTGGATTTATACACTATTATGAAGAATAGTTAATTCTGGGTTACACATTTGGGGAAAATTTGTTCAGACTGATAATATTAGCAGTAGGCCTCCTTAAGTAACACCAGCTGCCTGCAATTAGTGCAGGTTCGAGTCCCACCAGGCTCAAGGTTGACTCAGCCTTCCATCCTTCCGAGGTAGGTAAAATGAGGACCCAGACTGTTGGGGGCAATAAGCTGACTTTGTAAAAATGCCACTTGGGGAGGGGGCCCAAAAGCCCTAATAAGCAGGCATATACATAGAATGAAGGCTATTGCTAAGCACATTGATTTGTGCTTCTTAGATTGTAAGGCGCCCTGAGTCTTCGGAGAAGGACGGGATATAAATGGGATTAATACACACACACACACACACACACACACAGATAAATATATATATATATAGTCAAAAATGTTGAAGGCCAGTTAATCTAATAATCATTCACCTTCATTCAGAAGAAAAGAGCTCAATCAAGTAATATTTTCTTATACATAAAATAATAACAAAAGGAAAAAAAACCAATAATTCACTATATACCGAAGAAAATGATTGTAGACCACTGTCTCTCAACCTTGGTAATTTGAAAATGTGTGGCCTTCAAGTCCCGGAATTTCCCAACCAGTGTGTGTTGGCTGTGGAATTCTGGGACTTGAAGTCCACACACCTTCAAGTTGCCAAAGCTGAGAAACACTGATACTGAGTGACACACTAATAATAAATATCAGAGCCCAGACAATTATGTGAACCAAATGAAACCCAGAAACACAAAGAATATTTTATTTGTTAAATTTATATCCCATAGATCACAGGTCGGCAACCCGCGGCTCCGGAGCCGCATGCGGCTCTTTGAGCTGTCTCCTGCGGCTCCCAGCCGCCTGGTGCGCGCGCACCTCTTCGAACGGGCAGTGGTGCGCGCGCACCTCTCCAAATGGAGAGTGGCACCACCCGTTCCGAGAGGTGCGCGCGCACCTTTCCGAAGGGCGGAGGTGCGCGCACACTCGCCAAACCGCCGGCATCCCGTCCGGAGACCTGCCGCGTTCGTCAAACATTGACGAACACGGCAGCTGTGCAAATGGGATGGCGGCGGTTTGGAGAGTGCGTGCGCACTTCTCCCAAGCCGCCGCCGTCCGGAGACCTGCCGACGTTTGGGGAGGTTTGGGGAGGTGCGCGCGCACCTACGGTCGTTCGGAGAGGTGCACGTGCACCTCTCGGAATGGGTAGCGGCGCCGCTTCTTGCGAAAGCTGCCGCGGCCCGTCTGCAAAGCTGCCAAAAGCGGCAGCTTTGCAGACAGGCTGTCGCCGTCGCGCAACCGGGAACCGGTTCCATCACACATAAAAAAAAGGCAACCGCGCGCGTCCGCGCATGCGCAAGGAAAACCCGTTTTGCACATGCGCAAAATGTTTTTTGTGCATGTGCGTGCATGGACGCACGCACACGGCTCCCACTTTTTTTTATGTGTGATGGAACCGGTTCCCAGTGGCTCTTTTCCTTTTTCGAGTTGCCGACCCCTGCCATAGATCAAGGTTTTATATATACCGTGTTTCCTCAAAAAATAAGCCCTTGCTTGATTTTTGGGGGGTGGGTAAAATAATAACAAGATTTTTTGGGGGTGGGCCTAATATAAGCCCTAACCCAAAAATAAGCCCTAGTTTGGGGGCGAGGCACATGCCTAAAAATCAAGCTAGGGCGGGGGTAGGGGTATGGAGCTGCTCCATATGCCCCACACCCATTTACCTTGCAGGCAGGCCTCTTCCTTGACGGTCCATTTCTTCTGTGGCGTCTTCTGCAGCCAGGCCTGCATTTCTCAGCCACAGGCTTTTCCAGAAGGGCACTGCAGCCAAGAACCAAGCTATGGATTCAATCCATATCTTGATTCTGCAAGACCTCTGCAGCCGAGAACTGAGCTATGGATTGAATCCATAGGGGCTGTTGGTGCCGGAGGTGAGTAAAATAAGACCTGGTGCCTCTTCTGGAGGGGAAAAACAAAATAAGACCTGGTCTTATTTTCGGGGAAACACGGTAGCATTTCCTCCTCGTTTTCCCACAACAACAATTCTGTGGGATAAGTTGATCACAAAGAGAGTGACTGCTTAAAGCAGGGGTCTTCAAACTTGGCCCTCAGACATGCTGGCTGAGGAATTCTGGGAGTTGAAGTCCACAAGTCATAAAAGGGCCAAGTTTGAGGACCCCTGGCTTAAAGTTATCCACCGAGTCTCCACCAAGGGCAGACTTGGGCTTCAGCCTCCTTTTTCCTAGCTCAATATGTTAATCACTACAACATTCTCTTGGCCTTCAATTAATATATTTAGAAAGGAAAAACAGAAGAAAAAATACAACCAGAGTAATTTAGAATGACTGTAAGGGAAATACTAAGAGCTTTACTTCAAGGCTGCTAATGGATAATTAAAAAGAATCAATGTTATGAGCTAACTTCATGAGGCATAGGTTCAGAACTACTGTATGTAGCAAGAGCGCTTACTTATTTTTAGTGGCAACAAAAATTCAGGCGTTAGCATCTTTTCTGGCTAACTGTAATGGAATGTGTGGATGACCTTGGGAGAGGGTGGGAAGAGATGCTGTCTAAGGAAGCCATAAGAGAAGAGAGGTAGGAGCCCTGAGTGACTTAAGGGTCAGAAAAAGAAACTTAGGAAGGACTCACTTTAAATGATCAAGCTAGTAAAAGTCTGTACCTTGAGTTTTGCAAGGTTGATGTCAGATCTCCCAAATAAACCAGTCAGGAGGCACAACTAAATGAACTAATTCTACTTTATTGCAAACTAATTCTACTTTATTCTGTTTATTACATTAACAGAATCTTGCAACATTCTCAAGGACTCAGGATGGTCAGGACCAGTTAATTAATACATGCTCAACATCCAACAGTAAAAAGAAACAAGAAGTTCTGGGACAATGTATGCATCTTTTTCTTCTTTCTAAAGAACTTGCTGAAGACAGAGAAGGTAATCCGAGAATTTTCTTAGGACCTGGCTGCTTCCAGAAACTGCATATAGTACTCTTAGGAAAGCAAATAATGCTTTGCAATTATTTTTCCCTCTCCCCTGTTCTGGATTAGTTCATCTAAGGTGATTAAACAAGGCAAAGATATGTCTTGGGATTTAGTGACTGAAACAAAGCATGATTTGGCGAGCTGCTTCTGCCAGTTGCTAGGCAATGAGGAATTAAACCTGAAACTTGAGCATCACTGTTTTCTAATACTGAACAGCTGTGAGTGCAAGGTGACAAAATATAGAAGGTCATGGCCTCCCCACCTCAGATCATGTAGATCTGTGCTAAAATCAGCTTTGAACCAGCAGTGAACTTTCCATTTTGAAAAGACTGAATCTCGAATCACTGGTGACACTAATGCGCTTAAAATTAATAACTATGCTTGATATGAGAAATTAAACATGGATTTTTACAGTATCGTGATTCAGTAGATCTAGCATCCAATATCCACAAATGAAAAATAAGTATTGTATTTCTTACAGGTGGTCTGTGGAGAGGTCAAAAAAGTCAAGATGGCAATCACAAATTCCACACCTTTGTATATCATCGATGTTGTACATGGGCACGAGACTCTTGATCTCTTTTCTACAAATGTCCCTGAGTTCTTACATGTTTAAGAAAATAAAGCTGGGGATAAAGTCTTTAAAGACTTCCTACTGTAAAAAGGGTAATAAAATTATGTTATATATTAGATCAGTACTTTTGCCATTTATATCCATTTGTCAAAAATTGTAGTGGTTTTAAAAAAAGCAATTTTTTTACAGGTTTTGTGAGAGGCAACTTGACAATAAAATGCTGCCCGGCATTGATAATCTCTTTGTCTGATTTTAAGAGATCTTCATATGTTGTGTTTTGTTTTACTCATCAGAGACACACAAACTGACAAATGATATCATTGGAATATAAAAATCGGCACATTCAACTATTTCCTCTCCTTTTTCCAGCTTTCAAAGAAAGGCCCTTTTTCAAGAATAAAGGTAAAGGTAAAGGTTCCCCCGCACATGCGTGCTAGTCGTTTCCGACTCTAGGGGCCGGTGCTCATCTCCGTTTCAAAGCCGAAGAGCCAGCGCTTGTCCGAGGACGTCTCCGTGGTCATGTGGCTGGCATGACTAGACACCAAAGGTGCATGGAATGCTGTTACCTTCCCACCGTAGTGGTCCCTAATTTTCTACTTGCATTTCTACGTGCTTTTGAACTGCTAGGTTGGCAGAAGCTGGGATGAGTAACAGGCACTCACTCTGCTATGCGGCACTCGGGATTCGACCTGCCAAACTGCCGACCTTCTGATCATAATTCCCAGTTGCTAATACTGAGTGACATAGCCTGCTTGGAGCAAAACAGGCTGAGATCTAGACATCCAGCTATCCAGCACTTGTAAATGATTTGAACACTCACAACATATGGAAACAACATGGATACAAAATTGCCCTCCACAATTTGAAGTTTTCGCTGTATCTTAGAAAAACCAGCCCCATGCACTATGGACAACACTGAACCAAATTTGCACTGGTTGTGATTGATGTGCAGAAGCCCTCTGTAAGTGGAACAAAATATCATCACCAAATTGTGATTGTGGGGCCAAAAAATAAACAATCCAACACATTGAGACAGAGTGTTAAAACAGAGCCTAGAATGGAGATTTCGCTGATTTCCTGTCTGCGACAAATGAAGTAAAAAATTATATTTGCAACTTAGACTCATGTTTGTTATCTTCCTGTTAGGAGTTCAGATTTTATATTCTGTTTTGTATTTTACCCGTGTTCCTTTTACTGAAATATGATATGAATGTGCCATATGATAGATAGCTAGGTGGACAAATACAATAAATTTTATTTATTTTATTTTATTTTAATCCCATTTATATCCCGCCCTTCTCCGAAGACTCAGGGCGGCTTACAATTTAAGCACAAACCAATGTGCTTAGCAATAGCCTTCATTCTATGTATATGCCTGCTTATTAGGGCTTTCGCCCCCCCCCAAAGCGGCATTATTACAAAGTCAGCTTATTGCCCCCAAAATAAATATCCACTGTTCTTTTTTATCAATGCATGTCCAAATGTCAAGAAACAGAAGACAAAAATGACAGGCAGAAAGATGCTACAGTCACTGACCAATTCAAAACCAAAACCATATTCAGAGCAGCAAATAAAAACCACAGAAAAACATAATAATAGTAGCCTACATTTTGGTGTGCCCAAAATGTGACCTATTATACAAACAGCAAAACAAAACTTAGCCATGTTCAGAGAAATAAAATCACATTAATCAGACAGTTACAACTTTAAATAAACTGAATCTGGATAACCTCAAAATCAGACTATGGTAGATGGGGATTTGTTAACTGACAGAATAACAGAATAGGGTTGGTAGGGTTCTTGGAGGTCATCTAGTCCAACCCCCTGGTCAGGAAGGAACCCTATACTATTTCAGACAATGGTTGTCTTTCAGTGTTGGAGTACCCACAACTTCTGGAGGCAAGTTGTTCCACTGACTGATTGTTCTAACTGTCAGGAAATTTCTCCTTAGTTCTAGGTTGCTTCTCTCCTTGTTAACTGCATTCAGGCATCTTTATAATAAGGATAGCACACAGCAAAATGTGGGTTAATGTTTCAGGAACTCCTTTCCCACAATATGATACTCTGTAATTTCCATTCAAAAATTGTGGTTGGAACATTAAATCTTGCCATTTAAGATGTAAAATCTCATAATTACCAGGCAAATCAGTGACATTTTTTATAAATTGAAAGAAAATGCTTATATTTGCTAGTAACGTGCAAATATTTACATTTCAGAAATGGATAGAAATCTTTTTTGCAACCAGAGCCTGTTTCTTTTACGGCATCTGAGAATTGCAGCAGCGATGGTGCTGTTATCCCTATAGAGGATGGATTGAAATGTTCAGTCTATCTGGGTGGTAAGATTGGAGAGATTTAGTTAACTTTATTCAGTTAATGAAGATACAGCAGTTAATGTAAAGAACAGCACGGAGATTAGCAGAGGATAACCACACCTACGTTCAGCCTTTTTTAAAAAAAAACAAAAAAACCCTAATGACTCATGCTACGGAAAATCGACAACTAGTTGGCATGTTTTAGGAGCACTTCTCCTTTGATCACAAATATGGGTCTGGGGAAGATCATATACTGACAATAGCTTACCCATTCCAGATTCCCCTTAAAAATAATTACTTGAATCTTATCAATCTAGGAAGTTAAAAAAACATTAAAGAAGCAGGCAAGGGTAAATCAGTTCCATACTGAAGGTGTCTATGAAGTCACTAAGAGGCGAGCTTAACTCAAATCAGACTACCGTATCTTTTTGTCTAGCTTAGAAGATCATTGCATTTAAAGACTTATTCGATAATAAATTGATATCTGATGATTTAAACTTAACCTAGTTGTTCTTTAAGAGAGATTTAATGTTTGAAAGATCTGATAAAAAGACGTTCTTGACTTACAGTTAACAATTGTTCATAGTTACAATTGACTCTTAAAAGGTACAGTACATACGGCTGTCCTCGAAGTTATGACTGCGCCCCCAAGGTCATGCGATTGCATTTCGAGTGCTTAGCAACCGGCTCACAATCATGATCAGTTGCAGTATACTGCAGTCATATGAGATTTGGGATGTTTTTTTCCATTTTCCAGCTGAAAAACACCCATTTGATATGATAGATTCATTTAACAACTAGGTGGTTTGATTAATGCTCACACTGACTTGCTTTATCATCATCATAAAAATGGTCATAGAAGTCCAATCATATGGTGTCTTAATTTATGGCCGAAATTTCAGGCTCAATTATGGTTGTACATCAAGTGCTACTTGTACCACAATTAAAACATTAGTCGTTATTTACCACCATTTTAGCCACCCCAGGTTTAACCCCCCCACTGGAAAACTTTTAATCAGAATTAGAAATTTTAATTAGCGGAGTTATTTGTTGCATTTGAACAGTATTTAAGATTATTTTAAAATAAAATGTTAACATTGATGTGATAAGGAGTCACTATTGCAGAGGTAGGCAACCTTGGCTCTTTTATGACTCGTGGACTTCAACTCCCAGAATTCCTGAGCCAGCTGTACTGGCTCAGGAGTTCTGGGAGTTGAAGTCCACGAGTCATAAAAGAGCCAACGTTGCCTACCCCTGCACTATTGTAACATATAGAAATAAATAGTTCATAAAAATAGCAGTGATCAGTGCAAGAAACAACTCATCCTCTAAACCAGGGATGGTAAATTACTTTTCCCAAGGTAAATTTCCCAAAAGTAAATTACTTTTCCCACCTCAGAAACTGAGATTGCTGTGGAGGGCCAAACCAATAGGCCTGTGAAGTACACAGATATGCACACACTTACATAAATTAAAAAAAAACACATAGCAATTGCCTTTAAAATAAAAGCAATTCATGCAGGCCGGACGTGGTCAGAAGTGCCTTGGGGGCCATAAAAAACGTTGGTTTAGACGCAGGGGTAGGCAGCCTTGGCTCTTTTATGACTTGTGGACTTCAACTCCCAGAATTCCTGAGTCAGCATGGCTCAGCTTGGAAACCTCTCCCTTTCCCCTCAGCGTGGCTGGCTCCGGAATTCTGGGCGTTGAACTCCATGAGTTGTAAAAGAGCCAAGGTTGCCTACCCCTGCTCCAGACCATGGTTGTCCCGAAGGTGCTTTTTCAAAAGGCAACTTCTCATCCAGCAAGCTTCTTGAGTTCTGACTTCTAGGATGAGAAGTGAAACGTTTTCAAGGAAAAACAAAGTCCAGTTGCCTTTTGAAAAAGTACCTTTGGGACCGCAAGCCACATCTTAGGTTGGAACGGGACAACTCACCTCAGTCAATTTGTCACAGCCAACTCGCCATGGCCAACTGGCCATGGGGCAACTCACTGCAGGACAATTCAACAATTCAATTTAATTATTTTAAAGTAATTAAAAATATTTTAATTACATAGCTGGCTCAGCAATTCTGGGAGTTGAAGTCCACGAGTCATAAAAGAGCCAAGGCTGCCTACCCCTGCGTCTAAACCAAACATTTTTCATTATTGCCAACTTTAAGTCTATGGACTTTAATTCCCAGAACTCCCAGTCAGCCATTCTGACATTTGAACTACATACAACGTAAAAGTTGCCAACGTTGAGAAACATTGCTGTAAACTGTGCTTTTTGAGACTGTACTTCATCCCTGGATTCAACTTCTTGGCCTGTCAACTGCATTGACTTTCCTGTCAGAAAAATAATAATAATTTCTCCTTATTTTATACTTTGACTTCTGGCTAAGTTTTGTTTTACTTGCCCCAATTCCAAGCTTGGAAGAAATTATATACAAGTCAACAATCATTTCTTAAACTTTCTAAACTAGCTCATGGATTGTTTGGTGTTTTGTTTAATTAAATTAGGCATAGAAATGAAGGAGCAGTGGCAGAATGAGATACAGTTGGGAAAAAGGACAAGAGGTGACTACAATGCATATGCAATGGCAACTTTGGGACAATGGCATATATCTGAAATCTCAAGCAGACTACATGCAACCTCTGGAAGTATGCTGTACACTTTAAACGACTTAAAAACCATTTGTTTAGTAACCATCTGAATTTAAATGGCACTGAAAAAAGTGATTTTTGACCACTTTTCACACTTATGATTGTTGCAGCTTCCCTGTGGTCATGTGATCAAAATTTGGGCACTTGATAACTGATATGTATTTATGATGGTTACAGTGTCCCAGGATCACGTGACCACCATTTGTAAACTTCCCAGCTGGTTTCTGACAGGCAGTGTCAATGGGGGGAAGCAAGATTCGCTTAACGACTGCATGCTTCACTTAACAACTGCAGAGATTCACTTAACTGGGGTGAAACTCTTAACAACTGCCTTACTTAGCAATGCAAATTTTGGGCTCGAATGATATCTAAGTCAATGACTACCTGTAACAAAGAAAACAAAATTATGTATCCAATAAGTCTTTCCTCGTTCAGCAGAAGAGAGGAACACTGAAGTCAAAGGTTTCACTGAGACTCACAAAAATCTGTGACTCATTGTAACTTTGGTGTTCCAATTCAGGTCATTTTTGTTTTTATTTGTGGCAGATATGCCTTTTTTTTGTCTTTACTTCTACTTAGCAACTATGGGAGAAAATACTAACATTACACCAGTATTTCCCATGTAGCACCCCACAGTACAGATGTACACGTTGTCTTGTGCATCAGTTGAGGCCTTTCCTGGATCAGGAGTCCTTGCACTCCAGTTATTCAAGCTCTGGTCATCTTGTGTTTGGACTACTGCAATGTGTCCTACATGGGGCTACCCTTGAAGAGCATTTGTAAGCTTCAACTGGTGCAGACTGCAGTGGCACGGGCAGTTTTGGGGGCTCCTACAGTGGACCACGCTACGCGGTTTGCTTCTGAGTGCAATTTGTCAGAGCACGCACAATCTTATTGTGCTGAGGTAACCCAGGAGTAAATACAGTAAACAGTGGTTTGTATTAAATGGTGGTTTATATTACAATATCTACAAATGTACTAGAAACAAAATACATACATGTGGTGATAATTCAGCAAACTCCGATACACAGCAGGAATTACAGCAGGAAACAGACAAGAAAGAGAGAACACAGCAGCAGAGACTTCCCTTTTATACTCCTGCTCTTAAAGGGATAAACACACCTGCTGAGTCATCCCTGATTGCATCATCCACCTTACATTACATTACATTAGCTGTTTAGCCTTTAAATAATTATCAAAGTGTTGGTTATTATCTTGAAAGCCCTGTCACACCCCAATGGGACTGGCCCACCCCACCCACGCTGGCAGAGGAGGTATGCTGCAGACTCCGAATTTTGATTGGTTGGGTCCAGGAGAAGGGCCTTCTCTGCCTTGGCTCCTGCCCTTTGGAACAACTTACCCTCTGAGGTGAGATTGGCTCCCGCCCTTCTGACCTTCTATAAAGGCCTGAAGTCCTGGTTCTGCCAGATGGCTTTGGGCCCCAACGGGGGGAATGGTTGATGAATTAACAGGCAATCCCAACCTTCCTCCCTGAACATCCTGCTCCCTCCCTCAATATCTTTTAACTATAATTCTATCTTAATTCAATTTTTATCATTTTAGAAATATTTATATTTTATAGTTTTAATGCTATAATCTACCAAGAGTCACTCCGAAACCAGATGGGCGGCACATAATTCTAATAAATAAATAAATCTAATAAACCATCAAACAAAGAAATGTGTTGCCCTGTATCTGAAGTGCATTTAGCTGGGGAAAAAGAAGCAGTGAGCTCCTACTTACATGCATGTTTCTTTTTTAAAATGCAAACAGTTTGGCCCTTAACCTACTTATACAGATCGTATCTTCTCCATAATAAATTCACAATTCTTTCAACCACCAGTCATCTCTCTGTCCTGCACGCAAGGTGGTTCACTCTTTCTCAGTAATACAAAAAAAAATGATTCAAAGCAGTGCACAAAATATTAACTTAATACATATCCAAGGCATCTTGCATCTCAAGCATATTACAATTGGAACTGTACGTGCACATCTCAGTTTAATCAAGTCATTTCAATCTAGATTGTTCATACAGGAACAGACAGGACCATTTGACATCTGATTAATTATACCCACTGCAAACTTGTTTTCATCTCAATTGAATTATTTTCCTAGTTTTCTCATTATACAACAAAGGCCCACGTTAATGGGTACTGTTTATTTTCATATTATATTAAAGTAGGGATGCTCAAAATGAACTACAGCTGATGAAAGAAATACAAACCAGGCTGACCTTGAAGAATAAAACATCAGGTTAATGTTTAGCCAGTCTATTTGATTATCAGAAAAAAATAAGGTGCCAAATAGTGGAATAGTGGAATAGTTAAAGTGGATCACAATCCAAGGAATTACAAGGTTCAAGCCTCCTTCTCTGAAGTACAATATGGCAGGGTTTCCTAACCTTGGTAAGTTTAAGACACATGGACTTCAACTCCCAGAATTCCTCAGACTGCACATTGAAGGCCATGCATTTTAAAGCTGCCAATGTCAGGAAACCTTGCCATATAGTAAAAGCCTTTGAAACTTACTTCTCTATCAAAAGCATCGAGTCCCTGTTAACAAAGAGAAAACCCTTACATTACCAACAGATACAGTACGATGCAAAAGTGTTAGGCAGTTGTGTAAAAATGATGTAGATTAAAAATGCTTTCAGAAATAGAAGTGTTAATAGTTTATCAATTAACAAAATGGAAAGTAAATAAACAGAAGAGAAATCCAAACAAAATCAATATTTGGGGCGATCACCCTTTGCTTTCAAAATAACATCAATTCTTCTAGGTACACTTGCATCCAGTTTTTGAAGGAACTCAGCAAGGTTCCTTCAAAGTTGTTCCAAACTTCTTGGAGAATAACCACAGATCTTCTGGGGATGTAGGCTGCCTCCACCGATTCTGTCTGTTCATGTAATTCCACACAGATTCTAATCTATGATGTTGAGATCGGGGGTGGGGGGTGGGGTGGGGTGGGGTGGGAAACCATCACTTCCAGGGTTTCTTCTACTTCTTTATTCTTAATGACATTGGCTGCATGTTTGGGGCTGTTGTCCTGCTGCAGAATAAATTTGGGGCCAATCCCACGCTTCCCTGATGGTATGGCATGATGGATAAGTATCTGCCTGTATTTCTCAGCATTGATCTTTGATCATTGATCCTGACCAAATCTCCTAGTCCATTTGCAGAAATGCCTCCCCAGACTTGCAAGGAACCTCCACCATGCTTCATTGTTGCCTGCAGACACACAATGTGATGGTTTTCGCGGATGCCTCTCCAGATGCCAGTTCGGATGAGGGTGAGCCAGTTCCAGGCATATCAGAAGGGAATGTGGAGGAATGTCAGGAGGTTGACAGAGGCTCTAGGACAGGAGCGGTAAAGCCGAGTACTGCACTGTAGAGCAATCACAGGAGGAGCGACCAGACAAGTGGTTGGCTGCGCTAGGGAAAGGAGGGGCACAACTGCAGTGGGGAGGCCCAGAGGAGAGTGCACACAGCTGCAGCTGGCCAGTGGGGATGAGGAAGAACTGCCTCTCCTCCTGATCCAGGGCTGAGAAGACACAGGCACAACGGAGGTCAGCCAGTGTTTCAATTCCACTCTTCAGTATATCAATACTTCCAGCATTTCCTCATTTCAGTTTCATTCCAATTTCATTCAATTTTCTGGAAGTTTATTTATTTATTTATTTATTAATTAAATTTTTATACCGCCCTTCTCCCGAAGGACTCAGGGCGGTGTACAGGGCAATAAATATCAAAATATAAATACAAAAGTTAAAAAAGAAGTTAAAAAGAATTAAATAATTATGCCCAATATAATACAATAATAAAACTGTGTTAAAACTAAATCCAACCCCAAACCCATCAGACCAGGCCAGATTGTTCAAATAAATAAGTTTTAAAATCGCGCCGGAAGGAGCGAAGGTCGGGGGCCATCCGGAGCTCAACCGGCAAGCGGTTCCATAGGTCTGGCGCGCCCACAGAGAACGCCCTCCCCCTGGGGGCCACCAATCGACATTCTCTGATCGAAGGCACCCTGAGGAGGCCCACTCTGTGGAAGAGCACTGGACGGAGGGAAGTTGATGCCGGTAGCAGGTGCTGCCGTAAGTAATCCGTTACTTCACCTACTTCCAAAACATTTTTTCCATTAAAGTTGCTCAATTTCTGTACCTCTTTTAATCTTAATCACTCTATGTTCTCATTGAATAGTCTTCTAAATCCTAATCCCTGGGCTGCAGCCCATTACTGGGCCACGAGCTGTTTGGAACAGGGGCATGGAAGTGGCGGGTGAGCGTGCACACATGCACTCATGTCTCCACTAGCACGAGCAGTGTCTGTGTATGCATGCACAAACACTTGTGCCTGCCACTTGTGCAAATTGAGTTGTGCGCACATGCACACACTTAACTGCCACTCACACAGAACCATCCCTTTCTCCCCTTCCTGCCAGTTCGCAAAGCCAGGGAAGCTCTGTTCTAAATTATCTCTTTCTCTGTAATCATATTATACGTCTTCTTCTAATCCTCATTTTTTACAGCAGTCACTCACTCTTATGTACTTTTCTTCATCCACAGCCTCTTTCACTTCATCATTGTACAATGTTTCCTTCTTCATCCTTCCCAGTAGCATAATTCCCACATACTTCTGTAATACTCTATATCAGGGTGACAAACTGCCAGCCCACAGGCCGGTCACATCACAAGGAAACCGCCCCCACGCCATTGCCGGTAATGGAGAAAAAGCTCCGATACATGTCTGCTCTATAGCAATGTTTCTCAACTTTGAACACTTGAAAATGTGTGGACTTCATCTTCCAGAATTCCTTTCACTCTGCTCCATGCAGCTCCTGCATGCTCTTTCTATTCGTTCTACCGCGAGATGAATCTGCTATTTTTTCCCCAAATGAAAGACTATGCCATTGCTTCACACTGCCAAAATAAATATAATATAATAAAGGAACTTTTCATTCAGCTGTTTTCAACAAGCCCAGCAAATTGCTACACTTTTTGCATTATCTATCTTTTCAATGTAAACTTTAAGAATGGAGTAAGATAATATTTTCCAAACACAATGTTCTACTGACATTGGATCTTAAAATATAATCATACTTTCAACACAGCTTTGAAAAGGCAACATTATACCCTTGATAGAAATTTAAAATTCAAGTTGACTTCATAATTACACTGAGGAACAGAGATGTCATTTTTACTCAGGATCAAGTCTGGCTAGAGATTGACAGAAGTTAACATATTTCTGTGTATGAATGAATAAATTACACATAAAAGCACAAAATGCTCTAAGACATTATGAGCCTGTATCCAAAATACTTTTTCTTCCCACAGGAGATGCATTCAATCATAAACATTCCAATCTATACATATTTTATAGAAAGGTTTGATATGTCGAGTCAAATCTTTAGTATGGTCACATACCAGCACAGATTCAATACTGTATAAGTTTATGTATAAACTTAAAGCCATCTCTTACAGATATTACATAATGGAGAGCAGTGTCAGATAATAATGAACAAAACTACAAGTAATAATTCTCATTTAATGATTGGTCACTTAATGACCATTTAAAGTTACAGTGAAACCCCCCCACCCAAAGTTACTTACATCCCATCCTCAAAGTTACAACAAACACACACACACACACACACACACACACACAGAGAGAGAGAGAGAGCACATTTTGGGTACTTGGCAACTAGCTTGTATTTACAACTAGTTGCATCATCCCACAGTGATCCCACAATTGCACCTTTTTGCCAGTTTCCAGCAAAAACTATCCATTCAAGAGAATAGATTTGCTTAATGACCATGTACTTTGCTTAATAACCATGGTGATTTGCCTTATGACCATTATACAAATGATTGTAAAAATCAAGTCAGGCCACATGGTGATCTGCTTAGCAATCACAATGACTTATGACAAAAATTCTGGGCTCAATTGTAGTTAAGTAAGGACTATTTATATGTCATGTTTAAACCAGATATAGTCCTCAGCCACTATCAAACAAGATGAAACAGTCAATTATGGGATTAGTTAGGATGGTACCATTTTTGCTTAAGACAATAAAACATCTTTGTCTCCACTTGCAATCTCAAATGATACAATCCAGGTATTTTGTTTACTATTTGAAAATGAAGCCAAGCTATTCAAAGATATCACACAAGGCAAAAAAGATACTATATGCCAGGACAGTATTTCTTAAATTCTCATATTAATTGTGTCAGTAAGAAAAATCAAAAGTATATGCCAAGAAGCTTTAGGAACTATGTATAGTACTGAAATTCTTAACAATACCTGAAGATTCTATGAGGATTTTATTTGGATGTTAAAGTTTATACAATATAATTGCATTTGCTAAAAGAAATAGAAGTTCATCTGCTCTAATATAAAAAGTTATAATTTGCTCTTTGCCTGTGACTTAAAGATTTAAAAATGAATGAATACACAAAAGCACACTATATATACAAAGCTAATTGAATGGGAAATATTAGTTTCTGCTTTTCTACAGTAATATGCTTAGGTTGAACATCAATTAAAATATATATTTATGTGAATTTGCATGGATATGTATATACATATATGTACATCTATATATGCATGTATATGTATATAAATGTATACAAATAATTATATTTACAAAGAATGAGAATACGGGCAATTTAATACCATTATTCTGTAACATATTCCGTATTACTATAGGTCCAGACCAGAGACTCATGATACATGATTTCAAAATTAACAAATGAAATTATCCCACAGCAAAATTTAATAGTTTGTAAAAAAAACTATTTTAGTATAAAAATAATCTGCTAGAAAGGCAGGGGCGTCAAACTCAATTTCATTGAGGGCCGCATCAGCATTGCGGTTGCCCTCAGGGGCCCAGGTGGGTGTGGCCTGGGTGGGTGTGGCCTACTGTGTGGGCATGGCTAAAGTGTGTATGGCCTACTGGGTGGGCATGACCAGCTCTACATCGTTCGCATCAAGGGTGCCTATGGGGGCCTGGGCAGGAGTGGGACAGATCTGAGGGTCTCTGGCAGGAGGAGGGTCTCTGGGCCAGGGCCAAGGCAGTTCCCTCGCTGTTTCCAGGATGGCTTCGCGGGCCGGATCTGGCCCCCGGGCCTTGTTTTTGACATGTCTGTGCTAGATGATTTTACAGGACTTTATGTATGTATGTACATATGCATGCATGCATGTATGCAGCTACACTGCCCATCTCACCTAAGTGACTATGGGTTGTTTTCAAACCTATTAAATAAAATGTGTAAACTTAGTTTACAAACTAAATAATAGTAATCGTAACTTTTACAGTAATTAACCTGGAACTAAAGTTTCCTGATTCAATACAAACATGATTTTTTTTTCCATTAGAAGGATAAGACACAGTAAGGCATAAGGTCATGTGTTAAATTAATTTAGATGAGTCGTTACGCATTTAAAGGAAGGTTTGTTTACCTTTACCACTTTGTGTGAAGAAGGGATGCTAAACCGCGTTCAAACTATTGTAGTTCTGGGCCCAAGAGTGCTGAATAAATGGGTTACAGTAAATACGGATTCAGGACGTATAGAAACCTCCCCCTCCTCCCCCCAAGAATTCATATTTCCATAAATTTTGTAACTTAGACAAAAGCGAAAAATGAAAAATCTAAAAAAATGCAGAGCTGGGCAGGGCTTTCGGGAGGTAAGTGCTATAAAACGTTGGGCAGCGTTCGGTTTCTTGGCACTCTAATCCTAATCCACTGAGTTTTTTTGTTTGTTTGTTTTTTTATTGTGGTGGTGGTTTTGTCTTGGTTTTGTTTTGTTTTTATTATATTTGTATACCGCCCTTCTCCTGAAGGACTCAAGGACTCAAGGCGGTGAACAGGGCACATATAAAAGTACAGAATACAAAAATTAAAAAAGAATTAAATAAGAGCCCAGCTAAA
Organism: Vipera berus; assembly: GCF_964194415.1. Taxonomy (NCBI): domain Eukaryota; kingdom Metazoa; phylum Chordata; class Lepidosauria; order Squamata; family Viperidae; genus Vipera; species Vipera berus. The sequence continues at coordinate 73,632,424 of NC_138207.1, read as the reverse complement.
ACAGTAAAAAAAAAAAATCTAAAAATCCCCAATAAAAACCCCAGGTTTTGTTATTCTCCACGAACCCTAGAGATAACCTCTCTCTCTTTTTTTTTTTAAACTCAACGTTTTCAAATCAGCCAACCTCGTTTACTCCTTTGGGGGACTCCCCCCCCCCGCCCCGTCCGAATTGTTTAGCCCAGGGGTCTTCAAACTTGGCCCTTTTATGACTTGTGGACTTCAACTCCCAGAATTCCTCAGCCAGCAAAGCTGGCTGAGGAATTCTGGGAGTTGAAGTCCACAAGTCATAAAAGGGCCAAGTTTGAAGACCCCTGGTTTAGCCGGATTTGTCAAAAGTTGGAGGAAACCTAAGAAAGGAGGCATCTCTTCGGGGACGGGCTGGGACTCGCCCGTCGCCCAGGCAGAAGCGGCTGCTCAGCCTCGCCTTAATAGCCGGAGGGCACCTAACAGAGCGGAGCCCGTTGTTTTTCGGCGCCCCGGGCGGAGGTCAAGGACAGAAGCGCAATGAGAGGAGCGCAGGAACGGGGGACAACAATCTCGGCGCCCGCTAAGCCGGCTCACCGAAGAGCCCCCGGCGCTTTGCCTCCTCACCCACCGGGTATCCAGGAGCAGGTCCAGGAGGGGCAGGAGCTCTCGCCGCCCGGCTTGCCAGCGCCCGCCGCTTCCACGTCGTGAACCTGAAAAGGGCAGGGCTGCTCCGGGGCACCTCCGTCCTCCTCCTCCTCCCGGGTGCCGGGTTCCTCCTGCCCGAGCTCCCATGGCTCAGCCGCCTCTGGCCCGCCGGCGATGGGACCGTCGGCGTCTTCCCCGCCGGCCTGACCCTGCACCATGAGGAATCGGCCAGCAGTTGCTTCCAACTGGTTGCCGGCTCCGTCCGGCGAGGAGCCGGCAACTTTAGTGCGCATGCGGTTAAGGCCGGCTTGGCGCCGCCTCCCTCTTGTCCCGTGGGCGGGGCCGGCTGGTTCCCACGGGGAGTTTATTGGTGGCTGCGGGCCTCTCTCTGGCCGGTTGCTTCTGCTTTCCAGCTCCGAGAGTGGAAAGATGGACTCGGGAGTTAAGTTTGAGGGGGGATATTTGAGGATACATCCGGCTGTTCAGCACTTTAAATCTGGCGGGGGGTGTTTTGGTTTTTTTTCTTTCCAATTTGGCAGTTGTAAGATGGATGGACTTCAATTCCCAGAATGCCAGAGCCAGTTAAGCTGTGTGGACTTCGACTCCCAGAATTCCCCAGCCAGCAGGATGACTGGAAAATTCTAGGACATGCTGGCTGAGGAATTCTGGGAGTTGAAGTCCACAAGTCACAAAAGGGCCAAGTTTGAAGACCCCCTGTTCTAGGAGCTGAAGCCCACGCATCTTAACGTTGCCAAGTTTGAAAAAACACAGCATTAAATAATACCTTGTGGAACACAAAGGGCATGTGGCCACCCAGAATTATGAACCACTTTAAGGCTTTGCCTCTGCCATGAAAATCACTAGCCCCCCCCCCCCCCGCATAGGCATCTCATTCAGGACAATAATAATATTTTTATTTTTTATTTTTATTACATTTATATCCCGCCCTTCTCCGAAGACTCAGGGCGGCTTACAAGCTTACATATATAAAGCAGTGAATTCTCAGTTGAGGTCATTTTGGCCCCTGCGGGTGCTTAGGTTAAAAAAAAAATGTAACAGGGAGCATGATGCTTGCCAAGGGGGACAACAGAAAAACAAATTATATTATACTGCAAATACTGTTTTTTTTAAATTCCAGAAAGCACACCAGTTACTCTTCCATGGTAGCTTCCTAGCACTCTCTCCTCTAATTTGTCTATCATAACTGAATACTATAGCAGGTCTTTTCAACCTTTTCACCCATTGTACCACTTTTAGGATAGGGCAATATCCGAGTACCACCAGTCGCCTAGCAAGTTGTCAAAAACCTGATGACCCCCAAAAAAAGAAAAGAAAAAAAGTGATGAAGTACAGGTAGTCCTCGACTTACAACAGTTTGCTTAGTGACTGTTCAAAGTTACAATGGCACTGAAAAAAGTGTTCCCAAGCCACAGAGAAGCAAGACACCGGCCTGCCCGCCTGGCAGCGCTCTTCCTCCTGTCTGAGGTTTTCATTGTTGTGAGCATTTCTGTTGAGGATTGGCAGCGGGGGTGGGTGGTGTTTGGTTTTTATCCCCCCCCCCACTCTGCTGGGTGGTTGCAGCGGGTTTTGGTCACTTCTCATGACCCTGGGAGACTGTGACCCTCATAAATATGAATCAGTTGCCAAGCATCTGAATGTAAATCACAAGACCCTGGAGATGCTGCAACATTCCAGCTGATCGGCACTTCTGGGCTCAGCAGAAGCATCAGGATCAGCGCCAAGCTCCAGCTGGAGCATGGCGCTGATCCTGGCGCTTCCGCTGAGCCCTGACAGCCCTGCAGCTACAGCCATCTTTCGCTCAGGCTTGTGTGGTGCTGCCACCTGTTCAGCTCATTTCCCTCCCCCACTACCACTTTTCTAGGATGGTCGTGTACCACCTGCCAGATGCCAATGTACTGCAGGTGGTACCTGTACCACTGGTTGAAAAGCCCTGTACTATAGGAGAGTCCAGAGATGAAATTAATACTGAGTTTTCATGGCTGGAAGTGGACTTTAACACAGGCTGCCAAAATTCTAGGCCAATAGCTTCTTAGGTAGTCTACAACACTGGCTCTCAGAATGGGCAAGAAAGTAACTTGTCTTATTGACTGACTGATTAATTGATTGTATATGGTGCCTATCTATTAACCACTATATGTAATGTTTATGATTTTAACAGAAGGTCAAAGATTAAAGGACAAGAAACATTAATGTAGAAATAAATATTCTTATATGATGAGCTCACCTCTTGAACTGAGGTATTACAGGTAGTCCCCGACTTACAACAGTTCATTTAGTGACCGTGTGAAGTTACAGCAGCATTGAAAAAAGAGGCTTATGACCATTTTTCATCTTTACGACCATTGCAGGAACTCCATGGTCACGTGTTCAAAATTTGGATGATTGGCAACTGATTCATATTTATGACAGTAGCAGTGTCCTGGGATCATGTGATCACCTTTTGCAACCTTCTAACAAGCAAAGTCAAGGGGAAGCCAGTTCACTTAACAACCGTGTTGCTAACTTAACAACTGCAGTGATTCACTTAACTGTAGCAAGAAAGATCATAAAATGTGGCAAAGTTCACTTAACTGTCTCAGTTAGCAACAGACACTTTGGGCTCAACTGTGATCCTAAGTCACGGACTACTGGTATACTAACTGCTAAAGAGCAGATTTGATTGTTCAGCCTTACACGTTTATATGAGTATTTACAGTATTTAAATATTATTGTAAAGAATAGTGTCAGGTAAAAGGTCCAATGGGTGACCAGCTTTGTAGGTCAAAATTCTAATTAGCCAAGATATAACATGGTTGCATGGAGACCATGAATTCTCAAACTACCTCCAATTCTGAAACTAGGAGAAAAACATTTCCTAAGATTAATTCTAGGTGACTCCATAAACACTCCAGCAATGAGACGTGAGTAGTTCAGAAAAAGGAAGTATGCATTTAGTAAGATGATACAATAGCAGCATCCCCAGCTTGTCATATATGTCCAACTACATAAATACAACCCCAGAACAAACCAGCTGAAGAATTGTAAATATTACTGTGTTCACCATACTATATCATACGTCATACTCCATCTACCATGCCTCAAGATTGTGACTATTGGATTACCCAAAGCCTGTCAGGACAAGTCTCACTGAGGCAATTACTGTACTTTTTTTAATCATTGTTTGAAAATGACCCCAGTAAGCCAAACTGTAAACAAAAGGCTCTACTCCCCCATCAGAAAAGAATCAACATGATATGCAGAATCAGCTGGGTGATAGTCAACATTTCGTAAGATACAGAAGATGCCAACTACAGCAAAGAGTCAGAGAACATCATTGTTATCTGTCGTAAGTCCATTTCAACTTTGTGGTAATGGTCACTAAACGAATGGTTGTAAGTTGAAGACTACCTGTATAGTCCTTTGATCATGTAGCCTCAACGTCAACCTGAGGGCCACCTCCCACTGTTCCCCAAGGCCTACAAGCCTGGGGAACAGCACAATTGGCCCGGTAGCCCAGTGTTTCTCAGGATCTGCCATGCGGTGCTTACCTTCGATCAGTATTCTCTTCCTGTGGAACAGCTTGCCTCCAGAAGTTGTGGGTGCCTCATCATTGGAGGCTTTTAAGAAGAGACTGGACAGCCACTTGTCTGAAATGGTATAGGCCTCCTGCTTGAGCAGGGTGTTGGACTAGAAGACCTCCAAGGTCCCTTTAGGCTGATTCTGTTGACATGCCCCTGCGGCCTACCTGACGCTGCTCTGGGTCACATGAGGCCTTTGTTCTAGAAGCGGCTTTGGAGAATGCTCTTTGGTGTCTCTGAGTCTCAGAAACTCACACAAAAGCATACTTTCCTTGTTCAAATTACAATTTTCCTTTACACTGATCTTGGATACAGTTGTACAACAAAGTAGAAAGAATATTTCTGCTTCAAGCACAGGCATGCCCAGCTGATTGGGATGAGGCCAAGTCACAGCAGAAAATAGATGTGGGACTCTTGAAAAGTTGATAGAGTTAAAAGCAATAAACATTAATTTGAAAAAGCCTAGACCGAGAAATGAAATGTTCTGCTGCCTGAGTGAGAGATGAATTGTGGGAATAATCATTAAAATTGTAGAAAGTCCTGGATGGGGGCACCTTGAGTTCCACACTCTACTCTTGTTATCCCTTTTCCCTTTTAACAGGTCAGTGGAGATGGCTTGACCAAGAATTTTTCTTCCAAAGGATTCAATTTCTATTGGCGCATTAGACCAGGGATCTCAAACTTAAATCATCATCATTCTAATGTGATAAGTCTGTTAATCTGAGGGCTGTAGCACTAAAGCCTTATCATACATTGTACAAACATATCTAGTGAATCAACGAACCCAATTATTACAAAACAAAGCTAGTGGCAAGACTGGTAAAATCCAGCCATTCCTTTTTTTTATCACTCAGTAGGAGTGTTTTTTGTTAATTGGAATATCAATATCTCTCAGTTTTATTATAAAATATAATAAAAAAAGAATATCTGTGGTTCAGGATTGATTGGCAGAGTTTTGGTGCTCTCTGAGCTTGGTTATTTGCTTACGACATGAAATGCTTGCAACATTTCATTACCCAACTAGATAACATCGTCAGTGTGAGTAAGCGTGGGTTTGTTGCCTGTTCATGCCTAGTAACTTGCCCTGCCCATTTTGGTGGGATTGTGGCTTCATTCTTGATGGTTCCATAATTATAATATTGCTTTCTTCCAATTGTTCAATGTTGATCTCTGCTTATCTGAATGTTGGCTGCTCAAGGGAATGTATTGTAATCTTTCATTTCCTTCCTAGGCTTTTAATTGCCTCTTCTCTGTGTAAATGTGTTTATCTCTGTGCACCTATGTAATATTTTTGAAAACTTTATCTAAAGCGGTTTTATCTACTAAATCAGTGGTTCTCAAACTGTGCTCTGCAGACCACTGGGGCCCTGCAATGTCATAGGGGGTCCTCGAAACCTTGGAAGAAATGTTATGATTTAGATCTTGAGTTAAATCTTGGTGGTCTGTGGTCATAGTCCGTGGCTACAAAAGTATTTAAAGGGGGTCCATGGTGAAGAAAATGTTGAGAACCACTGTACTAAATCCAACCCCAAAGTGGCCAAATCCTGCCTTTCTTAGGATGTTTATTTCCTTTCTTTGCCTAGCAAAACAGTCTTGCTCACTGTCTTTCCCAATAGAGGGAACCTTGCAATAGGGCATCCAGACCCAGCCATCCTTTCCGTAATGTATTGGGCCTTTTTACTTGAACTGTTTTCACATGTCTTTGAATGCTGCTTGAGATTGCTTAATTAGGGTGTCTGTGTAACGGTCGCTGGCTGCCCAGACATTCAGTCTCCAGGACGATCATTGGTTGGCTCTTTGGGCAGGAATAGGTTCCTTTAAACCTATTGGCCACCACCTAGTGGCCAACCGTATAAGTAGCTGCGTAGAAGCCTCAGTTCTCAGTTCTGTTCCTGTTACTACAATAAAGCAATGTTCCTGTTTGAACCCTCTCGTCCCGCCTCCTGCTTCCCAAGAATCCACTACACAACACTTTCCTTTGTCAGGATTGTATCAAACAGCAGGAGTCCCCAATCCCAGTCAGCAGCATGCTAGAAACTGGTCCACGCAAACAAGCAAAGCTTCATCCAGGGGATGCAGTCAGCACACAAAACCATGCAACCTCTGGTCCATGGAAAAACCTCTCTCCACGGAACCCAAAAGATTGTAGGCCGCAGTCATACAGTAGGCCAGCATTTTTCAAACTTGGTAACTTGAAGTTGTGTGGACTTTATTTGCCAGAGTTCTCCAGTCTGCCACAATTCTGACTCAACCAGATGTGCAATTCCACTTAAGCCACATCTGGCTGACTGGTAATTGTGTCAGACTGCAGAACACTGGGAGATAAAGTCCACAATTCTTAAAATTATCAAGTTTGAAAAATGCTGGTATACTATATGAAACACTCTCTCTCTCTCTCTCTCTCTCTCTCTCTCTCTCTCTCTCTCTCTCTCTCTCTCTCGTGTGTGTGTGTGTGTGTGTGTGTGTGTGTGTGTGTGTGTGTGTGTAGATATATGTATCCCCTAACTTTGGCACCTGAGGCCAGTGCCTGCTCCTGCTTTAATGTATGGTAATTTAATATAAGAAATTCATCTCTACAAAAGCATGAAATATTACAACATATTATTGTATGTTAATACTGATGGAATTATGATATGAATGACAATAATATAATATACCAGGTAATTGATATGTGATATGCATATATACGGGGATAAAATATATTCTGATGAAGAATAGATAAAATTTAGTTTGTATCTTCACCACAGAATATTTTTTCGCATAACAGTGCTGCACAAAGAACTTGAAAATAGCTGGCGCCACCTGCTGCTCATATTAAGAACTACAAAGTACAAATCTTACTTTTTGCTCCTATTCGTGACAAAAACACACTCCAGCAGCCTGTTTTCTGCCAAGCTGCCCTAGTCATGAGCAATGCTGACTGGTGAAAAGAAGGAAAGTTGCCAGGTGTGTGTTTTAACCATTAAGTAAAATCAGCATGTGCTCAGCCCCCCCACCCCACCCCAGGGAAAGGAGTATCCCTAGTTATCATGCTCTTAACCAGGGGTCTTCAAACTTGGCCTTTTTATGACTTGTGGACTTCAACTGCCAGAATTCCTAAGCCAGCATGTCTTAGGGCCAAGTTTGAAGACCCCTGCTCTTAACTCTTTTCACTTTTCTCAATACATTTTAAATCAGGGGGTTTTCAAACCTGCCCCTTTTATGACTTGTGGACTTCAACTCCCAGAATTCATGGCTGGCTGAGGAATTCTGGCAGTTGAAGTCCACAAGTCATAAAAGGGCCACATTTGAAGACCCGTTTTAAATCTTTCAGTTTTCAATATTTTTTTTATTTTGTATTTTTCCCCATGACAATTTTATTAGAAAGTGTTGAAAAATTGGATTTTTCTATCACCTTAATTATATGTAAATAATTTAATTACTGCTATTTATTGTTACATAAACAACAAGTAGTTGTGAGTCCTGGCCTGGGGCATAGCCTAAAAGAAAATGGAATTTTTAATCTCTTATTTCACCTGCAGCACTTACTCTTGATGCCTTGTCAGTTAAGCAGTGGAAGGACCAATAGGCCACCACTGTTGGTTTGTGTTTGGGGACCTACACCTAACCTACACCTAAAACTGGGAGGATCACCCTTGCAATGTTTTGTCTAATTAAAAATATGTTTTAGCACTTTTAAAACAGTGACCATTTGAGTTAACTTTTACATGCATCCAATGAAGTGCAAATAAGAGTACACAGAACCTTAGCATTCCTACATTTAAAAAGTGGAATTGGAGATCAGTTTTTTCAATTACATTTAATTCTTATTTATTTATTTATTTATTTTTGGGACTTATATGCCGCCCTATCTCCCGAAGGACTCAGGGCGGCTAACAACAATAAAAACAACAATACAAAAATTAAAAAAGAATTAAATAAACAGCCCCAAAATAAATTAACTACACAGTTAAAATTAAAACATTTTAAAAACCCATTGTCAATCCAGGTCAGCCTGATGGAAAAGGAAAGTTTTGAGGTCGCAGCGAAAGGACTGGAGGTCCGGGGCCATCCGAAGCTCAAGGGGGAGTTGGTTCCAAAGGGCTGGTGCTCCCACAGAGAAGGCCCTCCCCCTGGGGGTCGCCAGCCAACATTGTCTGGCCGACGGCACCGAGGAGGCCCTCTCTGTGTGAGCGCACTGGGCGATGGGAAGTTGTCCCCGGCAGCAGACTGTCCTGCAAATATCCCGGGCCTAAGCCATGTAGGGCTTTAAAGGTAAGTACCAGCACCTTAAATCTCGCCCGGAAGACAACTGGTAGCCAATGCAGCTCACGCAGGAGGGGTGTAATATGGGAGTATCGGGATGCTCCCATCACTACCCACTGCACCAGCTGAAGCCTCCGGGTGGTCTTCAAGGGCAGCCCCATGTAGAGAGCATTGCAGTAATCTATCCGAGAGGTAACGAGTGCATGAGTGACTGTATGTAGGGCATCTCGGTCCAGATAGGGGCGCAACTGGCGCACCAGGTGAACCTGGGCAAATGCCCCCCTGGCCATGATCTTCAAAACTGAGTCGTGAGTCCAGGAGGATGCCTAAATTGTGCGCCCTATCAACGGGAGGCAACACCTCTCCTCCCATAACCAAAGATGGAACCTCTTGGACAAGTCGAGATGCCGGTACGTAAAGCCACTCAGTCTTGGCCGGGTTGAGCTGGAGCCTGTTCTTCCCCATCCAAATCCGTACCGCTTCCAGGCAACGGGACATCACATCGAGGGCATCACTGGCTTGGTTCAGGCTGGAGATAAAGAGCTGGGTATCATCGGCATATTGATGATACCTCACCCCAAAACCACAGATGATCTCACCCAGCGGCTTCATATAGATGTTGAACAGGAGCGGCGAGAGTACCGACCCCTGAGGCATCCCACAACTAAGGGGCCTAGGGGCTGACCTCTGCCCTCCTGTCAACACTGTCTGCAAGCGGCCCGAGAGGTAGGAGAACCACCGTAAAACGGTGCCTCCCACTCCCAACCCCGCAAGACGTCGCAGCAAGATACCATGGTCGATGGTATCAAAAGCCGCTGAGAGATCTAAAAGGAGCAGGACAGAGGAATAACCCGTCTCGGGCCCGCCAGAGATCATCCACCAGTGCGACCAATGCCGTCTCCGTGCTGTACCCGGGCCTGAAACCCGATTGGTATGGATCCAGATACTCATTTTCCTCCAGGACCAAAGGGAGCTGCCGTGCCACCACGGTCTCAACAACCTTCGCAAGAAAGCGAAGGTTGGAGACAGGATGAAAGTTGTTTAAAATAGCTGGATCCAAGGCAGGTTTCTTGAGGAGGGGCCTTACCACCGCCTCCTTCAAGGTGGCAGGGAAGCACCCCTCACTCAAGGAAGCATTTATAACTGCCAGGAGCCAGCCTCGTGTAACCTCCCGGGCCGCATAAACCAGCCAGGAGGGACACGGGTCCAACAGACATGTGGCGGCACTTAATTTCCCCATGATCCTGTCCACTTCATCCGGAGTCACAGGATCAAACTCTTCCCAGATATTATCGGCCAAACCCATCGTTTCCCCTTCGTCAGACACTGCCCAGTTGGAGTCCAAGCCAGCCCGAATCTGAGCGATTTTATCCACCAGATACTCACTAAACTCCTCGGCCCGTCCCTGCAAGGGGTCCTCTCCCGTCCCCTGATTTAAAAGGGAACGGGTCACCCTAAACAGGGCGGCCAGGCGGTTATCTGCGGATGCAATGAGGGTGGCGAAGTGAGCATGCTTTGCCACCTCTATTGCCACAAGATCTAGAAAAGGATCTTAACTGTGTTCGGTCAGACTCAGACCGACTGGACCTCCAAATGCTCTCTTAGTTTGGGGAATATTTTTATCTTGCTTTGCTTTCTTATGTTTTTCATCCACCTCTGTTTCAAATGACACTGGGAATGTACCCCCCCCACCCCCAGTGGTGGGATTCAGCCAGTTTGCACCAGTTCAGTACAACCGGTAGCTAAATTTTGTTGTTTGGAGAACCGGCTGAATGAACACTGCTTCCGGAAGTCTGTTCTAGGCCTGCAGAGGCCTAGAGGAGGCCTCCCAGGCCTAGAACGGCCCACCAGAAGTCTGTTGTAGGCCTTGGAGGCCCAAGCCTGCATCCATGCAGAGAACTGGTTGTTCAGGTATTTGAATCCCACCACTGTCTCTCCTGCATTTGCAGTTCCACCATTAGAAGCATCAATATGACACCTTTCATTGACATTTCTTTTCTGCAACAACAGGCAAAATTAAAATCAATTGATGTGCTATAACTACAGGTAGTCCTCAACTTACCACAATGGAGCCCAAAATGTATCTTGCTGAGTGAGACATTTGTTAAGTGAGTTTTGCCCCATTTTGCAACCTTTCTTGCCACAGTTGTTAACCACTGATGTGGTTAAGTTAGTAAAACGGTTGTTCAGTGCATCTGGCTTCCCTACTGACTTTGCTTCAGATCACAAAAGGTGAGCCACATGATCCCAGGACACTGTAACCATCATCACTGTGAATCAGTTGCCAAGCATCTTAGTTTTGATCACACAGCCATGGGGATGCTGCAACGGTCATTAAGTGTGAAAAATGGTCATTAGTCACTCTTTTCAATACCATTATAATTTCAAAGTGTCACTAAATGAACTGTTGTAAGTTGAGGACTACCCATGCCTCCTCACCACCACCACTGTTTCTCTTCAGGAAAGATTTTAAGAACTTTGCAGATATCTCTGTCAATGGCATTAAAACAGCTGGCCTGAATTGGCAGGAAACTTAGGGATTTCCAAATAATAGTAGCAGAGACATTTCCAGGAATTCTTTGAAATTGTTTCTTCCTTTTTCATGGGTGCCTAGTTTAAAAGATCAATGACATTTTATGAAGAACCTATTCTTTGTTAACATAATTCACACTTTACCTTTTCCTGGTTTCTCCTTGTTAATATTACCACAAGCAAATATATCTTATTTACGGTACTTCCTTGAAAGATCAAACTTTCAATGTCTTTCCGGATCTCTGAAAAAAAAAACCCTCTCCAAACTTCTATAGCTGGATTTAGTTGAAGTTCTTGTTTAACTTGGCTTAAAATATGTCGAAGCAAGTTTGCCAAAAGGCTTAGTTTACTGGCACATTAGAACATGTCTTTGGCTTCTCCCAGTCTCCTCTGGTTGTTGTTTTTTTGTTTTGTTTTGTTTTTAAGTTTGTTGTGGCTTGAGAATTGTGCAACGGCACATGTATAATACAGACTTAAGTGGAACAGATGTGCATTTTGTATTCATTGCACCTCAGCATAAAATAACATCCCCCAATCTGATACCTTCTAAATGTGATGGAGCCTAGCTCTCAAAATTATCAGTTGGCAAGGCCAAAGGCCCTACTGACTGTCAGTAATGGAAGTCGTAATTGAATACATCTGGAAAATAACAAGTTAGGAAAGACAGACTAATAGCTATTTAAAATAGTTTAGTTTAAATAACTATTTAAAATGTGAGCATTCTCCTGCCACATCAGATTATTGTGCTATCAGTTCTGCAGATTTTATTCTTCATTAAGCATATTGATTGGAGACAATAATACTTGAAAGGTAATAAGGGAATTTGAACATGATCTTTTGAGGTGATCGTTGACAGCTTCAAGTGGTTTGGAAGAAAGAGAATCTCTGGGGGGAAAAAACAACACCCTGCATTAACAGAATAACAGAGTTGGAAGGGACCAAATGCTTGTTCAATCTCTTCTTTAAAATTTCCAGTGTTGCAGCACCCACATTTTCTGGAGACAAGTCGTTCCACCGGTTAATTGTTCTAACTGTCAGGAAATTTTTCCTTAGTTCTAGGTTGTTTCTCACCTTGATTAGTTTCCATCTGTTGGAGGCTAAAACATATAAAGAATGGTTGCTGGGATTGGGTATATCTAGTTTAATGGAGAGAAGGACTAGGGGAGACATGATAGCCATGTTCCAATATCTCAGGGGTTGCCACAAAGAAGAGAGAGTCAAGATATTCTCCAAAGCACCTGAAGGCAGGACAAGAAGCAACGGATGGAAACTAATCAAGGAGAGAAGCAATCTAGAACCAAGGAGAAATTTCCTGACAGAACAATTAATCAGTGGAACAACTTTCATCCAAACGTTGTGAATGCTCCAACACTGGAAGTTTTAAAGAAGAGATTGGACAGCCATTTGTCTGAAATGGTATAGCGTTTCCTGCCTGAGCAGGGGGTTGGACTAGAAGACCTCCAAGGTCCCTTCCAACTCTGTCATTCTATTCTATTCTATTCTATTCTATTCTATTCTATTCTATTCTATTCTATTCTATTCTATTCTATTCTATTCTATTCTATTCTATTCTATTCTATTCTATTCTATTCCTTTCCATTTCCATTTCCATTTCCATTTCCATCTACCTTCCTATTTCTATTCTAGTCCGGCTTCAGGTGCTTTGGAGAATAGGTTGGCCCCCCTCTTCTTTCTGGCAGCCCCTTAGGCATTGGAAGGGGCTGCCACAAAGAAGAGAACCTCAAATAGCCTTTGTTCCCTCTCCTGCCATCCCGGCAGCCATTTATTCTGAACAAGAATAAATTCTTAGTATTGCTGCAGAGATGACACAAAAGGATGGCTTAGTTATGACACCCGCTGCTGCTCTTCTGGCTAATGAGTACATTCTGCAATATCGGTTCTTTTTAAGAGCATCAGTGCGCCCTAAGTAAAGTCATGCAGCAGCATATGCCTTCAGGCATTGCCGTGAAAAGACAAACATTGAAAAGGAAATGCAGACAGGGTCTGAAAGCTATTTTTAAACTTTAGAGTGCTACAGGGCATTGGGGAGATAGCCCATTTCTCCTAATTCTATTAATAATACTGGGGAAACAATGGTTTGGGATGGACTTGAGAGGACAAGAAAGTAACAGACCTTTCTTTCTCGCAGCAATTCATTTCAGATCAAAAGCTCTGAATTACACACAGTGAATGCTTCAGGGGAAAATGGAACATCTAAATGCAAAAATAGGTCCAAAAATAGCCCAGTTTTATACACCATGGTGGTTTTTTTTTCAACATTTCTTGAATTTAAACTGAGTAGACAAAGAATATTGTACTGGGCAGTAATGGCATAAGTCTTCCTTCCCTGCATGTAGCATTTATGATTATTATTGTTCCTACAAGTTACATAATCAAAACCACATAAATTGCTGCGTGCTACATATTTTGACCCTTAGAATTAAGGCAATCTGAGCCACTAGATTTATTCTATCAGAAATGAACACAATTTCTCCAAATTATAGGTTGAACATGCTCAAACTTCGAGCTTCAGCCATTTCCCCCCGTTTTATATTTTAAATAAGAAATGATCCAGATTTATTGAGCAGGTCCTTCAAAATATAAATGTAGGAATTAGCTCATTTGTCAATACCAACACACACATACATACACAGACAGATGCAAATAAATAAATAAAGTTCCGGCTCCACTGTTAACTGATGGAGCAAAACAAAAGCTTGTGCAATTTATAAATAGACATTATTTAAAAATTAATATTCTACTTAGATAAGAAAGCTAATGGTATTTGAATTAATGTCTCTTACAGCTAATACATTAAAATACAGTATAGCAAAGTGAGGTTCCTGAATAAGAAAATTGATTTGCAGTTTTATCCATTAATAACTTTCTGGTTTGCTTATAGTACCAGGAGCCTTTGCAACTTCTAGGTAATACATCTCTGTAAAACCTCAAAACACCATTCCTACTTCAACATATCACCCATTATTATTATTATTATTATTATTATTATTATTATTATTATTATTATTATTATTATTATTATTATTATTATTATTATTATTTGGAGCAAAGAAATTGCAGTAATGGGGGAAAACCATTCATTTGAAGTGTGAACAGTGTTTCATACGGATAGAAGGCCACAAAAAGTGATATTAACATTTAGGTCTTTAAACATGATCCTTGGTCTGAAATAAAAAATAATTCCATGGAAGAATTACATCTATAAAATGTATTTGTTCTACTCATACACATAGGGTAATTAAAGAATTAACTGTTCAGAACTAGCATTGAGAAATATTCTATTCAAACTTTCCTCTAGTACTGCACAAAATCTTTACACCAGTTTGAAAATAGATCTGGTCCTCCCTGATAGCACAACACAGAGCTGGGCTCTGCTGCAATTGTTTGCAAATGGAGTGAAGTTGTTATATCTTCTTTGAACCATTACAGCTTTGAAGAGCTTGTGGGCAGGGTTTTTTTTTGTGTGTGTGCCATTTTAGTTTTTAAGAAGAGACTGGACAGCCATTTGCCTGAAACGGTATAGGGGTTCCTGCCTGAGCAGGGGGTTGGACTAGATGACCTCCAAAGTCCCTTCCAACTTTCTTCTTCTTCTTATATTATTATTATTGTTATTATTATTAGATATGACCACCTACTTGCTCACAGCGACTCTAGGCAGCTTATTGAAAATAAAAGCCCAATGTAGAAGAAATAAAAAGTAATAAAATAATAAAGCCCCCACCCCCACCCCCCGGCTACAGCAGACACTCATATCAACCATTTAATGGGCTCCATCCCACTCTGGGTTCCCCAGGCCTGTTGGCAAAACCACATCTTCAGGGACTTCAGAAGGAGTGTCAGAGCGGGGGCCAGTCTAATTTCTGGAGGGATGATGTTCCAGAGGGAGAGAGCCACCATGGAGAAGGCCCTTCTTCTGGGTCCTGCCAGTTGTGCCTCCCTAGAGGACGGGACCTGCAACATCCTTGGTGGGACTCTTGTCTCAGGCTGCCATTCTGGGCTGAATCCAGAGGACAGCAACCATGGTTGTAAAATGTCTGGAAGGAAAGCTTAGGGGGAATGATTTGGGGTATGGCATACATTTAGTCTGAAGAAGGGAAGTAGGGAGATGTAATAACTGTCTCCAAGTACCCTGTTTCCCTGAAAGTAAGGCCTACCCCGAAAGTAAGCCCTAGCTTGATTTTGGGGTGAGGGGTGGGCCTAATATATGCCCTACCCCAAAAATAAACCCTAGTTTTGGGATGAGGCACACACCTAAAAATCAGGCTAGGGTGTGGGTGTGGAGCTGCCCCACGCGCCCTGCACCCAGTCACCTTGCAGCCAGGGCTCTCCTCTCCGGCCCACTTCTTTTGTGGCATCTTGTGCAGCTAGGCCTGCATTTCTCAGTCACATTTCTGTCACTGCAGCTTAGAATCGAGCTATCATCCATAGCTCTGTACTCGGCTGCATAGGCCTTCCAGAAAGGCCTGACTGCAAAATACAGGCCGGAATGTAGCTACAGAATGAAGCTGCTCCTTCAGTCAGAAGAAGTGGGCCAACTGGGCGAGGCTGTCTGTTGAGTATAAAAGACACCCCCTGAAAATAAGACCTGACGCCTCTCTTGGAGGCAAAAAAAAAAAAAGAAAGAAAGAAAGACCCGGTCTTATTTTGGGGGAAACACGGATATACATAGGGCTGCCATGTTTAAAAAAAATGGAGTGGAATTACAGAAGATGAAACAAGGAATTTAAACAGCAAGTAAGTAGGTATGGCTGAATTATCAGAAAAAGTCTCTAAGTAAGAGTTGTTCAACTCTGGAAGAGGCTACGTTAGGAAGTGATGGGCTGTCAGGTGCAAGTAACCAGATTCACATATGAAGGATTCAAGCCGACTACTTTATTGTCTTTCTATCTATAATACAAGAACGTCTCCAGATTGCTTGCCTTCCCCTGGGAACAAATAAATAAGGTCCCATGGAACTTGGGGCCAGGGAGAGGCTTATGCCTCTTGCAGCTGTGCAAGGACTCAAGGCTAGTTCCTTGCTTTAGGAGGAAGCTAAAATAGGATTGAATAAGCAGAAGCACAGACCTATTTTATTGATCTTATTTAAATAAGTAACTAGACTTAAGTAGGAAATGCATGCATTATCAATCCAGTGGTTCTCAGTTAGCATCAAATCTTCAGGGTTATCCCGATCTTTGGTCTTGCTAATGCAGAGCACAAAGACATGACGCTTCTTGCGGTACTATATTGTGACAGAATGAAACATTCTGATATTCAAGCTTTCAAAAGCAGATTCCAAGGATACTATGCTTGGTCTATCACCAGAGAGAATTGCAAGAACCTTTTGTTTCAGAAAGAGAAGGGGGCCTGTTTTATCCTATTGTCCCTGATATTGCAATGTATTTCTTTTTGGATTTACATACAAAATTAAATCATTACAAATTCTCACCAACCTTACAGGAAATAATTCTGCTTCCTTCCTTTAGTAGAAAGGCCCTTTTAAATACAGGTAGTCCTCAACTTATGACCACAGCTGAGCCCAAAATTTCTGTTGTTAAGTGAAATATTTAAGTGAGTTTGCCTCATTTTACGACCTTTCTGGCCACAAATGTTAAGTGAATCAATGTAGTTGTTAAATTAGTATCATGGTTGTTAAGTAAATCTGGCTTCCCCGTTGACTTTGTCAGAAAGTTACAAAACGTGACATTGTAACCATCATAAATATGAGTCAATTGCCAAGCATCTGAATTTATTATTTATTTATTTATTTATTATTGGGACTTATATGCCGCCCTATCTCCCGAAGGACTCAGGGCGGCTAACAACAATAACATACAATAATACAGAAGTTAAAATAAAGATTAAATTAATGGCCCCTGTAGAATAAATTAAAATTAAAATAAATTAAAAATTAGAGTTAAAAATTAAAAACATAATTAAAATCCCTGTCAGTCCAGGTCAGCCAGGTGGAAAAGGAGTGTTTTGAGGCTGCGGCGAAAGGACTGAAGATCTGGGGCCATCCGAAGCTCAGGGGGGAGCTGGTTGCATAGGGTTGGCGCTCCCACAGAGAAGGCTCTCCCCCTGGGGGTCGCCAGCCGACATTGTCTAGCCGACGGTACCCTGAGGAGGCCTTCTCTGTGTGAGCGTACTGGGTGATGGGAAGTCGTTCCCGGCAGCAGATGGTCCTGCAAGTATCCCGGGCCTAAGCCATGTAGGGCTTTAAAGGTAAGTACCAGCACCTTAAATCTCACCCCTCAAGACAATGCAGCAAGATACCGTGGTCAATGATATCAAAAGCTGCTGAGAGATCTAATAGGACCAGGACAGAGGAATAACCCCTATCTCGGGCCCGCCAGAGATCATTCACCAGTGCGACCAATGCCGTCTCCGTGCTATACCCAGGTCTGAAACCTGATTGGTACGGATCCAGATACTCAGTTTCCTCCAGGACCAAAGGGAGCTGCCGTGCCACCACGGTCTCAACAACCTTCGCAAGAAAGCGAAGGTTGGAGACAGGACGAATGTTATTTAAAATAGCTGGATCCAATGCAGGTTTCTTGAGGAGGGGCCTTACCACCGCTTCTTTCAAGACGGCAGGGAAGTACCCCTCACTCAGTGAGGCATTGATAACTGCTAGGAGCCAGCCTTGTGTAACCTCCCGAGACGCATAGACCAGCCAGGAGGGACATGGGTCCAACAGACATGTGGTGGCACTTAATTTCCCCATGATCCTGTCCACTTCATCCGGAGTCACAGGATCAAACTCTTCCCAAATGTTCTCGGCCAAACCCATCATTTGCCTCTCGTCAGATACTGCCCAGTCAGAGTCCAGACCAGCCCGAATCTGAGCAATTTTGTCCACCAGATATTTACTAAATTCCTCGGCCCATCCTCGTAAGGGGTCCTCTCCCGTCCCTTGATTTAAAAGGGAGCGGGTCACCCTAAACAGGGAAGCCAGGCGGTTATCTGCGGACGCAATGAGGGTGGTGAAGTAAGCACGCTTTGCCACCTCCATTGCCAGAAGATAAGATCTAGAAAAGGATCTTAACTGTGTTCGGTCAGACTCAGACCGACTGGTTCTCCAAATGCTCTCTAGGCCCCTTCTCCGGCGTTTCATCTCCCGCAGGTCCTTGGAAAACCAAGGAGCAAGCCGGGACCTGTGCCGGGTCAGAGGCCGCAAAGGCACAACGCGGTCGAGAGCCTCCGAAGCAGCCTGTTGCCAGGCATTAACTAAGGACTCGACCGGGCTGTGGGAGAGGGAGGTAGGAATCAATCCAAGCACCGTCTGGAACCTATCTGGGTCCATCAGGCGCCTGGGGCGGAACCATCTGGTTGGTTCCACCTCCCGGCAGCGGGGGGGTCACGTGACGGAGGCCCAACCACAGGAGATAATGGTCTGTCCATGAAAGGGGTTGAGATGTTGGAGTAACCCCCCCCCCCAGACCATTAAGCCACTGCCCAGAGATAAAAATAAGATCAGGCGTGTTTCCCCCCTCGTGAGTCGGGTCCTGAATAATTTGGGTCAGGTCCATGGCCATCATGGAAGCCATGAACTCTCGGGCCACCTCCAATGCACCGCCCAGGGAAGGCAGATTAAAATCTCCCAGAACCATAAGTCTGGGAAATTCAACCGCCAATCCCGAGAGGGCGTCAAGTAGCCCGGGCAGAGCCGTTGCTACGCAGCTTGGAGAGAGGTACGCAAGCAACAGGCCCAACTGACCACCAGGACCCCACCTTAAGAGGAGGGACTCACATCCATCTATCTGAGGGGCAGTGGCCTCCCGTGGACAGAGGGTCTCTCTAATAACGACCGCTACACCAACTCCTCTACCCTGAGCCCAAGGTTAATGCAGCACACAGAAACCTGGAGGGCATAAATCAATCAGAGGGACCCCTCCCTCCGGGCCCAACCAAGTTTCCGTGATGTATGTCAGGTCTGCGTCCTCCTCCTCGATCAAATCACGGATGAGGGGAGCTTTATTCACAACAGACCTGGCATTCAAATAGATCAGCCTGAGCTCAGGTGTCTGCCCTCCCCCTTTCCCGGGAGAGCAGGTGAGAGCCAGAGGGTCGGAGCGCGCCACAGCTCAAAAATAGCGGGGGCGTGATCCCAGATTACGATATGGCCCTCTGTTCATCCATCTGCCACAATTCCCAATCACCGTGGGGATCGCTATCCCTACCCCATCCCCCTGGGTCCCAAGACTCTCCCCGGCCCCCATATTGCCGCGGCCATCAGCCAACCTAGACTGAGAAAGGTCCGGTAGAATCTTCCCCTCATTCTGCCGGGCCTGACCCTCCCCCCTCCCTAACCCTTTAAAATTTTTTAAAAGAAAACCCAAAAGCCTCTTTTTTGCGCCATGCCACCTCTCGGGGTCCCAAGACCCGTCATTAAGGAAACGGTGGCACAGGTTGGATGGCCACATCTGAGAGAGGGAGGAAGCTCTCAGGGCAAGCAGCTCATTTCTGGTGTAAGCCATCAAAAGGTAGAAATAAGAGCAAAGAACGAGTTGGCTGGAACAAACTGCATATTAAATCCAGAGCTGAAACGGTGGCTCCTGAAAACATGGTCACCCTCTCACAGTGACCAAGATCTTCCAGTCTCAAGGAATACCACTATCCAGCTCTGGGTAGGTCGCAGAAGGAGAGAGAGTCTGATGGCTGGATGATGGTAGAATAGTCTATTGGTGGTGGACTTCGCAGCTCCGGTGATGAACGGTGATAAGTCATCCATCTCCATGTCCTAGATATCATCACGACCAAGGGGCTGTAGTAAGTCTCCGGATACAGAAAATGGAGGAGGGTCACCTCAGATTTCAAGTATGACCCCCGAGGAGATAACCACCATCTCGGGCGCCATCCGGCACGCCCCACCTCCATCTTTAGCTTCAAGTGGACCCAGATGTTCCCACCCTCCAAACCAGTCCAGGAGGGTTCCAAATGGCGCTCAAACCATCGGACGGCGGCCTTCACCATCCAAAAAACCTCCGTCGGTGGGGAAGCTCACCGATCTAATGGATGGGCAGATGAGCTCGGCAGCCACAAGTCCAGGAGCCTCGCCACCCGGACCGCCTTTCTAGGCTGCCCCAGGCCGTTACAGCTCCACCGCAGGCCGCTGCAGGACCGGACCGCCTCTTTAGGCCGTTGCAGGCCACCACACGCCATGCGCCGTAGTAGGCCCATCACCGGCCGATTTGCAGGCTGCCGCAACATGCTGACCGCTGCCAGCCGTTGAATGTCTCCTGCCAGCCCGAACGAGGCAGCACACGCCGCACGCTGCAGCAGGCCCATTGTCAGCCGCTTTGCAGGGTGCTGTGGGATGCCGCTGGCCGCTGCCGGCCGTTGTAAGTTGCCCGCCGGCCTGACCGAGCCGTCCCGTTCGGCCATCTCATGTCCAAGAGCCTTGCCGCCCCGCCGCCACCTCCAGCGCCGCCCTGCCGTCACCTCCAGCGCCCATACGAGCTCCACCGAAGCTTCGGAGTGTCCTGTCACCCATCCGGGCTACAGAACAACAGCCCCATGCAGGACCGGGACTCGCTCCCCTCGTTCTCCGTGCTCAGCTACGAGCGGCCATCTTTTCTGGAGGCGTGCTCTTTTGCCCTATTTTGATCATGACCATGGGCATGTTACAATGGTTGTGTGAAAACTGATCATAAGTCACTTTTTCAGTGCCCTTGTAACTTTGAATGGTCACTAAATGAACTATTGTAAGTTGAGGACTACCTGTATAATTTTTTGGCTTGCTCAAAATATACAAGTAGCCCTATGCATGACACAACAGTCTCCCCCTACTTCTGCTGCTAGGTGCGTTGCAAGACAGATGTTGGCTAGGAAATCTGTGAGCTGTTGTCCATCACATCTGGATGGTACCACGTTGAAGGATGCTATACCAAGCCAATATCGCTGCTTAGTATTGCCTAGGAAAAAAACAAGCATTGTTTTATAATAAACAAGTTATAGGGAAGTCAGAAACCATATACTCACTTTATTTTTTACTTTTAAAATATTAGCATTTCCTACAAAATATAAATCTTCTTACATCCCCAAGGAGATGCACACTCTTGTTTTATCTGTTGTCATGATTAACTGAAAATGCATGTGATTTTTCTCTTTCCTATTGATAGATTAGACAGATAGATAGATAGATAGATAGATAGATAGATAGATAGATAGATAGATACTGTAGATAGATAGATACTGTAGATAGATAGATAGATAGATAGATAGATAGATAGATAGATAGATAGATAGATAGATAGATAGATAGATAGATAGACAGACAGACAGACAGACAGACAGACAAGCAGACAGACAAGTAGGTAGACAGGTAGACAGACACAGACAATTTGTTTGGTTATTTGTTCTAACCTCTCAAGACTTTAAAAGAAAAGTGGGAGAAAATAAGCACTGAAACTGAAATAATACCTATGGCCATGTAAGGGGTGATCCTTATAAAATATACTATTTTTCTTCAATATGTACCATTATGTAGCTGTACGGCACTTCTCAAATGATCAAATATGCAATACTGCTGCTACTGAAAAATAATTAGAAAAAGTACATTTAGGAAAAAAATCCAGGTGAGGGAGTCATATTAGACATTTTATAAATAAGACCTGAATATTTATTATTTATATGCCAACAGAGTTTGATATTTCTAATTGTTTTAGAAAGATGGCAGTTTGTATCTTTCCCACTAGGACAGAAATTATGTCAGTATTGTACATATTGAGAAGAAAACATAAGAAATAGTCCAGTCAATTTTTTTTCTTATGAATGTCATGGAAATAAGATGTACATTTGATACATGTGAATGCATATAAATTACCTGATTGCGTTATATCAATCAATCTTTTTATGTTTAGAAAAGTGTAAGTAATAGACTTAAATCAAAGTGCAATATAACATTTCTGGTAATATTGAAATTTCATGACCTTAGGAAACCACTCACCGTGAGCAAAAACTACCTATGAGATGATTATGTAAATAAAGCTATTTGAGAATAGAAAAGAAAACGTAAACATTTTATTTGGCAATGTTCAGATCAGTGAATAATGAAAAATTACAATTGATTGGTGCTTTCCAACTGATTTAGGAGGGATGGAGCTTCATTAGCTATTTACACCGTTGTTGCAAATAATAGTTAATGATTTAATTTGTCCTTCTTTTAAAATGGCAATTTCAAACAGCACTAGACTTGACATTTATGGTTGAAGATATTAGTTGTAGCACTTTATTTCAACAATCTCAGCTGTTAAAGGCATTTCGCAGACTGGAAGTAAAGAGAATCATTGTCATGCATTTAGTTTGTTAGGTCTCTGTAATTAATGGAAGAAGTCTCACAACAGACTCCATACCTGGTGTGTGTGTGTGTGTGTGTGTGTAAATATGTATGTATCATGCACTTAAGTCAATTATGATGTGCTTATAGATCACGGTATTTCCTTTAAAGCTTGATGCAAAGAGAAAATCTTGTTTGTCAACAAAAACATATGTGAAGGATCTTGGCGCTTGAATATTTAATTCTTGAAACTTGACAAATTTGGCTTTTCCCGCATCCCAGAAATAGACTTGAGTGAAAGAATAATCGCTTCCAAGAATAGCATACTGATAACTCTTTATCTGAAGTGGCTGGAACACCATGGACCCCCTGGATGGCATTCTTTGTAAATCCAGAAATTTGGATCCTGTCCATTTCATTACTTTGGAATCCCCAATGAATCTTGTTAGACAAACATAAACATCTTCTTTCACTTTGAAGTGTTTGACAGCGTAAACATCTTCCATATCTGGAATATCCACTGGGTCAGCGAAATTGTTTGTGCCCCTGTTCCACTGATATAGGACTGGGTGTTGAGAACTGCTTGAGATGATCAGGTGAGGCTTGGTGGCTATTTCAAGATACTCCACATCAGTGTCTCTGTACCATTCATGCAAAGATTGGTCAGAATAAAATCCATTTCCATTCCACTTGTAGACAGTGGTGATGCCAGCTTTTGAACTATCTGCTATTGCAAAGTATGCATCCTTTACAATTGTGAATGTTTCAATGTCATTAGGCTTTCTGATCTTAAGGATCTCAATATCCTGAATTTTGATAAATTTGTTTGCATGAATGTCTCTTTTGTATATATGGGAGCCACCGAAGAGCTGGGCAACAATGATGTATAAGCGATTCTCAACAATGATCGGCTTACAAACAACCACCGAAGTCCCTGCACAAAGATTGATATAGTGTATCATCAACTGGCATTATGATAAGGCAACACAGAGTTCAGAGAAATCAACTGTTAATACCTGTGATGTTATCAAAATTCCTGAACGTCCCTTCCACATGGTCCCATTGCAGAAAGATACATTTTCCGATAAAAGGCTGTGCGATAACCACATATTCATCATTCATGAATGAGAAAGTGTCCACTGACAGGGACTGATATGGCAACTTTCGAAATACAACAAATTCTGAAAAAAGTACATACTAAAAGTTGGTATTTACTCATTGGAATGTTAATTGTAAAAAGTAGATCACTTATTCAAGGCACTGGTATTTCAGAAATCTATTTCTCCTGCTTATTAGACTTTAGTCAACAACAACAACAACAACAACAACAACAACAACAAAAGATGAACATGTTTCTTAACAGAGAATAGCACTCATGCTTGAATCATAGCCAATTCTAATTAGCCTAATTCCTACTGTGGTTGTTATGGTTCATCAAGTCACATCTGACTCCTGCTGACTACAAGGATAAATCTCTGTAGTTTCCTTGGCAACAATTTTGGGAGTGGCTTGCCAATGCCTTGGTCCTAGTGCAGAGAGAAAAAGAGAGTGACTGGCCCAAAGTCACCAAGCTGGGTTCCAGGCCTAAAGTAGGACTAGAACATTTGACCTTCCAGCTTCTAATTTAGCAGCTCGCCCCCTAGACTAAACAGGCCTTTTCTTTCTTACTAGCACCCTGGGATGAAAATTATAAATATAGCAGTCAAGCTGATTTTCATAAAATGTAATGAGGGCCCAATACTGCAAATAAGACACTTTGAGTTACTGTGGAATGAGAAATCTTGATCTTCTCCAAGCATGAGGGCAAATAAAACAGTTTTGGCCAGTTAGACCCTACGTAGTAAAACCATCCCATGTAGTTGAGATTTCCTACCCAGCTTTGCTTGATTAACTTCTATATTGTAAGGGATTTGTAGTGTACAGCTGATTTCACACACTAAACTATCCTTTGCTTCACTATTTATTTATTTTATTTATTTTTAATTCCATTTATATCCCGCCCTTCTCCGAAGACTCAGGGCGGCTTACAAGCTTAGCAGTAGCCTTCATTCTATGTATATGCCTGCTTATTAGGGCTTTCACACACACCCCAAGCGGCATTATTACAAAGTCAGCTTAATTGCCCCCAACAATCTGGGTCCTCATTTTACCTACCTCGGAAGGATGGAAGGCTTCTGAAAGTAAGTTACAGATAATCACACAAGAGGCTAAGCCAAAATCAATGGAATTTCATTAAGATTTAGGGCAATAGGTGAACCAGGCACACAACCATTGTGTAGGTGTCTATGGAGATTCTCAGCCATCCAGGTCATGGTTGTCCCAAAGGTGCTTAAAAGGCAACTGGATTTTGTTTTTCCTTGAAGACGTTTCGCTTCTCATCCAAGAAGCTTCTTCAGTTCTGAAACAATGAGAAGCGACATGTCTTCAAGCAAAAACAAAGTCCATTTGACTTTTGAAAAAGCACCTTTGAGAAACCATTGTGTGGGTTTGTTCTCCTACAGAGAAGGATGGAGAGGAAAATCTCAACACAACAGAGAAGAGTCTGAGATCTTGAAAGCTGCTGCGAATAAAAGGCAGGCAATATTCAGCCTAGGTAGATAAATAGATTAACCCGGTAGAAGACCGTTTGCTCAACCAAAAGGCAATTGCCCTTGAAGAATAAAACTTAATGCAACAAATAGAAAACATATTGAAGACTTACGTGTAATGATGCAATCAAATTCACTAGGAGAGAGGCTATTGATTTTGCGTTTCTTATACTCTGGTGGATTTTCACAATAAATGTCTTCCACTGTTGCATTTGTTCTGCTTATCCATGCAATTAACCATTTCAATTTGCAATCACATTTGAAAGCATTTCCTCTCAGGTCTCTGGACAGAAACAATGTTTTTGAAATATTATAATTTAAAAACTACCGTTTGTTTTTTAAAAAACAGGTTATCAGTTTATAATATTTTTAGATCACTATTGCATGAAAGAATGCGTTCTAAGGAAGAAACCAAGCCTGTTTTGTTTTTGTTTTTTTAAAAAACAACCTAGGTGTCTAAAAAAGCAAATGTATATTATATTTCCTAAGAGAGAGAAGGGAGGGAGGTAAAAAAATCTTACACTGAATTAAGCATCCTTTTATTATATTTCTGGATGGAGAGGCACAGTGTGGGTCAAGGGGGAACTAAGATGAAAACAGCATCATATCATCATACTGCAAGATCTCCCCCTTTTGTATGTGAATTATGGTGTTATATCCATGTACAAAAGGGGCGGAGATTGTAGAATGACAATGCAATGCTGTTTTTGTTATTTTGACAAAAAAACATCCAATTTTGCAGATCCTTTTGCCTGGATTGTATATGGAGAATGTTGCCTCTGGAGGCTCTGCTTTTTCTCTTATTCTAGTTGAGTAATTCTTTCAGGCTTAAATTGGATCTGGAAAGATATAAAATCCTTTGATATAGCAAAAAAGCTTTAAGCTTGCTTTCTTCTATGCAAATGTAAAATTACCTCTTTTAATTGATTTTAGAAACTAATTATTAAAGAAGAAGAATACAATATTATTAATATAACTTTACCTTTACTAAAATATATTCAGATTAAAAACAGAAAAGAAAAAGGTCTGGAAAATAATATTCCAACAGAACTCTAAAAACTTTGAACACAGGTACCCCAAAGTCTTTTCCTTGCCTCTTTCTCAAACTGACCAACCAATCAACAGCAACTACAGTAATTCATAAGTTGACCAATAAGGACTGTCAACAACCCACTGCCCCATATCAGTTGTAGATATCTTTTTTCCATCTTGTCTTAGCATTTTTTAGCCAGTCCCTATACCATAAAGTCCATAATTTTTGATGTCTTGCTAAATTCTGAAGACCAGAATTATAGCCTAGAAGCAACATGTATTTTACATATAATGTCTGTTCCAGAGTCCTAAGAACAGCTATGTATATTTCAGATCAAATACGACAATAATACAAATTATATGAATTAATATTTCATCCAAAATGTATCTCCAACAGAAAAGCAATTGCAACTAATCTTTTCTTAAATAATTGCTGTGGTGTCCAAAAGGCAAAACTTTCTTTTTTGTTAAAAATTCATTTTAGGTATACAGGAAACGAATTTAAAACAACTTTCTATGTGACATTCCAGCTCATTATTCTAGATGTCATGTAAATAATATCAATTTTATCAATGTCCTTTTAAAAGCAAAAATATCTTCCAACGTTGCGGTTGCTCTTTCACACTAAAATAAGAAGAGCCAAGTTCAGGAAATTAAACCCAACTGATTTAGATAGATGATACTTTGGTACATGTCCTTCCCATTAATAAACCTAGCTCATTTTATTCTTCTCAGATGTTATCTAGATCTTGATAAGACAGACTTTGTGCAAACACAAATATGTTTCCAGATGCTAGGGAAAATGCCTGTTCTCCGCGTAGTTTTCTTTTATTGAATACATTTCAGCCTGTTTTCTGCTGGAACACCGGGTCACTTTATTGTGGGGGTGTCTGCCTCATTTTGAACATTTCTTGTAATCATTAATCTATTTGGGGTGGATGGACGTAACTTTATCCTTTGATATTCTTCTCATGTAGTTGCATTTGCATGAAATAGAAGTATAGGGCTGGCAATTGTATAGGGTTTCCTGCCTGAGCAGGGGGTTGGACTAGAACAGGGCTTTTCAACCTTTTCACAGATTGAACCACTTTTAGGACATGACAATATTTGAGTACCACCAGTGCCTAGGCAGCAAGGTGTCAAAAATTTGATGACTTCCAGCAACAGCTGCTGCTTCTTCCATCTCTTTTTCCTCCCTGCCTGCTGAGCTCTCCTCCCACAGCTTCTTCTCCGTCTCCCTCTCTTTCCCTGTTGTCTTTTTCCCCCCTTTCCCGCCAAAACCACCTCCTTTTCTATCCTCTCCTCTTCTCCCCCCCCTTTTTTCTTCAGTTCACCTCTAGCTTCGCGCTGCTTCCGGAAGTGCCAATCAGCTGGAACCAATCAGCTAGAGGCCTGTAGCGATCCTGGGGCTTCTGCAGGGCCCCAACAGCCTTGCAGCTCCAGCTGCTTCTCCCTCAGGCTTGGGTCACTTCAGCTCATTTCCCCTCCCCCACTACACTTGTCTAGGAAGTTCCATGTAACACATGCCAAAGTACCACTGGTGGTACATGTACCAACGGTTGAAAAGCCCTGGACTAGAAGATTTCTATTTCTACAGTATTTCTATTTCTATTTCTATTATTTCTATTCCCATTCCCATTCCCATTCCCATTCCCATTCCCTATTCTATTCTATTCTATTCTATTCTATTCTATTCTATTCTATTCTATTCTATTCTATTCTATTTCTATTCCATTCCATTTCTACTCTATTCGAAAATATATACATAAAAGGGAAGTATAGTTTTGCATAAGGAGAGCCAGTTTGGTCTAAAGCAGGGGTAGGCAACATGGCTCTTTTATGACTTGTGGACTTCAACTCCCAGAATTCCTGAGCCAGCATGAAGTTGAAGTCCACAAGTCATAAAAGAGCCAAGGTTGCCTACCCCTAGTCTAGAGGTTAAGGTACCAGGCTAGAATCCAGGAGACTATGAGTTCTAGTCCTGCCTTAGCCACGAAGCCAGCTTGGTAACTTTAGGCCAAAGCCCTAGGAAGAAGGAAATGGCAAACCACTTCCAAAAAACCTTGCCACAAAAACTGCAGAGATTCGTTCAGCGAGTTATCAGGAGTCAATACTAACTCAAAGGCCCCATACGCAACCATAAAAGGTTAGATGGACAAATTGCTGCCTTAGAGCCAGATGGCAGCTCTTGGCCTAATTTCCTTGCAAAAGAGAGAAGCAGGTGCCAGAAAGAGAAAATGAGGTGCCAAGAGGCCATTCCCTACTTGCAATTATTCACCGCACAAATAGGCCTTCGCTCCATGTCTTGCCTAACTGTGAACAAAGCACACTTAATTGGCCCTCGGCTGTTTGGTATATTTAGAATATTTTCCCTCTTATTCTAACAGTATCCAAGGGAAAATAAAATCCTAAGGTGATTTTAGTGGACTAAACCTTGCCGTTTTCTCAGTAAGGTTTTGGAAGTGATTTACCCTTGCCTCCTTCCTAGGGGTGAGAAAGACTGGCCCAAGGTTACCCAGCTGGTTTCATGCCTCAGGTGGGACCACAAATGTTTATTTCACCTTGGCCTTATTCTAAGAGAGAAAATATACTTAGTATTCATTAACAGTCCAGAGCCAGTTAAAGTCTGCTTCATTCACAGGTAGGCATGATATGAACTGAAGGCACATTAGTGCCATGAAAAATGGTAAGAAAAATGGATATGTGACTTCCCATAAGAATTTTCAAATTTTCAAATGCAAATTCTTCCAACAGTCTGCAGTATGTTCCATGCCTCTCAATGTCCAGGAAGCAAATAGGAGGGACTCCCTGGTAGAGTTTTGTTTCCCTGATTTCACTGCAGCAGCAGGGGTCTTCAAACTTGGCAACTTTAAGGCTTGTGGACTTCAACTCCCAGAATTCCTCAGCCAGACCCCTGCTGCAGAGCAAATTGTTTAAAGCAGCCGGCTTTCTTGCCGGTGGGAATGACTGTGGCTAAATTAGCTCACAGAGAACAGCTAATCCTCTCTCAGTAGACACGGCTAAGAAATTCATTCCATTCCCATTTCTAGGAAAGCTGATGTGTACTTTCCAAGCATATGAAGTAGTTTTCTCTTTCTCCCACTATTGCAGGGTAATTTGACAATTATAAAAAAATGCAGAGATATAATTTTAAGAAAATCTGCCTATTTAGTAAAAGTTGCCACAAAAACCCATTACTGTAGGGGACAAACTTGTTTTAGATATTCTGCGGCACCATTCTGCAATCTGGCACACTCATTTGCAAGCTGGCAGCTTGCAGAAAACTGCCATGGGGAATGCTCCTAAATAGAAAAAAATCTATGAGATGAATGAAATAATTGATGATAATGGTCTTGGTGGGTATAAAGCAGATAACTTCAGGCCCATTGTACGAGCAGTTGTTCCATAATAAGTACTGATGAGCTTTTTTTTTCTTTTCATTCATAATGGGAATATTAAAAATGTATCTTACACATTTGTTAGTGAATCCAATCCTTTGAATATGTCTTTAGGGAGCGTTTGGAGGTTATTGTTTGCAAGACTCCTGTAAAAATATATATATAATTAGGGTTAGATTAATCTTGCATTCTTTCTTTCCAGTTTAATGAATTACTAGGATGGCAAATAATAACACATGCATTGCTACAATATGATTCACTATTATAATCAGATATATTAGCAATACTAGTAATGCTAATATTATTGTAATATGGAACTCTTTATTATTTATTTATTTATTTATTTATTTATTAGTTTTTATAAACCGCCCTTCTCCCGAGGGACTCGGGGCGGTGTACAGAGGAAGGAAGGTATACAGACCGAACAATAAAATAATAAGAAACACTAATAACACAAACTGGGACCCCAATTAACGTTATCATGCCAGGCCAGCCTGCTGGAATAGGAAAGTTTTTAAGTCGCGACGGAAGGTACGGAGGTCAGGGGCCATCCGGATTTCGGTTGGTAAGGTGTTCCAGAGGGCTGGCGCACCCACTGAGAATGCTCTCCCCCTGGGGGCCATTAGCCGACATTCCTTGAGCGGTGGCACCCTGAGGAGGCCCTCTCTGTGGGAGCGCACAGGACGGTGGGGTGCTGACATCGGCAGAAGGTGCTCCCGTAGGTAGTCCGGACCCATGCCATGTAGGGCTTTGAATGTCATTGTTAGCACCTTGAACTTCACACGGAAGGCAACCGGAAGCCAGTGCAGCGCACGGAGGAGAGGTGTGATATGGGAGTATCGGGAGGCTCCCAAGAGTGTCCGTGCCGCCGCACTTTGCACCAGTTGAAGGCACAATTCCTGTTAAAATATTCCATCCACACTCCCTATTGTTCTAAGCTTTTCCAGCTCTCTGCTGCCAAATTCTTAACCACAATCCTTGTGTTTTTACCAATAAAGGAGAATATATGTAGCTCAAGATTGAAATGAGGGATCCTTGGTGCTCTCTGAGCTTTCTTGCTTTCTTGCAGATGTTTCATCAGCCAAACTAGGTAATATCATCAGTGCTCTATTTTATTGTTTTTACTGTAACTGTTAACAATGAAAAAGATTTCAGGGTATTTGAGGCATCCTCTGTCCTCAAATTCTACCTTAATAGCAGTTCCACCTCTAGAACAGTAGAACCTCGACAACTTTAAGATGTGTTGATTTCAGCTCCCAGAATTCCTCAGCCAGCATGTTTTTCAGTGTTGAGAAATATTGCTCAAAGAATATCAGTTGCAATAGCTATGTAGAGCCTTGATGGAGCAGTGTGCTAATGCCTCCTTAAGTAACACCAGCTGCCTGCAATTAGTGCAGGTTCGAGTCCCACCAGGCTCAAGGTTGACTCAGCCTTCCATCCTTCCGAGGTAGGTAAAATGAGGACCCAGATTGTTGGGGGCAATTAAGCTGACTTTGTAATAATGCCGCTTGGGGGGTGTATGAAAGCCCTAATAAGCAGGTATATACATAGAATGAAGGCTACTGCTAAGCTTGTAAGCCGCCCTGAGTCTTCGGAGAAGGGCGGGATATAAATGGAATTAAAATAAAAATAAAAATAAATAAATGTAGCCATGACTTGTCTCATTGACATCTGTGATCACACTCAAAATTGTTTTCCACCCACGGATGCCCTTCCGCTAGCATAGGAGATTTCCATACCATCATACCATTCCAAGAAAATAATAGCAGTAATATATTTGCTGTCATTATGCTGTTTATTATTCATATTCTTAAATGGGAAGAAAAGATGACTAAACTATTTATTACGCAAAATAGATGCCTGTATTACATTGATTCAGTTCCAACTTATTACTGAAGGTCTGTCCACAGGCCAGTTCCAAGGACTTGGGGTTTTTTCCTAAGCCCTTTATTAGCCAAATACCATACCAGTAATAGTTCCACAATTTAAAAGAGCTTGTGGCCATCATCTTGACTTTTTCGAATCAAGAAGGTAATAGTAAAAAGTCTCTGGAGTTGACCTCAACTGCTGGTGAATACTTGGGTGTTCAAAAACCCCAACCACAACTGCCCATGTGCAAAGCTAGGTTTATGGTTCCTTGGATTGGTGGGTAATATATTTGCAATTCCTGAGCATTCAGTGGATCTATATATAATTGTAAAAAGGCCCCCCTCTTCTCCTGTCATTCATCTGATCAAAGGAATCTGCTGAGTCAATATTAGGTAGGACTTTGGGGCAGATTCACTAGAAAGCAGGGGTAGGCAACCTTGGCTCTTTTATGACTTGTGGACTATGCCCAGCTATGCTCAGGAATTCTGGGAGTTGAAGTCCATGAGTCATAAAAGAACCAAGATTGCCTACCCCTGCCCTAGAGCAAAGAGAGAAGCCGCAGAGTCACTTCTGGGTCACTGCTCAGAACTTAAGAGCTTCCCATTGCTAATGGTGCTGAGATAGCAGGTCAGCTGGAAGGAGAATGAGTGAAGAAGTTTCTCACTGCACAACTAGATGCTGTCCCCATCCCTGTTCACCATCTAAATGAAACCACTGGGCAAGGATATCCACTTCAGAGTGCAGTATCACCAGTATGCTGATACCTTACTTCACATCTCAAGCCAACGGGCTATCAATGTATTGACTCAGTATCTGGAGGCTGTTACAGTCTAAATGGGACCAAACAGATTTCAGCTCAATCTTTGCTGTGGCTGTTGAGGATGTCAGCATCTTTGGTTTTGGATGAGGTTGCACTTCCTCAGTCAAGACTGGTATGCAACTTGGGGGGTCCTTCTGGACTCATAGCTACTGCTCAGAGAGCAGATGTCAGCTGGGACCAGGAGAGACTTTGCATGGGTTCATCTTGTGCATCAGTTCACCCCTTCCTCAATCAGGAGGCCCTTTAGCCAATCATTCATGGCCTGGTATCTCACAATTGGATTGTTACAATGCACTCTACATGGGGCTGCCGTTGAAGACCACTTGGAAGCTACAGCTGGTTCAGAATGCAGCAGTGCGAGCAGTAACAGATGCCTCTTGGTGTTCCTGTGTCACCACTGTTATGGAGGCTTCATTGACCGCCAGTTGGCTTTCAAGTACAATTCAAGTTGCTGGTTATTATCTATGAAATACTCTATGAGATAGGGCCCAGATACCTGAGACTGCTTATCTCCAATATTTCTGCCCACCTAGTATGTTTCAGCAGAGAAGGTGCTCTCCAGGTCCTCTCCAGTAAACACTGCCACCTTGCACAACCAAGCAAGTGTGCCCTCTCTTTTGCAGCATCCCTGAGAAATAAGGACAATATCCTCACTCCTGAGCTTCTGGAAAGTTTTGAAAACCTGGATTGGTCCAAGGCCTGGGGTTGAAGTTTATTATTTATTCAACGGTGCCTGCTTTGTTTTGTTGATTTTGCTGCCTATTAGATTATTTTAGTCTGGGTGCCTATGTAATTTCATGCTTTTAGATATTCTTTTGTTTTCCCTGGTTTTGTAAAGTGGAGTTGGATGGCCATTACATTTAAAACAATCAAACAAACAAACATACTTACAAGTGAATTAAGGACTTCAGCCCGCGAAAAGAAGTGTTGGAAAGTGATTTGATGTTGTTGTTTTCTATAAACCTGTAATGGGGTTATAAATGCAACTGGTCAAAGCTGTTTCCATGTCAGGCATTCGACTCACTCAAAAAATCTTGGACCATAAATATTTCAACTCACAAATATTCTAGATGAGGAAGGCCCACGAAAGCATCGCTACTAATGGTGTCAAATGTGTTTGCAGTAAATAATCTGTACAAAGAAATATTAGACAAAAAATAATGTGACATGGTCTTAGACATACATAGATTTTTCAGTGCTTATTTTTAGAGATGAAAATTATAGTTCCTGCTTTGCGTATGTCCTAACAAAATGACATAGACATACACAGTCTAGATTAGCTTTCTCCAACCTTACACTCTCCAAGATGTGTTAGAACTACATTTTCTAGCTGATCTAGAGCTTCAAGACATAAATATATATAATATATATGAAACCGTTTCATGATATTGACTAAATATGCAATAATTTAAAGAACTGGCATTTCTGAGTAGTTTCCTACAACTCCACAATGTCTCCTTTGAAGTTCTAGAGTTTGCCTTTGTAAGAAATAAATGCAGTGCAATCAGAAATATCGTTTCAAAATTATCCTTTCCTCTAACTCTTGAAGTTCAACGCAAATTGCTGCAATTTACATAATAGCTCCCATTTGAGAGTGCCAACACTATTCTCAACTGCGTGTGGAACTTTTGCAAGAGCAAGCATTGCTATTCATTCCAACAAAAGGAACATATTTAGGCCCACATGAAACACACAAAATGGCGTGGGATTTTTTTTAATCCTTAAATGAACCACAAATGTGTTTTTGATGAACATCAGCTATATATCTATGTCTATATCTGTGTGTGTATGAAAGAGAGTTGTGAGGGGGGAGGTTTAAAGATTTCTCTATCCAATCATGGTGCTCATCTCTATTTTTTGGCGGAGGGAGCCAGCATTGTCTCTGTGAGATGGGCTGGACTGAGAGAGGTTGACCTGCCCTGAGTTACCCAGTTGGCTTTTATCTCTAAAGGGGCACGAAACTCAGAGTCTTCTGACTTCTATGTAGATATCCTATATGTGGGATATAGATTTTAGGATTGCTATTTTGAGCTGCAGAAATCCAGATCACCACTAGAAGTCATCAAGGAGGTCATACCATGGTCCTCCATTTGTTTGCAACTCTTGACAGAATTTGCTCCCTGCTTTCCCCTATCTGGTTCTTTGAGGTTAAACCTTTGCTACCCACTTAGGTTTTAGGACGTTCCTCTCCACACCAAACACAGAATTTAAATGAGAGAAAAAAATAATCCTGAGGCACTAGCAGAATTCTTTCTTTCTTTTTAACCTTTTAATACTCATGAAAGGAGATGAGAAGGACACGCTTACATGTACTGCATTGTATTTATTTCATTAGTCTATAGGCTGCTCCAGTTGTGAATAACTGAGCAATGTACAACCCACCTCTGTTAAGTGTCTAAGATGGAAAAGTATAATCCCCTCCAATTCATACGCTGTCATGATATCATACATTCTATAGAAAAATTCCCAAAAATATGATCGGGCCAAATTAGAGATGTAGTTAATTACATTTAAACAATAACATACTGTATAACCCTACACAGCAGAAAAGGTATCTAACTTCACCCCATAAGGAATCATCAACTGGATCAGAGGGTTATAATTATTTCTATTTTTAGCAAATGCTCCTACCAATGTGATATTTGCACCTGAAAAGGCTTTTTGCAATACACATACTACTTAACTCCCTGGACCAGTGCAAGTTACATGATCAATGGAGTAATATTTTAATACTTTTCTGCACCACTACAGCTATTATCTTCTTGATAATTAAATTTTATATATTAAACTTAAGCATTATTTCTCCCTGATATTTCCTTTTTTACTTAAGGGAAGTTTAATCAATTTATATTAAATAAAATATCCTGCAAAGAATTACTGCATAAATTAACGTAAGCAAGGTAAATTTACAAAAGTCTTTACAACTTAATTAAGATTGCAATCAGTAGTTTTTAAAAACAGAATGAAATGCATATTTTTGAAAGTCTGACTGAATTTCTGACTGTATCCTGAAAAATGCAATTTCAAAGATATACATATATATATATATATATATATATATATATATATATATATATATATATATATATATATATATATATATATATATATATATATATATATATATATATATATATATATGTTTTTGAGCGCCTCATCGACCCAAATATAGCTTGAAATAGCTATATCAGTCTCCCTTTAATTCTTTGTCTGCAATCCATGCAATCCAAATTTATATTTTATATATTTTATATATATATCAGTGTGCATAATGCAATTAGATTTAAAACATAGCAATAAAAATAGAAGTAGCAAAGAGGCGCTTTATTATTTTAAAATTTTCTTGAAGTATTAATCTCTAATATTGGAACAGTATTTTACTAACGCCTTACATTTTTTTTTTCTTCAACACTGAAAGGAAAGAAAATTTGGTCCTGGCCATCATCCAGATGTCCAAGAGCTAGTATAAAAACAAAATGATCACAAGAATATTATGGAGAATGTGATTTAAGGGTCACTTGTAATATACCCGTTGAAAGTTTTAATTTTCAAGATGTATACGGCTCCTGATTTTGGAGGTCTTTCTCACCAATTTTGAACCCTTCAATGTGTGTTCAGCAGATTTCCATTACAAATCTCCTGTCCTTTTGAGTGCCTGCTTTTTAATTGTGATTTATTGTGAACCAGATTATGCTTCTTGATGTATTCAGGACTAGTCTCAGTTTCTGTAGCCTAGGGATTCTTGAAAACCCTCTCCCCTTTTTCATACTATTTCAAAAATAGTTCAGACTCAATCAGGAAGCACATACTACAGGTAGTCCTCAACTTACAACAGTTCATTTAATAACCATTCAAAGTTACGACGGCACTGAAAAAAGTGACTTATGACCATTTTTCACCCTTACGACCGTTGCAGCATCCCCATAGTCACGGGATCAAAATTCAGACGCCTGGCAACTACTTCGTATTTATGACAGTTGCAGTGTCACTGGGTGATGTGATCACTTTTTGTGACCTTCTGACAAGCAAAGTCAATGGGGAAGCCAGATTCACTCAACCACCATGTTAGTAACTTAACAAATGCAATGATTCACTTAACAACTGTGGCAAGAAAAGTCGTAAAATGGGGCAAAACTCAAATGACTCGTTTAGCAACAGAAATTTTGGGCTTAATTGTGGTTGTAACTCGAAGGCTACCTGTACAAATGCTAACTCTGCTCACATTTGTTTGCGTTCCTGACACCTCCCTTAAAGCAGCTCTACCTGTCTTTTTCTGTTATGACTTCATCAAGCTATTGTCCTCCTGAGATCTTGGACTATAGCTTTTATCAGCCAACATGAGGATGGGAGCTGTAGTTCAAGAAAGCTAGAAGACGCCAAGTCAAAGAAGCCTGATCTATACTGTATATTCCTTGGGAATTACATTCTATCTTTTAGCCTTGCCACCACAGTTTCCATATTCTGAACATGCTTTACTTAAAAAAATTATTCTTGGGAAGTGGGAACACTACTTCCACCAATGCAGAAATTATCAAAATCACAAGGCACAAATGCAAATGGCTTCAAAAGCCCACCTCTCCTTCAATAACTATCTTACTTTCCAAAAAATCACAAAGGAGAGCTATTTTGCACTGAACAGGCAGAATATGAATCAGAAATAATGTGGCATCATCTATACCAAAACAAGATGAGAAAATCAGTATCCTGAAATGCCCTATAATCAATAGTTACAGATCATAAATACCAAGCAATCTGCATTTCTCATTGCCAATGAGATTCTGGACCCAAATTGTACATCTATATATCAAAGGTATGATTTATGATTTACTCACATTAAAATGTACCATTTCCATCTATAAAAAGGTCATGACAAAGCCTGCTGAGACGGCACACTGGCATACTCATGACTAAATAGCCACCATAGGCCTTCCCCTTTATGGAAAAAAATATCTTTTTTCATTATCTTTTTTTCTTCCCAGTGCGATAAGGTGCAATTCTTGCCCTATTCCTGATTATGTTTTTTTTTTATTCTGAAAAAGATCTGGGGGGAAAAAACTGTATCGTTCCCATGGTAACTATATTTACTCGTTTGTTTGGGATTGAAACCCCAGCTGAGCACATTCTGTCTGATCAGCTCCCAGTATATATATATATATATATATATATATATATATATATATATATATATATATATATATATATATATATATATATATATATATATATATATATATATATATATATATATATATATATATATATATATATATATACATACATACATACATACATACATATATATATATATACACATACATACATACATACATACATACATATATATATATATATATATATATATATATATATAATTAAACTTATATATATAAGGTAAGAAAGAAAAGGACATCACCTCACTGACAGAGTATCAGCAGCAGAGGTGGATAATGATCAGTCAGGCATAATGCTTAACGCTAAAGCAAAATTATGCTCTTGGCTAATTCACATAGTCCACGGTGTGTGAGCCTGCATATTTAAGATTCTTCTTAAAAAAGAAGTTGTATTCCTTGACAGGTTTCTGAATCATATATATCTTAATTTATGGACCACATTTTTCCACAGAACTTGGGCTTTTCCTTCAGGATCAAATGATGCCAACAGGCTTCAATTCTCACACAAATCACAAATTATGAACAATCTATCCATCATCATATCCATCATCATATCACCCGCATGAGGCTTGCCTATCAAACTGCCCCACTGAAATCCATGTTTCATTTCTGAGAGAAGCAAGTTTGTTTAGTCAGCCACAACTCTTAAACGTTCAGCAGCACTAATTCTGAAAGTGTAGACAAATGATTTAGGACGACTGGATTATCCAGCCTCAGAAAAGACAGTACACGGTAGGGCGGTGCACACCACGGGAACATGGTGGCATTGCCCTAACTAGAATTCACATTTACCAAATAGGCGTTCCCGCTAAGAGCGGTGGTGATACTGAAGCACCGAAAAGAACAGATCAAGACAGTGAAGAAAATATCAGTAATAATAATCTGCTAGGAATGACACACCTTTCATTACTTCCACTGGAAATGCTAGGTGCCTTTTGTTATATAACAGCTCTGCACTAGCTCCTCCATATAAAACAAGTACTGTACTTAAAGCCCGTTAGCGGAGCGCTTTTAGAGAGAGAGATACACGTTTCATAACAAGCAATCACCATATAAACCGTTCTCACAGAAGTTGCAGATTGGGCGAGAAGATGAAACTCCTTTCTGGGATTTTCGTGAAAGCAGATCTCACAAAGGATCTGGAAGAAGAGGGAAACGGGAGAGTGGGGGGGGGGGAGAGAGAGGGGAAAAGAAAGCAAAGCAGAGGTTAACAGCGTCCGAGCTCGTCGGGGAGTCGTTTTGTCACCAAGCCCTGGCCGGTTAACTGTCCCCTGTCAACAGGAGTGACAATTTCCAGCGCGCGTGTGTGTGTGAGGGGGAGAGAAATGGCTGTTGCAAGATCGACGCCGCCGAGCAACAGACGGCGTTGCATGAAGAGAAACGCGCAGAGGGATCCAACTTCCAGCCCTTCCAAGACCCGCTCCCCGCTCCTCCCCCTCCATCCCGCCGGCTGCTTTGCGATCCCAGCGGGTCTTCCCTCCGACCGGCCGGAGCGCCCACCCGAGACCCCTCTGCCCGATCCACCCACAAGCCCCCTCTCCTCTCTCCCCACCCCCACTGCCTACAGCCCCTTACAGGGAGGTAACGTCGGGAGACACGCTGCGCGGAATGGCCCGAGCGTTCTCACAGAGCGCGTTATCTTTGGTACAAGTGCACGAAGCCGGGCAGGCGGTCTTCCCCGGTCTGCTCCCCTCGGTCAGCAACAGGGCGGAGAAAAGGCACAGGAAAACTGCCGCGGGTCTTCCAACGGGTTGCCGGTCGGCTCGGCCCATCCTTTGGATCCGCTCTGGTTCCGGCCAGTTGGAAGGAAGAGGGCGAGAGGAAGAAGCGCGGCCCAAATCATGAAAGGGCAGGCGGGAACCTCGGCGTTTTTACCGAGCCGAGGAAGATCTGCGTGGAGAACCCGGGCGAGACGGCTTCCCTCCTCATCCCTCCTCCGGCTCCCTGGCTCTCGTTCTCCCCCCCCGTCGCCAGCCCTTCTTCTTCTGCCCTTCCTTTCCCCGCTCGGAAGCTG
The DNA here is from genome assembly GCF_964194415.1 of Vipera berus. Taxonomy (NCBI): domain Eukaryota; kingdom Metazoa; phylum Chordata; class Lepidosauria; order Squamata; family Viperidae; genus Vipera; species Vipera berus. Next base: position 73,593,284 of record NC_138207.1, on the reverse strand, counting down.
TCGGGGAGACTGAAAGGCTCCAGCCGCTCAGCCGTCGGTTGTTTGGGGATTCGCCAGGCAGCCGTGCGGGGCGAGCGGGACCTGCGGGAAAACGGGGAAGGAGGAGGAGGACGGGGGGATCCAACTAGCTGGAGAGGCGAAAGAGAAAAAAAAGGGGGGAAGAAAAAGAAAGAGAGAGACTCGCATCCCCGCGAAACCCATACACACAGGCGCGCGCGACTACCGCTGTGCTGCTGCTGCTGCTGCTGCTGCTGCTGCTAGAGGTTGCAAAGTGTGACGCACGCCGCGGAGCCGAGGCACGGCTTTCACTATTCTTAGGGGAGGCCCTCTTCTCGCGGCCCAAAATAGGACCACCTTCTGCTTGGCTGCGTGGGCGGGCGAGGGGGGCTCCGTGGGAGGAGGAGAAGGCAAGCAGGCAGGGAGGAGGATCTCTCCACCCCGCGCCAATTTCCCCTGGGGGAAAATCGGGCTTTGCATCTGCCAGGCGACGGCCGGAGGGAAGCAGCCAGTGTGCGCTGAGGAAAGAAAGCGAGGGAAAACATCCAAAGGGCGGCGTGTGTGTGTGTGTGTGTGCGGGGGAGGGTGTTATAAAAACCCAGTTGGCGTAGGTGTTGAGGCCTGCGATTTCATTGCACAGGCTGGCTGGTACCGCCGCAAAACCAACGGGCACCTCGGGGGCCACACAAACAGTCGGCCTTTTATCCGGTCGAGCGTCTCTGCAAACGACGACGTTCAAACCCAGCCAGCCAGCAAAATGCTTTTTCGTCTCCTTCCCGTCCTTAAGTCCTCCCTTAATGCGCAATCGTTGGGCTTCGAGGCAAGCTGAATCTGGGCTGCGTCTTTTGGAAACCTGTTTACAGAGTGCCCAGTGTAAGCTAGAAAGCAAGGAAAGAGCCATAATGTTTTGAAGCTCTGGGCGGTTTATTTGTTACCTTTCAACCATTTCAGGCTCCCTGCAATGTCTTCACTGTGAATCTTGACACATAAAGAACTGTTGCGTCACAGTGAAAGGAAGCTGTTGAAAAACTTAACATTTCTTATTCCAATGCCAGGCCGATTTCTCCTAGTAAATTACTATTTAGGAGCTCTTGGGTAGGCAACCTTGGCTCTTTTATGACTCGTGGACTTCAACTCCCAGAATTCAACTGACTTTTATGACTCGTGGACTTCAACTCCCATGCTGGCTCAGGAATTCTGGGAGTTGAAGTCCACGAGTCATAAAAGAGCCAAGGTTGCCTACCCCTGTGCTAGGACAGCTTCAAGTGTGCACCCAGCTCCATGTATCTGTGGTCTGCCATCATTGTCTTGTCAATTTATTTCTGGCTCAGCTGTCATGTACCTGAAATTGCAAAATAAAGCAATGGCTTCATTTGTTTCAAATCTCTTCTTCCCCAGAACCCCGGGTTCTTATAAAGGTTCAGCAGCTACAGGCAATATTGTAGTGTACTGTAGACTAGAGCGAAGTGGCTGAGAAATTCTGGGAGTTGAAATCCATCCATCTCAAAGTTGCTGCTCTAAAGTGGTAATAGCTTACGGTAGATTAGCATCTCTCCCACAACTTGAACTACTACTGTAAAGGTGTAGACAGGAGAAGCTACCACTGACTGAACCCTGTGGGTTACACTCTCCTCCTCACAATTGAAAGGAAGGACTAGTTGGCTCACCCAGTTCTTAGAGTTTCTCTTAATGGCAGTCAAAACCATTTGCTTCATATTGCTTTGGGGAGACTGCAGTATGGTGTGTGTTCTCACGTTGATAGTGTGGAGGTGTCCATGGAAAAGTGGTGCCCTGCTGGAAGTATCCACAGAAACAATGGCTGTGAGGTTCATTTGACATACCGAGTCACAAATTAGCCTACCACATTTTAGCCAACATTCACACATACCTGGCAAACACGTCTTAATGTGCTCTGTGAAGCAAGTCTACATCCCACACTTGTGGTTTACCACAACTCCGTCCTACCCTTTCCCCACGATTGCACAGTATTGGCCTCATCTCATTCCCAGCTCAAGGTAAAAACAGACATTCCTAGATGTGCAGGTAATCCCCAACTTACAACTCTAATTGAGCCAAGATTTATGGTTTTAAGTCATGATTACTGTAGTTGTTAAGAGAGTCCCAATGTGACTGCACCTGATTTTACAACCTTTCCTGTAATCGAGTGTTAAGAGAACACAGCAATTGTTAAGTGATCCCATCAATGGGTGGGTTGTTGTTGTTGTTTGCCAGAAACCGAGGTAAACACCAGGAAGTAGCCAAAAAATACTGAAAATTGCAACCATGTGACCACAGCTCACTGCAATTGGCCATAAATTAAAATAGTTTTATACACCTACACAACTCAAATAAACATAGGAAGAACCAATTTCAAAAATCAATTGGACTTGTCCACAATAAGATTTTTCTTCAATAAGTCTATTACCTCTGTTCATGGAATGTGTAGAGGTTCAAACAACATCCTCTTCCAGTTCTAACCTTCCCCCTTTCTCTTTATTCTTATCAGGAGGTTCATTAAGGAGAAAAAGATGGAATACATTTTTGATTGATAGAATTAGGAGTCAATTATTTAGTTCATAGTCACTTTAATGATGAGATATTCTTTCCCACATGAGTTTTCCACATTTAGTATCCCTAAGTAAGTGTATGAGTATGTGTAAGAATACACATCCACACAAATCTTGATCTTTATTAAATATGTCTGTGTTTATGCTTGAGAAAACAGAATGTTAATATTTTCTGTCCTGGAACTTCAAAGCTGAAGAGATGGCTTCCACAATCAGGTTTAGCCACAAGTCTTAATGTTGCAATTTATTATTCTTGTTGTAGGGCATAACGTTTGATCTTGTATTGTCATTCCTGCTGAGTAGAATTCTATTCTAGTATTAATCTGGTTGTACAATTTTATGAATTGTGGCAATGTTTAGTGGCTTATTTAAGCTGTTGGAAATCTGATAAAATGGTGGAAATCTTCAGCTTCAATTTGCATAAATCTTCTATTAATACCCATGTAAAGGTATCTGATTGATTTTCTTGAAACAAATTTGATTACAGTTGATGTTCTGCAGTTCATTCATAACTGTAGCAGTTTCCTCATCCTATTGTAAATAAAAGACAAGTCCTAGCTCAAATCAAGGAGGGTTCATACATTGATATGTCCAACATCCAGATAAATCAGATTGAAGATCTGTTCCAATGTCTTAAATCCAGATGTTGAAAAGTCAAGAATGGGTTTTATGGATCATTGAGTAGCATATTATGGCTGTTTCCCCAGATTATATCTTCACCCCAAAGAAATTATATTTGTAATTTTCATCTTCCATATAACTGAACATGCTCCAAAGCTTGTCTAACTTTAGAATTTAATCTTACAGTTTTAGTTATCACTTTACATTATTGAAAAGTGGTTGTCTTCAGAGTTTATTTTAATAAAGAAAGTCACTCCTTAAAATTCATATGACCTTTCTCATGACCTAACTCTTTTCTAAAACTTTGCAAAGCTCTATAGTTTACATTAGGGAGTGAGTGAACTATAGTATAGTTCACTATAAGCTAGGTTGTCTAATACCATTATCTGCTATATAAAGGGATGAAATCTTCATATGGAGATGACAGACAACAACATAATTCAGTTACGGTAGATTATATGTTGACTTTCAGGCTACATAACAGAAAAATAAGAAAAATGCAAGTCAATTGTCATTTTATAAAAATGTACTTCAAATCAAAAATATAATCAGAAGAATGATGTGAACTGAGCAGTCAGGATAATATGACAGGAACTGGAACAAATTAGAATAGATTTGTTTATAGCAAATTGACTGAAACTTGGCTAGAAGTTTTTATAATAAGAATTCTCTGGCTATTTCTCTGCCCCAGCAGCTTTTCAGATACAAGATAAAAATTTGGTTGTTTTCAGAAAGTCCACTTACACTCAGAATTCTACTGCAGGCAGAGGCTTTACTGTGGATCTTTTACAAATTCTTATGCATTCTTGGGAATTCAGAAGAGAACTAGCTCCTCTGAAAAAGCAGCTGAGTTAATGATCTATGACTTCGTCCACAGGAATACAGGCAGTCCTTGACTTACAACAGTTCGTTTAGTGTTTGTTCAACAGCACTGAAAAAAGTGACTTATGATCATTTCTCACGCTTATGACCATTGCAGCATCCCAATGGTCCCATGATTAAAATTCAGACGCTTGACAACTGACGCAGATTTGTGACAGTTGCAGTTTCTTCTTTTGTAACCTTTTGACAGACAGAGTCAATGGGGAATCCAGATTCACTTAACAACCGTGTTACTAATTTAACAACTGCACCAATTCACTGAACAACTGGCAAAAAATGTTGTAAGATGGGGCAAAACTCACTTGACAAATGTTTCACCTAGGAACAGAAATTTGGGGCTCAATTGTGGTCATACGTTGAGGACTAGATAGAAATACATCCATGAATAAAACCTATTATGGAAAGGGATGTGAACCTCCAATTTTTAAATTAGGCTAAAGGATGCAAGTTGCCCAGCACTTCCCTAACAAAACTCCCTTTTGATCAGGACTGCCAAAGACAGACTTTCTTTCTTTCTTTCTTTCTTTCTTTCTTTCTTTCTTTCTTTCTTTCTTTCTTTCTTTCTTTCTTTCTTTCTTTCTTTCTTTCTTTCTTTCTCTTTCTTTCTTTCTTTCTCTCTCTCTCTCTCTCTCTCTCTCTCTCTCTCTTTCCCTCTCTTTCTTTCTTTCATTCTCTTTCTTTCTTTCTTTCTTTCTTTCTTTGTCTCTTTCTTTCTTTCCTCCTTTCCTTTCCTTTCCTGCCCATCTCATCATCAAGGGCAACTTTTGGGTTTAGATGAATAGGATTAATAGCATTCTACCTCCATCCTAACAAGAAATCATTTCCAAGAGAAGCTACAGAGACAGTATACTGTAGAGAGATAAAATGTTTAGCTATTTGCTGTACTTCGATGACATATAAAATCAGTTGCCTGAAGTTGTTGAATCCATCTAAGGATGGGATGGAGATTTTTTTGCATAATGCCAATTGTGATAGAAGTTGACATTTCTTGCACTAATACCTTTTCAGTAACCAGTTCAAATGCTTACATTCTCTTCTTTGGTTAGTAGTTTCAGATATACAGTAGCTGCAGAGGCTCAAGATGTATATGCGCAGGAATCACTTCTAGACTGAGTTGAAGTCTACCGCAGGAATCTCTGCATGGATTAGGACAGGAGATCCCAATGTTTTTAGATCACTAGCAAATTTGGAATTTTGAAAGCATGTCATAAGCACACTTACAGAATGATTGCCATGGTGGATTTAGCCATTGTACTCTGCTACTAGGAAGAATATTCCACATCATCTCTTTTGAGCTGGCATGTAGTTCCAAGCAAGATTTTGAACTCTAGCAACTAATTCTACCAATGCCTTCAGGTAACATCTGGGGCCCAGAAGCATTCTTGGAAGCAAGATTCTTCCAAGACTCAATAGTGATGCATTCCTGCTTTCTGTGCATTTATTTGTAATTATTAAGAAAGAAGGTGTTGGTGGGTAACCCAGTGATTAGGGGAAAAGAGTTGTGGAGTTTTTGTTTTGTGGAAAGGCAAGCTGTGCAGGATTCCCACAGAAGACCAATAAGCAAAAACTAGTCTGATCAGCCTCTTTTGGTGTGGTGGGTTAAGGCCAGCCAATGGACATCATCAGAACCAACTGACAGGTAACCTTAGAATAACAGAACACCTGAGCATCTAATACAGGAACCTTGGAACTGAATATGAATTTTATATCCTGAATATGCTATATTTGATTTCCCCCCCCCCGCCTGCATTTTAGCTTCTCTCTCTGTGACAGCTAGGTAGTCACTGTAACCTGGCAACCAGAAATATGCAGTCATGTAAGTTCTGCAAATCCTATTAACATTTAGGCTGCCACCTCTCCTTATGAATGTCTGCTTTTTGAAGAGCAAAATTTTGGCAAGCACATCTCGGTTACTTTCTCTCTCCCCCCCATCTCCACCCAGTAGCACTATGTCTTGAAACATCCATTAGAAATAAAAAGAGTTAGATAGACTACTTTATTCCTTAGAGAAATAGACTTGCTTCTCTCTGCATTTCAGTTAAACCTCTTTTGCCCGGAACACAACCCAAGAACAAAAATGTGTAATATCTACGCCAAGGGCAGATTTCCAATTTTCCATTCGCTTCTGGCCTTAGTCCATCTGAATGTATAGGAGGGGAAGTACGACTATCCAATTGGGAAGTTTTGAGCAAAGTCTTTGCTAAATCAAAAGGAATTGAATTTCTTTACCTGTATATTTGTTAAACTACATCCTGCCTTTCCTTCAGCTGACCAATTCAGTAATCCTTCTGTCCTTCAAAACCCTTTGGTTGGGCTGACAGAAATTGACTAGGCTTAATCCCAAATCTCTCAGTGAGTTCCTATGCCTGGATTAGACAGTACTTGTGCCATTCCTTAACTCAGTATTTCTCAATCTTGGCAACTTTAAGATCTGTGGACTTCAACTCCCAGAATCCCCCAGCCAGCAAGGATGAAAAACTGTACGTATGGCTGGCTGGGGGATTCTGGGAGTTGAAGTCCACAGATCTTAAAGTTGCCAGGGTTGAGAAACAATGCCCTAAGCATTACACCAGCCTGGTTTTCTTGAACAGTCATGCTGCCAACACTGGAAATCCTTACAACAAGGAGAAGTTGCTTTAAGGTGAAACAGCGGAGAAGCTGGGTAGTGAAATGTTGGCTTGTTGCTACAAATCAGCAGTAGCTGGACAGAGTTACCCGTCTCCAGGTTCCTCCTTCCAAACCAACAGAGTACAAGGCTGGAATGTTTTCTGAGCTGGAAGGCAGAAATCCAATGAAATGCTTCCATTCTGCCAGAACTTCTGGTTCCCCTAAGCTTCCCAACAAGCTGACATATGGCTTTTCATTTACTGCCTTTAAAATATACTTATTCCAAACTGAAAAGAAAATATCATGAAGCCATTTTCATATCCCAGCTCATATTATTCACAGTTATATATATATATATATATATATATATATATATATATATATATATATATATATATATATATATATCTGTGTTTCAGCAATAAAGAATCACTGTGCTTCCATTATTTAAAATATGTTTAGTAAGTTCCTATTGTCAGAAGCTGTAAGTTAAGTTAAATTATGAATAGCTTCTTGTAGACATAGAAGATTCTGATCAATTATATCTGATATATATATGTATGTATGTATGAATGTATGTATGTATGTATGTATAAAGGTAAAGGTTCCCCTGCACGTGCTAGTCGTTTCCGACTCTAGGGGCCGGTGCTCATCTCTGTTTCAAAGCCGAAGAGCCAGTGCTTGTCCGAGGACGTCTCCGTGGTCATGTGGCTGGCATGACTAGACGGCAAAGGCACACGGAACGCTGTTATCTTCCCACCATAGTGGTCCCTATTTTTCTACTTGCATTTTTACGTGCTCTTAATCTACTCCCTCTTGCTTCATATATATTTTTTTATCCTCATTCTTTCTATACAGTAAAACCAGCATAATTTTTGAGAACTTGTAACTTCCATCCCTATTCAATCTGCATTTATCCAGAGCAGTTCAGTCTGGATCCCCATCTCTTGTTTTACCGGTAGTGCTCAACTTACAAACATTCATTTAGTGACCATTTGAAGTTACGATGGCTCTGAAAATTGTGATTTATGATCAGCGGTAGGATTCAAATATGTGAATAACCGGTTCTCTGTGCGGATGCCGCTTCCAGAAGTCCATTCTGGGCCTGGGCAACAAAAAATTAGCTACTGGTTCTGCTGAAGTGGTGCGAACCGGCTGAATCCCACCACTGTTTATGACACAACTGTTGCAGCATCCCTCTGGTCAGGTGATCAAAATTCGGGTGCCTGTTCAACTGGTGTGTATTTATAACAGATGCACTGCGTTACCACCATTTGTAATCTTCCCAGCCTGCTCCTGACAAGCAAAGTCAAAGGGAGAAGCCAGATTCACTTACGGACCTCATGATTCACTTAACAACTGAAGTAATTTGCTTAACAACTGTGGCAAAAAAGGTTGTAAAATGGGGCAACTGCCTTGCTGAACAACAGACATTTTGGGCTGAATGGTGGCTGTAAGTCAAGGACTATCTGTACTACACTTCTCTTAATCTCTTAACACTCCTCCCTTGTTGCATTCAGCTTACTTTTATGGGTTTTTTTCTTTTTCTGGCCTGCCTGAAGGAGATTTTTAGGGACCAAGCTAAAAGCCACACACCCAAAGAAATCTTCCAGGCAAAACAAACTATTGGATCAGCTATACGGTGTCAAATCGGGTAACTCTGCCAGGGAATCTAAAATGGTCGTCTCAGCCATAAAACATTTTTTAGAAGCTCAAGGAATGCCAATAAGTTAGGAAATAATACTAGAAGCTGAGCAAAACTTTCAAAAAGGCAAAGAAAGTCAGCTTCCTAGAAAGAAACCTAGACCGCCTGCACACATTGAAAAGAAGTTAGGTATGTAAGGGATCTTCCGTCTGAATCACAGTTCACAGAGAACCCACAGCCACACCAGACATTAAGAGCATGATGAGAAATGAGAAGTCATATTAAACAAGATATGATAGTAACTGATCTTTACCTTGTTTAGAGTTAATGGTTACATATTACAATTATGACCTGATTTCTGTGTTCTTCGGCAAACCTGGTTTTAAAATGAGAACTCTGAAACCAGAAATTTCTTCAAGAACCTCCACCAGGATTATGAGTTCACATTCTTGCCAATACGTTTGTGGTAAATATCAGACTCAGTTTAACTCAGGCTGTGTTTCATTTCAGCCACAATAAGCAAACTAATCCTTTTAAAACCCCAACAAGTTTTGCTCAGATTACTAAGATTACTAGACATCAGGAAAAGATGGCAGGAAGGGTGTGCAGAAATTTTAAACTACAAAATTTATAAATCTGAAATAAAATGTATTTTACTCCCCCCCAATTCTTATGTGGTTAAGGTTTTAGAGACATACAGAGACCAACAATGCAATGCTGAAATTATGCAACCATGTTAATTTAAAGTAAATTTGTGCAGAACGATCAGTGACGTTAAAAGTCTTCCCGTAGTCAATATTCTGCATGCTTTCAAATGAAAGCTCAGTTGCCTGCATTCTTTAATGAAAAGTTGTGGATTCAGAAATCACCACCCCCATCTGTGCAACTGTCATAAATACATGCCAGTTGCCAAGCCCCCAAATTTTGATCACATCTTGTGTTTGGTTCAGGTAGACGAATGACTCAGAGAGGTTAACAGCAAAAATGGTTTATTCAATACACATAAGTCAACTGTCAACTGTCGCAATAACTCTGGCTTTTATACTAGAGCTGTTTAAACTGTATCCAATCACCAGTCCGGGTTTTCCCGCTTTTACAACTTTAACCAATAGTTGCACCAGAATCTCCCGCTTCTAGGAACCTTCTTTGCAACCAGCTACTTACATATTTGCAACAAGCTACTGACATAACACCCCTTCCCCCCCAGTTGATGTTATTTATTGACGTAATCTCTCAAGTATTTGGGTGGCCTATGGACCCTAGATGGATATCTATTGGTTTGGTTACTTAAGTCATTACTAACTGACTGTCTGCTAGGCTGGCTTATAGTTATGGGTCTGGACTCTTGAATTACAGGCTCTGACGCTTCTCTACTAACTGGCTGTGATTGTTGTTGTGTTTGATGTTGATGCTCAGCTATTGCAGGCCTGCTCAAAGAGGACAGCTCCCAGTCAATTTGGCTGTGTTGTGGGTTAGCTGTGGACACACCTGTTTGAATTTCCGCTTCCACACTAACCGGCAGGTTGTTATGATTACACCAAGATGCAGTGTTCCCCCCATGTACGCTTTGACCCCCATCAACTGGCATACTTCCAATAACTCTCTTCCTTAGCTGATCTATGTGTCTTTTACTTATTCTATTCCCTTCCCCCTCAATGGTGTAAGACAACGGCCCCATTATGTCAGTGACCACCCCCGGGACCCATTTGTCCCCCTGTCCATAGTTTCTTGCCCAGACTAAGTCTCCAATTTTGAATGATCTGTTTGGAATGTCCGGTTCAGCACTTGAGGGTAGTTTGTCAGGATGTAACCTGTCCAGTTTGGTGGTTAGCCGTTTGCCCCACCTCATTTCTGCCGGGCTTTTCCCAGTCGCCGTGCAAGGGGTTGTATGCTGGGTCAGCAAAAAGTCTGCCAGTCTTTGGTGCCAATCGCCACGGATGATTCGCCTCAAGGCGTCTTTGGTGGTTCTCACGTTGCGTTCAGCCAAGCCATTGGTGGACGGGTGGAAGGGTGCTGATGTTGCATGCCTAATCGAGTTGGCCCTGAGGAAGTCCTGAAATTCAACAGAGGTGAATTGTGGCCCATTATCCGATACAATCACATCAGGTAACCCATGAGTGGCAAAGAGGCCCCTTAAGACCTGTATTGTTCTACCAGATGTCATTGAACTGACAGGCACTACCTCTAGCCACCTAGAGAAACTGTCCACCACAACTAGGAAGGTTAAACCTTGAAACGGTCCAGCAAAATCAATATGAATCCTAGACCAAGGATTCCTGGCCAATTCCCACTTATAAGTGTGAGTGTGTGGCAGCTCAGGTCTAGAACGCTGACACAAATAACATCCAGAAACACATTCTTCAATGTCTTTATCAAGTCCTGGCCACCACAAGTGACTTCTAGCTAATGCCTTCATACGTACTATTCCAGGGTGACCCTCATGTAATTCTGATAAAACTATAGATCTGTGGAGTTCAGGAATGACAACACGGTTGCCCCACAATATACATCCCAAATGGGATGATAGTTCATTCTTCCTCCTAAAATATGGAATGTACTTGGCATCCGGGTTAGTACTAGGCCACCCACTAAGGACCCAGGCCATGATCCTTTTGAGGATAAGGTCTTTTTTAGTAGCCTCAGCTATTTCTTTAGCAGTTAAGGGGCATTCAGGAATTTCCTGTAATGACATAATTTGTCCCACTGGAGCAGGGTCCTCCTCTGTGTTGCTTAAGGGCAGTCTACTAAGGGCATCTGCATGGCCCATTTCCTTACCTGGTCTATGTTGAAGTGAGAATGAATATGCTGAGAGGAAAATTGACCACCTCAGCATCCTGGGAGACATTATTTGGGGTGTCTGTTTATCGGTGGTAAACAGTCCCAATAATGGTTTGTGGTCAGTGAGTATGGTAAAGTTCCTACCATAAAGGTAAACATGGAACTTTTTTACTTCTGCCACGATCGCTAATGCTTCTCTATCAATTTGTGCATAATTCCGTTCGGCTTTGGTAAGCGTTCTGGAATAGTATGCAATTGGCTTTTGAATACCTTGACTATCCAAGTGGCTGATAACAGCCCCCACACCATAAGGTGAAGCATCACAAGCTAAATAGATTGGTTTATTCTCAATAAAATGAGTTACTGTGGATTGGCTAGAAAGAATATCTTTTAATGTTTGGAAACTGACTCTATGTTTATCATGCCACTGCCATGGGGTTTTTTTATCTAAAAGTCTATGTAGTGGTTCTGCAATGGCAGCTTTATGAGGCACGAATGTGTGATAAAAGTTAACTAATCCTAAAAAGGCTTGTAATTCAGCCTTGTTTTTTGGTTCTGGTGCCAATTTAATTGCCTTAATTTTTTCTGGTGTAGGATGAATTCCATCTTTATCTATCCTAAATCCTAAAAATTCTGTGGATTTAACCCCAATACAGCATTTATCCTTTTTTAATTTAAGTCCAGCCCCCCTAAATCTTCCCAATACCTGTTCCAGACGTTCAGCTAATATTTCTTCATTTCTTCCAGCTATTAGAACATCATCAAAATAAGGGCATACACCAGGTATGCCCTTTAAGGTCCTCTCCATCACCTCCTGGAAGATGCCTGGAGCTGCTGCAATACCGAATTGCAGCCTGTGGACTCGGAACGCCCCCTTGTGGGTAACAATAGTTTGAGCTTCAGCAGCCTCCCTGGAAACAGTAAGTTGCAAGTATGCCTGCGCCAAGTCTAACTTGGCAAATATGGCGCCGTCCTGTATCGTGGCGAGGACCTGCTTCACCGTCGGGACCGGGTAAGCATGTTTTTTCATTCCGAGGTTCAGGGTGGCCTTGTAGTCAGCGCAGATCCTCACATCCCCATTGGGTTTAAGGGGTGTGACGATCGGCGTTTCCCACAAACCACCCTCGACCGGTTCTAGGATGCCTTGGCCTACAAGCTTATCGAGCTCGGCCTCGATTTTTTGCTTAAGGGCGAAAGGCACCCTTCGGGCCTTAAGCCTGATGGGTTTAACCGATGGGTCTAAATTAAAATTAATTGGGGGCCCTTTATATTTACCTAAAGACCCATCAAATACGTCTGCGAATTCATCACAGACTGATTTGAGGGTCTTATTATTAATAACTGTGTTAATTCCCCCTATCCAAATTCCCAGGGCGGGGAACCAGTTAAGGCCTATTAAGCTAGTTCTATGGCCTTCTGTAATTATTAAATCTAATGCTCCATAAAACCCCTTATATTTAACGTTAAGGGTAACTTTTCCCTTAATTTTTATTGGGGTTTTTTGGAAGTCGGTCAATTGGATTTTGGTTGAACTAAGTGGAATCTTTCTGCCACTTTTTTGTTCAATCTTTTTAAGGGTTTCACTGGATATTATGGACACTGAGGCCCCAGAATCAATTTCCATTTTGCAAGGAATTCCTTGCAATTGGACTACAATTTTTAATTTTGATTCCACAATTTTGTTAATTTTTTCCTTCCTACTGTGATTGACTCGCGCCACCTCCCCGCGGTTCGGGTATTGAGCCCACAGTCTAGGGGTCTCTTTGCCACTATAGTAAGGGGTTACCTTACCTTCGGGCCAAACGTCGACTTCATGTAGGCGATTGTCGCGTGCACGACCCCTGCAAATGGCCTGAATGTGGCCGGTCTTCCCGCACAATCTGCATCTGGCAGTGCGGAATCTGCAAGTTGCTCGGGGATGATTGCCTCCACAGCTGCCACATCTATGGTCGTTGTCGCGCGGTCTCGTTGCAGTGTCTCTCAGTTGTCGTTGGGTTGTTGTTGTTTGTCGTTGTGATGTTGTCGGTTGGAATCGATGACTCGGTTCCGGCCCGTCGCATCGGGGTGGTTTTGCCGCCATTTTTCCGAACCGTCTGGAGACTTCGGCGATGTCGGCTTCCCATTGTTGGTCCACCTCCCCGCAGTCCACAAGGCCTTCTTGATTTATTTCGGCAGACGCGGCCATGCTATTTCGGGGGGGGTCGCGATACCCGGTGGATTCATAAGTCAAGAGTTCGTCGAGTACCTCTTGCAAGTCACCAGTGGGTTTAGCAATAATTCTGTTTTGTAGCTGCTCATCTCGCAAGCCCAGCACCACTCTGTCCCGAATTCTTATCTCTAAGTTGTCATACTTGCAACGTACTGCTGCTTCTCTGACTGCAGCAACGAATTTTTGAATTGACTCGCCCGGTCTCTGATTCCGTTTTTCGAAAATGCGCCGCCAAAAGAGTTCTGATCTCCTTGGCGTAAAATGTACTTTTAATTTGGCCAATAAATCGGCATACGGGACGCTAGAAACCGGCAGTGGTTGACAAAGTCCCACAGCAACTCGATACACTGGTGTGCCGCAAATGGTTAGTAAGGCAGCCGCCTTTTTTCGGTCATCGGTTATGCCGTTAACGAGCAAAAACCCTTCGACCTGTCCCACATATTCTTCCCAGTCCTCTGGGAAGTTTGGATCGAATTCTTTTAAGGACCCGATTTGCGCCATTCGGGGAATTGTTGATTCCGCCGCGGCCGCTTGTGGTTGACTGTGAATTCTTTTTAAATTTTCCGCCTTACGCGCAGCTGTTCCGCCGGTCCTTCACTAGTCCGCCGTCGATCCCACCCTCGTCGCCAGTTGTTTGGTTCAGGTAGACGAATGACTCAGAGAGGTTAACAGCAAAAATGGTTTATTCAATACACATAAGTCAACTGTCAACTGTCGCAATAACTCTGGCTTTTATACTAGAGCTGTTTAAACTGTATCCAATCACCAGTCCGGGTTTTCCCGCTTTTACAACTTTAACCAATAGTTGCACCAGAATCTCCCGCTTCTAGGAACCTTCTTTGCAACCAGCTACTTACATATTTGCAACAAGCTACTGACATAACATCTTGACTGTGGGGTGGTGGTGCTGCAACAGTCTGAAGTGTGAAAAATGGTTGTAAGTCATTTTTTCCAGTCCCATTTTTTGTATAGGTAGTCCTTGAGTTATAACCACAATTGAGTCCAAAATTTATGTTGTTAAGTGAAACATTTGTTAAGTGAATTTGCCCCATTTTATGATTTTTCCTGCTATAGCTGTTAAGTGAATCATTGCTTTTGTTCAGTTAGTAACGTATTTGTTAAGTGACTTTGGATTCCCCATTGACTTTGCTGGTCAGAAGGTGGCAAAAGGGGAATCACGTGATCCCAGGACACTGCAACCGTCATAAATATGAACCACTTGCCAAGCATCTGAATTTTGATCATGTGACCATGGGGATGTTGCAACGTTGATGTGAAAAATGGTGACAAGTCACTTTTTTCAATGCAGTTGTAACTTTGAACCATCACTAAATGAATTGTAAGTCAATGACTGCCTCTACTTTAACTTTGAACGGTTGCTAAAGAAATAGTTGTAAGTAGAGGACTACCTATATTGGGCCTCTACCAATTATTTGAAAGGGGGCTTTATTTTGGAATGAGATTCTTTTGAAAACAGTAAGTAATCACAGGCTCCTTATATGTCTCTTTTGTGGGTGCTTTCTATGTAAGCAAAGCACCTTGCTGAATAATATGCACATTTCTATAAGGCAGTGTCTCTCAACCTTAGCAGCTTTAAGGCATGTAACTTTCAATTCTCAGAATTTCCCAGTCATGCATGCTGGCTGGGGATATCTGAGAATTAAAGTCCACATACCTTAAAGTTGCCCAGATTGAGAAACGCTACTATAAAGTATATATTGGTAAAGGTAAAGGTAAAGGTTCCCCCGCACATGTGTGCTAGTCGTTTCCGACTCTAGGGGCCGGTGCTCATCTCCGTTTCAAAGCCGAAGAGCCAGCGCTTGTCCGAGGACGTCCCCGTGGTCATGTGGCCAGCATGACTAGACGCCAAAGGTGCACAGAGCGCTGTTACCTTCCCACCGTAGTGGTCCCTATTTTTCTACTTGCATTTTTATATGCTTTCGAACTGCTAGGTTGGCAGAAGCTGGGACGAGTAACAGGCGCTCACTCTGTTACGCGGCACTCGGGATTCGACCCGCCAAACTGCCGACCTTCTGATCGACAAGCTCAGCGTCCTAACCCACTGAGCCACCGCGTCCCTTGAGCCACCGCGTCCCTATATATTGGTATGCATGTATTAATTATAGTACACTTTCCCATTTAGTATAAGTCAAACCCTACTGTAGCTGTTTATCTGGCAGTAGGTCTTGGCTGGGATTTCTAGCTATTAACATTGCAACATCAGTTCTGCAAATAATTATCCTGCTGAACAAAAAGGAGATGCTCACAATCTCACATTTTCTACTAGTGTCCTGCCAGGAGTAACAAAACAGATTCCAAGATTCAGTCAGGCAACCAATATGCTGGAGACGAGATGCAGTTGATGTCATTGATTAACTGCTCTGATTATATACAGTAAAGCACTAGTACTGAAATATCATGGAGAAATGGAAACCCTGATTCTTTTTTTAGATTACTGAGAGTCCCAAACAAGAATGGACAAGGTTTGTTTTTTGCTCAGATCTGCAGAACGTGAGCCATGGAGATAACAGAATAACACAGCTGGAAGAGACCTTGGAGGTCTTCTAGTCCAACCCTTGCTCATGCAGGAAACCCTATAACATTTCACACAAATGGTTGTCCAATCTCTTCTTAAAAACTTCCAGTGTTGGAGCATTCACAGCTTCTGGAGGCAAGTTGTTTCACTGATTAATTGTTCTGTCAGGAAATTTCTCCTTGGTTCTAGGTTGTTTTTCTCCTTGATTAGTTTCGATCCGTTGCTTCTTGTCCTGCATTTAGGCACTTTGGAGAATAGCTTCATTCCCTCTTCTTTGTGGGAACCCCTGAGATCATCATCTGCGCGTGATGGGGCGCAAGGGCGGAGTCTTGTCCCCACTGCCCAGCTGCCATGTCCTTGGCTGCGCTGCTCGGTACGGGCCGCGCTCAGGGGCGACTATCCTCCAGGGGGACTGCTGGTGAGGAGGGGGCTGCGTGGGGAGGTGAGGCTGGGGCAATGGCACATGTGCCCACAAAGAGGGCTCTGAGTGCCACCTCTGGCACGCATGCCATAGGTTTGCCACCACTGAACTAGACATACCCAATTCCAGCAACCATTTTTATGTGTTTTAGCCTCCAGTCCCCTAATCATCTTTGTTGGCTCTTCTCTGCACTCTTTCTGGAGTCTCAACATCTTTTTTACATGATGGCGACCAAAACTGGATGCGGTATTCCAAATGTGGCCTTACCAAGGCATTACAAAGTGGTGTTAACACTCCACGTGATCTTGATCCTATCTCTCTGTTGATGCAGCCTAGATGTTCAAAGCAAAATACAGCTGCTTTTCTCTTTTAATACACTCAAACATTCTCAATTCTCATGCCATCCTCACCTTTGGGAGATTCTTGCTACCAGCTTAGATGGTTAGATATATGATGATAGGATACAGGCTGCAGCTATACTATAGAACATTGGTGTCAAACCTGTGACCTCACGTGACGTGTTGCGACGTATTGCAACTTTTCCCCCATTGCCGGCAATGGGTGGGCGTGATTTTGGCGTGATGCATCTGGCCTGTGGGCCGGCAGTTTGACACCCCTGCTATAGAAAATTGGCTTTAGCAATACATAAAATGCTGTCAGTTTCAGAAAATAGGTGTAGTCTATAGAGCTTTTCCAACAATACTACCATTTTGCCTCTCCTGAGATATCAATAGTCTTTGGTAATACTGTATTCCTATTCCACTATGTGATCAAGCTGAGCTAACAATACTATGAACCTTCTAGATCCTAAATACAGTCAATAATTGAAAATTGTTCCAAATTTAAGTAGTTTGGAATAATAGTTCTTACAACTAAGAAACAGCACTTGAGGCTTTTATTTTAGTATTGCTTGGTGGTAAGAGATAACAATAGAAATAGAGAGATATTCAGATACACAGAGATTAATCAGCCTGCTAAATACTTAGCTTTTAAGTGCAGGATGTAAGGTGTTTTTATTATTCCTATTATATTTATTAAATTTATATGCCTCCTGGCTTCCAGCTTATAATTATTAAAACATTTGAAAACAAAAAAATAGGGAAAACTTTACATAAAAGACACAAGAGAAAATTGTGATGTCTGAATTGTGATATCGGATCCACCCTCTTCCTGTTGCAGTGCCAGGATTGCTGGCGGGTGATGTGCTGAAGTGGGAAGGGCAGCAAACCAGAGACCTCAATCCATCACTGTGCCTATTATATACAGGACAACACCATTTGATGATGAGTCACTTAGATGCAACTAAGTCAGGATTGGGACTAGAAAGGAGGACAGCTTTATGCAACTTGGAACTACTTTACCAAGGTCAAAATTATGTACGTCATGATATTTCCCTGTCATACTCCATGGGAGATGAATGTTGGATTTTGATGAAGCAGGATAGGAAGAGTATTGATGGTTTTCAACTTTGGTGCTGGAGGAAACTCCTGAGAATACTGTGGAAGCCCCCTCCCCCACAAAAACCCCCCAACCCAGTAAATCATCTAATAAACCAATCCAGACTTCTCTCTTGAGGCACAAATGACCAAGCTCAAATGATAATACCTCAGACAGATTATGCAAAGCCTCAGAAAGCTAAAGCCTCTCTGGAAAAGGATCTAATCCAGGGGTGTCAAACTCGCAATGTCATGTGATGTGTTGCGACGTATCATGACTTTTCCATTGCCAGCAATGGGGTGGGCGCGGTTTCGCCATGATGCATCCGGCCCGCGGGCTGGCAGTTTGACACCCTTGCTCTAATGCTAGCAAAGACAGAGGAAAGAAAAAAATAATGACTAGCAGTAAGGGGAATGGACTCAGTAATAAAGGCAATGGGTACCAATGTTGGAAGACCTGAAAGATTAGGTTAGGGATAATTTGTAATGGAGAAAAATCTATCTATGCGGTTGCTAAGAGTCAAAAATGACTTGATGGCAAATAATCACTCTACATCAGAGTTCCTCTAAATTGGGGATCATTCAATACAATCTTGAAATTTATCCAGAGCCATACATATTTAATTTTTTTCTCCTGGAGACCCTGTCTATGTTATGACCAAACTACAGCCTCCCAAAATTACAAGAATAAAGCTCGGAAAAGAAACACAGAAGCAAGGTTTCACTCATGAAACCCCTGGCTATTGCAAAAAGCAGAAACATTGAATCAGGCTTGTTGATTCACAAAGAGAGCTCAATGGAGGTAATAGACAGACTAAAGATAAGGGGATAAAATTAATTACTTTTGTTTGACAGGATTAGGACCAAGGAAGTCAGTATTTTAGACCCATTGCTAGCCTTTGCAAACAAGCTAACCAGATCTAATAACAAAAGCACACAAAGCAAGCCTCCAAATTACAAAATGCTGTAAAACTATAAAAATCCTTGTACTTATCGAATCAATTAATATAGCTGCCCTAGAATCACATGCTGCTGCTGGTTCTGCTCATCAATAAACAAGAAGCTTCTTTCAAAAGCAGCCTCCATTTTATTCCTAGCTTGGAATTAAACCTGATTTTTCTTTCAACCCCAGGAATGGGGGACTTGTTCTGCATTAGCCCTGGCTGTATTTGCTGAGATACAAGAAAACTGTAGAGACCAGCAACACCTGGTGTCCTACACTGCCAGCCATGTTTCATGTAAATGACAATACATATGATGATTCAGCAGAAATTCACTATTTATTATTTTACTACAATTGGCTTATATTATGTTTTCCATGCACCTGAATACTATACACATTCACATTTGCTCTGGTTTGTGTCCAAGATCCCAACTTTGATTTGTGCTTAGATTGTAAGCCGCCCTGAGTCTTCGGAGAAGGGCGGGATATAAATGGGATTAAAATAAAATAAAATAAATAAAATAAATAAAATAAATAAAATAAATAAAATAAATAAAATAAATAAATTAGTGCCGCATAACAGAGTGAGCGCCTGTTACTCGTCCCAGCTTCTGCCAACCTAGCAGTTCGAAAGGACGTAAAAATGCAAGTAGAAGAATAGGGACCACTACGGTGGGAAGGTAACAGCGTTCCGTGCACCTTTGGTGTTTAGTCATGCCGGCCACATGACCACGGAGGCGTCCTCGGACAAGCGCTGGCTCTTCGGCTTTGAAACGGAGATGAGCACTGGCCCCTAGAGTCGGAAACGACTAGCACGCATGTGCGGGGGAACCTTTACCTTTACCTAACAGCCTATCTTTTGATTTACAACTCAACCCATCCCAAAGGCTGGGTTTCGATTCGAGGGCTAAAACAAACAAACAAACAAAAAATAAACACCAACCCCACCCCCCAACAAATCAGCGTCCATCACTGAATGAAATTTATATCTCACTGCCCCACTTTCTTTCAGCTCCAGACCAAACGCGATCAGACAGGGCGTCCGCGTTTTATGAATCTGGATCCCTTTCTCTCCAAAAAGTAAGAGAACGCAAGAAATCGAGCATTAGGCTCGGTTTCTGGGGACTGCAAAAGAGGGGCTCTGTAACGCTTCCCCCTCTTCTCCTTTCCCCCTGATAAGAGAGTACAGGGTCTTCAAACTTGGCCCTTTTATGACTTGTGGACTTCAACTCCCAGAATTCCTCAGGCAGCATGCCTGGCTGAGGAATTCTGGGAGTTGAAGTCCACAAGTCATAAAAGGGCCAAGTTTGAAGACCCAAGGTCCGCTCGCCTCCCCCCCCCCCGCCGCCCCCAAACAGGGAGCGCCGGCTGAAGAACAGGCGAGGGAGGCGGCCGCTTTGCTGAACGGCTCCTTTCGTTTTCGCCGCGGTTTCCGACAGAGCCTATCTGGCTGAGGGACGCCGGCGCGGAGAAGCGTCCGTGCGCACCGGCCCAGTGGCGAACGAGGCCGCGCCGGGGAAGGCGGACTGACTGGGAAGTGACATGGAGGCCCCCGAGAGGAAGCTGCCCAGAGCAGTAAGCAGCGGTCCTCAGTTCTGGAGGGAGGGAGAACAGCAGGGGCAGCGTGAGGTTTCGTCCGGGTTGGGGTGGGATGGTGGGGTGGGGTGCGCCGCTCTGGGTGCTCCGGCAGGGAAAGACCCTCCCGGGCGTTGTAAGCTGGATGGATGCGTTTGCTGAATGCTCGATCGAATTTAAAAATCGGGTTGTAGGCGCCGGTGAATTGCCGTGATAGTACAGATAGTCCTCGGCCTACGACCACAATTGAGCCCGACGTTTCTGTGGCTAAGTGAGACATTTGCTAAGGGAGTTTTGCTCCATCCTTGCCACCCCTTGTTAAGTGAATCATTGCAGGGGTTAAGTTAGGAACACCGTCGTTCTAGCTTCCCCCATTGACTGCTCCTCAGAAGGTTGCAGAAGGGCAGGGGTAGGCAACCTCAGCTCTTTTATGACTCATGGACTTCAACTCCCAGAATTCCTCAGTCAGCTATGCTGACTGAGGAATTCTGGGAGTTGAAGTCCATGAGTCATAAAAGAGCCGAGGTTGCCTACCCCTGCAGAAGGGGATTACATGACCCCAGGACATCATCATAAATATGTCAAGTGTCTTGAATATTGATCACATGACCATTGGGCAGCTGCAGTGGTCATAGGTGTGAAAAAAAACAGTCACGTCACTTTTTTTTAGTGCCATTGTAATTTTGAACGGTCACTAAATGAACCGTTGTAAGTCAAGGACTACCTGTATTTGCATTTCTTGAGTCTGACGGCTGAGTGTGAGAACTTTACCTCCATAGTCTCAAAGGAGCTTTTTTCAAAAGGCTACTGGACTTTGTTTTTCCTTAAGATGTTTTACTTCTCATCCTGGGAGCTTCTTCAGCTCAGAGGAGAAGCGAAACATCTTCAAGGAAAAACAAAGTCCAGTTGCCTTTTGAAACAAGCATGACCTGGATGACTTGAGAATCTCCACACACATTTACCCCCATAGTGTTTATTGCAGTGTTAAAATCATAACTCTGGTTTCTGTGGACCTCATCCCGTATTTAAGAGGTTCCTAGAGGGGCGTGCATAAGTGCACTAATGTGCCTATTGTCCATGTCACATTTTATTTTTTTCATTTTGTTGGTTCAAATTTGTATTTTTTAACGAATACTTTTATTGTAAAGTGTAGATTGGCCAGGAGTAGGAATGTATAGTATGTGTTGTGCTTGAATGGAGTTTACTAAATGGTAACTCATCAATAATCTATATGCTGAAAGAGTTATTAAATTCAGCAAGTGCATTTGATTTTACAGAAGTTCCATATCTTTTAGGCTATCATTTCTGTCTTTAGGCCTAAGCAAGCATAGAGGTGGACCAAATCTATTTAAAGACGATGCGTTGAAACTTTGCAAATGGCATGGCCCTTATTGCTTCAGATTACAGATCACCTCTCAAAAAAGTTTATGAAGTGCATTCATATGAATCGTAAAACCATATCACAAAATTCCAAATGACTAGTCGAGATGAGCACATCCCTCCAATATAGACAGTTCAGCCACTATGCAGGCTCTATCATATTTGAATCTCTCCTTTTCTGTTTATTTTATGCTAAAGTAATGTAAAGTCTCATCACATACAGGGAATCTCCCAACTATTTGCTTCCCAAAATATACCTTCCACACAGGGAGCAAATCAGAGAAAGCAAGTAACTAGGGCAAAGGCTAAGGCCCACTTGAATGTGATTGTTGTAGTCTAGATCATAGTTCATACAATAAAATTGTACAGCTTAATCACAATAACTCCTTCCTGAGCTTTGTGTTAAAAGTGGGAAAAGAGGTGTGCTTGTCTGCAACATTGGGGATATAAAGTGCATAGTTTTAGCACATCAGCATTCAATCAAATACAGAAATAAAGTCATATGAACTTATAATAATAATAAAGTTGGAAGGGACCTTGGAGGTCATCTAGTCCAACCCCCTGCTCAGGCAGGAAACCCTATAGAGACAAATGGCTGTGCAGAAGGCAAGACAAGAATCAATGGATGGAAACTAACCAAGGAGGGAAGCAACTTAGAACAAATTAACTTCCTAATAGTGAGGACAATTAACCAGTGGAACAGCTTGCCTTCAGAAGTTATGGGTGCTTCATCCCTGGAGGTTTTTAAGAAAAGAAAAGATCCACAGAGGGTTGGACTAGAAGACCTCCAAGGTCCCTTTCCAGCTCTATTCTAATTGATTCTCTTTTATATGCAGAACTATGTGAAATCTGCCAGTTGTTAGCTGGTGTTGGCCTTCATATGTATGGAGTTCTTCCCAAGAACCTAGGATGTCGTAATGGCGTAATATATGTGTGGATCCAAACAGTGTGTCCTTTTTGTAATGGATAGATGGAAAATTTGTCAGTGTGCAGATTTTATATAAGCTGTCCAACATTTTTTGGGTATGACATCCAGTGATCCTAACCATTGGGACCTCCATGATTGGTTTATGTCATAATCTTTCAACTTTGATTTTCAGATTTTGATACTTTTTGATTTTTTCCAATTCTTTGTTTTCTATCCTAGCCCACCCTAGTGTTGCCACATCAATAATCCACATTTTCTTTTCAACCACAGTTCAGTCTGATGTGTTGTGTGTGCATCAAGTCTTTATTAGTTTCTTTTTGGAATTCCCGCAATATTTTAACCTCCTTATTTTGGACTACGGTACTTTTCCCAACTATATGATCCCACCAATTTTTCACTACTGGCACATGATATTTTTTACAGATGTTTCAGTAAATCATTTTTGGCTAATGTGTTATGTCATTGTTGATAATCACTTTATTTTTGGTTATACAGTCAGCCAGATGTTTAGATAGGATTTTGTCAATGTGGATGGATTCAGATGGTGTTCCACTTGTTTTGGGATTGCACCCAAGGGGCCTATTACTATTATGATTGGTACTATCTTTGCTTTCTTTCACCATAGTTGTTCTACTTTTATTTATTTTTGTATTTTGATACCTTCTTCAGTTCTTTTTCTTGATTCTTTTTTTCCAGGTATTGCAATGTCTGCTCGCCACATTTTTAAATAATCTTTCTTGTTATGTGGCAAGTTGTCTTGGTTGTTATGTGGCGAGTGCTTGTCTGTCTGAATTCTAAAGCCCCAGAGCACTTTTAACGTCTGCATTTTCTAGTTACTTTGTCTATTTTGTGGTCCCACCAGTTCTTGTTTGCAGGAAAATTGTATTTCTAGCAGATCTTCCATTGCACCAGTGTTGCTTCTTTGTCATGCTGTAGTTAATCTGTGCAATCTTCTTGCAGCAGCTAACTTGGTAGTCCTCTATTTCCTATTTCCTAATAGTAACTTTGAACAGTCACTAAATTAATTGTTGCAAGTCGAGGATTCCATGTAGATGCTATTGAACTGCATCAGCTAACATACCAATTAGCAATTTGAAAGTTGTTGGTAAGCCGGTCTTTAGCCTATAGCAGGGGTAGGCAACCTCGGCTCTTTTATGACTCATGGACTTCAACTCCCAGAATTCCTGAGTCAGCTGACTCAGGAATTCTGGGAGTTGAAGTCCATGAGTCATAAAAGAGCTGAGGTTGCCTACCCCTGGCCTATAGTATAGATGGCTGATGTTTCCCTTTTTTTCCTGGATCATTATATAGTTTTTTCTCCCAAAGAGTCCTTCCCTATGTTTTATCATTTTACCTTTATTTTATTTTTTAATTTCAATCTTTAAAATAGAATTCATAGATTGTTCGCCATCAATCTATTCAGTCTAATCAAAGATGTAGTTATATGGCAGTTATGGTTTTATGGTCACTTTTAACTACAGATAACACTTTTGTCTGGTTTTGAATTCATAACTACTAAACCAGATAAGAAATAACTTGTGTGCATAATTTAAAAGGCTGAAGGAACTCTCCATTTTGGTCCATCTTTGCAATATGTTGTACATGTGGTGATAATGACCCATTAGATAATGTTTATGGCTGGTGAATGCGTTTGTCCCCATCATAAATCTATCCCAGTATCATAAATGTTGCAGATAAAGTATCGTATTGGTAGTTTGACACTGTTGGTTGAAAACCTGTTCTAAAGTAAATTGCAAGAGGAACACATTTTTTAAATCAGAGATTAGAAAACATTCATGGCTCTTCCATGCTCTTTAGATGGCAAGGTTCCAAAACCTCAGTCGGAAACTGGTTGCCAATTCCATTTGCTGTGATATCGCCCTTGTATTCTAAGTACTTCAGCATGGAATAACTTATCATGTCTGTTTCGTACAATCACTCATAAATGTCAGTGGTTAGAAATGCCACTTTCACCCTGAAATCTGCATGGTAAGTTGGGGAAAATTATACACTTTTACGATTGTTTAAGGAACATAGGACATTTTTGAAATCACTCTTGAAACTTAAATTACAGAAAATGACACTGCTAGAAGGAAGAACGTTCCTTTTCTCATAAACAAAACTGAAGTTGGATGCTAAAGTATTTGTAATAAAGGGATGTTATGCAATTCTTAAAAACACCCTATTTAATAAATTCCATATTTTCTTGCTGAATTCTCCCCCCCTCCGTGAACTTAAATCAGGGTTATGTGCCTTACCAAAGAAGAACTGTAGTTGCTTGCTTGAAAGAGGACGTTGGAAATAAATTTTAGAATCCTGACCTTTGGTACCTTGTTGTCTGATGCGTCTCATGGAATGGCCTTTTTTATACTTTGCTAAATAAGGCTAATGTTACTTTTTATTCGAGGTTTTTGCTGAACAAACCTGGGTCAGTCTCACAACTGTTAGGACCTTAGGATCTGAAGAAGTCAGGGGTGGACTTCTTAAATGGTTTCCAATACAGAGAATAGATAATTGGGCATGCAGTTTGTCCTGAGCAAAAATGTGACCAATTATTGGTTCTATATAGGTAGCAAAGGATGGCAGCTTTCAAAGTTGTCTTATAGCAGGCATGTCAAACTTGCGACGTCACATGACGTCGTGCGACGTATCGGAACTTTTCCCCATTGCCGAAAATGGGAT
Organism: Vipera berus; assembly: GCF_964194415.1. Lineage (NCBI taxonomy): Eukaryota > Metazoa > Chordata > Lepidosauria > Squamata > Viperidae > Vipera > Vipera berus. The sequence continues at coordinate 73,568,077 of NC_138207.1, read as the reverse complement.
GGGCGCGGGTTTCTCCGTGATGCTCCGGTCCGCAGGCCGGCAGTTTGACACCCCTGTCTTATAGGATACCCTTGACTTGCGACCAGTCACTTAGTGACCATTTGAAGTTACGACGGTACTTATGATCCAGTTCCAAAATTTCAGTGGCCACCCCCCCCACCCACTCCATGCTCCACGAATGCATTTTGAATGCTCAACAACCCGCCCTGCATTTATGGCCATTTTCAATTTCCCATGGTCATGTGATCGCAATTTATGACGTTCTTGCTGAAAACCCGGTGCTTGCTTCTGGTTTTCAGCAAAAATGTCTGTAGCAAACAGTGGATTTACTTAATGACTGCAGATTCACTTAACGACCATGGTGATTTGCTTAAGAACCGCTGCAAAAAAAAAGTCATAAAATTGGGGTGGTCACGTGATGACTAGCTTTAAGGCCATCATGACTTAAGACTGTAATGGGCAGGCTCCATTATGATCATAAGTCGAGGACTGCCAGTATATAATGGGAAGCCACATTGTAGAAATCTCAGCCATTGCAGCAGTCCCACATTTTTTATACCCCTCTTTTCTGGAACAGAAGAAGGAGGGGGAGAAACAAGTGACCTTCTGTTAGTCTACTCCAGGTGTGGATAACTATGGCAACCCTTATGACTTGTGGACTTTAGGTCCCACAATTCCTGAGCCAGTATGCAGGAATTCTGGGAATTGAAGTCCATAGGTCATAAAGTTGCCATAATTGTCCACCGTGGTCTACTACTCTACAAGCCCTCCTCTCATTTTGCTCTAAAGGGGTATGATCTCCCTGAAGAGGGAGAAGTATCTGCAGGCAAAAAGTAATAGTCACTCCTGCTGTAATGTTGTTCTTCGCTGTTTGTATACCGAAATCTATGGTTGCAGATAATGGATTTTTGCGTATCTGAGAAGAGGAATACAGAGAAAACCACTGATGTTTTCCATTGTTCAGACCAAGTCTTTGTTTATGAAGCCAGTATCCGATCTTTTTGTCATTTCGTTTTGTTTTCTCAAAATGTGTTTCTGGTTATTTCCGTGTGGAAATGGCCTTTTGAAGCCAATGCCTTGTAATCCATATAAATTTACCAGAATCCATGTTGTATGTTTTTTCTTCCAGACACTTGGCCATGGAGACTATGACTCTGATTTTAGTGATGATGAAACAGTGGAGAAATCTTGCCAACAGAAAAATAGGTAACATATTGCTCTGGTAGCATTATAATTTGTATGTGTGCAAATAGCAGACTCTTCTTCTTTTTTACTTAAGTGTGAGCAGAGTATCTTGTCTCGAAACAACACTAAAAAAACACGGTAGTATCCAGTGGTGGGATTCAAATATGTGAACAACCGGTTCTCTGTGTGGATGCTGCTTCTAGAAGTCCATTCTGGGCCTGGGCAACAAAAAATTAGCTACCGATTCTGCCGAACTGGTGCAAACCGGCTGAATCCCACCACTGGTAGTATCCATTTAGTAGCTGTTTGCCATCCCATGCCTTGTAGTTCTGAGCTTCAGCTCGGAGGACACAGAGCCCCATTAAAAGGCTGGTTAGCAATCACCTGCTACATCAACTTACAGATGGTTCTTAACGTACGACAGTTCATTTACTTACAGAAGTTAATGACGATGTTGAAAATAGTGATTTATGATCAGGCATCACACTTACAACTGTTGCAGCTTCCCTGCAGCCGTGTGATTGCAATCTGGCCTGGCAACTGGGTCACATTTACAAACAGTTGCAGCCTCCTGGGGTTCACGTAATGACAACGTGCAACCTTAACAGTCAACCTTTGACGTGCGGAATCGGCTGGCACGTGATGTCTCACTTAATGATTGTGACCCAAAGGTTGTAAAATCTGGTACAGTCATGCAACGCCTTGCTTAGTGACCACCTTGCTTAATGACAAATTTTACAGTCCCAATTGTAGCCGTAAGTCGAGGATTAATAAATAATAAAACTTTATTGTCAAAGTACAACATGTGTACATTGAGATTAGCTGAGCCTCCCCCTGTGCTCTCTCCCCCCCAACACACAGTGACAACAAACCCTCCATCCCACCACACTATGTGAACCAACTACACCACACACCGGCCTCCCAAGTCAATTCTGCATAAGATTATGTCCCATTTAAAAGCCTAACAGCCCACGGATAAAAGCTATTTTTCAGCCTGTTGGTACGGCTGGCTATATTCCTATATCTCCTACCGGATGGTAGGAGAGTAAAGAGATACCGTCCAGGGTGTGAGTCATCCCTGAGAATCTTCCTCACTCTTCCAAGGCAACGAGCCCTGGCGATGTCATCCAGTGGTGTCAGGGAACAGCCCACAATGTCTTGTGCTGTGCTCACTACCCTCTGTAATACTTTCCTATCCGCGGCTGTCAGACCAGCATACCAAACCACAATACCATACGAGAGGACACACTCTATAGTAGACCGGTAAAAGAGGGTCATTAGCTGTTGTTCTACCCTGTCCTTCCGCAAGATCCTAAGAAAGTGAAGCCTCTGTTGGGCCTTTCTAGCCACCTGGGTTGTGTTAACTTTCCAGGTCAGATCTTCACAGAGGTACTGTACTGAACAAGAAATCAAAGCAAGCCGAGGCCAGGAAGTTGAAGAAAAGGATACCTACTGAAAAGAAATGAACTGCTGCTTATTATTTCTTACCAACTTGTCTTTGTGGGAAAGGATTGATTACTTGCCACCAAGTCCTTTTCAACTCCTTGGGACCATATAGATAAGATTTTTCTGCCTGGGTGGGAAGTGACATGCATTGCAATCCTATGCTCATTGATTGGGAGTAGGTTTATAAATAGGTACATTCCTTTGTGCTGATTTTTTTAAAAAACAAATTAAAGTAACACTGGTATTAAATGTGGCATTCAGGAGCAGTGTCGTGGTTGCTTAGAAAATAGAGGGGAGACCTATTAAAAATGGTGAAATGAGAAAAATCTAAACCCAACTCCTCCTGAACAACCAGAAGGAGATTATGGTTATCAGCCTTTTAAAAATGTCGTTGGAATTTCACTCGCCCTGAAGAATTTTTTTTTTTTTAAAAGCATCTATTAGAGCTATGCGGTGCTTTGGATTCAGAGACACAGAAGAGCAGAAACATACCGTTTTTTATGCAATTCTTTAAAGTAGCCAATTGGTTTAAAGAGAGGCAGATAAGTAGCTGCATTCTTGCTCCTGTGGCACTTGCCCCTGTTGGAATGATTATTATAGGGATTTGAACATAGTGCCAAATATTTCAAGCAGTCTTCCCAACCTAATTCCTTCCATTTGCACATGAACGGACTACATCAGGGGTGTCAAACTCAATTTCATTGAGGGCCGCATCAGCATTAGGGTTGCCCTCAGGGGGCCGGGTGGGTATGGCCTGGGTGGGCATAGCCTATGGGGTGGGCGTGGCTAGAGTGCATATGGCCTACTGGGTGGGCGTGGCCAGCTCTACATCTTTTGCATCAAGGGTGCCTATGGGGGCCTGGGCAGGAATGGGGCAGATCTGAGGGTCTCTGGCAGAAGGAGGGTCTCTGGGCCAGGGCCAAGGCAGCGGGGGCCGTTCCCTCACTGTTTCCAGGATGGCTTCGGGGGCCACATGAAACCACTTCGCGGGCCAGATCTGGCCCCCGGGCCTTGTGTTTGACATGTCTGGACTACATGAAATAAGCAAGCTAGAGGTTGGTATCTAGAAGTCCTAGGATCAGATCTTGCTCTCAGATCTTGATCTCAAATGGCCTCTCAGTTGCTAATCAAGAAAGAAAAAAGAAGTGGCCATTGCAGTGGGATTTTCTTAAAATGACCAGGATACTTAAGTCTTGGTTCTGATTGATCAGTGGGTAGCCACTATTGCCATAATTGAGTCTGTCCACTTTGAAGCTTTTTCTCGTCTTCTCTTTCCTTCCACCTTTCCCAACATTAGAGCCTTCTCCAGAGAGCTAGGTCTTTCCATAATGCAGAGGTGGGGAACTATGGTCCCTTCACGACTTGTGGTCTTCAACTCCCAGAATTCTTGAGCCAGCCACGCTGGCCCAGGAATTCTGGGAATTGAAGTCCACAAATCATGAAGGGGCCATAGTTCCCCCCTGCTGGCTCAGGAATCCTGGGAGTTGAAGTCAGCAAGTCATAAAGGGGCCATAGTTCCCCACCCCTGGCATAATGTGTCTGAAGTATGATAATTTGAATCTGGTCATTTGTGTCTTATTTGGTAACTATGAGTTGATTTGTTCATTGATCCAAGGGTTCAATAATCCAAGGGCCAATAATCTTCCTATCTGCTTTTCCAGAGTTCATTTTTTTTTTGCTTTCACACAGTGTCAGGGGAAAAACAGAGTCTATACACTTTTAGGCATATGAATCCTGGCATCTGAATATGTGTCTAAGGAAACTGTGGTTCTAGTTTGTTTATTTATTTATTTATTTATTATTGGGATTTATATGCCGCCCTATCTCCCGAAGGACTCAGGGCGGCTAACAACAATAACATACAATAATACAGAACTTAAAAGAAAATTAAATTAATGGCCCTGTAGAATAAATTAAAATTAAAATAAGTTAAAAATTAAAGTTAAAAATTAAAAACATAATTAAAATCCCTGTCAGTCCAGGTCAGCCTGGTGGAAAAGGAGTGTTTTGAGGCCGTGGCGAAAGGACTGGAGATCTGGGGCCATCTGAAGCTCAGGGGGGAGCTGGTTCCATAGGGCTATGTTATCATTAAGTTATCATTCTTGATTCTAGTTATTATCTGAGTATTTTACAATTATTATGTGCATGTTGTTTTCAAAGGAGATTTTAAAAATTAAATTCAATATCTAAGAGATACTCTCCTTTTTCTTCTCCCTTCTCCCCGTCAACCAGTGAAGATGCCTTACTCAAAAAGCCCTTCCAGAAGGACAAGCACGACAAGGTGGCCCACAGACAGGTGGCAATGGATGAGTGGGACAGGTACTTCATCACACTGGTGTAACATTGTCAGAATCTCATTAAGCATCCAAATGACTGGAATAACATTTTCTTTTTTTCTAGGGAAGAAGCCAGAAATAGACGGTTCCATTTAATAGCAATGGATGCCGTATCCTTTCATATTTTTAATGAAAAGCAAAAATACTCTGTTTCTAATATTGAAGAGGGAAAAAATAATAATTCCTGAACAAAACACTCTCAAAACATTTTTTGTGTATGGTTTTATTTTTGTCTTTGTGGTTTTCTTCAAGTATGTTTTAAATTAAATTTCTCAAGGCAGAGTTCAAGCATGGACAATATCTGGTTATCTTGATTTTGTGGGAAGGAAAGGAAAACAGGATATCTGGTTAGATTGATGTTTCTTTTTAAATGAAAAGAAAATAGTAAGGAAACTGAACTGGCAGACAAGAAAATCACATTAGAAAATTGTCAAAGATCAGTCTGGAAGATTAATAGGATGCATTTTCGTACTATGACTTCAATATTTCCAAATATGAAAATTTAATTTAATAAGGAGAAAACTGTCTTCTCTTTGCTATTCACCTATACACAAATACATTTATTTAATTATATGTCTTAGATGTTCCTTCTCTTTCCTGTGCAGTCATAAGGCTGTGTTTTCCAAATGTTAATTAAGATGAGCAATTAAAAGAAGTCAAAGAATTGTAACTACCTCCATTTCTGAAGCTAACAGTCATACTTATACTGTATGAGCTATGATTAATGTCTGTTTCTCTCTCTGTATGTATTTAAATATATAACAACTGCAGCACTACAGAATTCACATTTATATAATTTTGCAGTGTTTCAGTTTTGATTTAGAATAAATTATTCAAGACACTCAATGTAAATATAGCACCAGTCAGCAACTCTTTAAAACAGTTGTGTGAGTTTTCCAGGTCTCACGACTACTGCAGGTAACATTCAGTTTTTATAGAGGTTGTTGTAATAACAGTGTGTAACCTCAGAAATGAAGGTATTCAAGTATATAAAATATATATGTAACATAACGTAATAACATAACATAACATAACATAACATAACATAACATAACATAACATAACATAACATAACATGTATGTAACCTGTTCATCATTAACAATAATCATCACTTTAGAATTGTCCTCTCTTACACCTTATTATATTATAGAAATGTTTTGGAAATAGTTTTTAATGAATTGATCTTAAGATGAAGTTGTTATTAGGCAATCATTAAAAACATTGATTTTCTTAATTTTGTCAGTATGCAAGACATAAGAAGTTTGTAAATGATTACATTTTATACTATGGTGGTAAGAAAGAAGATTTCAAACGTTCAGGGTAAGTACATTTTACTTATAAAGGGCTGAAATCATCAATAATTGAAGACAGAATCAAAATTTACTTGGCATATGTAAATATAAGATTAAATTATGCATGAGTAATTTTTGGATAATTAAAGATTACCTTATTTTACTTATCTTGTTAATATTGAACATGTTGATGATCAAAAGTACAGTAAGTTCCTATGTAAATAAATGCACACTTTTCATATCTGGAGATTATATAGTTTTTATAAGAAGTAGTAATGCTTAAACTAATTCTCAGCAGAGCATTCCTATCATATATTTAAGAATTAAGTATGCAAAATACAAATTCTTTTAATTATGCCAATTGTGTAATTCAGAACTAAAAGTGGAAAGCTATATGTTGAATTGGATTCTATGTTTTTGAATTAAAAAGCACACTTTAACTGTATTATCTAGATTAAATGTGGATAGTATTTATGCATGAACATGCATAAAATAACATTGCTAAGTTATAAAAGAATCTGGATATAGTTATCTTGCAATTTTTTTCTGAATCTAAAAAAAATCTCAAGCATTTTGATGTAGTGTAAGGTAGTCTCAAGGATGGGATTTTTTGATTAAGAGGTGCCTTTTAGGGGGCGGAAATGATATGGTGAGAACTTCACAAAAACTGCAAAAGAATGAAAAGCTTTTATTACTAGTTTTAATTAAAAACAACTCTTTGATTATTAGCCCCAAATTTTTTTTTCTTTTTCACAGAGAAAATGATAAGACTGATCTTGATGTTATAAGGGAGAATCACAGATTCTTGTGGAGAGAAGAGGATGAAATCGATATGAACTGGTAACTTGAGCTTTTTTTATTTCTCCGTCAGGGCAAATCGATTCCCACAACCTCTTTGGTGTGGCCCAAGGACAGCCCATTAACCCCTTCCTAAGCACATGTCTGCTTGTCTCCCCCTGTATCTCAGTATCCCATGACAGCCCAAGGGTTTCTTCAGATGTGATAATTTAGAAGTGTCTATGGAGATTCTCAGTCATCCAAGTCGTAGGAATAATTTAGAAGTGTTTTTCCTTACGTTCTACCTCATAATGCTCTGTGCAGGTGATGTAGGGCCCACTGATGTGCATTGGGGAAGCAGTCTGAAATGAAACTTCTCTGTGTTGGCTGAAATGGGCGATGCCAGCAGTCTTGTGACTCCAGTTGGTTCTCCCGATTTCCTTTGGGATTACTTCCTTCAGACTAATCCCTGACCTCTTTGCTCACCTTCTCAGTCCTCTTTTGGCTGTAAGGCAGATCAGATCAGATCAACTCAAATCTTATTATGATTATAGACCAGTCTAAAGGCAGATCAGTGTTCCCGCCTCAGCAGATACCTTTTTTAAAAACGGGTTGGTCAACCGGAGACTCCCAAGGGCTTGAAATGTATTAATTTCATTCTAGGTTAAGATATGCAATTGAAAAGATGTTAACTGAGCTTCTGTGGCCTGACCGATAGGCACTCCCTTCCCAGTAGTGCTGCTGCCACTGGGAAAGCTTTAACTTCTTGTCTCCCCTCATCACCCTATCTTCGTAGGATATTTTACGGATTCCCCTAAGTCCCTTTCTCAAACTCCTAGTGTTCAGCAGCACTTCTTCAATGGCTGCGTTTCATCTGCATAAATCCCAGTGGCCCCTTGGTAGCAGTCAAGAGAATTTTTTTAAAAAAAACAAACAAACAAACTCTGAAAGTTGCAGTCTACAGTCAACTAGCTGACCCATAATTTCAAGGAAGTTAAGAATAAAAAAAAATAACGGATTCCTGTTCAACAGGAAAGAAAATAGTTGCGGTGCATTGAGTAGCCATGCATATTACTTACGGGAGCACCTGCTGCCGGAGTCATCTTCCCTTCGTCCTGTGCACTCTCACGGAGAGGGCCTCCTCAGGGTGCCGTCGGTCAGAGAGTGTCGGCTTGCGGCCCCCAGGGGGAGAGCATTCTCTGTGGGCGCGCCAGCCCTTTGGAATCAATTACCAGTTGAGCTCCGGATGGCTCCCGACCTTCGCTCTTTCCGCCGTGATCTGAAAACCTATTTATTTGAACAGGCCGGCCTGGTTTAAGGGTTTGGGGTATTTTTAATTATTTATTGTTAGGGCTTAAATTAATTTAATATTACTTTTAACTTTTGTATGTAGTGCTTTTATTGCCCTGTACACCGCCCTGAGTCCTTCGGGAGAAGGGCGGTATAGAAATTCAATTAAATAAATTAAATAAATAAATATTAGGCATGCCAGATAGAGGAGGCCTTTTATATATTGAATGACATAGGATGGGACTGAGGTTTTGCTGGTGGAAACAGAAAACATGGCCCTTAGAATGTTGCCTACTAAAACTATATATGTAGCAGTATAGCATAGACCAGACATGTCAAACACAAGGCCTGGGGGCCGGATCCGTCCCGCAAAGTGGTTTCATGTGGCCCGCGAAGCCATCCTGGAAACAGTGAGGGAACGGCCCCCTCTGCCTTGGCCCTGGCCCAGAGACCCTCAGATCTGTCCCACTCCTGCCCAGGCCCCCATAGGCACCCTTGATGCGAACGATGTAGAGCTGGCCACGCCCACCCAGTAGGCCACACACACTCTAGCCACGCCCACCCAGTAGGCCGCACACACTCTAGCCACGCCCACCCAGTAGGCCACGCCCACCCTGGCCATACCCACCCGGCCCCCTGAGGGCAACCGCAATGCTGATGTGGCCCTCAATGAAATTGAGTTTGACACCCCTGGCATAGACCCATTCTAGGTATATGAAAAAGAAAAAAAGCACTATGGGGTCAGCAAAATTAAGGGTGGCGTGAATGGGATGGCTGCATGTCAAAATGGTGTGGATCTGGCCTCTCACTCCCATTTTAATTCTTAAATCTCTGCTGAATATTTTTATTCACTTATATATTTGGTGCCTTTAGTTAGTCTTGACTCCGGGCGACTGCCTGGATAAGTCGCTGCAGTTTTCTTGGCAAAATTTTAGAAGTGGTTTACAATTTCCCGCTTTTTAGGACTGAGAGAAAGTGGTTGGCCATGTTCTGTTCCAGCCTACGACCGGCCCTGTTTTTGTATCAGGGACAACCCTTTTTTCCTTTTAACAATCAATAGGCTGGAAAAAACCCAACCCAAATTTATTTACAGTTCCAAATAATAAAGTCTTTCAAACAAAAAAGCAGCAGAATATTTTCTTCAACCAAAAATACATGATTCAGAACATTCAACAAGAGTCAGACAAGTGAAAACAGATTAGCAAGAACAGACCAGGATTCTCTTTGAATGTCTCCGAACGGTTGCCTTCAGCAACCAGCACCGCTCACACCTTCCCCTTTTGTTATTAGTCCCAAGGAGTGGCTTCTCAATGCCTTCTCCTCTTTTCACTGAGATTTTCTCTGGTCTGCTCTCCTGCTTTGCCTTCTGCTTCTAGCATTTCTGAACAGATTCAGCTGTGATTCCTCTGAGTCTGACACCTCCTCACACAGCTGAGCCTCCTCACACAGCTGAGGAACACGATTGGAGGGGCCAGGCTGAGAGTCCTGCAGTGCATCAGAGCCTCCCTCCAACACGGAAGGCTCTCCAAACCCCTCCTCCTCCTCCTCCTCCACAGATTCCTCGGACTCAGCTGCTGGGAGCACAGGCTGACACTGAATCACAACAAGCCTCACGGTCACCCAGCTGTCTTTAATCCTATGGCAAGAAGGACTGAACTCAGTCTCCTAGTCACTAGCCCAGAGGTAGGCAACCTTGGCTCTTTTATGACTTGTGGACTTCAACTCCCAGAATTCCTGAGCCAGGAGTTGAAGTCCACGAGTCATAAAAGAGCCAAGGTTGCCTAACCCTGCACTAGCCTAATACTTTAATTACTACATCAAGGTTCCTCAACTCCTGGGCTATGGCCCACAACTGGGCTGTGGCCCAGTTTGGAACCGTGCTGCGGAAGTGGCGGGTGAGCGCACGGGCAAAGCTCCATTTGTGCAAGTGGCGTGCGTGGGTGCCTGCCACTTGCACAAACAGCTGCACATGCGCACACACCGCTCGTGTGGAACCATCCCTTCTCCCTGCCCCCCCCCCAGACATATACACAGTAGTCTGCAAAACCAGAAAGGTTGGGGAACACTGCTCTACAACATACTGCCTTTTTTCTTCTTCCAAAAGATAGTTCCAGACCTTTTAAGAAGTGTGAAATAAAAACACACTGTAGGAAAGCAGCTCATGATAAAAATCAATTAATAGCAAGCTAACTGAACAATAAATGCCATCCATTTTTAAAATTTTCTGCTGCAACTAATACTTAATGGCAAATAAACTTGTTGGCATTTCTGCCTATCCATTGCTAAAAGTGGAATGCCTTTCCTCTTTTTGTCCCTATGGTTTTTTTCTTTTCTTCTCTTCAATCAATAATTCTATCTTTCAGGGAGAAGAGGTTGAGCAAGAAATACTATGATAAATTATTCAAAGAATACTGTATAGCAGATCTGAGAAAATACAGAGACAACAAGGTAATTTTTAGGTTTTGGCCCAAAGTTTTGAAGATAATATTTAGTTCTTTAGCAAATTGTTTGAGGGAATGGGACAATATAGAGGGTTGTTTTACAAACCCATTATTGCTTATGGTTGGTGCATGAGAATCAGATATTTGAGGACACTTAATTTGCTTTTAGAGATTTTGTTTAGGTAACAAAGCAGTGTTGATCTATTTGTTCCCAATGGCTGTTGCAGAACCATAGCACAGGTTTGATGTAGATCCTTTGTTTATGAATAGACACCATGCTTGCAACTGGCAAACTCATGCTTTCTTTGGATGAACACCTGTATAGAGCAAACCACATAGCAGAAAATTCTTGTTTCCAGAAGTGGGTGCACAGATTCCTTGTGGTGTCCTTATGAAAAGTCACAATGCCGTTGCTCTCGCTCACAGAGCATCTGCAGCAGTTAGGATTCAGAGAGATTAGCCAGTATAACAATGGTTGAGAAGGATTGAAATATAGCATTAGTTTGATCCCACGTACTTCTTAAGTACAAAACTAGAGAGCAGAATGACATGACCCTCAACCCTCTCTTTCATCCTCTTCAAATCAATATAGAGACTTAAATTTAGCCTTTGGCACAGATGAAAACAGATACAGCGCTGGCTATGAATTTTAATGGTTACAATGCTTCTTAGCATTTGATCGTTTTCGGAAAACCATTCCAGCGTGATGGATGATTAAAAGGAAATATAGCTGAATGGCCAGCCTGTTGAATCTAGCTCAATATACAGGTAGTCCTCAGTTAATGATGCACATTCAGTGACTGTTCAAAGTTACAGTGGCACTGAACAAGGAGTATTTATAGAATTAGTTCCTTGAAATGCTGGCTGTCATAGTACCCTCACGGTCCCCTCATCTCTTTATATTGATGTTTTATATTGATTATCCAAAATTCAGCAGATTTAAAAAAAACTAATAAAATACATGAACAACATTAAAATACCTACCATAAAGCACAACTGTATTTATTGTTACCATTTCTGATTTCACACTCCTCGTTCCTAATCAATGTATGGAATATATGTGACTTCGTTTTCATAATTGATAATTATTGTTCATTGCTTACTCTGATAAAAATAGATCTAGAGGCCACTTTTTCCTTTGTTTGCTGAATTTTAAATGCAAAATCGTAACTGTTTGTTTGTAAAATCTTTCCAACAGTTTGGATTTAGATGGAGGCATGAGCAAGAAGTTGTATCAGCAAAAGGCAAGTTTTCTTCTTGTTCCTTATTGAGCCTTGGAACCTAACTTAGATGAACAGAATTCTGTTATGGAATGGGTTTTTCTCACCTATCACGGCAGCCTCTTCAGGCTCCCAAAATCTGATGCTTTGAAGGCTGGAGAACTGCAGGTAAAAATGGGACTCACCTTATGTTTGTTGGCTCTTCATAACACCAGGTGGTGATCTAGCATCTTCACGGATTTACAAAAACCTATTTATAGTTTACCAGTTGTATCATTGATTTCAGGCAACAGAGCTTATCGTTGTAAATTGTACTCTAGCCTTCTAAAATACCATAATTTGGTCATATAATAATTTATTCTTACTATTAGGTTTGATGAGGTTATTATAGTCATCAAACATCATTGTTAGGGAGGAATAATATAGTTTACCACTAAGAGGCATAAGCATGCAAGATTGTTGCGAGATGCAGTTGTACGTTTTCTTGAATGTATTTTTGCAGTTTCCTTTTGTGTGTATATTGGTGTATATATCTATATCTATCTATATATTTATATCTATCTTATCTATCTATATCTGTCTATCTATCTATCTATCTATCTATCTATCTATCTATCTATCTATCTATCTATCTATCTATCTATCTATCTATCTATCTTTACAACTATTCATTTGTGATCATTTGAAGTTACAACAGCACTAAAAAAAAGTGACCATTATGATCATTTTCATACTTATGACCGTTGCAGCATCTCCAGGGTCACGTGATCAAAATTTGGATGCTTGGCAAGTAGCATTTATGACCCTTGCAGTGTCCCAGGATCAGGTGATCACCTTTTGAAACCTTCTGATAAGCAAAGTCAATGAGAAGCCAGATTCCCTTAACCAGGGGTCTTCAAACTTGGCCCTTTTATGACTTGTGGACTCAGCATGGCTGAGGGATTCTGGGAGTTGAAGTCCACAAGTCATAAAAGGGCCAAGTTTGAAGACCCCTGCCCCTTAACAAACGTGCTACTAACGTAACAAGTTAGTAGTGATTCACTTAACAACTGTGACAAGAAAGGCCGTTAAATGGGGCAAAACTCTCTTAACAAACATGTTGCTTAACAACAAAATTTTGGGGCTTAACTGTGGAGATGAGGACTGCCTGTAATGCAAAATGGCTGTATTAATATCATTACAATATGACATGCCTCTATTAGCTATTTTAGCTATTTGCCACCATTTAATTTAAGTTATTTTTCATTTCAGATGTAATGGTTCTGCTGTTATGTCGCTTTTGCTAGCCTATTTATAACTTCTAAAATCTCACCCTGTAAACTCTGCACTGAGCTGTAGTTACTGAGTGGTGTAAATGATAATAAATGTAACTTATAAATAATATAAATTACCCAGTATTGCTAGAAAAATTAGGCTTCCACGATTGATATATTAATTCACTGAGCTACACAGTCTTCATTTTGATAAAGAGTCTCACTTTAATAACAAGTGGAAACCAGCAATGGAACTTTTCCATTATTTAAGTACAGGCAGTCCTCGACTTACCATAGTTCACTTAGTGACTGTTCAGAGTTACAGCGGCACTGAAAAAAGCGACTTGTGACCATTTTTCACACTTACGACCACTGCAGCATTCCCCCACGGTCACATGATTTTACATGCTTGACAGCTGGCACCTATTTACGATGATTGCCGTGTCCCAGGGTCATGTGATCCCCTTTTGCGATACTCTGACAAGCAGAGCCAAAGTCGACCAGGTTACTAATTTAAGAAATGAAGTGATTCACTTAACAGCTGTGGCAAGAAAAGCCATTAAAATGGGCCAAACTCACTTAACGAATTTCTCACTTCGCAACGTAAATTCTGGGCTCAGTTGTGGTCGTGAGTCGAGGACCACCTGCGTTCAGGTTTTTCGTTTGCTCTCCAAGTAGATGTTATATCGTTAGGAAAGACGTGCGTCTTTGCCACTTCAAACTGTTACTTTTCCATCGCTAAATGTGCAGTTTTGACTACACAGTGGTACGTAATAGCTTTGCCAACTAAAAGAAGGTAAAATATACAGGTCGTCCTCAACTTACGACCACAATTGAGCGCACCTCTTCTGTTGCTAAGTAAGACATTTGTTAAGTGAATTTTGTCCCGTTTTGACAACCTTTCTTGCCACAATTGTTAAGTGAGTCACCGCGATTATTAATTTAATAACAGTTGTTAAACGAATCTGGCTTCCCCGTTGACTTTTGCTTGTCAGAAGGTCGCAAAAGATGATCCCATGACCCTGGGACACTGCATCCGTCATAAATATGAGTCAGTTGCCAAGCATCTGAATTTTGATCACATGACCACAGGGGATGGTGCGATGGTCGTAAGTGTGAGACACAGTCATAGGTCACTTTTTTCAATGCTGTTGTAACTTCACACGGTCACTAAATCAACTGCTATAAGTCAAGAACTACCTGTACTGTATTCTACTAAAAAAAAAGGTACAGGGGGGGGATTGTATTACATTTTTTTGAACAGTAGTGTTGGCCTGCAAGTCATTTAACAAATTTCACAATTAAGCAGTAACCTGCATTTCAGCATCTCCGGTCTAAACCAGTGGACACTGCCCAATTTACAGTAGTGTTATCACAATCACACATAACAATACATTAATGCATGCTCAATTTATTTTTGCCACAACTAATCCTGGCTTGTTTAAAACAACAAGCAATGTTCATGTATTCTGAGCAGCCAGAGAGAAAATCAAAATAAGACACAAAGACCGAATATTTTTGTAATTGCCAAATCCTGAAAGTTATTTACGTGTCTAATTGTGGGTTATTGGCTGGGTTTTTTATTTACATGCATTATTTACACGTCTTGTTGTACATCATTGGTTATTGTGCTAGTGCGATACTCCATGTTATGTTGCATAATTGTAGGTGAAAGTTGATCAGGTTTGGGATATTAGCTAAGCTGATCAAAATTCCTTCATACATTCCCACCTGAAAAATGTAACCAGCTAATCCCATAGGTAAATCCTCTCTGCTGAATTCCCCCAAAGTTGCTTCTAGACCAGCAGCTGAATCCACTGATAGAATTAGGAAGAGTGTATTTTTCTAAAAATCATTTGGTTCAGGTTTTTTTCCTCAGTGTTTGCCAATAAATATATGTGGTTATTTTACTTTGTATGTGTTGTTGTTGTTAGCTGCGAAGTCGTGTCCGACCCATCGCGACCCTATGGACAACATTCCTCCAGGCCTTCCTGTCCTCTACCATCTTCTGGAGTCCATTTAAGCTCACGCCTACTGCTTCAGTGACTCCATCCAGCCACCTCATTCTCTGTCGTCCCCTTCTTCTATTGCCCTCGATCTTTCCCAGCATTAGGCTCTTCTCCAGTGAGTCCTTCCTTCTCATTAGGTGGCCAAAGTATTTGAGTTTTAGCTTCAGGATCTGGCCTTCTAAAGAGCAGTCAGGATTGATCTCCTCTAGGACTGACCGGTTTGATCGCCTTGCAGTCCAAGGGACTCGCAGGAGTCTTCTCCAGCACCATAGTTCAAAGGCCTCAATTCTTTGGCGCTCAGCCTTTCTTATGGTCCAACTTTCACTGCCATACATTGCAACTGGGAAGACCATAGCCTTGACTATACGCACTTTTGTTGACAGGGTGATGTCTCTGCTTTTTAGTGTGCTGTCTAGATTTGCCATGGCTTTCCTCCCCAGGAGCAAGCGTCTTTTAATTTCTTGGCTACAGTCCCCATCTGCAGTGATCTTGGAGCCCAGGAAAATAAAATCTGTCACTACCTCCATTTCTTCCCCATCTATTTGCCAGGAATTGAGAGGGCCAGATGCCATGATCTTGGTTTTCTTAATGTTAAGTTTCAACCCAACTTTTGCACTCTCCTTCTTCACCCGCAACAAGAGGCTCTTTAGTTCTTCTTCACTTTCTGCCGTTAGAGTGGTATCATCTGCGTATCTAAGGTTGTTGATATTTCTTCCGGCAATCTTAATTCCAACTTTTGATTCATCTAGCCCTGCCTTTCTCATGATGTGCTCTGCATATAAGTTAAATAGGCAGGGCGACAGTATACAGCCTTGCCGGACTCCTTTCCCAATTTTGAACCAATCAGTGGTTCCATGTCCAGTTCTCACTGTTGCTTCTTGACCCGCATATAGGTTTCTCAAGAGACAAATAAGATGGTCTGGTACTCCCATCTCTTTAAGAACTTGCCACAGTTTGTTATGATCCACACAATCAAAGGCTTTAGCATAGTCAATGAAGCAGAAGTAGATGTTTTTCTGGAACTCCCTAGCTTTCTCCATGATCCAGCGTATGTTGGCAATTTGATCTCTAGTTCCTCTGCCTCTTCGAAATCCTGCCTGTACTTCTGGTAGTTCTCGATCCACATACTGCTGAAATCTAGCTTGTAGGATTTTAAGCATGACTTTACTAGCATGAGAAATGAGTGCAATGGTGCGATAGTTTGAACATTCTTTGGCACTGCCTTTCTTTGGAATTGGAATGTAAACTGATCTTTTCCAATCCTGTGGCCACTGTTGAGTTTTCCAAATTTGCTGGCAAATTGAGTGTAGCACTTTTACTGCACTGTCTTTTAAGATTTTGAATAGCTCAGCTGGAATACTGTCACCTCCACTAGCTTTGTTGTTGCTCAGCTTTTCTAAGGCCCACTTCACTTCACATTCTAGGATGTCTGGCTCGAGGTCAGTGACCACCTCATTGTGATTATCAGGGACATTAAGCTCATTCTTGTATAGTTCTTCTGTGTAATTTTGCCACCTCTTCTTAATCTCTTCTGCCTCTGTTAGGTCCCTGCCATTTTGGTCCTTTATCATGCCCATTTTTGCATTAAACGTTCCCTTCATCTGTCCAATTTTCTTGAAAAGATCTCTGGTCCTCCCTATTCTATTGTTTTCTTCTATTTCTTTGCACTGTTCATTTAAGAAGGCATTCTTATCTCTTCTAGCTATTCTCTGGAATTCTGCATTCAATTGGGCATATGTATGTTTTTCTCCCTTGCCTTTCGCTTCCCTCCTTTCCTTAGCTATTTGCAAAGCTTCCTCAGACAGCCATTTTGCTTTCTTGCATTTCTTTTTCTTTGGGATGGTTTTGGTTGCTACCTGTTGTACAGTGTCGCGAACCTCTGTCCATAGTTCTTCAGGCACTCTGTCTATCAGATCTAATTCCTTAAATCTATTTGTCACCTCTACTGTATATTCAACAGGGATATGATTTAATTCATACCTGAGTGGCCTAGTGCTTTTCCCTACTTTCTTCAGTTTAAGCTTAAACTTTGCAAGGAGAAGCTCATGGTCTGAGCCACAGTCAGCTCCTGGTCTTGTTTTTACTGACTGTATAGAGCTTCTCCATCTTTGGCTGCAGAGCATATAGTCAATCTGATTTCTGTGTTGACCGTCTGGTGATGTCCATGTGTAGAGCCGTCTCTTGGGTTGTTGGAAAAGAGTGTTTGCTATGACCATCGTATTCTCTTGACAAAATTCTATCAGCCTGTGCCCTGCTTCATTTTGTACTCCAAGGCCAAACTTGCCTGTTATTCCAGTTATCTTTTGGCTTCCTACTTTAGCATTCCAATCCCCCATGATGATAAGGACATCATTTTTTGGTGTTAGTTCTATAAGGTGCTGTAGGGCTTCATAGAACTGGTCAATTTCATCCTCTTCAGCACTGGTGGTTGGGGCATAGACTTGGACTACTGTGATATTGAATGGTTTGCCTTGGATTCGAACTGAGATCATTCTGTCATTTTGAGGATTGTATCCCAGTATTGCTTTTCCTACTCTTTTATTGACTATGAAGGCTACTCCATTTCTTCTGAGGGATTCTTGCCCGCAGTAGTATACCTGATGGTCATCTGAATTAAATTCACCCATTCCTGTCCATTTTAGTTCGCTGATACCTAAGATGTCGATGTTCAGTCTTGTCATTTCTTGTTTGACCACGTCCAGCTTTCCTTGATTCATGGATCTTACATTCCAGGTTCCTATGGAGAAAAAATCTTTACAGCATCGGACTTTCCTTTCACCACCAGACACATCCACAGCTGAGCGTCCTTTCGGCTTTGGCCCAGTCGCTTCATTCTTTCTGGCGCTACTAGTACTAGCCCTCTGCTCTTCCCCAGTAGCATATTGGACGCCTTCTGACCTGAGGGGCTCATCTTCCAGCGTCATATCGTTTTGCCTTTTGGTACTGTCCATAGGGTTTTCATGGCAAAGATACTGGAGTGGGTTGCCATTTCCTTCTCCAGTGGATCACGTTTTGTCAGAACTCTCAGCTATGACCTGTCCGTCTTGGGTGGCCCTGCACGGCATAGCTCATAGCTTCATTGAATTACGCAAGCCCCTTCGCCACGACAAGGCAGTAATCCATGAAGATACTTTGTATGTATCTTATAGCTATTCACATTAGTATGGGTTACTATCGGTAAATAATAAACTCATTTACTCTTGATTCTTAAAATAAATTATTCCTTTGTAGTTATTGTTGAGGGTAGAAATTCAAAACCCAGGACTTTTGATTTATTTATTTTTTCTTTTTAACAAGAACTTAGCGTTATTTGGCAGAAAAAAATGTTTTAGTTCTGTACCTTTTGGTGTCAGTCTTAGGATTACAATTGGTTTTATACCACAGAATGGAAGTGTCTGAGGATATTGTCCATCCAGCTAAGCTGGACAGTCTGAGGGTAATCTTTCAAAAAAAAAAAACAGGCTTGGTGGTGAGCCTCTTAATACAAATTGGCATCACTCTGAAGGCATCCAGATGAATCCCTCCAAGAGACTGCATATCACTTGTACTTTATTAGCGTTAAATGCAGAATACTGCTAAGCTTGTAAGCCGCCCTGAGTCTTCGGAGAAGGGTGGGATATAAATGGAATTTAAATAAATAAATAAATAAATAAACAAACAAACAAACAAACAAATAATGTCTTAAGAAATCCAGTATGAAACGTGTTACGTAGCAGGGCTTGACTGAAAACCATGTTGTCCCATGACACTCATATCACAGCAATCTGCTTTTGAGGAAACACTTGGAGTCATTTTTGAAGATAAGTTAAAATACAACAGGAAGAAAAGTTGAAGATCTAGAACAGTCCTTCTCCACCTCTTACATGTTATGCATCGTCAGTCATTCAGTCAGGGAATCTGAATTTCCCCCTGAGAGAAACAAGAAGAATACTGAGATGTGTTTTTCTGAGAAACATGTAGCTAATTCAGTTATTATACTTTATTTTCTTGTATTGGACCTGATGATTTTAAACAGCCCTTTCCAAGATGATAACATCTATCATTTGACGTAAGTGTAATGAATAGAGGAACAATTGTTCAAGCCAATTTTTTCAAATACTAATTAAAATATCCCTTCGGTGATTAAATGTCAAAGCAGAAAGCAAGTCTAAGGAGGGACCTGTGCTTTACAAGACCTTTGCTGTTTTGCAATAATGTCAAGATGCTTCAAAGGCAGCTAGAGAAACTGAGGTGCGGAGACATGTTCCCTAAAATACAAGGGCAGTTGTGTTCAACAGTTATGGGCAGAAATGATTGAGAACAGACAGGAGTAGAGATGATTTGGAATGTTTGAGTGATGTTTCTTCTGAAGTTGTTGTCTTCCTGCTTTGCAGGAAGATTGAGACACAACAGTGAAGTAAATGACAAGGCACAGCTTTCCATGCTTCTTGTCTCTGTTTGCAAAGACCTTTTGGAAGGTATTCAAATGAATGAACATCAGAACCAGATGTTTCCTCACCTCAAGCCATAGTAGCTGACAGTACATTTCAGGTTGAGCACCTAAAAGATCTTGGGTCATGTATCTAATTACACATTATACATCTTTACTTAGAACAGGGGTGTCGAATCTTGGTCACTTTAAGACTTGTGGCCTTCAACTCCCAGATTTCCCCAACCGGCATGGCCAGCTGGGGAATTCTGGGAATTGAAATTCACAGTAGTTGCCGAGGTTGGACACCTGCGATTTAGATTTATTTCTCTATTCCCACATCCAGCTGGTTGAGAAAAACTGAGCTAGATCATGGTCATAAGTGCCTATTCCTGCAGCTAGAATGTTCAGTCATTTTATACATATTTCATTGTGCTAATTTCTGATAAACAATATTGTAAGTTACATCTTATTTATGGCAATTATGTTTCCCTAAGCAAATAATTATGGAGAATTTAAGAGGGCTGAAAGAGGGTTTTGTATAAAATACTCTATCTCATTCACAGAAATTCTAATAACTTTGGAACAACAGATAAAATGTGTTAAGGTGAAAAAAATTAAATGAATTGACAATGTATTCTTATTTATAGTGCCGGAAGCTATCGAGAAACACCTGTGGATCGGGCTCATCCTCATTTTTTGATATCTAATTATCAATAATATAATGCTTTTTATTTCTATCCAATTTTTCCCCCTTTCCCCATCTATGCAAAATACCAAAGAGATCAGACCGATGTGTATGCATATGAGTATATGAATATGTTAAATTTCTTTTCTCCATTATTAATGTTTGGTAGCATTTAATAAATATAATATTCTTAAATAATATCTTTAAATATAATGTCCCTAAAAATGGAAATCTCGACAACTTATTTACTTGTACAAATCATGTACAAGTTCTTATGATCTTGGTAATTTAATGTTCTGATCAATTTCTCTCCAGGGCAATTTTCTTGTGGAAGCAAACATTGTGATGAAAAAGAAGGCTTAAAGAGCTGGGAGGTGAATTTTGGTTATCTTGAACATGGGCAAAAGAAAAATGCACTTGTTAAATTAAGTAAGTCCATCATGTAGTCAATATTTATCTCCTTTTCAGTGGATCTTAAATGTGTAGAAAAATAACATTAGGTATTTTAAAAATATAGGTGAAGGGAAATTTAAGTACAATATATCCAAAAGAAAGGGCTCTGCTTATAATCCATGACAGATTGACAGTTAATTTCTGGGTGCATCAGCTGCACCCCCATGTGGCTCAAACTACTACTTTTTCCTGATCCGTGGAAGAGTTTGAGAATGAAGGACATCAGGAAGGTTAATTAGCCAGCTGACTTTCAGCCATCACATAGTCCAAGCAGATAAACAACCATTCTGGCCAAAGGTGACCCAAGAATCTCCTATTGAGATTTGCATTATTTGTTTCAATATATTTTATTTATTTCAATTTGAGTTGGTTAGTTAGCCCACGGGTGTCAAACTCGATCTCGTCATGTGACGTATCGTGACATTTTTGGCTTTTGCAGAGCAGGGGTGGGCATGGCCTGCCCGTGACACATCCGGCCCACGAGCCCCCAGTTTGACACCCCTGGGTTAACCTGTAGAAATGCAAAGTAAAATTTTATATATGGCAGTCCTGATGTACAAAATAATATTTATATGTGTGTAGTAGTGTGCCTTCAGGTCAGGGTTACTACTGCATTCATGTTAAGAGCAGCAAAGTGCTTCCAGATTGAAAGAATTGAATGGTGACATCATCGTTGCCCAGTTGGGCTCCTTTGATTTCCCTGTTAAATTGCCCACCAAAGTGGTAGCCATCTATTTACTCGCAGTTGCCCACCTGCAAACCGCGGGGTTGGCAGGAGCTGGAGTGGGTGATGGAAGCTCACCTCATCCTGCGGCAGCAACTGGGTCTTGGAACGTGAGCCCAGCATCTTAACCTAGTGATCTACCGTGTTCCACTAAGTCAGTGTTGACTCCTGACAGTACCCTGGACCAGCCAGTGCAGTTTCCTTGCCAAGATTGGTGGAAGTGGTTTACCCTTGCCTGATTCTTAGGGCTGAAAGAGAGAGACTGGTCCAATGTCACTCAGCTGGCTTTGTGTCCAGCTCGGTTTCCCGGTTTCTATTCCAGTGCTGTTAACTGCTCTCCTGAATGGGTTCTCCAGATTGTATTAATTTTTAATTGCGTATGCATTTAATGATAGTTATTGGTATCCCTCCTATTTGTAGGTGGTTTCCAATCTATATGCGTGTCTCTCTGTGTGCATATAAATAAAATATGTTCTTTTTTTTAAAGGACTCTGTCCAGAATGCTCTTTCAAATTAAATTTTCATCACAGGTAATGCACCTTTCAATGAATTATTATTATTATGGTTTGTCACACAGAGGTTTAGACTGGATTTGGCATTTTGATCTATCTACCAAGTGCTTCCCAAGGACCTGGGATAAGGAGATGATGTTGCGCGATGGTGTGAAAGGGTTTCAGGATATAAACTGTTGCATGTAAAGCTGCCTTTTGCAATTGACTAATAGCGATTTTATCAAGGCCGATGGTTTCAAATGGTACCCCTGTTGCTTTGGGACTTCACCCAAGGCTCCTATTACTTATTATATTCGCATAAATGTGAAACAAACAGCTGCCAGTTCTATAGCTAGTGTTGGCCTTCGTACTCATTGGGTTCTTCCCAAGAACTTAGGATGTTGTACTGTATCAGTGCAGGAAATAACCTAGTATATGTGTAGATTCAAGCGATACAGATTTTGTAATTGACACATGGAAATTTTATCAACGTGCAGATTTTCTAATTGCCATCCAAGTAGGACACCCAGTGTGTCAATAACCATTGGGATCACCACTGTCAGTTTATGCTATAATCTTTCACCTTCGATTAAAAATCACAGCTGCCAGATTTTGAGCTTATGTTGGTCATCTTATGCATTGAGGTCTTCACAAGAACCTAGGATGTCATAATGTACCAGCGTAGTATATGTACAGTTCCCAGCAGTCTTGACTTTTTGTTGTTATTATTACTGTTATCATTTACTATTTAGAATATATTTCCAGATGTGTTTGATTACAACTTTCATAATCCTAGCCAATATGGGTAAAAGAAGTATACTCTAACCCAGGGGTAGGCAACCTTGGCTCTTTTAGGACTCATGGACTTCAACTATGCTGGCTCAGGAATTCTGGGAGTTGAAGTCCGTGAGTCATAAAAGAGCCAAGGTTGCCTACCCCTGTGAGTCTAACACATTGTAAAAGGCCACGTTAGGCAAGCCTATGTTCCAGAAACCAAGAACAACTTGAAGAGTTACTTCAGAGTAGTTTCTTTGTTATTGCTCGCCTAAATAAATCATGCCAGTCTGAAGCCCTTCTCCACATAACTACTAAACCCTGTTAGGGAGAGTCCTCCACCCTCTTCCTGCCTCCCAGACATTCCAAGATACTTTGCCTCTTTGCCCTCTGGGAACAAGCCCCTTCCTCCTGGGGCTCTGGCCCACTTTCGACCACATCCTGTTTCGTGTCGCCAACCTATTTTTTATTGCTGCATAATTTAAGGAAAACTGGCAGAGAATTTACCTGACAGATAAACAGAACCGTTATTTGTACTGCCTTATTACTTGATTGGTAACACCATTATATTTCATTCATCCACCTTTTAAGAAGGAAATTAGTACCTTTAATACCAATTTGTCAGAGAAACTGTGTACTATGTAGCCATTGCTTGCTCGTGAAATACTACACAAGTGCACAAGTTTGCCTGTATGTGTACAGCCTCTAATTGCATAAGGACAATTGTCTTTGTGGTTAGTAAGTAATCAGTCTCTCCCCCCCTTCCTCCCCCCCCCCCGCAAGGTGGTATCAGATTGATAGAAAGCAGAGCCCTATTTCCTACCCAAAGGACTTAAAGTGCTAGCATTTCCAGACATTTTTGAGGTTAAAATTCAGTAAATTCTGCTTTAGAATCAGTGTGGCATATTTCAGTTCAACTGAAATCAGAAAGATTGGCTCACGTTTATCTGTAATACAAGCAGAGAAAAGTTTATATTCCTTATTCTAATTTGGTGCAGGCTGGAGACAAAGTTGGGACAGTTTAAAAAGTTCCTATTTAAACTACCGTCTACAGAAGATTGCTTTATTATATGCAAATATGTGTTTAAACTATTATAGTTCTAAGCCATTTTTACACATTTTTGAAGCTGGATGGACATATTACTTATTTCTTCTTATAAAGGAAAAGGGAGGTCAAACCAGGAAAGAAGCAAGACAACCAAGAACAAAGTTCCAAAATTTTAAAGGGTAAAAAGTCAAGAACCTCTTCACCACACAGGCACAAGGCAAAGAAAAAAAAGATCCATGAAGGTAAAAAAATAATAATAATCAAGATCTAATTTTACCTTTATGCTCACAATTAGCTAAATAACGGGTGCATTCTACATTTTATAAAAGGAGGATATCTGACTCTGTAAGGTTACAATTTCAATCTAGATATAAGATGGTACAGGTAGTCCTTGACTTACGACTGGCCACTTAATGACCATTCAAAGTTATGACGAATTTCAAAAGAGCTACTTACGGCCCATCTTCAGAGTTATGACACCTCCACTCCCTCCCCTGCTCCTTGAGTACGTGGTTGCATTTCAAGTGCTTGGAAACCCAACTCACATTTATAATTAAAAATCTCCCATTGGATATGCTGGACTTGCTTAACGACCACATGATTCTCTTAAGCATAGTGACTTATGACCATCATAAGAGCCTTGGTGGAGCAGTGGGCTAATGCCTCCTTAAGTAACACCAGCTGCCTGCAATTAGTGCAGGTTCGCATCCCACCAGGCTCAAGGTTGACTCAGCCTTCCATCCTTCCGAGGTAGGTAAAATGAGGACCCAGATTGTTGGGGGCAATTAAGCTGACTTTGTAATAATGCCGCTTGGGGGTGTGTGTGAAAGCCCTAATAAGCAGGCATAGACATAGAATGAAGGCTACTGCTAAGCTTGTAAGCCGCTCTGAGTCTTCGGAGAAGGGCGGGATATAAATGGAATTAAAATAAAATAAAATAAAAATAAATAAATCATAGAAACAGTTATAAAATCGAATCCAGTTGTGTGGTACCTTAGCTTATGACCGCCAGGACTTACGACTGAAATTCTGGGTTCTGTTGTGCTCATCAGTTAAGGACCACCTGTAGGTGTAATTTGACGGAACGCAAAGTAATTATTTATAAAATGACTTTTTTTTAGATCCAACATCATTAGAAGAATCGAACAAAACTGATGAAGGTTAGTATTTTAAAAAAATTGTAGGAAATCATTTTTGTTCAGTAGAGAAATTTAGAAGCGTCTTTAGAATTCGAATCATCTCATATGCGAAGCAGAAAAGAAGGAACTGATGATCTGGAGAAAAACATCATGGAAGGAAGAAATGTATTACTATAGGGTCTAATTAGGAGAAAGCCTGATTTCTGAGATCCAAAGAAATGTGCAATTCATCAAGGTTTCAGCTTAAAATGCAGCTCCCTTTTGCTATATAACAAGCACCTGAAATGAAAATGGCTTTTTAAAGCAGATGGTAAACTGAAATGTAGACCTGTTAAGTAAATAAAAGCCTGATACGTATTAAAATTACACAGCATTCGGAGACGAGGACACAAATATATATATATTTAAAATTGTATTAGTTTTGATGAAATGAGCTCTGTCCAGAAAATCTTACCTGAAGGCTCATCGTTATTATAAAGGGCTAGTTTGGTCAAAAGGAAGTACGAGAGATATCATTCGAGATGTAGTAAAGCCACAACACTACAGTATAAACTGTGGGCCTGTGCATGGGTGCCTTCAAGCTAGCTGTAGCTCCCAGTGGCTATGTGGTGAGTCCTTGCAGTTTTCTTGGCAACATTTTCAGAAGCGGTTTGCCATTATCTGCTTCCTGAGGTTGAGAGGATGTGACTGGCCCGAGGTCACCCAGCTGGCTTTGTGCCAGAGGAGGGATTAGAATTTACGGCCTGTGTTTATAATCAGTGTCTTTTACCACTACACAAACCCTTCCGTAATATAGGACAAAAAATTGGGTGTATTTATGAACATGTTTTTATGTTCCTGATTTGTCACCATGAAAAATAATAATTCCAATGGATAGTGATCAGGAATATCTGCCTAACTAAATTATGTATGGCTTATTCCCCATTTTATTTTTAATGCTGTATGTTGTTTTTTAAAAAAAACTTGTTAAGTTTTTTTGAGTCTAGCCCAACATGTGAAAATGCCCTTAAAGTCATTCTGTTTTAAACATTGTTATCTTTTTTAACAGACTCAGGTAGCGATGATCAGGAAGATGGTCCCTCTGAGGCAGATTTCTGGAGGGGTCCACCACAGGACGCAGAAGAAAAAACGAGGTCTGTTCTGTGGCCTTCCTTAAAACTTTATCTAAACAGAAAAAGAATTTTAATTAACAAGCAAAAGCATTTTTTCATTTTTATACAAACACTGACAAAGCATGTAGGTATGTATGCATGGAGGGACGCGGTGGCTCAGTGGGTTAGGACACTGAGCTTGTCGATCAGAAGGTCGGCAGTTTGGCGGGTCGAATCATGAGTGCTGCGTAACAGAGTAAGCGCCTGTTACTCATCCCAGCTTCTGCCAACCTAGCAGTTCGAAAGCACGTAAAAATGCAAGTAGAAAAATAGGGACCACTACGGTGGGAAGGTAACAGCATTCCGTGCGCCTTTGGCGTCTAGTCATGCCGGCCACATGACCACGGAGATGTCCTCGGACAAGTGCTGGCTCTTCGGCTTTGAAACGGAGATGAGCACCGGCCCCTAGAGTCGGAAACGACTAGCACGCATGTGCGGGGGAACCTTTACCTTTACCTTTATGTATGCATGTGTGTGTTTATACTGTATACACATACACTACAAAGTACACACACACATATATATACACACATGCATACATATATCTTTTGAGTAGTAAAGATAGATAGATAGATAGATAGATAGATAGATAGATAGATAGATAGATAGATATGCATGTATTTTTATCTTTGCAGTTTTTTGCTGTTTCTCCGTCTTTATTTTGAAAACAATAAAATAATTTTTAAAAATATTTAGGAGGCCAGTCTTAAGATGATTAGATTTCAGAGAAAAATTACTTTTGAAGGAAAATAGGCACTTAGCTGGAGTATGTACAAAATAAAACCAAACTCTATATAATTATTCATTGTATCTGAAAGATTGGATGGGTTAGTTTCTTATTCTCAATTTGATCTGTGTTAGGATTCCTTTATTTCCTTCTCCATAATTCTAGAAAACTCAACAGAACAAAAGTCTTTGTCAGACTCCTTCCTCACTATTTAATCTCCAGAGCAGGGATTGCTCTTGCTCAGGGATATAGCTAATCTCCTACTTACTAGCCTTACCTTACTAGAAGTAGAAAGGCTAGTTTGCAGTGAATACATTTTGACCTAATGAGAAACACCTAAAGCTTGAGTTACCTAGTCAGATAAATATTATCAGCACAACCTTGCTGGTATATCTATAGAATGTGGACCTTTTGCTGTAAAGCATTCTCTGCACATATGAAGAAAAACTGCTGTAGTCTTGTTCTGATTCAAGAACGTGTGTTATTTATTTCCTTTCTTTTTTAGGGAGGAAGAATTTGACGAATACTTTCAAGACTTGTTTCTCTGAAATGAGATCTCCAAATCTGAAATTTGTTTCTTCATGTTCTTCAAAATCTGCCAATAAAAAGCAGGTTTTCACATTTAATTCAACATTTTTTAAGTTTTTTTTACTTGAATAGGAAATAGGAATTATCCTCTGTATGTCTTTCACATCGACCGTAAATGTTAGTTTAAATTATAATAATGGCAATGTTTAAAAGTTGAAATTAGATGTAAATCATGGTTTGGTAAGATTCAGCATTACTGATGATGAAAAGAAAATCAGTTTAGAGAAGCTGATGTTAGCTAAAATGACAAAAGACATTTTTATATATATATGGATGATCTGAAGTTTAATGAAAAACCAGAAATTGAAATCCAGTCATTGAAACATACAGTAAGAATTTTTACTATAGATGTAGCAATGGAATTTGGTCCAAATAAATGTGCCTCAGTAACAGTAAATTGGGGTAAAGTCACAAACAGAAATGGAATTGAAATGCCAATTGACCATCAGGAAGGAAGAGGATGAAACCTGCAAGCATCTGGGCGTTTTATAGTTGAATAATATCAAGCATGGGCAAGTCAAGAATGTGAATAGTAAAGAATATATACAAAGAGTTAGACAATTGCTAAAGACAAAATTTAATGGTGAAAACACCATCAAACCTATCAATACCTGGGCCACAGCTGTGATATGATACACTGCTCGAATTATTAATTGTACACCAGTTGAACTGAGCAGTTGGGACCAAAATAACAAGAAAACTGATGAATATTCACTAGATCTGACCTGGAAAGTTAACACAACCCAGGTGGCTAGAAAGGCCCAACAGAGGCTTCACTTTCTTAGGATCTTGCGGAAGAACAGGGTAGAACAACAGCTAATGACCCTTTTTTACCGGTCTACCATAGAGAGCGTCCTCTCGTATGGTATTGTGGTTTGGTATGCTGGTCTGACAGCCGCGGATAGGAAAGTATTACAGAGGGTAGTGAACACAGCACAAGACATTGTGGGCTGCTCCCTGACACCACTGGATGACATCGCCAGGGCTTGTTGCCTTGGAAGAGTGAGGAAGATTCTCAGGGATGACTCACACCCTGGACGGTATCTCTTTACTCTCCTACCATCCGGTAGGAGATATAGGAATATAGCCAGCCGTACCAACAGGCTGAAAAATAGCTTTTATCCGTGGGCTGTTAGGCTTTTAAATGGGACATAATCTTATGCAGAATTGACTTGGGAGGCCGGTGTGTGGTGTAGTTGGTTCACATAGTGTAATGGGATGGAGGGTTTGTTGTCACTGTGTGTTGGGGGGAGAGAGCACGGAGGGAGGCTCAGCTAATCTCAATGTACACATGTTGTACTTACAATAAAGGTTTATTATTATTATTATAAATTACATCCTTGTAGTGATATGAATAGATTATACCTGCCTCACAAAAATAGAGGGAGAGGTTTACTTCAAGTCAAATTGTCATAGAAGAAAAAGCATTCATTGAATGATTATGTAAAAGACAGCCAAGAAAATACATTGACGAAAATTAAAAATTGGAACTTACTGAATGTAAAGGAAACAAAACATGAATGTTGAAAGAATGTAATAAAAACAAACAGAATGCTGGTAAGGGAAAACTGTTGCAGAATTAATTTATACAAAAGCTTGAGGGGAAGGTGGATAAAGATGAAGATAAAACGTGGCTTGCAATTAGAACATTTATAAAAGAGACTCGACCCTTGAATTTGACAGCTCAAATGAACTAATGCAAGCAAGGTCGCAAATGAAAAAATCATCAGATGATTCAAAGTGGAGATTATGCAAAGAAGCAGAAGAAACAGAAGATCTTATACTTGTTTTGCATAAGAAGATTGTATAAATTGATTATAAACAATGATATAACATAGTCACCAAAATGATTCATTGGAATATCTAAAAATTATCATGTGCCAGTAATGAAAAATTGGTGGGATCATATAGTTGAAAAAATAGTCAAAGATGAACAGGTTAAAATATAGCGGAATTTCTGAATACAAACTGATAAAGTCTTGGCACTTAATACACCAGATTTAACTGATTGAAGAGAAGAAAGTATGGATAATTGATGTGGCAATACTAGGAGATAGTAAAATATTTCATCTTTCTCATCTTTCCTACTACCTTCTATTAGTATCTTATGAATTATCACTTGTTTGTATCTTATGATTTATGATTGTATCTTATGATTTATGAGCTATGACTTATCTCTTTGTTGTTTGTATGTACACTGAGAGCTTATGCACTGGAGACAAATTCCTTGTGTGTCCAATCACACTTGGTGAATAAAAAATATTCCAAAAGAAAATAAAAAATTAGGCAAGGACACAAAGCATTAAGAACTAAAAATTGAAATGGAAAAAATTATGGCATAAACTAGCTGTGATGGTCCCAGTGGCTATCGGCACACTGGGTGTTATATCAAAAATCTGGAATGGCCTTTAGAAAATATACACATTCTATCAATTATAAAAGGCCGCATTGCTTG
Organism: Vipera berus; assembly: GCF_964194415.1. Taxonomy (NCBI): domain Eukaryota; kingdom Metazoa; phylum Chordata; class Lepidosauria; order Squamata; family Viperidae; genus Vipera; species Vipera berus. The sequence continues at coordinate 73,538,181 of NC_138207.1, read as the reverse complement.
AAATGCATACACAGTATACTATGCCGATGCATCATGCACCCTAGGTTTTGAGGAAGAACTCAGTGCATATGACGGCCAACACCAGCAGTTCCAGAATTGCCAAAATGGAAGCTGTGATTTCACATTGTGAATAGTAGTAATAAACAATCCTAGATAGTCTCATTGACCTTTTTGAATATGTAAATAAGTCTATAGATCCCATTTTTTGCCAGTATCCACCATATTTCCAGTTCCCTTTTTGCTCAGGTGAATACGCTTCCTTTCTTTTGATCGTCAACTCTGGTTTCTCAGCAGTTCTGTTGGCTATTGTTGTATTGGCAGTCGGCCACCTGGGTTTGCCATTAAAGGAGAATGATTAATACTACTTGCATTTGTGCTGAAGGCAAACAGATGCTTCGCGGAAGGCTAGGGCAAATCACATAGTCGCCTTTTTGCAACTTCTTGATGCAACTGCATCTTTCCTGGAATCTTGTAGCTACTCTCTGCAGATGCAGCATAACCCTTGGAAAGATGTGACTTCTGTTGGCAGGTATGGTAAACTGAAAATGTCTCCACAAAAGCAGAGCTGAGAACTATGGAAAAGATCATGGGCTATTTTCCTTGCAGTAACACACTCTTGAAGCCCCTCTTTTGAATGCTTTGCACAGCCCCTAGTATCTTGAGCCAAAGTGAGATGAATTGCTTTCATTGCAACTTTAATCTACAAAGGGCACATCTGTGAACATACAATGATATTCAAAGGAATATGACTTACCACTTTAAAAACTAAGGGTTGAATATGCCATCTAATCAGATTCCTGATTCCATACTTGTTTTATAATGCAGAACCTGGATGGATGTTCAAATATCTCACTGTGGTATATAAAAACCACAGAAAAAGTTGGTATTGAAGAACTCTTAGCAGATTAACAAGGCAGTAAATGACATTTTAGCCCTAAGAATCGAGAAGAGGGTAAGAAATAGACTGAGAATAACTTTGCTTTGATTCTGAATGGGGTAACAGGGGACAGAGAGAAACCCTGGCAAATGGTTGATGTGCTTTTCTATACCCCACGACAATAAAGTAGCATTGCGGAGTTTGTTTCCTCACCCATATTTCCAAAGGACTGACTCTGAAAGAGCTACTTAAAATAACTTCGTTTTTCACAGATCATGCATACAGAAGTACGGGTGAAACAAGGCTAAACAAGGGTGTCCTCAAATGGCAAAGAAAGGTAGGGCTTCTTTACATAAGAAGATGGATTTAAAGGTTAATTCTTTGACACATTGCAAGATGGCAGTCAAATCCAATAAGCGGCAGCCCATTTACATCTATCTGGTCTCTCAAGAGCTTTAGAGGAGCTGTTTGTGATAGTTGCTCAACCAAACACTCTTAAACATCTGTCTGTTTTAGATGCTAACTTTCTTGTGTAGAACTTCATAATGTGGTTATTGAAACAAATCTGCACGTGCTGATCTAATTCAATCATGCACAAGCAAATATCCTCTTGTATCTATATTTAGTAAAGAAAAACATGGATATTTATATCTCTGCTGAATTATTAGTCTACATTATACAATTATGTTGGCCCATCTACCTAGACCAGGGGTAGGCAACCTTGGCTCTTTTATGACTCGTGGACTTCAACTCCCAGAATTCCTGAGCCAGCATGGCTGGTTCAGGAATTCTGGGAGTTGAAGTCCACGAGTCAGGAAAGAGGCAAGATTGCCTACCACTGACCTAGACCAGGAGTAGACAACCTTGGCTCTTTTATGACTCGTGGACTTCAACTCCCAGAATTTCTGAGCCTGCATAGCTCAGCTTGGAAACTTCTCTCTTTCCCCTCAGCATGGCTGGCTCAGGAATTCTGGGAGTTGAAGTCCACAAGTCATAAAAGAGCAAAGGTTTCCTACCCCTGACCTAAAATCATTAGATGAGGCAGCTTACAGATAAAGGAATGAACAAATGAAATAAGTATAGAACTACAACAGCAAAAAATTAATGGAACAGGCTATAACCTGGTGATTCATGGTCATTATCTTTAAAAGATAACAGGAAACATTTAGTTGCCCTTCATGAACGAGGGAGATATTCTAAAGGAGATGTTCTGTATTTCAAGATAGAAAAACAAAATGGTGGAACTGTTGGGTATTACCACGCTTGGATAGTCTTGTCAGTTCTGTAACCTTGTTTGTATTGGGAGAATTATTACAGAGCAGATCTTAATGAAAATCTCTCCATTGCCCTGTTGTTTTTACCTCTGAAAATGATTCATCCATATAGGTCGGGTGATGAATTCAGTCAATATGGAGGCATAGCAATCCTTACTTGTATTTCATGGCCTTAGATTTCATGGGCAAGCAGCTGAAAATGGTTAGCAGGTTTTCCCATTCTTTTTAGTTTTGGGAAAGACAAATTACTATTGAAAAACTTCCACCTTGTGATTTTCCATTTGGACTCTAAATTTTTAAACACTCTTTAAACACTGTTTAATCCCTTTTAATTTTTGTATTTTGTATTTTGTCTTTTAACATTCATTGCCCTGTTCACCGCCCTGAGTCCTTCGGGAGAAGGGCGGTATATAAAGAAAATAAATAAATAAATAATGTGTAATTACTGTCAAAGAGGCAATTATATACAGTATATATAATCATAAAAGATATAATTCATTTGCCTGAGTAAATACAATATTTGTAGGCTAAACTGAAAAATCACCCCAAACACCTTTATGGCTGTTTGCAGCATCCCACACTCACAGAACCGTGATTTGCAATGTTTTTCGTCCATTTGTGGCATTACTTCCAGTTTTTGGCAAAATGCCCATTGTGTAAAATGGATTCGCTTAACAATCACACTGTTGACTTAACAACCGCTGCAAAAAAATATCAAAAAATCAGGTCCGATCGTGTGATGCCTCGACTTACAAACACAATGACTAACAATCATAATTCCAACGGTCATACATTGAGGACTCTGTACTAGAATCCTTTTTCTGAATTTAGATATATTTTTGAAATAAGCATATTTCTAGCCATAAGCTTATGCTAAAAATAGAGCTTTCAAAATGACATGAGCTATAACTTTATTGGTAATAGTAAAAGTAAGAATATAAATTATTCCAGGGGAAGTAACTAGACATAATATAAAACTTAACTTCTGTGCTTTAATAATTACAGTGCTACTATTACAGTGCTCTGTACTGTGCAATACAGAGTTTATCATATGAAATTAACTGAAAAGATGTGTAAAATTATAAAACTTGTGAAAGTTCACAAGTTTTAATACATTTAATAAAGACAGTATTAATCGGGAACAGCAGCAACCAAGAAATGAGTCCACAATCACTTTTAACAAAGTAATCTCAGGTTATCCATTTCTTTAAAATGTTCCGTTTTCTTTTGGTGGAAATGTTCCACTTCCATTCTTTCAGTTAGTACTGGTAAATAAGTAAAGACTGAACAGTTTTATGTTCCTTTGCATTGACAGAAATCCTTGACCTCACTGAAGATGTTGATAGATTTCTTGATTGTAGCAGAAATGCTCCTGCATTTAATTATAAAATTATACACGTTTTTGATTTGCCATCTGCTGAGTCTTCATTGCCACCATCTTCTGCTAATAAAATGCAAAAAAGAGGTATAAATATGCATGCATTTTTATCTTTGAAGTGGTTTTTTGGTGTGTACCTTAGCAAGAGAAGAATCTAATCATTTGAAAGTTCAATACATTTTCACTGCTGACATCATTGAATGCAGTCTGGTACATTCTTTCATTATAACCAATTATTAATTATCAGATGTATAAAACGTGCAACATTTCTCAGTGGACATTTTGGAACATAAAGCTAAGTGATAGGACAATATAATCGTTTTTCATACGTGACCAATATAAGCTTTTCTCTTAGTTAATTTGAAATGATCACACAAGATTGTATTGGCTATGATTTTTTCATGATAATTGGCTCTTTTCTGATTTATTTGCATTATTATTTTTTTCATCTGTATGGAAACTTGATCCATTGCCTATCTCCTGAAATGCTGAAGTATAATTAACAGTATAATTTTTACTTGAATTTTGAGGTGGTGTATTTATTTTTCTCCCAAACTTCCCACTGTAATGGTTCGTCAACTGTATTTCATTTATTTTTAAAGTGTTAACATTGCACAACCTAATTACATTGAACAGCAGGAAGCACTACATGACTGGTTTCATCCTATTTGGGCCTTTTCAAGTGTGAGTAGCCTGATGTTATTCTGTGGGATTTCAAACCTTTGTACTTTAGATAACTAACGTATATACAGGTCATTAAGTTTAGGAGCTGCATGGAACCTACTGCTCAGTGGTTGAAGAAAGGAATATATGGAAGCTATGGGAATAGTACATTTAGTATATATCAGCCTTTTACAATTGGGGTTCTCAGAAAGGTTGTGAGGTGTTCCACAAAAGATGGTGTGGAGGGAGGGAATTTGATGGTGAGCCCTGGGCAATGCTAGTGTTGGAATTTCTACATTCTACAACTCAGCTACCAGCCTACCATTTTGTTAGGGGTTCTATGACACAATTAAAATCCAAAACACAACTTTGCATTTGGGAGGGAAGAGGGAACCAACCAGAGTAGCCTAATAAGTTGTCCAAAATAAACCAAACCAGAAAAATGCCATTCTCTACTCAAAACAGACTTGACATTATTTGCTGATCACTCTCCCATGCTGTGAGCTGTAGATATAAGCTTAATGTAGGAGTTCCCCAAGACCTGGAAATTACGTTAAGGGTTTTTCCTAGATAAAAGTTTTGAGAACTGCTGGCATATTTAGTCTATCTTCCCTTAAGCTGTCAAAGCAGTGAGTTATTTTTACACATTGTATAATAGGTTCCCCCGCACATGCGTGCTAGTCATTTCCGACTCTAGGGGCCGGTGCTCATCTCCGTTTAAAAGCTGAGGAGCCAGCGCTTGTCTGAGGACATCTCTGTGGTCATATGGACGGCATGACTAGACACCAAAGGCGCACGGAACGCTGTTGCCTTCCCACCGTAGTGGTCCCTATTTTTCTACTTGCATTTTTATGTGCTTTCAAACTGCTAGGTTGGCAGAAGCTGGGACGAGTAACAGGCACTCACTCTGTTATGTGGCACTCGGGATTCGACCCGCCAAACTGCCGACCTTCTGATCGACAAGCTCAGCATCCTAACCCACTGAGCCACTGCATCCCTTCATTGTATAATAGGGTGGCCCAAAAATAAATATTTGGTATAAGCAATGCCATATTGAAATCTGGTGACAAACTATATGTTAATTACAGAATTGGTCTATATTTCCATATATTATTAATCTCAGTGATGCAGTTTGATAACCCACATAGAAATATCCTGATTTTTTTTAGTTTATATATAATTGCCTTACTGTTTTACTACGGTATAATAATGGAAGAGAGTAATGCTTAACTATAGGTTTTACAGACAGATCTGTGCATATTTTATAGAATGTTTGAAATATAGTTCCCAAAAATAGCTTTTGAAAAATTAGGATGTTCATCTATTCTGATATGCTTTTTAAAGATATTTCATTGAAACATATTTAATTTGGGGAAAAAAATATTTATTAAGAATATTATAAGCATTTACAATTTGTTTTAGTTTTGCATGTGAAAGAGAAGACTGACAGAAAATGAAGAACTTCCATTACCTACATTCTTTCTAAACTGATGGGCAATGTTAATAGAAAAACATCATGTAAAGCACTTATGAAAAAGTGCCATCATAATTGATAATAAAACTATGTGAGAACATTTTCTTTAAAGTACACATTTTAGGTCAGCCCATAGAATTGATTAGGGATAGGTTATGAGCAGGCCAAAGATGGTACATCTTCACAAAGTTAATTTATGAAATTAAATTCCACTAGGTTAATTGATTTTGCCTTTAGCTTATGTGACTGAAGTTAAGCCGCTACCAGTATCCATCTAGTTATTTTTACCAGTTGCTATTAGTATAATAGATATATATGCTTCTGAAAACTTTTTTCAGAACTGAAGGAGAGAATGTTCACCAACTTTGAAAGTCTTAATTCCTTCTGGCAGCTTGCAAGCTGCTGAGTGTGGAATATTTTCAAGATCAGACACTGGTGGTCTCCAAAAGGGAGGACAGAATAATGGTTTACACAACTTTCAGTTGCTATTATTTAATAAGGCAGCATAATTATTGACCCTAATCTAACACTAGTTATATATCAGCAAAGTGAAAATGTAATTGGAGATCATGACCGGGGAAATAATATACTTCAGAACTCAATATTCACTCATAACAAAAAGAGATATAAGTGAATTGATTTACTGGTGGCTGATTTTTGCTTTCCATTGCAAAATGAACCAATAGGGCTATTTATGGGAATTCCTTGGTTAGATTGGGGCCAATGGGCTTTTTATGATGTCATTAACAGTCTGGAAAACGTTAAAGTAAATTACAGCTATTATTATTGATCCAACCGCATTTTCAGGATAGCCTCTCTTGATTGTGGCCTCAAACTGTGTAAGATACAGCAAGAAAATAAAATATTTTAAAAAAACTGCTGTAGTAGCACAAATTAGAATTGATTCAGCAACGCCATGCTCATTAAATCATACCATTTTCAAAATTTCTGATCCAAAATCTTAAATCCAGACTGATTTAGAGTTTTAACTTTTGAACTTAGAAAGTTGGCAGATTCAAAATGTTACCAGATAATAATTCTCAACTGTGATTTATTTAAGTACGATCTTGATAAACATACAGTGGCTCAAAATTGATATGCTTTGTTTCTGTAGTTTTGGTTTGTCTGCACTCTTTTTTAATTTGCTGCTTTACTGTCCCACTAAAGAAACTACTTTAGGACTGCATTTAGATGGATTCACCCCAAAGTAAATCAATATCTTCCCTCCCTCCCTCCCTCCCTCCCTCCCTCCCTTCCTCCCTCCCTCCCTTCCTTCCACTGAAGATACTGTCTGGAAAGTAGAACAGACTTTAAAATAAAAGGTTCTGAATTTTGGCTGATTTCTTGTTTTATTTCTTCATATTATTCCTGAATTTTGTGTCTAAACCAATTTAAACTCTTTTCAATTAGTGGGCTCCTGAGATACTTAGATACTTGGATACTGTCAATCAGAAGGTCAGCAGTTTGGCAGGTCGAATCCCGAGTGCCGTGTAACAGAGTGAGCGCCTGTTACTCGTCCCAGCTTCTGACAACCTAGCAGTTCAAAAGCACGTAAAAATGCAAGTAGAAAAATAGGGACCACTGCGGTGGGAAGGTAACAGCGTTCCGTGCGCCTTTGGTGTATAGTCATGCCGGCCACATGACCACGGAGACATCCTCGGACAAGCGCTGACTCTTCAGCTTTGAAACGGAGGTGAGCACTGGCCCTTAGAGTCGGAAATGACTAGCACGCATGTGCGGGGGAACCTTTACCTTTACCTTACGAGATACTTAGATTTTGCCTATTATGATCTGCCATTATTTACACTAATCCCCTAAAGGATAACAGTTAATCTGTTGCAGCAAAGAACTGATGGAATGTACTGCAGACCATGAAATTATATAAATTAAAACTACATTTGGTACCTTAAGGTCCAAATTCAGCAAAAATACTCAACGTTACAGAAATGTTCGCATATACGTGCCCGAATCAGGACATTTCTATATGCCTAACCTTTCTTGTCATCAACTTCTAGCTTTTTCTTTTCTTCTTCGAGAGCTTTCATCTTCTCGTCATAAATATCACCTAGCGCTTTCCATTCCACTCGATTGTTTTGAAGACCATCAAGCATAGGTTTAATTTCTTTATGGAACCTTGAGAATTCCTAAAGAAATAGTGGAATTCCATATATTTAACATTAAAATGGAAAATTAGCAGTAGCAATACATGCATTTTTAAACATAGAAAAATCTTCATTGGATAACAAAGAGGGCTGAAAAAAATCTTATCAGCCCAATATTTTTCTTTAAGGACGCATTTCTTAAAAAGGAAAATTTATACCGGCAGGTTTGCCTTTGGCACTTAGAGTTCCTTCCTTCATTCTTTTTAGGTACTATTGTTGATTACAACCCACAACGCTAGAATGAGGCTAACATTTCTATCAGAAAAATGTAGGAGGTAATTGTCTCTCTACTGCCAATTTGTCTCAACCTGCATCAAATACTGAACTTGCCAGTCAAGAGGAAGATGTAGGTTTGGATATTGGGAATGTTTTTATAATACCTGTTTCTGTTTTAATGCAAGCATATTTTGGTTTTATTGAATGTAATGCATGTGGCTTGACATCTTGACTGGAAAATACATTAACACTTGTAGGAAATACTCCAGAAACTCAACATTTCAGGGCATTCACAAACATATGAGCTTATATGTACAATGGTTGTTTAATTAATATCTTGTCTTTTCATCAAAAACAGCTCTGTGCAGATTTAATCTTATATTTTGTATTTCTGTATAAGAACATATATAACAACAACTTTATTGTTTAGCCCTGGGGCCATATCAAAGTGCAAAATTCCAGTAACAAACCATCACCAAAACTTGATAAAAGCAATCCAAAATGGAATTTGATAAAATACAATTTAAAATGGAATTAAAATAAAATACAATTTAAGATGAAATAGTAATAAAATACAAATTTAAGATATAGATAAAATATGATAACATTATATTTCGGAGTCGCCCTTGCAATCTACCCCAATCAGTCCCACATATGCAGATCTTAACCGGATCATTTTGTTTAAATACTGTGCTACGTTAAATGTTATTTTCAAGTTCTGAAAATTACCAGACATAAGGTAAGTGTCAGAATCCATTTATATCACATTTCATAAATGTATAGGTAGAACATTGTGCTTATTCTGGGGATTCTGCCATCTCTCCGAGGGGGGGGGAGAGGATGGTTTACAACTGAAAAGGAAGAAGCAATAACAATAAAACCAAGGAGAGTTCCCTTTCCCACGGAAGGGCCTGACACCTAAGTAAATGATGGGAGCCTGACTAAATGGATGAGGGGAGGGGGCTGAAATGGGAACGCTTTATATAGGATTGAAATGTAACTTTGTTAGATTCCGTCTTGTATTGCCACAATCGATTCCATCCTAGTAAACATTTTCCTTTTGGACTAAACTTGCATCCAAGAGTTCTTATTTCCTAAGATGTGGATTGAGGTGGGTCCTGACAGTAGACGGAATCTGCTATAAGAGTCAACCTGGAAGGGAAAACTTTACCGGGGGACTTTGCAACAAATACAATGTCTGGCGACGAAACAAGAGAGGAGGGAAGCCCCATGGAGAGGTCTTCCCCCCAAATGGAATCCCAGAGACGATGGGAAGCTGAAGCGGCATATTCCCCCGGGGAAGAAGCAGTGGAGCAGTACGACCGAAAACCCCGGTGGTCGATGGGCGTTGGAAGGAAGAGTGAGTGGGAAAAGGCATCGAGGGAAGTAACCCTGAGACGGAGCGACCACCAACCGGAATGGAGGCAGGAGATGGAGAGTTCCCTGCACGCCAGTGAGGAGGAGCGGATCCTGGAAAAGGCCATTGATCTGATGAAAGCAACCCTGAGCTCACTAAGGGAGGAGAGAGCTGAAAATCGCAACCGAGGCAGCGCCTGGGGACGCAACTGGAAAGGTAACGGAGGGGATCCAGCACCTGAAACCCCAGGGCCGTCCAATGGAACAGGAATTGCTGCCTCAGCAGTACCCACCCACCCCGAGAACCACAGACGGGGACCAGGATGAGGAGTGATACCGGCCACGGCACAGACAACGCTCCAGCCAAAGACTCCCGCCCCTGGAAGTCAAATTCAAGGGGGAGCCATCACGACTGGGATTCTTCCTAACCCAAGTCCTCAGCTACATGGAAGAGTACGGCCGGGATATCCCTAGTGACAAAACACGCATCCGAATTGTGCAATCCGCCCTGGACGGATTGGCTGCAGACTGGGTGGTGAACTTGCATGACTCCAACGCCCCAGAACTCGACGACTTCAACCGATTCATGTCATCTTTGAGGCGGCGGTTCGAGGATCCTTTGGCTGACCATAAAGCCCGGGAGAGAATCAAAATGGTGAGGCAGGGCAGGCGAGCAGTGGCTGAATATACCCAAGAATTCCGAGCCATTGCCAGCAAGCTGAACTGGCCAGAAGACATACTCCTTAGCCACTTCAAAGACGGTCTAAACTATGACCTGTATGACGCTTGCCTGCCTCGAGGAGACCCACCCCATCTCGACGACTGGTAAATCCTGGCGGAGGAAGTGGAAATAGACCTACTGAAGAGACACCGCAGAAGAAAACTATGGGGTCGCCTGCCACCCGAGCAAACATGCGAGGGGGAAAAACCACCAGCCACAGCCAAAAAATCAACGGGTTGTTTCAACTGCGGGAGAGAGGGCCACCATGCTGCAGAATGTCGTTCAAAAGCCCCCCACGAAAACCAGAGGCATCATCCTCCAAGAAGCCGGGGAAGACCCAAGGCAACACAAAAGAATCTTCCATGAAGGGGACAGAGGCTGTAGAGTCCACAATTCCTGCCAGGAACTGGGATTGGACTCCGGCATGCACCGCAGGGATGGTGGACAACTCGGAAGACAGCTCAGAGGGAGAACCATTGGTAAGTGGACCCCTTCCACCCATACTTAAGACAGTGACTATATTAGCTTCCTCTATGCCTGAAGCAGCCAAAATAAAAGCTCTGATAGACTCTGGGTGCATCCGCTGCCTTATCAGCCCAACGCTGGTGGAGAGATTGAGCATCCCAGTGAGGAGGCTAAAACAACCAATCTCTTTTAGTCAATTAGATGGGACAATAGCAGGGGGGGACCAGCCACCCTAGCCACTTTACCAATCCACCTATCCCTGGGGCCCCATGAAGAGGACATAACGTTTATAGTGGCCCCAGGCATGGAATGCCCAATGATTCTAGGACTGGAATGGCTGAAGAAATGGAACCCCGGGATAAACTGGAGGACAGCAGAACTCAATTTCCCAAAGGGGGGGCAGAAGAACTTAGACTCCAAAAGCACCCCCCCAACCCGGAGGGAGGAGGCAGCAGCAGTGGGGGAAGAGAAGAAGTTACCAGAGATACCGGAGGAATACAGGGACCTTGCTGAGGTTTTCAGTGAGGAACGGGCAGATGAGCTTCCCCCCCACCGCCCCACAGACTGTGCTATAGAATTCAAACCTGGGGCAAAACTCCCAAAACCCAGGATGTATGCCATGAGCCCAAGGGAAATGGCAGAAATGGAAAGATTCATAAAGAAAAACTTAGAAAGAGGATTTATTGAGCCCGCCAAACCCAAAGTGGCCGCCCCGGTTCTATTCAGGGAGAAGAAAGATGGTTCTTTCCGCTTCTGTGTGGATTACCGGAATCTAAATACAATTAGTGAATGTAATCTGTACCCCCTTCCCCTAATGAAGGATATGCTATCCCACCTATCGAAAGGATTTTTACCAAACTAGACCTGAGGGAAGCATACTACCGTATTAGGATTAAGGAAGAAGATGAATGGAAGACTGCATTCAACTGCCCAATGGGGTGCTATCAGTTCAAAGTATTGCCATTCGGACTGCAAGGGGCCCCCGCAGTATTCATGCAATTAATTAATGACATGCTAAGGGAGCACCTTTATAAGGGGGTCCTGGTTTACCTGGACGACATCCTTATCTTCACTGAGACCAAAGAGGAACATATCAAACTAGTCAGAGCAGTCCTGAAAAAGTTGCGAGCTGCCCACCTATATGCTAAACTATCAAAGTGCGAATTCCACCAGGAAAAAATTGACTACCTGGGATATCGCATATCCCCAGAGGGCATTGAAATGGACCCTGAGAAAGTTAGGGCAGTACTAGAGTGGGCACCCCCCCGCACACGGAAGCAATTGCAAAGTTTCCTGGGGTTTGCAAATTTCTACCGCCAATTCATCCCTGCATTTGGCCAAATAGCCATGCCCCTGACAAACTTGTTGAAAACGAAAGGGGGGTCCCCCGTGAAATCCAGCCAGCCTGTAAAGTGGACAATGGAGTGTCAAGCAGCATTTGAGAGGCTAAAGAGACTTTTTTCTGCTGAACCTGTCCTAAAACACCCAGATCCCGACAAACCTTTTGTAATACAGGCAGATGCGAGTGATGTAGCGGTAGGAGCCGTACTATTACAAGAAAATGATGGGGGGACGTTGCAATCATGTGCATACACATCCAGAAAACTCACAGAAACAGAACAACGTTGGCCAATATGGGAAAAAGAGGCATTCTCGTTGAGGTGGGCATTACTAACATGGCACCAATTTTTAGAAGGAAATAAAATCTAATAAATAAAATACCTTTCCAGGTCTGGACAGACCACAAGAATTTGGAAGCACTAAAAACGCCCAGGAAGCTCACTCCTAAGCAAGCCCGCTGGTCCCAACATTTTCACCGATTCAATTTCACTCTCAAACACTTACCGGGGGGAAAGAACTTCCTGGCAGATGCATTATCCCGCATTCCCCAATATAGCAGCACAAGAGTTAATGACTTTAAACCACTTGTACCGGAACAACAACTGGCAGCACCAGTCACCACCAGGGCACAAGAAAAAATGAAGCCGAAGGTAGATAGCCAAACTGGAATAGAATTCAGGAAGTCTTTGGAAAGTGATGAATGGTTCCAGAAAAATAAACATGTGTGCACAATTAAAGATGGACTGCCATGGGTGGGGGAGAAGCTATATGTACCTGCCACACAGAGAATCAATTTCATGCAACTGTGCCATGATACAAAATCAGCAGGACACTTTGGCTTTGTAAAAACCTTACACTTAACTAAAAAGCAATTTTGGTGGCCATCTATGAAAAAGGACATAGAAAGCTATGTGGGTAGCTGTCAAATTTGCGCGATGGCCAAAAGACTGCAAGGGAAACCGCCAGGTCTGTTACAACCGGTGGCAAACCCCTCAGCCCCATGGAAAGAAATAGCCATGGATTTTATCGTAGAACTGCCAGAAAGTAATGGAAACACCGTAGTCTGGACTGTCACAGATCTGTTCTCTAAGCAAGTACATTTCATACCTTGCCAAAAAATCCCGACTGCAAAAGCATTAGCAAAACTTTTTGTACAGCATATTTACAGATTGCACGGGGTACCACAACGCATCATATCTGACAGAGGGGTGCAATTTACGTCGGCATTTTGGAAAGAATTTTTATCCCTCTTAGGAACCACCCAAGGACTGTCATCTAGTCACCATCCTCAGACAGACGGAGCTTCTGAAAGACTTAATAATATACTTGAACAATATCTGAGATGCTTTATTAATTTTCAGCAGTCCGACTGGACGGACCTACTGTCTTTCGCAGAAGTAGCATATAATAATGCAGTCCACTCAAGCACATGTTACACCCCTTTTCAAGTAGCTACAGGCCAGAGTTTCAACCCAATACCAGAACTAACCCCAAAAGAACCGGTCATCCCTGATCTGAAGGAATGGATTGCTCAATTACAAAATACATGGCCAATTGTTAGGAAAGCGTTGGAAGATGCCAGAAAAGCATACAAGACACAGGCAGACAAAAAAAGAACCGATCCCACACCATTTAGGGTAGGAGATTTATCCACAAAATACCTGAAATCACTCCAACCCTGTAAAAAACTAGGACCAAAATATATTGGACCCTTTCCAATTAAAAGAATCATAAACCCAGTAACAGTTGAATTAGAACTACCCAAAAATCTTAGATGAATACACCCAACCTTTCACTGCAGTCTAATAAAGAGAGAACAACAATCACCACTACGAGCAAAAATCCCACCACCACCACCCCCATCATGGTGGAAGGAGAACAACATTTTGAAGTGAAAGAAATCTTAGATTCCAGAAAACACTATGGAACGATACAATATTTAGTGGCATGGAAACACCTCCCCTCCTCAGAAAATGACTGGGTTAACAAACTCCATGTTAAAGCACCTAAGTTGCTTAAGAGGTTTCATACAGAATATCCGAACAAACCAGGCTAACATTTATATGTTTTCTTTTCCTCACAGATGGACTCATCTTTTTTCTGAAAGGAGAGCTGAATGTCAGAATCCATTTATATCACATTTCATAAATGTATAGGTAGAACATTGTGCTTATTCTGGGGATTCTGCCATCTCTCCGAGGGGGGGGGAGAGGATGGTTTACAACTGAAAAGGAAGAAGCAATAACAATAAAACCAAGGAGAGTTCCCTTTCCCACGGAAGGGCCTGACACCTAAGTAAATGATGGGAGCCTGACCAAATGGATGAGGGGAGGGGGCTGAAATGGGAACGCTTTATATAGGATTGAAATGTAACTTTGTTAGATTCCGTCTTGTATTGCCACAATCGATTCCATCCTAGTAAACATTTTCCTTTTGGACTAAACTTGCATCCAAGAGTTCTTATTTCCTAAGATGTGGATTGAGGTGGGTCCTGACAGTAAGTTATTTTGATATGGGGATCCCAATGGGTCATTCGTTTGGTATATAGACCAAGATACCTGTCTCTCACCCTCTTATACAGACAACAGTCAAATAGGATGTGAGCCAGGTCCTCTACCTCTGCCGCTCCGCAAATGCAGAGACGCTCATTGTACGGTATAGCCCACGGGTCAGCAACCCGTGGCTCCCAGCCGCCCGGTGCGCGCGCACCTCTTCGAACGGGCAGTGGTGCGCGCACACCTCTCCAAATGGAGAGTGGCACCGCCCGTTTGGAGAGGTGCGCGCGCACCTCCCTGAATGGGTGGAGGTGCGCGCGCACCTCCCCAAAACTTTGGAGAGGTGCGTGCGTACCTCCGCACGAAGGGGCAGCGGCGCCGCTCTTTGAGGAAGCTGCCGCGGCCCGTCTGCGAAGGTGCCGAAAGCGGCAGCTTTGCAGACGGGCCGTCGCCGTCGGGCAACCGGGCGCGCACCTCCCCAAACCTTTCGGCAGCTTCGCAGACGGGCCGCAGCAGCTTCCTCAAAGAGCGGCACCGCTGCCCCTTCGCGCGGAGGTACGCGCGCACCTCTCCAAAGGTTTGGGGAGGTGCGCGCGCACCTCCGGTCGTTCGGAGAGGTGCGCGTGCACCTCTCGGAATGGGCAGCGGTGCCGCTCTTTGAGGAAGTTGCCGCGGCCCGTCTGCGAAGCTGCCGCTTTCGGCAGCTTTGCAGACGGGCCGCGGCAGCTTCCTCAAAGAGCAGCACCGCTGCCCGTTTGCGCGGAGGTACGCGCGCACCTCTCCAAAGGTTTGGGGAGGTGCGCGCGCACCTCCGGTCGTTCGGAGAGGTGCGCGCGCACCTCTCGGAATGGGCAGGGGCGCCGCTCTTTGAGGAAGCTGCCGCGGCCCGTCTGCAAAGCTGCCGAAAGCGGCAGCTTTGCAGACGGGCCGTCGCCGTCGGGCAACCGGGAACCGGTTCCATCTCACTTTAAAAAAAATGGCAACCGCGTGCGTCCGCGCATGCGCATGCGCGTTCATGGACACTTGCACGCGGCTCCCACTTTTTTTAATTTGTGATGGAACCGGTTCCCAGTGGCTCTTTTCCTTTTTTAGGTTGCCGACCCCTGGTATAGCATGAAATCTCCCATATCTGACCATTGTGTCAAGCTGTTCAAATCTCGCTCTCGTAAATATCTCCCTAAGATGTTTTGGGAGTTGTAACTTCAAATAACTGTCCACTTGAAAAGTACATTTGTATTTACTCAGCCATTTCAAGTTACGCACCTTACTAAGGATAGCTATATCAGTTTGTGCTTCTATATCCTTAATTCTTTGGGCAACTCTTTTTTTAGATTGTTCTCCTGTTACGCAAGAGACAGGAAGGCCACAGCTTCTTACAAAATTTGTTAGTTTGGTGATCCAGGAGATTTGTGATTGTAGTTTTATTTGCTCTAGTAGGCATAATTTGGGGAGTCTATCAGTCTCCATTTCATTAACTTTGCACCAGTAGTTATAAGCTCTAATTTTAGATAATGCCTGAATTGTATGAATTCCCAATTCACCTCTAACTGCTGCAGCAGATGTTCTTGGATCTACACCCAAAATACATCTCAAATGCTGGGACTGTGTTTGTTCTAGGACAGTGGTTGAGTAAAGACCCCAAATTTCTGCTCCATACAAGAGCATTGTCGTAACCTTAGCCTTATACACCTTGAGTAATGGAGCTAGGGACCCTGGGTAACTATGGTTCTTTAGTTTGAGCAATAAATTCAAATGGGCTTTTGCTCTAAATGTACTCTGTTGATGATGGCAGGCCCAAGATCCAGTCTTGGAAAAAGTTACTCCCAAATATACAAAGGTATTAACCTGCTCAACTGGTTCACCATCTAATTGCCACTTATGTCTCTGATGGTTTCTTCCAAACACCATTATTTTCGATTTAGATTTGCTAATGATTAGGAAGTTATCCTGGCAATAAGAGCTGAATCTTCTTAATAAGCCTACGTAATCCTACTTGTGAGTATGATAATAAAATCATATCATCAGCATAAAGCAAGCTGTTACAGTAAGTATTTAGGATCATCGGCATGTGTACCATGGTATCTTTCATTAACCCTGGCAAGTCATTGATGTATAAATTAAATAATGATGGGGCCAGGATACACCCTTGCCTTATCCCTTTATTTGTGTGAATCCTGTTAGTCAGGGCCCCATTAACCCCATACCGCACCCTCAAACAGGTACTTGCGTAAAGGACTTTAATCAAAGCCAGGAGTCTGGGTTCTATTTTAAGAGTTGTCAATTTACTCCATAGTACGTCTCTATTTACCATATCAAATGCTGCTGTAAAATGGAATAATATGGAAGTTATCTCTTACCTTATACACAAAGGTACATACAAAATCAATGAAACCACATTGAAGCTTAGGTAATTCATCCTTTTTGGCCCTGTCCATCATAGGCTAGAAAGGATGGAAGAAAGTAATTAGTGGGTATGCAACTGGATTATTTTAAAGATTGAAACCATGCTGTGTAAAATAATACACTGCTTACAATTGGCTGTTGCTGTAAGACTGTTCGTTCAAGATCACCTTGCTCCCAAAATTCATTTGCAACCATTAAAGCAACCTGTGAATGGATAATAATTAATTTTATGTTTTTTACAATAGTTGTCAGCTGGTAGAGTAATTAGTCATGTCCTCATCAAAGCATGCATTTATTTTGTGGATATTTTTATTATTTTAATGTTTTTAATTGCTTCATAATTTTAGAATTGTAACTTGCCCAGAAATACTTGATTGAGATGGATAGCTATAGAAAATGAATGAATGAACGAATGAATGAATGCATTCATTTGCCCATCATAGTCACATTTCTCACATCTAACATATACTTATATTACATATAAGTAGTTGCCATACTACTCAATATCCTTACTGTAAAATCTTTTTAAAGCTGCCACGGAAGAAAGCTTTCAAGCAGAATTAAAATGGGACTGAATTGTTTTTAAATGTGTATTTGGTTTAAAATTAATCAAGCTTTTTTTAAAATGGGGTACCTACTGGGGGAAGGGGCATATGGGAACGGACCTTGGCCTTGCTAATTACCAGGTCTGCTTGCAGTGCTGAAAACCAGGGGGAAGCTGTCTTAAACTTCGTTAATAAAAGGAAGTAACCAGGAACAAAATTCTGTCTATATTTTAATGTAGCCAGATTTGGTATATTTGATTGCTCCATGTAAAAGAATATTGTAGAAAAGGGCAGAGAAAAGGATCTTTTCTATGTTCTAGATTAATAAGTAATGTAGTCTTCACCACACAATTCGATCCACATCATAGTTGCGCGATCAATAGCTTGAGAGGGGGATTGGCATGACAGATAGAAAAATGGCCAAAGACAGGCCAAGTTGACAATTAATGGGGCAATAAAAAAGAATAGATTTTCTTATCAATGGGCTTAGCAGACATGTTTGATGACAGGCATCTCAGGGCAGGGAGATTTTTAACAGTTTGAGTGTGAATTTCCTCATCTCTGAGCTCAAGTAAAATATGCCATTGAGTTGCAATTTTAAATTGACACAAAAGGGAGGGGATCATTAAGTTCAATAAATGAATTAACTTGAATTGTAGTACACTAAATTAGATTTTGATCTCATCGTGCTGCATTGGGAATACAGCTGCCACCATTCAGAGTCCAGTATAGCCTTTAGTCTGGAATAGATGGTGTATCTCAGGGCTAGACTGGGCTTTGGTTTGAACTGGAAATACTGTTAAGGCAGTTTTGGTTCCTTAAAAAAATATCAGTTTTCTCCTTTGTTGCATTATACCTAAACTGCTTTGCAAGAACAACAAATAATTTAATTTAATTTAATTTAATTTATTAATATTTCTATACCGCCCTTCTCCCGGGGGACTCAGGGCGGTGTACAGGGCAAGAATAAAACACAGAAATTTACAAAAACTAAAAGATAATTAAATGCATGCCCGATTAAAATACAATTGATACATAGTAAAACCCCCAATAAAAATGATACAAAAAAACAAAAAACAAAAACAAAAAAAAAACCACCAATCCCCCCTCAGGCCAGGCCGGCTTGCTCGAACAAGTATGTTTTCAGATCGCGGCGAAAGGAGCGCAGATCGGGCGCCGTCCGGAGCTCAACCGGTAACTGGTTCCATAGCTCCGGGGCGCCCACAGAGAAGGATCTCCCCCTGGGGGCCACCAGTCGGCATTCTCTGACCGGTGGCACCCTGAGGAGGCCCTCTCTGTGGGAACGCACAGGGCGCAGGGAGCTTGATGCCGGCAGCAGATGTTCCCTGAGGTACTCCGGCCCCATGCCATGGAGGGCTTTGAACACCATTACTAGCACCTTGAATCTCACCCGGAAGACAACTGGCAACCAATGCAGCTCACGGAGCAGAGGTGTCACATGGGAGTATCGGGAGACTCCCAACACAACCCTCGCGGCTGCATTCTGTACCAGTTGGAGCCTCCGGGTGGTCCTCAAGGGAAGCCCCATGTAGAGAGCGTTGCAGTAGTCTAGACGAGAGGTCACGAGCGCGTGAGTGACCGTGCATAAATCATCCCGGCTTAGATAGGGCCGCAACTGGCGCACCAGGCGGACCTGGGCGAAAGCCCCCCTAGTCACAGCCACCATGTGATCTTCCAAGATAAGTCGCGAATCTAGGAGGACTCCCAAGTTGCGAGCCCTATCTACGGGGGGTAATAATTCACCCCCCATAGAAAGAGATGGAATATCCGAATAGACCCGGGATGAAGGTATGCAAAGCCACTCGGTCTTGTCGGGGTTGAGTTGAAGTCTGTTCCTCCCCATCCAGACCCGAACCGCCTCCAGGCAACGGGACATCACGTTGAGGGCATCACTGGGGTGGTTTGGGGTAGAAAGAAAAAGCTGGGTATCATCAGCGTACTGATGATACCCAACTCCAAAGCCACGAATGATCTCACCCAGCGGTTTCATATAGATGTTGAACAGGAGAGGCGAGAGGACCGACCCCTGAGGAACTCCACAAACGAGAGACCTCGCGGTCGACCTCTGCCCTCCTGTCAACACCGACTGCGAGCGTCCCTGGAGATAGGAGGAGAACCACTGTAAAACCGTGCCTCCCACTCCCAATCCCCTGAGACGCCGCAGCAGGATACCATGGTCGATGGTATCGAAAGCCGCTGAGAGGTCTAATAGGACTAGAACAGAGGAATGACCCCTGTCCCGAGCCCTCCAGAGATCATTCACCAGCGCGACCAATGCCGTCTCCGTGCTGTGCCCGGGCCTGAAACCCGATTGGTACGGGTCTAGATAATCCGCTTCATCCAGGACCAAAGGGAGCTGATGCGCCACCACACTCTCAACAACCTTCGCAAGAAAGCGAAGGTTGGAGACCGGACGAAAGTTGTTCAATACAGCTGGGTCCAAGGCAGGCTTCTTGAGGAGGGGCCTCACCACCGCCTCTTTCAAGACGGCAGGGAAGCTGCCCTCACTCAAAGAAGCTGATATAACTGCCTGGAACCAGCTGCGTGTCCTCTCCCGGGCTGCATAAACCAGCCAGGAAGGGCACGGGTCCAATAAACATGTGGTGGAGCTCAGTCTCCCCATAATCCTGTCCACTTCCTCCGGAGTTACAGAATCAAACTCCTCCCAAGTGATATCGACAAGACCACCCGCGTCCTGATCGCCAGACTCTGCCCAGTCAGAGTCCAGACCGGTCCGAATCCGAGTGATTTTGTCCGACAGATAATTGTTAAACTCCTCGGCACGACCCTGCAAGGGTTCCTCCCTCACCTCCTGATTAAGGAGGGAGCAAGTCACCCTAAACAGAGCGGCTGGGCGATTATCTGCGGACGCGATAAGGGTAGCGAAGTGATTAGACCTCGCCACCCTTATCGCAGCGAGATAAGACCTAATATGGGTTCTTAGTCGCAATCGGTCGGATTCGGATCGGCTGGACCTCCAACCGCTCTCTAGGCCCCGTCTCCGGCGCTTCATCTCCCGGAGCTCCGCGGAGAACCATGGAGCTCGACGGGATCTGCATCGGGTCAGGGGCCGCAAGGGTACAACTCGGTCAAGAGCCTCAGTGGCTGCCCTTTCCCAAGCTTCCACTAAGGCATCTGCCGAGCTGTGAGTGGGGGAGGCAGGTGGGGACCCCAGCGCTGCCTGGAATCTCGCGGAATCCATTAAGCATCTGGGGCGGTACCATCTAACTGGTTCCACACACCCACGGCGGGGGGTGGCAAAACGGAAGACCAGCCGCAGGAGATGATGATCGGTCCATGACAGGGGCATAATAATTGGAGAGCCCCCACCAAGGTCATCTAACCACCGACCAGATAAGAAAACTAGGTCAAGGGTGTGGCCTCCCTCATGAGTCGGTCCTGAAATTACTTGCGTCAGGTCCATGGCCGTCATGGAAGCCATGAACTCCCGAGCCAACTCAGATGATCCTCCCAGAGATGGTAGATTGAAGTCCCCCAAAACTATAAGTTTCGGGAACTCAACCACCAACCCAGAGAGGACATCGAGAAGCTCAGGCAGGGCTGCTGCTGCGTGACTAGGCGAAAGGTACACCAGCAGCAAGCCCAACTGCGCACCAGGGCCGCATCTCAAGAAGAGAGACTCACACCCGACTATCTGCGGAATGGTGGCCTCCCGCGGAGCTAAGGTCTCCCTCATAACAACAGCCACTCCCCCACCCCTACCCTGAGCCCGAGGCCGGTGTAGCACCCGGAAACCTGGTGGGCAAAGATCAGCCAGAGGAATACCGCCCTCTGGGCCCAACCAAGTCTCCGTGATGCAAGCCAGGTCCGCCTGCTCACCCTCAACCAAGTCACGGATGAGAGGAGCTTTATTAACGACAGACCTGGCATTCAGGTACACCAGCCGGAGCTCAGGCGGCTGCACATCCTCACTCCCGGGACCTCGGGGTAGAACAAGAGGGTCAGAACGCCTCACCGCTTGCAAGTAGCGGAGAGGCCTTCCCTGAGATCGATACGGCCCTCTGTTCCTGCACCTGCTGCCATTCCCTAACGTCGTGGGAATAGGCATTCCCACGACTTGCCCTGGAGCCCCGGGGGCGACCGACTAAATAGACTAAAGAGCATAAATTAAATTCGGAGTTTTGCTTGATTCTCATGGTGCCCACCTTACTTTGCACCTCCCAAGGTTTAGTGATGGCAGAAAGGTCACAGCCAGTCATCATCATAGCCCTTTAAATAAAAATAATAGATTTAGGTATATATAGAAAAATCAGTACATTCCATGTTGCAGGAAGAGAAAAATTAAATTTACTTACATAATTACTTCTTTTTTGGTAGGGTCCATAGTTATGTATTTAATTGCTTCATTCTCATCTTCCATTTTTTCAGTGGCATCCACTATTTTCTGAAACATAGTCCTTTTCCTGTGAAAAATGGTAACTTTTGTAATAAACATGTCTTTTTTGAGGATCTGCTTCAACATCCAGTATTGTGTGTGTGGGGGGGGGGTTTAACCAGTGGTGGGATTCAGCCAGTTCGCACAGCCAGAATGGACTTCTGGAAGCGGCATCCACACAGAGAACTGGTTGTCACATATTTGAATCCCACCACTGGTTTTAACTTTCCCCTTCCCTCTCCTCCAATTCCCTATGTATGATCCAGATTTGCTCTGGATGGTTTCCGCTGGGTCACATTTGAGAGATGTGTGAGTAAGTGAAAAACTCTGATAGATGCAGATCAATCAGCAGAATTGTACCACATAATTTAATTCATAGATTTCAGGAGCCCAGCCAACAGATTAGTTGACAAGGCAGAAAAGAATAATGTTAGTGCCGGACTTCCGGTGGCGACGCGGCGCCGAAGACAGCCGTCTCCGGGCTGTCCGCTCCGCAGCTGTGTTTATCCATCTAAAACAGCGCCGATCAGCTGTTTAGGTGGATTTGAAGCCCCCTCCTCGGGAGAAGAGGAGGGGGTGAGGCCCCAGGTAGGGGTTGAGCTCTCCGGGGCCGCCTGAGCTGAAAGTTTGGGCGGCTGAAGGATTGAGCCCCCCCGAAGCCTGGGTTAGCTACGAGCTGCGCAGCGTCTCTGCTCCGTGATTTTTGGAGCAGAGCCAGGCGTTAGCAACCACCCCTGCCAGAAGGAAAGACTCTCGAGTATTAAGGTGCAGGCAGAGCGGTACAGGAGGTCAAGGTGAAGTGGACTTTTATCTTTACTCCCTAGCTCAATGGATTTTATAGCTTTAAAGTGAAAGTACGCAACAAGTGAAAGTGGGGAAAGATGGCGGCTAAATCTTCTAAAGTTCTTTGGAGTGCGGGAACTTCCCCGGTGCAACAGACTTCGTTGCAAGCTTTGCTTCCTCCTGCACCTCCTCTGGCATTGACGCTTAAGGACTTACAAGATGCCTTTGCAAAGCAATCGCAAGTAATGTCAGATATGATGGATGATAAGATGGCAAAGCTGGAGGAGAAATTGGAGAAATTGGAGGAGAAGATGGAAGAGAAGTTTAGTGCAATGAGGGTAGACATTTTGTCTACAATTGAAAGTGTGGCTGAATGTGTGCAACGTTTGGATGAAAAAGTGGAGGATCTTAGTTAAAAGAACTCTATATTAGAAGTAAAGGTACTAGAGAATGAAAATATAAGGGACAAAATGGACGGAGAATTGAGCCTTGTCCAGTACCATCAGATGCAGTATGCTATTAGAATCAGGGGCTTAAAAGAGAATCCTAAAGAAGACTTAAAGCAGCTGATCTCTGAGGCTTTGGAAGCAGTACTGGGCCAGCCAGCATCTGAAATAGAGGGAAGTATGGATAAAATCTTTCGTGTAAATTCATGGATTGCAAGGCAGAGGAAGTTACCTAGAGATGTGGTGGTCTATTTTACAAAGAGAGCAACTAGAGATGAAGTTATTCAAGCTGCTTATGATACTAAATTTGTGGTTGCTGAGCAAGAAGTCCTGGTTCTAAAAGAGATTCCTCCAAAGATTTTAAGGAGAAGGAAAGATTTTGCATTCCTTGCACAGGAACTTAAGAAATATGATATCAAGTTTAGATGGGAGATTCCAGTCGGAATGGTGGTGATGCATGAAGGTAAAAGACATCGTCTGGTTACCGTGACTCAGGCACGTGATTTTTACAGCAATGTGTTAAAAGCAACCCCTCTATCACTTCTGGAAGCTGCAAAGGGATTCGGAGAGGGAAAGCCTCAAGATGCTGAAGGTAGACAGATAGAGGAGAATGGTGCTGGAGGGGATCAAGTTACAGTTTCATCAGCTGCTGCTGGAGAGCAGAGGATGACGCGTGCCGCCTTAAGACGAGCGAGACAAGAAGAGCAAGACCAGCAGAAAGTTATGGAACTTCCAAAGCGTACTTACAGTGAAGCTGTGGGAGGGGCGCGGCCCAAGGAAACTACAGGGGCCATTGCAGATGTGCTCCAAAAGCTTCGGGACGCCAAGCATGGCGACTAAATTTTTAACTTGGAATGTTAATGGATTAAACTCACCACAGAAGAGAAAGAAAGTTTTTCAATATTTAAAACAATTTAAGACTGATGTTATCTGTTTGCAAGAAACGCATATTAGGGTTATGGACCAAAAGTACTTATCGAACTCAAGGTTGGGTACGCAATTTGTTGCTTCTGCGATCAACAAGAAAAATGGAGTGGTTGTCTACGTTAAAAGTACTCTAACAGCGGAACTAATTGAAGTAGATAAGCAAGGAAGATATGTCATGATAGATTTGCTGTTAGAAGGTAAAAAGACGCTTCTAGTTGGACTGTATGCTCCTAATCAACAACAAGCTGACTTTTTTAACTTACTTCACACAAAGGTTACCCAATTGGATTATAAATCTTTTATTTTTATGGGAGACTGGAATGGAGTCTTAGACGTACAGATGGACAAAGCTGGTTCTTTTAAGCGTGTTCCGAGCCATGCTAGATTGCCTAAATCTTTTTTTGAAATGAAGGACGATTTGGAACTGCGAGATATTTGGCGTGATACACATCTACATGAAAAGGATTATACTTTTTTTCTGATAGACATCAATCTTTTTCCAGGATTGATTTTATTTTGCTGACTAATGACTTTTTTTCTAGGATTAAGAAGGTAAAGATTTGTGCAAGAACTATTTCTGACCATAGCCCAGTTTGGTTAGAGATCAATAGGGACAATAGGGATAGGCGCTCTTGGCGCGTAAATGAGAATTTGTTTAGAAATCAGAGAAATGTGGAAGAATGCAAACAGCAGATGAAGGATTTCTTTGAAATTAATATGAATAAGGATACCTCTATGGACATGGTTTGGGATGCTAGCAAGGCCTACATGAGAGGGGTGTTGATATATATGAATAATAAATACAGACGTACCTTGGAAGTTAGAAGGAAAGAACTGGAGAATGAAATTAGGGAAAAAGAAAAGGCCCTAATTTTGAACCCATTGGATGTGAAGATTAAGGAGGTTATTAACCTATTAAGAGGACAATTTGATAAGTTGATGGCTGATCAAGTGGCAACCAATTTACGGTTTGCTAGGCATAATACTTTTTGCAATGCTAAAAAGCCAGGTAGATGGCTAGCTTACAGGTTAAGGAAAAAGCAAAGGGCTTCTAATATAGATAAAATTGAATATAAGGGAAAGGTTGTGTTTCAACAGGATCTTATTAAGGAAGCTTTTGTGGATTTTTATTCTAAATTATATGCTAAGGAGAAGATTAATGAAAAAGATATTGATGTATATTTGAAGAATGCTAGCATCCCGGTTCTTACGCAAGCACAAAAGGAGGAGATTAATCAATTGATAACAGAAGAAGAAATTCTTATAGCAATTAAGGAACTGAAGGTGGATAAAGCGCCAGGCACGGATGGCTTGACTGCGGCTTACTACAAAAATTTACAATTGGAGCTGATAAAGCCGTTAAAGGAACTGTTCCAGACAATTCAGAGAGGGGGAAAGGTGCCTCCGTCTTGGAGAACTGCTTTTATTTCTTTGATTCCGAAGGAAGATCAAGATGCTACTCAAGTAAAAAACTATAGACCGATATCACTTTTAAATACAGATTACAAGATATTTGCCAAGGTGTTGGCTAACAGATTGATGAGGGTTCTGCAACAGGTGATTCATGGGGATCAAACTAGGTTTATAAGTGGTAGACAAATGAAAAATAATGTGAGGCATATAGTTGATGTGGTGGAGTTTTTGGAAAGGAACAACCAGATCCCTGCGGCGCTAATCTTTCTAGATGCTGAAAAAGCTTTTGATCAATTGAATTGGCAATTTTTGATGAAAGTTTTAGATAAAATGAATTTCGGGGATAAATTTTTGCAACCAATTAGGGCATTATATCAAAAACAAACTGCCCGAATAATAGTTAACAATAGTTTGACTGAAGTATGTAATATTGAGAAGGGCACAAGACAAGGGTGTCCGTTATCACCTTTATTATTTGTTTTAACATTGGAGATATTATTGGTAAAAATACGGAATTCGGAAAGAATTAAGGGTATACAAATTAGAGATCAGGATTATAGACTGAGAGCGTTCGCAGATGATCTGGTTGTTACGGTGACCCAGCCAGAAAACTCTGTTGTCGACCTGATGGAGATAATAATGCAATATGGGAAGGTTTCTGGATTTAAAGTTAATGCACAAAAAACTACAATTTTGGCCAAAAATATGACAGTATCGCAAAAGGCCCTTTTAGAAGGATTAACTGGATTTGAGATTGTTAAAAGGGTCAAATATTTGGGGGTGTTTTTGTCACCCTCTAATACAAAGTTATATAAAAATAACTATGAAAAGTTATAGATATGCAAAAGTTCAAATCTGGCAGTCACAGATAAGTTCAATTGTTAATGTTTATATCATTTAACTTGCCTTTAATGATGATTAAAACCACAAAAGAGCAAAAAAGGTCCCTTTTAAAATAAGAGTAGGACAAAATGCAGTAATGTTAATGTGCATAAGAAGACTTTGTTGTTTTATAATAGGAAATAAAGGACTTACTTGAAATACAGAGCCAAGTCAGTCGCTATGATGCAAACTTCAAATATATGCAAAATATTTTCATGCTGGCGTTTATTTAGATTTTGGAAGATGTTTAAACTCTGCGGAATAAAGATTATTTTTGCAAGTCAGTACTGCTTCCAAAATAGAAAATAGCATTTCCTCCACGTAGGAATGCCACAGTTTTGCTATAGCTGGTAGAAATATTTTCTGTACCAAATGAATGAAAATAAGCACAGACCTCATCCTGTAGCAGGGTTTTACTGTACTCTAGATGGTGCCTTTCTAAAATGGAAGAGCCATGCAGCCTTGCCAAGGGAGCGGCTGACCTGGTGAAAAATTAGAGAATTTAGAAGACATCAGGGGTTTAGAACAGTTAACAAACAACCTTTGGAATGTAGGCAACATTCTGTCACTGGAATATCTCCTTATCTGAGGAGATCAGAGGCAAAATAGATGCATTAGGCCGGGCTTTGTTTAATATACCTATTTTATCTCTTTAAAATTCCTGGAAACCTAACCCAAAAGCAAGCTGATCTGTTAGAGTTTGAGGAACAAAATAGTTGCTCTCAGCTTTGCAAAGCTCACGACTTACAGTCCATGTTGCCCCTTAACTTCTGAAGGTCTTTATATGGCAAAGCAATTTGCCCGTTCTTAAAAGTTCATTGACATCCCTCAAAGGCCATCTATGTATTTATTTAATATTAAGTTTGCTGTATACCCACTTCTGGTATAGTTTTTTTCATTGTTTCTTATCAACGAAGTCCCAGCAACAGATCTTCTTGCTGGTCAGTTTCTGATTCCAGAACTTTTGAGCTCAGCCTGGGCAATTGCCAAAAGCTCAGAAGATCTCAGCAATCATCACTGGAGACCCCAGAGACAAGTTTCCTGGGCCAGCAGTGACTGTTAGATTAGTCATGGTCTGCTCTACACCACTCACAACCTCGGAAATGTAATGCATGTGTCAGATTATAGAACAATCTTAATGCAAACTTGTTTTCATTTCAGTTATTTTTAATTCAGCAAATTAAAAAGCCCCCTTAAGAATTATTATCGTCCTCATCATGACTGTTATTTATACCTTTCTCACTTCCAGGGAAGCTCAGAGAAGTTTAAGGGGGAAAATAAATAAATAAAACCAACCTGTGATTTAAGAATTTGATGATTGGGAAAATCTATGAAAGAAGGAAATTGTGTGTGTAGAGAATAGGGTAAAATATCAATGTACTCATAACTGCTGTTAACAAGAGCACAGGCTGCTTCTTTATAACTGTTTTTCTTTTTCTTTCTACCTTTTTACTTATTATTTTGCTTTCCTGACTCTTCTCGTTCAGAATTTGTAGTTTTTACTCTTTTAAAAATTTTAAATAAAAATTGCACACACGAGTGGACACACATATGTACACACACACACACACACACACACACACACAAACAAACTGGCAAGAAAATGGATAGTGGCTTCATTCTTTAAAACAAATTTAAAATAATCTAAAAATCATCCGATTTCAGATGGGTTATCTCACAAATTCCTGAGTGTGTGGATATCTCTTTTAACTGTTTTTTTTAAATATTCCCAGCTGAGCATCATATATATTATCCCTTTTTGCTGTGGATATGCTCTACTCCTGGATACCAGAAAGCTGAAGCTCAGTCTTTCTAGCTGAATGAATTGGAGGATACAAGGGAGAAAGCTCACCAGTTTTGGCAAGTTCATTCAGAAGTAGTATGATTTTATCCAAGCGAATTGACTTCACAGTAACATATATCCATATACCTCTTGTCTGATATAGATTCAGCTTCAGCTTCTGGGGCCTCATCCATCATTGCATCCAGACCACTGACAAGCAACTGCACAGCCTTTCCTCATTCAGATGGAAAGGAGAGATGGAGCTAAGAACCATCAGCATATTAATTATACTGAACTCCGAATCTGAGGATGCACAGATTTAGGTATCAAATAACAAAGGGGAGATAATTGAATCCAGCGGGATCCACAAATTGGGTGACATGGGCCAAGCAAAACTCTATTGCCACACCTTGGGCAGTTCTGCAAGTAAGGATGGAACTGTCCTGGACAGTCCAACAATGTCTTCTGTCCAAGGTTTTAAAGACCGCTGAAGAATCAAAGAGGATGCATTAGATAAGTAGAACTCTATATTTAGTAGCTGTAATTGTCACGATTAATATGTATTGAGTTGCTTTTGCTGTAGAGTTCAACTAGACAGAATTGTATGGATTTGCTTGTGGGCTTCCCAGGGCCGTTGCGTGCTGTTTACAGTCAAGGATACGCAAGAATGCTAGTTTAAGTGTGAAATGCTTTACAATGACATAAAATAACACATTATTTAGTAATCAAAGATACACAGAAATATGCCACTCACTTCATTTGATATAAGTTGTTGGTTCCTCTGTGGTCAATATCATGGCAGAAAGCTGCAGCTACCATAGCAAAGGCTTCTAGGTCAGTGTAATATTTCTTTAACTTACCGGTCTATAAAAAGAGAACCTTTTAAAATCATTTCTTTATATTTACATCTACATCTACTTCTCTATACAGTTGATCTTCTATATCTACATCTACTGTACATCTACATCTCATCTATATCTATATAGCTCCATCTCTATATCTGTCTACCTCTTTATCCATCCTCAACAATGAAAAGCAAATTAAGGATTAGATCCAAAGAAACAACTGGTACCATTAAAAGAGCAAACATGGTCTGTCCAACATTAAATCCATGCCGCCAGTTGTGGTAAGTGATGTCACGATATCCTTTTCTGATTGTATACATCCATCTTGTGAGTACCTGTGAAAAATTAAGATATCCCATTCTCTTACCACTGTATGGGTACATGTGAACATTATATAAGATAACAGCTTTAATGGTCACAGTGAAATGATAAGGCTGATAACAAAATTGATGTCAGCCTTGCCAGATAGTCTAGACAAGAATTACATGTAAGAGTATTAGTTCTGACTTTATTTTAATCTTACATTAACAGAATCTTGCAAAGTACATCTGAGATGTTTGATGCACCCCAGTCACTCTGCTGGTTCAGCTCCCTCTCATCTGACTGTTACCTAGTCTGCAGCTCTTCCTTCTTCCCAAGATCATGGCCACATCCGAGTCCAGTAATAGATGGAAGATAGATTTGTACAAGAGTCACCTGGTCATGTTGCCAGTTGTTCAAACAGGAACCAAGAGCTCAAGAGAAGTCCTAAAACTGTATACCAGTTCTATCTGGGCGAGTGCTACACCATCCAGATTTAAAGTTGGAAGGCGCCTCAGAATCCCGAGAGCCCTTTATTCCACATGCACCTTTAGATTTGCTAAGTTTAGGCCAGAGTCTCCAAATGCTAGGAAGAGCCTTGATGTGCAGTTGTGCAGCCTGGAGCAGAGATGTATAGCAGATTATCCTCTGCTCGGACCAATGGATGACATCACCCAGTGGATTCATGTGAATATTAAATAGGAGTAGAGAGAGTGCAGAACCATGTGGAAATTCATAAAATAGGGATCTAAGGATAAATCCCTACCTACCTACCAACAGCAACTGGAATCTGTCCCAGAGGGTAGAAGATGGCCCACGCTCCCAATCTCTGAAGTCAGCCCCAAAGGCCATAGAGAAATCAAGGAGGGACAGGAGGGATGCACTATCCCATCCTGATCCTGCCAAACAGCATGAATTAATATGATCAATAAACAATAAACACAACTACCAACTGGCGGTTCTATGGATACAATAAAAGGTAAAGGTTTCCCTGTCCAGTCATGTCCAACTCTAGGACGCAGTGCTCATGTCTTTGGCCAAGGGAGCCAGTGTTGTCCAAAGACATTTTCCTTGGTCTTGTGGCCAGCGTTGCTATACACCAAAGGTGCACAGAACACTGTTACCTTCCCACTGAAGTGGTACCTATTTATCTGCTTTCATTTGCATGCTTTCAAACTGCTAGGTGGTCAGGAGCTGGGGCAGAAACGGGAGCTCACCCCCGTTGCGCGACACTCAGAACTTGAAACCAGACTGTCAGCTTTCTAGCTGACACGTTCAGCATCTTTAACCGCTGAACCATCATGCCCCTTATGGATACAATAGGAGTGGGAAAATAATTAGATTTTGCCATTCTTATTGTGCCAAGATAGCCCTTCTTAAAAGCTCAATTGGAATTGTCTCTTTGTTCTCTCTTGCAGCACTCTAGGTGCTCTTTCACTGCATCTCCACAAATGCCTTTAAAATTCAGGGATTTTCCAGAGTCTGCCGAGGCACATTCCCATGTAAGGCCATCACATTCCATCATACTAACATTCGAGTTGAATCATACATCAGAGCCTTAGGAATAACTCCAAATTCTTTCTGAAACCCAGCGGCGTCCCATCACAGGGGCCCCTTTATGTTATGTCCAGAATGTGTTTTCTGATACATTTGCCCCTAAGGCAGGCCATTGGTATTGTGAAATAAATATCCATTGGCAAAGGTGATATGTCATAGATTTCATCCTGAACCATCTTTGGGGGTGTGGGGGGGGGGGGAAAGGCAAAATGAACCTGACCTCTGGTGGTACTTTGAACTTCTCTACAACTTTTAACTGGAAGAACATTTGTATGCCGCACTTGATCAAGTCATGATCTGTAACAGGGAAGTCGTTGAAGCAAAATTCAAAGAGTTCAACGCTGCCTGGCTCGGGCAATTCCTCTGCCTGTTGAAGGAGGAAATGCAAGATAATCTTACTTGGACAAGTAGAAGATATTTTGAGTATCTTTTATTTATTACCTTTTTCAGCATGTATTGTTGGGGGGGGGCAGTGCCTGGCTATCTGCTTGGCATTATCACCTATGCAGGATTCTCATATTTCAAGAGGCATGTCTGATAAAAACGAAACTTTTCAATAATTATGAATTATTTTTGCAAAGGAAATATTTTTATGGCAGTGAAATGTATTGCTACCTGGCAGTTTCTGTGAGATATAACTTAAAGAAAAGATCGTCTGAAATATCCGGATCATTTGCTGAAGATCTATTTTGCAACAGACTGGCTAAATCAGTGCCCCTTCAGACAAAATCTGTCTCTTCAAATATATCCTGCTTATGCATGGATATGGCATTCAACCTTTTAGCCCCAAGGCCTGCAATTTCAGGAAAAGAAGCAGAATGGAAAATTATGACTAGCCTCTTAAGAAAATTATTCCTCATCGCTGCAAAGGGCTCCCTAATCCAGTTTCTTATTACAGTGAGCAGTCTGATGCTTTAAGAAGCCTGACAAGCAGGGGATTAATGGCACTTTCCAGGTCATGCTCTCCAGCTGTCAAATGTTGCCAGTTGAGAATTACAGAATAACAGAGTTGGAAGCAGTGGTGGGATTCAAATATGTGAACAACCGGTTCTCTGTGTGGATGCTGCTTCCGGAAGTCCATTCTGGGCCTGGGCAACAAAAAGTTAGCTACCGGTTCTGCCAGAGTGGTGCAAACTGGCTAATCCAAACCCCTGTTTAAGCAGGGGACCCTACACCATTTCTGATAGATGGCAGTCCAGTCTCTTCTTGAAACTCTCCAGGGATGGAACATCCCCAACGTCTGGAGGCAAGCCATTCAATTGATTAATTGCTCTCACTGACAGGAAATTTCTCCTTAATTTTACCTTGGAGCTCTCTTTGATAACCTGCTATTCATTATTTCTTGTCCTGCACTTTGTTACAGCCCCTCAAATATTGGAAGACTACTGTCATGTCGCCCCTAGTCCCTCTCTTCGTTAGGCTAGCCCAGGGCTCTTCAAACTTGGCCCTTTTATGACTTGTGGACTTCAACTCCCAGAATTCCTCAGTCAGCGTGCCTGGCTGAGGAATTCTGGGAGTTGAAGTCCACAAGTCATAAAAGGGCCAAGTTTGAAGAGCCCTGGGCTAGACAGTTACCACAACCATTCATTGTATGGTTTAGCCTCTAGTCCCCCAATCTTCTTTGTTCTTCTCTGCACTCTTTCTAGGGTCTCAACATCTTTTTTTGTATCATGGGGACCAAAACTGCATTCAGTATTCCAAGTGTGGTCTTACCAGTGTAGTATAAGGTGAGAATACCATGAGATTTCAAATGAAGGGAAAAGAAATATAAAAAAATGTATTCCCTTTCCTCCGATTCATGAAAATCCAGCAGAAGAAAACAAGAGGGTATAAAACGAGGAAACACAAATCACAATGCAAATGCTGCTGCTTTAATACATGAGTCGTGATATCACAAGCATGAGCATAAGGCACCAAGCTAACTTGGTGTTGTGACAGTTGGTTCTTGAATAACCTAAGAAAGTCTGCTTTCCAGGAAATGTATATTCATTGTTCTGATAAGATTTCTAGATTTAACAGGTGATATTGCTCCAGTTGTCTTTGCGAATGGAAGGAGTAACCTTCATTCAGTCAATGGCCAGTCTAGAATTGACTTAATCAAGTCAGCTCACAGTGACACTGAAACATTTAAATATGTTCCTAGGCTGGATCCTAAGTGCAGGAGGTTTTACTATATAATCATTGCAACCTGAGCAACATTAATCCTGTGACTTACCAAAATAGAGTTAGATAGGATGGTCCAATGGGAGTGACTGAGACATGCTCTGTACCCAAGATTCAACTAGATTAGGATATTGCTTTGAATACCATGCTATCATGAAAGGGACAGATGTAACAAACACCCACATGTTATAAAGTCTACTTTGTAAAGGCAGAAATAGTAACCATTTATAGTAATGGAAGAATCCCCAGATAGCTATTTGAGGTAATTGATAACATTAGGAACTGAAAATGTTGCTTACTTATTGTTTATGGTACATTTGTGAATTAGTACAGTTTATAGCCCAAAGGAGAGGAAACACACCGAAATGTGATGCTTGTCGGAGAAGGGACAGGATAAAATGGAACATTATATAGACATAGAGATAGCCCACTAGTAAAATGAGAGTTCTATATGCAGATATTCCTCAACTTACAACTATAATAGAGCCTGGGATTTCTGTCATACGTCAAGGCACCCAGGTGACCAACCCAATGTTATATTTTTCTGCCGTGATTGTTAAGGAAACATGGCAGTTGTTAAGTGAATGAGGTAGCCATTAAGTGATTGTGGTGATCATTAAGCAAACCCATAATTGGGTGTTTTTGGCCATAAGCCATAAGTAAATGTCAGTTTCCTGTAAAAAAAACAACACATCGAAATTACAGTCAACACATCGAAATTGCAGCTCACTGGAAAGGGCCATAAATACGGGCTGGTTGGTTGCTTTGTGTCCAAAATGTGACTACATGAACATGGGGTGGGGAATGGTAAGAACTTTGAATTCCCTATAATGACATCTGCTATATCCTAACTCATCGTTACTGGTGTGTAAAATGCTCTTTCAGTCCAAATAACTAAAGTCAAGTGAAACCAACAGGCACAAGTTGAACAAATAAAATTGAAAAATCCCTAGCTGGTAAATAAATAAATCACCAAGAATATTTCCACAGGATGGAACTATGTCTGCATAGACTTAAGATTGACCTATAGGAAAACATTTGGTTACTTACCAGAATTGTAGCAAGCTCTTTCTCATCACAGTCTTCAAAGTTATCTTGATTCAATTTTTCTTTGCATTTCTTGAAGTAAGGAGCAAAGGAAAGAAACAATTTTAAGTTCTGCTCATCCCACAATAAGGTTCACACTTCCAACCAGGATGCGGAAGGAACACTCACCAGTATACTTTTAACTTCTGAAGGTGTTGCTTTTGTCTGATACATGAGCATTTCCTGAGCAATATCTTTCCGATTTTCCATCTTATTCAGCTTCTCATATGTGTCAGGATTTAAAACAGACCATCCAAGGAATTGTGTAAGCATCTGAATTGATAAAGAAGTAGAACAGTTTAGGGTTTTCAGTGTGACTCGTTCAATATATTTCAAATTTTGGAAAGGCACATATCCAACAATACTTTTAAGCTTTTGTTTAGGATTTCTTAAAAACAACCAAAAATGTTGAATGATGTAGTTACTAATTTTTAGCAACTCCCCCATATGAAAGAAGAAATAAAAAACTCCATGAGTCATTCAGTTTGATTCGAAATCAAATCCACAGCCCCCATTTAGGTGCCATATTATATGTTACACATCAAGAAACCTTTATACATGATATCCTCCAGGTTTTATCATATGTAAGTTTTCACGTGTACAATGAACATTTCCCTGTTTGTATGTATCCTGGAGAAGAAGTGGGCATGTCTAGAGAAGAGACTTGTCTGATTATGATTATGTACAGAATATCTTATGGCTGCTATTCAGTTTTGTAGGCATACCATGTAAATAACACCATTAGTAGAACGGATCCTCTTCTCATCTGTTATAGGACTTCTAAGATAGGGATCCTATTGAAGCAGGCTGGGAAGAAGATACTACAGAAATATTGGGAGAAGAGGGACAGATTGCACCATTTTTGGTGGTTGGATGGTGGCCTGCAACAATTATGCAATAAAAGTTGCATAATTCAATTACATTAAAATTGACAGAGGGAGTCAGCCTATTCTCCAAAGCACCTGAAGGCAGAACAAGAAACAATGGGTGGAAACTAATCAAGGAGAAATGCAACCTAGAACTAAGGAGAAATTTCCTGACAGCTAGAACAATTAATCAATTGCCTCTAGACGTGAATGATCCAACACAGTTTTTAAGAAGAGATTGGACAACCTGAGATTCCTTTCATCTCAGCATGTCTGGCGTAGTTCAGTGCAACACTTGTTTGCAGCTGTCTTTCGCAGCACTCTTTTCAAACTGGGAAACTGTCCTATATATGTCCTATATTAACTGGGGTTTTATTTGACAGGGGCATATACAATTTTTTCTTTTTAAATCTGTTTTAACTTTTGTATTTCGGTTTTTAATTACCCTGTAAACCGCCCTGAGTCCTTCGGGAAAGGGCGGTATAGAAATGTAATAAAATAAATAAATAAAATAAATATGTACACAAATTACTAGTCTACAAGGACAGATTATTCATCTAGGGTCTGTAATCTGCGCTCTTCAGGCAGAAATTAGGTGTTCAGTTCAGCCCTCCTACTCTACTGAGCCTCCACGCTATCAGCCCCCTCTACCGCAAAGATCCTGCAGGAGAAGGGCAGTGTGGACAACTGTGGGATCTGGCAGGGTGAGAGCTGTGAACCATAAGCCCAAAGCTTTAGCTGTGTCCCTGCATAACAGATACAGTGCCCTTGCTGACCTTAACAGGGACTTTAAGGAAACAGGTCAAGGTAATTGTGATAACTCAAATAAGCAGGGGACCATGGTCTGAGATGAACTTGTTTCTGACAGGGAGAAGTGTGAATCAGGTATTACACATCAGTCATGCAAGAAAAGAAAGGTACCCAAAAAGAGAAGCCACCTTCTGGTTGGTGACTCAATTATAAGGGATGTTAATTTAGGAAAGGATACAGAGGTTTCAAAAGAGGTCAGGTGTCTTCCAGGTGCTACTGCCAGTAGGGACAAGAAGCGTATTTCAAAATAGTCAACAATGCCAGCAAAGACTGTGATGTGGATGCCATTGTACATCTTGGCACTAACGATCTGTCCCAAAATGATGTACTCTCTGTGCAGAATGATTTCCAGAGCTTGGGGCAGGAACTCAGCAGAACAGGCTGTAGTCTCACTTTTTCAGAGGTCTTACCAGTGTATAAGGAGCAAAATGGAAAAGGCCAGCGTATAGCAGAATTTAATATGTGGCTAAAGGAGTCATGTAAAGGAGAAGGCTTTGGTTATATTAGTCACAATGTCTGTAGCTGGTCCAATGAAAAATTGTACAAAAGAGATGGTCTGCATCCATCCAAGAAAGGGACTGAGTTACTTGGCAATAAATTCACAGCTTTTCTGAAGGAATATTTAAACTAAACAACAGGGACAGTGAGTTAATTGATACAGAACATCACTGTCCCTGGCAATCTAAGAAAATAGGGGAACTTAGGCACCACACAAGTAATGTAGCAAGTAAACACAGGGTCAGTCATAAAGGACTCAAATGTCTGTACACCAATGCGCAGAGTATGAACAGTAAGCAGGGTGAACTAGAAATTCAGGTAAATGAGGGTGGATATGATATTGTTGCCATTACAGAAACATGGTGGGACGAAACCCACAAATGGAACACACAGCTAGAGGGATTTAAATTATTTAAAAGAAATAGACTAAACAAAAGAGGAGGTGGAGTTGCTCTCTATATAAGAAATAACTTTATCTCTACAGAAATAGAGCACAACAATGATGAAAACTGTAAACTTGAATGTATTTGGGTCAATATAAAAGGGGGAAAAATGACATTGCCATAGGTGTATACTATAGGCCGCCCAACCAAACAGAGGAAATAGATGAACTTTTTGCTAGTCAGTTAACTAAGGTATGTAGGAAGCGCATCACAATAGTAATGGGGGACTTTAATTACCCTGAAATCAACTGGGAGACAAATTCTGCACCAAGTGGAAGATCTAACAGATTCCTGGCAAACCTAGCAGACAATTTTCTCTCCCAAAAAGTAGAGAAGGGAACTAGGGGATTAGCCATATTGGATTTAATTCTCACTAACAGGGATGAAATGATAGAAAGTGTCAAAGCCACAGGAACCTTGGGGGGAAGTGATCATGCAATATTGGAATTCAACATCATGGAAGCACAAGCAATAGAATACAGCCAAACTAGAATCTTGGACTTTAAAAGAGCTAATTTCAATAAACTTAAAGAGACCTTGGGAAGAATTCCATGGATGAGAATCCTAAAGGGGAAAACAACTCAAGAAGCTTGGGAAATTTTGAAAAGTGAGATAATAAAGGCCCAGTCTAGCACAATACCAACAAAGAAGAAAAATAACATTTTTCATTCGCAGGCACCTTATCAGATAAATTTCATTTATGTGACTCATTGGAATGGGACTTACAAACCAAACTGGAAAGCAAACAGCGTGTGGAGCTGTCTTCCTCTCAGAGAATGGCTCCCCTCCTTGGAACCTGGCAACATCCTTTTTTGCACAGGAGGGAGATGTAACAATTTTAAAGGGGGAAAATGTGACAGACTTCCTCTCTAGACAATGTTTGCTTACAGCTCAAACTGTAAACTCAATATATGATCTTTTGTCAATTTTCATAAATAAGGTCGACTGCCTGAAAGAATCTTTTGCAAAGTTTGTTAGGAGCCACCCAAATACTGTAGAAGGACTTGGGAGGATAACCATGGACAGACATGGGATGGCTAACTCAGAAAATGAAGCTAGAGTCCACTGCAGCTGGACTGGGTGAGTCTATAGGTGCTGCCGTAGAACAGCCACCGATGGTTTCTAGCGGGATGCAGAAGGTTATGGCCTCTCGCAAACCCGGTTTTCTGTTCCGGCTATGCGATTCTCTGTCAGCCCGCTCTTCATGGCCCCCCTGATGGACGGGAACCAGAGCAGCGGACTGAACGAAGAGATGGGGGGAAGGGATTGTTGGGAGCAACCGGTGTGCCCCCTTGCCAATGGACCTGGTGCCTTGGAGAATACTGGTCGCCCCCGATGCCCACCGGCCGCTGGGTTCTACTCAGTTCTAACACCCAATGGGATGGATGAATGGAGAAGATAACGGGAGAGGCAAGACTTGGCCTCAGTTGTCCTTCAAGTTATAGCAATCCCAAAATCCCAGGAATGCGGGATTGCTTATTTCCAAGCACCTCAGAGAGAACAAAGGGTTCCAGCAACGCGGCTGAAAATTATTGTTGTTGCTGTTTGATGAGATCCGAAAATCTCGTTGTTTTTAATTGAAATACAATTGTGCACACACATATCCCGTATGTCACCTATTTAGCGCCCAACTAGAAAATAAGATATATCTTGCTCACACATAGGCTACTGAAGATTTCCCCAAAATATTAAAGAATTCTGTAAGTATCTACTGGAATGCGGGGGGGGGGGGTGTTTGTTAGTGGTGAATGAACTTTTTTCTCAGAAAACAGCCAGTACTTTCACTTAGCTCTCTCTTTCTGTAAAATAGTTTACAATTTATTTAAGATTAAGCACAAACCTTTTTGCGTGGAAGCCTCGGCTGACCCGCTTACATTGGCACTTAAGAATAAATCCCCCTTTGAGAGGAAAAAAAACTAATAAATCTCGAGATACTGAAATGTGATAATTGTTAAAACAATTGCTTCTGAGATCGCTGGCTGGAGTCCAGCAGGAATTCCATTTGTAATTACAAATATGTGCCAATCTCCAAATTCGAAACCTCTGATATTAAACCATACCTACTGATGGTTCATTTTGCAACTATACATTAGGTGTACTTCACGGCAGTGGCGCCGTCCATTTGGAAACCTGCCGCGGCCCATTTGCAGGCTGCCGCCTTCCTCCGAAGGCAGTAGCTTTGCAAATGGGCCGCAGCAGCTTTCCAAACGAGCGGCGCCACTGCCCGTTCGGGCAGAGGTGCGCGCGCACCTCTCCAAAGGGGAGACCCGTCGCCGCGCAGGTGCCTCCCAATTTGTGCATGCACAAAATGTTTTTTGCGCATGCGTGTGCGCGCACACTTTTTGCGGCTCCCACTTTTTAGTTTGTGCAATGGAACCGGTTCCGAGTGGCTCTTTTCCTTTTTCCGGTTGCCTACCCCTGGTCTAGAGATAAGGCTGACCTCTTCTCAGAGGTCACAGTACACCTTAGCGACAATAGCGACCATCAGCCTGTAACTGTGACATTGTGAGTCCGCTCAGATTTAAGACCATATAACATGGCTGACAGATGGCTCACCAAAAAGGTAGAGGTGACCCAAAATAAAAGGTTAATTTGGGCCAAAGTTGATACAAAGGCAATATTAGAATGCCTTAAAACAGAGAATGCTACTAAGTGGGCTAGAACAATACAGTCATCTACTACTGACTGGATGTCAGCCTTCAGTGCATTCTCCAATCTTTGTAACATACTGAAGAAACACCTAACAGCTAAACCTACTACAAAAAGAGCCCAAGTGGGTAGACCTCGCTGGTTTGATCCTGATTGCCAGCGACTGAAAAAGAAATTGAAGGCAGCCATGAGACTTGCCCAGAGGAATCCTACTGCCCATATACAAGCTAAGATGCTGCACACAAGAAGGGAATATAAAAAACAATAACATTAAAGAAAAAACGTTTTGCCATTTCAATCTGGTCAGAACTTGAGTTGGCTGCCAGAAGTCATAATTCAGTATTATTTTGGCACTCAGTAGCAGGTATTCTGAAGGAACGGAGATTTGCATTTGACATACCAATCTCTGCTGCGGACTGGGAGAATTATTATCAGTGCTTGTTTGCCCCCACCGAACCGGTAAAGAAATTATTTTTAAACAGTGATTTGGTAAATCCTAGAACTCTCCCCCCTTGGCCACCAGTCTCAGAAAAGGAGATACAGTCCATCATTAAAAGCTTAAAGAGCAATAAAGCCCCAGGCGAGGATTTTTTACCAGCAGAATTATTTAATAAATTTCCCAACTGGTGAGGCCCTGTATTAGCAGGTCTTTTTACACACATAAATAACACCTGCCATATACCAGATGGGTGGAAGATGGCAATAGTTGTTCCCATATATAAAAAAGGGAATAAAAAGGATCCTAGTAATTATAGGCCCATCAGCCTGATTGACATTGTAGCAAAAATATATGCTAGGTACCTTTTGAACAGAATTGAAATCTGGGTAGAGGAAAACAACATCCTCACAGAAGAACAAGCAGGTTTTAGACAAAACAGATCTACTATTGATAACTGCTTTGTCTTGAACCATCTAATTGCCAAATATGCCTATAAGAGGAGACCCGTTTGCTGCTTTCATAGACCTTACAGCAGCATTTGATATGGTAAATAGAGATGTACTATGGAGTAAATTGACATCTCTTAAAATAGAACCCAGACTCCTGGCTTTGATTAAAGTCCTTTACACAAGTACCTGTTTGAGGGTGCGGTATGGGGTTAATGGGGCCCTGACTAACAGGATTCACACAAATAAAGGGATAAGGCACGGGTGTATCCTGGCCCCATTATTATTTAATTTATACATCAATGACTTGCCAGGGTTAATGAAAGATACCATGGTACACATGCCGATGATCCTAAATACTTACTGTAACAGCTTGCTTTATGCTGATGATATGATTTTATTATCATACTCACAAGTAGGATTACGTAGGCTATTAAGAAGATTCAGCTCTTATTGCCAGGATAACTTCCTAATCATTAGCAAATCTAAATTGAAAATAATGGTGTTTGGAAGAAACCATCAGAGACATAAGTGGCAATTAGATGGTGAACCAGTTGAGCAGGTTAATACCTTTGTATATTTGAGAGTAACTTTTTCCAAGACTGGATCTTGGGCCTGCCATCATCAACAGAGTACATTTAGAGCAAAAGCCCATTTGAATTTATTGCTCAAACTAAAGAACCATAGTTACCCAGGGTCCCTAGCTCCATTACTCAAGGTTTATAAGGCTAAGGTTACCACAATGCTCTTGTATGGAGCAGAAATTTGGGGTCTTTACTCAACCACAGTCCTAGAACAAACACAGTCCCAGCATTTGAGATGTATTTTGGGTGTAGATCCAAGAACATCTGCTGCAGCAGTTAGAGGTGAATTGGGAATTCATACAATTCAGGCATTATCTAAAATTAGAGCTTATAACTACTGGTGCAAAGTTAATGAAATGGAGACTGATAGACTCCCCAAATTATGCCTACTAGAGCAAATAAAACTACAATCACAAATCTCCTGGATCACCAAACTAACAAATTTTGTAAGAAGCTGTGGCCTTCCTGTCTCTTGCGTAACAGGAAAACAATCTTAAAAAAAGAGTTGCCCAAAGAATTAAGGATATAGAAGCACAAACTGATATAGCTATCCTTAGTAAGGTGGGTAACTTGAAATGGCTGAGTAAATACAAATGTACTTTTCAAGTGGACAGTTATTTGAAGTTACAACTCCCAAAACATCTTAGGGAGATATTTATGAGAGCGAGATTCAAACAGCTTGACACAATGGTCAGATATGGGAGATTTCATGCTATACCGTACAATGACCATCTCTGCATTTGCGGAGCGGCAGAGGTAGAGAACCTGGCTCACATCCTATTTGACTGTTGTCTGTATAAGAGGGTGAGAGACAGGTATCTTGGTCTATATACCAAACGAATGACCCATTGGGATCCCCATATCAAAATAACTTACCTTATGTCCAGTCAGAACTTGAAAATAACATTTAACGTAGCACAGTATTTAAACAAAATGATCTGGTTAAGATCTGCATATGTGGGACTGATTGGGGTAGATTGCAAGGGCGACTCCGAAATATAATGTTATCATATTTTATCTATATCTTAAATTATTGTACATTATTACAATTTCATTTTAGATTGTATTTTATTACTATTTCATCTTAAATTGTAATTTATTTTAATTCCATTTTAAATTGTATTTTATCAAATTCCATTTTAAATTGCATTTTATCAAATTCCATTTTGGATTGCTTTTATCAAGTTTTGGTGACAGTTTGTTGCTGGAACTTTGCACTTTGATATGGCCCAAGGGTTAATCAATAAAGTTGTTGTTGTTAAGTAGGGGATGGGAAAGATATATAGGGAATGCCAAGCCCTCAAAGTCATTTAGAGCTACAAATGTTAATAATCAGTAATGCCTGGGGGAAAGGGTGGCAAAAGAACCAAGTTGGCAATTATAAATGCCTCACCCCTTTTGTGTATGTCTGATGTTTACACACATACAAAAGAGGTGGCTACTGTCATCTTGACTATTTTGACCCACACAGACATGCATGCCTAGGATCTTAATATGAACAGCAATATGCATTTAGCTAAAAACAAACTAGTACAACCAGTGCAACTCAATGGAAACAGGTGAAACTTGCTACTACTATATGGTTCCCAACAAGCTAGTCCACTGCAGGGGTAGAACGAAGGGTTCTTGGCCATATACTGGACTTCCAATGATCTCTTAATGATGGATCGTGTCAGCTGCCACCTCATGCTTGCGCTTTGCAACCATTCAGTATCAGCTGCCATGAACTTTAGGGGGGGCTGGATGGGAGGAGGGAAATGAAACTTCCATCGTGTTGGAAGTAAAGTCTTCATCGTGGTTCAGTCCAAGCTGGGAATAAACATGGCAACTGCTTTAAGAAGAAGGTTGTAGTTTATTGAAGAGGAGAGCCAGACAGGTTCTGGCAGAAAAGAGAGTGAGCACATGTA
Organism: Vipera berus; assembly: GCF_964194415.1. Taxonomy (NCBI): domain Eukaryota; kingdom Metazoa; phylum Chordata; class Lepidosauria; order Squamata; family Viperidae; genus Vipera; species Vipera berus. The sequence continues at coordinate 73,495,567 of NC_138207.1, read as the reverse complement.
GGGAGTGGGTTTTTATACCCTCTGGAGCCTTTTGTTTGGAGTTGTTCCTGTGGCATTAACTTTGACCTGAGTCTGAGTTTACCTTTCTGGTATTCTGATGGTGATGGGTTAATCCTAGTATGTCCCAAAGGTCATATTCTGCTTTCCTGGGTCTGGGGCTGATGACTCTGAGTTTGGGTGGGGCATGTAGAGTTTAGGTGTCTTTGTCTTCTTTAAACTTCTAGCTTCAACTTTCCTGGATTTACATCTGCATTTCTACAGAGCTGGTTTCTGCTTGGGGGAGGGAGACTTGGGACTATTAAGAAAACTGGGCATGCTTTTCTGCCTCTTTAAGATCCTTTGAGGAACTATATTTTTCCGCCCTTTTAATGTGGGGCTGACTTCCCACAATCGTATCTCTCTGAGATGGGCTGCAGGGGCAATTGGCTGGGAATGGAAAGCAGCTGCATACTAAACCTACACCCGAAGTGACTGTTCTAAAAACATCTTGTTTGAATTTGATTGGACATGGGGGCCCAGTGATGGGAGGCAACTAAGGGAGGGAAAAGTTGGACCTGGGGATTTTGGCACACGATTCTCAGTTCTGGCTATGCATTGTTGTAATTCACTTGACTTCTAATAAACTATAAAAGGTAAAGGTAAAGGTTCCCCCGCACATGCGTGCTAGTCGTTTCCGACTCTAGGGGCCGGTGCTCATCTCCGTTTCAAAGCCGAAGAGCCAGCGCTTGTCCGAGGACATCTCCGTGGTCATGTGGCCGGCATGACTAAACGCCAAAGGCGCACGGAACGCTGTTACCTTCCCACCGTAGTGGTCCCTATTTTTCTACTTGCATTTTTACGTGCTTTCAAACTGCTAGGTTGGCAGAAGCTGGGACGAGTAACAGGCGCTCACTCTGCTACACGGCACTCGGGATTCGACCCACCAAACTGCCGACCTTCTGATCGACAAGCTCAGCGTCCTAACCCACTGAGCCACCGTGTCCCTATACCTTTCTCAATAAATGGAGTTAAGGATCATCCCTACTTAGAGGTTCAAGCTGAGAGGCAGATCTGACAGATAATGAGGCTGTGGGTGGTACACTGACTTTCATGCTGCCTTTACCTTTACCAATATATTAACATCTATTGTATTCCACTACCTTTCTTATCATTGTTTATAACAGTGAGTTGTACCTAAGGACATAGTCAAGATATTAACTCCTTGCCACGGCTTGTAAATTTTATTTAAAGGACTGCAGCAGGGATGATCAGATAGAGACATTAACAACAATACATTCTTATTGGTTACTATGAGAATTTTCTTCCTCTGGTGCCTCATTGTAGGCTGATAAAGCCAACCAACTTTGAACTTACTTCAGTTATCTGTTCGTCATATTCATCAAATGGTTTGCCATCTTTCCTGTTGTAAAACGTAGCTATGCCTACAATCTCTTCTTTTTTGTTTACGATAGGTAAAGATAAGACATTTTTCACAGTCCAGCCTGAGTCATCCAAAGGTTCTTTCTAAATAAAAGGAAAAGGAAAATTAAAGTATTTATGGAGACCAGCATGGTTACGCACGGCGCATGTACATAGGATACAGGCAGAGGGTCCAACTAAATAAAATAAGAATTCATGTTTTTATTTATTTGTTTGCTAGGCTTGCGGAGCCAGTAAAAATAGTATTACCTGAAAAGCGAAGTATTCGTCCGCTGGTGCATTCATCATATTACAAATCTAGGGGAGAAAATAAACAATAAAGATTTGTTCCTACATTTAAATATTGGCATTCATTACCACTAAACATGCTCAGGATGGTTGGTCCTGTTGCTACCTTTCAAAAAGGCATTGTACGGGTAGTCCTCAACTTACAACAGTGCGTTTAGTGACTATTTGACGTTACATCAGCATTGAAAAAGTGCCTTATGACCATTTTGCATACTTAAGTCCATTGCAGCATCCCCATGGTCACGTGATCAAAATTCAAACACAGTTGTTAAGTGAATCACTGCAGTTGTTAAGTTAGTAACACAGTTGTTAGGGGAATCTGGCTCCCCCATTGACTTGGCTTGTCAGAAGGTCGCAAAAGGTGATCACATGACCCCAGGACACTGCAACTGTCATAAATATGAGTCAGTTGCGAAGTGTTTGAATTTTGATTACGTGACCATAGGTATGCTACAAAGTAGTACAATTTACAATTGGTTGCTTATCAACCATTCAAAGTTCAGTGGACACCCCCCAAAAAGGTACTTATGATCCAATTTCAAAGTTCCACACTCCATGCCTTGATATGGTTTTCCTTCTGAGGGGATCTTTTCTAATGGTTGCTCCTCTCGCAGTCACACGATCGCATTTGGGGTGCTTAGCAACTGGCCTGCATTTACAGACATTTGCAGTATCCCACGGACATGTGAATATGATTTATGATGGGGGTTTTTTGCCGGAAACCGGTCTTTACTTCCGGTTTCCGGCAAAAAAAAATGGCCATTGCAGACAATAGATTCGCTTACTGATTCCAGTATTTGATTAACTACTTACAATTAACTAAAGGGTTGAAAATCGGGTGCAGTCACATAGTGACCCACTCAACGAACAACATGACTTACAACTATAACTCCAGGTTCAATTTCAGTTGTAAGTCAAGGACTACCTGAAACGGCTGAAGGTAATTGCTAACCACTCACAAAACATATTATCTAGAACAGGAGTTCCTAAACCTTTTGCCATCCACCTCCCTTTAGTGGAATCTCAATACACAAACCTTCTTCTAAAAATCTAAGCTCCAAAATCAATACAGATGAAGAATGAAGCTATACAATGAAATTTTGGGAAAGGGGGAATTATTGTAACAGTGTACTGCTACAGACGTCCCTGGACTCAAGGCAGGTAAACTTCATAGTCTGGGAAACCCCGATCTAGAAGCTAGAGCAGGAAGGCTATAGTAAGATAGTAGGACTTTGCAAGCCAACAGCTTTAACCATAATCCACAGTTTTTCATGAATAGAGCTGAAAGAAGCCCTGGTCTAGAATCTTGAGCTGCTGTCATTCAGTGTGACGAACATTAAGTTAGATAGATTAAACGGTATGTTTTTGTGCCACACAGCATAATTAATTTGATCAACATCGAACAGCCTAAGTATGTGGAAGTAAAAGAGAGTCGCAAGTAATTGCATCACAATGTTGTTTCTTCCCATGTACTAAATTGTGAAATAGAAATGACTAGTTCAAATGTGAACATGTAGAATTACACACACAAACACACATATCCAGCACATAGCCCCAGAAAGAATTGTAGGGAAGTAACATCTGGAACTTACAAATCCATTTACAGCCACATACGTTGGTAAGCCACTCACAAGACACCAGTGATCTGCAGGAGGTGACCTTAAGTCAGAGAAGGAGACAAAAATCATCATTTCATAGTATACCATGAACTCCTACAGCTATTTACTATTTGAGCACCGAATAATAAGCACTTACGGAATTACTTGAATTTGTTCTTCTCCATGTAGAATATAATCGATTAGCTTATAAAAGTTAATTTCCTAAATACAAAGGGGAAAAAGCAACACAAGAATCTTAAACATACCAACATTTCATAATATTGTAATTTGGACAGATGAAGTATATCTACTCACCCGACCATCAGGGGTCTTTGGTCCTTTGTAAGGCTCTACCTCTCCCAATTTAACTGGCCATTCATCATAAAATTCCTGGAAATAATTGCATATTTATTGAAGGGGTTCCTGAAGGAAAGAACCTTCTGAAAACTTGGTGTCCTCCATATATAGTATTTTGGACTTCAATTCTCATCCTCGGCCATTAGAAAAGAGAAAAATCTGTTTCTGATAGGTTGCCTAATTCCTACAAAACTCAACCAGATATACTGTAAGATCAGTACACCGCAGCATCCAAAGGGAAGGACAAGACAGATGGGATGGGTAGCAAGAATAACCTTGGGAGGCAGGGGGAAGGCCACAGTCAGGATATTGGTCAGATGAGAGAAGCCTCAACCTGTAGAAGGAATGGAGATGCAGAAAGCATCTCAAAAGAGACGTTCTCTATTTAGAAAGAAAAGTAGAGAGTAAAGACTGGGGAGAAGGGAAATGCTTTCAGACATGCAAGATTCTGTGGCTGTAACCTTACAATAAAAATAGTCTTAGTACTCATGGATTTGGCTTCATGTCTGGACGATTGTCGAATGGCTGAAAATAGCATCCGTAGCTGTGAAATGGAAATCCCGTCTCTTGTGCATTGCATACCCAATGCATATAAAAAAGAGGGCAGGGCTTCCCTCATTCTGTAGTCTATTTTTGAGCCCCTTATCAGAACATTGGGACCAGGCAGGACAACTCTTAATATGGATAAAGCAGCGGGGTCCTTGGTACTCTCTGAGTTTGGTGGTTTCCTTGAAGACGTTTCATTACCAGACTAGCAACATTAGCACTACCGATATTACTCTGGGCTGATGTTGTTACCTAGTCTGGTAATCAAACGTCTGCAAGCAAGCCACCAAGCTCAGAGATTTTCTGATCTTTCTTTAAGACATTTTGCTTCTCATCCAATTAGCTTCTTCAGTTCAGAACGGAAGAAGCTGTTTGGATGAGAAACGAAATGTCTGAAAGAAAAATCAGGAAGTCCAATTGCCTTTATTTAAAAAAAAAAGCACCTTTGGGACAACCATGACCTGGATCAGGGGTAGGCAACCTTGGCTCTTTTATGACAGGGCTTTTCAACCTTTTCACCCATTGTACCACTTTTAGGATATGACAACATCCGAGTACCACCAGTCGCCTAGCAAGGTGTCAAAAACTTGATGACCAAAAAAAAAAAAAAGGAAAAAAGTGATGAAGTACAGCTAGTCCTCGACTTACAACAGTTTGCTTAGTGACTGTTTGAAGTTACAATAGCACTGGAAAAAGTGCCTCCCCAAGCCACAGCCGAGCAAGACACCTGCCTGCCTGCCCGGCAGCGCTCTTCCTCCTGTCCGAGGTTTTCATTGTTGTGAGCATTTCTGTTGAGGATTGGCAGCAGGGGTGGGGGTGGGGTGTTTGGTTTTTATTCTCGCCATTTGCTGGGTGGTTGCAGCAGGTTTTGGTCACTTCACATCACCCTGGGACACTGTGACTGTCATAAATATGAATCAGTTGCCAAGCATCTGAATGTAAATCACAAGACCCTGGAGATGCTGCAACATTCCAGCTGATTGGCACTTCTTCTGGGCTCATAAGCGCCAGGATCAGCGCCAAGCTCCAGCTGGAGCCTGGTACTGATCCTGGCACCTCCACAGAGCCCTGACAGCCCTGCAGCTCCAGCCATCTCTCGCTCAGGCTTGTGCGGTGCTGCCACCAGTTCAGCTCATTCCCCTCCCCCGCTACCACTTTTCTAGGATGGTCGGGTACCACCTGCCAGGTGCCAATGTACCACAGGTGGTACCCGTACCACTGGTTGAAAAGCGCTGTTTTATGACTCGTGGACTTCAACTCCTGTGTTGGCTCAGGAATTCTAGGAATTGAATTCTACGAGTCATAAAAGAGCCAAGGTTGCCTCCTCTTGACCTGGATGATTTAGAACCTTTACAAACACATTCACAAATTAAAGAGCACCAAGGAACCCACAGTTTAATCCTGACATACAAATATGGTTAAAACAATAGGGTGGACAAGAGTTGCCTCAAACAATAGGTTTTTGAAAGAGAAATAATATATCCATTGTAAACATGCTTTATCTGAAGAAATACAGTAACCTATGTTGATTGTAATAGAATTCATTTTCAAAGATCACGCTTTTCATTTTTTTTGTTTATGACTCAGTTATGATTTCTAGATCAGCGCTTTTCAACCAGTGGTACCTTCTGCTTGTAAATAAAATTATACTGACCTTTTCTTTGGTCATGTCCAGCAGACCAATGGAATATCTTTCGCAATTTAGATGTTGTCGAACAGTGTACATGGCTTTGTGAAACTGTCGCTCAATATCTGTAAGTTCTTCAAATACTTTGTTGGCAGACCATAAAAGTATCTATTGAAGAGAAGTCAGGGTGGGTTGGGGGACAATATTTTAATATGTGGCTAATGAGAGATAGAAAAAAAACATGATAACCTCTGTTCAAACTTTCAGGATATTTGTTATATTGTCTGGTAAACTCTATGATGTAATAGGCTATTTGGAACTAACATAGTTACCAAATATAGGCAATGGCAGCTTAACATAATCTCTTGGTAAGAGAAAAAATAAAACCAAACTATCCATACAAAATAATTACATTTAATTGTCTACTACAGTAGATAAAAATAATTTTACCTGACTCTTTCTAAGTTCAACGTTATACAGGTATGTAATATGGTTTTGTTTCACAACAAGTGAAAGGAAGTGAATGTATTTATTAAAGACCTGCAAAAAAATAGAAATAAATATACAACAAATTCTTGGACACCGTACAGCATCTCTCAACCTTGATGTCTTCAAAATATGTGAACTTCAATTCCCAGAATTTCCCAGCCAACCTAGCTAGGAGTTTAAGTCCACACATTTTAAAGTTGTCAAAGCTGAGACCGAATTTAAGCAATTACAATTCCATGAGAATGAGATGGGTGGCAAATAAATGTAATAGATAGATGATAGACAGCTAGATAATGAGATAATATGGAAGTTAACCTTATGGTTGCCTGACTCTTCCTGGAAGAGTTTGGCCTTCAGATAGAAGGCAATCAGGGTCTTGGTGTAGAAAGACTGGCAGAACCAGAGGGAGGGTGAAAAGAGGGATCAGCCTAGAATCACTACACAGCCACAAAGAAATTAAACCCAACCCCCCTTGAATGTCACTGATCCTTCTCTAACTCAAACCAAGTACAGATCATTAGTTAAAAAGATTCCTGTCTATAGAAATCAGTATAAATCAGTTAAATTGAACCTTCATGTGTGGATTTAATCTTTTCAACTGCCACTTGGGCCAGACGGAGGAGTCATCACTCAAATTAGGATTTTTAATTTTTTTTTTCAATTTTTCGGGAGTCAAGCTCTAAGATGCAAGTTACACCTTGAGGAAATGCTGCTTGACATGTCAAGTTTTAGCATCAGGAAAAAAAAAACGGAGTGAAAAAATTGCTCCTGCTAACTCTAGTGCTATCATATATCCTGCTCTTGAAATAATCATAGCAGAAGTAAATAATACTAAAATAATGGTAAGTTAATAAATACAATAACCAACAACAAATAAAGTACATACTTTAACTTGGAAAGGAACATTTCTGTCTTGAAAAGTATTGAATGTTTGGCTGGTTTACGTGATAAATCATCACTTGCCACCAGAATTGTAGGGAGCAGTGGCGTCCATAGTGAAATCAAGATGGCAGCCACGATTGCTGGATTAAAGCCCTTTCCTTGTTTAGGCACAACAACATATTTAAAAAGGCAGGGCTTGAATCACACAGCTGAAGCCTTCTTCTTAACGTCTGGATCTGTTCCCCCTTGCAGACGCCTCTGAGAGGCAGATGGCAAATACTGTACTGTAAACACATTTAGCTGAAATACACCTCTTTATGCTTCAAGTTTCTCTCCTGATGTGCATAAGAAATCCATTGGGGCCCATGTTAGGCTTCAACAACACTAAAATATAAGATGATCTCAAGCTGCTCACCGAAAGGTTAAGCAAAGAAACGTGTTTTCTTGAAAAAGCAATCCATACTTACATCTTCATCCTCCTTAGAGAACTCAGAGGCATTTTGTTTGTTAAGTGCCATGAAAACTGCAAGAACTTCCTTGCATTGCAAAATGGGAACACTGAGCATATTGTGGGTTGTATAACCAGTTTGCTTATCCACAAAGTCGGAGAAGTGATTATTCTGAAACAAACACGAAGTTAGTTTAATTTTCAAGTGTGACTCAGGATAATCCAGATGACATGTTTCATCTGCAAAGAACGGAATCGTTGCTACTCGTCTCGAACACCCCTGAGAGATAAGTCACACTTGGCCCTTAACATGGAGACGTGTGTTGAGGGAATGGCACAGTTAAATACAGTAATGGCACCTGCAAGAGGTATATATGGAGGCCAGTGATGAAACACACGTTGTATTATTACAACAGAAGCGCTGTCATCTACATATTTGCATGTGGTATCGTGACCCAAGGATGAAAGGGATGATCTATTATGACAGCATATTTTTGTCATTTTTGCCTTATATCCTTATCAGTTCCACTCCAATTATTCTCCAAATGTCTTCCAGATAACTTCACTTTGGATTTGAAAGCAAATAAATAAAAAAAATCTAATTACCCAGGGATGCTCACCTAGTGCATTCTAACAATGTGCCTTCTCCTAAAATCACACAGCAGGTGTGTAAGGCAATTGCTACATGATCCCTCTAGAACTGCAAAATATGTTTTTTTAACTCTTTTACAGAGTCATGTGAACGAGATTTATACTCCCTATGATTAGTAGATATCCTGCACGTATATTTGCCTTCATTCCTGAGCAGATATCCTGGTCACCCAGATTCAGCCTATGCCCAAATGCAGCTCATACGGTAGATGAGGTACCCCTTTTTACAGCGCATGTAACTAGGTTTTGTGTAGAAGAGAGAAGATCCATCAAACCCTGGTGGGCCAATATCCCACAGTACATTCTTTATAACCATAAGTCATTTAAATTGTATATATTATTACTTTGTTAATATTAATAGTTTAAGACACTTTTACTTTGTTGTAATTTTAGAAGTTTTAGAAATAATTGAGCCACCTCAATATCCCACCGGCTCCCTGACACTCACCAGCCCCCCATCCTGATAACAAAGCCAGATCTTTGAGGGATTTCTGGGAAATAAGGAGGAATGAAGCTGACTTCACTTCAGGGTTGAGAATGTACCACAAGACAAGTACAACAGAGAAGGCCCGCCTCCCTGGGCCTGCCAAAAGACAGACCTTGCAGCATACCTCTTTTGTTGGATCTGATGGGACAAGCGGATGTAATTGGGGAGATGTGGTCCCTTAGATAACCTGGCCCCATGCCATGAAGGGATTTAAAGATCAAAACCAGCACTTTGAATTGGACTCAGAAGCAGACTGACAACCAATGCAGTTTGTGGAGCAGAGATATAGTGTACTGTTTTAGCATACATAACTGCCCATGCCACTATATTTTGCACCAGCTGAAGCTTCCAGATAATCTTCAAGGGCCGCCCTATGTAAAGCACATTACAGTAATCCAATCAGGAGGTGACTAGGGCATTAGTAACTGTGAGCAGAGATCCCCGATCCAGAAATGGGTGTAATTGGTATGCAACACAAAGCTGTGCAAAGGCCTTTCTAGCCACAACTGCCACCTGCTCCTTAAGCAGGAGTCATGAATCTAGGAGGACCCAGATTGCACTCTGGGTCTGCAATACCTCATCCCATGGTGACAGCTTCACCCAACAGCTTCACAAAAATGTTGAATAAGAGCATGTAGAGCAGCAAACCCATCCCACATAGTAGAGTCTTGAGCGGGATCTCTCTTCCTTGAACATCCTCAACTGGATCTCACAACAACACAGTGCCACCCAACCCCCAATCCCCTGAGCTGATCCAAAAGTATGCTATGGTCAGTGGTATCAAAAGCTGCAGGGAAGTCAAATAGGGCAAGGATGTATGTATGATCCCCATCCTGCTTTCCCAAAGAGCATCTAAAACTGCAACCAATGCCATTTCCATTTCATTCCATTCCATCCCAACTGAAAGGGATCCAGATAACCCACTTCATCCAAGTTCTCTGAAATTTCCCCTCAACTACCTCCTCAGTCACCAGAAAGTAGAGATTAAATAATGGATGAAAATTGCCCAGTATACTGGAACCCAGTGTTGACTTCCAGAGGAGGGGGCAAAGCAAGGCCTTTTTAAGAGGTAAAGCAACAACCCTCATTCAAGTCAGAGTTCACAACTAGTGAGGCCACTCACATGACAAACCCCAGGCCACTTTCACAAGCCAGTAGAAGCATCCATCTAAAGAGCAGGTACATGTGCTCACAGTTCTAAGGACCCTGTCCATTTTCCCAGACCCAAGGGCTTCAAAACAATCACAAATAACAGGGCAAACTCATCCTCCCTGGGCCTCTTCTCTGGAACTACAACAAGGCTGGAGTCCAACAAATTTAAGCTACTTTGTCCAAAACTGTAGATGCTGAACCAATTCTTCCATACATTTCTGCAAGAAGTTCTCTGAGCCCTTTCTTTCCCAAGATGTTCACCCTAAACAAGGCCAGAGGATAGTAGTCCATGGAAGCAAAAAGGATGCAGAGGCATTGATGCTTTGCTACCTCAACATCACAAGGTAGGCCTTAATAGCAATCTAACCCATATTCGGTCGAGTTCACCCTTTGTTGAGCACCATTGTTACTCTAGATGTCTCTTCTCATCTTTTCATCTCCCTCAACTCATCCATGAACCTTAGCAAGTGACGGGATCCGCAAGAGGGGACAAATTGCATGGGTGCAATCCAATCAAAGGCCTCATCAGCTTTCTTATTCCAAGTGGCAACCAAGGCCTCATATGCAGTAACCAGCAGGAACCATCCCCAGCTCCCTCTGAAACCCATCTGGGCGATCAGTCACTGGAACAGACCAATCTAGCGGGTCCAGCCTCCCTGCAATGGACAGTGACTCTAAAGCAGACATGTCAAACTTGCGACATCATATGATGTCGCGCGACGTAACGTGACATCGCATGACCTACTGGAACTTTCCCCCCATTGCTGGCAATGGGGTGGGCACGGTTTCCTCGTGACGCGTCTGGCCCATGGGCCAGCAGTTTGACACTCCTGCTTTAGAGAATCCAATGCTAATCAGGATGTGATTTGACCATGAGAAGGGAGACATCAAGAACACCCCCATTTCAGATCATATAACCACTGCTCCAACAGGAATATCTGTCAGATCATCAGATTGTGGATGATCTGGAATACCCCATGGCATCATGATAGCCATGAATTCCCAAACTATCTCAGATCCCATTCCCAGAGAAGACAGATAGGGAATTCCATCACCAACCCAGAAATGGAATCAAGTTACTCAGGCAGGGAGGTTGCCATGCAGCAGAAAGGCTGGAACAACAGCAACAATCCCAAATGATCCCTAAAGCTCAGCTTAATGAACAGGGTCTCATATCCAGTCATGGACCTGACTCAAATTATTCAAGACCCGACCCATAATGGAGGGCACACACTCGACCTGGTTTTTATCTCTGGACAGTGGATTAATGATCTGGGTAGGGGGGATTTAACCATCCAACCCCTGTCATGGTCCGATCATTTTCTTCTCCGGCTAGACTTCCAATACGCCACCCCCTGCCGCTGGGAGGCAGAACCAACCAGGTGGTTCTGCCCTAGGTGCCTGATGGACCCCGAGAGGTTCCAGACGGAGCTTGGGACATTTCCTGCTTCCCTTGCCCACGACTCTGCCGAGGCCCTAGTGGTAGCCTGGGATAGGGCTGCTGCTGGGGCCTTGGATCGAGTTGTGCCTTTGCGGCCTCTGACCCAGCGCAGACTCCGGGTGGCCCCCTGGTTTACCGAGGGACTCCGAGAGATGAAGCGCTGGAAAAGACGCCTAGAGAGCTGTTGGAGGTCCAGCAGATCCGAATCTGATCGAACATGGCTAAGAACTTATCTTAAGTCTTACCTAGTGGTGATGGAAGTGGCAAAGCGTGCTTACTTTTCCGCTCTCATTGCGTCTGCAGATAACCGCCCAGCCACCCTGTTTAGAGTGACCCGCTCACTGCTCAACCAGCGACCGAGGGATGACCCCTTGCAGGGTAGGGCTGAGGAATTTGTACAGTATCTGCAGGACAAAATCGCTCAGATCCAGACTGTTTGGACTCTGACTGGGCGGAATCCGGTGGAGTGGAGAGGGCAGGTCTTGGTTATACCATTTGGGGTGAGTTTGACCCTGTGTCTTTGGATGATGTGGACAGGATCATGCGTAGACTGAGCATTGCAACTTGTTTACTGGACCTATGTCCTTCCTGGCTGGTTTCGGCCGTCGGGGAGGTGACGGTGCTGGCTCCAGGCAGTTGTCAACACTTCATGGTTGGAGGGTGTCTTCCCCTCCACCTTAAAAAAGGCAGTGGTGAGGCCCCTTCTCAAGAAGCCTGCTCTGGACCCGGCCTCCTTGAATAACTATCGTCCTGTCTCCAACCTTCGCTTTGTAGCGAAGGTTGTTGAGAGTGTCGTAGCGCGTCAGCTTCTGCAATTCCTGGATGAAGCGGACTATCTGGACCTGTACCAGCCTGGTTTCAGACCCGGTTACAGCACGGAAATGGCATTGGTCGCACTGGTAGATGATCTCTGGCAGGCCCGGGACAGGGGTTGCTCCTCTGTCCTGGTCCTACTTGACCTCTCAGCGGCTTTTGATACCATCGACCATGGTATCCTGTTGCGATGGCTCGAGGGGTTGGGAGTGGGAGGCACTGTTCTACAGTGGTTCTCCTCCTACCTCTTGGGCCATTCACAGTTCGTAGTGGCAGGGGGGCAGAGATCTACCCCGAGGCCCTTTCTTGTGGGGTACCCCAGGGGTCAGTTCTCTCCCCCCTCCTTTTTAACATCTATATGAAGCCACTGGGTGAGATCATCCGTGGCTTTGGGGTGAGGTATCACCAATATGCCGATGATACCCAGTTGTTTATCTCCACCCCGAGCCAACCCAGTGATGCCCTTGACGTGATGTCCCGGGGCCTGGAGGCGGTGAAGGAACAGGCTCAGGCTGAACCCCTCCAAGACTGAGCGGCTGTGGATACCAGCATCTCGTATTGTCCAACATGTTCCTCCTCTTTTGATGGGGGGAGCTATTGCCCTCCTCAGAAAGGGCCCGCAACTTGGGTGTCCTCCTGGATTCACAGCTTAATTTGGAGGATCATCTAACTGCTGTGACCAGGGGGGGCCTTTGCACAAATTCGCCTGGTGCGCCAGTTGCGCCCCTTTTTGGACCGAGATGCCCTATGCACAGTCACCCATGCCCTTGTCACTTCTCGCCTGGATTACTGCAATGCTCTCTACATGGGGCTGCCCTTGAAGTGTACCCAGAGGCTTCAACTGGTGCAAAATGCGGCCACGCGGGTGCTTATGGGAGTATCTCAATATTCCCATGTTACACCACTCCTGTGCGAGCTGCATTGGCTTCCGGTTGCCCTCCGGGTGCGATTCAAGGTGCTGGTAATTACCTTTAAAGCCCTACATGGCTTAGGCCCGGGGTACTTGCAATACCACCTGCTGCCAATGTCAACCTCCCATCGCCCGGTTCGCTCCCACAGAGTTGGCCTCCTCAGGGTGCCGTCGGCCAGGCAATGCCGGCAGGCGACCCCCAGGGGGAGAGCCTTCTCTGTGGGCGCGCCGACCCTCTGGAATGAACTGCCTCCGGAGCTGCAGACGGCCCCTGACCTTCGATCCTTCCGCCACGACCTGAAGACATAGTTGTTCCAACAAGCGGGCCTGGACTGATCATGGTTTTTTAAATTTGGTTTTTATCGGCTTAAATTGTCCTTTATTTCTGTATCTATTGTTTAATTCTTTTTTAATCTTTGTATTCTATGTTTTTTAATTTTTTATTGCTGTGAGCCACCCTGAGTCCTTAGGGAGAAGGGCGGCATATAAATTTAATAAATAATAATAATAATAAATAATAATAATAATCTGTGGAAAAAGCACCCTGAAAGCCATAAGGGATTCCCACATGACAATTCTGCCACACCCCACCCACTTTGAAGGGGAGTTATTGCTTCCCTGAAAAACAAGAAGTGGAAATAATGCTGTTATTATGAGAACACTCTCTTTCCCGTTTCCAGGAAGATTCGCTTACTTCAGGAGAATAACCAACTTCGTATAGCAAAGCTTTGGGTGAAGCCCAGGAAACCTCACCAAATAGCCATTTTTAAATCCTAAACAAGAAGAAATTATTAAATGATGATTTAGCCTTAGTAAAGTTGTAGTTTACACATTACAGGAGGCTAAACAGCAGTAATACTAAAAGGAGCTTCACTTGTGCAGTTATGGCCACAATCTTGTATTTTTTTGATACACTTCCCACTCCTTCCAAGGGTCGAGGGAGGGAATTTTATTTTGAAATGCAACTAATTAGGCCAGGATGGGCAGTATGAAAAACCATAAAGATGTACCTGCTTAAACGTAAAGGATTATTCTTAGTTTAACATACAGTTTATGAGGTCTGCTTTGGAAAGATCTAAAATTTTCTGGGTTGCTATCATCAATTTGTTATGCAGATTTGTAGAGTCCAATTCCTGTAATTCGTGCAGTAAAACTGGAGTTGCTGCAAATTTAATCTTCCTTTGTTAAGAAAGGGCATTTCTTATGAGATTTCAGTATTGGTTTTGTTAAAAAGGGGTTCTTAAGTATAATGCTTCCTGTTCTCCTCCTGAGAGGATTACCATACCTGGTCTGTAAAAACCCATATGGCCATTAAGAGATATAGAAAACTGATCTGAGTAAAGTTTTGGAGGCTACGCATGGTCTCCCACACTAGGAAATTATCAAATCAATATGCAATGTCAGGTTTTTTACATACTGTAAAAGCAGAGAGTAGGAGATACAGTTCAGCTATTTCTGGATTTCCAAGTTGAGCACATGGGAAGAAACCAAACAAACACACAGGAGGAGCTCCCACATCCACAGCTTAGCTGATTTTGGAGACGAATGGCTTTATCTCTGGAGGGCTTCCTAAAATGGTTTTGTGTTAGCTCTAAAAGTTTAATATTACTGTTCGTTCGGCTAATTTCACATCATATAAACTATGGTTCATGATCTCCTGCTCAAATAAGATGCTGCATTCTAATCATCCGGAAACAGCATACTTTTTTCACAACACACACACACACACACACACACACACACACAGAGAGAGAGAGAGAGAGAGAGAGAGAGAGAGAGAGAGAGTGGGGGAGATAGAGACAGAGCAGTGATGATAGGAAGAAGGAGTATGAGAAGCTGGAGGAGTACCATGGCCTGAAAGAAGAGGCAGTAAAGAGAATGTGGAAAGTAAAAAATCAAAGTGGTCCCTGTGGTGATAGGAGCACTTGGGGCTAAGCTGAGATTGTATCTCCAACAGATCCCAGAAACAGTATCAGAACAATGGGTCTGGAAGACTGCAGTGCTAGAAATAGCTAACATACTGCACAGAACTCTCAAACTCCCGGGCCTCTGGTAGGGGATTTGAGATTGAGGAAGATACATGCCACCTACAGAGATTATGCAATCAGAGGTTATCTTGTTTCCCTCCAATGATTAATCGGAAGACACAGAGAATATCATCCAATCAATGTTTTGCTCCAAATTGCCACTGGTTTTAGAGTATGTCCACTCACCCTACTCCCAAAAAAAGTATGTCCACTCACCCTGCTCCCAGAAAAAGTGGGGATGGAGTTAAATTTCTGGTGTCCCTGCTGTGTTTTTAATAGTTCATAATGTAATCATCGGTGATACAAGAAATGTATGAAAATGCTCTGTGCTTAACCAAAAGCATGTCTTTCTTCGAAACATATGCATATGAATTACATAGAGATTCTTTTTTTTAGAAAAAAATGCTAAAAGTGATTTCAGCCAAGCGGTTCTTAATAAAATTTATTTCCAGTGATGATGCTAATTAAGAAGCTATATTTTCAGAATTCCCTTATGTAAATGTGATGATGATGGCAGAGGGAATTTTGACTGAAGAATGAAATATTTAAGATAGGACATTATTGGTATGAATAGCGGTGGTTTCAAAATTATAATAGTGAAACAGTTCAGAAGTGCAGGATTATGTCAACAGGAAGGGATCATATCAAAAGGAAGAGATTAGTAAATGGATGCCAATATTACGTTCAAATTTTAAATTTAAAAATTTAGTCTAAAAATTATATTCAAAATCTGCATTGGGGATTGGATATGCAGACAGAGGTGGTACTATAATGTTCATAGGTTACATTAGTTACTAAGACCTCTTTCTTACTCTTGGTAGAATCAAACAATCCAACTCTTTACATTTAGTTCAAAAGATACACACTTTCTGTAGGAGAATCTGTAAAATACAATAAAAATTCATAGGGACATGTTCCTGAAGTGATGTCCTTTAAATTGGAGGATAGAGAAGCAGACTAGAGAAATCCCAGTGTATCAATAAAAATTACATGAAACTGTTTTTTTTAAAAGAAAAAAAAGGCAAACTAATAGGCTGCATCAAATAGATAGATTAATTTTGTTCAGGATTAGTTTTAGATATGCCTGACCAAATGGATCAGACTGATTGCCAGTTCGCCCACAGAAAGGAAAGGAAAGGAATAGATGTCAGGATTTAAAATTCTACAATAAATTTCTTCCAGACCCACAAAGCAGACTTAGTATGAAAATCAAAACTGCTGTATTCATTTTGGCTGCAATTCAGGATGATACCCAGGAAGCAGATTATATTGTAGATCCTTGTTTAACGCTACACTTCTTATTTATTTCAGTGGGTTTCCCCAAGAGAAAATTCTTAATGGATTATGCTCCTGGTTCAGAAATAATGGGAGAGGAGAACATACCAGACAGACTGGAATTAGATTATTTGAGCCGCAGGCCTCTTGTGAGTCAATCAATCTTTATCATAGTCAAAGACTAGAATTGGCCCATTGTGGTTTGTTTTAGTCAAATATCTCTCTCCAGCACAAAAATCAACCTAGATGCTGCAAGAGAAATATCAAGCAATATTTGATGCCTTGCCTGTTGCTATCAACAAGGGAGCTTGGTAGATAATCCTTTTAATTCATAAAGTAGATTACAGGAGAATAGACCAAGGAGATCAAAAACAATCTTCTCTCATTCGACTTAGCACAGTACTTCTAATATTCATGATATAGGGAATTCCCTCAAAGTAAAATAGGGCAATCTTCTCAAATTATACAGAAACAGATATCTGTGTATTGTTAAATAAATAAGACTAATTTCAGCCCAGTTTGAAATCTGGAGGGGCATTAGGCAGGAACTTCAACTATCTCAGATATGGATTTGCTTTAGAAATAACAGGTTCTTCCCTTTTCTTTCCATAGTTGAAATAATGCTCTAAAATGATATATTTTAAGATGCTGAAGAATATGAATTGTTAAATAGTTTTCTATTTGAAAAAATAAATAAATGTTGTGCCAGGCATTTCAGGGACTTGGCACATTTAAGGAAGTGTCTATAGTTCTATGCCTCCAATTTTAAAAAGTCTTTACCCAATTCCAGATCATAAAATGACTTTATCCATTCTCCAACTCAGAAAAAGCTCTTACTCACCTTCCTTACATCTGGAACATTAAATGATTTCTTAGTATGAGCAGTCCAACCTACTATCCCGATGTCCAGAGGAAAAACAATTTCTCTATCAGGATTCACCAAATTGTCATCATAACTGGAAGTAGGGGTGACATCAAAGATTCTGGAAGCTAACTCTGGGGCACCATTGCGGGAACGACAAATAAACATGCTACACTTGTCAGCTGCCAGTAACTGTGCCAACCTTTGCAGGACTTTATGTGAGATCTTTTCCATGCAAGCTTCATCATCCTGGATTTCGGAAAGCAATTCAAAAAGTATCTCACATTCTTCTAACTTGGTCATCTCTTTGAAGGAGACCCCTTCCTTCAGATCCTCAGGGTTGACTCTGAAGAGGTTTGTTAATGCTTCTGGGCGAAGCCTTTTATCATAGAACTCCTTGGCAAATTGTGGGTTGTTTTCCAAATATTTTTCAACATCTTCTTTATTTATTTCACCCATCCTGCTTGGCTTCTCTTTGGCAGATTGTTGTTGTTGTTGTTGTTGCTGTTTTACTCTTGCATCACCACTGAAACGCAGCAAAAGTCTGATTTTGCTTCTAATGGGAAAATGGTACGTTGTTCATTATATCTCCAGCAACCACAGACTCTGGATTTGTTCTGTGGGCTTTCCAACCTTCTAAAACCCTTGAAGTATGACAACAGTCCAGTAGCTTATGCCTTCTTAAGTGAAGGATCCAGTGACTGCTAATTAAAGAGTTGTCAGGACACTAAACCCTTCAGCACTCTTAACCTGCCGATTCTAAATCAGACATTTAGCATGATAAACCAATCCAGCAGTTCTTACATAATGCACAGTATAGAAAATACACCTATAAGTGTGTACATGTGTATTTTCACTTGCTTTGGCTTGCTCTTTCTTGTTATTAATTTTCCCATAGAGGATTTGCATAGACAATGTTTCTCTTCCTGGAGGTCTACATCCGCACACAGAGACTCTTTTCTGTATAAATGATTCATAGATCTTGGATACACAAAGCAAGCTAGGATGCTTTTAAAGGATTGATACTGCTTTCTCCATGGAAGGAAGTATGTGGTGCTAAAAAACATAGTATGGAATTAATGTACCAAATAAGAGATCCAGTTTGTGCAATAGTTAAGGCATCAGAGTAGAAGATGGGGGGCGGGCATGAGTTCTAGTTCCACCTTGGGCATGAAACCAGCTAGGTATCCTTGTGCCAGTCACTCTCTCTCAGCCCTGGGCAGGAAACAAACCATTTTTGAAAAGCCTTGGCAAGAAAACTGCAGGAGCTAATCCAGACAGTCACCAGGAGTCAATGCTCATTCAAAGGCATCCAAACATTAAAAAAACAACAGCACCCATCCAGCTATCCAGCTCTGAAAAGAGAGGAATTGCTACCTGCTGATAAGCTGAAATACATAGGATGGGGCAATAAAATATTTTAGGTTACCATACTACATAGTATAATAGTATTTTACTATTACAATTAAGGGAACTTGTAAAAATTGGCTGGCTTTGGCGCTCTCTGAGCTTGGTTGTTTTTTGTTTTGCAAATCTCATTCCCTTCTAGAATTGATGATATTACCTAGGTGGATAATGCAAGAAAACAATCAAGCTCAGAGAGTACCGAGGACCCCACAGTCAACCCTAAGCTATAAATATTCTCTTGTTTTGGTACAATTGACTGTATTTTTTATTTTAGTAAATATGGAAATATGATTTAAAAGTGTATTATGTGACTTTATATTCAATATCATTATAAGATCAAAATAAACTAGATCCATTTAAGTTAGGTGGAAAATTCTGATTGACTGAAAAGATTCAGTTGACCTTTGCTCCCAACTCCTGCTTAAACTTACCTAAATATTTTGCTATTATTGTTACTATTTTCCTTATGGTTGGCCTTATATTATTACTAGAACTAAAGTCAGAAATCAAACTATGATCATTTCAATAAAATGCATCATATATGATGTAGTACAACAAAATTCCCAATGCATTGTATCCTTTACTGTGATATAGTATGTGAGCAAAATGAAATATTAACTTTTATTTTTATTTATTTATTTTATTTTATTAGATTTATATACCGCCCCTCTCCAAGGACTCGGGGCGGTGTACAGGGCAAAAACACTAACGTCACACAAGATATAAAAATTAAAATAAGATTAAATCAATAGCCCTAAGTAATAAATACATTCTAAAATTTAAAATTTTTAAAATTTAACTCTAAAATCCAATCCCTCAGTCCAGGCCGGCCTGTTCAAACAACCAAGTCTTTTACCTATTTTAAAGCCAGGATTTGGGTTATTACATTTTCTTTCAAAATTAATAAAAATCTTCAAACTTTCATCAATAATTTTAGGTCATTTTTCTCCTCTGCCAAATTATTCACTCATAGGTAAACAACAAAAGAGGAGCTAGAAAATATCTAACAGAAGATAGATGACTGTTACAGGTGAATTGGCATGGAATGAAATTTGAAGCTGGGCAAATCCCTCAAAACAGTTGCTTAGGACTATGTGAAATGCTGTTATGAATATTATTAAACAATACTTAAAACACATCTTTTCCTGGGTTGATGTGGCTGCTTTTGGAAGCTGTTCCCTGTTTTCTCAACACAAGTGTGCGTGCCCAGCCATTTTGTTTAATTTCTTTTCCCCTCTGAAAGAATTCCAAGCATAGTGAAGCCCCACAGCTAGTCTGAATGCCCAAGATTGATTTAAGATGCTGAAATGGCTTAACAGTAAAGGGTTACTTCATAGATCCATGCACACACGGTTTGAGAAATTCTTCTACATTCTCTTGTATCTCTCATGATAGATTAACACTAAGGGTTACTGTATATGAGCTGCTTGTTCCAGCACAAGTATGTCCATATGGGCCACTAGGCATCTCTCCAACATTGCCTTCTTTGTGTCTTCAGTCACCTGGAGGCCAACATAATTAATAATAATAATAATAATAATAATAATAATAATAATAATAATAATAACAACAACAACAACAACAACAATAATAAAGAAGAAGAAGAAGAAGAAGAAGAAGAAGAAGAAGAAGAAGAAGAAGAAGAAGAAGAAGAAGAAGAAGAAGAAGAAGAAGAAGAAGAAGTAGTTGGAGGGGACCTTGGAGGTCATCTAGTCCAACCCCCTGCTCAGGCAGGAATCCCCTGCTCAGGTCAATCCCCTGCTCAGGCAGGAAACCCTATACCATTTCAGACAAATGGCTGGCTAGTCTCTTCTTAAAAACTTCCAGTGTTGGAGCATTCACCACTTCTGGAGGCAGGTTGTTCTACTGGTTAGTTGTTCTAACTGTCAGGAAGTTTCTCCTTAGTTCTAGGTTGCTTCTCTCCTTGACTAGTTTCCATCTGTTGCTTCTTGTCCTGCTTTCAGGTGCTTTGGAGAATAGCTTGACTCCCTCTTTTTTGGGGCAGCCCCTGAGATATTGGAAGACTGCTATCATGTCACCCCTCGTCCTTCTCTTCATTAGACTAGACATACTGAATTCCAGCAACCGTTCCTTATATGTTTTAGCCTCCAGTCCCCCAATCATCTTTGTTGCTCTTCTCTGTACCCTTTCTAGAGTCTCGACATCTTTTTAACATCGTGGTGACCAAAACTGGATGCAGTATTCCAGGTGTGGCCTTCCAATAGTCTTTTCCAGGTCTAAGTATGCCAGCCGGTAGAGATTGTACTGTTTGATTCCCCTGTTTCATTTCACTTAATTGAAGATGACTATTTATGAACGTGAAAGGAATGTTCCCATCCTCTCTAGATGTTGCCTTCCAAAGCTATTTTGTCTTGGGCTGCCAGGAACTTTTGGAACTTGGGCTGAAGGAACTTTGACCAGTGAATCTCTCTGTTTTCCTTTGTTTTCACAGTAGAAGACTATGAACCTTAGTGCTTGTAATTCTTTCACGGGGTGGGGGGGGGAGGGAAACAGACTAAGCGAAATACCTGGAAATGCCCTGTTAGGCTCTTTTCTCTTTCCCTTGTTTCTCTTCCATTCCGTGACCTGAGATCAGTTACGAGTTTTGTAGAAAAGAAACCAAAAGACCAAGTGGAAAGAATTGGACTGTTGGAATTGGTGAAACACTAGACTTAAAATAATAATCACAGAATGTGCTTTGTTGTTGTTGTTGTTAACAAGTTCACTGAATTTTCATTTCGCTTAAATTTTGACAAGAAACATCACTGAAGTTTAATAAAATGCCGTTTTAAAAGCAGGCGAAATTGACTAGAGTTCTGTTAATTTCACTTTCTAACACCAGGGAGAGGAAGGAGAATCGAACATGCTTGCTTTTGTTGTGGCTTAGAGACCATGCCACTGACGAACACGTCAAAGGGGAAGTGCCAAGTAGAAGGCAGCGTCAACGGAGGAGGCCTGACGTAAAGGCTTATCAATGAAAGCCACATGTCCTCAAAGACCCATACATGAAGAGGAATGCAATTGGTGGCTGCCTTCCTACAACAGTGGGAGGGGTAAAGACAGAATCCCAGGCTATCCCTGAAAGCCAAAGCACAGGAAAGGGCTGAAATCTGGAAAGAGGTTTCTTAAGCTGACTTCATTTCCAGCCTTATTTACGCAAGGGAGCCAAGCTGCTTAAGGCCACAGTGGAAAAAGCCTTAAGAGGTATGCATGTTTACGGACATCTAAGTCTCTTAGAATGTAATAAGACCAATTTCAAATATTTATTTGTTTTTAAATACATATTTGTCCAGCCTTTTGCCCAAGATAATTAGGGCACTTTTCAATAAAAAACAACAACAACGAACCAAAATAACAAAACAAATCTAGGCAATCTATCTTAAAAAAAATAAAAAAAAATAAATCACCCATTGGCGATGGAAATAAATAAATAACCAGTGAACATCAGCAGTGATGAATTATTTTATTAACATGGTATTATAAGAGGAATGTTCATAACAGTTAATTATCTATTTCCTGGTCTATTTATTCAGATAATTCCAAATAGCACCAAAAACATGTTTGCCAAAATGTTCATCTTCCAAACGAGTGCTGATCCCTTTATCCCTTTATTAAGTTTCCTAATCAAAAAAATTGGTAACAATTCATTCTTAAGGAGAAGAGGGAGATTCATGTGTCTTGATTCTGTTTTCAGGGGAGACATTACGGCACCGCAACACCGCCACCACCACCATCATCATGATTAAATCTGAATTTTAAAGATGTGAAGAACTAGCTAGATTTTGTTATGATTTTCAGGCAATTTTGGCATTCCCAGAGCTTGCTATTTTGATACAGATGTTGCTTTTTGTCTTTGATGTTTGTGGTTACTATAGCAAATGCAACTATTTATGGAATCATTCTTCACGATGCCTCAGCCTTGAGCTTCTGTAGTACGCGGATCGTCTAAGAAGGATAAAAGATGAGCAAGTGATTACTTAAATAGCTTCAAGTGCCAGGGAAACGCCAAAGGTATTTAGGAAGTTCTAGTGGTTCATCCAGTATTTACATTTAAATACTGTAACCATAGCAATAGCAACAAGTTTATCCTCAATGGCTCAGTTTTTTAAAAAAAGAAAGAAAGAAAGAAAAAACGCTGGTTTTGTAACATTGTCAGTGCAACCCTTGACAAGATATTTAAGGTTAATTTGATCAACCGAGAATTGCTGAATACTTCATTCACCGCTTTTACAGTACCAGGCATTTGAAAAGGAAGAGCTTCTTAAATTTCCTTTTGCACTTTATGTTTTACGCCGTATGAATGTTTGTACTTGGAATGAAGAAATGATCCAGCTTTTTTTAAAAAAAGTAGTGATACCAATCCAGAGCATTGAAAAAGGATCTTTAATTACCATTTAAATACTCAAACTGGAATCAGGGGTAGGCAACCTCAGCTCTTTTATGACTCGTGGACTTCAACTCCCAGAATTCCTGACTCAGGAATTCTGGCAGTTGAAGTCCACGAGTCATAAAAGAGCCAAGGTTGCCTACCCCTGACCTAGACCAGGAGTAGGCAATCTTGGCTCTTTTATGACTTGTGGACTTCAGCTCCCAGAATTTCTGAGCCTGCATAGCTCAGCTTGGAAACCTCTCTCTTTCCCCTCAGCATGGCTGGCTCAGGAATTCTGGGAGTTGAAGTCCACGAGTCATAAAAGAGCCAAGGTTGCCTACCCCTGGACTAGATCAACTTCAAATACAATTTTATTTCTGATAAAATTTGTAGTCAATCAATCTATCAGAACGGGATCTTGGAAATCTTCTAGTCCAACCCCCTGCTGAAGCAGGAGACCCATACCATTTCAGACAAGTGACTGTCCAATCTCTTCCTAAAAACCTCCAGTGATGAAACACCCACAACTTCTGAAGGCAAGCTGTCCCACTGGGTAATTGTCCTCACTATTAGGAAGTTTCTCCTTAATTCCAGGTTGTTTCTCTCCTTGATTAGTTTCCATCCATTGTTTCTTGTGTTGCCTTCTGGTGCTTGGAAAATTAGTTGACCCCCTTCTCTTTGTGGCAGCCTCTCAAATACGGGATTACTGCTATCATGTCACCCCCCCCCCAATCCTTCTTTTCTCTAGACTAGCCACACCCATATCCTGCAACCGTTAACAGAATAACAGAATTGGAAAGGAACGTGGAGGTCTTCTAGTCCAGGGCTTTTCAACCAGTGGTACATTGGCACCTGGCAGGTGGTACGCGACCATCCTAGAAAAGTGGTAGCAGGGGAGGGGAATGAGCTGAACCGGTGGCAGCACCGCACAAGCCTGAGCGAGAGACGGCTGAAGATGCAGGGCTGTCAGGGATCAGCGGAAGGGCCAGGATGAGTGCCAGGCTCCAGCTGGAGCTCAACGCTGATCTTGTCGCTTCTGCTGAGCCCATAAGAAGCATCGATCAGCTGGAATGTTGCAGCATCTCTAGGATCTTGTGATTTACATTCAGATGCTTGGCAACTGATTCATATTTATGATGGTCACAGTGTCCCAGGGTCATGTGAAGTGACCAAAACCTGCTGCAACCACCCAGCAAAGGGGTGTGTGTGTGAATAAAAACCAACACCCCACCCCACCCCTGCTGCCAATCCTCAACAGAAATGCTCACAACAATGAAAACCTCAGACAAGAGGAAGAGTGCCACCGGGCGGGCAGGCAGGTGACTTGCTTGGTTGTGGCCTGTGGGGGCACTTTTTTCAGTGCCATTGTAACTTAGGTCACTAAGCGAACTATTATAAGTCGAGGACTACCTGTACTTCATCACTTTTTTCCTTTTTTTTGGTCATCAAGTTTTTGACACCTTGCTAGGCGACTGGTGGTACTCGGATGTTGCCATATCCTAAAAGTGGTACAGTGGGTGAAAAGGTTGAAAAGCTCTGTTCTAGTCCAACCTGTTCAGATACTTTGGAGAATAGCTTGACTCCTTCTTCTTTCTGGCAACTCCTGAAATATTGGAACACTGCTATCATGTCACCCTTAGTCCTTCTTTTACTGATTGATTTCGTCAGTTTTTGCCAGATAGTACGATTAAGGTAAGAAAATTTTAAATTGTGGCATAAACTCCATAGTTTAGTTGGAATTATGGTGTTATATCATATTCCAAATATAGGTGTTTTTTTTAAAAAAAAAAGTTACATTTCAACTGCAATAAGCAGCAAGTCAAGATTTCCATAGTTAAGCACTGTCACTTTTTTAATAGCTACAGACCTGATATACTGGTGATAACTGGAACTGGAATTTCTATTATTATGTGATAACAATCATGTGACAGGGTGCTGGGACAGATGGAACTTCAAGGACCAATCATAAGGACCAATCATAAGTTCAATGCTGTCATAACTTTGAATGGTTGCTGAACAAGTAATTGTTAATCAAGGGCTACGTGCATAAGATCCAGCATATCAGAAGTCAAGTTGTTTCTGTTAGAACAAAATAGCTTTGGACTTTATATATGATCATTCAGTTCATCTGAAAACTAGTGATTCACTTACTGCTGAGCTTAATAAGATTTGCTTCATGTTGACAGAGCATACTGTTAGAACACAACCACTGAGAACACTCAGTAATGGCTAAAATGGTTTAAAATGATGAATACATAAAGACATGTTGGCTTGCTCGAGAAACCATGGTTAAAACAAACCATGGCATTGCATGCCGAATGAGTCAACTCTAAAGAGTGCTGACATGTTTTTCAAGAAGTTAAGTTGGCTTTCCTCTTGATCCTGATACTGTTCTTTAAACTTATTTGTTTCGACTAAAAACGTTGATGTATGTATGTGTTTCCTGTCCAGTTGAGGCTACCTGTTTAAAGAATATTTAACAGGCTTTTCTAAATGATTACAGACATGTTGAAACTTCAGAATAAATATTGACTGTGAGGAAATGCCAATTTGTTTGAAAAGGAGGAAAAAAACCTTATATATAATAATGAAAGAAAACTATCAACAAGACAGGGGAGTGCATGGTGAATTCCAAAGACTTTGATTTGCTGATCTCCATGATCACTTTTGACATGCCTTTTAATATCTTTCTTGTGTCTGTTGACTAAAACCAAAACCAATATTCTGATTGTACCTCCATAGCAATGGATACCATCTTGAAAGCATGGCATATCAAGAGCTAGTAACATGGCATTCATCTCATACTGTATGTAACAAAACAGTTTAAAACAAAATCCATATATCCCACAAGCATTGATATAATCCATTTTAACCACTCAGGATTCTTTTATTGTGTTACCTTCTCATCTTGAATTTATGGATACAACAGACTATAGCATTGGGGTTAGATGTGGTATATTGTCTAAGGGCTGCTGCTGGGTGACCTCTCAGATGACTGGAGATACCGTATTTTCCGGCGTATAAGACGACTTTTTAACCCATGAAAATCACCTCAAAAGTTGGGGGGGTCGTCTTATACGCCCAGTCGTCTTATACGCCGGAAAATCAGTGAGCCCGGGAAGGCACGCCCTCCCCTCTCACTGTGGAGGAAGCAGGGAAGGCTGGCATCTGGCGGGAGCCGGCAGGGCAGTCCTGCGCACGCACGCACGCGCAGGACTGCCTTGCCGGCTCCCACCCGACGCTCTTCCCTCTTGAGGCAGCATCGCTCCCCGGCTCCTAAGGAGTCCTCGGGGATGCTGCCTCAAGAGCCATGGCAGGCGCCTCACGCTCTTCCCTCTTGAAGCAGCATCGGCGGAGCCGTCCGGCGTCAGGCGGGAGCCGGCAGGGCAGTCCTTCCCTCTTGAGGCAGCATCGCTCCCCGGCTCCTAAGGAGTCCTCGGGGATGTCCTTAGGAGCTGGGGAGCGATGCTGCCTCAAGAGGGAAGAGCGTCGGGCGGGAGCCGGCAGGGCAGTCCTGCACGCGTGCGCGTGCGCAGGACTGCCCTGCCGGCTCCCGCCAGACGCCAGCCTGCCCTGCTTCCTCCACAGTGAAAGGGGAGGGTGTGCCTTCCCGGGCTCACTGATTTTCCGGCGTATAAGACGAAAAATCTTGAAAATCATCTCAAAAGTTGGGGGGTCGTCTTATACGCCCAGTCGTCTTATACGCCAGAAAATACGGTAACCTCGGTGTATCAAATTAGGAAAGATCCATACACAGTCTGGTGCAATGATTGTTGTTTTGTTCACAAGAAAGACCTCATTTGTTCTTGAGTAAGCCCTTCACACTGACCTCAACATTTGAGCTGCCGTAGGAAGAGGTATGTGTAGGAGGCACAGACCAGGTCAAAAGCTGCCTTATGCAATTGTGTTTGTTATGCTGAGGGCTTCTTAGCATAGATCAGTGATGGTGAAACTTTTAGAGACCGAGTGCCCCCAAACCACCCCCGCCCTGTCCCCGTCCTGCCTGCTCCGCCCCTGTCCTGCCTGCTCCGCCCTGCCCCCAGACTGCCTTCACCCCACCCCCCACCCTGCCCCACCCCACTCCCCCACCCCACCCACCCGCAGGGCCACTCACCGCCTCCACGGCCCACTGCAGATTACCCAGGCAGCCCGGCAGTGCCATGGCAGCCACGCCCTCCACCTGTGCCCCACAGTATCATCTGTGCGCGACAGGGCGTGAGGGCAGAGTCTGGTCCCTGCTGTCCGGCTGCCATATCCTTGGCTGTGCTGCTCCATGTAGGCTGCGCCAGGGGGTGAGTCTCTGAGGGTGACTCTCCTCTGGGGGGGCTGCTGGTGAGGAGGGGGGCATGGGGGGAGGCGGGTCTGGGGCGATGGCACATGTGCCCACAGAGAGGGCTCTGAGTGCTGCCTCTGGCATGCATGCCATAGATTCGCCACCACTGGCATAGATTCTTACTTGTTGCTCAGGTAGAAATACTTTGGCAAGCTTCAAACATTATGGTATATATGTTGTGCCTACCCCAGGGTTTTGCTAGAAACTGCAGTAATGTCTAATCCAGTGCTTCTCAATTTTGGCAATTTGAAATATGTGTGGACTTCAATTCCCAGAATCCACACACCCCTGTCATGCTGGTCTAATGCATTATGATGTCATTGCACAATGTCCTCAACTTACGACAGTTCATTTAGTGACCAAAGTTACCTCAGCACTAAAAACAGTGACTTATGACCATTTTTCACACAACCGTTGTCGCTTCCCCATGACCATGTGATCAAAATTCGGACGCTTGGCAACTGACTCATATTTATGACGGCTGCAGTGTCCCGGAGTCATGTGATCCCTTTTTGAGACCTTCTGACAAGCAAAATCAATGGGAAAGCCAGATTCACTTAACAACCATGTCACTAACTTAACAACTGCAGTGATTCACTTAACAATTGAAAGGTTGTAAAATGGGGTAAATTTCACTTTATTGTCTCACTTAGCAATAGAAATTTTGGGCTCAATTGTGGTTGTAATTCGAGGACTACCTGTGTATAATGTGTCAGTGACATCTTGGTATCACAATTTGCATCAGTTACTTCCCTGCCCAACTTTTCCATCAACCCAATATGGATGTCCATAAAGTGGCTGGGAAAGATTTGGGGATGAAAACCCCAGCTGCTCAGAGTTCCTTCGAAACACAAGATGGGGAGCAAACAAATTTGATAATAAAAAAAATGGAAGTGTCCTGGATTTGGCATTTCCTGGAGGAACTACTGAATTATTGAATGTGAAATATTTTGAACATAAAAAAAGATTTATTAATGCCATAAAAGGTAAAGGTAAAGGTTCCCCCGCACATGCATGCTAGTCGTTTCCGACTCTAGGGGCCGGTGCTCATCTCCGTTTCAAAGCCGAAGAGCCAGCGCTTGTCCGAGGACGTCTCCGTGGTCATGTGGCCGGCATGACTAGACGCCAAAGGCGCACGGAACGCTGTTACCTTCCCACCGTAGTGGTCCCTATTTTTCTACTTGCATTTTTACGTGCTTTCGAACTGCTAGGTTGGCAGAAGCTGGGACGAGTAACAGGCGCTCACTCTGCTACGCGGCACTCGGGATTCGACCCGCCAAACTGCCAACTTCAATTTCTATAATAACTTATTTGGTAGATATCTGTATTGATACGACTGCTTCATTTGTACCCTATATATAGATGGAAGATGGAGTCTCAAAAATCCATCATTCTCCATCTTGTTGCTGATACATCTTATGTGAAAGGCAGCTCATCCCCAAGACCACCTTCTGCTCTGTCTCACAGTCACATATAAAACACCTATTCCCCCCCTTTTTTAAAAAAAAAGATAACTAGGCCT
This sequence comes from Vipera berus, assembly GCF_964194415.1. Lineage (NCBI taxonomy): Eukaryota > Metazoa > Chordata > Lepidosauria > Squamata > Viperidae > Vipera > Vipera berus. The sequence goes on along the minus strand of NC_138207.1, from coordinate 73,466,664 downwards.
GCTCATGGGGAGGGGAACCAATCCAATCACCATCCTGTAGCAAAAGATATTGCCGTACAATGGATTATTGGGTCTTCTTTCCTACCACAATTCTATTTTTTTTTAAAAAAAATATTTTAACATTCAGAAAGGCCCGAAGGATCAATGACAACGCTGAATGAATGAGAATCCTTTTTGCCAGCAATATCATGAAGTGTTTCTAACCATGCCCAAATGAGCATGAAAACAAGGAGAGTTCTCAGAGACACTTGCAGCCATCAAGCCCTCTTCTGAACCATAACCAGAGCTGGCTGGGTGAGTCTTGCTTTCTTGACTTGGCTTTTACTCAAATGGCGTTACATAAACCAGAGGGACCCCTGTTGTTCTAGAATCCAAAGAAGAGTGTGTGTGGCTGGGGATCAAAGATCATGGCTGTCACTGCTGTTTGCTTCCCCAGCCTCCTGCTGCAGAGTTATGCAAGATCTTTGTTAGGACAGCTTGGCCAGCAGCTGGAGTTAATCTAACGCCTGGTCTCTGCTTGCTTCCCCCTCCCAATTCTGCTGCATGGGAGGGGGCTTACCAAAGAACTGCTTCACCAACCTCACCCAAGGTTATTAAAGCTCCTGTCCTCTTCCTGTTTGCTTTAGAACTTAGCTGCTGGGTCTGCGTTTCTCTTCCACAGACAAGTAACTTCTTTAATTATTGGAGCCTCTTTCTCTGGGGATTATGATATACAGAAGATGACCTCAAAAGGTCCCAGTACTACCCTGATTCAGAAAGATGATTTTAGAAGAATTCTAGTACCCTACTTAGGGGGCTTCATAAGATTTATCCTTTCATCTGCCATATGCCTAATAGAGTCTGTTCTTCATCTTTCCTTCAGGTTATTCTGGACAGTCTTCCTTTTCTTCCCCATTATGATTGGTACGTATTTGATTTTTGTTGCAGGCACAAAGGAGCAAGATGTCTTGTAGGAATCCAGATCTTGCCTGGTTGATGCTAGTGGGGTTCTTGGCATTTTTGGATAGCAGATGTCAAGCTCAGCGGGACTGCCAAGTGAGCAGCTTCACAGTACAGGAAAACTTTGATAGACATCGAGTAAGTATCCCGCCCTCATCTTTTCCTTTCTCTAGATATTCTAGTTTGCTCCCCTACAGCCCATTCCTGCTGTTTTTTTTCTTTTTTGCTGCTTCCACTTTCCAAAATCTTCCCCAGTTACACGAAAGAATCTTAGCTGCCTGCAGAGTAAGCCTGATAGAGTAGGGCTAGTCTAGAGAAAAGAAGGGTTAGAGGTGACATGATAGCAGTGTTCCAGTATTTGAGGGGCTGCCCCAAAGAAGAGAGGGCCATCTTATTTTTCAAAGCACCAGAGGGCAGGACAAGAAACAATGGATGGAAACTAATCAAAGAGGGAAGCAACCTGGAATTAAGGAGAAGCTTTCTAATAGTAAGAGCAATTAACTAACTTGCCTTCAGAAATTGTGGGTGCTTCATCACTGGAATTTTTAAAGAAGAAACTGAACAGCCGCTTACTTGTCTGAAATGGTATAGGTCTCCTGCGTGAGCGGGGGTTTTGACTAGAAGACCTTAATTTCCTGCCCTAACCCATGGGATTCTGAATGTGGCTGAACTACAATTTTGTGCAGTCTGAAACCATTTAGAGGGACAAAGAATCTCTATCTTTGAATTCATAACCATACCTAAATATAACTCTACTGCTTCTTGGGTTGCCAAATGTAAAAAACAGTAAAATCCTTTAGGCAGGTGGTGTAATCTTCAAGGTCATGTGTTCTACTGCTGCTAAATGGATAACAGTATTAACATTGCGTGAAGCTAATTCGTGGTTATCTCTCTTTGAAACAGAGAAAGGCAGTTAGTTGTGTTCATTGCTCGGCAAACTGTTCTTCCCATTTATTTTCAGAAATAAATTTCAAAGGGTGTCAGTCTCTTAGAGAAATCACATTTGTGAATTGTGTTACATGTGTTTACATTTCAAATAACAACAGTAACTTGGTTTTACCCGAATTTCCTTCTTGGGATTATGGTTTCTCTAAGACAGCCTATGTATGTAGATATTTCACCTGTATGTAAACTCCAAGTGAGTCATCTTCTATTATAAAGGCTAGATCCCAGGTTTTCTTATTGACAGACTGAGACAAGGGGAAGAGAATTGGCACCACTTCCTCATCCGAATCATTCATGTGTTAATCCCAGAAGGTTCAGTTATCTAACCCAGTTTATCTCTGCTTTATCCGTGCTAGAGATGACAGGAAAAGGAAAAGCTTTCTAGGTCACTTCCAATGGATAGCAATTGTTTTTGATACTGATCTTAATTTTGGCTTGACTTCAACGATGCAGTCTTTACTCTTACATTTTGTAATGGGCCTTTTCAATGCTGTAAGCTGCCTTGAGCATTGTATAAAGGTGTGGGATGCATTCTAACAAATCAGTAAAAATAAAATAGAGAGACAAGTTACTTTATATGCAGAAGAGCACATTTCATGAAATATAAGGCACAGATCTTTAGGACTCTGAAAGGCAACAGGCATCAAACATTTTAGACTTCCTTTTCTAAGATTGCAGAGAATACTTCAACTTTGATTTTTCTGGGAAAGACAAATCTGACATTGGATGTTTCTTACTAGCAGGCAACTTTCCCTATCGCTTTTCCTGGTGTAGTAAGGAAATCAAAATTAGATATGTAAGGAAAAGGTATGGAAATGCCGGATCTAGTGTTTTCCTTTATTATTGGCTCATAATCAGTGGCTAATCTGTGTCATCCCTGGAATGGTGTATATTTATACCTTCCCATTGGTTTCATAATAACGTAGGAACTATCTGGTAAATAAAACAAAGGTTAATTATTAAGTTTTGCAGAGTTATTGTATTTGGTTCACCCCTCTTTCAAAGGAATAGAATAGAATAGAATAGAATAGAATAGAATAGAATAGAATAGAATAGAATAGAATAGAATAGAATAGAATAGAATAGAATAGAATAGAATAGAATAGAATAGAATAGAATAGAATAGAATAGAATAGAATAGAATAGAATAGAATAGAATTCTTTATTGGCCAAGTGTGATTAGACACACAAGAAATTTGTCTCTGATGCGTAAGCTCTCAGTGTACATACAACAACTGGTATGGCTTATATAATAGATGCACAAGATACAACAACAAGTGATAAATCATAGATACTAATAGGAGAAGGTAGTAGGAAAGGAAAGAAGAGAAGATGTGAAGATGAGAAGGATAATATCAATAGAGCCCTACTACATGGGTAATCTTTAGGCCTATAATCAGAAGTATGGCTTGTAAGTGGCACTCACCAACTTAATCTGGAATGTTATTTTAAGCAAAATTAGCTGAGAATCAAAGTTTGTTTAGTTTCGCTCAGAATGTTTTGGGGTTTCTTGAAATATTGAAGACTGGAATTTCATTTTTGTTACAAATGTTAATGACAGATGAACATGGCTGCAATGGAAACTTTCTTCATTGGCATTTCATTTCCTCATATTTGCATTGCATTTCCTCATATAGACAGGTCTGCTAAGGAGTTTTTCCCCCCCCCCTCTTTTTGGCAGTATGCTGGCACCTGGTATGCCATAGCCAAGAAAGACCCAGAAGGACTGTTTCTTCAGGATAATGTGGTGGCCAACTTTTTTTTGGATGAGAATGATAAAATGACTGCCACTGCCAGAGGCCGAGTTGAGCTCTTTGGGTGAGTCTTGAGATCCAGCTTCCTTCACAGAAGGTCCAGTCGTATCATTAGGGAGGATCAGGTTGCTCTCTTAGCTACCTCGGGGCATCAAACTGGTAGGTTTTAGAACGTATTACTATTGCAATAAGGACAAGGCAGGGGAGACAATCCAGTGGTGATGGCGGTGTTAGTTTCCGCCTTATGCCAAAAAATCATGTTTGGCCTTGATTATTAAACACTTTGACTTGTGTTGGTAGGTGCAACACAAGAACTAAAATGGCTGTTACTCAAGTCAGAAAAATCATGCGATCCAGCCTATTATAGTTTTTGCCTCTCTTTCACCTGCTTACCTTCTTTTATTCCTTGATGGACCTTAAATCCATCTCTCCTTCTTTTCAGTAACTGGAACATGTGTGCTGATATGATTGGCACTTTCACCGAGACAGAGGACCCTGCCAAGTTTAAAATGAAATATTGGGGTGTGGCCTCATATCTCCAGAAAGGAAGTGAGTATACCAGGAAGAGAGCTTGCTACTCAGAGCCCTGGCTACCTTGGACTGCTCAAAGTCCAAAATTCAATACATATGGAAAGTGCCAGGTTGCCGGGGGGGAGGGGAAAGTTATGATCTAGTCCAGGGGTAGGCAACCTCGGCTCTTTTATGACTCATGGACTTCAACTCCCAGATTTCCTGAGCCAGCATGGCTTGCTCAGGAATTCTGGGAGTTGTAGTCCATGAGTCACAAAAGAGCCAAGGTTGCCTACTCCTGACCTAGTCTCCTTTACTTTGTGAAGAGATGTTGGTCAAATCTATAAGCATTAAATACAGTAGATGAAAGCAGAAGAAAATCTCCTACGCCTGCCCACAGAAGCTCCAGCTAAATTTAAGGAAGTTGCTCAGAATAGACTGACATACCATTTGAACCATTTTGTTACTTACGTTGCTGAAAACCTGGTTTTAGCGATCCCTTGAAGTCTTCAGAAAAGGCAGGTGGAATTGCCTGCTTTTTTCAGGTTTTTTTTCTCTTTCTCCAGAAATCATCAGATATTACTGGCTATTTGTCTCCAGTTTTTTTTTTTCATCTCCACCTTCAACAGATATTTAACCTTTGGTCTGCCACGATATCACAACATTTTGCTTCCTAAAAGTTCTGGAGTCCAAAGGCTGGTATCCTTGTCTGGTCATGTTAAACACTGAATTTGGTGCATCCTCTGCATTGTATCTTATCAAAAGCTGGCTCCAGTCTTTTAGAACGGAAGCTGATAGAAGTTCTTTCCCCTCCTAAAGTTATTTGATAACTTGAAAGATAATGTGCTCCTAGTGTTGATTCCTATGTAAATTTCAGGACTTTTATCACTTAAGCCTGTCCATTCCACGGATGTTAAACTTTTGGCTTCTTCAGCACAATAAACACCATTAGCAACTTTTCTGAAAACCATTCTCCCTGTTGTGTTCACCAGGTTGACTTGCCATTTGGCTCTGAAATAATGTTTCAAAATCTAATTTCTATTCATAATTTTTCTACATACAGCATTAACATGTATGCGAGCAACTAAATTGCCTGTGCATTTAAACATTTCAGAATCAGTTTTGAATAACTGGCATTTTCTAATACCAAAATAAATCTCCTATCTGATAAAGTTCAGTGCCTGAGCAGCAGTGCTTTTTACATTATTAAGCAGATGCCTACGAAATAAGTTTTGCTCAAGAAGAAAGAGTTTTAAAGTGAGTGACAGTGGATTAATATGTGATGATGAACTAATAGGCTTGGTGGAATTAAAAAAATGCAGGTAATCCTCATCTTATAACTATTTGTTTAGTGACCATTCAAAGTTACAACAGCACTGAAAAAAGTGATTTGCAACCAGTCCTCTCACTTAAAAATATCATAGCATCCCCACAATTACATGATCAAAATTTGGGAGCTTGGCGACCAGCATGAACATACAACAGTTACAGCATCTTGGGGTCTTGTGAAACATTATTAATTTGGACTTAACAACTGCAGCGATTCACTTAACAATCCTGGCAAAAAAGGTCACAAAATCAGGCATGATTCAATAACCACCTTGCTTAGCATCATAAATTCTGGTCCCAATTGTCCTATATGTTGAGGTCTACATATAAAGTGATACTGAATTTTCACTATGCTTTATCCTAGATGATGATCACTGGGTTATGGCCACGGATTACGATACATATGCTCTACACTACTCCTGCCGTAATATTACTGAAGATGGGACTTGTGGTGATAGCTACTCGTTTTTGTTTTCCCGGACTCTAGATGGGCTAACACCTGAAGCACAAAAAATTGTCAGGCAAAAGCAGGTGGAACTCTGCCTAGACAAGCAATACAGGCGTATTGTACATAATGGTAAGGAATATTTTATTAGAATTTACAGGAAATCTGGCTAAGGACAGGATAGAACAGGGGTAGGCAACCAAGCTGGCTCAGGAATTCTGGGAGTTGAAGTCCACAAGTCATAAAAGAGCCAAGGTTGCCTACCCTTGGGATAGAGTAAGAACAAGAAAGGTGCTCATTCTAATGGGGTTAGAATTCTTAGTGGCACACAGATGCCACAATCACCTTAAGATCCTTGATAAAAACAGGGCCTGTCTTCCAGACAGATTGTGGAAGAAAACAACACTATGAGTGAAAGATGGAGAATATATTACATTATGTATCTCCTTGAATGGGCAAAAATTAAGTTCCTAATATATTTGTCTAGATCAGTGTTTCTCAACATCACCCAACCTTTGAGTTGCATGGACTTCAGCTCCCAGAATTCACCAGGCAACATCTTAAAGTTGTGAGGTTGGGAAATACTGGTCTGGATCATCATATGCCTTAAGACTAGCTTTCACCAATCTGATACGTTGGGGTTATTACTCTTAGAATTTCTAACCATGACGCCTTTGTGGCTGGGAAATTTGTAGGTCCAACACAAGTTACATCTGCTTCAAGTTATATTCATGGCAAACCCTAATACATAAAGTTGAAGAGGTGCATCTGACGAAATGATCAGATCTGAGGAGTAGATCACACTAGAAACAAGTTTATAAACCTACTTATCCATCCTGAATGCCATTCTTTCATACAAGGTTCCAGTCAGTTGCTGTGATCTCAGGTCTACCTAGGCCAAAATCTCAGGGGACCAGGGGGAGGGAATTGGAAGGCAAACTGGGCATGCGAAGACTCATGAAAGGGATAAAACAAAACTTGGCCATGAGTTAAACACCAGGTGTTGTTTTTTTTAATAAATGATGGAATTGAAAAAAAAGGAGGCCTAGAGGGATTTCTGCTATCCCATATTAATTCAACATTTACCAGTTTTCTCAAATATGATTTACATCCTTTCCTCTCCAGTCCTTTTGCAAATAGAGGCAATCTGGCTTGTTAATTTAAATTTGGATTATTCTCCCTTTTTGTTAGGAAATCTCTTCCTGAAGTTCTGTGACCCACGGAATATCTGTTTTTCCATCTTGAAATTCATGTCTTTTCCCCACTTCCTTAGTTCAATTAACATTATAGCAGCTGTCATTATAACCATTCACACAATATCACCCATCCTGAAAAAAGCTTTAACATATTACACATGGACGGTTTGTCTATTCCAGTATTTCTCAGACTTGTCAGTTTTAAGATGTATGTATTATTCTTTGTGAAGAGATGCGGTGGCTCAGTGGGTTAGGACGCTAAGCTTGTCGATCAGAAGGTCGGCAGTTTGGCAGGTCGAATCCCGAGTGCCGCGTAACAGAGTGAGTGCCTGTTACTTGTCCCAGCTTCTGCCAACCTAGCAGTTCGAAAGCACGTAAAAATGCAAGTAGAAAAATAGGGACCACTACGGTGGGAAGGTAACAGCGTTCCGTGCACCTTTGGTGTCTAGTCATGCCGGCCACATGACCACGGATACGTCCTCGGACAAGCGCTGGCTCTTCGGCTTTGAAACGGAGATGAGCACCGGCCCCTAGAGTTGGAAACAACTAGCACGCATGTGCGGGGGAACCTTTACCTTTACTATTATTCTTTGAGTCATCAAGAATGAAATTAAAGACATTCACAGTCTGGTAATTTAGCAGGAAGGTTTGTACACATCTGCAGCTGTGGAAACTTACTATACCATATTAAATCAAATCAGTTCCCTTTATTTTGTAATGCATTCTGGGAATTTTAGCATATTTTCTTTCTCTTTTTCTTTCTTAGGATACTGCGGGTAAAGACAACATACTCTATGGAAAGCAGGAAAGCATATTCTCGATAGTTAAAAAAGATTTTAAAATGTACTGTTTTGAGAGACGTCCTTCATTTCATTTCAGTTAATTCATGGATTCATTTGGATCTTAAGTATACTGAATTACATCGTTTATCCTTTCACTGGTTAATAAACTAAAATCAATGCAATAGCACCATGACTGTGTTGTGAATGTGTATTTATGCATTTGGGGTATAGAACTAGCGTGTTGTATTTGCAGTGATTAAAAATATAAATCTAAACTTTCAGTGCTAATTATGTGTTGTGTCCTTTCTCATTCTACAAATGATCCACAAATATTAATGTGCTGGCAGAATTTCATCTCATGGTCAGGGAAAGTATATCCTCATCTTGACCAACTGCACCACTTTTCTTGAGGAAGGAGAAGCTGAAACATAAAAATATTATTGCAATTTGTGCACATGTTGTATCTTTTCTCAAGATACGTGTCCATTTTTCTTGAAGGTATGCTATTGAGTATTTTATATTTTTCATACATTTTAGGTGAACATGATTTGTCAGGGTCCTTTGATCTACAATAGGAACATGAGAAGCTCCCTCACACTGAGTCAGATGGTAGACCAGGGGTCTTCAAACTTGGCCCTTTTATGACTTGTGGACTTCAACTCCCAGAATTCCTCAACCAGCGTGCCTGGGCCAAGTCATACAAGGGCCAGGTTTGAAGACCCCTGTACTAGACCAAAGAAATCTTCAGAAGCCATTGGTTTTTACATTTTTTACACTGCCTTTATGATTATTATTTTAATATAAAGAACTTAAGGTGATGAACGTGCAACATACTCTTTCCTCCTCCTATGTTCCCCGCAAGAACCAGCTTTCTTAGATTCCTGTGACTAACAGAGATCTGCCAAATCTAGGGCTCATATTCAGCCATAAAGACCAAGAGGCAAAGTCTAATCAGACAGAGGAATTTGCTTTTAAACTGGTAATTTCAAATGAATATTCATCAGAATCAAATCTATCCGCTTATGATTCTAAGAGTAAGGATGCTAGCTAAATACACATGTATAATTTTAAGTCAGGGATAATTAATCTGTTCTTTCTACTGGTGTATAGGGACATGGTGGCTCAGTGGGTTAGGATGTTGAGCTTGTCGATCAGAAGTTTGGTGGGTCGAATCCCGAGTGCCGCATAGCAGAGTGAGCGCCTGTTACTTGTCCCAGCTTCTGCCAACCTAGCAGTTCGAAAGCACGTAAAAATGCAAGTAGAAAAATAGGGACCACTACGGTGGGAAGGTAACAGCGTTCCGTGCACCTTTGGCGTCTAGTCATGCCGGCCACATGACCACGGAGACGTCCTCGGACAAGCCCTGGCTCTTTGGCTTTGAAACGGAGATGAGCACCGGCCCCTAGAGTTGGAAACGACTAGCACGCATGTGCGGGGGAACCTTTACCTTTACCTTCTACTGGTGCAGGTTTTCACAGCTGGTGTCAAGCAAATGATGAGATTTGGGACTGAATAGCCACGGTCTATGTTTCTGGTATCTTAACATTTCACTGGTGTCTGTGGCTGGCATCTTCAGAGGCAGAGTGAGAGATTTTGTTGTGTACTTCGCAGCAGCTCACAGAAAACTAAACACAGAACACCGACTGGGTAATTGTGTTTGAAGCTTGTAAACTGATCTCTGGTTGGTCCATGTCACAGGAGTCTTAAGAAAGCTGGTTCTTGATTGATTTGTCTTCTAGATAGACTTCTCAATAGTTCATTTTAAAGAAACTCCAAGAGAATTGGTTCCTGATTGGCCTTTGAACCAGCCTGCTATTAGTCCCTACAAAGCAGACCAATAAAAAGTTCCTTTGAACAAAGAATCAATCAGCAGCCTGGGTCAAGGGCAGAGCCAGGGCTTTTTTTCTCATAGAACGCTCAGAACTGCGTTCCGGCACCTTTTTTTTGCAAAAAAAAACAACAACAAACCAACAACCCAGCTCCCTTATTGGTTTTCCTAAGCCTATTGCAGGGCTAGCAATCTTGGCTCTTTTTTATGACTCGTAGACTTCAACTCTTAAGAGCCTTGGTGGAGCAGTGGGCTAATGCCTCCTTAAGTAACACCAGCTGCCTGCAATTAGTGCAGGTTCGAATCCCACCAGGCTCAAGGTTGACTCAGCCTTCCATCCTTCCGAGGTAGGTAAAATGAGGACCCAGATTGTTGGGGGCAATTAAGCTGACTTTGTAATAATGCCGCTTGGGGCGTGTGTGAAAGCCCTAATAAGCAGGCATATACATAGAATGAAGGCTACTGCTAAGCTTGTAAGCCGCCCTGAGTCTTCGGAGAAGGGCGGGATATAAATGGAATTAAAATAAATAAAAATAAAATAAACTCCCAGAATTCCTGAGCCAGCCATGCTGAGGGGAAAGGGAGAGGTTTCCAAGCTGAGCCATGCTGGCTCAGGAATTCTGGGAGTTGAAGTCCTTGAGTCATAAAAAAGAGCCAAGATTGCTAGCCTGCACTAGGAGGAGGTCGTTAAAATTATTTACAGGATTACTTCTTTAGGAACTAAACTTTTAGAATCTAAAACAGCTAATTCAGAAAAGCCAACAGGAAAGAACCTCACATTTTTCATCTGCTTCTGTCTTTTGGAAGGTAAAATTAGATAACAAAATAATATATTTCTTATGTTAACATCTCTGCAATGAAATCAAAAGTAACAGGAAAGAAATGAGAAACATTTTTCTCAATGTAATATGTCTAATTTAGCTGATTCTAGAAAAAAATAGTATCTTTTGTACACTCTTGAAAACTATTTTGAATCTAAACAATTCTTAAGAATGAAATATTCTTAATTTGGACTTTACTTTTACTGTTTGGGCTGTTGTGTGTTTTGAAAAATAGATTATTTAGAATCTAGTTATGTTGCACTTCAGTCTTTAAATAATTAACCTAGTATATACATAACAATATATGATGTTTTCCCTGGTGAGCTTAACATCAATAACAACATTTATTAAAAAGGCTAAAATAATTTCTGGGGGTATTATCTGTATAGTAAAATTTTGGACAAGCAGTGATCATGTTACATATGTGCATAAGCGTAGTCAGTAGCATATGCCTTTTTAAAAATATCAAACATGCAAAGAAAGAAAAATAAGTCCAAAATATCTGTATTACATCCAGAAATGCCAACTTTGCAACCAATATTTCTCATGCATAACTATGGCACCCTAAGGATACCTGCATACATGCAAATGTTTCTCTGGGATCAGTAACACAACCGGGATTGCTTTTTCCTTCCAGTAACATATACCTAAAACCAGTTTATTGCATTTGGCAATTTTACTAAAAAAAATCTCATTCATTTAATTTGAAATCAAGTGAAAAATTGATTTAAATTATTTTATTAAAACAAATTAATGGCAATTCTTTTATAAAAAGTTGCCTCAAACAAAATGAGTTTGACATGCCTGCTCTAGATAGTTGAATGCTCCAAAATAAATTCTAGACCAGGCCTGTACATGCAGCCTACCAAGCACCCTTGGACAGAGCACAGACTTTTTCTTTTTAAGTAATAAAATCACCACCACTGCACTGAAAGTCATGTGGCCTAGTGCCTCCATGGCTTACCATGACCACAAGCTCCAACACTGTAGATGCTCCTTTAGTCACCAAATCATTGATTAGCCCACCAGCATTCCTTTGCAGACCACAAAGATTTTTAATTTTATCAGAGTGGGCCTTTCCTTTCTACAAGATAATAATAATAATAATAATAATAATAATAATAATAATAATAATAATAATAATAATAATAATAATAATAATAATAATAATAATGTTGGAAGGGACCTTGGAGGTCAATCCCCTGCTCAGGCAGGAAACCTTATACCATTTCAGACAAATGGCTGGCCAGTCTCTTCTTAAAAACTTCCAGTGTTGGAGTATTTACCACTTCTGGAGGCAGGTAGTTCCCCTGGTTAATTGTTCTAACTGTCAGGAAATTTCTTCTTAGTTCTAGGTTGCTTCTCTCCTTGACTAGTTTCCATCCGTTGCTTCTTGTCCTGCTTTCAGGTGCTTTGGAGAATAGCTTGACTCCCTCTTCTTTGTGGCAGCCCCTGAGATATTGGAACACTGCTATCATGTCACCCCTCACCCTTCTCTTCAATTCCAGCAACCATTTCCTATATGTTTTAGCCTCCAGTCCCCCAATCATCTTTGTTGCTCTTCTCTGTACTCTTTCTAGAGTCTCGACATCTTTTTTACATCTGGTGACCAAAACTGGATGCAATATTCCAGGTGTGGCCTTACCAAGGCATTGTAAAGTGGTATTAGTACTTCACGTGATCTTGATTCTATCCCTCTGTTAATGCAGCCTAGCACTGTGTTGGCTTTTTTGGCAGCTGCAGCACACTGCTGGCTCATATTTAAGTGATTGTCCACTAGGACTCCAAGATCCCTCTCACAGTTACTACTATTGAGCAAGGTACCACCTATACTATACCTGTGCATTTGATTTTTCCTGTCTAAATGTAGAACTTTACTTTTTTCACAATTGAATTTCATTTTGTTAGATAATGCCCAGTGTTCGAGTCTGTCCAGATCCTCCTGTATCTTAAGCCTATCTTCTGGAGTATTAGCTATTCCTGCCAGCTTGGTGTTGTCTACAAATTTGATGAGTTCCCCATCTATCCCCTCATCCAAATCGTTGATGAAGATGTTGAAGAGCTGCACAGACCTCTTCTAGATTTTCCCCTTGCCTTTCCGAGTTAACTCTTTGGTCTGTCATTGAGCAAGAATTGACTTTGTAGGGAAGCATATTATCATTTGATGTATATTTAACATATGTTTTACCTTTATTTACCAATTATATAATATTTGTATGCAATCCACATGGCGAGGTTTGGGGAAACTTACAATAGAAAAAATATATTTTTAAAATCATAAGATTAAAACATCGCCTGGCCTGTACCGCCTCCGCTGCCGCATTGCGCAGCCCTGCCATATAGAGTGGGCTCTGCTGCTCCCACAGCACCAGCTGTGCCGGCTCCAGCCCCAGGGAGGGGAGCCTGCCGCCAACACCCTTCGCACCTGTGACTGCAGCAGCACCGCCCCCCCCATAAGTCTGCGGTCAAAAATGTTGAATGTGACTTCCTAGAACAATGTTTCTCAACCTTGGCAACTTGTGTGGACTTCAACTGGGGAATTTTAGGAGTTGTAATCCATGCAACCTAAAGTGTCAAGGTTGGGAAACACCATTCAAAAGGAAAATTGGCATGTTAAAAAGTGGTATAGTCCTACTTAAGTGGTGAAATCTCCCAGTAGCTGGGCATTTATTCCAGTGTATACTCACTCGTATGAAATCAACAGTCTGTGTGAACCTGTTGTTAGGTCATGGATATACGCAAGGAGATCCTGAGGAAATCATTTTAATTAGATTAGGATGGTATAATATGTAGATGCTCCCAGTTAAACTGTTTTAATGCAAGTTTATTGTTATCAGGTTTCTTCATCCATGTTTCTTACCAAAGTAAACGAAACCACAACAGTCTCTACGAATTGATTGTTTTCTCAGCTATTTACTTCAGTTCTTAAAAAACTGTTGACCTTCTTTTTATGAGGAATACCACACAGTTATCTGGTGATAGCAGATACTGTGAAATGTTTTCCATTTTGTTGCTTCAGGGAAGTGTCCGTTGTAGTCTCTTTTTTCCCAAGAAGATTTTGGCAACAGAAAAAGATTTGCCTCCAACCATGTTTAAATTGGACTATATTGTACAAAACCGGGTTGACGATTGAATTGGAAAATGTAAACGCCATTATCCAGAAGAAAACAAAGGAGGCAATGTTCACATCCGGTTTGAACTTCTGTACTAAAATGAGGAGAATGGTGATGATGATGGGGCTCCACATGACAAAGAAGGAAATCATCAGGAGAAACAGAGTACGAAATAATTTGAAATCTTGCTGGGAAATGCGAATGTGATGCCTCTCCGAGTAGGCCAGGCCCTCCTGCAGGCGTCTCCTTGAGGCCTTGGCAATCTGCAAATTGAAACATAGAATATCTTTTCAGGCATTATTCCACAGTGGAAAGTTAAGCCTTGAGAATTATCTCTCTTCTCTCTGAGAAGGTTTCAAAAATTTCATGCTTGGGATTTCTTAATCTTTTAAAAATTTATATTTTTTTCCCTGCAGGCTCACAGAACTTTATGAAGTGAGCCCAAGATGACAAAAAAGGGAAAGACCACACCTGGAATACTGCATCATCACATTACAAAAAAGATGTTGAGACTTTGGAAAAAGTACAAAGAAGAGCAATTAAGATGATTAAAGGCCTGGAGACTAAAACATATGAAGAACGGCTGCAGGAACTGGGTATGACTAGTCTAGAGAAAAGAAGGACTGGGGGCGACATGATAGCAGTATTCCAGTATTTGAGGGGCTGCCACAAAAAAGAGGGGGTCATCTTATTTTCCAAAGCACCAGAAGGCAAGGCAAGAAGCAATGGATGGAAACTAACCCAGGAGAAAAGCAACCTAGAACTAAGGAGAAATTTCCTGACAGAAGAATTAATCAGTGAAACAACTTGCCTCCAAAAGTTGTGGGTGCTCCATCACTGGAGGTTTTTAAGAAGAACTTGGACAACCATTTGTCTGAAATGGTGTAGGGTTTCCTGCCTGAGAGGGGGTTAGACTAGAAGACCTCCAGGGTCCCTTCCAGCTCTATTCTGATTGAAAGGATGGAAGCTGACTAGACCAGCATCTGAAGTAAATGTTATTTCACTAGAGTTGATGGGAAAGGAGTCTCTCTCATGCTAAGCACAGTAGATCATTTAAGAGCAGCTAGAGCAGCAAGCCTGCAACTGAGAAAATGCTGTTGAGGCATCAAAGAGAAAATAGATGGGGTCCTGCCATGTGGTCTCTCAACTTCTGCTGCCTGGTGGATCAATCTCACCATTTCTGTTTCTTGTTACCCTGAAGCTCAAATTATTGTGGCTGAGGAATCTTGATGGAATGTGGAACAGCAAAGAATTCATGCTCATACTACTGCAGCCATGGCAATAATGTAGCATTAAATAGGTATTATCATACCTATCAAACTTATATCAACATAGTATTATAGTTCACAAAGTCATTTCGCACAGGGAACTTTAGACCCAGTCTCTGATATTTACAAAGTCAATATGAAAGAATTGAGACATACTATGCTGTACCGGTATCAACGAAAAGATTTAGCTTTATACATTTAATTAGGGATTAAATGTATTTGTGAGACTCTGATAGAGCTACCATATCTGGGCTGCAAACACTGAAGTGACCTTAGCTGACAGCAAATTGTTAAGGTTTTTTTTGCATCACTGTGCCATTTAGTGACTTTAGGATTTCTGCCAATCAGATATGAGAGTCCTATCAAAGAAGTCCATTCCTTAACAGGTAAGTCCTCAACTTACAAGTGTAGTGGTGCAGTGGTTAGAATGCAGTATTGCAGGCAAACTCTGTCCACAGCCTGGAGTTCAATTCTCACGAGCTCAAGGTTGATTGACTAAGCCTTCCATCCTTCCGAGGTCAGTAAAATGAGGACCCAGATTGTTGGGGGCAATATGCTGACATTGTGAACTGCCCAGAGAGGGCTGTAAAGCATTGTGAAGTGGTATATAAGTCTAAGCGCTATTGCTATAACAAAAATTGGGGCCAGAATTTTTGTTACTAAGCAAGACGGTTGTTAAATGAGTTGCATCTGATTTTATGACCATTGTTGCCAAAGTTAGGCAGATCACTGCAGTTGTTAACTGCATCATGCTGCCATTAAGTAAATCTGGCTTCCCCCCTTGGCTTTGCTTGTCAGAAGCCAGCTGGGAAGTTCACAAACAGCAATCACATGAGCCCAGGATGATTCAAGTGCCCAAATGATGATCATGTGACTGTGGGATGCTGCAACAGTCATAAGTGCGAGGAGCGGTTGCAAGTCACATTTTTCACTGATGTTGTAACTTTGAATGACTGTTAAATGGATGGCTGTAAGTTGTGGGCTACCTGTATGATGATGCAATGCTAGCTTCTGGTCATATTTTTTTTCCTTTAGAGACAATAAGAAAACTTCCATTCTAAGCAGGCAGGGCATGAAGTTCCCAGCATCTGAAGAACGTTTACACTGCATAGGAAAATATTTGCTATGACAGAAAAGGGAAAAAAGGTTCCTTCTACAATCACTAAAGATGCTGTACATTCTAAGTCAGAAAGCTGTGATGTTCCATGAATTGCTGAACTATAGTTCCAGCAAATCCAGCCAGGATGGTCTCTTGTTTGGCTACTCCTTTATTTGGACAAAAAAACCAGAACATCCTAAAGACATGTTTAAAATGGCTCACTTTAAATAATAAAAAAAATCCACTTGGAGCATTCAGTTACAGCAGCCTTTTTTAAGCTGCCACCTCACAGACATGTTGGTGCATCAACATTTCTAAACTGGATGTAAGAGGTCAGGCATACAGCAACGATTAATTTAACTGCACTGATTACCAGCCTACTTTGGACTTAATTTAAGCTTATATTATGACCTTTAAAGGCTAACTATTGGCCACCAGATCTGGGATTTCAGAAATCAGTAACTGATAGCAGAGAGCAACTGCTTTTCGCTGCTCTATGAATGTATTAAAATGTGATTTGAGTGTTTTCTATATTACTTTGCTGCCCTCTACCAGCTGTCTGATTTTTGCAAGCCAAATCTGGTTTGGAATCAACCTATGGGTTAAAAGATTTCCTGCTTACTCATAAATCTACCTACCTTACAAATACAGATTGAGCAGCTTCGTTTCAATTTCACTTCCTACATAGGAATTCTGTTACTGCCCCAAACGGGCCTAACTCCTGCTCTCTCTGCTTTCAGGTAGAGGCTGAACACTTACCTTTTTCCAGATTTAGCTGATATTTTCTCCCATTCTGATAGATTTTTATATTTATAAGCTCGTGCCTTGAGCTTTTTTACATTATAGTTTTAAATGTAGTGCTGCATTTTGAGTTCCATTGCAATAAGCTTGTTAGATTGAATAAACAATTGTAACTCCCATTGATCACTTTGGAATTGGCTACCTTGAGATGTGGAGTTGGGTACTAGCTTGGCTGGCTTCAGAAAAAGAGTCGTTATGATTCACCAAGTCAGGAGGATCAAAGGCTATTAGCCTCAATAGCAATGTGACTGCCTCTGAAGGCCATCTGCTGGGTGACCAATAGACTTCCTTGTGCAGTTGTTTGGCTACTGTGAGAACAGACTGCTAGACTTATTTCCTGACAGTCAGAACAAAAAATCAGTGGAACTACTTGTCTCCAGAAGGTGTGGATGCTCCAACACTGGAAGTTTTTAAGAAGAGATTGGACAACCATTTGTCTGAAATGG
This sequence comes from Vipera berus, assembly GCF_964194415.1. NCBI lineage: Eukaryota > Metazoa > Chordata > Lepidosauria > Squamata > Viperidae > Vipera > Vipera berus. The sequence continues at coordinate 73,449,388 of NC_138207.1, read as the reverse complement.
TATAGGGTTTCTTGCAGAGAATTGGACTAGACTAGAAGATCTCCAAATTCCCTTCCAACTCTGTTATTAGATATACTGTAGATAGGGCAGGGGTCTGATTTAGCAGAGCAACGCTTATGTTCTTAGATTTTAACAATAAAAGACTGAGATTATTAAGAATATTAAAAAGTCAGTTGTGTGTTGCTTATTGCATTATCAACTTCCTTCGGTATGTTCTTGTGGTCTGCTAAAATGAAAATCTGGTATATTCTTGTGGTCTATAAAAATGAAAATCCATTTGAAATACCACTGTCTGACTTTTTAACAGTGGGCAACTCTTAGCATTGCATTTTTTAAAAAAAGCAAAACCATGAAAAATACCTGTAAAATCTTTGAATAACTAATTACAATGACCAATCCTGGTATTAGGAAGATCACAGTGACAAAGGACACGTCCCAAGCGATTTCTCCTGCAATGCTCGGCCAAACCAAGGTGCAGATATACACTTCCTGTAAGCAAAGAACAAAACCTCCGTAAGCATTACATTGGATTTCAACATAACCTTTCAGAAAAATTCATCTCACTCTTCCGCATGATGTAATTACTCACCAAACATAAGCTATGAAATAGCTAACAATTACAGTATTTGTTATTGTAAATCATGGTAGGTATCCAAATAAAGGTGTATCAACTCCGAGGATTTGAAAAGGAAAAATCAAACCAAAAGTATCGCATCAGTGCAATTGAATAGCTTGGCAAACATTGGAAGTTATGACCTCAATCTTTCTACATTAATAACAGTTGCAGATTATAAATGAAAGATGATACATACTCTTCTCTGATGATTATTGTTTCCTGTTTCTTCTTATGGTCTACACCAGGGGTCCTCAACCTTAGCAACTTTAAGACTTGTGGACTTCAACTCCCAGAATTCTTCAGCCAGCAAAGTTTGCTGGCGGAGGAATTCTGGGAGTTGAAGTCCACAAGTCTTAAAGTTGCCAAGGCTGAGGACCCCTGGTCTACACATCCATCTTGCAGTTCTATAGGGAAGCCTGCTTCTTTATGCAAGAACACCAAATCTTCAAAAGAAACAAGGCTACTATATCTGGCAGCAAAAATCTAGACGACCACTTGTTGGCCGCAAAGAGAAACAGAAAACTCTGACCCAAAGATGCCTTTTCAAGAGGCAACTGGACTTTCTTGTTTTTCTTTGAAGACATTTCGCTTCTCATCCAAGAAGCTTCTTCACCTCTGACTGGATGTTGGGGGATGGAAGGATTTATACTCCTTGCAGACAGCTGGTCACTTGCATTCATTGCATCCAAGTCATTGAGGTCACTTGGAAGTTTATCTGTGTCCTCAAGGTCACCTGAGTGGTGCAAATTGGGTTGGAGCCTTCTTGGAACTGTGGAAAGGACTGTGTTGTAGAATGGAGTTAGATGATGTTCTATCCCTCCCTGAACAGAACATCAACAGAGGGGGATACCACATCATCTATCTCCAGTCTACAACACAGTCCTTTCAACAGTTCCAAGAAGGCTCCACACTCATTTGCACTACTCAGGTGATCCTGAGGACACAGACAAAAGTCCAGGTGGCCTCAGTGACTCTCTAAAAGAATGCAAATGACCAGCTGTTTGCAAGGAGTATAAATCCTTCCATTCCCCACCATCCAGTCAGAGCTGAAGACGCTTCTTGGATGAGAAGTGAAACGTCTTCAAAAAAAAAACACAAGAAAGTCCAGTTGACTTGTGAAAAAACATCTTTGGGACAACTATGACCTGGATGACTGAGAATCTTTAGACAGAAATCTCTAATGCTTTGTTGCCATCAAGTGATTTCTCATCTGGTTTCTGCACGCTAGATATGATATAAGAGGCAGGAATATTGCTCAAGCATGGGAAAGCAAAGATGTTTATAACCTCTAATTATAAATTCATCATAACGCTTATTTTTCTGCACATTTCTCTCTATGCCATGTTTTCTTATAATTGCCAAAGTTTAAAATATGAGTGGGAGAGTTTTTTAAAAAGAAAAAGTCCAGTTAAAGTACTGATGGACTACAACTCACAGCAATCTCAGCTAGCTAAGCTAACGATGAAGAGCTGTGGGATATGCGATTCAGTAACATCTGTAGGAACCTTGGCAGTGGCAGCATTCGTGCGCAATGTCACCCAACATTTCAGAGAAACCCATTTCAAGATCAACAAGTTGACTACAGGTCCATGAAACCCACTTCTATTGGACTGGTTCCTCCACCCATGTAAACTAGTCATGAATCAAGACCATATCATACTACAGGTAATCCTCAACTGTTCTGTTCCCTGCAAAAATGTAGATGAGCCCTAGATGTCAGCAAAGAGACACAGAAAACCCTAAAAGTTTGGACTCTGCTGCCATCTATTCATCATCTAGAATCAGCCCTGATCGAATAGCCCCACTTTTATTAAGCTTGGTCCCTGTCTATCTTTTACATGACATTGTACTATAAGACACTTTTATTATATTTTGCCCTTTTTTCTCTCTATGGTCTTTGGAGAATTTAACTAGCATAGGTGGTTTGGAATCATGAACATTTTCAGTTTTAATCCAACATAAAATCAAGAAATGGACCTGAAAAATTAGAATTGCTTTCATTTTTATCAGGTCTAAAAATGTAGGAGCTATAGGGGTACATATATTCTATAAAACAGAAATTAAAAATAGCTTCACTCTACTTATTTTATTTAATGGTTAAGAAAACTCATTCTGTTCTTCCCTATTGCATGTGAAAATTCCTTACTATTAAATAAAATTGGCTAAGTACAACATAAATGTATTTTGCCTCTTTTATTTTGCCAATAAAATAACCACAACAACAGGAATATTGGTCACCAAAGGAGAAACAAAATCATGTCAATGTTTAGCATCTATTAGTGGACAGGTATAAAGCAGATATACTAAAATCAATTGATCAAATTAGTTAGGAATGTCAATTTGTCTGCTCTAAACATGATGAAGTCTGGATTCTCCCACTCACCCCACACACAGAGCAAGAAGCTCTTGCAGGGAAAATTCTTTCTTCCTTAATATAAAATCAGTCCCTATTTACATCTTGGGGTATTTTTGCATATAGAAATATCTAAAAGCCCTTACATTTTTATTTTGTTTCAAAAAAACTTAATTTTTCAAACTCTACCCCTCCCAGTATCCACCTGAGGCGGCCATCTTTGAACGTCTGGAGATGATATTTTATGTGTTTAAAAGGAAGAACAGTGTGTCTGGGAAGACTATTTGCTTCTGATCAGCATTAAACCTATATGCACAGCTGGGTGAGAGATGTCACATTAAGCTAATCAGGACTGGACCTAGATAGATCCTGAATGGAGACCACCAAGAAATTGCAGAACTGCGGGCTGTAAACTAAGCCCAGGCCCATAAGCAACGCCTAGGAAAGAAATGGCAAATCATGTCGATGCTGTTGCCAGGAAAACTGTGCAATGGTGTTCTTGAAGTCAACAAAAGTCAAGCTCAACTCAAGGGCCATTTTATTTGAAGCCTGTTTAACAATCTGGCTGATGGGAGCCCTAGCAACTTAAAACTGTGAGATTCAGAGGCTGAAGAATGTCCACCTCAACCCTGCTTTTCTTGAGGAAAAGCTTATCCATTTAATGCCTCAATTATCAAGTCAAAGAAAGATTTCTTTCTTCTTGGTCTTTGCTTGCTCACTCATTGCAAGATGATCAAGATACCTTGCATAACTTAAAATCCCTAAATCAAAGCCTACGCAATCTCTTTGATGCGCCTACACTATGTACTCTTAGGACTGTAAAGTACTCAGTGAACCTGATAATAGGCAGCTACGTTAGTCGTATTTTGGGGTGAACAAAGCTGAGCTCTCCAATTTGCAATGCCACATTTTATTTTACTTTTTTCTCCAATATGTAACACTGTGCATGGATCTGAACAAGAAATAGACAGATGGGATCTGTTCACTGTGGATGAATCTCCCCAACTGTCACACTTCTTTCCGTCATGGATCTTTCCTTCATTTACTATAATTGCCGGAAGATCATTAACCCCATTATGATATTGAAGGCATTTATGATTTGAATCATTCTTTAACTGCTCTCCAGCCAACATATCAAAGCAGATTGTGATTGGAACAATAAAATGCAATAAGCATAAACAAACAAAAAATGTCACACACCAGCTGATAAAAGTTTCGGTATTGTGTGCTGTGGGCATACAGACACACATGGCAAATAGCTTTTTTAATCAATTCCAAAAATGAAAGCAAAGACAACCTATGACTATCCTGACAATTCATAATCACAGTATCTCATCTTTACAAACTTTTCAAAGTATTTAAAATTAGTAATCTCACCAATTCTTCCAAACAAATAGAGCTGAGTATGGAACTAAGTAATTGGCCTTGTTTTATAGCAGGATCTGAATGTAGAATAGATTACAATTGGTGTCTATGCTACAGGACTTCTAATATATTTCAGGGGAAGCTCAATTGAAATAGATATACAATGGACAGATAAATAGAAAGATAGATGAGATAGATAGATAGATGATAGATAGATAGATAGATAGATAGATAGATAGATAGATAGATAGATAGATAGATAGATAGATGGATGGATGGATGGATGGATGGATGGACGGACGGACAGACAGACAGACAGAGACAGACAGACAGACAGAGATAGATGATCGATAGAAATAGATAGCAGATGATAGATAGAAATTGACAGAGATAGATAATAGATAGATATAGATAGATGATAGATAGATAGATAGATAGATAAATAAATAAATAAATAATAGCAATAGCACTTACACTTATATATCACTTCTCAATGCTTTACAGTGCTCTCTAAGTGGTTTACAGAGCCAGCCTATTGCCCCCAACAATCTGGGTCCTCATTTTACCGACCTTGGAAGGATGGAAGGCTGAGTCAACCTTGAGCCGATGAGACTCGAACTGCTGAACTGATGGCAGCCAATAATCAGCAGAAATAGCTGCAGTACTGCATTCTAACCACTGCGCCACCTCGGCTCAATATAGATCAGGGCTTTTCAACCAGTGGTACGGGTACCACCTGTGGTACATTGGCACCTAGCAGGTGGTACTTGACCATCCTAGAAAAGTGGCAGCATCCTAATTGGGGAGGGGAATGAGCTGAACCGGTGGCAGCACCGCACAAGCCTGAGCGAGAGATGGTTGGAGCTGCAGGGCTGTTAGGGCCCAGCGGAAGGGCCAGGATGAGTGCCAGGCTCCAGCTGGAGCTCGGCACTGATCCTGGCGCTTCTGAGCCCAGAAGAAATGCCAATCAGCTGGAATGTTGCAGCATCTCCAGGATCTTGTGATTTACATTCAGATGCTTGGCAACTGATTCATATTTATGATGGTCACAGTATCCCAGGGTCATGTGAAGTGACCAAAACTTGCTGCAACCACTCAGCAGACGGGGGGGATAAAAACCAAACACCCCCACCCTACCCCCGCTGCCAATCTTCAACAGAAATGCTCACAACAATGAAAACCTCAGACAGGAGGAAGAGCGCCACCAGGTGGGCAGGCATGTGTCTTGCTTGGCTGTGGCTGGGGGGGGGCACTTTTTTCATTGCCATTGTAATTTTGAACAGTCACTAAGCAAACTGTTGTAAGTCGAGGACTACCTGTACTTCATCTCTTTTTTCCTTTTTTTTTGTTTGGTCAACAAGTTTTTGACACCTTGCTGGGCAACTGGTGGTACTCGGATAGTGCCTTATCCTAAAAGTGAGATAGATAGATAGATAGATGATAGATAGATAGATAGATAGATAGATAGATAGATAGATAGATAGATAGATAGATAGATAGATGATAGATAGATGAGAAAAACAGATGAAATACATGCACTGAATTCACTCCGAATTGAATTCGTCTACATCACACTCTAGAGATAAATTGTAATCTCTATTAAGCAAACCAAACTAATCAAAACATCCAGGGCACTTCTGTATATAGACTGGCATTTACATTGTCCTTCAAAATCATAGAGGTTCGGGTGGGGTGGGGGGAAGAAACATTACATTTAAAATGCTAAGATGGTTGAAGTTAGGCAGCTGACAAGTCTACTTTCAAATCTTATGGACTGATTTGCCAGAGGTTTTCCAATCACACTATCTTGAAAAAGGCATTTGCCTGTGGTTCTCTAATTCTATCCAAAAACAATAATTACAGAATTACCTCTTAGAAAACAACATAGAAAGGTATCTAGCTTTAAGCTCTCTGCATCCCTGTTTGTAATTTGTAACCTATAATTTGGCAGGTTTCCTCCCTGAAAATATTGACATTATTTGTAGATATTATTTACCAAATAGATAAATCAATACATGTACTGGGGGCAGGGAATTATCCTTTTGCATTCCTGGTGCATGGCAGTTTTTATCTGCTGAGGAGAAGCACCCATGTCTGCAAATGTAATGCAATTATCTCCCAAACTCACAGGTAAAGACAAGGCTCATTATAAAAAAAAAGAATTTAACATATTGCCTCCAAATCTCTAGCATGTATGTCATAGAGCCTAGACAGGGTTTATCCCCTCAGAAGCAAGTCTGGGTCTGCAAATTTCACCCCCTTCTATTAGAAAATAAAATTGATCCCTTGTGTCTTTCTTATGAGGATTACTCTGTTTTTGAAATCATTAAATCAAACCTGGACTGGAGCTCGTGACTGTCACGTAAGTAGGCTTCTTTCTCATCCTGGCCACACAAGAAGGAATGGAAGGAAAAGCAATCAAGTGATAGTTCACTTGAGACTCATGCTAATCCATAACGTTATTTGTACTCCCTCAGAAGAGACTGAGATTTGTAAAATTTATTTTAGAAGTATCCTTTACTGAGTCTTTTACTCTTGTTTCAGTATCCTCCACACTGTTCTCCTGTTTAAAATTGGTATCTGGAATATCCATCGCAGGAAACCTCTAAGGTCAAAATGCAGAGATCCCTACATCCTGATCTAGCCAAAAAACAGATCATTTGCTTGCTCATTGTGAGAAGTTTGTTTTGGCGGCCACAGGGGACTAAGAATTTCTAGTAGGTGAGCGAGCACTTTGCAAGAAAAAGATACAGAGGTGCATGTTTTAGCTTGTTTATCAATTCACTGTTCCTCTATAATAAGCTATGGTAAGAAACCTCTTTTCCCCAGCGAGGTCAACATAAAGTAGACTCTTTTAAAAAACATGGGAGAATTTAACTCTTCATCCAGAAACCCAAGCATCCCATGCAGAAGTTATGAGAGGCCAAATACCCAGAAAAGAAACAACTGCAATGAAAGAACATTCTTTGTGTTCTTTGTCACAGGCCTGATGATAAATGGAAGCTAATGAATCTCCCTGCATAGCTAATGCAGAAATTCAGGCTGGTTAGGAATAGATGGAGGGAACCATTCTTCCATCTCTTGTTTATTTCTTTGCTGCACATGCAAAGGACTTCACCTTCTACATATTCAGCAAAGAAACACAATAGATTGGCAGTAGACGTATGGTGAAGATCATCCCTCTGCCAAGCCTGCTTTCTGTGCTCAACACGCAGGACATCTGGCAAGGTCTAAGATAGACAGACACATGGCGGGTTGGTGATCGAGGGACAGAATGATCCAGGCAAAGCAGCTTGAGACCCCAATTTAGCTGCAGCATGTTCTCAACGTACACCCTGAGCATCCAACATCCTGAAGTCTGTGGAATGTTCTCGCTCACCAGAATCTTTTGAATTTTGTGCAATGTCGTACGTAATACAGAATGCGATGTGCGGCCTTACTCTAATGGTAACATGATTTGGAAGGGAAATTGGAGGTTGTTGAATCAGCCTTGTGAAACTACAGCCCATCTGACAGACGGATAGCCCCTCAGCCTCTGCTTAAATATCTCTTTTAAGATGGGCCTGAACTCGAAGTGAAATCTGCTAAGTTGCACTCTTGAGCCAGGTGAACGTTGCTGTTTAGCAATTTGGCTCCAGCCTGACCTAACCCAGGGAAATCCCAGTTCTAATCCACCCTCAGCCCTGAGGTTCACTAAGCAATCTTGACTTGTCATTAACTCAATTGACGTGTGGAGAAATGGAGGAGAGCAAGGAAAACAACCCTATTGGAGCCGAGAAGCTAACTAAAGAAAATCAGAAATAAATGAGTAAAACGTCCAACAGTAGAAGTTCTTAAGAAGAGCTTGGACAACCATTTGCCTGATATGGTACGTAGGGTTTCCTGCCTGAGCAGGGGGTTGGACTAGAAGACCTCCCAGGTCCCTTCCAGCGCTGTTATTCGGTTAAAATGCCCGAGTGTAAGTAAGTGGTGCTTAGGACGTGGGTAGTAGTAAAGTTGTGCCTTTGTACACCCGCCACCACATTTCTTGCCACATCAGGGTCCTGCGGGCCCCAGGCTGGTCGTGTGTGTGGAGGCCACCAGGATCAACTCACCTGGCCCCTGGTGGGCAGCGGCTGGACGCTGAAGAAGAGGCTGAGCGGGAGGGTGGCCAGAGCCGCCAAGACCCAAATGGACAGCAGGCAGGCGGCCACCAGCCGGCCCTTCCAGGGCTTGGAGGGCTTGAGGCGGACGATGCTGACCACCCGCTCCAGGCTGACGGCGGCCAGCGAGAGGATGGTGACGCTGCCGCTCAAGCTCATCAGGTAGAAAAGCAGGTGGCAGACGGCCTCGCCCAGCGTCCAGCTCTCGGTCCAGCGCACCACCGCGATGGCCGGGATGGCGCTGATGAAGAGCAGGTCGGCGCAGAAGAGGTTGAGCACCAGGCAGCTGGCGGCGCCCGGCCGGCCCTTGCGGCGCAGCACCAGCCGGATGGCGCCCGCGTTGGCCACCAAGGCCAGGCTGAAGATCGACGCCAGCACCACCGTCTCCAAGACGCTCAGCCCCAGGCGGACGGCCGCGTCTTTGAAGTCCGAAAAGAAGGGAAAGAGGGTGTCGTTCCCGCCAGCCCCGGCTCCGGGCATGGAGAGGCGGGAGCCCGGGGCATCAGGCGGCCGAGCCGGGCGGAAAAGCAGCAGCAGCAGCAGCGGCGGCAGCGGCGGTTCCCGGTCCAGTCCCGTTAGCCCCGCACCCGGGCCAGGATTGGGGACCCCGATCGGCCGCCTTCTTCCTTCAGGGCGAGTTTGGGGTGGACTGAGCAGCTGGGAGGCTCGCTGCGCCTTGGGCAACGAGGAAGTGGCGGGAGGCGGAGGAGAGCTCGCAGCGCTGTCCCGCCGCTGGGAGGGGAAGCCAGGACTTTACGAGGAGTAGTAAGTGGCGCAGAGTAGCGAGCATCGCTGCCTTCCGTCTGCCATCCGCAAGTTCTAACAGGTTTTCTTCCTTCCTCTTCCTCCTCCTCCTCCTCCGATGGGACTTATGAACGGGCCGTCGCGGAAAAAAAAAAGCGGAAGCGAAAATGCGTCCCAGCCGAGTTACTTTCCATCCCCACCCACACCCCGAAAACGATAGGGGACGCGAGGGGAGCTGATTGAGGAACAAGTAAGGGTTGGTTCGCTCACGTCTAGGGAGAAAAAAAAGAAGGAGCAGGATCGAGAAGGGAATATCCTAAGTCCCGTTTAGAAAGGAGCCTGATTTAGTTCACAGTGGGATTTAATCCTAGGCAAGAATGTAGGAGATTAGTCTATGACAAGTCGCCATGACCAACTCGCCACGGGGCAAGAGTTAAGACTAATGTGGAAGAAACAGCGAAATAAAATCGTTAAAGAAAAGATGCCAAAGGAAGGACGAAGTGAAATGCGAATGACAAAAATTAAAATAATTTTTCAAATTACTTTAAAATAATTAAATCGAATTGTCCTGCACTGAGTTGCCCCATGGCAAGTTGGCCATGGGGAGTTGGCCGTGTCAAGTTGACTTGAGGTGAGTTGTCCCATTCCATCCTAAGATGTGGCTTGCGGTCCCAAAGGGGCTTTTTCAAAAGGCAACTGGACTTTGTTTTTTCCTTGAAGACGTTTCGCTTCTCATCCAAGAAGTCAGCACGCAAGAAGCTTGTTGGATGAGAAGGTGCCTTTTGAAAAAGCACCTTCGGGACAACCATGGTCTGGAGCAGGGGGGTCTTGGAACTTGGCCCTTTTATGACTTGTGGACTTCAACTCCCAGAATTCCTCAGCCAGCATGCACACTGGCTGAGGCATTCTGGGAGTTGAAGTCCACAAGTCACAAAAGGGCCAAGTTTGAAGACCCCTGGTCTGGAGGAATGAGAATCTCCATAGACATGTGGCTTGCTTGTTTTTGCTGCAGGAGAAGAGTGTGCAGCTTTTCTTGACTGCAGGAGGAAGACGGTCTCTTCAGGAAGTCTGTGGGTTTCCTTTGATGTGGCCCCAGCACACCGTTCACCTAGATTACAGTTATCCCTTCAATTACTTCATTGAACTGGTTGCCTGTATTACACCTCACCACTTAATTGGTTCCTACTGCCAGGCAATCTGCTGACTTCCCTTGTCTTTCCATTCACAGTTGAAATCATGCTAAGCTGCCTTCAGGAATCATTCAATTTATCAACCTCTCCTACTTGGTGTCTGGACAGCATACTGGACATTAATGAGAGGACATGTATTATTCCACTTTCTTAAAATGCATACATGTACTTCATTGATCCCACAGTTGCCATCTTCCTTTGTTTCCCATGATGGGAGAATGGTTCTTGCTGGACAGCCATGTCTTTCTGTTATATCTTGAGCACCTCCAAGTAAAATTCAAGTATTGTGTTTAGGATTTAATACCAGCATCTCTACAGCCATTCAGATGACTTTTAAGCATATGAGAAATCACTTGTTTTAAAATTAACAGATTAACAGAAACAGTCTAGTATGCAAAGTGGCACTGAAAGGGTCGTATTGCAATCGCCTACTTGCAATTCAATACGCTTTGCTTTGTTGACCTGAGGTTGCCTAGGATGAGAAACCTAATTAGAATTCATTGTGGAACCTCTCAGTATTTACTTTGCAGAGTGCTTTAATCTTCTAAAGGGATGCGGTGGCTCAGTGGGTTAGGATGCTGAGCTTGTCGATCAGATGGTCAGCAGTTTGGCGGGTCGAATCCCGAGTGCCGCGTAACAGAGTGAGCGCCTGTTACTCGTCCCAGCTTCTGCCAACCTAGCAGTTCGAAAGCACGTAAAAATGCAAGTAGAAAAATAGGGACCACTACGGTGGGAAGGTAACAGCGTTCCGTGCGCCTTTGGTGTCTAGTCATGTTGGCCACATGACCACGGAGACGTCCTCGGACAAGCGCTGGCTCTTTGGCTTTGAAACGGAGATGAGCACCGGGCCCTAGAGTCGGAAACGACTAGCACGCATGTGCAGGGGAACCTTTACCTTAATCTTCTAAACCAATCTTTCTTAGCTTTGACAATTTTAAGACCTGTGGAGTTCAACTCTCATAATTACCAGCATGTCTGGCTGGGGAGCTCTGGGAGTTGAAATCCATAGGTGGTAAAGTTGCCCTGATTGAGGAATACTGATGTACACTATCACCTCACTTAAGACTGACCTGAGAAACAGTTTGAAGCTACATGACTTCAGTTGATCCTGAATACTGCACCATCAAGCTTTCCAATTCTGAGACAATGCAATTTAGATGTCCTCCTAGGCAATTTAGAATGTTGAAATGATTTTAGGGTCTCAATCTCATTCTAAGGAGTTACTCTATTCTGTCATTTGGGGTTGGAATTGCACTTTTATTGAACCCAACCCTCAGTGATTAAACTTTCATTCTGTGTATCTTTATCGTAATGGGTTGACATAATATTCACCGTCTAAACAGGTGTACTGTGTTGTACTGTTTAATGTTTGCAAAGACTGAATTTGTGCTGTTGATTTTTAGTCACCAACTAAGGGCTTTCTCAGAAAGTGATTTAAGATTAAAAGTTTAGTTTCAAGGAACAGGAAATGAAACTTATCTTTTAAATACAGGAATAATACCGAAATAGAAACAGTCTAGGGGCAAATCAATATTGTCTAGATCTTTTTTCTAAGCTGGTGTTCTCTGGAAATTTCCAGAGAAATTCACATTGCCAATCAGATCAACCAGTGGTTTTGGTAACAAGAATGTCAGGAGTTATGTCCAACCTTTCTAGAAGGCACCAATCAGGGCTTTTTTCCTCATAGAATGCTCAGAACGGAGTTCCGGCACCTTTTTTGGATGGAACCTTGTAGGGTAGGCAAGGCAGGTTGTATGACATGTGTGAGTTCCGGCACCTTTTTCTTTTACAAAAAAAGCACTGGCACCAATAAAGGAAAATATTTGTAGCTCAGGATTGAAACGAGGGGTCCTTGGTATTCTCTGAGCTTGGTTGTTTTCTTGCAGATGTTGCAGACCTAACACTGAAGTTGTTACCTAATTTGGGTAATGAAACATCTGCAAGAAAACAATCATCTGAGAGCACCAAGGACCCCTCACATCTAGAAGATATTAGATTAAGTAATTACTTTAATTGATGGTAGATCTCAGAGGTTCAGATGAAGAAGTTTGTGGCCTCCAGATATTGCTGAAGTACACATTTGGGCATTAGTAGTAGAGGCAGCTGAGAGATATTGTCAGCATCCTTCAGTATCTCTTATTGGCTGTGTCTGCTGGAGCTGAAGGGATGAAGGTTCCCTGTGGTTGTGTATGGTGGGGGAACAGAACAGAAACATTATTCACACAATCCAGCAGTACAGCCGTAAACATATCTACTCAAATGTACCCCATACAGAGTTGAACCGAATTAATAAAGGAGAATATTTGTAGCTCAGGGTTGAAATGAAGGGTCCTTGGTGATGATGATGCTACCTAGTTTGGGTAATGAAATATCTGCAAAAAAACAACCAAGCTCGGAGAGCACCAAGGACCCCTTATTTGAACTGAATTGTTGCCCGTCAAAGATGGACAAATGATGGCATTTGGTTTATTTTCAGCTTTTTCTTTCTATCTAATTTTTAGTTGGAGATTAGGAAGCCGTGGGAAAAAAGCAAGCAGTCCTCATTAAATGTAAGTTTGCGTCCTCCAATCATTTGTCAAGCGAACAAAAAACGGAGGGAGGGAAAGAGTCTCATCCCAGGTTTAACATTTAACTGGAAATGTATCTTTTTATCCATTGGGTGAAATATTCTTGGAGCCTTGAAAACATGATGTCCTCATGTTTTATATTCTTTACTGATGAGTGTTGACATATCATTTTTAAATATTTGTGAAGTTCCATGGGCATCATTATTAGTTTGTATAGGAAGTTGAGGTGGTTTTCAGGTGCTCTCAAGTGACCAGTTACAGTCAAGGGATTGTTTATTGCATTTCTTGTAACGAGTATGTATTCCTGTATTTGTAGATGGCAAATAAAAATAGGCTGGCTCAGTTCTTTCTGTCACATTAAAGCAAACAGATGGCAGAGGTTTTATACAGAGAAGCAGATGGATTGCAGTTGACATGGTGACTGAGGTAGGCCGGCAGTGTTTGAAAATAGTTGTGCAGGAATAGAGTTCAGTCACACAGGAGGAAAAATAATTCTGCCACCTCCTACAGTTACTTGACAGAAACTGTGTTTTTCTTCAGCCCACACTTTGATGGAAATATGTGAAGTTCAACCCAAAGACTTGGAGGCCTGCATACTCCTCTGATTAATAAATTTGTTAACAGAACTGCTTTTGATTTAGCAAATTATAAAACAGGTTAATTTATGTTTCTAGGAAACAGGTGTTTCAGCTACAGTAAGTTTACCTGGAAGACAAGTCACTATTTTTCCCTTATCGTTTGATTATGTTCCACTCTTCGTCAAAAGTCTTTGCGTTGTTTTTGCAGAAGAGGTAAGGAACAGCTTACCTTTGAAGCCCAACAGTTGATGATTTTGAGGACTTCAGTTTAACTAAATTCAGCAAGGACACATTTTAGTAATTCCCTGCGTGGGTGAGGAAAAAACATTAACAACTATAAACTGGTTCAACTTGATTCAAGTTGGGATCTGTAATGGATAATGCTGATGGGCGGAATGTTCTAATAGAGAGATGCATTCAATTATGTATTTTTAAAAAGTAATGAGCAATAAATTTATGAGACTCAGTTGTTCAGTCAAGCTGAATCAACAATTACTTGCAGAATGACTTTAGTATTAAGAGAGATGTTTACCTCACTGCCCTACTTAATCTTCCCATTAAAGATTAAGTGATTTCCCACTCTGCTGTATTTTTGTTCTAATAATGTATATGCCTAAAGTAGACATATCCTCAGAATATCTTACCTATGTAAAAATAGAGTAATAAAAGATGTTGAAATCACGCACTGAAATCATGTCCGATCCATGGAAAAACCTCTCTCCACGGAACTGGTCCCTGGTGCCCATTAGGCAACCTAATGGAAGAGTGAATAGCTGCTTCTGCCAGAATACTTGGAAGGCTTTAAGAGATAACAGTAGAATTCTCTTTGTAATCGCTTGGAAGCTAATCTTGTTGTTTAAGGACGAGCAAAGATTTCCCCAGAGCCAGTTTTATAATCACCGTACTGTCTTTTTCAACTCACACCCATTTTTGTATGCTTCAAAATACTCCCTTCTGGAGATGGTCAAGTTCTTGTTGCTTATGAGAGCAGCAGTATCTGCAGCAAATCATAATACCAAAATGATATGACAGTGACGTCGTCACATAAATGCCGCAACAACGTACCTGCATCTCAGGGTCTTAATATAAATACCTAAGTCACGGCAGTTGCATGAGACTGTGCATATTTTATGGTTCAGCTCATTGCTTTCACTCTTGCTGATGCCCATGAAGGGGTGACCTTAGGAGCTAAGAGACTCCATATCCCTGATGATGCTTGGCTGTCTGCTGGCAAAGCCAGGTGGATGTGCGCTTTCAGACTGTAAGGCTGATCCTTCACGGAGAGGGTTACTCTGCATCCAGAAGACCCGAGCACTCTTTTGAACAAACCATTGCTTCATCAGGAGTACTTTTTTATTTTGTTTGAATTCAAGCTTATTGGCCCTCATCCAGCACATTACTGATTTTGGACCCAAATGTAATATTTGTGTTCTATTACCTATCGAGAAGAAATGGAGGTAGGTTAGCAAGCTGAGGACTCGGGTATAAACCTTCAGATGTTACTCAGCATTTTTAATGAATGCTGAATTACTGAACGAAACAAGGTTTCTACCTTATATTCCGAAATTGCCTGGTCCTCCCCCCTCCCCCTCCCCAATAAAACAGCTCCTTGAAAGATCCTGTCCTGAATATCTGGTCTACTTACCTAGAAAAACCTAGCAAACTATGAAACCAAAAGCTGCTGAGAAGTCCATAAGTAATCAATATGGTCTTGCTTCTCCAGTCCGTTTCCAGAACCGCTTGCCCATTATGACCTGTGCGCACAATTCTCAACCATCAAACCTTCTTTGCTTTCCAGAAAGATCTGTCCCTTTTCCCTGCCTTCAGATGAGCAGTCACCAGCTGGCAATGGCAACACTTGTTTGCCTATCGAAATCGGCTGCAGCATCAGAATGGCGTTCACAGGGATGTTCAGAATGTTTTGATTAGCAGAGAAATAGAAAACCTGTCTACCGGATCACCGTGGATTAAAATTAAATCTTCTCCAAACCAGCCTTTCTTGCCCTGGAATCCTGAGAGGGAAATTTACATTCCGACTATCCTCGGCAACACCTGAAACAGTCGGTCCACTAATGAGAGATAGCAAAAAAAGTAACAGGCAGCAGAGAGAAAGCACAAGTACTTAATTCATACTTTGCATCTGTCTTAGTGCAAAAAGAAAACACTACGCAACTTACCAAAAACAGAACCATAAATGACGGGTTAGGAATGCAAATTAAAATATGGAGAAATAAGAGAACATCTTTCAGCTCTGGACAGATTGAAATCACCAGGTCCTGATGGACTACACCCCAGAGTTCTGAAAGTACTGGCAGATGTAATTTCAGAATCATTGAAATATATCTTTCATGGTTTTTGGAGCACCAGGGAACTACCTGAGGACTGGAAAAGAGATGATGTAGTTCCCTTCATCCTACACCCCCCCCAAAAAAAGGGGGGAGGGACCAGATCCAGGAAATTACAGACCAATCAGCCTGACATCAATATCTGGGAAGATCTTGGAAAAGATAAATCAAGCAACAAATCTGCGAACACCTAGAAGCAAACAAAGTTATAACCAGAAGCCAACATGGGTTTGACAAAAGCAGATCATGCCAAACAAATCTTCTTTCATTCTCCGACAAAGTGACTAAATTAGTGGATCAGCGAAATGCTGTGGACATAGCATACTTGTTTTAGTAAAACATTCGATAAAGTAGACCACCACCTACTTCTTGGCAAGCTAGAAAAATGTGGAATAGACAGCAACACCACCAGATGGGTTTGTAACTGATGACAAATTGTACTCAACATGTATTCCTCAATGGAACTACATCTATATGGAGGGAAGTAAGCGGGGGGAGGGGGTACCACAAGGTTCTGTTTGGGGCCCAGTACTCTTCAATATCTTCATAAACAAACTAGATGAGGGAATAGAAGGGGAATTCATCAAATTTGCAAAAAAAAAAAAAATTTAATCCCATTTATATCCCACCCTTCTCCGAAGACTCAGGGCGGCTTACAATCTAAAGCACAAATCAATGTGCTTAGCAATAGCCTTCATTCTATGTATATGCCTGCTTATTAGGGCTTTCGGACACCCCCCCAAGCGGCATTATTACAAAGTCAGCTTATTGCCCCCAACAATCTGGGTCCTCATTTTACCTACCTCGGAAGGATGGAAGGCTGAGTCAACCTTCAGCCTGGTGGGACTCGCATGACACTATGCTGGCAGGAATAGCCAACACCCTAGGAGAGAAGCTCAAGATCCAAAAAGATCTTGACAGACTTGAACACTGGGCCCTATCTAACAAAATGAAATTCAGTGTAGATAAAAGTAAGGTTTTACACTTAGGCAAGAAAAAACAACTGTATAGGTATGGGCTAGGTGAAACTTGGCATAATGCCAGAAAATGTGAGAGGAAGTCCCAGTGGACAATCACTTAAATATGAACCAACAGTGAGCAGCAGCAACCAAAAAAAGCCAATGAAACCTAAGCTGCATTAATAGAGGGATAGAATCAAGATCACGTGAAATTCTAGTACCGCTTTACAAAGTCTTAGTAAGACCACACTTGGAATACTGCCTCCAGTTCTGGTCATCACAATATAAAAAAGATTGAGACTCTGGAAAGAATGCAAAGAAGAGCAACAAGAATGATTAGGCGGCTGGAAACTAAAACATGAAGAATGATTATAGGAATTGGATATGTCTAACAACATCATAATAAAAATTATTAATATTCTAATCTTCCAGGTGAAGTATCAGTTTGGTTTGCAATATATGCACAGAAGAATATCTGGAATCAAACCTGAGGGTATTTTTGCTAATATGGTTTCAAAACAAATTATCTATTTTTCACATTTCTGAACCACCCATGTCCGTCAAAGAGAGGCTCTGGGCAGTGAAATAAATCTAGCAAAACAATTATGTTTTCCTTGAAATCTGCCTTACGAGACCGCTTTAAATTAAGATTGGTAGCATAGGAGTGCTTCTCATAGTGCAGACAAAACAGACCTTCCTACGTGAACGTTACAATTCTGCATTGCGGACAGGTTCAAGGAAACAAAAAGCCATTACTGGATATAGAGGAGGCATGCAGCTTTCTCAAGCAACTCTAGCATTATTCATCCAAAGTACATTACATAGAATTGCAGTTTGGTCTTTTCTGATATAAGGTGTACTTTCCTACCCGGACGCCTTAAATCTGTTCTTTTCTCATCTAGTGTTTCCTCTTAGTAGTTACTAATTCAACAAATGAAACCACCTCCCTTCACCTCTATATGCCAAGTCTCTTCTGTTAAACCCGCCCCCCCCAATATTTCCTATATCCTTGGAAAACAACACTTACTTAATGAAGGCAATCACATGACTTAATGCTTTCTTGACTTACATTATTAATGGTTGGCAGTTTGTCCGAAAAAAATATATTTTGGGCACAATAACCACGCCAGTCTTGAATTTATTATCCTTCACATGACATTTGTCAACATCGATCAAAAAACCCGAGACCTCTAGCTAACAACACGGAGGCATCATGGCAGGGTGCTAGTTTCCAGAACAATTTTCTGATTTGCTTGAAATGATTATATAGTATGCTGGTCGTAAATTTGGTATGACCTCCTTACAATTGCCGATCTCAGAGATCTCTTTTCTTCTCAGGCAGAACTTCTGTATTATTTTCCTGACTCTAACTGCATTCCAAATTATGTCCCTTTTTCAAAGGAAAATAAATTAGGAAGAATAATTATTGGTTCCCATTGTGATAGATTATCTCCTTAAGTGGTTTATGAATAAATCTATCAGCCACGTGGCCTTCCAGATTAATAGAAAAACTCAAAATATGTTACCAGATTATAACAATTTAGATCATATTATAAAATCAGCCTTTACTAGAAAGCATCGCTATATATTGATTGAAGTAGCATTCTGTGTAATGTGTATCACACATTCTATCCCATGAGATAGCCTGTTTGAGAATTTTAGTCAGTTTGGTATATTGCTTAAAGGCACCAGGCTAGAAAGCAAGAGAATATAAATTCTAGTCTACCTTAGGCACAAAGATAGTTGGGGCCAGTCATTTTTCTCCCAGCCCAGGAAGAAAGCAGGAACAACCACTTCCCAAAAAACCCTTGCCAGGAATCAAGACTGACCCAAAGGGATCCTGTGCCCCCTTCCCAAAAGGCAACAGTAACCTCAATTTTCAGAAATTGTGGGTAAAGGCTTCAGAAAAATGGAATTAAACGGTTATTTATCACTGTAGGGCACATATTGTCTTCCTTTATGAAACATTGATTTCATTAATCTTTTCCCCTCCACTAGCAGGATAATGTGGTGGAATTTATAGAAAAACATAATTTTCCATAGCAGATGATTAATACAAAACAGAGTAGTTTTCAGGTGTGATCCTGACTCTTCTATAGCACAGAGAGAACTGGCATGGAGGAACTTTCCACAAAATTTGCATAATTGTAGGCACCCCTCAACTTGCAACTGTTCAGTTAGCACGGACCTACCCCGGAGGCTACTTACAGTCCAGATTCAAAGTCTGATGGTCAAGTCCCTCTGCAGCCACATGATCAGACTTTGGGAGTTCAGCAACCAGGTCGCCTTTATGGCCACTTGCAGTGCCACAGGGTCACAAAGCTGCATTTTATGAGTTTTGCAGAAAACCAGCATTCACTGCCGATTTTGGGGGGAAACCGCACTCATAACGAACCATTGGTTCACTTAACGACCACAGCAGTCATTTAATGTGCCTGGAGCAACCACCCCAAAAAAGGTCATAAAATCGACTTTATGACCATTACGACTTACAATTTTGATGGACAGTCGTAAGTCAAGGGCTACCCGCACCCTATGATTCTGGTAACTGAAATTGCTTTCCAATTGATGTGAAATATCTGTGTGGTGGTTACAAAATATTGTTCTTATTTCATTTAGTAGTACTTTTATAAGCCACCAAGACACAGTGTTTCCTAAAGAAGGGGATACAATCCAATCATATTCTGGGAAGCTTGATTACAGCTCAAATCACAGTGAAGAAATCGCACAGTAGACGTTACAAACAAAAGAACGGCAGAGGGGATTATAGTAAATTCAAGAGGTAACAACAAGCAACTTCATGTACAGTCATTCCTAATATTAAAAAAGACATATGTAGAGGATTGGTGGCCTAGCCGATTCCATTTTATTATTTTAAAAAGCATTTTATTATACAGGTTCCCTGATAAGTTATATCCCTAAGCTTTCCGCTCAGGGATAACAAGTGCAAATGAGAGTATATCTTAAATAAAATGGAAGCAATAGTCAAGACACACCCTGATGTTCTGAATTTGGGACTTGCTTTCTTTTTGCAAAGAAGAGTTCAGTGGAAATTAGAAGTTGTGCTACTTTATATTTGTTTTCCTCTTACATCCAACTGTCTCCATGCATTCCTTCATGTGGACTACATGTTCACAGCTCACTGGATATCAAAAAGAATTTCCTTTTTGCAAATGTCAGAGGGCCTCGGTAAACTGAAATGTCAAAATGCATTTCTGGAGGCAAGGTAAGGTATCATATGTTAATCCAGTAAAGTAAAAACAGCAGTAATTGAACATTTGCATGATGCATTAGCCTACAGAAAATAAGATAACTTTCTTGCCCGAGAGTGGAAATACAATCAGTAGTTCAGAACTGAAGATGCCATGCACAAAGTAGTTTACTTCCTGGTCCTTCATGAACATTAAATTACAGCACAAATGTTTGGTTGAAATATGAACTGCAGTCCTTTAGCATCTTCATGAGTTGTTTTTAAAGAGCTATTATTTTCCATTAAATTGCATGGGTGTATTGAGACAGAGCTACAGGCCTACTCTAGGTCTTAAACTGTACAGAAATCAATGTGAGCTAATAATTCCCTATGCTGGCTTGTAGGATATTGGGTTTTACATTTTGGACACTCCAGGAAACTTTCATCCAGAAGGCTTATATGTTTTGGTGAAGAACGTTTGTCTTGTATTATCAACTTGTCTTCAAATGCAGCATGGAAGTTGCCTAAGACTTCTAAACATCCACCACGTTCTGGAAGCTTCTGGAAAAAAAACTGTTGCATTTAAATAAGATAGTATATAATTTATAATGCGTGCCAACATTATTTCTTTTAGGAGTCAAATATCTAAATATAATTGAATTTTAAAAAAGGATATCTGACTGGATTGTAACAGAATCTAGTAATGTGTAAAGAAAAAAAAAGACATTAAAGTTTTATATCAGGAAAACTCTGTTTTGATATTATCTACCACGTTTCTAAATTCCCCACAAGATGCTGTTTTAAAACCAAAAGCAAAGGTTCTCAGAGGAGTCGGTACAGCATCAAATAGTTGCAACAGCTTATGTGAAATTGTTATAAAAAACAATACACCTGGCAAATAAAATACAAACTCGTCAACAATTGCAGTTCGGTATACATGCTATGTGTGGAAAATGAAAAGGATGTCTTGATTTAAAGAGTGAAATGTGATTCAGAGTCATATTCAGCCTTTCCTCATGACTGAACAACTATCATATCTCAGAAAAAGACTCATTTGGGTTATGGTGTTCCTGACAGATGCTAGAAGTACATGTATACCTGCTGCAAATCTTCCTTTCCTTTCCCATCCATCCAATTTATTGGCCGCCCATTTTATCACAGGGTAACTGTTATTTTGCCTTTCATGCTGGTTCTCTGCACAGGTCTAGTAAAGATTCAGTCTTAATCCATCAATACTTACTGAGGGCTCAAGACGAGTAATTTGGTCTCTTGCCTTCCGCAGTTCCTTAAGAACTTTGTTCAACTGGATTTGCAGGTTCTGGCGATCTAGTTTTTCATTCTCAAAGTCTGATGTGCATGACTGTATCTAGAAGAAAAGAACTGGATGAAAAATGGAATGGTCTCCTGTTTTTTTTTCATATCTGATAATTACACGTTCCATTTAAACATCTGCCCATATACAAAATAAATGTTACCTTTTTATAGCTAAAAATAGTTTGATAAAAGTAAAGACTTGTAAAAGACCACAAAGAGGATACAATTAATCCTGAATGAATTTTAAATTCATATTCTGTTCAAAGCTTAAATATGAGCAGACACTATGACAAATTACATTAATAACTGTTACGATTTCTGGACCATAGAAATGTAGACTATTTCTAAATTAGGACACACTTTTGATATTAAAATGAGGATTAGAGTGGGGGACGTTAGTCAAAGATCTATGCTACGTGTGAGAGAGCATAATTTAGTACCTGTTGTTCCAAAGCTGCTATTCTTGTCTGTTCTTCCTGCTGTTTTATCAAAGACTTGTGGAGCAGTTCAACCTGTAAAATATGAAGAGGCGATTATGTGACAATCAATACATAAAAAGCTTCCAAATAAATCTTCTTCTTCTTGTGCCATATCCATTATCGGATGTTGGCAATCATGTTGGCGATCCTGTTTTTATCAGCAGCCTCATGGAAAAGTGCTGCTGAGTTTTGTCCAAACCAGTCCCTTAGATTTTGAAGCCATGATGTTCTTCTTCTGCCCTCAGTCTTTCCCTGGAGGATTAAATGGAGCAT
This sequence comes from Vipera berus, assembly GCF_964194415.1. Classification (NCBI taxonomy): domain Eukaryota; kingdom Metazoa; phylum Chordata; class Lepidosauria; order Squamata; family Viperidae; genus Vipera; species Vipera berus. The sequence goes on along the minus strand of NC_138207.1, from coordinate 73,427,273 downwards.
GCCGTATTTTTCTGGGTGTCGCCTCACATGTCCGAAATATTCTAACTTTAAATAATAAATACAAGACACATGGATTTATTTTGCTCTTCCTCTGCTACGCCCTTACTACTACTGTAATGACAGCATGAGGAGGAGCAATGTCTCTTTTTCTTAAACCTTATGCCTCCCAATTTCTTCTCAGTTATACTTGTCCAAATACAGAGATAGTCCTCAATGGCCAGCCTAGACAAGATGCAGGTCTATCCATGCCTTTATCACCTTTGGCGATATTTAAAGTAATGTTAGATGAACGTATTTAGAGGGTGGAAGATGTGCGTGCTACAAATACAGGTAGTCCTTGACTTACGGCCACAATCAAGCCCAAATTTTCTGTTGTTAAGTGAGACATTTTTTAAAGTGAGGTTTGCCCCATTTCGTTTACAACCTTTTTGGCCTCAGTTGTTAAGTGAATCACTGCAGTTGATAAAATTATTAACGCAATTGTTAAAGAGAGTCTGACTTCCCCATTGACCTGGCTTGTCAGAAGGTCGCAAAAGGCGATCACATGATCTCAGGACTCAGCAATGGTCATAAGTATGAACCAGTTGCCAAGCATCTGCACTTGGATCACATGATGATGGGGATGTGTCATAACTGTGAAAAATGGTCATAAGTCACATTTTTTTCAGTGCCATCGTAACTCTGAATGGTCACTAAACGAACTGTTGTAAATCAAGGACTACCTGTAAAATTCCCTTCCACCTGGCCTATTTCACTCACTGCCAAAATCAGGGTTAAGATGTGCACCCAGGTTGTTACCGGCTACTAACCACATTAGCAGAACCGTTTCAAGGGGCTTAATTTAATTTAATTTAATTTAATAATATTTGTATACCGCCCTTCTCCCTGAGGACTCAGGGCGGTTCACAGGGCAGAATAAAATACTAAATACAAACGTTAAAAAGAGATTAAATAGTTGCCCATATTAAAACAGTTAAAATAGAATTCTAAACCACCAAGTTAAAAACTAAACCACCAAAAATAAAAAACCCCACCAATCCCCATCAGGCTAGGCCGGCTTGTACAAACAGAAAGGCTTAATCTTGAAAGTTTCTTTAGACAGACCCAACTAATCCCAACGCTATCTCCCGCCACCCACATGGAATGAACCTGCAATGCCCTGAATTCCCAACCTGCAGGATCAATTTGGGAAGCCTGTAATAAAAAGCGTCAAGGCAACAGTTTCAAAGACCTGAACGGAGAGGGCTTGTGCACGCCTCCTTTCTTCATCCAGCTTTCTCCTGGTCATTTCATGCTCATGTGTAACTCTTTGCAAGAGCTGCCCTTTGAGGTGGCTTTCGTCCTGAAGAGCCTTAACATCAGTTTGCTTCTGCAGCTTCAGCAGACCATCTGCATTTATTGCCTCTTGCTGAATTTCATCGCACTTCCTTTGCAATTCATTACGGTCGGCGTGTAGCTGGGAGACCATTTGCCTTTCTGCTTCCAGATTCTTTTCTGCTGTGGCCAACATCTGCTCATAATATCTCTGCTTGTCTCCTTTTAGGATTCCACCGAAAGGCAAAGGGACACGGAGCAGAACAAAAGAACAAAACGAAGCAAATATGTGAAAATATGAAGCAAAACAGCATGTTGCACTTTTAGACGTAAGCACTGAATTATGGCATCATACTAGCTCACAGAGTAACAGAGTGAGCGCCTGTTACTCGTCCCAGCTTCTGCCAACCTAGCAGTTCGAAAGCACGTAAAAATGCAAGTAGAAAAATAGAACCACTGCGGTGGGAAGGTAACAGCGTTCCGTGCGCCTTTGGCGTCTAGTCATGCCGGCCACATGACCACGGAGATGTCCTCGGACAAGCGTTGGCTCTTCGGCTTTGAAACGGAGATGAGCACCGGCCCCTAGAGTTGGAAATGACTAGCACGCATGTGCGGGGGAACCTTTACCTTTACTATCTCACATGTTGGCATCTCCTCACAGTGAGCCCAGAAATCATGGTAGATTCTTGGGATTTTTTTAAAAAAATTACCACCCGTACTATCATACAATTCAGTTACTTCAAATGACTGAATTTTAAGATATGCTGTTTTGGAACGCTATCTTATGTTCTTGTCTCTTGCTTACAGAATATTAAAATTGAAAACAAAAACATTCAATAATCTAAATATGAAAATTTAACTAAAAGCTGCAGGATATTTCACAGATGCTAGCAACATTAAGCACTTGTTTTGTGATATGTTCTAACGTGAACATAAATTATCTTACAGTACTTTAAACAAACAAGAATATCACTTTATCTGCTGTTTATAAAGTACCCATAGTTCTAAACCAATATGGTTTTGTATGACAATCTGCTCTTTTTGTACAAATATAAGTGTATAAAATGGGAAACTTTATTCAAATGTATTCTGATGTAGACACTTCTTATAGCTTTCCATACGGCACTTTACATTACTGAAATTCTACAGCAGACTCTAAGGGTACTAGGGTGCTTGATGTACCTCTGGAAACATGTTCAAATCCCTAATAAGGTTCATTTCATGACCTTAAAAACCAACAAGCACAAACAGATTAGTCTACAAACTTTTTAAATATTCCTCTGAATGTGTCAGTGATGAAGATCCAATGTTGCCAGTTTCCTCCATGCCGCCATTCCATCCTTGAATATGTTATTATTACGACGTTTCTACTTTGAGTGGAAAGTCCTACTAATATGCTATTTTTGACTACCAAGAGTCTTTCCTTCACTAATTACACATTGTGATGATATGAGATTTGTAAAATGTATCTTGGACACTGCAGCGAAAGTACAAGGCTACAAGCTCTAGTCCACACCCTTATTTCTACCATCATTCAAGAGGAAGAGATAATTTAGGCATGCAGGCACAGTGAGATGTTCTAATCTAACACCTTCCTCTCCTCTGTACAATAAAGCATCTTTAAAAAAACTGGTGGTAGAGCTTGGTAAAATGAAACCAGGTGGGGAGGAGAAAATAACCACTGTTCTTCTCTAGTCTGTGATTACAGCGGGATGCAGGAGAAATCTTGGAGCAGAAAGAACTTGATTCCAGAGCAACTACTCTCAACAGGAATAGGAAAAAAAATACTGGGAGATACTGCTCTAGAATTCTAATCAGTATGTTTCTGGACTTAAGTTTAATATTTTATCAATATTTTATCTTTCTGGACAATTTTAGGGAATGGGGTGCTTAATGTCACAATGCCAATATGTCTCATGGCATACAAATGCTTAACCAAACATCGCAGAGATAAGAAATATAATAATTATTCAGGCACAAAACAAATACCTAATAGCAGAAGAATTTTCAAAAGCAAACGAAGTGTGAAACTTGTTACCAAGAAGTCTTGCCCTCATCTCTGTACTATGGAAGTTGTTCTCAGAAATATTGTAGACTTAGTAGGAACGATATGAAGGTTTAAATCAACTTCTAAAAAGGCGAGTGTTACATGCCAGACCAGATAAACAAATGCTGTTTTCCTATGTATAAAATTGGAAGTCTGGGATCTAAACAATGATCAGAATGTATTTTCTCTCCCACCCTCCCTCCTAAAAATTACAGGGGCACCAGTGGTGGGACTCAGCTGGTTCGCACCACTTCGGCAGAACCGGTAGCTAATTTTTTGTTGCCCAGGTCCAGAGTGAACTTCCGGAAGCGGCATCCACACAGAGAACCGGTTGTTCACATATTTGAGTGGCACAAATATAGCTTTCAGAAGAGCTCTTCTTACAGCTACAATATTTTGAACATGGAAATCAGACCAATATAAGTTCATTTTTTGGTCCTAAGCAGTTCGGAGAATAATCAGTCTATACCAGACATGTCAAACACAAGGCCCGAGGACCAGATCCGGCCCGTGAAGTGGTTTCATGCGGCCCGCGAAGCCATCCTGGAAACAGTGAGGGAACGGCCCCCACTGCCTTGGCCCTGGCCCAGAGACCCTCCTTCTGCCAGAGACCCTCAGATCTGCCCGACTCCTGCCCAGACCCCCATAGGCACCCTTGATGCGAACGATGTAGAGCTGGCCACGCCCACCCAGTAGGCCATACGCACTCTAGCCACGCCCACCCAGTAGGCCACGCCCACCCTGGCCATACCCACCCGGCCCCCTGAGGGCAACCGTAATGCTGATGCGGCCCTCAATGAAATTGAGTTTGACACCCCTGGTCTATACCTTCTGCCCTAGCTTCCTTTGCTTGCTCTTGGATGACAGTTTTTAGCTGCTGTTCCAGATCAAAAATCCTTGCTAAGAGACTCTGAACGTAAGCTTCCCGTTGCTGGTCATATATTATCCACTGCTGGTTTTTCTCTAAAGCCTGTAAAGAGATTTGAAAGTGAGTGAGACTTCTATGAGGAAAAAACCCAACTATTTTTTATACCCCCTTTTCCTGTAAATCAAATATTTGAAATGCATCCTCTTTTGCATGACTTCTGTTAGCATGACATTTCAGTATACCACAGCAGAAGAAAACACAAAATCAGTGAAAAATTACCTCTGTACTTTTTCTTCATTGCCAGCATATTCTGCGGTTGGAAATGATCATAAACTGATGTGGTTCAATATACAGTGGTACCTAGCCACAACTGTGTTTGAAAACCACTTTCAATGTTAACTTGAAAGGAAACAGATTAAATCATACAGTTTCCAAGTAAATATGCACACGTACTCAAAAGTGAATTCTAGATTTAATCAACAAGGCTTCATGCAGACACCCGATGGTTTCCCAGTACATTTGTTACACGTTGTTCCTTAGCTTGTTCAAGCCATGAGTCACATATAAGTGGGACAGTAGAAATGAATTTGAAGAACTGTAACAAACTCATTTATCACAGGCTCCAAATCATACTTTCTTATGTGCAGGCCACATTTAGAATTAAACTGTGCCCTATCACATGCCAAATACATTTTCAATCAACTATTCTAGCACCTTTTGGATGAACTGGGTGCCTATGCCAGTATCGTCGCACACACGTACGAGACAGTTGTTAGTGAAATAAAGTATACGTTGGGAAGGAAGGAACGGTTGCTAAAAATCAGGGAAGGCAAAGAAGAGAAGTGAAAAAGAGAGATGGCTTGAAAGAGAATAAAAAAAGAAACATTTAAAATAAGTGTTTTTATATCTTCCCAAGATATGCAGCTTAATGTTTAAAGAGTTTATAATTTTTCTTTCCTTCACACATAGAATTTAGGGCCAAAGTACACAATGAATTCAATACATGGTTATCCCATATGTTTTATGTTCTGTGGTATAAGAGCGTAGTAGCTAATTTGGTAGAAGGGAAATGTAATGGTAAAGGACAATTGTTTTACACAATTGTCTATATGTGTATTATTTCTATGGTGCCAATGGAATTTTTTTTTAAATTATTACTCATTTCACACATGGACTGTATGACTGTTGTCTATAATTGGAGCCCTGGGGATAAATAATTATTCTGCTTCGTCTTCCTCACCCTTTTATTGATTGATTGGTTGATTGATTGCCTTCAAGTCATTGTTGACGCCTGGTGACTGCCTGGATTGTCCCTGCAGTTTTCTTGGTAAGATTTTCAGAAAAGGTTTGATGTAACCTTCTTTCTAGGGCTAAGAAAGATGGACTGGCCCAAGGTCACCAAGTTGGCTTTGTGCTTAAGGCAGGAGTAGAACTCACGTTCCCATGCTTCCTAACCAAATGCCTTAACCACTACAACTGGCTCTTTGTTCCATATTTTGATCAGCCCATTGTACTTGCTCCAGAGCAGGGGCAGGCAACCTTGGCTCTTTATGAGTCGTGGACACTAACTCCCAGAATTCCTGAGCCAGAATTCCTCCATAAAAGAGCAAAGGTTGCCTACCCCTGCTCTAGAGTAAATAAAACCAGAGCAACTGTACACATTGCATTGAAGCATCTACAATTTGTTGGCTTGTGATATTAGCTTTGCCTAGAAACCTGGACCCAAAGGACTGATCCAGTTCCAAAAAGGATATGAAACCTTTACTTTCAGGTTATTCTGAACTTTAGTATACAAAAACTACCCTCCAAGCAAAAGTACAAGTTTAAAACTAGTAGTTTTCAGAACAAAGATAAGAGATCTCTGTCCAGCCCTCTTTATTGAGTGTGAAAATAATATACACAAGGTGTAAAAAGGTGTTAGTATGCATGAATGGTGTAGCATACAGGAAAAAAAATGCAAACAAGGAACAGTAAATGAAGACTAAAGTGTACTTTTCTTCAAGAAACTTTTGGAAGAACATGGTAAAAGTATGCAGGCCATCTTTTATACAGTAAAGTATGCCTATTTTGAATAATTCCCTACCAAGAGGTTTTTGAAAGCTGTTTAAGTTGTACTTATTTTGTAATTTTTCAATTAATTAACAATACTAAACAAATTATTTGGATTATTAAAAAAAATCTCAGAAAAATATTTCATTATAACTGATATATGCCTACTTATGTATTTTCAACTGAAGATACTTGGAAATGTGTATAGAACTGTAATCTTCTTTAAACATACATTCCAGAAGCTGATTATTGCTGAAATTTTTTTTTAATGAATAGAATGATAAAATTAGGAGCAGGACCTTTTCAGTAGCAAAGCTACCCTAATGTAACTCCCAAGGAATCTATTAGTTCCCTTCAAAGTTATGGCAATGAATTCCAAAACCACACATCTTTCAAATGGAGTCAAAAATGACTTCACTAAATTATTATGCTGCAATATACAAGAAGAATGTCTTTATTTATTTTTAGTAATGTTACATTGTTTTATTAATGTATTCTTTTAATTTTGATTGTTATATATTGTTGTTACCTGTGAAAGATGGCATTCAAAAAGATGCCATACAAATGCATAAAGAATGATACCACCGTTATCAACAAGCGATTGCTTGGTTTTTTAAAAATTGTATGCTCATTGTTCGAAATAAAATTTTCACAAAACAATGCATTTAATATGTGTTAATGTGTAGGAGATTAAAAGATCTTGAGAAGAAATTCCTTATTTTTTTTTACAAATAAAAAGCTTATAACAGGCAGATCAAACAATAATTTAATGGGTATTCAATTCTTAAACTTTATTTGAATCCATACATAAGGCTTTCAATAGCTCAGTGAAAGCTATTCTTTAAATAGCCATCATGTTAAAGAAGTTTTTGAATTTAAGAATAGTTTTCATGAGACATAAAGGTTACTGTTAATGGAATTTAAGGCACTTTCTTCCTAGCTCACAGTACTGTTTCCACGTTCCTCTTTATATTTTTCTTAAACCAGAATACAGAGATAAAGACGAGGTAGCAATATTTAGCAGATGTAATCTAACAATGTCATAGGCTTTCAGTCCCTGGCCTTGTTTGAAGAAAGCAAATTGAACTACACTGCATTTTTGTTTAATCATCCATTCTTAATCGTTACTGGAACTGGATGTGCCATAGCATAAACAGAAAGCCCACGTTTGGCTTTCAATATGGTTTGACCCTCTTTTCCAGCTGGGAAGTGAAATATTGGTTGCCTGCCATACCTCCAATTTGTTTGTTTTATTCAGAAAAGCAGAGAAGTATTATAAATCTTCAGATGTGTGTCAGGAGCACAGACCTAGCTGCTGACCGGATGCTATTTTGTGACTGAACTATAGCAGCAGTTAATAAAGTGGGGGAGACATCACATCAGATCAGGGTTCTGCCTACAGACAAATACACAAATATCTGAATGGAGAAATTGCAATTTAACTTATTTATTGCATGAGGTTTGAATGAGGTAACGTGGTGCTTTCGGAATGGATATACTCCAAAACAGTGAAGATAAAAGGATAATTTCCTCATGACACCGGAGATCTATGTTACCCTACGTAGCAAAAAATAAGGAGTCCGACAGCACCATTTCAGACTAAGGTATTTTAAATTTTACTGATGGTGACTCATATGTAGTACAATGTTGAGCATGTAAAGTTTATGGTGTATAGTTTATGGCATAAACCAGCATGTTACTAGCTTTTGTTGCATAGCATTTTATAATCGGTTCACTTTCATGAAGTCTGTGGAACTAAATTCAATTCCTGCCTCCTCCCTGAATGAAAAAAATGGGGCCCAGTTTTAAATCTGTCTCAATCCAGTATTTGAACTGATGCAAAACACTATTTTAATTGGGAATACAATCCTATGCAAATGGTCCTTGGTTAACAATCATTTATTAGGCAACCATTCAAAGTTACAAGGGTGGTATTATAAGTACAGTGAATAGTACTTCCAACGATTCCTCAAATTCGGGCCCTTCCCAGTATTCCCATGGTCACAAGACTGTGGGAAGCTACAGATCTGATTGCTTACTAAGAAAAATGAAATTTTGTATTTGATCCTAATCTCTCTATTACTGCTATATTCCCATATACTGTTTGTTGGGAAACCAGTGACAATTAGCTCCAAACAGGCTAACATGGGATAATTCTACATTATCTGTATTTATGTAAGTCAAATTAATTCCTTAAATAAAACATATAACGTATTTGATAAAATGCCTTACGTCTTTCAGTTGAATTTCAATTTCATGTAGGTTGACTGGCGTTCCAGCACAGTGCACAGCTTTTTCCTGTTAAAAAAATAGAATAGTGAAAGAGTTCAATTCCATTAACTGAAAGCAGATGTCTGTGTGTTGAAGACAGGAGCAGGTACTGCTACGCTATGCCTTGCAAGCACTGGGCTTCTGTCATTTTTTCAAACTGTTGAAACATTCAAGATTCTACATATCGTATTTCTAGAAATATTTCCTTCGGCTTGGCAAATTTAAAAATACTAAGCTGGATGGAACCTAGTTATATTTAGATGGGAGACCACCATAAAATCCTATGGCTCACATTTGACAAGGAGGGAGGGGAGGGGGGGGAAGGAAGGAAGGAAGGAAGGAAGGAAGGAAGGAAGGAAGGAAGGAAGGAAGGAAGGAAAAGGCAATGGCAAACTGTTTCTGTACCAACAGCAACATAGTTTTTTATGTGAACATTATGAGTTGAGTTACTCAAAGGAGACTTTAATCAATTCCAGTACAGAATATACTGAGCTACCTACAAATAGGAAAGTTTCATGTATTTGGCAAAAGATAACAGAAATTCTAAAAGTATTCGGAGACGTGACAGATTACCTGGACAAGAATCTATTATTTTAAAACTTTGTACATTATAGCTTCAGGATAAGAGAGTATTAGGTCCCAAACCTAATACAGCCAGCAAATATATATATATTTGAATATAACTTATTGCTTATTGTTTTGCTTAATGGCTGATATCCTTCAATTCCCCAATATCTATAAACTTCCTTCCTGATTTGGACAAGCACCTGACTTATCACTGTGGCATTTGGTATTTTAATTTTCAAATTCTATAGGATTGATACTATACTGCCATCTACTTTCAATAAGTGGTACTTCTGTAATCCTTTTCTATAATATCTCTAAGCCAGGGGTGTCAAACTGCCGGCCCACGGGCCGGACGCATCACAACAAAACCGCGCCCACCCCATTGCTGGCAATGGGGAAAAAGCTCCGATATGTCGCACAACGTCACATGACATCGCGAGTTTGACACCCCTGCTCTAAGCTCACGGGTGTCAAACTCGCCACGTCACGTGATGTGTTGCGACGTATCGTGACTTTTTTTGCATTGCTGGAGCTGGGGTGAGCGCAGCCTCTGAATGATGCAACTGGCCTGCCGGCCAGCAGTTTGATGCCCGTCTTGGCTAATCAGGTCAGTGGAATCAAATTTATAATCTGTTCAACTTGAGCTTTAACAGAGTGACATCCACATAAGTAATTTTCAGCATCTAGTAGGGGTGTAAATAGAAATAAAAAGTATGTCCATTTTTCAATCTATTCTTGACTTAGTTACACCGATAATTATGAGTTAACTTTTGCTCAGAAGCCATCACATGGCTCAAATGCTATGAAAACCTGATCTCCCATTAGAAATAACAAGAGGCCAGGGAGAAATTCTAGGACATTTATTCTAGTACCTCGCTCAGCAAAATAATTCAAAATTAAAATATTCTGTGTGGACCACTGTATCTGCCTAGAAAGTTTAAATTAAGGATGCTAAAGACAATAATTTGTTAACTTCAGTATTATGAACACTTACTCAAAATACAATTTTAACAGAATTTCAGTTTAAAAATGGAGCATTGTAAAAATAAAGCATCAAAATATATAGAAATATATATAGAAATTACTACAAAACAAAAGCAATAAAATACATAAGTAGTAATATCTTAGACTAATTCAAACAACTGTAGAGACAGACATAAATATGAATTTATTAGCAGTACCTGCCTGTTAATTAAGATTTTAGAATCATGAAATGTCAAATTTAAAATTTATCCTGAAGGAACATGCAATTACTATTTTATTAATTTAGCTGCTCTCCTGAAAATCATTCCTGAAATATCTACTAGGAGGGAAACAATAAGAACAATATCTGTTTTGCGATGTCTGATTGTTAAGGGAGATGTGAATAAAGTTACTCCAATTTAAATAAAAGGGGCAACAAAGGACATGTGCAGTTGATTCAACTTTCTCTAAGAGACACAGGCATAAACAGTCTTACCCAGGCGTGCGATTGTATCTCTCTTCCAGATGAGCTGAAAGTAAGGCCCTGAGTCTGGCTAATGTAAAAGCTCTTCTCTATGTTCAGCACAAAATGCTGGCGTGTTATACGGCACCTATGAATAGTCTCCCTAACATGCTTAAGTTACAGGGTTTTGCAATAAAGCTTAGGTCCTTTTTAAGTCTAAGCTCAAAATCAGCTGTTTTATTTCTGAAGAGCTTTTTCATAGCCAATCGAGATCAGCTATTGATTTATCTTTGATTTATTTCAGTTAGCCGTGAGGGAATAGTATCTTGTGAAGCTAAGGCAACCAAAGGGCTTTCAAAGATTCGTTTGAGTCAACCTCTCAGAACCCAATGTCAAATTTGGGCTTTAGTGCAGTCAGGCTTACATCAAATAACAAAGAATTAACTGGACACATACAGAAGGGCACTTGGAAATTTTGACCAAGCCGCTTCCAGAGATTGGTACTGCAACAGCTGCAGACCACTGCACCATGAAGCAGATCGCATACCACGGTACCTTAGCTCTGAAGATTTCAATTGTGGTGACGACCTGCCTATTACTGTTGTGGGTGGTGAATTAGAAAATGGCGGTTGTCACTTTGAGCTTTCAAGCATGCAAATCACTAAGCCATCTTGTTCCACTTCCCTATTCTTACGTGGCAACAACTCATTTATTTAATTTAGCTCAGCGCTTTCCCAACTTGTTGGCTCTGAGTGGCTCTCAGCATAAAAAGCAAACAGCAATATGCAATCCAGGTAAAATGGACAGGATGGTGACTTTCGCCAATAGCATCATGCATACATCCTACAAGCCAGGTCTTTAAGACTCTCTGGAACAGGGCTTTTCAACCTTTTCACCCATTGTACTACTTTTAGGATATGGCAACATCCAAGTACCACCAGTCACCTAGCAAGGTGTCAAAAACTTGACCAAAAAAAAAAAAAAGGAAAAAAGTGATGAAATACAGATAGTCCTCGACTTACAACAGTTCACTTAGTGACTGTTCAAAGTTATAATGGCACTGAAAAAAAGTGCCCCCTCAGCCACAGCCAAGCAGGACATCTGCCTCCCCGCCCGGCGGCGCTCTTCCTCCTGTCCAAGGTTTTCATTGTTGTGAGCATTTCTGTTGATTGGCAGCAGGGGTGGGGGGGGTGTTTGGTTTTTATTCCCCCCGTCTGCTGGGTGGTTGCAGCAGGTTTTGGTCACTTCACATGACCCTGGGACACTGTGACCGTCATAAATATGAATCAGTTGCCAAGCATCTGAATGTAAATCACAAGACCCTGGAGATGCTGCAACATTCCAGCTGATCGGCGCTTCTTCTGGGCTCAGAAACGCCAGGATCAGCGCGGAGCTCCAGCTGGAGCCTGGCGCTGATCCTGCGGCATCTTCTGAGCCCTGACAGCCCTGCAGCTCCAGCCATCTCTCGCTCAGGCTTGTGCAGTGCTGCCACTGGTTCAGCTCATTCCCCTCCCCAGCTAGGATGGTCGCGTACCACCTGCTAGGTGCCAATGTACCACAGGTGGTACCCGTACCACTGGTTGAAAAGCCCTGCTCTGCAACATCATTAGGCCAAGAGCCACCCAATCTCGGGGGAACCTCATTCCAAAGGGTAGGTACTATGACAGAGAATGCACATTTCTTTGTACTGCATATCTTCTTCCGTATATTAAGCAGTGGTATGATAGATAGCACTGCTTGATATAGGGAACCTAGAGCAGCAGTCCCCAACCTTTCTAGCTTGGCAGTCCGGCCTGGCGTGGGGAGGGTAGGGGAGCCTAGCATGTGAGTGGCAGGCGCACGCTCACACAGTTCTATTGTGAGAGTGTCGGGCCCGGCAGGCCTGACATCCAGCGAGGCCCTGGGACGACTCACCGGCGGGCCGGCAGACGCCCGCAACCGGCCTCGTGACCTGCCACAGACGCCCGCGACCGGCCCTTTCACCTCCGAGGCTTCCCGGCGAGTCGGGGATGAGCGCGCCCGCCGGGACATCCCAGCATCCACCGGGGCCTTCCGGCGGACCGGGGACAAGCGTGCCTGCCAGGCCGTCCCAGCATTCACCGAGGCCTTCCGGCGGGGCAGGCAAGAGCGCGCCCGCCAGGCCGTCACAGCGGCCGTCTGCCGATTTGACTCGGGGGACATCTGGCGGGCCGGGGGGAAGCACGCTTGCGCAGTTGCCTGTTTTTCCCCGGGGCCTGCAACTGGGTCTGGAGGGCCTGCCTGCGATGCCAGCACAAAGGCCTCCTGCTGCTGGCCTTGCTGAGGAGTTGCGGGACAGGCGGCGACAGAAGACGGCCCAGGCTGTGCAGGCCGCGGCGGTTCGGGGACCTGTGGGGGGTGATGGGGGTGTACGGACTCGGGCCTGCAAGGGGGGTCGCCGTGGCTGGGGGGTGGCTTGCCGTCTGCAGTGGTGGTGGGTCAGGATCAGGGGGGGTACGCACCTGCGGTATGGGACAGTGGTCCACGTGGAGAGCAGGAGCCAAAGGGTGGAGGCCAGAGGGGGTGGTGCTTAAGTAGGGGTGTGTGGGTTGTTGGCTTGTTTGGGCGTGGTGATGGGCGTGGTGATGGGTGTGGGCCTCGCCGGCTATTTAGCAGCGTTGGTTGGGCTGTGCAACCAACGCTGACTTCATTTGTCTTCGGGTGTTTGTTTATGGTGCAGAATAAACGTTGCTCAGAAGAACCAGCTCTCGTTCCGGTTGCATTCTTTTGCCTCGTTGGGTGGGGGGCTGATAGTGAGCAGCGGATAGGCGCGCCGTCCAGTTGCGCAAATGGAACTTCGTAAGTGGAGGGTGCTTTGTGCTTGCAGCGGTGCTTGCGCACGATGCTCCACTTGCAATGAGGGCGCTTGAGTGGAGGGTGCTTGTGCTCGTGCACCACTCACAAGAGCGGAGAGCGCTCGCGTGCAAAGCTCCTTTGTGTGAACGGAGTTTCGCGCCCGAGCGCAAGTACTCTCCACTTGCGTGAGTGGAGCTTCACACGCATGCACTTGCCCATCTCTCCCGCAGCCGTTTCAAACAGACCGCAGCCCAGTAATGGGCCACAGCCTGGGGATTGGGGACCCCTGACCTGAAGTACATCAACCCTGTCAGATCAAGCCATATAGATTGATACGACGGGAGACTGGCAGTCCCTAAAGAAATCGGGCTCTAGGCAACAAATGGCTTTTAGGTGAAAAACCGTATGTTGAATTACATCTGGAGTTTGCTCATGAATCACACACCAGCTGAAGTTTCCGGGTAGTCTTCAAAGGCAGCCCAGTGTAGAGTGCGTTACAGTAATCAAGCTACAAAGTGAAGGGCATTCCGATCTAGGAAAGGGCATAATGCAGGCATGTCAAACTGCCGGCCCGCAGGCCAGATGGGTCACGCCGAAACCGTGCCAACCCCATTGCCGGCAATGGCGAAAAAGTCATGTGACGTCGCGAGTTTGACATGCCTGGCATAATGGGTACACCAAATAAAGTTGTGCAAAGGCATTCCTTACTCAGCATGAGCTGTGAGTTCAGGTAGACCCCCCCACCAGATTACATATCACTCTTAATGGGCAAATACTACCCAAAAGGAGTCCAGTCCCAAATAACTTCCAAATAGCACTAGGAGGAAAAGGCTTAGGGTAACATTACACACATTTTTTTATAAACTCACCTGGGCGATCTGGACATTACTGGCTCTGCTTTCGAGATCTGTACATCTTGCAGAAACGGCAGATATGTGATTTTTCTGCCACTCTACCTCTTCCGAGAGTGAATTTAATAGCTGTTCCCGCTTAGCCACTTCTTTTGTTTTCTCTTCTAGCTGCCCTCGCAGAGAACCCGCATCTGTACTTTTGCTTCTACTCCTTAACTCATCTTTCAGGGCCTGGATTTCTTGATCTTTCTTTCCAAGTTTATTTTTATATTCTTCTGTTTCTGTTTCAAGGGCAAGTATTTTCTATACGAAGTACAAGCAAGCATTTTAATAGGGGAAAAAAAGGTCAGTTTCCAAACTACAAATGCCTGATCGAGTAGAAGTGGCTAATCATGTTGGCAAATATTAATCTATTGGAGAGATAGTAAAATTAAGCTTATGGCACAGGATTTGGAACATGATTGTACTATTCTGCCTAGAAATTGTCCATTTAATTGTAGGTATAGTCTCATTACCTTCCCACCAGAGTGGTCCCTATTTTTCTACCTGCATTTTTACGTGCTTTCGAACTGCTAGGTGGGCAGAAGCTGGGACGAGTAATAGGCGCTCACTCTGTTACGCGGCACTCGGGATTCGACCCGCCAAACTGCCGACCTTCTGATCAACAAGCTCAGCGTCCTAACCCACTGAGCCACTCTGGTGGGAAGGTAACAGCGTTCCGTGCGCCTCTGGCGTCTAGTCATGCCGGCCACATGACCACGGAGACATCCTCGGACAAGCGCTGGCTCTTCGGCTTTGAAACGGAGATGAGCACCGGCCCCTAGAGTCGGAAACGACTAGCACGCATGTGCGGGGGAACCTTTGCCTTTACCTTTATAGTCTCATTAAATTGTTTACATTTTACCAAAATATTATGTCCAGTATGCCAAAGCAGAGACAAAAAAACCTTCCAAAGAACTTAAAAAAAAGCTACAGGTAATTCTTATGAAATCAGGGATTTAACGTTAATATGAAAGCAAAACAAAAATAGAAGAGGCTCCACCACTTTAACTAACCATAAAGAAGTCTCAACAAGAATGCACAATATAAATAACTTCTATGTACATAAACAGCTCAGATGATGCTTTATCTATTGTCCGCTATTTACAATTAACTTTGAACTTAAATAGTTCAAAACATTTCAACTATTTAAATTACACTAATTCATATGGGCTTTCAAATATACAGACTTTATGAACAGAGAAGGAAGGGTAACTAAGCCTTTGGGAAAGAAATACATAAAATCACACATTTCTTCTCTGAAATATAAAGAAATAAATCGTTTTAAAAAGTTACTATGGTTATGTTAACAGTCACAAAAGCAACTGTGAAGGAACCACACTACTTGTCCTGAGTGCTTCATATGCATTAGAACGAAAGGAACTAATATATGAATGAAGCAAACATTTAGCACGCCATGCGATTGTCAGATGTGGTTGTAGTTGCAGAAATCTAGAAGCAATGCTAACAGGCTACACAATAGGACAGAAAGAAAAAACAGAGGTATCTATCACCCCTGGTAAGACATTACAGTAAGGTAGAATGACTAGCTCAGGAATTCTGGGAGTTGAAGTCCACAAGTCATAAAAGGGCCACCCCACCCCTGCAGCAAAGATTAGCTTCCCACTATCAATTAGTTTCATTTGTAATTAGATGAAATGAGAAGCTTTGCTTTACAAAATGCTTTGTCTCAAACTTAATGTCCACATTTTAATTTAGATGCAAAACAAAGATTACTTTGTTAGATTATTTTAAATTTATATCACCTCCAGAAGCCTCTTCCTTTCTTCGGGTGTCATTTTGCTTTTCTCCTTAATGATTTCTTCCAAAGACTTTTTCAGAGCTGCATTTTCTTTCTTATACACCTGCAATTCTGATTCAGATTTGGAATCACCAGACTTGAATCCCCACTTCTTTGATGTCATACTTGAGGTTCTCCAAAAAAGTCATCAGGCACTATTCAAAAAGCAGCCACTTCATCTGCAAGATTTTTTTTAAAAAAAATACCTCTTAATTCCAAATCCACAAATAGTACAAGTTCATGGGAATTATTTTTCTAATATAAATTACAATTACATTTATTCAGTTTCGATGTATACAAACACAGCATTTTACAACCGACAAATAAAAACAGATCAGCTTCTGCCCCATCATAAATACTATGAAAAATAAAAATTCCTTTCAAAACCCTCTGAATATTTTTGTAAAATAGCAAAACTTCCTTCCAAATAGAACATTAAACCTTAAAAATGGGCATTATGAGGAAATTAAAGGAAACAGACACAATGCAATATGCAGGTGCTAATTGTCTTCAACTAGCCATATTAAACCCTATCCCAAAGAGGAGGCCTATGCCAGACAGATGTCTACAGAGACGCTCGGTCATCTAGTCATGGTTGTCCCAAAGGTGGTTTTTTTCCCCAATTTTTGAAAAAAACCCTGGTCATTTGCATTCTTTTAAACTAAGACTCGCTGACGCCAGTTGGAGGCTTATCTGTTTTCTTCAGGGTCACCTGAGTAGTGCAAATGGGTGTGGAGCCTTCTTGGAACTATTGAAAGGACTGTGTTGTAGACTGGAGCTAGATGATGGCGTATCGTATCCAGGGCTTTTTTTCTCATAGAACGTTCAGAACGGGGTTCCGGCACCTTTTTTGGATGGAACCTTGTAGGGTAGGCAAGGCAGGTTGTATGACGTGTGTGAGTTCCGGCACCTTTTTCTTTTCCAAAAAAAGCACTGATCGTATCCAAGAATGCAAATGACCAGCTGTCTGCAAGGAATAGAAATCCTTCCATTCCCCACCATCCAGTCAAGAGCTGAAGAAGTTTTCAAAGAAAAGGAGAAACTTCCTGACAGTTAGAACAATTAACCAGTGGAACAACCTGCCTCCAGAAGCGGTGAATGCTCCAACAGTGGAAGTTTTTAAGAAGAGACTGGACAGCCATTTGTCTGAAATGGTATAGGGTTTCTTTCCTGCCTGATCAGGGGGTTTCCTGCCTGATCAGGAGTAGATGACCTCCAAGGTCCCTTCCAACATCATCATCTTCTTCTTCTTCTTCTTCTTCTTCTTCTTCTTCTTCTTCTTCTTCTTCTTCTCCCTTCCAACATCATCTTCTTCTTCTTCTTCTTCTTCTTCTTCTTCTTCTTCTCCCTTCCAACATCTTCTTCTTCTTCATCTTTCTTCTTCTTCTTCTTCTTCTTCTCCTCCTCCTCCTCCTCCTCCTCCTCCTTCTCCTCCTCCTCCTCCTCCTCCTCCTCCTCCTCCTCCTCCTCCTCATTATTATTATTATTATTATTATTATTATTATTATTATTATTATTATTATTATTATTATTATTATTATTATTATTATACAAGAAAATCCAGCTGCCTCTTGAAAAAGCACCTTTGGGACCACCATGACCTGGAGGACTGAGAAACTCCATAGACATCGGTCAAGGGCCACCACCTGTTGAGGCCCGCTTCCAAGGCAGATCTTTCTTTCTTTCCACAGAGGACCGACATGCTAGGGCGGAAGAACGGAGCTCCCGAGCCCTACTTCCCCACCCCGCCTTCCCCATACACACCTCAGCAAAGCCTCTGGAGCGCTAGATGGACACAGCCCGGCGGAGAAGAGCGCTTGAAGATGGCGAGACACGGCGGCGGAGGCGGCCCTGACAGCACCGCGCCCTCCCTTCCACGGAAGGAAGGGTCGGGACGGTCCGGAGCGGCGAGCAGGAAACAACGGCAGAACCGCTCCGCTTCGAACTGACGGCCTGTCGAACGCGGCTTCCGAGAGTTTGAATGCAGCGGCTGCATGTGACGCCACTTCCGCCCGGTTGCCAGGCTACGAGCGCCGCGTGGATCCAAAGCAGGGGGGTCTTCAAACTCGGCCCTTTTATGACTCGTGGACTTCAACTCCCAGAATTCCTCAGCCAGGCATGCTGGCTGAGGAATTCTGGGAGTTGAAGTCCACGAGTCATAAAAGGGCCGAGTTTGAAGACATCTTGATCCAAAGTGAGGGACGGCCGAACTTGACGGCTGCGTGACGGGACGTGACGGACGGGTTCCGTCGCTGGCATTCGAAATGAAGCGGGCGCGAGGACCGTTAATGAGAGGAACGGGGCGACCGGGTGGATTTTACAACCCCCGGGATAAGTTTCTTATTTTCTAACGAGTGGGGTTTTTTTTTGCACAAATGCCTGGAGATATATGTCTCTCCCCGCCAAGGCTGGTCAGGCAGGGATTCCCCGTCCGCTGTCAAAATTAAGCAATTTTATTTTTTTTAGGAGGGCAAGATAGAATTTAGCTGCGTAAATATGCATTCGTCAGACATATCTAGGAAACCAGTCTAGCACAGGTAGCATGAGTAATACCCGGAGTGTTTGGAACTGTGTGGAATTTCCAAATATTTTTATTACATGCCTGGGTGTTTGTGGATCTGCAACCCCCGGCATGGTTTAATGATGATTTTATTTTCTAACGAGTGAATTTTGCACAAATGCCTGGAGATACTCGTTTCCCCGCCAAAGGCTGGTCATCGGGCTGAGATTACCGCTCGCTGTCAACAATAATCTAGTAATGTTATAAGTCAATTATCATTCGCTGATCTTTTAGGGATCGCAGTTCTCTCCCACGTGGCAAAAGTCCTGGGTCGTGGCAAATAACTCGGAGTAGAATTGGGTAGAAATATATTGGAAATATTATTATGTGGGAGTAATCTACAGTTAGATTCACCGTCTAAGATGGGTGGAAACTTAATAATGCAAGTCCTAACCAAGGATCTAAGAATTATTACTGTAGTGTCTAAGAATATAGGCAGTTCCAAGCAGGTGGGTTTTTGTAAAATTATGGTGTTTGGTCTGATAAATTCCATATTTCCAGCTACTGGGTAGATACCCAGAATATTTATTAATATTGTTATAATATTTTTAATTCTTTGTTTCCATAGTGAAGTCTGCTGAAAGTTTTGATGTGCCAGGTATTACTCTAATAAGTAAATAAATTCAGTCTTTAAATCATAAATTGGCAGTTCCTATGCATGTCCACAGACTGAGGTGCCTGCTGGAAAAGTGGTGCCTGCAGCCCAGGGACACCTCCTCTGACCCCACTGCATGCCAGTTATTGGAAGCTGAAGATCCATGGTTTTACTGACTCCACCCTGATATCATTCTGGGGGATGGCCCTTGTCTGCTTCTCTCCCCTTCCTGCATCTTAGGCAGTGGGTTGCAAGGTTACAGGGGGAAGAGAAGAAGAAAGGGCTACATTGCTATAAGTTTTCTTTCCCTTGGAATCTTTGCTCCATGGAATGGAAACTGGTGTTCTGTACCAGCCTGCTACCGACCCTGCAGAAAAGGCAGGGACAACCCCTTTTACAAGAAGGCAAGAGGCTGGAACTAAGCCTGCCAAATTTATGGACACAAAAGCAAACAGAACAAGACACAAACCATGAAACAGGAGCTATTCAAGCGGTTGCCTTCAGCAAACCAGCCCTCCCACGCATTCCCCTTTTATACAGTTCAGGGCGTGGCTTCTCTCTGCCTCCTTCCGAGGTGCCCCATTGCCTTCCTCTGTTTACTCCTGATTGACTTCCTCCTGCGTCGGGCGTCCTTGAACAGGGCCAGCTGTGGGTCATCTTCATCCACGCTGTCAGGCTCACACAGCTGGGTCTGCGTCGTGACCAGGTGGGAGGGGCCTGGCTGAGGGCTATCAGCAAGCTCTCCAACCCCCTCAGCAACCTCTCCAACACCCACCTTCTCCTCCTCTGAATCATCCGACCCAAATGCCGAACCCACAGGCTGACCCTGAATCACAACAACTGGTATGAAGTTTCCTTTTGCTCTGCATCTTTTGCTACTCAAAAAAAAAATGCGGGGGGAGGGGAGAGATCAGTTTCTCTACTTCTCATGTCTTCTTTTCTGACAGGTGGCAGGAGAAATGGGAGAGAGGGAGGAGGCACCAGTTTTTTTGGGACTACCTCTATCCCATTTCTCTTTCCCTTGGAAAGAAGAAGTGGGACAAGTGGCTAAAGACTTCTGTGGTTGGGGTGGGAAGGAAACTAATGGTTTTAATATTGGGAGAACTGGCGCCAAAAAGGATCAGCTTTCCTTTTTTTGTGCCCCTACTATATTGCTACTCCTGCACCCATGGGAAGAATAGAGTGAGAGACAAATGTTCTTTGCCCCCACTTCTCTTGCCAGTAGAACTGAGTGTAAGAGCCCCCCATCCTTTTATCCAGTAAAGCTTCCTCCTTATTCACCCACCCAGGTATTAGGCACTGCAATGTTAGTCTGCAGGTGGGTGTGCGTTTATGAGTGATGACCAGCAGGTTAGAGTAAAATAAAATAGAATGGGAATAGGAATAGAATAATTAATGTCACTTTAAATGTACACTAATCAGCACACATTAAAATTTACTTTCAGCTCTCAAATGGTAACCATCTCCAATATAAACTACATAAACATGACATGTTTTATGACAACTGTGTAGCGCTAACTGGGCGGTGGTAAGGCACTGCTTTGTAAGGGCCAGGTGTACAGCTGTACCCTTCCCTTCTCTTTACAGCATTCTGATCCTACAGATATCTCCCTGGGATGGGATATTTGGTTATCCCTCCCCCAACGTATTCTGTCGCCGTTCCTCAATCTTGGGAATCTGCTACCAGGTCTGGCAATGTTGCCAAGAGAAATGGGGAGATAAGTCCAGGTGTGTCCACAGGAAGGTTTCAAAATGTGAAGAGGCCAGCCTCATCTTTTGTGATCAAAGTTCCCCCCTATTTTACAGTCCATGTGTTGTGATTCATGTAAAAAGTGACAGGACTTTTGAGTGCATTATTGGGGCTGCCATCTTGATTCTTTGGCGTAAGTAGCAGAGTTTCTCCCACTCCCCAAAGGTAAAAACCTGAGAATTAGCAGTTAGGAAATGATGGGTGGCCTCATATTTTCATTTTGTAATCTTGGCCAGAGCCTTCTAATAACTATATCATGAGAAAGAATCAGCATTGCTAACATACTAATTGGATGCGTATATTGTACAAAATCATAATGGGGTTTTTAAAAGGTATGAATCCAGCAACTGTAGGTTATAGCCCATAGATTAAGGTTTAATGTCAAACCTGTCATTTGTTGCTTACTGAATGAAGCATGAATTTAAAAGTATGATTTAGCTGCTAAATTTTAGCATAATGTGTGATTTTAAATAGTGAATGCCCTAGTATGAGGGCTTCAAGATATCTCACTCTGAATTAAGATCCCTATATATACACTGAATGTAAGTTGAATTCAGTTCAAACCAATCAGGAAATGCTCTAGAATGTTCTTTGTAGCAGGAAATGCTCTGGATTCTAGAAATTAATGCTATAGGTCTGAGCTACAATCCTGAGCCAGCACTAGAGGGCAGCAAAGCGTTACAAAGCCTTGAATAACTTCTTGCCTTGTACTGATTGTTTGAATTTGTGCAGCTTGGCAGTCATGTTGTAAATAATACAGCACAGGTACCTTTTCCAAAGCGATACATCATAATTGTGATAATCTATTTGTCCCATACTGCGCACACACAAAAATGGTGGGGGTGGAAGGGCAGCAGCCATGGTTCTGAGAACCGAGTGCCTCAGCTGGTTTATTCGGGCTGCCTCTATACTTGGCCTTTGGCATAATATAGGCTGGTGCAAAAGGTCAGGAGCACAGCCTTGCAGAAGATGTTTGGCAATGGACTGGGTGTTGTCTCAGATCTCCCAGAGACATGAGTAGTAGGAGAGACCCACCCTCATTGTGGGAAATCCCATTGGCCCACTTCCCCCACTTGGTTTTCCCCACCCTTTACTTGTTCAGGAAATGATTGTGGTTTTGTTCTAATGTAGGAACAAATCCTTGCAGAAGCCTCCTTGCTTCTCTTTATGGTTACTGCTGATCTGCTTCCCCCTTTCTTCAGAACTAATCTCCACCATCTCTGAACTATGCGGTGCCTCAGTTTCTTTATTTATGTGCTGAGGGAGAGCAGGTAACAGCCAGCAAGGCCAGAGGGAAGATTGACAATAAGGGCACCAGCAGATGTCAAACTTGGATGCTAGCACTGCCGCTCTTTTGGCCACCTTTCCTGTAACAGTTTCCCTGTGATCCATATTAATTCTGCAGGATCCAATCTGGGTTGGTGACTGGGACCAGAGGTTTTGTCTTCTGAGCTTTCCGAGTCCAAAAGCTCAGAAGACTAAATCTCTGGTCCCAGTCACCAACCCAGATTGGATCCTGCAACATTATCCTGGAACACGCGTATTTCACCTTCATTCATATTAATCCCAGACAATACCTAGTGTATGCCTCGAATGGAAGACTGAGCCTGATTTCACAATTTGTGCATTTGCACATAACTGAAAACGCAGAATGCTTCCAGAGTAGACTTTTATTCTCTCCCTATTTTATGTTAAGAGTGGTTTCTCCTTTCTCTCCTTTCTCTTTCTTCGTGCTCTGATCCTTCTGATTCTTTTTGTTTTCTTACAAAGCAAATGTTTTTTAAAGGAGGGCAAAATAGAATTTAGCGGCATAAATATGTATTTATCAGACATCTAGGAAAGCAGCCTAGCACAGGTAGCATGAGAAGTACCTGGACCTGGGGTTTGTGGGGGAGGGCAGAGAAAACAGGTCCAAATATGTTTTATTACATACATACATACATGGGTGTCTGTCTGTCTCTGACTTAATCTGGAATCCTAGCAACTGCCTGGACAAATCCTTGCAATTTGCATTTTATGAACTGGTTTGTACTTTCTTCTTCCTTGGGCTGAGAGAGAATGACTGGCCCAAAATCACCCAACTGGCTTTCTAAGGCAGGACTAGAACTGAGTGTCTCCTGGTTTCTAGCCTGGTGCCTTCAAATTTTACGAAGGATATGATGAACATGGATTCCATTCGAAACCTTCCCAGTACGTTTCACTTTTCCCATTCTTTTTCTGAAACTGTTTAGAAGGAAAACCTGCAAGTAAGTGGTATAACACCTGGAAGTTCCCTGCAGCACACCGTGTGGAAGAACCAATCTGCTATTCTAGCCTCAAGCAGGATGCTGAAAAGCAACTTACTCACAATTTATCTCTTTGGAGTTTGATTCTTCTCTCTTTTTCTTACTACAAACCCTGACTGCACAACGTTTAGAGATGACACTTAAAATGTATGTACAAGGTTGACTTTTGCAGAAGGGGGCGATCTAAGACCGACTGGAACATTCCTGACTTAAAAAGAAGGGAGAACCATATTTAAACCACAAACATGAGGAAAGAATGTACTTTTAAAGGAAACGTTCCTGCTTTTTTTTTAAAAAAAAAAAAGTCGATTTTTGCCATTATTTCAATAGGCATAAAAAAATTGGAAAGTTTGCAATGGATTTTGAATGAACGATTCATTGATTCGGTAATTATTTAATGCAGGCTCATATTTCTTCCTCATCATTTGCATTGAGAGCATTTCCCCCTTTTTAACCATCAGGCTTTGTAAATTCTTATGTTTGAATTTCAGTCCATATCAGTTTTGTTATTTAATGGACAGGAGCTGTGAATGATGGTATGTATCACTTTTCTTTAGCTTCGGTAATGAACTTGGTGATTCCACCGTGATTTGCCCATTGTTGTAACAGAGCCATTCCTTCTGGTCTCCTCCCCCCCTATCCTTCCTCCTCCTCCTGGCATTTCAGCCTGGAGGCTGCCGAGTGTCTCAAGTATTTTCTTTTTTTCTCCTGAGCTTTCTACTTCGAAAACAGCTTCTTCTTAAAGTTGGCTTGAAACAATGCTTCGGGTAATTGTAGAATCAGCTGCAAATATCCCTAAAAGTACCTTTGGGAAACCAGATCCTATTGTGTCCATTATTTTTAAAGGTAAGGAAAACTAATTTTAGAAGATTTTTCTTTCTTTCTGACAAGACGGCATGATTAGAACAAGATTTGCAAAGAGCTTCTAAAGTGTGTCACTTCTTTTTTTTTAACGATGAAAAACAATCTGGAGATGTCTTGAGGTGCCTCTACAAGCATATTTCATTGCACCTGCCTATGGGAAACTCACCTTCAGCTTTGGTGAAAGGGCAAGTGAATTATATTGTGGCACATAAATTATTTTCCTGTCACAGAAGATGTCTGGTTATTAACCTGCTATACGGGAATGCTAGCAATGATTGATTGCCGGTAGGAAGAGTACGATTTAAAATATTTAAATTCGATTTATTTACATTATTAAATAGAATTTTTCTATGACCTTTCCTGTTTGAATTATTACTATATTAAAAGGAATTAAAGGAATACATTAAAAGCAATAGGATTTGAACTGTACTTGCAAGTTTTGCAGTGGACTTTATGTTGGTCTTTGGTTCACTGTTTAGTTGGATGTGTTGGATGTTAGAAAAATGAAATCACTTTTTGCTCGGTATATATATATCAGTTTGGAATACAAATTCCAGTTATATTGGTTGTACTGAATGAGAACACTCATTTTATTGGAAAAAATAGGACTACCGAGATTGGACTAGAATGTGATTTCTATATTTCTCTGTTGCCATCTAGTGACCTTCTGGATTTCTGCAGCCCAAATTTAATGGAGTTCCAAAAGGTGGCCTGTGGTTCAGGCCTTAAAAAAAGGAAATAGCACGGAGGGAAAAAGTATTTATTTTGTTCTTTTTAAAAAATGATTCTTCCCTAATATAAAGTCTTTATCAAATGAATGCTTGAACAAGGAATGCTTGGCTTTATTATCCCTGATCTCATATGTTAATTAAAAAGTTAACTGCACTTTTTTATTTCAAAATTAGTCACCCAGAGCTTTATAAATATATAAATCAATAGATAGATAAAATCTGGGACTTTAATTTGTAAGAAAATGAAGCCTGGTGATTACTTTTGTAACTTGTTTATGAATCATTCATTCATTACCCAAAGGCTAGTTTTCCAGTTTCCAGTTATATTTCAATGGGGCTGCAAAAAACTTTTTCCAATTTGAAATGTGTATTTATATTTTTGCTCACAAACCTTTCTGTAGCCATAATTAAGATGCTTAAAGGGCACCAACAGAAATTAAATTCTATGTTTAGATGCTGTTTTCAATATTTTTCATCCCCTCTCTAAAGCTTCTAGTCATATGCAACCCGTCTCCCCAGAAAATTAGAGGAGGTGCATTTGGTACATCCATCATGTAGTTGATTTTGTTGTTTAAATTTGAGTAAGTATCTTGAAACAAAAGCTTGGAAGAAAGTCAAGAGTTACTGTGTGATTCATGGTTTTTCCCCATGGAAAATGTGAATTGAAGCCTTCAGTAGAACAAACTTTAAACAAAGAAGAAACATACTAAAGATGCAGTCATGCTGGACTTCTAGGAGGATGGGTTGTAGGTGGTGTTTAAAGGCTTAGAATGAAAAGTCTCTGTGAGCAGAGACATTTCCACAGAATAAAACTAGAACACCCTGCAGAAAACAAGCATGGGAGACTGGCCTGTGATAAAATATTTAGAAACAGTGTCTTGGTTCTATTTATTTAGGGATGTTCAGGTTGTGATGTTGCTAAGTACCCAAAATACACCCACTCACAAGGGAGAAATATTAGCAGGCCTGAAGAAATCTCTTGAGTTTGCAGAAGTACAAAGATCGTAGGAGGAAAAAAGACATCTTGGAGGAAGCGTAGAAAGAGACAAAGGCAAAGTGTCCTTCGTGGCACTTAAAGCTAAATGAAAATGAATGGTCAGAATCTCCAAAAATAGCTGTTTACAACATGTTCCAATCCTGGTTGTATATGCTATGAACAACTTGGAAAGTACAGGTTTTGCTGAAATATAAATCATCTTTATTGGCATATCTTTAAGGAACTGAATATTGTTAGAGCCATGGAATAGCAATTGAGGTCATTTCCCCACTAGAGACTTATAGCATTATATAGTTATCCTTCCACTGTTGTACCAAAATGAGTATAATAAAGACAGGCTTCATATTACTTCAGTGACGGCTGAGTAATGCTATGAAGATGCTAATGAGGAAATGGCTTGAATAATGGAAAAGTTAGGAAGGAGGGGAGAGAATGGAATGGAATGGAATGGATATCCTGAATAAAATAAT
This sequence comes from Vipera berus, assembly GCF_964194415.1. Classification (NCBI taxonomy): domain Eukaryota; kingdom Metazoa; phylum Chordata; class Lepidosauria; order Squamata; family Viperidae; genus Vipera; species Vipera berus. Next base: position 73,400,974 of record NC_138207.1, on the reverse strand, counting down.
AATTACTAATATCTGTACTTTAGAGTTGGCCTAAATTCATATGATCAAGTTCAGGCTGAATCAATTTCAAATGTTCATTGCAAGGGATCAGTTCAAAGTGATCTGTCCCCTCCCTCCAGGGAGAAGAGGGTATCAGGGAGGAAGGAGACAACACAAGCCAAAGGTAAAGTGAACGCCTCCATTTTAGTTTTATATCTGGCCCTATCTAGTGCTTGCTTCGGCCTGACCTACCCATTGGCTAACATGAAGTGATGCTAGCCATGGATGGAAACCCCATTGGTCCAATCTGCTGATTGGCTAACATGCATCTGCACTAGCCATTGGGTAAGGCATCCTTTTTGAAATTGTTCCAAGTCAACTCGAAGCACTCTTTCAGAGAGAAGCAGCTGGAGTTTCTTCACTTTTGTACCCTGATGGCTTGCCCGTAGTCTGTTTCTACTTGTTCTTGTATTCCATTTTGCTGTGACTCATCTTAGAATATCAACCTACTTTTGGGCCCCTTCCACCCTACTCACAATGCACTAGCAGGTATCCTTGAACGAACATATAAAATGTAGCCCTCCATGAGAGAATTTAATATTTTGTTGTATTTCCTACTTTTTCTCTCTATTTTCTAAACTTAGCTTCTAAAGCTTCCTTGGAAAGCAGCATTAAACTTGAAGGAATTATAGAGCAGAGTTTATATGGGATTTTTCAATGGGGGGGTGTCTTCCTCCTATCTCCCAAGGTTAATCCTACAAACCATTATGGGGACATTGCTCAGGCTGAGGAGGAATAACTTACTGAGTATGGATATTTACTTGTAGTGACAGTAAAGCTAGAGACTCAGGTACTTTAATAGTTTATGGAACTGTGAGAGCTTTCTATCACCTACCTGCTCCTTCATCACAGAGAAAAGGGTTCAGTTCTTTGCTGTTCTCTATTTTCCCTCTTACATGAAAATTATCTAACATTACGATTCTTCTATCTTCAATACAGCCACAAGGAATAAATTGGGTTTTTTATTGCTGATTAATGCTGGGAAAGATTGAGGGCAAGAGAAGAAGGGGACGACAGAGAATGAGGTGGCTGGATGGAGTCACTGAAGCAGTAGGCGTGAGCTTAAATGGACTCCAGAAGATGGTAGAGGACAGGAAGGCCTGGAGGAACGTTGTCCATAGGGTTGCGATGGGTCGGACACGACTTCGCAGCTAACAACAACAACAACAACAACAATTGCTGACTAACTAATGTGCTTAAAGAATTTCACTAAAACAAAATAAGTGAAGATTATATGACAGTGGTGGTGAACCTATGGCACGCATGCCAGAAGCGGCACTCAGAGCCCTCTCTGTTGGCACGCGCGCTACTGCTGCCAGCAGCAGGTCCATCAGGCCACCACCGCCGCCCGGAGCAGGAGCCCCGCCCAGCACAAAGGAGACGAAGCGGCCGACTAGCAAGCTTGAGTAGAGGTGGTGGAGCAAAGGTCACCAACCATTGTCGATTGGTGGACTAGAAGAAAAGGGAGGGGGAAGCATTTTACATGTGTGCATGTGTGCACGGGGCCGTGAGCACACACATGCTGCAAATAGGGCGGAGCGAGTGCCTGCGTGATACTCACTAGCCATTTTTGCACCCCCAGTTTTTGCATGCCAGAGGCGGCACTCAGAGGTGCCTCCCTGCTCCCCCTGAGGGCACCACAATGCTGATGTGGCCCTGGCACTTTGCGATAAATAAGTGTGTTTTGGGTTTTGGTTTGGGTACTCAGTCTCTAAAAGGTTTGCCATCACTGTTATATGACAATGGAGCTCACAGTGTTGGATGAGACCTCACATGTTCAGCATTTACCTCAGTAAGACTTATTCTTAGGTAAATATACAGTATGTACAAATTCAACTTAAATTTAGCACTTCTCTTCAAAAAATATGTGATAAGGTCATACTTTGAGATTGCAAAGTGTCAGTTGTGGAAAATGTTGGGCCCAATTCAACTGTAATAGTGTGCTAATATTAAATAATGGTAAAATCTAATGGGATTATAATACTGTTTAGTTTATTAACCGCCCTGAGTCCTCAGGGAAAGGACGGTATATAAATGCAATAAATAATAATTTGTTCAGCAGGACTTGCAAATCTTTTGTGGACTAGCCTGAGCTAGTATCTTGCACACTCCTTTTTTTAAAATGTTAATTCCTGTCACAGTTTTATTACAGGAATGTGAGTCACTAGTTTCCACACTGACTAAATAAGAACCAATTGTCTGTTCCTCCCACACATATCTAACAGAAGCAGTAGGTTCTGTAATTGAATTTCATGGAAACTATGAAAATATATATCTAAAGCATCCTTTTTTTTAAAAATCACTATTAAATCCATCATGATCCATTATTTTTTAAAAGAGATTTAGTGCAATGCATGCTATAATAGCTGGCATATTTGGAATAAAATTCCTGCATTTGAGGGTTTTTTTAATTTCTGTTAGAGATTCTACAGATTGAAAATATGGACTTGATTTAAAAAGTGCTGGTTTTCTGTGCAGTTTTTACCTATATTTAGTCAATGTAAATGTATTGCTGAGGTTAAATGTCTATATTTTGAACTGATCAGAGCGTCCTTCTATTACCACAACTAAAATATATTAATAATGATTTAGAGCAAAGTTTCTCAATCTCAGCAACTTTAAGATAAAGATTAACTTTTAAGCATGAGTGACTGGAAAATTCTGGCAGTTGAAGCCCATATTAGAGTTGTTGGGCCTGAGAAGCAATGATCTAGCTCAAAGTTAATACAATTAGAACACCTGAAAAAATAGCTCTAATCTGAATTTTACATGGAGATTTCTCCTTGCCATGACCAACTCACCATGGCCAACTCACTGTGGGACAACTCGCCATAGCTAACTCACCATGAGACAACTCACTGTGGGACAGGAGTTACACTAATGTCAAAGAAATAGTGAAATAGAATAATTAAAGAAAGGTTGCCAAAGTGAAGAAAGGAAGGGGAAAAAATGAATGAATGTGAATGACAAAAGTTAAAATAATGTTTAATTATTAATTATTTTAATTAATAAATTAATAATTAGTAATGAATAATAATTATTTTATTTATTTATTAATTATTTTAAATAATTGAATTGTTGAATTGTCCTACAGCAACTTGGCCTGTGGCAAATTGGCTGTGGCGAGTTGGCCGCAGTGAGTTGTCCCATTCTGCCCCAGATCACACTTTAAAAATCAATCTCAGATAATAGTTGATTGTCATGACATAGAAAAGAGAATTAGAGGTAGGATAAAAAACATCAGTAGGAAAAGAAATATCCGCTTTTCTGTCAACATAAGGTCTGCTAAGTGAAATAAATATTTTAAAATTTCTCAATTTTAATTTCTTATATAGTAAATATCAATAGCTATAATCCTCATAAACCAAAGCTCTTTGGGCTCCTCAATCATTTAAAACTGTAGAAGTATTTTGAGACCAAAATGTTTGAGAGCCATTGCTGTAAAAATGTCAAAGCTGAAAAGATTTTATACATTTTACAGCTATTCTTATGTAGTGTTGCAGTAAAAGGAAGCATTTGGAGATGTTGCAGGTCTACCCAGGCCCACATGTAAAGATGTACAGTACCAATGAGTTATTATTATAGCTATGAAAAATGTTTTTTTAAGTGTAATGGAATTTTTAAAACTATTTTTTCCACACAAGTAAGTGCATATCTTTGTTTATTTCCAGATGAGAAGAAGAAAACAAAGAAAATTGATAGTGAACTCAACCCGGTTTGGAATGAGGTAAATTGATTTTTCTTTCTCTATAATGTTGGAAAAAGCACAATGTGTGTAATAGGATTCAGTCATGGGCCCTATTTCATGACTTTGGGTGTTGCAAACAAGAAGACAGTGGGAAACACAAGTGTTGTACGTGTCTTCTCTGTTCAGAAGTAGAATTTCTTCCTGTCTTGCCTAGGTAGTAATTAGTGGCTAGCAGCCTCTGCAGCAGACCAGAGACTACAAAATGATGGTTTATGTGCAATGATATGATTATGCAAATGCCACTATTACTGTATGTACTTACATCCCAATATTTGATGTAATTTACTGCATTTGCATAATACCTCATTAAGCACATGTCATTCTTTCCGCTCTCCTTTGGTCTCCCTGTGGATGCCCTGGAGCCAGTCTTTTTACAGTCAAGGAGCATATTTGAAGAGTTAATTATTTTTCAGACTTCAGGACTGAAGTGGGGGTGTCAAATCACATAACAGTGTTTTGGGATCTTCTGGTCCTTGGGGATGGTGAACCATAGTGAACCACTGATTTGCTTAACGACCACCACAAAAAAAGATCGTAAAATTGGGTTGGTTACGTGGGTGACCCATTTTACAGCTGCTGCAACATATGTCCTGTGATGCGTAGGGTCTATTATGGTCATATGTCAAGGACTACCTGCCTATGCCAGCTATAAAGAAAACCCCAAAAGCTTCCATGCCAAAGTGCATAGTTTGTTTCCACCCTTTTTTGTGACCTTCAGCTCTGTTCTCTTCCGAATGCTAAGCAGAGCCCTTAATTATTAATTAATTAATTATTAATTAAGGTTATCCATAACCTTCTAATATAATTGATTTATTATCATATCATTCAGTAGCTTGTATATCCTTTCCAATAAGATTAATTGTTAAGAATTTGGTCATTCTTCACGTCTTGGTCGGGATCACATGGAGGCCTTGTTCTAAGCCTGAGAAGTTCCAGGTAGCCAACCCTGATGAGCTGGAAGCCCCCAGTGATACCAGTGGAGGGACTTCTTCCTAACTGAGATACCTGTTTCTGAGGTTTTTCTATACGTAGGAGATAAATTCCCCCTCACCTAATTCCAGTGATTATTAACCTGAATTGTGAAAAGCAAAACAAATTTGCACAGTCAATTCAAAGACGTGTCAGATTTGGAAGTTACGATTGGGGTGAGAAATCACCAGGTGACTCCTAGAATGTTGGCTAAGAAGAAAAAAAATCCCAAACAAATCAAAGAATTCCTGTATTCTTCTCCAGAGAGCTGCATCGACCAGGAATTAAGTTCAGCTTGAAGGCATCATAACATATATTTTTTATTAATAAGGCAGGAGTTAGTATTAAAATTGAGCAGTCTAACTTCAAGCTTATTGTCATCATTCTAAGAGCAAATGCCAGTTAAAAATAAAGGAACAGTCTCGGTTAATATCTTCCCTCGTCTTCCTTGTGGTTTATTTATGCATTTCCTTTCCAGGGCTGTTCTTTTGATAAATGTTAATCTAGGCTAGTCAGACCAGAGCACTTGAATACTTAAGAATGCTTAGATAGGCAACATTCCCATTCCCATACAAATTACTATTTTGACCTCTGCACCAGTTCCACAGTTACACCTTCTGGGAATCAAGCAAACCAACCAATAATTATTGGGAATCATTCGCCCTTGTTGAAATGGGTAAATATTGCATATGTGTTGAGCAGAAGCAGGCAATCTTTCACCTGGGGTTTTTATGACTTGAGATAGCCAAGGTCTGCAGGCCTGCAGTTGCCATGGTTTGGGTGGCTGTTTCATTTAGTTTGGATTTGGGGGACGGGGTAATCTGAATGGATTGTTTTTTCTGTCCCTAATGTTTTCCCAAAGCCATGGCAAACCTAGACAGCACACTAAAAAGCAGAGACATCACCCTGCCAACAAAAGTGCTATGGTCTTCCCAGTTGCAATGTATGGCTGTGAAAGTTGGACCATAAGAAAGGCCGAGCGCCAAAGAATTGAAGCCTTTGAACTATGGTGCTGGAGAAGACTCCTGCGAGTCCCTTGGACTGCAAGGTGATCAAACCGGTCAGTTCTAGAGGAGATCAACCCTGACTGCTCTTTAGAAGGCCAGATCCTGAAGCTAAAACTCAAATACTTTGGCCACCTTATGAGAAGGAAGGACTCACTGGAGAAGAGCCTAATGCTGGGAAAGGTTGAGAAGAATGGGACGACAGAGAATGAGGTGGCTGGATGGAGTCACTGAAGCAGCAGGCATGAGCCTAAATGGGCTCCAGAAGATGGTAGAGGACAGGAAGGCCTGGAGGAACGTTGTCCATGGGGTCGTGATGGGTCAGACACGACTTCGCAACTAACAACAACAACAACGTTTTCCCAAAGTTGGAATTCTCTTCCCCTCTAGAATACAGTGCAAAATCATACCTTGCTAAAGTTTGCTGGGTGTGGGATTGGGGCTGTAAAAAAAAACACAGCATGTGTCAAGATAGTGTTTCATACTATCTCACATCTTAAACGAACTCTAACCCTAATCTTAAACTCGAATGGCTGAATGAAAGGGAGGCAACATAGCTAGGTGATGGGTGAAATAGCGTTGCAAGGAGGAGGGGGGGCAGGTTCTTTGCTGCACAACTTCACTTGTGAAATATATCTAATGTTTCTTTCCTTTCTGCTTATCCATTCCAAATATCACAACTGTCTGTCTACAGTAATCCTAAAATATTAGGAAGAAGAGCAACCAAAAAACCCATCACTCCCCAACTTGTTTCTCAGTTGATTTAAAAAACAATACTCCGCGCATGTTCAGTTTTTTATTTTTAAATTACAGGTAATCCTCAATTTAACGCCATTTGTTTAGTGACAGTTCTAAGTTAAAATAGCACAGAAAAAAAGTGATTTGTGACCAGTTTTCACACTTAACGACCGTTGCAGCATCCCCGTGGTGACATGATCGAAATTCAGGTGCTTGGCAACTGGCATGCATTTATGCTCTGTTTGTAATCTTCCCACCTGCCTTCCGGCAAGCAAAGTCAGTGGGGGAAGCCAGATTCGCTTAAAGACCGTTTTATTTACTTAACAACTGCAATGATTTGATTAATGACCATGGCAAAAAAGGTTGTAAAATTGGGCACAACTCACTTAACAATTGCCTTGCTTAGCAACAAAATTTGGGGGGAGGGGTTTAAATTATATTGAGGATGTTGTAAAAACAGGTGCTTTAAAGAAGCATCACATCAACAAAATATTGTCCTCAAGATAATCTTTTCTATACAAACATAATGGAGTCCAATAAATTCTAAATATTAATTTTAGTTGTATAAATTATAGGTTAGGCCAATTGACTAGGTCAGGGCTTTTCAACCAGTGGTACGGGTACCACCTGTGGTACATTGGCACCTGGCAGGTGGTACACGACCATCCTAGAAAAGTGGTAGTGGGAGAGGGGAATGTGGTAGCACCGCACAAGCCTGAGCTGAAGCTGCAGGGCTGTCAGGGCTTAGCGAAAGCGCCAGGATCAGTGCTTCTTTGGGGCTGTCAAGACTCAGCAGAAGCACCAGGATCAGTGCCAGTCTCCAGCTGGAGCTCGGTGCTGATCCCAGTGCTTCTGCTGAGCCCAGAAGAAGCACCAATCAGCTGGAATGTTGCAGCATCTTCAGGGTCTTGTGATTTACATTCAGATGCTTGGCAAGTGATTCATATTTATGATGGTCACAGTGTCCCAGGGTCGTGTGAAGTGACCAAAACCTGCTGCAACCACCCAGCAGACGGGGGGAATAAAAACCAAACACCCACCCCACCCCCGCTGCCAATCCTCAACAGAAATGCTCACAACAATGAAAAGCTCAGACAGGAGGAAGAGCGCCGGCTGTTCTGAACCAGCCTGCTACCGGCCTTGCAATAAGGCAAACCCCTGTTCAAACAGTAGAGACTGGAGAGCGTCTAAGGCTGGAAAGCGTCTGCCAAGATTTATTACTCAAATAACAGAACAAGAAACAAAAACACTGGAACTTGAATCCTCAAACGGAAGGGTCGCTTTCAGCAACCAGCCCTTCCCCAAACACTCCTTTTATTTAGAGATCAGGGCGTGGCCTCCCTGTGCCTCCTCCCGAGGAGTCCCACAGCCTTTCTCTGTTTGGTCCTGCTCGACTGCCTCCTGCGTCGGGCGTCCTTGAACAGGGCCAGCTGTGGGTCATCATCCTCCGCACTATCGGGCTCACGCAGCTGAGAAGAGGGCCCCGGCTGGGGGCTCTGCGAAGCCTCCAAACCATCATCAGCCGGTTCGTCTTCCACACACTCCTCCTCCCCCTCATCTGAGTCATCCGACACATCTGAGCCGGCTGCCGGACCCACAGGCTGGCCCTGAGTCACAACACCGGCAGGCAGGTGTCTTGCTCGGCTGTGTCTTGGGGGGCACTTTTTTTAGTGCCATTGTAACTTTGAACAGTCACTAAGCTAACTGTTGTAAGTCAAGGACTACCTGTACTTCATCACTTTTTTCCTCTTTTTTTTGGTCATCAAGTTTTTAACACCTTGCTAGGCAACTGGTGGTACTCGGATGTTGCCCTATCCTAAAAGTGGTACAATGAGTGAAAAGGTTAAAAAGCCCTGGACTAGGTGTAGAAATGAAGACACTTTCCCATTGTCTAGAAAATAGGAAACTCTAATTCTTTATTCCACTCATCTCTTGCTCTCTCAATATCAAACTAATTTCTTGATAATAAATATTTATAGAAACTAATAGTAGGGGTTTTTTTTTTAGTTTTAAAAGATTTAACCAGTTGTTGTTAAAGTACTTTTGGTGTCTGAGAAGCTGAAAATGCTGCTGGTCTGGTCTGCTGGCTAATAACATTAACATTTGTTAATGTTATTAAAAGACATGTAGCTGTAAATTGATAGATGATGTTTGTATCTTAGCCCAACAAATGTTAAAAATTCATCCTCATGTGATACTGAATTTTTAAAAAATATCTAAAATATTTATTCTTGAAACATTTTGATTTCTTACTTGTATATGTTTAGTTCTGGGTTTGGTCGGTTTTAATAACTGCTTTAATTGTTTTCACACAGATTCTTGAATTTGATTTGAAAGGATTACCACTGGATATTTCATCATCCCTGCAGATAATTGTGAAAGATTTTGAGACTATAGGGCAGAACAAGTAGGTTATTATTAGTGCATTTATTTCTCAACAAACATTTCATTATTTTAAACTAAACGTATTACTTTTGCAATGCTGTTTATGTCATAAAGGTTTGAAAAATCAGTTATGCTATTATATGCTTTTTTCCTTTATGAGTAAAGCAAAGGTATTCCTTAGTTAACAGTGTTCAGAGACCATTCAGTTACAATGGCTCTGAATGAGCTGTACTTATGGCCAATGCTCAAAGTTCCATCCATCACTCCCTCCCACAATCCTGTGATTGTAATCTGGGCGCTTGGCAATTGGCTTTGTACTTATAATGGTTGCATGAATGAACCTTTATTATCAAAGTATAACATGTATACAGTGAGATTGGCCTAGCCTCTCTTTGTGCCCTCCCCACCACAACTCACAGTGACAACAAACCCACCATCTTGTTACACCATGTAAGCTTATTGCACAACACACCGGCCTTGCAATTCAATCATGCATAGAGTTATTTCCCGTTCAGGAGCCTGACAGCCCAAAGATAGAAGCTGTTCTTCAGCCTGTTGGTATGGCTGGCTATACTTCTATATCTCCTACTCCATAGTAGGAGAATAAAGAGGTACTGACCAGGGTGTGAGTCGTCCCTGAGAATTTTCCTCACTCTTCCAAGGCAACGAGCCCTGGCGATGTCATCCAGTGGTGTCAGGGGACAGCCCATGATGTTTTGTGCTGTGCTCACCACCCGCTGCAATATCTTCCTATCAGCAGCTGTCAGGCCAGCATACCAAACTACAATACAGTGCGAGAGGACGCTCTCTATAGTAGACCTATGGTCTTGTGATCACCATTTGCAACCTTCTCTGCCACTTTCCCCATCAGCAAAATCAATGCAAAAGTCAGCAGGGAAGGGTTAGGGTTAGGATTAGGTCACTCCTCTAAGTTACTGCCACTCCCACCAGCTTCCTGTGTGCCATCCCATCCTCCGGAGGCACATGCACATTGGTCTGCAGCAGCCACCTTTGTGCCTTCCTGCCTTCCGGACTGTCTGCCCACCAGTACTTGCACAGCAACACAGCATCCCACACCATCCAACTGTACTCTATAGAACTCACTCACTTGCTGGCGTGCTTGCGAGCCTCCCGGGACTTGTGGCATGCTGCTGGCTTTCCCTGCCAGCTTGCTTGTTGCAAGCTGGCAGGAAGTTGCAAGTTGCAGTTAATTGAGGTTTTCACCTAATAATCTATGATCCTCACATAATTACTGTGCAATGAGGACATTTGCTGTTGATAAGCAATGTGGTCAGGTGATATTACACTTTATGACCTCCTCACTTAACAGTGGAAATTTTGATCCTAGTTACTGTCATCAATATTTCTTATATAAGAGATGAGACAGATAACATTAGCTATCTATTTGGAAGGCTGAGTCAATCTTGAGCCTGTCAGGATCGACTCCAGATTGTGGGTAGAGTTAGCCTGCAATATTGCATTGTGACCACCGCACCACCAAGGCTCCTATATATTTGACTTAGAAGAGTATTGCCAAAAAGAACCAAAAGATGAGGAACTGCTATGCTTTAAAAATGTCTTTAGTAATATTTGTGTCAGCACTGCAGAAATATTATGAAGCATTTTTCATGTTGCAGGGACCAAATGATTGATCTGATTTTTGGAATGCTGCTTTTAAATTCTCTGTTTGTTTAATGAGATTGTTTATAACTGATTTACAGTACATTAAGAGTTGTCAGATTTTTACTTAAAATAGAGAAAGGCATGCCTTGTGTGGAAACGTCAGTGGGATCCAAGCAACCTAAGGATCACAAACAGACAGAACTGAGGTTCCTCCAGCTGGTTGAATTCTGTCTTAGAACTCCAAGAATGTAGAAGTCTAACTCAACATCTTGCAAAGTTTATATTGTGATTCATATGTAAAAAATTTACAATCCTAAGGATTGATTCAAAGTTAACAGTTCAATGTTTATTTAAGGAACCATTTCCTGCAAGCACTTTTCCATTTTTCTTATGGTGACTTCCTGTATGGCATGTTATAAGCATGTTTTATTTAACTTTTTTGTTGTAGAACTAAATTATAAAATACTTTTTTTTCCTGAATGGGAAAGAGAGTTCCTATATAGTTAGTAAAATGTAACATCTAAGATCAGAGGTGAAGATCAATAATTGAATATGTTTACAATATTTAAATATTTTGCTACTAGAGACAGTAGTATCCTACATATGTCTGCTCAGAACATCTATAGTAAGGACAGCAGGGTGTAGGACGTTATATAAAGATTTAAAAGGTGATAATTTTAGCCCTAGGGGTAGAATGAAATGAATTAATGGTTTGGACACTTCCGGTTAAGATTATTTTTGTCTGCTCCTCTCATCCCTAAAGCTTCATTCCACATTGTTCAAGAAGGTCTTTTTGAAGATGCATTTGTGCTAGTCTAATGGAAGGGGAGAAGAAAAAAGCGGACGTTCCTCTGACTTCCTTAAATAAAGTTCCAATCTAACAGCATTTCCATCACCACCCTCCAGTTTTTCACAACAGAATTTGATATTGACCAATGATCAGATTCACTTCTGCCAACTTCCAAATGCACTTCCAGTCCATAAGTCACCCGTTTCCTCAGCCTATCCAACAAAGCAGTGGCAGACTACACAAATATTATCCTGTCCTTTGACTTCCACCTGTTTTACAGTAACAAAAATTCCACTACCCATTTCCATTTTTTTAAAAAAGCTGGGTGTTTCCTCCCTCCCCCCTATTTTTCATTAGGTATATTTGTATGTGTTAATCTGGTGGTTTGCTAATAAAGATAAGCCGTTCTTGGGCAGAAACAAGGGGAAGTCAATCACAAGATAAAAGTAAATTAAAGCATTTAACTATAGTGCTGCGGAGTGCTTCAGATCTGATTCTAGGGAAAGGTGTATTGGAGCGCAACTTCATAAACCAAACCAACCTGTGGATCTCACAGGAGTCCAATTTCAATCTTCCAAAGGTTTCCTGATAATCTTCCATTTAAAAAATAATCTCAGACTTGAAGCTGAAATGAATTCATGTTGGTGTTGATAACTTTCCAGTAAGACGTTTCCCAAGTAGGTGTTATCATGGTTGTATGATGCTGGAGGAGCTGAATTGGAGAGGGAGGATTAATTATGAGGAGATAAATTCTGAACAATGCATACTTAAAGAAACAAGCTCCAGCAGCAAGATGTAATAGCTGACTTCACCCCAGGAGCTAGGAGCAAAGATGAAGCAAGAATTACCATCAGGAAGTAAATAGAACATCCAAAAGGTGTGCAGACCAGCTGTAGTTTCAGACAAACCAAACAAGACCTAATAGCATCAGTTTCAGAGTTAAGCCTAAGTGATATAAAACAAGGGTCCCCAACCCCTGGCCCATGGACCTGCACCAGGCCGTGGCATGCCAGAAACCAGGATGCGCAAACAAGCAAAGCCCCATCCGAGGGCGCAGGCAACACACAAAACCATGCCCCCTCCGGTTCGCAGAAAAACTCTCCACAGAACCAGTCCCTGGTGCCCAAAAGGTTGGGGGCCACTGATACTGTATAAAACACATTGCACACATTATTACTTTTAGTTCTGGTACAATTTATCTAATGCTACCTTATCTGGGCCGCAAAACAAGTTGTAGTTTTTCTGTAACTGTTTGCTGTGATCTGCTGGTTGTCCTGAGTGTTGCAGGCTAGATTTGGTAGCTCCAATTTCTTATGGCAATTTAAAATCAGAAGCTACAAAAATACATTTTGGAAGTTGTACTCAGAATGTACCATGTAATGTAATGGAAGCCTGGAGGCATATGCTGTTTTGAAATTCTTTCACTGAGTAAAGTATGGAGGAATGTTCCTTAGATCACAAGAAAGATATCTTCTTATTTGAACTCCCAAACAGGCTTAGTCTAGCATTCCAAACTACGATTTCAGGTGGTTCTGGTTTTCGTCTCAAACGGTGTGTCTGAACAGGCTTGTGATGTATTTTCTGGTATCAGCTGTGTTTTTATTTGCATTCTGCATAATAGTCCAGTGCTGATCACTATAAATATTGGCTCTATTCTTTATGGCCGGGGAGTTGGCTTTCATGCCCAGTTCAAATAATAAATGAATAAACAAATCCTCTTGAGAACAGAACAATAGTTATAACAGGGTTGCCAACTGATCAGAGGTGGGAAAGACACATGCTGGCTGTTCCTGTAATTCTAGGAACAAGTGAATATTTTCAAAATATGGGAATAAACTTTTTCACCAGTGTGTTAAACTGTTGTAACGAGCAGAGTAAAAGCTGGCATAAAATCTATCAGTTACCACCAGCGTTTCCGACTGCTCTCGAAGTGTTTGTGTGCCAGATTGCTTGAGAGTTAAGAGCAGTTAACATAACTGCCCTGCTGTGTAGAAGAACAGACCCAGATTCATTCAGGTAATGAGTAAATAACTGGTATGTACAATAATTGAATAGGTATTGTATTTGATAGTAGGGAGCAAATTTATAGCCAGCAACACTGGATGACTGGAAATACATTTCTTGTGGTTATGTACCTGATATGTAGTGTGAAAGCAGAACTAAATATCCTACTAGGCCAGGGGTAGGCAACCTCGGCTCTTTTATGACTCATGGACTTCAACTCCCAGAATTCCTGAGTCAGCTGACTCAGGAATTCTGGGATTTGAAGTCCATGAGTCATAAAAGAGCCGAGGTTGCCTACCCCTGTACTAGGCCCATAGAACTATTCATCAAATCTGTCATCTTCCAATAGTGGTGAATCAGGTACTTCCAGAAAACCCATAAGCAGGGCAAGAATACAGTATACATTTTGTGCTGCTCCTTCCCAATAATTAGGTATGGAAAAGTACTTCTCAATCTTATTTATTGATTCTTATTATTCCTGTATCTGCTTTAGTGCAGTGGGAAGAAGCAGCAAAATACTTCTCTCAGAAGTATTTCCTGTTTTTTCTCTCCTCACCACACACAATCTTATCAGGCCAGGCTCTACTGAAGTTCAACAATTGGGATTAAAAAAAAAGCTTATTCACAGTGACTGTGGTTTGGCTCTTTGTGCATTGCTTCTGTCTTTAATAAACGGAGAAGAGAGATATAAGTGGAGAATTCTAATGCATTCTCCCCTCCTTCTCATCTCTGCCAAAGGTTTAGAGAATGAAGGAAGACAATTTGCACAATAACAGCTCCAGCTGGAAACTCTTATTAAATCACCTGTCGATTAAGAATATACAAGACTAGTACTGGGGCTGAATTTGTACCTTGAGTTTATAAATTACATAGCATGGATGTTTATAAGTCTTCTCTCAAATCTTTGCTGATCTACTTCCAGTATTTTCTTTTAGCAGCCACTCCAGTGTCTGATAATTGTAGGAACTACGCAACTAAATATCTTAAGTAGCAGCACGCTTATGGTAGTTTCAGTCAGAATAAAGTTCTTTTTAGTGAAAAAAGTACAAAAGAAAAGTTCTCCTTTCCCACTCTGTCAAAGTCCCTGTCATACTTGTTATCTCTAGACATAATTTACTGAAAAAGTTACCCTAAACAAGTCCCTTTCTTGTTTAAATGACTTTTATGTGTGGTGCCCAGATGATAAGCAGGATATACCTGCTGAAATTCCTTTTGATTATCATTTTGGGGCTTGTTTTACTTCTGGCCATGGTACGCAAAAGACTTTTGATAGGCTTTGCGTAGAAAACATTGCACAGGACAACTTTTCGGTGAATTTTGTCCGCTGAATGCAAACAGTGCAACATAGGACATACTAGGGCACTGAATTTTTATTTGTTGGGAGCCAAATGTTGATTAAACTAGAAGATACTCCTTTCACGAAAAGAAAAAATGGATTTTCATTTCTGTTTCTCCAGGTTTTTCTTAGTGTTTGAGTTTGCTCTCAAGTTTGGTAACTGCTTTTTTGCAGCCTTGCGTTGCCAGCAAATGATTCATTGTTCTGGCATGTCTGTGTTGTCATATAAAGCTGAGAAAAATGCTGCCTCTTTTTTTTTGTTTTCCGGGGGATAAGATTTTTGCAAGCTAACTTGCTTTAACTTGTAGAAGTCTTATCCTACATTAAGATCAAACCCGACAGAATGGACAGTTGTTATTACTAAGGTTTAGGTAATTTGGAAAAAAATAGTGTTAACAATTCTAGGTTGATGGTATAAAGTAACCACAGTATGAGCAGAACCTCTAGTCCACGTGACAAATTGCATAGCTGGATTTTCCCTTGTAAGGAAAATAGAAAAGTAAAGACATCTGTTTTCTGTTATATGCTAACTTTTTTTTTTGATGGCTCTAAATTTATTCAAGCTTTTTTAAAAAAATATTTAAAATATTTAAAAAATATAACTCTGGAAAATTATGTGCTGCTACTGTATATTTTAGGGACGCGGTGGCTCGGTGGGTTAGGACGCTGAGCTTGTCGATCAGAAGGTCGGCAGTTTGGCGGGTCGAATCCCGAGTGCCGCGTAACAGAGTGAGCACCTGTTACTCGTCCCAGCTTCTGCCCACCTAGCAGTTCGAAAGCACGTAAAAATGCAAGTAGAAAAATAGGGACCACTCCGGTGGGAAGGTAACAGCGTTCCGTGCGCCTTTGGCGTCTAGTCACGCCGGCCACATGACCACGGAGACGTCCTCGGACAAGCGCTGGCTCTTCGGCTTTGAAACGGAGATGAGCACCGGCCCCTAGAGTCGGAAACGACTAGCACGCATGTGCGGGGGAACCTTTACCTTTACCTTACTGTATATTTTAGAATACTGTACATTGTCATGCTACAGGAAATAAATCAAACCAAAGTTTATATAAAAGGATCTTATTTCATAGGTAGGGAGTGAAATAATTTTCCCCCTTTTTCCCCAGACATGGTGTGGTTTGGCATTGGAAATAGATGGGGAAATAGCAGCTGCCCAATTTTTCATTTTTTAAAAAGACCTTAGAACGTAGATTTGCAGATAAATTCTGTAACTATTATGCAGCTCTCATCACATGCATTTTTTATTCTTATATTGACTCCATAGTAATTACAAGATTTACCTTCAGAGGTTTTGGGTGCTCCAACACTGGAGGTTTTTAAGAAGAAATTGGACAGCCAATTGTCCATTTGTTATAGGGTTTCCTGCTTGGATAGTCTAAAACATGGACTAGAAGACCCCCAAGGTCCCTTCCAACTCTGTTATTCTGTATTCTGAAATGCTAGGCAGGGTACAGAGTACGGATAATTAAAATTAAAGTAATTGTCACTGCTGCAAGAAAGTTTGCACAACAGTCTTTTACTCTGATTATGGAGATGAGGATGGATTCCAGACCCTTGCAGTGATGAAGTTATCTAGTTGGATAATGAAACTTCTGCAAGCTCAGAGATTACCAGAAATTCCACTTTTCAACCCTGAGCTATACACAGTCTCTTCTATTGGAATAGTTGTTTTCTGCAGAATTCTGCCCAACACCAACTGGCCATTTCTAGAGCACCAGTTAAGTCTCTTGTGGCCTTATTTACATGGATTGCAAACTATTTTGGAATGCTACAAGATTTGTTTTTAAACACTATACTTCATGCCACTGAATACTTCATGCCAAGTGTCACCTTCTCCCTGTTGAAATAAGATTTTGGACACACCTCACCATCGCAGTAGAAGAAAACCAGGATGTGACATAATGGAAAGCATGGAAAGTTATACCATAAACAGACTGGTAGGAGACTCAGTTAGCTTCCGAAATGGGAATTCTGCAGAAATTAAAGGATATCACTTAGAAGGAGAAGAGAAATTGATTTTTTACACATAAATACTTCTTATTAAAGACTTTCTTTCCTGGTATGCTGCAAGTGAGACAAGGCAGTGTAAATCTGTAAATCTGTGGTCTGAAAAAACTTTTATTGGCTTTGTTCCCATTACCATAGCAATTATGCATACTAGCTGGGATTACGCATTACAGAAAGCTCATAATATGGTTTGCTTAATTTTGGCTTAATGTATGCACTACTGCAAATCCAATCTACTGCAGTGTATTTTAGTAAATCAATGTTTCTTAACCTCAGTAACTAAGATGGATGAGGTTCAACTATTGTCCAGCTTGCTGGCTGGGGAACTCTGGGAATTAAAGTACACCAATCTTAAAATTATCAAGGCTAAGACAATAAAGAAACCAAAGCTTAGCATGATGCGCTACCCTGGCTACAGTGCCAAAACAAATGGACAGTCTAAAACATCTTTAGTTGGATATTTCTTGCATTCTATGCCTCAAATAAATATTTTGGAGAATGAAAACTTTTTTTCTTTTATAATTAATACTGGTTTACTTGAAATGGTTTGAAGTCATCCTTTCTGCAATCATTTTGCTTTAAAAGTGAAAGAAATGAAAAAGGAAATACCATTACATTCTGTGATACTTCCTTCAGAAGTATCATTTGACAGTTTAATATATAATATATATATTAGCATGCACTTCTGTTAGCAGTAGATACGTCCCTGCCCTGAATGAGAAACGTAGACATTGCAGTTAACATTATTGGATAACAAATCATAATGGCAATTCATATCCACACATAAACTATATAAACCATATTATAATTTTACGCAGTTTGGGAACTAAATCTATAATTTGACTCAGAGAAACAGAAGGGAAAATGTGGGCAGAGGTATAAACAGGTGATAGTTATTGTAAGTTGACGCTACCCAAGTCATTTTCTATATATGGTGAATGGAAACCATAGTTTGATTAACCAAGGATTGACAAAGCCACAGTTGGCTGGGTTCACATCCCTATTTTAAATATAAATCATGGATTAGGCAAATAATACCCAAACAAAAAAACAAAGCACACACTGTAAGGTCCTTGTTATCATTTCAGATAACATTTTTTGTTAACTATTATATCAGTTGCTGATCTGCAGAAAATTACAGAGCCAATCACCATAATTATTTTGAATAATAGTACATGTTGCCAAAGAAATTGCTCTCCCTGTTCTCCAAAGAAAATGAAGAACAAATCTCTTTTTGATATGATGGCAGGATATGACCTTGCTTTTGTTGTTGTTAGCTGTGAAGTCGTGTCTGACCCATCGCGACCCTATGGACAACGTTCCTCCAGGCTTTCCTGTCCTCTACCATCTTCTGGAGTCCATTTAAGCTCACGCCTACTGCTTCAGGGACTCCATCCAGCCACCTCATTCTCTGTCGTCCCCTTCTTCTATTGCCCTCAATCTTTCCCAGAATTAGGCTCTTCTCCAGTGAGTCCTTCCTTCTCATTAGGTGGCCAAAGTATTTGACTTTTAGCTTCAGGATCTGGCCATCTAAAGAGCAGTCAGGGTTGATCTCCTCTAGGACTGACCGGTTTGATCGCCTTGCAGTCCAAGGGGGTTGGCCCTAGGTTTCCCGCCAAAACTAGGTTTCCCGCCAAAACCGTCCAGGCCAACGCCCCCTGGTGGCTGTTGCTATGCAGATGACTTGGATACATAACAATGACAGCTTTGTATAATGTGGCAGATCTGACTAATATTTGCAATCAGTAGTGATTTTCTAAATCTCAGGCCTAAACTGGCAGCTGCTCAAAGGAAAGCTTGTTTTTCTTATAACATCATAAGTGTCCTCTTGATAACAGATTTCCCTCTTTTCTTGCAGGCTAATTGGCACGGCATCAGTAGCGCTCAAGGAACTAGTAGGCACGCAAAGTAGATCTCTTCCGTACAAGCTCATTTCCCTGTTAAATGAAAAGGGACTAGAAACCGGAGTAAGTGCCCTCTTTATTTTTATTATTTAGCTAGACGAAATGTTTCAAAACCAGGGGGAACTTTTCAGAAGTACATGCACAGCTGCAATGGCTGAGAGGGAAAGATCAGAATTGGCAAGATGATTATTAATGAATGTATTTATGTTAAAGCCAAAATATACATGTTAAAAAGCAAAAGATCTATACGTTAGTTTTTTAGTTATTCTAATATACTGCTTCAGCCACTACAGCATTCTTCTGAAATACAGCCCACATTGCAATGCATTTAAGTACTAAATCCCTAATATTAATGTTAAAGAGACAAAGAATTGGTGAGCCCAAATTTGCTCATACAGGTAGTCCTCAACTTATGACCACAATTGGAAACAGAATTTCTGTGGCTAAGCAAAGAAGTTGAGTAAGGCATGTTTGATTGAAGGCCTTTTTTTGTCACAGTTGTTAAGTGAATCTGGCTTTCCTCATTGACTTTTCTCGTTTGACATTGGCACAAATGGTGATCACAGGACCCTGCTTGCATTGCAACCATTGTAAATACATGCCACTTGCTAAGCACACAAATTCTGATCATGTGACCACGGGGATGCTGTGACCGCCGTAACAAGATCCAGTGGTAAATCACTTTCTTCAGTGCCCTTCTAACTTTGAATGGTCACCAAATGAATGGTTGTAAATCAAGGACTTATACTGTAAGTACAAAATAGCTTGTAAAATTTAGAGAATCTGTTATAGAAGAAGTGGCCTGCAGGTCCATAGAACCCTGTTGTGTACATTCAGTGAAGCATTTGTAAGTTCTTTTTTCTTTTAATTTAGGCAACAATTGATTTGGTGGTAGGCTATGAGCCACCAGCTGGGCCTCCAAATCCAAATGACCCAGGGGGAACTAACCCAGAGAGCACTGAAGGTATGCTATAATCACTATTCCCATTCACTCTTCCAAAAACAAAGGTAAGCCATAAGTTGTCCCAAGATATTAGCTGCCTGCATTTTAGTATTATATAGAGGAGCTTTCTACTTTTTCCTCCCCCCCTCTCCTTTGGCAGCGCTATGAGAAGATCAAAAAACAGCTTTTGTTTTTAAAACAGCACTGATAATGCTATCTAATTTGGGTAATGAAATTGCAAGAAAACAACTAAAATCAGAAAGCATCAAGGACCCCTGGATTTAAAATAACTTGAGATCTCTACTACAGCTGAACTCGAGGAAAGGGAAATTCGGTTTGGCTTTAATTGTAATTAAAGAAGTAATGGTTTGAAGTTGGCTTGTTCAAACCTTAATGCCGTATAAATTTAACCAGAATCTTTCCAAGTTTAAACATAGGTAAAGGTAAAGGTAAAGGTTCCCCCGCACATGCATGCTAGTCGTTTCCAACTCTAGGGGCCGGTGCTCATCTCCGTTTCAAAGCCGAAGAGCCAGCGCTTGTCCGAGGACGTCTCCGTGGTCATGTGGCCGGCATGACTAGAGGCCAAAGGCGCACGGAGCGCTGTTACCTTCCCACCGTAGTGGTCCCTATTTTTCTACTTGCATTTTTACGTGCTTTCGAACTGCTAGGTTGGCAGAAGCTGGGACGAGTAACAGGCGCTCACTCTGTTACGCGGCACTCGGGATTTGACCTGCCAAACTGCCGACCTTCTGATCGACAAGCTCAGCGTCCCAACCCACTGAGCCACCGCGTCCCTTTAGTTTAGTTTAAACATAATGGGAAACAAATACCCTCAATGACACTATGGAGTAGGAGATGGAAGGGGGAATGATGGCTATGCGACAATTAACTATACTGTAGATTCTACAGTGTGCGCAATCCTGAATGTTGTTTTTACTATTGTGTATTGTAAATTGTCAGCTATGCAAGGCCAAGATAGACGGAATAAATGTGTGACACAGAGATAGAATGGGAAAGGGATCTTTAGGGCCTCAAGTCTAATCGTCTGGTTTAGTGTTTCTCACTAATTCTGGCAGTGAGGCCAGAATTCTCCAACTAACAGGATAAGTTTTAATCTTGCCATGGTTGAGAAACACTGGTCTGATTTGTAAAAAGCAGCTCTTTTGCCTCTGCTTGAAAACATCCAGCAAAAAAAATGCTCATAATCTTTCTTTGTAATTTGCTTCATTGCTGAAACACTGTTAGGAAGCTTTTCCTGACATCCAGCTAAAGTCTATCTTCCTACATGTAGGGAATGTTATTCTCGTTATAGCATCCTTCTGAAATCTAGCCCAACTTCAGCTGAAGCCAGACCTACTAGTAATTAATAAAAACATGAGGTTTACTTTTTGCAACAGCAAGGGTCCAAGGAAAAGTAAAGAGCAATGTCACCCAGTTTATGGGGAATTAAAATAGCCTCGATTTTGATAAGTTGCAAAAAGTATGACTCTTTCTGTTAATCAACAAAATCTGCTGAATCACATGCCTTTTAGTGTACATTTAGGGCAGACTAGAGTCTGTGATTTCCAAACTCCCATTTCCTTAGGTAGATTCATATTTTGAATGCCTAACCACCTTCAGCATTACTGTATCACCTCTCTGACTGCTGACAACATGGTTGGCTGGGAAGCTGTCAGAAATCCAAATTATTGTACAGCATAAAGAGAATATAGATGAACAGAGTTTAACGAACCACACAGTTTAATTTTCTGCAGTTCCACCTCTGGGCATGATTTCTCAAATGAGTAAGTGAGTTCAAGATCACATATGTATGTATGTGCTTTCAAGTCAGTTTTTGACTGCTGGCAACTGCCTGGACGAGTCCCTGCAGTTTTCTTGGTAAGGTTTTCCAGAAGTGGCTTTGCCACTGCCTCCTTCCTAGGGCTGAGAGAAAGTGACTGGCTGAAAGTCACCCAGCTGGCTTTGTGCATAAGGCAGAACTGGAATTCATGGTCTCCCAGTTTCAAGTTTGATGCTTTAACCACTATACCAAACTGGGTCTCTCAAAGTTGGGTAGTCCTAGATGTACAGCCAAACAGCTTGGCTAGCATGCTATATTCGGTCTATGGATTGGCATAAATTGCACAACCCTGAATGCCGATTCCAGTTCTGCTAAAGTAACAAGGCTGGTGAATGATACTCTTTCTATAGCTTTAAGTGTAAGACGACTATTGCTAGATTGCCCTGGATAACATATATAGTTGCCATCCCTGCACCACAGATGCTAAGGAAAGTAAATGATAAACTGTGTATCTGTTAAGTGATACTGAATGGGAGGGAAATGCTATAAAGCAATCTAGTAATAGTTATCCTTCACTTAAAGCTATAGGAAGAATATCACTCGCCAGTCTTGTTACTATATATAGCAGTGTGTGTGTATATATGTATTCATTCCTCAGGACATATAACACAGTGCTTTCAGCCTTCAAAATGGAATTGAAACTGAAATCATATGTTTCACATTAGCATTTGCAATATACAACTGCCGCACCCTACCACAAGGAGTAAAATTGTAACGGGGATCTACTGTAATACCTTAATACGACCTGTATTGCCCAAACAAAAGATTTCAAATAAAATTATTCCTCTGATGTCACCTCGTGTTATAACGTTGAAGTGGATAAGTAGGAGTAGCATTCTATATTTCAAAATCAGCTTCTCTCAAATTATTTTTTTTAAATTTTCAGATTTCCCATTGGACAAAAATCAAATTATTAGAAAAAAAGAAAATTTGCTTATAAAGATAACAGGAGACAAGTTGTTATTCTAAGAGCTTTATATAGTCCCACATAAATAGTCAAAAAGAAAATGTTCTTTAAAAATGCTACTTCAGGCTCCAAATATCATAGTATTATTGTATTATTGTACCATAGGAATATATGTCATTCAGTAATAAACCTCTTCTTTCTAGCCCACCTCTGAGATTTTGCATTGCTATTATTGTGATTTTGGTTAAAAGAATAAATTGCTCCCTTTACTTAACTTGTCCTGTGTTTAGTTAAAAACTAAAGAGCCAGTGTTATTTTTTTACAATACAATTTTAAGTTTAAAGGTGACACCAACTGGAAAAACTAGTTCTTTGTACCTTGGGGTAAGGTAGCGCTGTGCCCTTAAAGTATATTTTTCTATTAACAAAGTTTTGTTTTCTCACCTAGGAATTAAGGTAGTATGTATTGGCTATTCAGCAGGCTCTCTATAAACTAATAAAATGGTTTTCTTAACATTAAAAAAACATAGTTTTGGGAGAGGCTTTAAATCATAGTAGCAACTATTTTGGTCAGTTACAACTGGAACAAGGAGCCTCAGGCCTTAACCTGATTTATAGAGACATGAAGTGAAAGTGGCTGTCATTGTTTCTTTCCCCACCCAGTTCTTAAAGCAGCAAATTTGATAACCAAACTGCAGCACATAGCAGAATTGTTTCTTTCAACCATCAATCCTGCATAACTGGAGGGGTAACAGCTCTCATATAGAGTTTGTAATAATCCAAATTACTGCTAGATGGCAGCACAGAGAGAGAAAACTCTCATTCTTTCTTGAGGACTGATGGTTGGCCAGATTTTTGCAACCTAGACAGTAACCCTATTTAATTTTTGTGTGTGATGTAACTTTTGTTGAGCATTCTGTATTGTTCTATAATGTACTAGATAACCTGTGATCTGATGGGTCATTATTAGAGATATTTCCTTTTCCAAACAGAGAAACAGAAGGACCACAAGCAAGTGATTTCCAATTTCCTGTCGCCTTCCTCATTAAGTATCCTTGTGAGAAGCTAACAGGGAGCATTAGATTTTTCCTTTCTCCCTTCCCTCCTTCCCTTCTTTCTGCCTCACCAAGTTTAGGCTTCCTGCCTTCTTCCCCACTGACTTAATTTTTTAAAAAAGGTGCCCTGAGTGGAAGGTGTAGAGCAGGGGTAGGCAACCTTGGCTCTTTTATGACTCATGGACTTCAACTCCCAGAATTCCTCAGTCAGCTATGAGTTGAGGTCCATGAGTCATAAAAGAGCCAAGGTTGCCTACCCCTGGTGTAGAGGGATATGGTGAGTGTCAGGAAGGGTGTGGCAATCACAACTGAGTTTACAGTTTCTGTCAGCAACCTTCTTGAGTTTTGGGGAGTTGTCAGGGAGCATTGGAAATGATGAGGTGACTAGGTGGCAGTAATGAAGCAACCACAGATTTGCCAAATTTCAATCCCATGGGAGTCAGGGTTTCAAATGTTGAAGCATTTGAGGTACGTTGTTGCCCTATGATGCACCGTTTTGCCCAACTGAAGATTAGAAACAAACAGACGCATGAATTTTAGTAGTAGATAGATAGTTTATGCTTTGGGTTTGGTGTTTTCTTACGATTACTTTTGACATTATTTAATGTCCAACTGCTTTGGGTTTCTGTAATGGCTAAATTGCTGAATCCCACTTAACAGCACTTTAAATGCTTCAGGGATCAGATTGTGCTGCTTGGATCATTGTTACGTATCTTTTCCAAACTTGATACTCTCTGCAGTCCAGATCTGTTTGGCTACCATTCTCCACAGCCAACCTATCTGGGGTAATAAGCCACAATTTAAAAACAAAATCTAAATGTTTAAAGACATTCCCATGAAACATTTTAAAATATTAATTTTCAAATTATGCACCTCTACTTTTTGAGGGACATGTCCTCATGATGTTTCCTTGGTCTTGTCTTCAGCTATCTGCTGAGGAAGCCTAAAACTTGGTGAGCCTTGGTGGAGCAGTGGGCTAATGCCTCCTTAAGTAACACCAGCTGCCTGCAATTAGTGCAGGTTCGCATCCCACCAGGCTCAAGGTTGACTCAGCCTTCCATCCTTCCGAGGTAGGTAAAATGAGGACCCAGATTGTTGGGGGCAATAAGCTGACTTTGTAATTATGCCGCTTGGGGGGCCCGAAAGCCCTAATAAGCAGGCATATACATAGAATGAAGGCTATTGCTAAGCACATTTGATTTGTGCTTAGATTGTAAGCCGCCCTGAGTCTTCGGAGAAGGGCGGGATATAAATGGATTTTTTTTTAAAAAAACCTGCCTTTAGTAAGTTCAGCTGAGAAGTGGTATTTTCATTATTTTCTCAATCCAAAACTTCTCATGAAAACTGTAATGTATTGGGCCTAGTTTGACTAAGTTGTACTATGTGGGTTTGGTTGCTGTGAGATTGCTTAAGCAGGGAGCTGGGTAACGGTCGCCAGCTCCTCAGACAGTCAGTCTCCAGGACTGCCATAGGTTGGCTCTAGGGCAGCAATAGGTTGCTTTAAACCTATTGGCCACCACCTAGTGGCCAGAGTATAAATAGCTGCGTTGCAGCCCTGGTTCTCAGTTCAGTTCCAGCCTTTCAATAAAAGCATGAACTCTCTCGCCTCGTCTCCTGTTTTCTAGCAAGAACCCAGTACACAACAAAAACCATCTAAACCAATGTTTCTTGACCTATGGAACTTTTAAGAGGTGTGGACTTCAACTCCCCAAATTCCCCTGCCAGATTATTTATCTTGGATATAAGCTTCTGGATAAGCTGTAGCGATTATTTGAAGTTATGATGGACTGCCCCCAAAGCTACTTATGGACCGGTTTCAAAGTTATGGCCACCGCAGCACCCTCACGGTCATTCGCCCTAATGATTAACTGCAGGGACATTGCAGTGCCCCAACCTATCTCCCCCACCCAATCACTGAGACCCTGCAGGCCTTGGGTCTGCTTGGGTCTACTTCCCCTGCAGCCCACTCAGGGATTTGCACGACTCTGCCTATTGCCAGCCCACCTTACCTTTTTGGGATTTTTTTTAATAGCTTATGAGAGAGCCTCCCAGCCAATGCAAGGCTTAGCTTTCCTACACGGGCAATCTCGTGGCAACCTCATACTATTCTGTAAGCAGGTGTGATCCTTTGCAAACCTCCATTTTTTTAAGGCGGCTCCATTTCAACAGTTTTCCATCTCACTTATTCTGCCCTGGAGATAGTACTTTCAGAGATCCATATTAGTGCTGGGATCTGTCAGCTTCATTTACTCTTGAGTTTTTCTTACTGTGATTTCATGGATAGTAACATTTGAAATTGTTGAACAGGTGATGAAGAAGAGGGTGGTGATGAGGGTATGCCTGATGGTGGAACTGGAGTCGTCCCCCCAGGTGGTCCAAGCGGTTCTCGTGAAGTTCAGCTGGCTCGGCATATTACCAAAGGAAAGAAAAATCGCAGGATCCTTTCCAATAAATCTCAAGATTTCCAGGTTGTAAAATAATGAATTTTGTCACTTCTCTGTATTAGTAATAAAGGTAAAAAGGTAAAGGTAAAGGTTCCCCCGCACATGCGCGCTAGTCGTTTCCGACTCTAGGGGCCGGTGCTCATCTCCGTTTCAAAGCCGAAGATCCAGCTCTTGTCCAACGACGTCTCCGTGGTCATGTGGCTGGCATGACTAGACGCCAAAGGCGCACGGAACGCTGTTACCTTCCCACCGTAGTGGTCCCTATTTTTCTACTTGCATTTTTACATGCTTTCGAACTGCTAGGTTGGCAGAAGCTGGGATGAGTAACAGGCGCTCACTCTGTTACGCTACACTCGGGATTCGACCTGCCAAACTGCCGACCTTCTGATCGACAAGCTCAGCGTCCTAACCCACTGAGCCACCATGTCCCTTATGTATTAGTAATACACTAATCCTAATCTTAATAATTTACCCAAGAGTAAACACTACTGAAAACAATGAAGTGTGTATTCTTACATGAAACTTACTTCTACATATAAGGCGTAGGCTTGCATTGTGGTTAGTACAGTTCGGGCAACATATTTATTTTCTATTTAGAAATCTCTTCTAGAAGCTCTTATTTAAATCTTGGAAGGTTCTTTACTCTGGTGTAATGTTTTTGGCTCCAGTTCATAACAACAAAGGAGTGTATAAATAAATCTGTGAGCTTAAGAATAAAGACTGGGAATACTTGTTGCATTCCAAGTAACTTACTAATATCCACTATGCTAATTATGAAAAACACCAAAGTATTACTTTCTAAATCGGAGATTTTTAACCTTTTTGAGATATGGACCCCTTTGACAGTCTGGAGAATCCTACAGACCCCTTCTAAGAAAAATGTATTTCAATGCAGAAAATAATTATTTTAGATAATGAGATGTATTGAAATTCACATATTATCTAGTGGCTGTAAATTACCTTGCTATTATTAAATTAAAAATTCAAGTGTACTGAAACTACGGTTGTATTTAGAAAAATGCCGTGTCTGTATGAACTTCCTTCCCTTAACACGTTAAGAGTACAACTTGGAGAACGTATACATTAGAAGGCAGTATGTTGTTGAAGGCCACTCTAAATATTCATCATGAATTAGAGCAGAGGGGCATTTCTTTAATTCTGTGGGGAAACATGGATTTTTTTTTAAACACATAATGGACGTTCTCATGATAGGTGTGCTCCAGAAGAGGCTTGCCTATTTCCAAATTGCAGCCATGGTAGATTAAGTTTCCTAATGCTCTCTTCATATTCTTTATCATACTATTCTGCCTTTGAGGACATCCTGCGGCTTAATTAAGATTTGATGGCGCTAGTGCATGATAGATTCTGATGTGCGCCTAGTCCTTCATAACTGCAGGGATAGCCACCCTTCTCCTTCTATGTCCAGAGATATTCCAGATGTACCATGATCAGGTTCTTCATGAACATAAATTCCTTGGATGAATTGGGCTCTGTGTATTATTTGGAACTAATAAAACAGAATTTTGTTCCATTATAATTCAATAACTGACAACCCCATTAAGTTTATTTTAACAGGAAAGCGCTCGAAGCACATTCAGTTGATAACAGCCAATTAATAGAAAATATCACCCATCTAATAAATGTCATTCTATTACTTGTTACCAGATTCGTGTTAGGGTCATTGAAGGCCGTCAGTTGTCTGGGAATAACATAAAGCCAGTTGTAAAAGTACACGTTTGTGGCCAGACTCACAGAACAAGAATTAAAAGAGGAAACAATCCCTATTTCGATGAGGTAAGTATAATATATATTTTACCAGTCTCATTCTTCAAATTCATTTTTTCCTTTCTAACTGAAAGATATATCGTTATTGCAAATGCTTCTTTTCAGCTGAAATTTTACAGCAAAACTACTGTGTACTTTATAAGTTTAGCTACTATATTTTATGAAAATGGTATTTACATGCAGATAACCTTTGGAATGCCAATTTGGAAGTAAATCTTGTGAAATTGGTGTTTTCTTTAGTTAAGTATGATTAGTAAAGTCTCCTTCAACTCCACATAGGTTTCTTCTTCTTAGCAGTAGTACAGAAATGGTTGCTGTTCACCCCTTTAGAAATATTTTTCTAGTCTGTTCTATAGTTCCTGATGGACTTCTGTCAAAATACAAAGTTCTTATTCTATTAAGCTGTTTTGATCAGCTAAGGTTAATGAGGTGTAAGTATCTACTGTAAATAAGTATGATTAAGTCTAAGTAATAAAGACATGACTAAAAGAAAGGCAGCTAAGGGTGGAATATACTGCATGTTCACCAATTAATTCAGGTACATGAGTTTATCAAAATGCACCTTCTAAACTGCGAATTGCAATCCACTGTGACAATTGACTTGAAGCCATATGAAGAAAAGTGAAAGAATTTATGCTGGTTCAAAGTTGTCATTTATGCACAATATCCTCATGAACCAATATGTTTCTAAGGTAAAGGTAAAGGTAAAGGTAAAGGTTCCCCTGCACATGCGTGCTAGTCGTTTCCAACTCTAGGGGCCGGTGCTCATCTCCGTTTCAAAGCCGAAGAGCTAGCGCTTGTCCGAGGATGTCTCCGTGGTCATGTGGCTGGCATGACTAGACGCCAAAGGCGCACAGAACGCTGTTACCTTCCCACCGCAGTGGTCCCTATTTTTCTACTTGCATTTTTACGTGCTTTCGAACTGCTAGGTTGGCAGAAGCTGGGACGAGTAACAGGCATTCACTCTGTTACGCGGCACTCGGGATTCGACCCGCCAAACTGCCGACCTTCTGATCGACAAGCTCAGTGTCCTAACCCAATGAGCCACCGCATCCCTATAATATGTTTCTATCAGCCCTTAAAGATAGACGAAAAACTTGAACCTCAAAGTCATGTATGCTGAAACTGCTTTTTTCATAACTGTCAGATTCTTGCAACTCATCGTGTCTCCTTCCTCCCTGCCTTTATTCCTTAGAGACGTAGAGAGGGTCAGGTCTACAGTAAAATGCTTTGTCAAATACCATTCCTGAGTCAGATTTCTCTTATCACAGCCATTTCCTTGGCTGTGATTTTTC
This sequence comes from Vipera berus, assembly GCF_964194415.1. Classification (NCBI taxonomy): domain Eukaryota; kingdom Metazoa; phylum Chordata; class Lepidosauria; order Squamata; family Viperidae; genus Vipera; species Vipera berus. The sequence continues at coordinate 73,372,152 of NC_138207.1, read as the reverse complement.
TGCCTCTTTTTTCTGCCTCTTCCTCAAGGTTATTCTTGCTTGCTGCTTATTACAGTGTGTGCCTTGGGTAGATTATCTGAGACTCGAGGGCCACCGTACAGTAGCTATTCAACATCTTTACAGAGCTTCTGGTGCTGGGATTGCCAGACACTAATTGCAAAGTTTCGGGTCAAGTTGAGATAACAAACATTGAAAATTGTAAACTCAATATGAGTTAACATAACTGAGGCATCCTCCCTAAGGATGCATCCCGAAATAGGGAAAACAAAAAGTTTCCACATACATGTGGCCACCCACTCTGTATCCCCCCCCCACTTACATAGTGCGTCTGCCTATGAATATTCATATGCAGCAAGGTATTTGGCAAAAATGTTTAGTCAAATAATTAGGACTTCTACAGAAGAATATTCCTCAAACCTCCCTGTGGGATGTCTTGAATCAACTATCTTCAGTCCGGTTCCATCCAGATATCTTCTTTATATTTCCATGAAGTTCTGAAAGGATGGGCGAGATAAATATGAGATAAATACAATCAGTGGGTTAGGGCTGAAAGATCAGGTTCATACACGAAGGTCCAATTAAACTGATTTATTGCTACTCGTGCCTATGCACAGGACTATTCTTAGTACCTGCTTGAGTTAGCTAAGAGCCAACAGAATTCAAGGGGGATTGGACTTAGCCTGCTTGTCCTTATATAGAGATTCTTGACTGATCCCCCTTTTAATTCTGCCCCCAGGTTCTGCCACTTCTTCCCCTACTACACAATGGGATTCAAGAGTTTAGCCACATACTGAAATTTCATTTGTTTTAATGGGGGTCACCATCACACATCTCTATGTTACACCACATGTTTTTCCTGCAGACTTAATCTAAAAGTGTTTCCCTTTCTTAACAGATGTTTTTCTACAACATACACAATATGACACCCTCCGACCTCTTTGATGAAACCATAAGCATTCGGGTAAGGCAAATGAACGTTTGTCTTTATTATTGCTTTACTTTTTGTTAAGTTAAAGTTATAACTTATTCTACTTCTTTCATTTCCTTAAAGGTTTACGATTCTTACTCTTTGCGTTCTGATAGTCTGATGGGGGAATTTAAGGTAAGCATTCTTGATGTTCCACCATAAATTCATTTGGAGCTTACTCAATATGAAATTAAAAGACAAAGAACCAAAATAAATGTCCTATAAATGCAATATCTCTTTCCTTTTTTAAAAAATTTTGGAAATGTAAATGTGTGAATAGGTATCCTCTTGCCAGTCTAGAAAGAAAGAAGTGGAAAAATGACTTCAAATTTTTATTCCTTTTTCTTTTCTTACGCCTAGAAATTATTTACCCAGTTCTGATAACTGTAAAGTATTATCTCTGCCTGAATTAATGTGAAAATACTCCATTGGATTTAAGAACAAGAAGCAAAATCTGGGTTCAGCATTAGGCATATTGATGTGAGAAGATTATTATCTTTAACTGGTTTTGGCAACTGATTATGTAGCCACCATAAAGCATTAGTTTGAATATGGCTTACTTTTAATGTAAATATACTTCAGTTACACATATTTAAATTTAGATCCTGTACTGCATGTGACAGAAGAGGCATTCAGATCTGTGACTGAAAGCAAATGAGCTTTAAAACCACTTACAGAGTGTATTATATTTATTTGATTACCCTATCATTAACACTATGGAGATAATATTAACATATTTCTATTACAGATTGATGTTGGTTATGTCTATGATGAGCCTGGTAAGTAATCTTCAGGCAAAATATCCTAGGTTGATTGATGCTTTGACTAGGATGGGTCTAATTTTTAAGACTTGAAACCCGGCCGCGCAAATGATGGGCAAACGCTCGCAAAGCTCCACTTGTGTGAGCGGCGGGCCCTTGTGCTCACGCACGAAGCTCCACTAGAGCAGGTGGAGTGCGCTTACACGCAAAACTCCCTTCGCATGAATGGAGCTTTGTGCACGAGCACAAGCACCCTCCACTTGAGTGCCCACTGCTCGTGCAAGTGGAGCTTTGCACGGGAGCGCAAGTGTCCTCTGCTCATGTGCAAAGCTCCATTTGCCTGAGTGGAGCTGTGTGCGCATGCTTGAGTCTGCCACTCACCCAAGAGAGAACGCTGCTCTTATTTTTAAATGCATGCCTAGTCATCTTATACATCCAAGTACACAACATTCAACATAATGTCCATAACTGATGTCAGCTCCAGCTTCACATCTTCCTTTCCCCATATCAGCACCAGGAGCAGCAGAAGAAACTCTTTTTCCCACCATCACAACTTACAAAAGACTCCACTCTTTAAAAAAAAATCAAATCATGTAAACGTGATTGGTGATTTGGCTTCAGTGTTCACGTTCTGTGTTTTTTTGCTTTTTCAGGCCATGCAGTCATGAGAAAATGGCTGCTTCTGAACGACCCCGAAGACACCAATTCAAGTCCGAAAGGCTACTTGAAAGTCAGCATGTTTGTTCTAGGAACCGGAGATGAGCCACCTGTAAGTTTATTAGATGTGTATATATATATATTTTTTTCCTTCCGATACATCTTAGATTGGGTACTTCATTTTAATATCCGTGTGAAGCTTTACATTGAATGATAGAAGACACTCAAAGAATAAACCGGCTGACCCTTTGTTTCTTTTCCCCAGTTCTGCTTATTCTGCTACTTTCCACTCTGTCGCCGCCCAACTTCTCTTCCATGGCCTTCAACACCACTGCTTTTTGAAGGTACATCTCCCCTTAACCTTTTTCTCTTTCTCATCTCTTGGGTGCAGCTTCTCCTTCCTCGTAACGCTGCTTTATTCCTGCTGTTTCATTCAGTTGCAAAAGAACACGTGAATATTTTGGGGGAATGTCCAGGATTTCCCCACTCTAGAACATTCTCATGTTCTGTACACAATTTTCGTAATCATTCTCTCAAAAAGGTCAGCGTTTTGTGCCTAGTTAGAAATCAGTGTTTAAAGAAGACAAAATAACTGGGAGGATTCCTGCTATTATCTCCAGTCCCCAGGAAGCTCCGTTATTGTAGACAACTTATATATCTTTTTTTCTTGGCATGTCAGATATATTTCCAAATAAAATACTGGACGGCAGCCACATGTTTTTATTTTCTTAGACTAGCTATGCAGTTTAGACACATTTTTTTGTGGCATCTCGGCATACTCTTAGTAATACATGTTGTGATTAAAAAGGGAGTAAGGAGTGTGATGGGCATCTATGGGAATATTTCTGTGCATAAGACGTTTCCCCATGTCGGTCTGTTAATGAGACATGTGGTCTCCAAAATTGAAATATAAAATAAATATAATAAATAAACGCACATTACTTACTCCTGTGCTTTATTCAGCCTGATCTTTACATTGACCAAGATTAAAATGAATAAAGAATCCACCGTAGGCTGGCTGTTTGTATTTTTTGGTGATGATAATGTATTTTGCATATTTATAAACTAAAAACTAATCATGTTTTAGTTAAAGCTCAGCAGCATAAACTACCGTGTGTGCAAATTAGGAACTGGAAATTCATATTTTTTCATAAATAGTATTCACAGATAGTATTCATATGATCAGTGTCAGTCAATGTAAGATCCTGAAATAGTCTTTAAAGTGAAAGATTCCTTTAAAGGTGTAATGTTTAAATAGGATGGAGAAACTAAAAGGAGATGTAAGATATCTGTAATTTCAAAGGTACTGTTAATGTGGAAATAAGCTATATAATTTTGTTTAACAAATAACTAGCAGTCACTTGTTATCCTGACTTTTAAACAGTTCCGTTTAAAACAGGAATTAGCTATTCTTATCCAGAACACATTATCAAATGCCAGGTCATTATTTACAAAGTATAAACATCGGGAAGATACATGAATACTGAAGGGATGATTAATTGCTCAGTGCACTTCTAGCTTCTCCTGTGATACTAATATATTTGCCAATCTTCATTAAATGCTACTAATTCTTACTAATGCTGTTATTTGCAACAATCTCAACCACAGATACTGCTGTGATAGCCAAAATCTAAATCAGCTGCATATATGAAATTAAACTAATAAGGTTAGGAAATATCTCATGCCCTTGCTCTGCATTCTTCTAAATTATTTCAGATGATCATGCGGCATTCATGCCTTATTGACAGTGACATGTCTATATTATTTAGGGATGGAGGACAACACACTTTGTAGTGAGAAAGGAAAATGGAAGAGATATATAGGTAGTCCTTGATTTACGACAGTTCGTTTAGTGACATTTGAAGTTACAATGGCAGTGAAAAAAGTGACTTATGATCATTTTGCACAGTTACAACCATTGCGGCATCCCTGTGGTCATGTGATCAAAATTCAGATGCTTAGCAACTGAATCATTTTTATGATGGTTGCAGAGTCCTGGAATCACGTGATCCCCTTTTGTGACCTTCTGACAAGCAGTGTCAATGGGGAAGCCAGATTCATTTAATAACCCTGTTCCTAACTTAACAACTGAAGTGATTCATTTAACACCTGCGGCAAGAAGACCATAACATGGGCCCAACTCACTTAACAAATTTTGGGCTCAATTGTGGTCATATGTCAGGGATTACTAATCCACATTTCCTCTAATCAGGAAAAAAAACAACCACCCCACTTTGCAATCTTTGCAAGCTTGTAAGGTTTCCCACTTAGCCTCACAGTTGCCCCAGCATTACTCAGGAATTTAAAAGAGCCAAAAGAAACACCTGAGCCGAGGTTTCAGCAAGCAAACAGCTTTTATTTTGATCAAAATAGAGCTGGGTAGCCACATCTCTCTTCGTGGCTGGCAGAGAGATGAAGGCAACAACCAGGAAAGATGTCTTCCACCTTTTATACCTTTCCAGAACAAAGAGATCTGGTCTTGGTACTAGGAACCAAAAGGTACAGAAAAATAATTCCAAGATGATGACTCATACACAGCTCCACCATAACTCCTTTCCCCCCTCCCCTTACCATGCTCTTTTCTTTAATTATTATTATTATTATTATTATTATTATTATTATTATTATTATTATTATTATTACATGTAAGCAATCCCCTGTACCTAAAGCATGAAACCTTTCCTTTTATATAACTAATTTCCCAATATAAAGCACCTACAAAGCTGCTTGCACATAAACAAAGATACATATACATGATTGCAAAGTATCACTACCAATATCAACCTTAAGCGTAATAAAATCCCTTCAAGCTGGTTGGAAAGAAAGGTTGATTTTTTTAAAAAAAAGAAAAGAATAAAACTTAAAATATATCTCCAACAGGTGGAAAACAGAGAACGGGAGAATGAAAACGATGATGTGGAAACCAACCTATTGCTCCCAGCTGGGATAGTCCTCCGATGGGTTACTTTTATTCTCAAAATCTACAGAGCTGAAGATATTCCTCAGAGTATGTATCATAGTTATCTATTATTAACACGGGAAAAATGAGTGCATTTATTATGTTGGATAATTGGAGAGAATCGTTTGTAGATTTCTTAAACTGCTGTTACTACTGTTGCTGCCAATAGTAATATTTGACTTCAAAGGCCCCCAAATCAGAAAGACTTACTGTAACTAAACCTGCACCTAGAATGCACCACATTTGTCTTCAGATGAAAACATCTGTAATATTGCTAACTAAATATTTATATAAGTTCAGAATTGGCTGTCTCCAGGGGCATTTAATGGTTTTTGCTAAAGGGAGCATACCATGGAAAGAATTGTGATGCAAAGCAGGCAAATTTAGAGAAAGGAAGATTTTCTGATTTTTTTTTCTGACTTGGATGGCGTTGCAGTATTTAAAAACAGCATTTTAGGACTTACATTGCATAACACTGCAGGTTTTTTTATGATTTTCCTTCTATAAATAGTGAAAACTTTAGTGAAGGCGAAAGGCGATTGATAACACCTGTAAATATGTCTGTTTAGCAAATAGGTTTTCCTGTGCATGTGCAGAAGAAGATTAGGGTAGCAGTGGTTTATTAACCTGACATCAACATTTCATGTAAAAAGACTTCTGTGTGGAACATTCAGCTATGTGAATTTTCATCTGGTGTTTGAAGGGGTACATCCCAGCTAAAGCTCTGGAATAAAGTGATGGCAGGGTATTCGGGAACCAGAATGGGGGAAAGTATTTGTTTTTTCAAAGGGTATCAAAATTTGCCATATTTGCACACCTTAGTCATGGTAACATTTGTAGTTCCTGAGAGGGAATCGTTGAGGACCTGGCCACCTTTGCGTGTTTTTTTTTGTTTATTAGATTTTTATCCCATGTTTATTACTCAAGTAACTCAAGGGAACAAACATACCTAATATTCCTTCCTCCTATTTCCCTACAACAACAACCTTGTGAGGTGGGCTGGGCTGAAAGAGAGTGACTGGCTCAAAATCACCTAGCCAGCTTTTATATCTTGGGCAGGACTAGAACTCCCAGTCTCCTGGTTTCTAGGCCTGCACCTTCACTACTACGCCAATTGTAAAGAAGGAACTGAAAAGTCAAAACAATAAGTGGGAGCTGACCTGTAATCTTCTCTAGTGACGATGATTTTCTCTCCCTAAATTTGAAAGAACGGTACTTTGGCCTGTACTTTTTGTTGTGTCCGGATCAGCGACATTAACAGCGAGACAGAATGCGATTACATTGTTTATTGCTTACATGTGGTTAGAACTGGGAGTGACCCGTACCGGTTGGCTATATATATGCCCAGTAGCCGCTGGACGCTAGCCAACCCCCTGGCAGGGATCTCCCGCCTTGGAGTCAATACCCAACCCGGTGTCCAGGAATTCCCGCCGGTGGAAAGACCACTCCCAGGCTGATTCTACATACATAACACTTTTGGTTTTCCCCATGCCCCACCAGCCATGATTAAACCAAATCTGTCTCATTAAATTTGCTTTCCTTCTAACGCTGGCTCAGACATAGATGACGTGGCAGCATTTGTGATGGTCCTAAATCGGCTGGCTGAGCAGATTATGCCAAATCCTAGCAGTAGATTCTCTTTCGATCATAATTCTGCCTTCTCGTATCCACCTAGTTCACCCCTTGTGAGTGAACCACTCTAAGGTGCAAAGAGTCAGAATCACTGAACTACTGAATATCTGAAGAAAAATAAATCCTAAAAGGAAAACTCGGAACAACTCGTCTTTAATAATAAGTGGAACAAAGCATTGACTAGGGGGCAGTGATAGAGTGTCCTAGCGAAAGCAGGGATGGGAAATCAAAACATGGTGACTGGGGAAAAAAACAGAAAAGGAAGGGAATGTAGTAGATTAGCTGAAAATGTCATCTGACAAAAATACAATGTCACTGATTTGGACAGTTGACATCAAAAGGATAGCTGACAGTAGGAGTCAGGACAAGTAAGCGAAGAAGCTGGAAAAGGAGGAAACAGAAAGAAACAGAAACTGGAAATGCTGAATAGGTTCGTTCTTAAATTATAATGAACATTTATTTCAAAACTGATCAAGTATAATGGGTAAGGATACTGCTTTAACGTTGGAGGGGAAAGAAAAGAGGGAATGGGATAGAATGGTTGCTGCTGCAGCTGCTAAAACAATGCAACAAGCATTGTCCACTCTAATAGTTTATTGCGGTATTTCTCAAACGTAGCAACTTAAAAATGTGTGGCCTTCTACTTGCAGAATTCCCCAGCCATTATGCTGGCTCAGGAATGCTGGGGGTTGAAGTTCATACGTCTTAAGTGTTACCAAGTTTGAGAATCACGATTCACTGAATAGTTTAAGCATCTGTGGCATTTAGTGCTCAACAACACCATTTTTTTAAAAAATCCCATTTATATCCCGCCCTTCTCCGAAGACTCAGGGCGGCTTACAATCTAAAGCACAAATCAATGTGCTTAGCAATAGCCTTCATTCTATGTATATGCCTGCTTATTAGGGCTTTCGCCCCCCCCAAGCGGCATTATTACAAAGTCAGCTTAATTGCCCCCAACAATCTGGGTCCTCATTTTACCTACCTCGGAAGGATGGAAGGCTGAGTCAACCTTGAGCCTGGTGGGACTCGAACCTGCACTAATTGCAGGCAGCTGGTGTTACTTAAGGAGGCATTAGCCCACTGCTCCACCAAGGCTCTTTGCACGTTCAGAAATATATAACCATGGATGCAAGTTTTGAGCAATAGAAGATAACTTTTTTCATTCTCTGTCTTAAAAATATCTGTCCAGTGGATGACGCCTTTAGTCAGACAGTAAAAGAAATATTTGGAGGAGAAGCCGACAAGAAAAATCTTGTGGATCCCTTTGTGGAAGTTTGCTTTGCTGGGAAAAAGGTACTTGGTGCTAATAACAGTATTGTATTATATAGTCATGGATAAAGTGTCTGATAACTACTCTTGCATAAATTTGTTTTCACAAAGATGAAATGACAAAAATCTGTTGTGGTTTGGATAAAATTACATTTACCGGTATTTAAAAATGAACAAAGTATGGTTTGGTAATATATTATTTTTATGTTTTTAGTGAAATCATTGTGTGTTACCATTAGTTATATGTTAAACACATAGAATTGAGTAGAATTAATTCTTTCAACTAATATCTGAAACTACAAAAAAAATCATGTGGAAATATATGTATTTTTTGTTGCTTGAAAAGACCTTGTCTATTGAAACCTAAGTGGAATAACTACTTGGATGGAAGACTGCCAGTGAACACCAGGGCTGTGGGGTAAAATGGGAAGTCAAAAATTATCCCAGCAAAAGGCATTTTCAGGCTTTTTGCAAATTGTGGCTGAGAAAAGTACATGACAGTGTCCATGTACGCATCAGAAGTAAGGCTCAATTTATGCATGGCCAATCTCTTTAGGATCACACTGGAAAAGAATTGAAAAGATTAAACTTTGTTGTATTGCAGTATTTAGCAGAATTTTTCTCCTCTTGGCCTATCTATCCTTTAGATGGGATGGTTGGGAGCTTCTAGTATTCCTAGTCCTCATTGCTCAGAATGAAAAGAATTGCAATTTAACCAAGATGGAGGGTATTAGGTTGAGGATAGCTAAGCTGATATTTAGATCTGTACAATAATTCGTTATCAGAGGGGAGTGTCTGATTCAGAGCATTCAAGGCATACAGTTTGCAACTCACACCTGTTGAGCACCTTGTAAACCAAAGATATCTCTTCCAGGATGAATTACTTATGCTAGCTCTATGTAGGCTGCTCTATGTAGTTCTTGGCAGGTGCTATCTGCAGGACTACATACACTCTAGATCAGAGGTCCCCAACCTTTTGAGCAGCAGGGTCTGGATCCATGAAGAGAGGTTTTTCTATGTACCACAGGGGGCGTGGTTTCATATACTGTCTGCATCCAGTGGATGGGGCTTTGCTTCTTTGCGTGGACCGGTTTCTGGCATGCCACGGCCTGGTGCCAGTCCACGGACCGGGGGTTGGGGACCCCTGCTCCAGTCTAGATGACATGTTTCCCTTTGAATCCAGGTGTTTGCAGTTGCCCTATTGCCATTCAAGAATTAAGTGCCTTAGATCTTCTTCCAGGCTCTGAGTTAGCTAACATTAACAGGATGAGCAAGTCTAGTAATACGAGTTAGGTCCTGATCTTTCCAGATAAAAAAAGATTAAGGATGAAAAATAGAATTGATTTGGTTTAAATAGAAGTGGACTTTTTCTTTGACAGGTTTGCACCAATATAATTGAAAAAAATGCTAACCCCGAGTGGAATCAGCTTATTAATCTTCAGATCAAGGTTTGTTCTCTGGTACATTATTATACAAATAGGCTTTTGTATTTAAGAAATCAGACTTCAGTAAATAACATAGTTTCCTTTTTTCTAGTTTCCTTCAATGTGTGAAAAAATAAGGCTGATGGTCTATGATTGGTAAGCTCTTCCTTGTTATGTAGCCAGTCTTCTACAAAGCAACAGTTAGAAGCAACTGTTAGAATTTTGAGAGCAGATATTTTTGCATAAGCTGTACATACGTTTATTGTTTGTTGTTGTTGTTGTTAACTGCGAAGTCGTGTCCGACCCATCGCGACCCTATGGAGAACGTTCCTCCAGGTCTTCCTGTCCTCTACCATCTTCTGGAGTCCATTTAAGCTCACGCCTACTGCTTCAGTGACTCCATCCAGCCACCTCATTCTCTGTCGTCCCCTTCTTCTCTTGCCCTCAATCTTTCCCAGCGTTAGGCTCTTCTCCAGTGAGTCCTTCCTTCTCATTAGGTGGCCAAAGTATTTGAGTTTTAGCTTCAGGATCTGGCCTTCTAAAGAGCAGTCAGGGTTGATCTCCTCTAGGACTGACCGGTTTGATCGCCTTGCAGTCCAAGGGACTCGCAGGAGTCTTCTCCAGCACCATAGTTCAAAGGCCTCAATTCTTTGGCGCTCAGCCTTTTTTATGGTCCAACTTTCACTGCCATACATTGCAACTGGGAAGACCATAGCCTTGACTATACGCACTTTTGTTGACAGGGTGATGTCTCTGCTTTTTAGTGTGCTGTCTAGATTTGCCATGGCTTTCCTCCCCAGGAGCAAGCGTCTTTTAATTTCTTGGCTACAGTCCTCATCTGCAGCGATCTTGGAGCCCAGGAAAATAAAATCTGTCACTACCTCCATTTCTTCCCCATCTATTTGCCAGGAATTGAGAGGGCCGGATGCCATGATCTTGGTTTTCTTAACGTTTATTACATTTGTGCAACTAACATTAATGCAATGTGTAGTTCCATTTTATTTGCAAGATTGCCTTAAAATAATTGGTTCAAAATTGACATAATTTCTTTTTCATGCAGTCACTGGTAAACTCTGTTTATTTATTAAATTTAGATAGCCGCTCATCTCACAATGTGACTGGGAGCAGCGTACGTAGTCAAAAACAAAAAATTCAAAATGATTAAAAAACAAGGATCATTAACCTACAGTTAAAATAATTTAAAACTTAAAAAAAACAACACCACAGGAGAATGCTTTCAACTTAAACGCAATGCAACCATTTAACGGAGCTCTACACTTCCATGGGATTCCCCAGGCCCTGTGACAAAACCCAGTTTTAAGACTCTTCCGGAAGGCCAACGTGGCTGGGGCCAATCTCATCTCATGGGGGTGTGGGATGATGCTCCAAAGGGAGGGTGCCAGAGCAGAAATGGCTCTCTTCCCTCCTTGGTTGACGGGACCTACAACATGACCTGATGGCACAGGTAGATGTAACCAGAGAGAGGTAGCCCCTTGGATAAGCTGGCCCCACGCCATGTAGGGCTCTAAAGATCATAATCAGCACCTTGAAATGGACCCAGAAACAAAGTGACAGCCAGTGCATTCTGTGGAATAGAGATATTTATTTATTTATTTATTTATTTATTTATTTATTTATTTATTTATTTATTTATTTATTTATTTATTTGATTTGTATACCGCCCTTCTCCCTAAGGACTCAGGGCGGTGAACAGTGACATAAATATCAGAATGCACAAATACAGATATTGAAAACAAATTAAACCCTAATTTTGCCCAAATGCAGAAGATAAGTTACCTTAAAACAATAATTACAACAGAACCCGTCAGACCAGACCGGATTGCTCAAACAGATAGGTTTTTAGGTCGCGTCGGAAGGAGCGAAGGTCGGGAGCCATCCGGAGCTCAACCGTGTACAGCTCTAGAAGCTCAGATAACTAACTGCCTCTGCTGCTACATTTTGCCTCAGCTGAAGCTGCTTCCAGATATTTTCTTCAAGGGCAGCCACATCTTGAGCGCATTGCAGTAATCCATTCAGAAAGTGACCAGGGCATGAGTGACTGAGAGTAAAGCCTTGAGTCTTATCAGCACAATATTTGAATAGTTTTGTGGTTAATTGTGCTTATTCCTAGTTGGTAGTTTAGATTGTGAGGAATGAAGGAACTGAGATAAATTCCTGCTCTAAAAGAAATAACTGTGGCTGATGTCTTCTTTTTGAAGATTGCACATTGTGCCATCTGCTGGCTACTGGTGGAAGTGAACCCTTCCTACTGTACATCCATAAGATATTAGCTATGACCATCTGCATTTTCTATACTGTTGTCTTACTAACCAATATCATTATTGTTTATTTAATCAACACTCAGAATTTCACACTATTCATATAAGGAAATAGGATTGATACATAGTATTCTAAATGGGAACATTAGAGATAGAGTATTTAAAAATAATGTGCATTTAAAATGAATATTGATGCATTTAAATCCTTTATTATATTCAGGGATCGTCTTACAAAAAACGATGTTGTAGGCACTACATATTTATGCCTTTCCAAAATAGCTTCCTCTGGTGGAGAAGTTGAAGGTAAGCCAGTCTCTTTTCTTACAGTAGATGCTTCCTCAAAATAACTATTACAAACTCAGAACAGAAAGACGGTGAACACAAAGGAGAATCAGTGGTATTTCCTTAGGTATGGTGCAGGACAATCAAAGACTTGGTGATGTTTGCTCTGGTTTATCCAGATTTAGTATTAACAAGTCTAAACTGGAGTAATCATGCTAATTAGTACGACGCACATGATGGAATTCTTTCTTTAAATAAAATACTACTGATGCCCTTATCTTTTCAGAATGATATTTAATGTTCTTGCTTTGCTAAATTTAGCACTGTGACTGATGTGTGTTGATTTTAGTTTCTGAATTGTTATTTTGTATATTCTAAATAGTTATTAGCAATATACCTTGTCACACAGAAAGAAGCAAGATATACTTCTAAAACACATCGAACAATAAATTATTTTGAATGTTGTTTTTTTGGAGCTATCATGCAAGCTTTCTCCATTATATAGGAACCTGATTTGAAAACTCAAGGGATGGTTGGCCTTATTCAAATTCAAACATGCAAAAACATTTGCGTGCGCACACACACACACACACACACACACAATATAAATATTGTATTATCAATATAGACATAGAACTATTGAGAGAGCTGTTCAGGTAGAGAGATATTTGTATACATTCATATATACAAAGTTGAGGTAGCTGACAATGTGAAACCCTACCAATGGGTAGAAAAGGCTGAGCCAGAGGCATTGATCATAGCAGCACAAGTACAAGCACTAAGCACTAGATCCATAGAAGCAGAGGTCTATCACACTAGACAGGGCCCAAGGTGCAGACAATGCAGAGAGTCTTCAGAGACAGTCCAATACTTAGTGGCAGGCTGCAAGATGTAGGCTGGAGCAGCTTACGCTGAATGGCACAACCAAGTAGCTGGCATTGTGAACAGGAACATCTGTACAATGTATGGACTAGAGCCTCCCAAATCCAGATGGGAGATTCCACAGAAGATTGTGGAGAGTGATGGCTAATAGTCTGTGGGACTTCCAGGTCCAGATAGACAGGTAGATACTGATCCAGATAGACAGGTAGATACTGACCAGTCAGACATTATGGTAGCAGACAAGGAGCAGAAGACAGTGGTGGTGGTAGATGTAATGGTGCCAGGTGACAGCAACATCAGGAAGAGGGGAGTATGAGAAGCTGGAGAAGTACAAGGATGTGAGGGAGGCACTAGAGAGGATGTGGAACGTAAAAAACCAAAGTGGTCCCAGTGGTAATAGGAACACTTGGGGCTATGACTCCTAAGCTGGGAGAATATCACCGACAGATCCCAGGAACCAACAGATCCCAGGACACAGAGCTCTGTGTCCAGAAGATTGCAGTGCTAGAAACAGCTAACATATTGCACCAAACTGTCAAACTTCCAGGTCTCTGATAGAGGACCTGAGATTGTAGATAGATAGATAGATAGATAGATAGATAGATAGATAGATAGATAGATAGATAGATAGATAGATAGATAGATAGATAGATAGATAGACAGACAGGCAGACAGACAGACAGACAGACAGACAGACAGACAGACAGACAGACTGTTAACATTGTTTCTTAGCTTATTTTAATTTCTGTTTAGCAGGATTCTTTTACTTTTAATATGAAATTTTTATTCTTGAGGAAAAGGCATACTGTTTAAGTATTTTATTTGTCACGATTAATTACACCAGTTCTTCCATATAGTCATATGAAATCTGTTCCAACTTATGGAAATAATCTGAAATCTGTTTTAAATTCTATATAGTTTGATTGAATGTTTCTTATCAATAATATCTGTGATTTGTATTAGCCACTGAGATCAGAGGTGGTGATGGTGGTTCAGTCTTGTTCATATTTTGTCTCTTGTTTAAGTTAATGGTTAAGTCTTTTAAAATAAAACAATAGTAGCAACAACAACAACAAACCTAACATAGTAGGAAATAGTAGTTTTGTTGTATGTATTGGTGGAACAGATGGAAGTTGCTTAAAATAGCATTCTGTGGACTGATTTTCTACAAATCTCATTCAGGTCTTCCTAAGTAATAGTGCTTGCTCACATCATTGCATCCAAAATCATTTTAGTTGTCTGTAATTAGTAGAAAAAATGTGAAAAACTCAAATTCTCCTAAAATTCTCACTAATTAATCATCTCCCTTTAGATAGCACATTAGCTCCATATTTTATAAAGACCTGCAAATAATTTTCTCTCCTGATTGATAGGGATCATTTCAGGAACATGTGATGAGCTTGTCACTATGCATATGGTTTATGTGTATCCTGCCAAAAACAGATTATCATTATCTAGGGACCAAGAGCATCTGTGGGCAGGTGGAGCCACCTAAGTCAAGATGGCAGCAGCAACTACACAATTGAAGCCACAGTGTTTTGTAATGGGCAATCCCAGCTGCCATCATGACTTTTTTTGGTCCTCTGTGGAGATCCTTGCTAGAGACACTTTACATTTAAAAAGAGTAGATAGGATTATTTTGATGTGCTCCTCACTGTCTTATTTATTGTAGTTGTACAATGATAATATAATGTACAGTTGTATGATTATCTCCCTAATGATAGTGTAAGTAATTGGTGTAGCTCTTGTTAAGTTCTTATGAGCGTTGACACTCCCAGCTTATTAAGATTTAAAATGTTTGATATGTTTACTGCGAGATTGAATATCTTTACTGAATATATTGTTTTATTTGCTAAGCAGTCTCTTGTCTTTTTATAAAATACAGAGCTTTCACCTTCGGGAGCTGGGGCTTCATCATATGAAGGTTCATAATCATACCTTGGAATGTAATATGATTTGCTTTGTTTCATCCAAAGTAATATATCTTTTAAATCAAAAGAATTAACCAGATTATTGCTTAAAGTTGCATTAATAGCTGCAGCGATGCATTGACCTTTGCGTAAATAACATTAATCAGCTTGGCCTAATTGAAAAAAAAATGCTTTTGGCTTTTGCATGACTGTATATCAGAATTTTAGTGCAATTATTATTTCAGCGATCTGGCATATCTACGCTGCTAAAGGAGCTGTGGCTGGTTGGTACTTTAAATCTCAGTGCTTCTCTTGGCTTAGTGAAAGTACAAACGCGTGAAGAATTAACCATCAAAGGTATAACATTGGACAGTCTGGCCATTGTATGGTGTGATTTTGCAGAAAAATACATTGCAATGTATCTCGGAGGAAAATGAATGCAAAAGTAAAGGAATTGCTAGGAAAAGCAGTTCACCCACCCAGCTACTGAGATTGCTCAGATATATATCAGTGAGTGCTGGGCTAAATAGGTTTTCCAGCTCTATGATCTTGGAGGTTTGGGTTTTGTCTGTGGCGAGTCTATGAATAAAGAAGTCCTTGTTCATAAGTAGCTAATCAGTCATGTTTATGACATAAGTTTGGTCAGTCATTGATATTTTGCAATAGGCTTCCTTGTGTGGCCAGTTTTGGTCTACGGATTGCCACTTCCCAACCTCAGGCATACACTGGAATTGGCTTGAACAGCTGGAATTGGTAGATGGGAATGACTATATATAGATGGAAGTAGTCATTAAAAGGGACGCGGTGGCTCAGTGGGTTAGGACGCTGAGCTTGTTGATCTGAAGGTCGGCAGTTTGGCGGGTCGAATCCCGAGTGAGCGCCTGTTACTCGTCCCAGCTTCTGCCAACCTAGCAGTTCGAAAGCACGTAAAAATGCAAGTAGAAAAATAGGGACCACTATGGTGGGAAGGTAACAGCGTTCTGTGCGCCTTTGGCATCTAGTCATGCCGGCCACATGACCACGGAGACGTCCTCAGACAAGCGCTGGCTCTTTGGCTTTGAAACGGAGATGAGCACCGGCCCCTAGAGTCGGAAACGACTAGCACGCACGTGCGGGGGAACCTTTACCTTTACCTTTAGTCATTAAGGTTTAAACTTTCTCCCTGTAAGTAGAGAAAAATGTTCTCATGTTACTAATCATTAATATTTAACATTTTACCTTGCTATTAACTAGATTCACTTATCATGCTGTGAGCCTTAATGTGTCCTAATCATGATGTTTGCTTATCAGCGAATACTGGAGAAACCGAAGTGGGCTTCTTACCAACATTTGGGCCTTGTTACCTGAACCTTTATGGGAGTCCAAGAGAATACACTGGATTTCCAGACCCATATGATGAGCTAAATTACGGAAAGGTTGGTTCTTGCATATTTCTAGAGAAAATATAAACTCTCTGCACTTTTGTTTCCACCCAAATGTTTTTGAAACTATGTTCCTTTTTGTAAGAAAAAAAAAGTCTGAGTTTGTTTTCCAAAATTATTTTTAAGTACTGAAATTATTTTATTTCAGCTGTTATGAAAGTTAAATGTGTTGACATTTTTCCCGAACATTTAATATGAAAAGGAAACCCTATGTCAGGACCCACCCCAATCCACGTCTTAGGAAAACAAAAACTCTTGGAGTCAGCTCTAGTCCAAAAGGAATTTTTACTAGGACATGTTTGGTTGTGGAAATACAAGACAGGACCTGGTATTGTTTTACAGATTGAAACTTTATAAAGAGTTCCCGGTTCAACCCCCCCTTCCCTCAACCCCATTTGGTCAGCCCCCTATCATTTACTTCGTGTCATCCCTTTCATGGGAAAAAGGGAACTTCGGATCTTTTACGGTTATTGCCTTCTTCCTTTACAGATTCAAATGGAGACACAGGCCAGATGCCTCCTTCCCTAACCCTCCCCTTTGTTCCCCCAATTCAAAAGGTTTCCCTTGGTCTTTGAAATAACCTAAGGCAGGCTGAATCCACATTCGCCCCTCCTTCCTCGGGAGATGGCAGAATCCAGGAAGGGGGGGGATAATGTTTTAAACATACATTTATGAATGTGATATAAATGGATTCTGACACCCTATGTATTATGAACTTGCCAATTTTTTCACATTTAAAAATGAGTGCTGTGTGTGAACGAAGAATACGTTGCAATTCTAGGCAGCATAAAAAAATGCATCTCTTGATAAAAGACAATTGGATTTGTTTGCAGAAAATAACTAATTTATAATTTCTTGCTTCATTGTAGGATACGATTTAATTAATTATGTCTCCTGTGTTCGCTGCATGTTTTTTCAAAGATTTCAGTTTTAAGATTTCAGTGTTTGAACTGGAAATTCATGCACTGGATATACCAGAAAGCTTCTAGTCTAATGGAATATTTGCATTATTATTTCCCAGTGTCTTGCTGTAGCACCATACAGTGCTTATTTATTTACTTACTCCCATCTCAGCCAAGTGACTGAATGATGAACAATCCTAAGATAAATTATTAACAAGATTTCCATCATAATGCAAAAATTAAAATATATGCAGCTGGCAGCCAAGGAGAATGTTACAATTTATGGTTGTTAACACAAACGGCAGATGGAACCCTTTACATGTTATGGCAGCAGCACATAATCAGTCTTTAGAGGCTTATGAAAGGCCAGCAGGGTTGGGGACATCCTGTATCTCCTGGCCAGTGGGACCTGGAGCATGACCATCTTGCCTGACCGGATTGGACAGCTAGAAACTGAAAAGATGATTCCTCAGCCTCAAGTCATGAAAGGCTTTAAGAGTAACAACCAGGACCTTGAATTGCACTTGAACCACACTTGGGATACTACATCCGGTTTTTGTTACCACAATATAAAAAAAAATGTTTGAGACTCTGGGAAGAGAAGGCAAGACAAGAAGCAATAAATGGAAATTAATCAAGGAGAGAAGCAACCTAGAACTAAGGAGAAATTTCCTGACTGTGAGGACAATTAATCATAAAGTAGTGGGGTTGCATGTGCCAAGTAACTGATACCATTTACTTGCCATGCAGCTGCATTCTGCGCCAGTGGAAACTTGCAAATACTCTTCAAGGGCAGCCCCACATAGAGCTCTATGTGGGGCTGCCCTTGAAGAGCAGTGTGCTTCTGGGTGCGGAATGACAGAATAACTATCTCCTGAGCTTCTGTGTGTGGAAAGTAGTGGGAGGCCTCTTGTGCGCCTCCCTCTGGCTCGTATAAATAGGACCAGGGAAACTTGTCAAAGCAACAAGGTTGTGTGTGCATATATGTGACTCTGTCTCTCTAGCATAGGAGGTTATATTCTGCATCCCTATGCACACTTGAAATATTTGCCCTTTTATTATTTTATTTTATTTATATTGACTTGTTCACCGTGACCCCTGCCCATGTGACGTCCTGTCTGGATAGTTACAATCCATGGCTGTTAACAAAACCAGGATAAGAGAGTCATTTTTAAATAAATAAACCAAAATTCAAGACTCTTTTAAACCTTTTCAGGCTCGAAAACACCTCCCATCTTATGATACATGCTGAAATCTCTTTTCTGGGTTTCAGTAGCAAAGCTGGAACTCCACATTATCAATGTATTTATAAACCAAAGAGCTCCTGTTATTCCAATCCATGGGATTCAATGTCAGTTGAAGAATATGGTGCTGTATTTGTAATGTAGAATATTAGTCCAACGATACATTGAAGTAAACTGCTTGGGTTGCAGGGAGAAGGTGTCTCTTACAGAGGCAGAATCCTGGTTGAACTTTCTACAGTCCTTGATAGCAAACCACACACTAATAAAATTGAAACTATACCCAGTGATGATGTATTAATTGTAGAGGTAAGTGGTATTTTGTTTCTCAGTAAACAACTATCATAGCAAGAAGCATCATCTAGCTCAGACATGTCAAACACAAGGCCCGGGGGCCGGATCCGGCCCGCAAAGTGGTTTCATGTGGCCCCCGAAGCCATCCTGGAAACAGTGTGGGAACGGCCCCCGCTGCCTTGGCCCTGGCCCAGAGACCCTCCTTCTGCCAGAGACCCCCAGATCTGTCCCAGTCCTGCCCAGGCCCCCATAGGCACCCTTGATGCCAATGATGTAGAGCTGGCCATGCCCACCCAGTAGGCCATACGAACTCCAGCCACGCCTTCCCTGGCCACACCCACCCAGCCCCCCGAGGGCAACCACAATGCTGATGTGGCCCTCAATGAAATTGAGTTTGACACCCCTGATCTAGCTGATCTTTCTTTGGAACAGACTGGTGCTTAGACACCATCAGAAAATCCTTTTATAAGCTAGTTTGGACAGTCTTTAAAAAAATCTGTATATGCTGCCCATATACGTGGCTTCAGAACATAAAGTGATAAATAGAACAGCAATTCAAAATTTAAAACTACACATATTTTTAAACCAGAACCACCAAGACAGATGGCACAGAGATCTTACCCTATCAATCTTCTCCAACAATAAGTGCCCTCCTCATGGCTCAAACAACAAAACCAAGCTTTGCCAAGAAAACAACCTGGTTGTTGTTTCTTGTTTTTGCAAAGAAAACAAGGCACGCCATGATGTTAGCAGGGCTACAAACCATCCCATCAGATTAACAACTAAACTTATTGTGTTACAAAGGTGAAGTGGGTTAGGACGCTGAGCTTGTCGATCAGAAGGTCGGCAGTTTGGCGGGTCGAATCCCGAGTGCCGCGTAACAGAGTGAGCGCCTGTTACTCGTCCCAGCTTCTGCCAACCTAGCAGTTCGAAAGCACGTAAAAATGCAAGTAGAAAAATAGGGACCACTACGGTGGGAAGGTAACAGCGTTACGTGCGCCTTTGGCGTCTAGTCATGCCAGCCACATGACCATGGAGACGTCCTCGGACAAGCGCTGGCTCTTCGGCTTTGAAACGGAGATGAGCACCGGCCCCTAGAGTCGGAAACGACTAGCACACATGTGCGGGGGAACCTTTACCTTTACTTTACCTTATATACCTGGAAAAGCATCAGATATACCTCCTAATAGCTGCTAAAATTGCCAGTGAATTATAATTTAACTTGTTATTATTTTGACCATTGGGATATAGCAGTCAGAATAGATAGATAGATAGATAGAGAGAGAGAGAGAGAGAGAGACAGACAGACAGACAGACAGACAGACAGACAGACAAACAGACAGACAGACAGATAATATAGAACACAGTGAAGTGCTAAGAATATACTTACAATTTATTGCAGTCAGATGCCTAATGAAGTATTCTGTCCCAGGTTTCTCTCTCTCTCTCTCTCTCTCTCTCTCTCTCTCTCTCTCTCTCTCTCTCTCTCTCTCTCTCTCTCTCTCTCTCTCTCTCTCTCTGTACACACATACACACCCTTATAGAACTGCAGTTTTCATCTGCAGGAAACCAAAATGGCAGCAGCATTGCATGAAAAAAGGGGTGAACCTTCAATCCTAAGTAGCACAGCAAATGTTTCTCTCTTAGGGTGCAAAGACAAAGTATGTGCTGCAAACTCCACACAGGCATCATGAAAGGTATCTGGCTAGTAAACCCTTAGCTCCATTCAGCCGCTCTGTATTTACTCTGAATAGGGACTAGAGCAGGGGTGTCAAACTCGCAACGTCACAATGTATCATGACTTTTTTCCCATTGCTGGCAATGGGGTGGGCGCGGTTTCAGCATGACGCATCCGCCCCGCAGGCCGGCAGTTTGATACCCCTGGACAAGAGGGTCATAAAAAGGGATGTTTTTAAATCTCACTATTCTCCATGTTGATGGAATGTATCTTATGAAGTTTTTTTCTCTCTCTCTTAATAATTAATCCATTAAAACCTTAGGGTAAGATTCAGTCAGTAATACAAGTAAACCAACATGTTTGTTGATCCTCCAGAAATACCAGCGCAGAAGAAAATACAGCCTCTGTGCGGTGTTTCATTCTGCCAGCATGTTGCAAGATATTGGAGAGCCCATCCAGTTTGAAGTTAGCATTGGCAATTATGGCAATAAATTTGACAACACCTGTAAACCATTGGCATCAACCACACAATACAGCCGTGTCATATTTGATGGTGAGTACTGCAGTGGCAGATCCTGTCATGGTAACCTATCTAAAGAGGAAATATTTTTACATTTTGTTATGTAAATCAGGGCTGTGGTCAAAAAAGCCATGGCGGTAAGATGCACTTAAAAAGCAGGCAACATTTTGATGGCACACTTTGTGGCTACCAACTTGACTTTTTGACTACACCCCTAAATTGTATGAAATATCTCCCTCCCTCCCTCTCATTTCCATTTGATACTCCATGGTTTGCTTCCAATTTTTAAGCTACAGTATTAGTTACAGCATTGAGATGGCCTTAGCTGACCTTGAAAAAAGCTTGCAGGTCAAATTTACAATGAGAAAACACCAGGAAGTCTAAATGCACTAGCTAGGCTAGTGTTTCTTAAATCCCACAACTTTTAAGATGTGTGGATTTCAACTTTTAGCTCAGGGGCCAGTCCTTCTCTCTAACCCAGTCCTTCTCTCTAACCCTAACCCAACCTACGTTGTGGGGGAAAACTGGAGAAGGAAATGCTGTGCATGTATATTACTTTGAGCTCTTGAGGAAAGGTGGAATATAAACCTCATGAAAAATAAATGATTATTAATCTATCAATGTTTCATCTTAGGAAACTACTATTATTATTTACCATGGGCGAACACAAAGCCAGTAGTAACATTGACTTCTTACTGGGAGGATATAAGTCACAGGCTGGATCCTTTAAACTTGATTCTTACCATGGTAGAAAAGTTGGTAAGTAGTTTGAACTATTATAATAAGGTATTATTAACTATTTAATGTTAATGCATGTATTATGAATTTCCAACATTAGATTTACAGTGTATCCAGTTTCTAAGAATAGGCTGGTAATGCAGCATCTTTATGTTTTGGACTGTCTATTACCTCTAAAGTAACTATGCTATCCCCAGTTACATTCAAGTTAAATGAAAATTATTACAATTTCACAACATTTCTAAACTATACATGAGAATGCCAAAATTCTACCTGAGATTTTGTGATATTTCAGAGTTTTCATCAAGTATAAATCATAGAAATCTTGTAAGATTTCAGGCAAGGGGAAAACCACTGAGGGCTTTAAAGGTTGCTGACTTCAGTCCTACATAGAGATGTGCACAATATTTGAAATAAACTTGAATAACTGTGATAGGGCTTTCCAAAATCATATTGGTCAATTACAAAAATGAAGCTGGCATTAGCTATTCAATTCTTTCCATTCCTAGCAAGCGAACCTAACGGCTTTAAAATCAGGAATACAAGCAAAATGGGCAGAAAATCAATTGGCAGAGATATGGCTGAAGCTGATTGATGAACTTATAGTGGACCTAAGGTAAGTTATCCTATATCTTTCTTTTCTGTGACTGCCTCAAAATTCAGATTGCTAAGTATATATTTCTATAGTGGAGAGCCAGTTTGGTCTAGTGATTAAAGTGCTGGCCTAGAAACCGGAAGATTGTGAATTCTAGTCCCTCTTTAGGCATGAAAGCCAACTGGGTGACTCTGGGCCAATCACCAGGAGACTGAGTTCTAATCCCTCCTTATGCATGAAAGCTTGCTGGGTGTCTCTGGGCCAAACTTTCTGTCTCAGCCTACATGAAAAGGGACATCCCTTCAAAAAATACATTTTGGGTTGTCAAGAGAGGGACATTCCTATGTTGAGATACAACTGAGTACTTACTACTCTTAAACAATGTGCTGGATATTTGGAAGCACAACGAGAGAGAGAGAGAGAGAGAGAGAGAGAGAGAGAGAGAGAGAGAGAGAGAGAAGGGAAGCGCAAGTGCCTCTCTCTCTCTCTCCCTCACACACACACACACACACACAAACACGCTGAGTGGGGGAAGAGGACTGGCAGACCAAGGGCATAAAGAGAGAGAGGGAGAAGGAGAGAGAGAGAGAGAGAGAGAGAGAGAGAGAGAGAGAGAGAGAGAGAGAGAGAGAGAGAGAAAGAGAAAGAAAGGAAGTGCAAGTGCCTCTCTGTTCTTCTCTCTCTCTCTCTCTCTCTCTCTCTCTCTCTCACACACACACACACACACACACACACACACACACACACACACACACACTGAGTGGGGGAAGAGGACTGACAGACCAAGGGCAGAAAGAGGGAGAGGGACTGAGAGAGAGAGAGGGAGAGAGAGAGCGAGAGAGAGCGCATATGAATATATGTGGTTGTCCTTACTGGACTTTTAGTAAAGAATGTTTAATGCAATATTTTGATGGTTTTTTTTAAATTAAGAGATGAGGTATAGGGATAATTATGCTGTATTTAAAGATGGTAGATAAGCTACTAAAATTGTTTTCACCTGTTGGGATGAAGGAGAAAGAGGTTTTTCCCCCCCCCCCTCTTTTCTCCTGCATAAAAATTTGTTTCCTTTGTAGCAGTTCATTGATTTTATAAATGCAACACACTATAGTTTTATATATATATACATAGCATAAAGGTAAAAAACAATATATGCAGTGTTGTCTTCATTTTAGATGTCAAAAGGGTTTTGCGGCTCCCAGTGTTTTCTTTTCTGTAGGAAACGAGTCCAAGTGGCTCTTGGAGTGTTTAAGGTTGCCGACCCCTGATTTAGGGTCTCTCTTTCTTGTAAAGCAGGCACGAAAGAATTTAATAAACATGGTTGTCTTCAGTTTTGTGCTCCTTATTCAGATTGAATGCACAAGGGCAAATACAACTCTCTCCACCCCCTCCCATAAAAACACAGCTAAGATTGTGCTCTTGTGGGGAAGATTTTATCAGATTTACAACTCACATGCCTGTTACACTATACACCTACTTTATAACTTCCTATCTGGCAAAATACTCAGATAATTCTGACACCTTATGTACAGTTACTCTTATAATATCAATGTGATTTCATTTCCTTCTATGTGCTTAATGATGTTGTACTATTTCTAAAACTAGGCAAGCCCAGATCTCCTCATCTTACCTCTACTTATAATTAAAACTTGCCTTATTTTATTTAGAATACAGGTAAAGGTAAAGGTTCCCCCGCACATGCGTGCTAGTCGTTTCCGATTCTAGGGGCCGGTGCTCATCTCCATTTCAAAGCCGAAGAGCCAGCGCTTGTCCGAGGACGTCTCCGTGCTCATGTGGCCGGCATGACTAGACGCCAAAGGCGCACGGAACACTGTTACCTTCCCACCGTAGTGGTCCCTATTTTTCTACTTGCATTTTTTACGTGCTTTCGAACTGCTAGGTTGGCAGAAGCTGGGACGAGTAAATAGCAACTATTTATTTTACTGTAACAACTATTTATTTGGTTACTGTAGAATCCTGGTCAGTGACTGTAGCAAAGATTCAAACTAATAAAGACAATCCCTGTTGGTTCCAAGTGGCTGTAAATATAACTGTATACCTTTTTGCTATAGAAAAAAGAAGTCAGTGTTTAATATAATGTTAACATATTTAATAAAATGTTTAAATAGTTGAGGTTTTTACTTTTTTAATATATATTTTCACATCTATATTCACACATTTTCATTTGAAGAAACTTTCCCAACAAAAGGAATATTACTTTCTGGAATGCACCAGTCATAAATCCTGCTGTTTTTGAGAACGGTTTTTCACTTGTACGTTTGTTGCATTCAGAGTTTTCCATCATGGTTTCTTAAGACCCCCTGGAGCATTGCTACGTTGCATTCATTTGTGGCGATATTCATGACCTTCTAAGTATTTGCTGAATGACATTTAACTGCAAAAATATTACTGGCATTTCCTTTCAGTAAGGAGTTGCCTCGCTTAGAAGGCAAGCAGAATGTCACCATCCTTGACACACAGATCCTCAAGTTGCGGCTCAAGTGCCTCCATCAGATTCAGGAAGCAGCCATTAGACTCAGGAATGAAGCCATGGATGTGAAGGCCACTCTGTCAGAGATCGAGGATTGGCTGGACAGATTAATACAACTAACTGAAGAGGTGAATGGACTGAATGCTTTCAGGGGGGGCGGGGTTTGCACATATACACACACATATTTACTTGGGCACCCATGGACAAAGAACAACATGTGCATCATGATCCCATGACATAAATGACACGGCTTACCTACTTATATCAATCTGCCATGATGCTGGTAACATTATTGTATCGTTGGATGTTGATGTCATGAGCCGTATGACATCACTTTGGCATAACTGTGGCTTGTACAGACGGTGCTGCCAACGCAGGCATATATTGTAAAAGTGAGTGGCATTTATAAGTGTCTATGACAGTTTTGCAGCCTCTGCTCCATTTCATCTGTCCTTGAAAACAAGTTGGCCCTTTAGAATGGGCCTGTTCACTGGTGAGGTATTTCCAAGGAAGCCTACAAATAATGTTGGATATTAGCAAGACTAATAAAGCTATTTCACTGTTCTCTCCTTAATTGAAAAGCCACAAAACAGTGTGCCTGACGTGTTTATATGGATGATCCGAGGAGAGAAGAGACTGGCCTATGCACGTGTTCCTGCTCATGAGATTTTACATTCACCAGCATGTCCCGAAGCATCTGGCAAATATTGTGGGAAAACTCAGACCATCTTTTTAAAGGTAATGTTAACTCCATGCGTATCTGTGAGTCAGTCCTTTCTAAACCAGGTTTGGTGCAATGTTTGGTGAATGCAAGTTTTAAATCAATAGATAGGCCCAGGATTCTTTTGTTTGTGAAAGTATCTCCTTTCTCTAATCTGTCTAAACTATACTTTTTGGTGACATTTCCTGGTATCCTAGTAAATTAAAGTAAAAACAGCATTTTTTCTCAGTCTGGTAGAAATCCTGTACAACACACCCCTCTATAGATAAGTCTGCTTTAGATGACTGCATTTTTTAAATTTGTTTGTTTGCTTCCCATTTTACATATTGTTCAAGGAGGCAACACACCTTCCTCCTCCTATTTTCTCTGCAACCACAACCCTGTGAGGTGGGTTGGGCTGAGAAAGAGTGACTGGCCTAAATTCACCCAGCCGACTTTCATGGCTAAAGGGGGACTTGAACTCATGGTCTTCTGCTTTCCAGCGTGGTGCCTTATCCACTAGACCAAAGTGTTTCTAACTGATATCAGCCTATTGCAGAATAGTTATTTCTGTACTTAATGATACCATCATCATAGACATAAGTTGGCAATGTCCTCCAGGTAGCTATGGTATTTTAGCACAGTGTGGGCTCCAACGCTAACTCCCTCTATTGCGAACTCCCATTACTAAAAACTAAGATCAGGAAGACTCTCCCCCACATTGCTGTTGATTCTGTTAGGCCAGCTCCTTCCCAACCTTTTCTATACACCACACCCCTAGAATGCTTCTGACATATTCTCGCACCCCTTACAAAAGTTTGAAATAATTGCAATGAATTATGCATATACACTATAATTTTGAAACTTCTAAACCCAAGCTTTTGCACCCTCTGGAATATCGACTTGCACCCCCAGGGGGTACAAGCAGTGGTGGGATTCAGCCGGTTCGCACCAGTTTGGCAGAACCGGTAGCTAATTTTTTGTTGCTCAGGCCCAGAACAGATTTCCAGAAGCAGCATCCACACAGAGAACCAGTTGTTCGCATATTTAAATCCCACCACTCGGTACAAGCACCCCCAGTTGGGAACCCCTGTGTTAGGCCACGAGCCAGTCTTGTATTCAATCACTTTTCTCAAGATTATTTGCCATCATTACCATCGTCCAGGGCTGATCCCTTGCATTCTAGAGGAAAATTCAGAAAAATGACTGAAACAAAAATATGAGAACTGGCCCCTGTAAGGACATGCCATTTGTGTTTTTTAAACTCTAAAGCAGAGGTAGAAAGCCTGTGACCTCTCATTTCCATCTCCCTGGCCAACCATACTGGCTGAGACTGATAAGGGTTGGAGTTCAGCGATATTTGGAAGACCACCTCTGCTATAAAATTCAGGAAGTGAGACAAAAACATGCTTCCAATTTCAGTTCAGAAGAAAACAGTGTCTCAATGGGTATGGTGTCTCAACATAACAATGCTGATCTTCAAGCTGCTTATAATAAGGAAATATCAGCAGTGATTACAATCTTCATTCTCGGAACTGGGTTGTGGCAAAGCATTGTAGGGTGACAATTGGGATTGGAAAAACAGGAAATAGATTAACCATCTGGCTGTCTTTGCTTCCTCTTAAGTCAAATCAAGGACAAGTTTATACTTTGAACCTCTCTTTTTTTTTCATTTTCTACTCTTTTGAAATAGCCTGTGATAGAAAAAGCACAAGCTACACTATGGAGCACAAGTCATGGAAATCTGTACTGTATGCCTTTATTGTGATGGAGACACACTGGAAGTGACTGTTTCTTTTTCTCTTTCTTTGCTCTAGTACCCACAAGACAAAAACAACAATGTCAAAATACCAGCACAGCTGCGAGTCAATTTTTGGCTTGGCTTGAGTGCAGTCGAAAAAAAATTCAATAGCTTTGCAGAAGGAGCATTCAGTGTTTTTGCTGAAGTGGTATGTGTCTAATCATTACTGTGTCACTCTGGGAACTTGAGTTTTGGCCCCTTACACTAATATCCTGAAATCAGGCTCCAAGGATTGTTTTTCTTATTCTCCTTTCTCACATCTCCCGAGGACTTGAAAAGCTAGAATGAAAGAAAAATTTACTTCTGCAATGTGTTGTACAGCTCTGTTCATTTTAGTGGGACATACCTGGGAGATATTTACAATGGATTCTGCCATAGATGATTGATCAAATTGATAGTACAACTATATTGTTCCAGGGCAAACCTTTACCCTTATTAATTAATAAGTCTATCGCTGGTATTGCACATGGCCATCTGAAAACATGCAAAATGTGTTGTTCTGTATTCCTCTACCTATTCTTTTGTGTTACCGTGTTTCTCTGAAAATAAGACCCAATCTTATATATATTTTTGGAACCAAAAGATACATTAGGGCTTATTTTCAGGGAAACATGGTATCAAGGTGATCTGCCTGGCTGGGCGCCCCACCCCGGCACACGCACAAGAGACAGTGAGCGCACAGGGGCTGGCAGTGTCCGGCAGCACCCACAGCCCATGCAGCACAGTGAAGTCTGAGCCCTGAGGCAGAGGCAAGGGGGAGGCAGGCGATCCAGATGTGCTGTGCAGCCACCTGGCTTGCAGGGGCTTGCAGGAGGCTCGTGCAGAGGCAACAGCAGGCAGAGGCAGAGACATGGGGGGAAGGCAGGCAATCCCGTCGTACCGCCCACTCCATCCCACTGTCTCCCAGCTTGCCCACGGCCATGCCAGGGCAGGCTATCCTGATGCATCGCCCACTCCGTCCCACTGTCTCTTGGCTTGCCTGCAGCTGCGCCAGAGCAGGTGATCCCAACACACCACTCACTCCATCTCACCTTCTCTTGGCTTGCTTGTGGCCATGCCAGGGCAGGTGAACCCAATGCGCCATCCACTCTGTCCCACTGTCTCTCGGCTTTGCCCGCAGCCACGCTAGGGCAGGCAATGCTTGGGGCAGGTACGGGCAAGCCGAGAGACAGGGGAATGGAGCAGGTAGCGTGTCAGATCGCCTGCATCCCCCCCTGAGCCTCTGCCTCCAGGTGGCTGCACAGCACATCCAGATTGCCTGCCTCCCCCTACGTCTCCATGCTGGGACTTACCTGTACTGTGTGGGCAACTGCTGCTGCTAGACACCATTGGTCCCCGCGTGCTTGCCGCCTCCTGTGCTGACCATGCCCACCCACCCCTGGCTTATTTTTGGGGTAGGGCTTATATTAGCTGCACCCTAAAAAAAACCAGGCTAGGGCTTATTTTCTGGGTGAGTCTTATTTCTGGGAAAACACAGTAGTTGTCTTGAGTGCCCATGAATATAAAGGTAGGAAATTAAGTAATAAACAATTCAGCAGAAGCCATGTAATAGATAACTTTTGTACAGCTTCGTAGCTTTGCATGATGTCACCCTTCCCGTAGTTTTGAATTAAAGGACTTATTTCAGCCTGCTACACTCCAGAGATTGATTTTGAAAGTAGCAGGGGCTTCAGCTCAGGTACAGCTGTTATGCATGGCAGGCAAATATTTTGTGATGGGAGGCTACACTTTTTTGTGATGCACTAATATTATCAGAGAGGATGGGGCTGAAACCTCATCATTTCTTGGAGAGAATAAGCAGAATTGGCCCTGTACATAAATTCAACTATTTCTTCACAAAATTAATCAGCAAGTTCCCATGAATTCAAGGGGAAAATCTAAGGGGCAGTTTTATAGGCCACAAAAACTTGGCTGGGGGCCACTATCGAGATCTGCAGGCCATATAGGTGGGTTATATTTGGATCTACTGCTATCATTAGAGAGAAAGATTGGTGAATGTGTTCAAATCTTCATTTAATCTATAGTCCTAAAGCCTCTCCCTAGCTAAAGCTCTACAGATTTTCCCATGCCTTTAGATTAATTTGAACATTGCTCAGGCTTTATTTTTTTGAGGCCAGCATCCTGGGCCTCTTCCATGATCTGCATGAATTTTAACTCATTCTAGAAGTTTTATTTTTGAAGTAGTTTTAGGGCTTCTCCTGACATTGCTCACAGACCTGTGATGAACACAGTGGGATCTTTGTAAAGCCCACGAATATTACTAGGAGATCTTCAAACAGTTTGTAAGGTGACGAGTGAAAGGTAGAAGAAATGTGTGCTTTTATGTTAAAAAAAAAAGTCTGCTGGGGAAGTTCCTTGAACATTGATGTATGAACCTGAACGTTTTTTGGGCTGGGAAAGAGGCGTAATGGAGATGTGTTGGGTAGAAAAATACCAAGATCTGTTTTTGACACCTAGAATTTTAGAAGGGAGAAGGGAGATGAGAAGAGCAAAAACAACTTGGAAACCCCCTTGACTGGGAATTATTTCTTTATTAAATTTATGTGCTACCCATCTCATCTAGATGGAGATTATGGAGTAAATCAGGAAGTGGCCAAATAGGGTTTTCCTGATTGAGCAGTGGGTTGAAGACCTCCACAGTCCCTTCCGACTCTGTTATTCTGTCCTGGGAAAGGCTGGAGTGATGAAACAGACTCCGCATAAAGTTGTAAACGTGTACCTGACTTTTTGTTTCGATGGCTTTGAAATGGTGACAGGTGAACAGCTTCATTTTTTCTAAAGTTGTATTTACCTTTTTTTTGGCAACAGTATGAAAACCAGGTTCTTATGTTTGGAAAGTGGGGGACCAGAGGTCTTGTTGGACGCCACAAGTTTTCTGATGTCACAGGAAAAATCAAACTGAAACGAGAATATTTTTTGCCTCCCAAAGGATGGGAGTGGGAAGGCGAGTGGTTCGTTGATCCTGAAAGAAGGTCAGATTTTGGCTTGGATTCTCCTCATAAAATGGAGCGGGGAGGAAAACTTATGTCATTTCCATTGGAGGAAATCTCATAAATTTAGCAGGAAGAAAGGAAGGCAGGAAAATGCTAACTTCTGTTGCAAAGCAGTTCTATTAAGGTCTCCTGCATAAACCTGTTTATGCCAAGGGAAGGTAGCAACATAAAGGCTGCCTTAAGAGTTATGAATGTTGAGAAAAGGGCTGATGAGTGCCAGCTTGTTTTGAGACTTCTGGAGAAGCCAACCAGGTTATATTGTATCCCGGGGAGTTTTACTAACTATGCTATTTCAAGGGCCTCCCAAAGATTTTCAAAGGCAAATTTAAGTTTCGTAGGGCAGAAAAGGATCTTGTCTGAAACCAAGTAATCTACGGAATGTAACTTGGCCAACAGACCACTCTTTCTGAAATCTCAGCTGTCAGCAGATGGAAGGAAGGATTACATTTTCTCAATAATCAGTTTTAATAACATTTTGTTTACTTTTTGATGTATTTACTTTCACTGATTATGAAACCTATGATAAGGTAGAAGATAAGTGGAATCTAGGTGCATACCTCCAGTTCTGAGGCATACTTGTGAGTCTTGGGCAGATTCTGTATAACAATATTCCAACTGTAGTCAAATTACTTATTTGTGATAGAAGATATAGAAGATATTTCATTCAGGACTTATTGGTAGGAAAAACGCATTCAGGAAACTCATTGGTAGCCTCACATTGCAATGAACACGGTCACTCATTCAATTTTGCAGCTACTAAGATTGATGGACGAGTAGGCACAAAAACAGCCAAGGAAATGATTGAAGCCTGGGAAACGGGGCCCCTCATCAGTCAACAGGAGTGCTGACTTATCACCAGCTTATCAAGTACTTAGGAGGCCAGGGCTTGGTAGCACAAGCAAACAGTAGCCAATGACTTAATAGCCAGCCATCAACACCCCAATCAATATCTAAAAAGCCACATACAACAGTCACCATATAAATGCCACATGCAGAACAGCTCAAAGCGCACACACTGCTCGAGAGAAGTTCCCTGAAGATGGGCTCTAGCATGAATCTGAAAGCTCAGAAGACAAAACCTCTGATGATGGTAACTGGCCCAGATTGGATCCTGTAACATTATCCTGGGACACGTATATTCACCTTCATTCAGGAAAATGCTTATGTTTCATTCTTGAACAAATCCACTTTTTTTCTCCTGCTGTATATAGATACGAGTGCCTAAACAAATTGAGAAAATGTATACTAAGAAGCCTAAACACTGTGCCTGTGGGTAGGATATCCAGAACAGCTTGGCTGTTGCTTGAATGTTAACAACCGGATCATCTCAGCCACCTCTTTTTCCATCATGTTCTGCCATCCACCAATCCTCTTTTGACATCATCTCCTTCTATTCTTTTGCTGAACTCACCAACTTTTCCTACTTGTCTGCTTTCTCGAGTTCGGTCCCCAACCATCTCAGTTCATCTACTGTATCCACTCCCTTTCAACTGTCTTCCTTTGTAGTGCTTTTTACACCCACCACCACTACTTCCTCCAATTTTCTCTTCTGCTTTTAACCAATGCTGCTTATACATTCATTAAACAAATGTATGTGATTAACCAGAGGAACCCTGGAGAGTGAACAAGGATAAAAACATAATTATCCAATTGATTTAAAGAAGAAAAAGAAAAATCAGAGCCATGAAAGGATTTAAAGGTGACAACTGACATCTAAACTGCACCTCTCAGCTGGCGGGGAGCTAGTGCAGCT
Organism: Vipera berus; assembly: GCF_964194415.1. Taxonomy (NCBI): domain Eukaryota; kingdom Metazoa; phylum Chordata; class Lepidosauria; order Squamata; family Viperidae; genus Vipera; species Vipera berus. The sequence goes on along the minus strand of NC_138207.1, from coordinate 73,340,003 downwards.
CACTTAGCAGCAGTGACCTGGAGTTCCATATGTGCACATTATATTTTACTGCGTTCTGGGCTGAAATTTTGAATGGTCTTCGTGGGTAGCCCCATATACAGCCTGTTGCAAATAATTAAGAACATGTGACCTAAAACCCAAAGCCAGTCGGTTTTCTCAGGATTGAGCCAAAACCAGTTCTTCCCCATCCAGACCTACATAGCCTCCAGGCCCTGGGAAAATGCCTTGACTGCATCACTTGGATGGCCTGAGACAGAGATATATAACTGACTATCATCTGATGATTCTTGACTCCATAGGTAGCCTCATCCAGCATTTTCGTGTAAAGGTGTGGGATGGATGTGCTTCACCCATCCAAAATCCACCTTCGTCCACAAGCATGACTGATGTTGTTTTTGGTGACATAACTTGGTCTGAAACCTGACTGCGACAGGTCTAGATAATCAGCTGTAGGCCTACTTCCTTCTGAACAACCAGAAAGGGAAGATTAGCGACTGGATGAAATTCTCCAGTACTAATGGATCCAGTGATGGAGTCTTGAGAAGAAGGCAGAATAATGCAGTCATCATGGCACATGGAATGGCTCCCTCCAACCAAGTAACATTTGACACAACTTGGCCCAGCCACATATCACTTTTTCAGGAGGATATGGACCTAACATAGCTGTGACAGTATTCAATCACACAAAGACCCTGCCCGCTTTCTTGGGAGTAACCGGATCAAACTCATCCCAGATAACCAGAACATTTTAATTTTACCCCCAAGCTCTTCTATCAACTCACTGCTTCTACTCTTCTAAGTTTATCTCAACTTTTCCTCTGCCTCTCATGGGGCACTTTCCTTCCCCTCCCCCCTCTTTCACTTAGTTTTCTACCTGGTTTTATTTTATTTTATTTTTGTTTCCTAATGTTCCATTCTAAAGCAAAGAAACACATTGTTTTCCTTCCGGTAGATGGAGCTGTATGTCACCAATATGTGCATCATATCATGCTTTACTAAGTTGCAGATTCATTTATTGCTGTTATTATCAAAAAAAAAGTTCAGACAAACTAAAAATAGCTACCACAGCTTTATATTAATTAAAAATAGAAATAGATAATATAAATAGTTTTTTTAAAAAAAACCCTGGTAAAAGCCTTTTAAAAAGAACCATGCCCTTTAGTTTATACTATAGGGCAGTGTCTTTTGTTGGACATCTCCTGTTATCTAACGGTTTGAAGTCTTCCTTCTGGCTCCACAGCTTGCTGACAGAAGCAGATGCCGGCCACACTGAATTCACTGATGAAGTATATCAAAATGAGACCCGTTATCCTGGAGGAGAATGGAAAGCAGGTGAAGATCAATATACAGATGTGGTAAGAGCTGCTTCTGATGACTTAGCAGTTTTAAGTGCTGTAGACTTTTTATTCCAGGTATAGATGACTTAATGCGTTTGGTGTGTGTATTTGTCTGTGTGAAAGAAAGACTGCAGCTAGATAATGAGGATCTGCCTGGAACTAAGCAATTTCTTTCCAATCCCATGATAAGAGCCGTGGTGGAGGAGTGGTTGGAATGCAGTATTGCAGGCTAATTCTGCTGACTGTTGACTGCCAGAATTTCGGCAGTTCAATCCTGTCCAGCTCAAGGTTGACTCAGCCTTCCATTCTTCCGAAGTTGGTAAAATGAGGACCCAGATTGTTGGGGTCAATATGCTGACTCTGTAAACTGCTTAGAGAGGGCTGTAAAGTGCTGTGAAGCAATATATAAGTCTAAGTCACATGTATCAAACTCAATTGCATCACATGACATATTGTGACATATCGCAACATTTTTTGCCTTTGCGGAGCTGGGCTGGGCGTGGTCTGCACATGACGCATCTGGCCCACAGGCTGCCAGTTTGACACCCCTGGTCTAAGTACTATTGTTATAAAACCTCATTAGGTCTAAGCTATAAATAAAGTTTCCCCTAATACTAAACCATAATGTGGTTTATTTATTTTGGCAGAGTATTATCTCTTCATTATGGCTTAGCATATTGAACACTGGTTTGCTCATCAAACCACTTTTAACATCCTGTCTGTGCCCCTTCAGCCATGGAAGCGCTCCAGGTGAAATTGGGTCAGTCTTTGACTCTTGGCCCATAGTTGTTTGCTAGATTATACGGAGAAGAATTGGTGGAGAAAATGTTGCCTTGAGCTCTTGAAGGAGATACATTTTTTATTATTATTTCTGTTTAAAACAAAATGTAAATTGCAATGTGCAAGCAAACTAAAATGTGTGTCACTGAGTCGTAAAATGAACTGTGCATCCAGAATTGATGTGTGCATCCTTTAAAAAGTTGCATATAACTCTATTGCTAGCTTACAACTATTGGATCCTACTTTGCTGCTTCCAATTGTACAACAGGAGGAGTCAAATAGAAAAGAACAGGTGTTAGTTTTGCTAGTCTGGTGCATCAAACCCACTCAATAGTATTATAGTACTTGAAAGGTTGAAACAATTTGGGACATAAATTTGCAGAGTGGAGCCCCATTTGTCTCTGATATTAAAATTAGTGGTCTTTTAGGTGCTCTACTTTGTAATGGGTTATTATTATATGTAGTGGATTCCCAAAGATGGGGTCAAAAAAATCAAGATGTTGACCCACCTACCAGACTGAATTTTTTATGTGCATCATGAAAAGAAAATGGGACAGAGTTTTGATATGCAGTTGCAACTACTATCTTGATTTTTTTAAAAAAACCTGAACATCCCTGATTATACGCATATATATCATTCTACTAAATGTGAACATAATTCTCAGTATGCTTCTATGTTTCAAAGAATGGAGAAAAAGCCCCCCCACCAGGTGAAATAACATGTCCTCCTGGCTGGATGTGGGATGATGATGCTTGGATATATGACATCAACAGAGCAGTGGATGAAAAAGGTAAGTATTAGAACTTGCAGGCTGCTTTTTATTTCAAATGTGAATGTAACGAGTCTTATGAACGTTGGCTTATGAGAAAAAGATGAAAAAAATGAGAACATTGGCAAGCTTGTTTGGAACCAAATATGAACTGATTTGCCTCAAAGGAGGATATCGTATGAATTTTAACTATGAATTTAGAAATATTTTGTAAAGCGTACTTTGCAAATAATATATGCTGGTTTTGATGTCTTATTCTTTCAAGCAAGCAGGATGTTGGAAGGAAATTATACAGAGGGATTCAGGACTCTGTCCATCTGAAAGTTATCAGGATAATTCTCTGAAAACAAAATAGGATAAGACACATTTGATATGGGCAGGGAAAATGACAAAGAAAGTTGTCCCAAAGGTGCTTTTTCAAAAAGCAACTGGACTTACTTGGAGTTTTTCTTTTTTAAGACGTTTCGTTTTTCATCCAAGAAGCTTCTTGGATGAGAAGCGAAATGTCTTCAAAGAAAAACAAGAAAGTCCAGTTGCCTCTTGAAAAAGCATCTTTCGGACAACCATGAGCTGGATGACCAAAGACACCTTCTCCACAGACACAAAGAAAGATGGTTCAAAAATGGGCAGATCAGGCCTGCAGTTATGGAGGGGAAAAAGCCCTGATATATCCCTACTGGAGATTCAATTGGTCCATGGCTTAGAATGTTAACAACTGTTCAGTTCTAAGCCGTCCCTCCTCCTACTTTGGGTCACATGACTCAGAGTGGAACCTATGCAACCCATTCTATACTTCCCAGTGCACACATGGACACAAACACAACATGAGGGGCATGCATACAAAAATGCAATACATTACTTTATTCCACAGAACACACAGATTCATCCTGTGATCACTATGGTAAAGTTGTTGGAAAGATTTCCAGAAGCCATGCTTTGTCTGCTTTCCGTATGTAGCATGTTGTGTGTGTGTGGTTTTTTTTTACTTTTGAAGTGGATGTTATTTATATTAACTGCTGTTGTCCTTAGCTGCCACTCTATGTGGCAATTGATTTGCTTTTTATTGAACTTGGTTAAAGTTGGCTGCCCATCTTGCAACATAAACTTATGATTGTGCTGATGTGTGTGTGTGTGTGTTTGTGTGTAAATAAAACTAATGGGGAACAGAATAAGCAAGTGATAGGTAGAAAGAAAAACAATAGAAACTGTTGGTATATAATCAAAGTATTTAAAATATTAATGACAAAAATGTTTTCGGACATGACTAACAGATTGCAGTTATTTTGTAGCCCCAACTTCTCCATTTCAAACAGAAGCAAGGAATATTTGAAATGGAGGGGAGTTTCTAATGTAGTGACAATGTGTAGTGGATATTTATTTATTTTATTTATGCTGCCTTCATTATTTTTATAAATAATTTAAGGTGGCAAACATTCCTAGTACGCCTTTGTCCCTCCCATTTTACCCACAACCACCACTCTGTGAGGTGGATTGGGCTACTATATAAAGCCCTATGTGCATATGGCCAGGTTGTTTCCAGGACCTCCTGTCTCCTGTCACCTCTAGTCACCTCACCAGAACTGGCAGAGATGGGCTACTCCAGGTCCCATCTTTTAGTGCCAACTTGCAGGACCTAGGAATCATGCCTTCTCTGTCACTATGACTGGCCTGTGAAACATCTTCTCCCAGATATCTGGAAGGTCCCAATCCTGTTGGCATGTTTTAAGCATTAAAGATGTACCACAAGCTTTTGGGATGGGAGACCAAGTTAATCTGATTGGTAGGTTGCTTAATTATTGTTTTAGTGATAAGGCATTGCTTTTTTAACCCCAAAGATGTGATAGATGTTGGGTATTTTGTATATTGTTTTATTAATTATTCCTTTGGTTTTCATCTTAGTGTACTATGTAGAGTCACCTATATAAATTGTGTAAATAAATGCATGAATACATTTGTCTGAGTTACCTAGGAGATGTACTGTACAAGATACAGGGATAAGCAATTATAATTTATTTATTTATTTATTTATAATGAGACTTGTATGCCGCCCTATCTCCCGAAGGACTCCGGGCGGCTAACAACAATAAAATACAAATGAATACAAATATTAAAAAAGAATTAAATTGTGTCAGTCCCACTAAAACCAATAAAAACATTTAAAATCATAATTTAAAATCCCATTATCATCAGTCCAGGTCGGCCTGTTGGAAAAGATATGTCTTAAGGTCATGGTGAAAGGACCGAAGGTCTGGGGCCATCCGGAGCTCCCGGGGGAGTTGATTCCACCAAGCAGGTGCCCCAACAGAGAAGGTCCTCCCCCTGGGGGTCGCCAGCCGACATTGTCTGGCCGACGGCACCCTGAGAAGGCCCTCTCTGTGTGAGCGCACAGGGTGATGGGAAAACGTTCCTGGCAGCAGACCAAAGAATACCAAATACCAAAGAATTAGATTGATGAAGGCCATATCATAATAAAATATTTAAACTGCAGGCTGTGAATCATAGTTTTCAGTAGCTACTATATTGACTAGGGAAGAAGAGTCCAGTTCATCAATTCTTCTTCTTCTTCTTTATTTATTTAAGGTTGGGAATATGGAATTACCATTCCTCCGGACAATAAACCAAGATCCTGGGGTGCAACCGAAAAAATGTATCACACCCATCGAAGGCGAAGATTGGTTCGAAAACGCAGAAAAGATCCAAACCAAACAATTACATCAAAGGTAAGACAAAGCAGTTGCAACCAACAATGAGTGTCTGTTGAAAAGAACGGAGGGGGCAGCAATGTAGAAAACAGAAAGTAATTCTATGTTTTGTCAAACACTTATGTTGAACTGCTTGTTTTGATTGTCTTTTAGGAAACTGCGTCGTACGAAGATCAAGAAGGGTGGGAATTTGCCTCTTTGATTGGGTGGAAGTTTCACTGGAAGCAACATAGCTCTGATACTTTCCGCCGCAGACGCTGGAGGAGAAAAATGGCTCCCTCGGATACATATGGGGCAGCTGCCATCTTTAAACTTGAAGGAGCTCTGGTATGTAGGAATAATTTGCCTTGTCTGTTATCCCTGAATGATCACCTCAAGGGGGGTAACCTGTTATTTTAAAAGTGCACCTAGGCAAGTGGATAAAAACTGGCCCTCTCAATTCTTTTTTCCCCTTGTCACAATCCTAATGATCTTCCCTTCTGCAAATGCTCTTTAACATAGCAAGAAAGTATTCTAAGCAGGGCAATTGTTCAGTGACTCACACCCGATTTTATGACTGTTTTTGCCACAGTCATTAAGTGAGTCGCTGTGAATTTTATAGTTTTTAAGGAAATCCGGCTTCCCCCATTGACTTTGCATATAAGAAGTTGGCTGGGATGGTTGCAAATGGTGATCCTGTAAGCCCAGGTTGCTACAACTGTCATAAATACATGCTGGTTGATCATGTGACTGGTTGCTGTGATGGTTGTAAGTTTGAGGACGGGTCATATGTCATCTATTTAGTGCCATTATAACCTCAAACAGTTGTTGTACAAATAGTAAGTCAAGAATTACCTGTACTATATTATGGTTTGGGGATTTAGTAGTCTGCAGCAGATAGGTGCAGTCAGAGAGAAATACAGAAATTCTTAGAATTCCTTTTTTCCCCAAAGGGGGGTAGGAAATGCTGCAAAAAGACTGTGAGTATCATTGTTTTGAAACAGTAGTCTAAATACGCTTTTCTGTTCTGAGAAGTAAATTTTTCTTCTCCATTTCATTGGAATAAGAAGTTATAAGAAGTTGCCTGAGTCCTACGGGAATAGGGCGGTATACAAATTCAATAGATAGATAGATAGATAGATAGATAGATAGATAGATAGATAGATAGATAGATAGATAGATAGATAGATAGATAGATGGATGGATGGATGGATGGATGGATGGATGGATGGATGGATGGATGGATGGATGGATGGATGGATAGATAGATAGATAGATAGATAGATAGATAGATAGATAGATAGATAGATAGATAGATAGATAGATGAGAATTAAATGCTGACTTAGTTTTAAAAAATTCTGTTTCCAGGAAATGTGATCCATTAAATCAATTCTTCACTGACATCATTAATTTTAGGAATCCTTATAGCTAAGAATGGTTGGCCATGTTTGCCTTCTCTCCTTTCCTTTCCCTTTTTCTTTTCATGTTGGTTTTTTATTTGATAAGCCTGATAACAAAGACCATTTTGAACCTATGGATTTAAACTAAGTGTTTTTCTAAACTTCGAATAATTACTCTTAGGGAGCAGATTTTAGTATTGAAGATGGAGAACGCACTTCTGAGAAGTCTACAGATTCAGCAGCAAATTTGTTTGGTGCAAACACTCCTATTGTTTCTTGCAACTTTGACAGTAAGTCAGTTTAAATTGTTTATTCAAATGGTGATGGGATTCCTTGGTTTTTCCTCACAGCTGCTCTTTTATTGCAGTTGATATATTATTATTATTATTATTATTTATTGCATTTATATACCGCCCTTTCCCTGAGGACTCAGGGCGGTTTACAGGGAGTTAAAAATCATATACAGTATACACTCAAGCTGGCAAGCAAACCCAATACTCTTTTTTAGAATCATCTGAGCCCTTTCCTGCCAAGAAGACTCTCTGACCCCCAGGCCTGATGTAAGGCCTCCCAAAATGCAAATATTGGCCCCACACTCCAGGGCAAATTACTCTCAATGGGCAATAATGGGCAATGCACAAAAAGGAATAGAGTGAAGTGAGAAGAGGAATAGATCCACATCATTAACCATGATCCTTTAATGTCATTCAGTGTATTGCTCCACTTTAACTTCCGGCAAGATTTAGTTAATAATCATTTTGACCATACAATACAGTTGTATTTCATATTACTATTACAAAATAAATACTGATAGAAATAAAGAATTATAACGAAAAGTTAATTCCCATTTATTTGATCAGTCAAGGAAACTAGTCCAAAATATAGGTATATCCCATATGACCAGTCTCATGCTTATTAAAAATTGTACTACGTTTCCATTCCATTTTTGATCCTGCTCATAGAAACGGTCCTAGTGGACGATTTCTTTCAACACTCTGGAAACCTACAATCCAAAAACTTTGGAGGCAGACAGTGCTTATATTAGAAATAACAAATGCATTAGCTGTTCTTCAATGTTTTCCTGACATAGGATACTGTTGAACCAAACTGATCCATTTATTTGTGGCAATAACAGATGAAGAGAATGACTGAAGTGTTCAACAATCTTCAGCCTAACCAAACAATAATAATTACTGTACAATTAATGAAGACCAATACATGCTAAACAATGACTAGAAACTGGGAATTATTGACAGCTATAGCATACAAAATACAGATGGGGGAATGACTACAGAGCCTCATACCAACATAGACAGGATAAGGAGGAGGATGAGTGTATATAAACTGTCAGTTTTAGTCCTGCCTTAGGGACGCAGTGGCTCAGTGGGTTAGGACGCTGAGCTTGTCAATCAGATGGTCGGCAGTTTGGCAGGTCGAATCCCGAGTGCAGCGTAACAGAGTGAGCACCTGTTACTCATCCCAGCTTCTGCCAACCTAGCAGTTCGAAAGCACGTAAAAATGCAAGTAGAAAAATAGGGACCACTACGGTGGGAAGGTAACAGCGTTCGGTGCGCCTTTGGTGTCTAGTCATACCGGCCACATGACCTCGGACAAGCGCTGGCTCTTCGGCTTTGAAATGGAGATGAGCACCGGCCCCTAGAGTCGGAAACGACTAGCACACACATGCGGGGGAACCTTTACCTTTACCTAGGGACAAAATCAGCTGTGTAATCTTAGGCCAATCACTCTCTCTCAGCCATAGGAAGTAAACTGGAGGGACTTGTCCTGTTCAAAGGCATGCACAGACAAAGAAAAAGATTGTTTCATTTATACTGACTTGTGTTTTTGTTGTTTTAGGAGTTTTTAGTTACCACCTTCGATGTTACATCTATCAGGCAAGAAATCTTACAGCTTTGGACAAAGACAGTTTTTCAGGTACAGAGAACGGAAGCCATGGAATTAATTCAAGGAACCTGTATCTTTTTCTGAAATTTTTTTTTATAACAAACAACTTGAAGAGCCATGGAAATAATCTGAGCATTTTCTATTCAGCATGTTATGACTAATCAAAGATTTGCCTAATTATTTAATAGTGATATCTATTTATTAAAATATTTGTAACCCAATGTATACCTGAAGCACTCTGGTCAATTAGTTCAAACAATAAAATAAAGCACAGAATAAAAAGCAATTTAAAAGGAAAAAAGCAGCGCATGGAAGGAACGTCATGGAAATGGAAGCACCAATTGTGTACCTCTTGTGTACTTCACTCAAGAAGAGCTGTTATGTCTCTATAAATGAATATCGCTCCAATAAAAGGAGCGATGTAAAGGAGAAACCTCCAATTAATGAATATTAATCCTCAATCAGATTGCTATTCAGTGTATTTCTTCAAATATCATGGTCCAATGCTGTAATTAGGAATATTACGCTGCATCTTATGCAGCATCCTTTTTTTTCTTTTTTCTTTTTTGAGCATTTGAAATTGTAAGATGCATTTTGTGGTCTTTTTGAACCTTTTTGATCTTGCTTCAGTAAATAGAATGTCGTAACATATATAATGTAAAACGCATTACAATCTGCTTAGGCTGAAATCCTATGTGGGGTTTGATAATCACAGCTTTAAGATTTTTTCATTAGCTTTTAAAAGCTACAAACCCTCAGTTCTCCAGGTAGTTTTCATTTAAAAGTTACACTCTTATTATACAGAGATAAATCAGGACACCATAAACATTTTCCAGGATGAAATTTATATTATCGGAAAGAAAGAATTGCTTGGATAAACATGGGCCCGTGAAACCTTTTCTTTAGTAACTTTATTAAGTCAGTCTTTCTACAGACTAAAGTTAAAAATGTGTAGCACAGCCACTGTGTGTCTTGCAAGAGAAATCGGAGGGATGATCTTTGAATGATACCAAGTCATAGCAATTTGTACAGAAAATGATATCCTACCCTCTTATTCAGAGGCCCCTTATGATTTTAGAAGGGCTTTTTAATAGTAGGCCTAAAACTCATTTGCATCTAGTCCTGAAAAAGGGGAATGATGTAAATTGCAGTTTTGAAATCTTTTGGAATCTTGCAATGTGGATTATAATGACTCAGTACCAGGGTTAGGGCTACTTTTATGATATGGAGAACTGTTAAGTGAAGCAAAAAGAGTAGAAAAATATGGAAAAATATAACTCTAAATAAATGTATGTCAATATTCCCTTGCTGTGCTCTTTCAGATCCATATGCTCATGTTTCATTCCTTCATCGAAGCAAAACAACTGAGATTATCCATTCAACACTGAACCCAAGCTGGGATCAAACTATTATATTTGATGAAATTGAAATTTATGGTGATCCCCAACTGGTAGCACAAAATCCTCCTCAGGTGGTTGTTGAACTTTTTGACAATGACCAAGTGGTAGGTACCAACCTTTTATGTCTTATTTTAGTTTAATGATGTCAGATATATGATAATTTTGTTATTTGGGATTTCAGGGAAAAGATGAATTTCTTGGAAGAACTTCTTGCTCTCCAATGGTCAAATTGAACCCAGATATTGATATCAATCCAAAACTTCTTTGGTATCCAGTTAAGAATGGGGGCAAGGTTTGTGGAGATGTTCTTTTAGCTGCTGAGCTTATACTGAGAGAAAAGGTAAATAAAAACGAGTTGACTTATTTTGGATTTAAGATACTGTAATGATATAATATCCATGTTTGGTCTCATTATAAATTATAGAAACATGTATCTATGTCTTTAAACAGGGTGGCACCAATCTTCCAATTCTTCCTTCTCAACGGGCACCAAATCTATATATGGTGCCACAAGGAATTAGACCTATTGTGCAACTGACTGCAATTGAGGTATTATGATTGTTGCTTATTTGTTATCCAAAGTGACCTGTTAATAAGGCATTTGGGCATACTTGCTTACACAAGGCCAAGTGCTAGCATAAAATCTTAGTGTACTCTTCATGTTTAATAAATAGTTTAATAAATAGTTTAATAAATCAATTGTTTAGGCAACTATCCCCTAAAAATGGATTATGTTTTATTTTTGTTGTGCAATGTTCATCCGATTTCAGATTTGATGTCATTAATAAAAGCTTTAATGATGAATTCAAAAATCCTTAATTCCTATCCGTCACGAACCTGGTCTCAAATTAACAATTATATCTCAATCTTGCATCTAAGGATTATAGTGGGCATCCAAGAACTACATAGGTGAACTAATTTGAGCACTTTCAAAATATATTATGGGAATGCTGAATATTATGAAATGCACCTGGTTTTATGAATAACGTAGCATTACATTCATGAGAATAGATTACCCTGGGAATTAATACAACATCCTGGAAAAAGACAATGGCAAAACACTTGCATACTGATGCCAAAAAACCTTCATGGCTAAATCCATTAAGTCAGCAGGGCTCAAGTTTGAGTTGAAGCATACTTGACCTTTATGTTTTTTGGATCTGCTAGAGATGTCTATGCTCATCACATAGGAATCATCAGAAATTATATTGAGCCACATTTTGAAATCGTCAACCTGATTCACATCTAACTAAATAAGTGTGCAGATAAGAATGTAGCATTGTTATCATGTTCATCACCATTATTGTCAGTTCCTGGAATTTCCTTGACCATTAACCTTGTTAGGCATATGGTGTTAGCCTACAATGTTGGGTTGAAAATATATTAACCATAATGCTATGGCTTTAAGATGTTAATTGGCCAATGGGTGTGTAAGTGTTCTCATGGCCATAAGAGGAAGCTAGGAACGTAGCTTCTCTCTCTCTGAATTCACTGATCTCTACTATTACTGTTTTTGCTCTGCTGTTGGTTTACTACTGTTGTAAGCTGAACTGTGTATTGACCTCTGGACCGGTAAGAAGACTTTGTATTTTGGATTGCTACTTGGACTGTTTATTTTTGACTGTGCATTTTTGTTTTTACACCACCTCAAAGTAAAATACTTTTTGCTTTTAGAACTCAGTGTATTTCTGTGTGTGACTTTTACTGCTCTCAGTGCCCTTCCTTGTCTGTGCAACTCTTTGGTAGCACAAGGAGACCTCTGCACAATAAATTCCTTAACACTGGTTATGGGCCCAGGCCTGTACTGAGAGTAAGTACACACAGTATTCCTAGCTGAGTTTGTATTTGGTGTAAAATGGCACAAGAACTGTTGTCAGGCATCTCCTGGATAACCCGGTTGGATGGGACAAACTATGTTTCCTGGTCCACAAAATGCTGCTTGCTTTTGCGCAAGGAAGGACTATGGGCTGTTGTAAATAACCCACCAGATACTACTGCTTGGGATCCAGATGACGAAGAGGATGCAAAGAAGTTAGACGACTTTAAACGTAGCAATGAGAAAGCTCTTTGCATTATTGGACTAACACTGAATGACCAGCAGCTTGTCCATATTCGTGGTGAGGAGTCTGCTGCTAGGTGTTGGGGCGTTTTGCGAAGGCTTTATGTTCGTGACAGTGTGGGTGCACATATACACCTTACACGTAAGCTGTTTAGGGCTCGTCTGCAGAAGAATGGAGATATGCTGACCCATTTAAATTACATGAAAGCAATTTTTCAAGAGCTTCATGAAAAGGAGCTGATTTTTTCAGAGTTGCATCAGGTCTACATTATTCTGTCATCTTTGGATGAGAGTTATGATGGATATGTTTCTTCTTTGGAAGTCCTGACCAGAGAGGAACTGACATTGACTAACATTACTGGGAGACTGCTGGAAGAGTCCAGAAGGAGGCGTGACAGAGACCAGCTGAGAGAGACACAGCTACAAGAGGAGCAGCCATTCACCACTGCTTACAACGTCAAGAAATGTTATTCTTGTGGGGCTAGAGGGCATATAGCCAAATTCTGTAGAAAGGGTAAAAAACAGAATGTAAATAGCAGTGGGAAGGCTAAGAAGGGCATTGGTTTGGCTATTTCTGGTGAACCAACATCCAGAAATAATGAATTGTGGGTTGTTGATAGTGGGGCTTCACAATGCATTACTAAAGTGAAAAAGAGGTTTATTACTATGAAAAACAGCAACCAATATGTTTCACTAGCAAACGGTTGGAGGATGAAGGCCTCTGGTGAAGGTAATTCCTATTGTCCATGCATTGATGAACAGTTACCTATGTTATATATACCTAAACTAAGATTCAACTTGTTATCTGTAAGGGAATTGGTTAAAGTTGGGTTTGTGGTAACATTCAGAGGGGAGCAATGCACTATTGAGAGGAATGGAACCTGTGTAACTGCTAATTTGAAAAATGGTTTATTCGTTCTCACAAGTAACCAGGTTAGTACAGTTAAAGCTAACTCAATATGTGAGAACAAGAAGCCACATGATGAATGTATACATTTATTGCATAGGCGGTTAGGGCATGTAAACTTTAACTCACTACGTAAAACAGTGGAATTAGTAGAGGGAGTTAAACTGAAGCCATGTAGTAAGTATTTGAATTGCAATGCCTGTAATCAGGAAAAGAGTAAGGCAAGTCCGGCAAACAGGATAAACAGCTTCAAAACAACTGTACCTTTGGAAGTTGTGTTTGCTGATTTAATTGGACCCATGAAACCAAGTTTAGGAGGGTCATGTTATGTTTTAAGTATATTGGACCACTACTCTAGATATGGTTTTTGTTATCTGCTTAAGTCAAAGGCAGATACTTTCCAACAATTTGCAAACTGGCTGAAGTTCGTGGAGAGAAAAACAAAGAGAAAGGTTCAGTGCATAATTACTGATAATGGTACTGAATTTACAAATAAGCGCTTTGTTGATATGCTACAATCAGCTGGCATTGAGCATAAACATTCAGCCCCTTATAGACCTCAACATAATGCATTTGTTGAGAGACGTGGGCAAACGTTACAAGCCATGATGAGAACCATGTTAAGAGATTCTGGCTTAACAGATAGACTGTGGGGGGAGGCAGCAAAATGTGCAAACCATGTTCTGAATATAGTTGTTAATACTTCTACTGGTAAAATACCATATACTATATGGCATGGTAGAAGACCAAACCTTGATTACCTGCACACATTTGGCACCCCAGCTTGGGTCCACATTCCTGCACAACTCAGGAGTAAAGGCCAACATAGGGCTAGGCAATTATACTTCGTAGGTTACGAAGCTAACCACAGATCCTATCGTTTCTGGGAACGAGGCACAACTAATGTATATAACAGTGCTAGTGCAAAATTCCTTGAGCACGTTGGTTGGGATAGGTTAGAGCAAGTAACTGTTAATACTGATCCTCTAGTGTTTGAGGACTCCTCTGATAACGTAACTAGTAATGATAATGCATCTCCTGTAAATATAAAAGATGAAGAGGAGATAGGGGAGATAAAAGAGGAATCAGAGGAAGGAAAGGAGTCAGAAACTCAAAACCCTGTAATTCCTTGGCGTTCAATGCGTATCAGACATCCACCTGATCGCTATGAAGCTAGTATAATATGTCAAGTTAGTGTAGAGCCATCTAACTATGATGAGATCAGGATGTATCCTGAAAAAGAACAAGCATCATGGAAAGCTGCAATGAACAGGGAGTTGAATTCTTTGCAGGATCTTAAGGTTTATGTGAAAGCTAAACTGCCACCTGGTGAGCAAGCTATAGGTTGTAAATGGATATATAAGTTAAAGAAGGGTGTAGACGGGACTGTAACCCATAAGGCACGTTTGGTTGCACAAGGTTTTGCCCAAACTACTGAGGATTATGACGAAGTGTTTGCACCCAGTCTAAGGGCAACTACTTTAAGAGCAGCTTTAGTATGGGCGGCTAAAAACCAATATATGGTTAACCATGTAGATGTTGAAACTGCATATCTACATGCTCCATTGCAACATACTATTTATTTAAGAATACCACCAGGATTGACCAGTGATAGAGACCATGATTGTTGGGAATTAAAGAAAAGCCTCTATGGATTGAAACAATCAGGCTATGAGTGGAACAAATGTATAGTTAATGAGTTAAGTGCATTAGGTTTTGTAGCCAGTAATGCTGATCCTTGTTTGTTTAGAAGAGAACACAACGGAGCATTATCTTTTCTCTTATTATTCACAGATGATATTGCAATAATAACAAAAACTGAGTTAGAAGCACAAACTATCATTTCAAGATTGCAAACTAAATTCACAATTAGAAATCTTGGGGAAATAAGCCACTATTTGGGGTTAGATATTGTGAAAACGAATAGGGGTTTTAAGGTGTCACAAGCCAGTAAAATATCTCAGTTATTAAAGAGATACAATATGGAAATGTGTAAACCAGCTAAAACTCCGATGGCTATGGATTTTAAGGACACTAATGTTGAGAGTCCTGTATTTGATAAGACTATGTACCAATCTTTGATAGGAAGTCTTATGTATCTGAGTAATTGGACTAGACCTGATATTTCTTACTGTGTAAATCAATTAGCTAGGTACAACAATAATCCAACTGTTAGACACTGGCAATCAGCTAAACGAGTATTAAGGTATTTGAAGCAGACTATTCACTACTCGTTATATCTAGAGCCAAATCGTGAGTTAATCCTTACTGCATATGCAGATGCGAGTTTTGCCTCTGATACAAGCACTCGTAAATCTACTTCAGGGTTGGCTGTAATGTTGGGTGATTCTTTGATTGGATGGAAGTCTATTAGACAAAAACACATAAGCTTATCTACAATGGAGGCTGAATTTTCATGTCTATCAGTGTTATGTACAGAACTGCTAGTGTACAAACAATTATTGTTAGATATGGGTTTAAATGTAAATGATCCATTCATTGTGTATGAGGACAATCAAGCTGCGATAAAGATGGCTAATAATGCTACAGTAAGAACAAGATCTAAACATACTGATCTTCGTTATTTAAATGTCAGACAATGTGTCAAAGATAAATTAATACAGCTAGAGTATTGTTCATCTGATGTAAATATTGCAGACCATTTTACGAAGGTACAAACTGCTGTGAAACACAATGCTAATTGTGAAAGAATGTGCATAAGATTGTAAGAGTTATATATTATTCTACCCAAAGGGGAGAATGTTAGGCATATGGTGTTAGCCTACAATGTTGGGTTGAAAATATATTAACCATAATGCTATGGCTTTAAGATGTTAATTGGCCAATGGGTGTGTAAGTGTTCTCATGGCCATAAGAGGAAGCTAGGAACGTAGCTTCTCTCTCTCTGAATTCACTGATCTCTACTATTACTGTTTTTGCTCTGCTGTTGGTTTACTACTGTTGTAAGCTGAACTGTGTATTGACCTCTGGACCGGTAAGAAGACTTTGTATTTTGGATTGCTACTTGGACTGTTTATTTTTGACTGTGCATTTTTGTTTTTACACCACCTCAAAGTAAAATACTTTTTGCTTTTAGAACTCAGTGTATTTCTGTGTGTGACTTTTACTGCTCTCAGTGCCCTTCCTTGTCTGTGCAACTCTTTGGTAGCACAAGGAGACCTCTGCACAATAAATTCCTTAACAAACCTCAAGAACTTGATTGAGGACTAACTGAGTTTGCACCCACTTATTCATTTAGTAGTTAGGGTGTCTGATTTTCACTTTATGAATATTCATAGGGAATAGAAGTCTTTCATAGGAGTTTACAGTTTTGTTGGTGAATGCACTGGTTGTTGATCATTTTCCTATTAATCTTTATTTACTGGGATTTGAGCCAATTGAATTATTTACAATTATTGACTTTTGGTTTTTCTATTTATTTATTTATATTGTACTTTGGTAAATACATCTCATATGTATTGTTATTCTTATTCAAATTTTTGTACTGTAATGCAAAAAACTAGAGACTTAAATTCTCCTGAACTAAATGCAGATTAATGTAAAAATAGAATGGGATAGATTTCTGAATCAACTGTTCTGTACCAATTTGTATGGTATAAATTGATCAATAAGAAAAATATATGCTACAATGCCTGATTAAAATGTGGCTCCCCCCCCCCCGGGGTGATGACAATTCACTGCAGCCAACTCACTACGGCCATCTCGCCACAGCCAACTTGCTGCAGTCCAAGAGTTACACTAACATCAAAGAAATTATGGAATAGAATCATTAAAGAAAGGATGCAAAACAAAGGACAAAATGAAATGTGAAGGACAAAAATTAAAATATTTTTATTTATTTTAAATAATTAAATTGAATTGTTAAATTGTCTCATGGCAAGTTTTCCTGTGGCAAGTTAGCCCACAGAGAGTTAGGCGGGGTGAGTTGGCCATAGCAAGTTGGCTGCAGTGAGTTGCCCGCAGCAAGATGTGCCATTCCGACCCCACCCCTTCTTTTTTTTTTACATTAATTTTGTAGCAGATTATGTTTCCCTTCCTAACATGATGTTTTGGTTGCTTCATTTGTTTTAATAGATCCTTGCCTGGGGATTACGGAACATGAAAAACTATCAAATGGCTTCTGTGACTTCTCCCAGTCTCATTATAGAATGTGGAGGCGTAATGGTAGAATCTGTAATGATCAAAAACTTGAAGAGGACACCTAATTTTCCTGGATCTGTTCTTTTCATGAAAGTGGTATGATAGTACAAAAAATCTCATAGCAAAGATGTATAGTACATATTTACGAGTGCCGCGTAACTTGTTACTTGTCCCAGCTTCTGCCAACCTAGCAGTTCGAAAGCACATAAAAATGCAAGTAAAAAAATAGGGACCACTACGGTGGGAAGGTAACAGCGTTCCGTGCGCCTTTGGCGTCTAGTCATGCCGGCCATATGACCACAGAAACGTCCTCGGACAAGTGCTAGCTCTTCGGCTTTGAAACGGAGATGAGCACCAGCCCCTAACACACATGTGCAGGGGAACCTTTACCTTTATATGTATACACACACACACACACACACACACTTATACCTATGCCTATACACACACGCACACACACACACACACACACACACACACAGAGTACATACTGGTTCTATTTTTTTATGATCAATATGTATTGATTTGGAAACTGTTCAGAACAAAAATTTAAGCATTGTAAATGAATCCTATTTTTAAGTTTGCATGCAGCTTCAGTTGCAGTATGGTTATTTTCTGTATCCTCATTCAGAAGCAGATGGGAAGATACATGAGTTGGAATGTTGAATTCCTATAACACAAATATCATTATTATAAACATATGCAGATGCACAGCATAAAGTAGGCATATTGTAGAATATCAAGCACTCCTTTCCCTGCTAAATGCTTGATTTCATCCCTTGCTAAATTCATTATCTTCTACATCTCATCCCTGAACATAAGACAGTTTTTTGTGAGCTAAAGCAAAGAATCACAACATATTCTCCCATCCGAATATATAAAACTGTATTAATTTGTTAGCTTCTTTGGTGCTTAATATTTTTCTATCATGTAGCAAAATGGATTGACCCAATTTGCTTTCAATTTAGCCATTTCTTTTGAGAACCAAGCTGGGAGAGATGTAAGAGGTCTATGATTGGAGTCCCCAAAGTTGTTCATTTTGACTGTAGAATGTGGATCTTAATTTTCACCGGAGAAGAAAGTTTGGGAAGGCATGTAAAATGTTTACTCTCCCTGTCTTTTGCGGGGATACTCAGGGGATTTAAAAACAAAACAAAACAAGAAAACAGCTGCAACTTTGTCAAAAAGCTCCATCAGATTTTATATGTGTTGATTTACAATGGTACTTTGGTAGTCATTTTTAATTGGTTCCGGGATAAGTACCAAAAACATTGAGTACCAAACAGATTTTCCCCATAAGAAATAATGTAATAATAATAATCACAAGGCAGCTGACACCGAGAAGTTCTAGCTTGTGCTTTGAGTAGCAAATGATGAGTACTGGGACAAAATTTTTGCATCAAAATGTACCAAATTTGATGAGTTTCAAAGCAGTTGAGTACCAGGGTACCTCTGTATTTTTAAAAATAGACGTAGCTTCAATTATTTTAACTTTTTCTCTTTTACACACCAGATGTTGCTATGTTATATGTATTTTTTATAATTGGTTTTAAATGTAATATATGTAGTATGTATTTTGCTTGTTTTTACTAGCTGTTGCCCAAAGAGGAATTGTACACTCCATCACTAGTTCTTAAAGTGATAGATCACAGGCAGTTTGGCCGTAAGCCTATCGTGGGACAATGTACCATTGATTTACTGGAGAGGTTTCGCTGTGATCCTTATGCTACTGAAGAAGATATTGCACCACAGATGAAAGGTATACTGTAGTTATAAAATAAACATATATTTTTTTTCCATTTATTGCTCGCCCAGTTTTGCTACTATTAAGATACAATAATTTATTAACAGCACCTTTACACAAACCTCACTGAAATAAATAACTTAAACTTTGGTGATAGTTATAAAAGTACATTATTATTTTTCATATTTTGGGGGGTCAGTGAGAAGAAAATCAGTATGCATTGAGAAAGAATGAAACCAGATAATTGACAGCCATTAACCTTCATGGTTTTGTATATATACCAAGGATGAATAAGATTACTTTCGTTACTCCTACTATAACTTTGCCCCACTTTTTAAATTCTAGCATATAGTTCTGCATTTAACTTCATTAAGGAGGAATCTCAACCAGAATGTTGCAGTGGGGATTCAAATACAGACCATCCATTTCACTCCCTTGCCCCATGAAGTTTTCTGATTGTTCCTGAGTGCTGAATGTGCCTCCTTCTACCTATAAGACTTTGGGGTGCCTCCAAGCTTGATGATAGTTCCATCTTGCAGGAATGGGGTATTCTGGCAACACAAGCAACTGCATTTAGAGCTTAAATACAGAAAATGTTCTTTGCTCTAAAATAAATACTAATTTATATGCTTAGATTCTGCCTTTTGGCAGCCAGTGTCCTGAGCAATTTGACTTGGCAATTAACTCCCCCAAATACAGTTCACTTAGAGCAGGGGTAGGCAACCTCGGCTCTTTTATGACTCATGGACTTCAACTCCCAGAATTCCTGAGTCAGCTGATATATTGCCAAGTTTGAAAAACACTGATTTAGAAGTAGGAAAAATATTTTCTTCCAGTCTTAACAATCAGCAGCCCAGTTCTCTAGACTGTCCCATCGATAGAAGCAAATAAAAGAGCAAAGAATTAAGAGAAATAAAAGCTGAAGTTATGAATCCTGAATGAATTGCAAAACTGGCTCTTAGTGCTTCTTGGTTTAATAAATTGTTTTACCTGCAGTTACTATTCTAGCAGCTGCACCTTGCCGAGATGTTGTAATTGAAGTGGAAAGTGTGCAACCCTCACTAACAGCACAGGTAAACTTCTTGTTTACATTCATTTTTCTGTGGCCAGTTCATTTGTTTTTTTGGCATGCAAATCTTAGCAATTTATTCGTAATAATTGTTGGAAGCTAATATGTTCTCTTATGTAGCTAGCATGTGTGTCAATCTGTGTTTTTCCATTGGTTTTGTATGTGTAAGTCAGGTTTCCTTACTTGGTGCTCTTCAGATGTGTTTGATTTCTTCTGTCAGTACGATGATAATCTGATGGGGTCTTATGGGAACTGAACACCAACATATTTGGAGATCATGAGCTAGGGAGGGCTGATATAAATTATTGTCTGTCTTCTGTATGGCTGCAGTTCCTGAGTTGTCTGCCAATAATTTTAGATTATATCTGCTGTCCAGTGAATAGACTGATAAATTGAACTGGCAGTTTGAAGGCTTATCTTCTGAAATCATCATCTAAAATACGTATTAAATTTGGCTAAATGTGGTAGTACTCTCCCTGTCAGATACCATTGGAAAAAAATGACAGCTGCATGACAAAATGATTTGGGTGAAATGGCACAGCATAAATTTGAATTGACATAGATATATTCAACCTTCAAACATATTTCCTAACAATATCCTCCATATTTCTGTAAAATAATCACTGTTTAACTACAGTTAAACAGATAATTGCTAGGTTATCACAGACAGATATGAAACTAAACTCTGATACTAAAGGGATTGTTTTAGTTTGTGCAGCTAAACAATGAAAATATTTAACATTAGATATTTAATTCAGAAATGTCAACATTTCAATTCAGCAATCTATTCATTTTCTCTCTGTAGTTCCAGGTTTTTAAAACTATGTTCCTCTTGCTTTAATAATTCCTCTCCCCGTCCTTTTCAATCTGTGAAAAGAGAGCCAGTTACACTATATTGTTATTCCTAATATTATTCATTCATGTATTTGTTAGATTTGTTTGCCACCCATTTTTGCTACATTTACAAATAAGAGTAGAAGCTGTACTGTAATTAAGTTGTACAAGATGTAATAGAATTAATTTCAGTAATGTGTGTGTTCTTGCAGCTAATCCATTTCTCTGTTGTGGTATTTAGTCTCTTCATTCACCACAGTTGAATGTGCTGACAGTTACTTTGCAATTGTTCAAAAGAGCTATTTACTGTCCACATTCAAAATTCCAACCACCACCTCCTCAGAGTCACATGACCACACGTTTTGTGCTTGGCAGTCAGCCTCCATTTACATCCATTTGCAGTTTCCTCAGTCATGTGACCATGATTTATGTCATTTGTGCTGGAACCTGGCATTTATTTCCAGTTTCTGGCGAAAAGTACATCGCAGCAAACAATGGGATCACTTAACAACCATGGCAGTGGCTTAACAAATGCCATGTTTACAACTGCCACATTCACTTAATCTCTAAAAAAAGATTGTAAAAGAGGTGAGGTCACATGGTGACACCCTTTGTGACTGTCACAACGTATGACCATAATTGCGGGCTCAGTTATAGTCATAGGTCAAAGACTATCTGTAGAGCAACTAGTAGAGATTGATCTTTAATATTAAGAAATACTGAGTGCTACTTCACTGTGCATTCTTATGACTGCTACTTTTTATTGTTAACCTTGCATTTCACCTGAGGGCACATTAGAATTATGATGGAAAGCAAAGATGTTATATACCCTAGTTATTCTCCTGGGGACTTTAAGCAGCAAACAATGTAAGGACATTTTTCTCTATAGAAGATTCCAAAAATCTAAGATAATTTAAAGGCTAAATAGCCAATTTATACAGAAAAGCTCCAATATTTTCTTGTGCAATATTTTAGAAAAAAAAGCTAGACATAGTTTCCTATATACTAAATCAGATGTTTGCATATATTACACACTGTGTAAAAAGATGCTGAGTTCAACTCATAGCATCTCAAACTATTTTATAACGATTCCAGGAGAACAACTGAAAAGATTCCTACTTAAGCTTCTGTTCACTACTAGTCAGAATAGTAATACTTGTAAAGCAATTTAATATGCCAAAGTGACATAGAGATTAAGTACAAATGGCATCTACATACATACTTACATTAATGTATTACATATAGGATACCTGAAATAATTAAAGACAAGATAGTAAACCATAGTGCTTTATTTAAATGAAATAAGGATCACTTTAAGGTACTTCAAGAAAGCATAACAAATAAATAATTTATTAAACTTGGAAGGCCAATGTACATTACTGAGTTCCTTTTAGTGAGAACCATTGATATAAATCTGCACCAGAAGGTGCTGCCTAATCTTTGCGCTATATTTCTAACAATTAATGGCAATTGTAACTATAGGAACTTTTCTAGATCTGCAGCTTCAGGCACAAAGCAAATTGGTCAAATAATTATCATTAATGGTTATATTTTGTTATGTAGAATATCTTGACAGATATCTAGCCATCAGCATATGGAATTAAGATGTGGAATTCTGTGTTCATAGTAAAAGTATTCAAAAGCAAAGGGATGCTTAAATCTAATTTTATATATTAGTTTGCTTGGAGCTGAATGTTCCTTTAAAGATGCAGCATTCTAATTTTTACTGAGACAGAATGGAAAATAAAGACTTCTTAGAACAAATGATGTGCAAATCTCAGACTAGAGTGACAGATGCAGAACTTTCACGAACTGCATTCCAATTTCTAGTGCATAAGCAGTATGTCAACTGCACTCAGCAAAATGGCTTCTCCGAGCACAGTACATGTATGTATAGATGAAAAAAATGCATGGGGATTATTCACCTTTGATGCTTTTATCATTGAGCTTTCGTGCCACATTTCAATATTCTATACAGGGAGGTTTTGGAGAAAAATAAAAGTTCCAGTTCAAAGCAAAATTGAGAAACATTTCCATTGTCACCACTTTGAAGCAGCTGAAAACTATACCTTTCACTGAGAATGGGAAAAGTTGCTTTTGCACAGATGTGTTGCCACTAACATGTGGCATCTGATTGGCTTACTAACAGTAGAACATTATGTGTGCGTCCTCAAAAATGTATCCAGTGAATTCAGAGGGATAGATCCCCATCTAAATGGACATTGGATTGCAATCAATAAAAATAAAATTGCATTTGGAGAACAAAATTTGGTAGTGATTATTTTTACACACTTTCTCCAAAATCTCAAAGCACTAAGTAGATAATAAATTGATGAAACAACTTTTGGTGGTCAGTGATTGCTTATGGGTGCTATCATCAATTCCTCCTTAGAAATTGCAAGGGTATTTTGCTGTGAAAGCTCATTTAAAGACTGCAGCATAATCTAAGAAAATTATCCTTTTCAGAAATAATTACCAGAAATAATTTACAGAAGATCCTTCTTTTGGTAATAAAATTCTAAGTAGCCTTCCTCATAGGGATTTTGTTGTAGTGAAAAAAAATGGAGGGCGAAAAGGCAGGATATAAAGTACATACATACATACTCTATTCTACTTCCTGTTCATGTGGAAAAATTGAGTTGTTTTTTATCACTCTCCATGAGCCAGAATTCCTGCCTTGTCTGAAACAACAGGCAAGCTTAAGGGCATGGGGCAAGCTACTTAGCTGCTGTTCTCTAATCTATGTTCCCCTTAGTGCCATCTATTACAATGCATAGAGACAGGAAGCTTAAACAGTCATCTGTAGTGTAACAGTTCTGCCCCAACAGGATAATTTTTTAATAAACATTTAGGGGGGGAAAAACTTGTTCTTTACTGTCATTCAATATTTCTTACATAACTGGTTTTACATATTTAAGAATAATTTAAATTACATGTTAATTTTGTTTCCAAATAAAGTTGTATAATGCTTTTCTTAAAAGGTAAACTGTCTTAGCTATAACAACAGGAAAAAATAAAAATACTCGGGGAATATGTGTTAGATTGCAAATTTCATACAGTGTTAAAATTATAAAAGAAAATAGCTGTGGACCCTTATCTGGAAGTACATTCTGTCAAATTCACAGGGAAAATGATTAATAAATTAATAGAATTTTATGTAAATTATTCAAAAAGGTTATTGTAGGATGAAACGTAGTCAGAGGAACAATACAATACAAGCTGTTTGTAATTCCTTTGACACATAAAAAGTAATGTCTATGAAATTAAAGATTAGAATAAGATTATTGTGCTCCTAACTCAAGTCCTCTTTCAGAGAAACAGACTATAGGTCCAGTCTTAATTTCTTGATGTTCCTAAACAAATCAATTAATCCTCTGATTCTTGGGCTAATCCAGAGGTGCCCTGGAGATAATTTCAAGACATGATTCCTCTTTATGTTCATTTGCTAAGACTTATGGAATAATAATTCATCTGGTGGATCCTAATGAACTTCTTCACTTCATTAATTAAATACATGGGCAATGTACAGAGAAAAATAAAATATATTATCTGAAAAAGTATCCATAAAATCATATTTTCTCTTCTATAATGTTGCATCAAAAACAAATTTTTGATTTGGTTTTTTTTAATAATTCTGTTTTGGTTTTCCCCACCCACTCTGCACGGGTTTCCATGAACAGCTCACTGAAAAGGTAATTAAGTCACATCTTATGTAGCTTGAACTATTAATGCTATAATAATTTTAGCATGCATGAATTTAATATGCGCTACTTAATTGAAAAAAGCTGCCAGAGTTCCTCCATTTGGGAAATAGCTTTACAGGCCCAAAGGGTTTAGAAGCTTCTTTGTGAAAAATAATGGAATTGAACTAATTGAATATAACCCTACAATGTATGCTATAGTATAATGTATGCTATGTTTTATTTTTCACAAAAAAGCTTCTAACCCTAACTTAGGGGTGGGCAACCTTGACTCTTTTATGACTCGTGGACTTCAACTCCCAGAATTCCTGAGCCAGCATGGCTGGCTCAGGAATTCTGGGAGTTGAAGTCCACGAGTCATAAAAGAGCCAAGGTTGCCCACCCCTGCCCTAACTCTAACCTTAACTCTGTACCTCTTCAAACAAGCCGAGGATTACATCAGTGGAAAAGGGAGGGGTTGGGGGGGTGGCTTAAGGAATTGTAACCAAAAATGGCAGGAAGAAACCAAATGGAGGAAATTATATGTACAGTATAGCTAAAATAATTATCCTAGAGACTGTTGTTGCTTCCTTTTAATTGTCTGTTTTTTTATACTTTAGGAAAAAGAGGTTGTGGACTGGTGGAGCAAATTTTATGCTTCGATAGGCGACACTGAAAAATGTGGACAATATGTTCAGAAAGGATATGATACACTAAAGGTATTTATTTTATGGATGAGACCAGCATCGGTATCTAGTTTTAAAAAATAACTGTTTAAAAATGACTAGGTTTTAGATCGGTGACCGTTTCTTAGCCCAATCCATCCTCTCTAGAAAAAAAATATGTAGTAGAGGCTTTATATCTATTAATGATAATCTGTAGTGTTACAATGCTGTTATTTGTTTTTATTTGGGGGTAGTACTTTTGTGACTTTAAGGCATTGTTGACTCCTGGATAAGTCCCTTCAGTTTTCTTCATAAAATTTTTCAGAAATGCCATTGCTTGCTTCTAAGGCTGAGAGGGTGTGAGTGGCCTACTTACCTAGCTAGCTTTGTGCCTAAGGTGAGACTAGAATTTAAAGTCTCCAGGTTTCCAGACTTGCTGCCTTAGCTGCTAGACCAAAAATGGCTCTCTATGCTATTACTCATTAATTTACTATTTGAATAATCTGGTGGGGTTTTTTTTACCATTATTGAGAATTATTTCACAAATACAATTAAATATTTTTCCTACATCGTTATATTTGTTTGGAGCTGGGAATATTTTTCGCTATTTTAAATTTCTCAGCATCTGTCATCGATGTATATGCCCCATGTTTTTTAATTGTGGCATTTCACTATTGTTTGTAGGTTTATGACTGTGAACTGGAGAATGTACCTGGCTTTCGGGGTTTAACAGACTTCTGTGATACTTTCAAGCTGTATCGAGGTAAAAGCGAAGAAAATGATGACCCTACAGTTGTAGGAGAATTTAAGGTATAATGAAAGCAACAAATAAATTATATTTTCAATAGCAAGTGGAATTCATTGGTTTTGTCTCTCCTCATCAGCCCACTGAGAACTAAACAATGCAATTATTCCATATTTCCTCATGAACAGATTTGTGAAAAGAAAAAAAACTGAAGCAGAGGAAAGACGATGGATGTAAATGATCAACATTATTTGGGCCAATAGCAAAACTTCTTTAACTGAGGAATGGCTCTTTCTAGAAAGATCAAGAGAAAATAGGGGTCTGTGAAATGATTGCATGATGTGAACAGTGTTGATCCATTCTCCCATTGCCTTATTTATATTTTTGTTTAATTGTATCTAATGATTATTTTAGACATTTTTAACTGTTTGTTTTATTGTATACACCAGAGTCACATTATATGAAATGGATAGCTATATAAATTATATAGATGGATACTGGATAGATAGATAGATAGATAGATAGATAGATAGATAGATAGATAGATAGATAGATAGATAGATAGATAGATAGATAGATGGATGGATGGATGGATGGATGGATGGATGGATGGATGGATGGATGGATAGATAGATAGATAGGAAGGAAGGAAGGAAGGAAGGAAGGAAGGAAGGAAGGAAGGAAGGAAGGAAGGGGGAAGGAAAACTGGAAGATACAAACAAAGCTTCAGAAAGAGAATGGGAAAAAGCAAAGAAAATGAAACCCTCCCCATTCTTAGCTTATCACTGACTTCTTCCACAATGTATTCATATTCTTGTCAGATTGTCTCACAGCTGTAGTACACAGCTGTAGTACAGCCCCACAGGATGAATGTCTGGATTCTGTCTCAGAAATGCCTGAGACTATACATTCTGGCCCAATATTGAATAGTTGTTTGGTAGTTACTGCTGTCACCCCATATCTTCCTTTGGCATGCTCATACCTAACTTGGTTCATGAAAGAAACAGGACTGCCACAACTTATGTTGTCCTTATTTACAAAATATATGCCCTGATGATGCTGTGTTAAAATTAATAAACTGAGATGGGTTCTGTTTTCAGATTAAATTTCAGCTCACATGAAGTTAAAAAATGAAATAAGCTTCTTGGCAGCAAATGCATATTCCATTAAATGTTCTTTTTGTGTAGGACAAAAGGATTTAACTAAAACACACAGACACAAAAGAATATCAATTTCTAATGTAGTATTCTAACTCAGCTGGATTACTTATTAGCTACTTCTTTTTAAATAAAATCCTCTCAAGCAAAATCCTCAGCTTTTTTCCCCATTTGAACTCTCCCAGTTAGACTTTAGATGGCTAATAGAGTTATTGGGGAGATGTTATGCCAACTCAAATATAGCTTCATCCTCCATTTCCCAGGAATTTGATGGAAATCTAAATCTTGCAAAAAGGAAAGATTTCAGGAAAAAGTGTGTTTCACATATGTGATAGAGAGAGTATCTGTCCCTCTGAATATTGATTGAAATATTGATTAGCAAATGAATGCAGTGTTTTTATTCTACACATTCATTGCAGCATCAGTCAAGAAAAAGAAAGTTATCCAAATATGTTCTAATGTTCAGCTTATAGAAACTAATACTTCCAAAGTCGTACTTTCTCAGTGCAAAATGTTAATCAAAATGAATTCACATTTTGTATTCAAAACAATACAAAGAGATCACGTCACATCTTGCAAACAAATACTTTTTAATGAAAATAATGAAGTGTAATTATATACTATGGATGGATACCATTTTAATAAGTGACTAAATAAATGAAATATATATTTTCATACCACCCTTGCTTGTAATAAGATGTGTTTTGGATTATTTACTAGTATCCATCTGATTTATTAGGGCTCTTTCCGGATCTACACATTACCAGATGATCCAACTGTACCAACTCCTCCTCGGCAGTTTCGTGAGTTACCAGACAGTGGGCCTCAGGAGTGTATTGTACGGATTTATGTAGTACGAGCCTTAGAACTCCAACCTAAGGATAATAATGGACTGGTAAGTTATTGTCTCCAGCCAATAGCACTGATTAGAGCAGTGTTTCTCAATTTCAGGAAGGTTAAGATGTCTGGACTTCAATTCCCAGAGTTCTTCAGTCAGCATGCTGGCTGGATTATTATGGGAATTAAGAGTCCAGATATCTTAAAGCTGTTGAGGTTGAGAAACACTAGATTAAAGCAGTAGCCCCAACCTTTCTGGCTCCAAAGACCGCTTGACAGCATGTGTGTGTGTGTGCGCATTGGGAATCGTCTTGCGCATGCAAACTAGATCCCACACATATGCAAATGACGGTTCATGGACTCACATGCCATTTGCACAGACCGGTTCCCAACAGGCCGTAGACTGGTACCGGTCTGCAGAACGGTACTGGTCTGCGGCCCAGGAGTTGGGGACCCCTGGATTAAAGCATTGTGGTGCATTAACTGGGAAATGATGAGTTGGAATGTAATTGACAGGAGTGAATAAATATACAATGATATGAAATGTTCCTCAATAAATGAGTTTCAGTAGAGGTTTCTGTAAAATGCCATTCATCATGATCTGTCTCATAATGATATGGAGGAAATGAATAAGATAAAGATTTTGTAATTACAGTAATGCCTTAATGGAGCAATTAAATGCAACACAAGTAAATCCCTGGCAATTAATTGAAAGGCTTTGAGAACATAGCCGCCATCTCGATTGAAATCTGTGGGAATTTAGAATTTTTCTCTGTCCTCAACAGCTATGAATTTAACATTTATAATCTATTTTTGACCAGTCAAGCAATGAATGTTAACATCTTTTTTAACATTATTAACATTATTATTAACACTAACAACTTATTTGTTTATTTGTTTCCAAATAGTGTGATCCTTACATTAAGATCAGCTTAGGAAAAAAAATTGTTGAGGATAGAGATCATTACATTCCCAATACGCTGAATCCAATTTTTGGCAGGTAATTAAAATGTTCCTCCTTCCCTTGTAATTATAACATGCATACAGAATACCAGCTTGGGATCATTCTATTAAAATAGTAAAAGAAATTGTGAATTTATATGCAAAAATAGGTAGAGGGGGAGTGTGACATATTTTCTGTTTTTTTTCTGTCATTTCTGTTTATTTTAGCTAGAGAAGATCCTTAGTTGGATTAAAACTCAGAGAATAATTGTGATAGAATAGAATAGTTCCCAAATGAGCAAAATTTCCCTTGTTTTAAATGTTCTTCTGATACTTGTAGAGGTACTCTGAAAAAAATATTCTGGAAGTGCAATTAAAGATTTTGAAAAACAATGGAAAATTTAATTAATTTAACAAATGAGGTATATCTGCACACTCTGATAACGTAAGAAGTATTTTTCATAGAATCATAAGGTTTTCAAGGAACTTTGGAAATCTTCTAATCCAACCCCTTTCCTAAGGCAGGGATTCTTACAATTTTCCAGACAGATGGCAGTCCAACTTTCCTTGTAAATGTCCAGCAGTGCAGGACCTATATCTCCAAGAGCAGTTTTTCTCACTGCTTTCTCACTAATATTTCTCCTGCTCAGGAAATTCTTCCTGATTCTGAGTTTGGATTTCCTCTATAAAGCTTCAGTTCTTGTCCTGCCTTTGGACATTATGTAGAATAAATCTATATCCTTGCCCTTCAAGTACTAGAAGATCATCAATATTACTCTTTTGTTTCAAATAACAGTTCTTCAAACTACTCAGTTATGTGAGCAGTGCTAATTACTGTATATGTTAGTGAGCTTTGTTTATCTTTTGAATAGCACTTTTCTGGAATTGAAATTTACTAGCCATTTCTTCATTTAGAATGTATGAACTGAGCTGCTTCTTGCCTCAAGAGAAGGATTTGAAAATTTCTGTGTATGACTATGATCTGCTGACTCGAGATGAAAAAGTTGGTGAAACTACAATTGATCTGGAAAACAGATTCCTCTCCCGCTTTGGATCACAGTGTGGGATACCACAACAATACTGCACGTAAGTCTTTCCTATCCCAATTAGTCTTCCGTGGGTTCTGCTAAAAACCAAATCCTGGCTTAATCCTACGGCATAAGCCACCTAGAATGTGACTGACTGACACACTAGTCAGTCAATTATCCAATAAATCAGTGATTTACTCATAAAAAATCTAGGTGGGTTAGCATTTATCTTTATCTTTCTCTTATTTAATTTTTTTAAGATGTGTAGTATCATTGGAATTGCATTTATTTCTCTGTACGTATGGAAAAAAATGTATAATATAATTTCTGGAATTCTTTCCAACTTCTTTCGGACTCCAGTTGCATCTGTATTTTCTTCAGTATAACAGTGTAGCATCTTTTATTTCTATGTGTATTTCTGTTCTTGTGTTGGATTTATGTGCTTCTACCGTATGTATATATTCACTGGGAAGCATAGTATAGAAGCAACGTGTTACATTGGCTATACAAAAGAAACTTAATAATTAAAAGGGGTATCCAAATAACAAATGGAAAGAATGACCTGCATAATCTTCCAATTTGGATTTACAAAAAAAGGCTTGTTTAAGCTTTGAAGAATTTTGTGAGAAGGGACAAAGACAAAATGAAAACAAATCATTTTTTTTATTAGTCTCCATTAGTTTTTGCGATTGTAATTTTTAATAAGTTATTTTTTTAAAAAAAACCAGAGATATGGAAACAACTTGAAAAACACAGTTATTAGTTTTTTTTTTAATCTAAGCTATCACCAACTAAACATTTGCACTACAATTCTGTAAACTCAAATAGTGTTTTCCAAGAAATTTCATTTATAAACTCCTTTGGAATATAATTTAGAAAAGCTCCCTTGTTGAAATCAATAGAAAACTTTTTTTTGAGTAATTCCATATATGAATCATTGTTTCTCTAAGTTTCTGGAAAAAATGAATTTAAAACAAACTAAGAAATAGTTTTTAGGATTTTTTAAATTTTAAATCTTACATTATTTGTCATTTTGATGGTACCGCTTTGCTTTTCTTTTTCTTCCTTCCACCTTTTTTTTTCAAATAGTAGAATTTTACATCAGTCACATCTAAGAGTAATCAAAGTATGCATGTCCGAAACTATAATGCATTTATTCCAAAATGTGTTTTGTTTTCTATAAAGTTCAGGTATCAATACTTGGAGAGATCAATTAAAACCATCACAACTTTTGCAAAATCATGCCAGAGTTAAAGGCCATCATACTCCAGTCCTCTCTGAAAATGGAAAAAGAATTAGTTATGGAGGAAGGGACTATATTTTGGAAGAATTTGGTAAATCCTGATCTATTTACTGAGTGTTACTGATTCACATTTGTCAAATCTCCATTGTGCTTTTAACTGTATCAATGTGGATTGTAGGGTTGCATTTATGGGTAGTCCTAGTTTAGCAGTCACAAATGAGACTAGCAACTTGGTTGTTAAGTGAAGTGGTCGCTAAGTGAAATTGTCACAATACTTATTATTTTATTTCAGTTTTCCTTTGCTTTACAGACCTGTGAAGATTGTGAATGCAAGCATTGATCACAAAGTTACCTTGTCATCATTGTCATAATTATGAACAGTTGCTAAACAAGGACATTGCTTAACAATGACTGCTCATATATTGCATCAGAGGCTCTGATTTGGGATGCCAACTTGACAATGCTCAATGGACTTTTCTCTTGTACACTAGGGAAAAGTGAAAAAAATGTTTACATAAAATGTAAGGGGTCCTTGGTGCTCTCTAAGCTTGCTTGTTTTCTTGCAGACGTTTCATTAACCAAACTAGGAAACGTTATCAGTGCTAGTAAGAAATGTGGTTTGCTGTCAGTTTATATTCTAGTGGCTTGCCCTGTCAGATTTGGTGGGGGCGATCTTAGAGATCCTTTGTTTGGGCTGTTTACTGTTGACTTCTTTGCTATTATGTAGAACAAACAGGCAGAAGACCGGCAGAACGCATCCATGAACACCAACTAGCAGTTAGAAGACATGATGAAAACTCCTTCATATACAACATATAGACCAGGGGTGTCAAACTCAATTTCATTGAGGGCCGCATCAGCATTGCGGTTGCCCTCAAGGGGCCGGGTGGGTATGGCCAGGGTGGGTGTGGCCTACTGGGTGGGCGTGGCTAGAGTGCGTATGGCCTACTGGGTGGGCATGGCCAGCTCTACATTGTTTGCATCAAGGGTGCCTATGGGGGCCTGGGCAGAAGTGGGACAGATCTGAGGGTCTCTGGCAGAAGGAGGGTCTCTGGGCCAAGGCAGCAGGGGCCGTTCCCTCACTGTTTCCAGGATGGCTTCACGGGCCACATGAAACCACTTTGCGGGCCGGATCCGGCGCCCGGGCCTTGTTTTTGACATGTCTGATATAGACAGACTTAACCATAGTTTCAATTCGGAAAATGTGACCATCCTAGACCAAGCCAAGTCCAAAAGCACTAGGGAATTTCTAGAAGCCTGGCACTCTGACAAATTAGCCACCAATAGACACATAGGCATTGACAACATCTATAGACTATGCAAAAGAGACAATCAACAAGCCAAAAAGAGAACAAAAAGACCCAGGCACTTCTCCACCAGCAATCACCACCTAGATCAGCATAAATTAACTCCAAGATTAACATCAGACCAACAGTCAAGTAATCAAGAAATTGCCAAAGAAGTCAACAGTAAACAGCCTAACCAAAGAATTTCTAAGACCACCCCACCAATACCGCAGGGCAAGTCACTACAATATAAACTGACAGCAAACATCACTCCTTATTAGCACTGATAATGTTGCCTAATTTGGGTAACAAAACATCTAGAAGAAAACAAGCAAGCTTACAGAGCACCAAGGACCCCTCATTTCAACCCTGAGTTACAAATGTTCTCTTTTGTTGGTATGACATAAAATGTGCCAAAAATTTGAATCCCATATATTTTAGATTTAAGGCATCCCATGTAGATATACTGTATTCTGAAACCAATATGTACATGCAGTTGTATGTGAGAAAGACGTTGAGAGACGGGGCAAAGAAAGGATTAGTAGGGAAAGGTCAAGTAAGGGAGAGCATAGCCCACAGCTGTACAATGGGTGGAGAAAGAGACCCTCCCTAGCTTTCCAGGCCTTTAAGGAGACAGCAGGAGATTTGCACTTTCAGATTTGCAAGATTCTGTAAATGTACCCTTACAATAAATTAGCTCATCTGATCATGTTTCCTGTCAGGTCTATTTAGAGAGGTTGACAGCAGCTGGGAATGTCTCCTTTCAATGATCTATAGTGAGTTTCTTGTGATTTTCATTGTTTCACTTGATTTCAGAGTTAAACAAAACATTGCACGAGCATCTGGGGCCCGTAGAAGAAAGGCTGGCTCTTCACATTCTCAGAACTCAGGGCTTGGTGCCTGAGCATGTGGAAACCAGAACCCTGTACAGTACTTTCCAGCCCAACCTTCCACAGGTATTACTATTTTTTTTTTCTGTTTGTGCGAATGAAATCCACAAAATAGCTAGATACAAAATGATTCCTATAATGGTTAAGTACGTTTCTACTCTTGCATCCTTTTTTTGTCAGTAATATAAGGGTATGATAATTTTTTAGGGATATTCAGGTGTATGTCTAGGAAAAGCGCATTAGGAAACGCAGCATGTAAGTTAAATAAATAAGTTGTGTTCCATAACATGGTCTCCTGCCATATGATTTTTCTGATGTAGCTGACTACATAACACTTGATACATAACACTTGAACCTTCGCTCAGGTTCGCCTGGTGCGTCAGTTGCGGCCCTATCTAGACCGGGATGCCTTGCGCACAGTCACTCATGCACGCGTGACCTCCCGTTTGGACTACTGCAATGCTCTCTACATGGGGCTGCCCTTGAGGACTACTCGGAGGCTCCAGCTGGTGCAGAATGCAGCCGCGCGAGTGGTGGTGGGGGCTTCCCGATGCTCCCATGTAACACCTCTACTCCGTGAGCTGCATTGGCTTCCGGTTGCCCTCCGGGTAAGATTCAAGGTGCTGGTTATGACCTATAAAGCCCTAAATGGCATGGGTCCGGGTTACTTACGGGAGCATCTGCTGCCGGCATCAACTTCCCTTCGTCCAGTGCGCTCCCACAGAGAGGGCCTCCTTAAGGTGCCGTCGGTCAAAGAGTGTCGACTGGCGGCCCCCAGGGGGAGGGCGTTCTCTGTGGGCGCGCCAGACCTTTGGAACCATTTACCGGTGGAGCTCCGGACGGCTCCCGACCTTCGCTCCTTCCGACGTGACCTAAAAACATATTTATTTGAACAAGCCGGCCTGGTCTGATGGGTTTAGGGGTATTTTAACGTCTTGTATTAATCTACTGAATTGGGCTATTGTATTTAATATTTCTTTTAATTTTTATATATTGTATTTTATTGTATTGCCCTGTACACCGCCCTGAGTCCTTCGGGAGAAGGGCGGTATAAAAATTAAATTATTATTATTATTATTATTATTATTATTATTATTATTATTATTATTATTATTATTATTATTATTATTATTATTATTATTATTATTATTATTATTATTATTATTATTATTATTACTTCATTTCATTCAGCTAGGGGGACCTGCATTACAAGGTAATACGAACACACCTTGTAATGCTATTTTTTAAAAATAATTCTTATAGTGAAATATAGCAGACACAATTAAAAATGGTAGAAATATATAATAATAATCAGATTATCACTATGGGAAGTACCGTGTGAAGGATGCTTCTGACAGCTAAAGTGAGTGTAATTTCAAAGCCATCACACCGTGCATTTTATTATGACTTGTAGAGTCTAAAGGGCTGTTTGGCGTGTGTCCAACGAATGGTTTTCGTTTCTTAGAAGTCCTGTTCCCCATTCTCCTGCATTCTGCTGCAAAATGCTTTTGAAAAACCTATTAATTTTAATCACAGTTTGTCCTTTGAAAATAAAAGAACTAGGTGGAACCCCTGTTTAGCACAATCCAGCCAAATATGATCTGGGTATGCAGAGTGAATTCTTAGGAGAGTTGCATCCAGGTCATATCATCAAATTAGAATGCTGATAGGTTAAGAGATGGGTTTTCTTTTCTTCTTTATTTAAAATAAAGTCTGACATGATCATTATCTTACTGATACAGGGAAAGCTTCAAATGTGGGTGGATGTTTTCCCCAAAAGCTTGGGCCCTCCAGGTCCTCCTTTTAACATCACTCCTCGCAAGGCTAAAAAGTGAGTAAGCTTGGCTGAGGTTTGTAGCATGCTACTTCGTGGGCCAGAAATACTGATCCTTTCAAGACGAATAAGAAGTTTGCCTTGCATTCTGTTCTCTGCTCTTGCCCCTTGTCGCCATCGATTAATTCAGAGGGAAGCAAACACAAGACCGTTAAGCCTTACCACTTTATTCTTTCCATCACTTGCATTACAGGTATGAACTACGAGTGATAATTTGGAACACCAAGGATGTCGTTCTGGATGAGAAAAGCATCACAGGGGAAGAAATGAGTGACATCTACGTTAAAGGGTAACAATGACTTTGGCAAGACTTGTTGAAAATAGGGAAGCATCTTTTAATGTTACTGACCCTGGTCACCTTGCCCTGCAATCAGTTGGAAGTATTGGAATGAATATCATGCAACATTCACGTTGCATCGTTTGGCCCATTGTCAAAAAGCATAAATTTGGATGCAAGGCTGTACAGTGTTCTTAGATTAGAAAGAACAGTCCAGTGTTCTTAAATCTTGACAAGTTTCAGATGTGTGGACCTTATCTCCCAAAGTTTCCCCACCAGCATGGAGAACTGGGAATTGAAGTCCACACATCTTAAAGTTGCCAAGATTGAAAAACACTAGATTGGTCAGTTCCATAGACTACACAGCCCAATCTGCTTGTTTCTGCCTTTCAGGTGGATGCCTGGCCACGAAGAGCACAAACAGAAAACAGATGTCCATTATAGGTCCCTCGATGGGGAAGGGAATTTCAACTGGAGATTTATTTTTCCTTTTGATTATTTTCCAGCGGAACAACTCTGTACAGTTTCAAAAAAGGTACGGACACTAAGGACAATTTTGCAGTAACTAATGCAGACGAGAATGAGCCTATAAGCTCATATTTGTTTTAATGAAACTGTGAAAACCACTGTACACAGATCTGTAGGAAGAACCATGGGGTATTTTCAGCTTGTGCTGCTTCTCCGGTGTACTCAACCACTTCTTCATCCATGGGGAAAAAGAGATTATGAATTAATATTTTTCCCTAAGGATGGAAAAGCAAGGAGATGGTGTATGGGAAGGGCAATTTTGAATAGGAAATAGAAAAGAAAGGAACACTGCTCTTCCCTTTGCTGTGTTTTTTCACCAAAGGCTTTCCTCTTCTATGCCCATTTTTCATTTAAAATAAAAACGATCAAGTATGCTTGTCATGTAATGTCTCATTTGAGAGTTATTACATGGTACAATAGCCTAGAAATATAAGACAAATCACTTTAAGACTGATCCTCCTAATTTTCATTCTGTTTTGCATAATTTTGCAAAATGCAAGGGATGCACCTGATGCAAGGGATAGGGACCACATAGTGTGCTGAAATTTTAACACAGTTCAACACAGATTGTTAGTGATTTACCAAGCCGAAATCATGGAATTGCTCCTAATCCCTAACAGGTCCACACAAATTAGAAGGCAAAAAAGGGTCACACATGTGCCACCTATCTGCAACACCCTAAAACAGATCTATGTTTTCCCAGGATTTTTATTTTTATTTATTTTATTTTAATTCCATTTATATCCCGCCCTTCTCCAAAGACTCAGGGCGGCTTACAAGCTTAGCAGTAGCCTTCATTCTATGTATATGCCTGCTTGTTAGGGCTTTCACACACACCCAAGCAGCATTATTACAAAGTCAGCTTAATTGCCCCCAACAATCTGGGTCCTCATTTTACCTACCTCGGAAGGATGGAAGGCTGAGTCAAACATGAGCCTGGTGGGATGCGAACCTGCACTAATTGCAGGCAGCTGGTGTTACTTAAGGAGGCATGCAGCATTGTCACAGGTTCACAGCAGAAAAAATAAGTTGTCAAGAATTTGTGCAAGATTGACTGAATCTAGTTTATGTGTATGTTCCTTGAATGCAAAGTGTTTAACCAGCTTTCAGTGGTCAGAGTATCACTGGCTTGAAATACAGAGAACTGAAGCTAGTTGATCTTTTTTAATCTCTGCAGATTTTCTTCAGTCAGAACTGAAGTGCTGCTGATAGAAAGTGGTAGATGGGTCAGGCTAAGAGCACGTTTGCAAAAATGATGAGGGAAATGCATTATAAATTCCTTCCTTCTGTTCTGATTCTGGCTCTTAGGAACACTTCTGGAGTCTTGACAATACTGAATTCAGAATTCCACCCAAGCTGCTTATTCAGATATGGGACAATGATAAATTTTCTTTGGATGATTATCTGGGTATGTATAAAGTATTTTGGGATAGGGAAAGTTATGCCCTGAAGTTCTGTGTGCTGAAATATCCTGAGATAATAACAATGTTCTCTTTCCCTGACCCTTCGCTTTTCCTTTAGGTTTTGTTGAACTTGATTTGCATAACACCGTGATGCCAGCAAAGGTTTCGCAAAAGTGCAGTTTAGACATGATTCCAGAATATAAGCCAATGAACCTGATGAAGAATGTTAAGACTGCTTCACTCTTTGAGCAAAAATCCATGAGGGGGTGGTGGCCATGCTATGTTGAAAAAGATGGTTCCCGTGTTTTGGCTGTAAGTTTCTGTTAATACTCTTTAATCCTTGGGTTTTCATTTCAGAATGGGACACGTCGCTGTGGCCAACTCACCATGGCTAATACACCACAGGACAACTTTCTGTAGCCAACTCAGAACAACTGTGTGGGATAACTCAGCAAAGGGACAAGTGATTTGCAGCAGGCCTTGTCTTGCTTTAGGTTTAAGCCTTCTCAAGTTAGAAGTCCTCAGGTCCAAATCTAAAGCAAGACAATGGCCGCTATAATTCACTTCTCTCTCTCTCTCTCTCTCTCTCTCTCTCTCTCTCTCTCTCTCTCTCTCTCTCTCTCTCTCTCTCTCTCTTCTCTCTCTCTCTCTCTCTCGTTATCCCACATTGAATTGTCCCACAGTGAGTTGTTCCATGGCGATTTGGCTGGGGTGAGTTGGCTGTGGTGAGTCAACTGGGGTGAGATAACTGGGGCGAGACCCTTTCATTCTGCTTCTCAAACTTTGACTGCCCTTCTTCCTCACAATAGATTTGTTTTTGAAGGGGAGTACTGCACACAATGTTTAGTAAGTAAGTAATTAAGTAAATAACAGTTCTACACTTGGAAGCTCTTTCCATGGGATTTTCATTTCATTTGTCTTGAGATTTATAGTTCCAAACTATAATTGTGCTTTATAGAATCCATTCCACTTCTGCTCTTCCCATTTCTTTGCCTCCAAAGTAGACCCTGATGAAGGGACAGAATCCACAAGCTATTTAATAACTGTTTCTTGCCCCAAATATTAAAGTAGTAGAAATTGAATTGTTATTGCTTGACATTATGAAGATTAATTCCCAGAAGCACCAATATGAAGTGAAAATCAGTGCAAATAATGCACACAACACACACCCATATCCCACATTCACAAAATTTGAACGTAATTTTCCCCTGGTGGGGAATTCTCCTGGGGAGAAGCTGGTTGGGGCATTCTGGGAAACAATCCACACATTTTAAAGCTTCTGAGGTTGAGACACTCTGCTCTGGATCACATTTTAGGATGGGACTAAAATCTGTTCATGTATCATTGAACATCATGAATAAAAACGTTAAGCTGCAGCACTGTAAAATTCTTGATAATATTTTTATTCATTTAAAGGGTAAAGTTGAAATGACTCTGGAAGTCCTTGGTGAAAAAGACATTGAAGAACGACCAGCTGGTAAAGGAAGAGATGAACCTAATATGAACCCCAAACTAGACCAGCCAAAGTAAGATATTTTCCTCTTTTTTATTTTAGGGTTAATATTCTGTAGATTGGCTTCCCAACATGTTGATATGTTGGTTTAAAGTATTGGGGATGTCTTGAGAATGTCAAGTCCATGGAAACTTAAAGGTTTAAAAAGAGAATCATTTCAGTGAGAACACATGCTTAGTTGGCTCTTTGTGGTCCAGTGGCCTTTGCTTTCATGCATAATCTAGCCGAAAGGTTTGCCTTTCATGGAGACATTGGAATTCATTTCTATATTGCACAACTGTAACTTGAAAAATTACACTGAGATGATCATTTGATTTCCTGCAGCTCTTTCTCCTCCAATCATCAGTTTTTTCTTTGAGACAAATATGTCTGAAACTTAGGAGCAATTGAATTTGTGCCAAGCACATAGTTGTGCAAATCTTACTTTTAAGAACAGTACCGTATTTTCTGGCGTATAAGATGACTTTTTAACCCATGAAAATCACCTCAAAAGTTGGGGGGTCGTCTTATACACCCAGTCGTCTTATACGCCGGAAAATCAGTGGGTGGCATCTGGCGGGAGCCGGCAGGGCAGTCCTGCCCACGCGCGCACTCCCCGGCTGCTCCTTAGCAGCTGGGGAGTGCGCGCGTGGGCAGGACTGCCCTGCCGGCTGCCGCCCGACGCTCTTCCCTCTTGAGGCAGCATCGCTCCCCGGCTCCTAAGGAGTCCTCGGGGATGCTGCCTCAAGAGGGAAGAGCGTCGGACGGGAGCCGGCAGGGAAGTCCTGCACACGCGCGCGCACGCAGGACTTCCCTGCCGGCTTCCGTCCGACGCTCTTCCCTCTTGAGGCAGCTGTTGCCTCAAGAGGGAAGAGCCGGCTCCCGTCCGACGCTTTTCCCTCTTGAGGCAGCAGCTGCCTCAAGAGGGAAGAGCCGGCTCCCGTCCAATGCTTTTCCCTCTTGAGGCAGCTGCTGCCTCAAGAGGGAAGAGCCAGCTCCCATCCGACACTTTTCCCTCTTGAGGCAGCAGCTGCCTCAAGAGGGAAGAGCGTCGGATGGGAGCCGGCAGGGAAGTCCTGCTCCTGTCCGACGCTGCGCTTCCACCGGGCGGGGCTGGCCGAGACAAGCCAGCAGGCAGCCGCCGTGAGCGCGGCGCTGAGGGGCAGCGGCAGGACGGCCCAGCGCCTGCAGGACGGCCAGCAGCCCCACGTGCAGCAGCAGCCGCCGGCTCAGCAACAGGTCCGAACGCAGGAGCCGCACCGCCAGGCTGCCCAGGAAAAACAGCCACACCGAGAGGCTGCACGCCCAGTCCAGCTCCATGAGGTGCAGGGCGGGAAGCCGGCCGGGAAGAGGGACCGGGAGCCCGGGCCGAGCGCGCCTCGGCCGACGGTGAGAGGGAAGTGGCACATGAAAAAGAGGCTGCGGGCGGAGCTGCCCCACCCTGCACCGAATGGGAGAAGTTCAAGGCCTGGGGGTGGGGAAGCAGGAGGGGTGCCGGCCATGGCGGGGTGGCGGCTGCCCTCCGGCACTGCCTGCCGCCCGGGAAACACTGCGCCTCGGGGGCCGGCAGAAGCGCGGGAGCAGCGGGAGGGCCGGCAGGGCCAGTCAGGCCTTCGCCTCTGCGACAGACAGGGAGGGCAGGGCATGTAAGTATTTTCCGGCGTATAAGACAAAAAACCTTGAAAAACTTCTTAAAAGTAGGGGGTCGTCTTATACGCTGGGTCGTCTTATACGCCGGAAAATACGGTAATAGAAACAGTAGTGGACATTTGGAGATGAGAGGGAGAGAAATAAACATTCTTTTTAAGCAGAAAAACTGGAAACGTTGAACATTTACACAAATATGCAGGTAAGGCTCACTTACTGATCATTCATTCAGTGATCCTTTAAAGTTATAATGGTACTGAAAAAATAACTTTACAGCCCATTTATGACCAGTTATGACTTGGCAGGGTCCATCAGTCACATAAGCACTATTATAATCAGTATGTGTTGTCCTGTGCCTGACCTCTGGTTTTATTTTCTCCTCCCAACTTACAAAGCAGAGAGACTGAAGAGGAGAGGGATTGCAAGAGAGTAATCCGTTTGCTCTTCTACACATCAGACGCAGTGCAATTGCACCAGCAGCCCAATGCATCCTACGCAAGCAACTTACTCTCTTGAAATCTCTTCCTCTCCAATCTCTTTGCTCTGCGATGGGAAGGGAAGAAGCAATTTCTGTAGATAGTCTCTCATTTGCCTGATTGTTTAATTTTCCTGCTGAGAGAGGGATTGGAGAGGGATTTCAAGAGGATAAGCTGTTTGCTCAGAGAATAATGTGATTACACTAGTAGCAGGAAAGGGCCAGGCAAATAAGAGATTGCCTATAGGTAACATTTGCTTTTTCCTCCCCTCCCATGTAACTGTGCATAGAGTGGAGAAAATGGGATTTCAAGAGTGCTATAAGTTGTTTGCATAATGCACCCACATCTTCAAGCCCAATGATGGTGGGGGGGATTATTGCATTGCTTTCAGTGTGTACAAAACAATAACCTGCACTTGGAACATCCCAAAGGACAGGGGAGTGGCTAGGAGGCAAACAAAACCCAAAGGTATAAAACGGAGTGGTCTTCTCTTTCCAGCCAGAAAGCACATTTGCAAACACCCAATTTTCCACTTAGCTACTACTTCTCTTAGTGACAGAATTGCCCATCTCAATTAGGGTCATTAAGCAAGGACTCCTTATGTCATTAATATCTATAGGATTCTTATTTTCAACAGATCAGTAATAGTATTCGGTGTATTTATACTAGATTTTTAAAGTTATGATTTGTGCACACACACAGTCAACTACGGTATATAAAAGCCATGCACCAACTATATACCGTCTTTCCTTCTTTCCTTTCACAGCCGACCAGAAACGTCCTTCCTTTGGTTCACAAATCCATGCAAGACAATGAAATTTATTGTGTGGCGGAGATTTAAGTGGGTCTTCATTGGCATCATCATCCTGCTGATTGTGCTTTTGTTTTTAGCAATCCTCCTATATTCCTTGCCAGTATGTATTTTCTGTTTGTATCTTGTTAGTTTCAAGTTGTTAGGTTGAGCTGTGGTGGTGCAGTGGTTAGAATGCAGTACTGCAGACTAATTTTGCTGACTGCCA
This sequence comes from Vipera berus, assembly GCF_964194415.1. NCBI lineage: Eukaryota > Metazoa > Chordata > Lepidosauria > Squamata > Viperidae > Vipera > Vipera berus. Next base: position 73,297,806 of record NC_138207.1, on the reverse strand, counting down.
GGGGTTTGATTCTCACTGACGCAAGGTTGACTCAGCCTTCCATCCTTCTGAGGTCAGTAAAATGAGGACCCAGATTGTTGGGGGCAATATGCTGACTCTGCAAATCACTTAAGGCTGTAAAGCACTGTGGTGGTGTATAAATCTAAGTACTATTGCTATTGATAATCAGATTATATACATGTGCACTTGACTGCAGATAAACATCAGTTTCAATAGGCACTGATGGAAAGTTATATGTTTTCAATTTTATTAAGCAAAATGAGTATTTTTAAATGGATTGAAATCTAAATCAATTCATTGTTGCTTTAATTAGGCAATTATTTTATACATGTTCAAAGTATAAGATATTTTAGCGATATTTTTTTCTTTTGTTCAATTGTCCTATTGTCAGAGACTTCCTGGACATACCCGCTACAGTTTTCTTGGTTTGCCCTAGCCTTTTTCCTAGAGCTAACAGTAATTAGACTATTTAGATTTACAGTAAGTAGACTAATTAGAACGTCTTTGATTCTGTAAAACTATACTTATAGTACTTATCTTACAATCCGATTTTACGAACGTTTTTCCTATGGTGGTTAAGCAAATCCATTGTTCACTATTTATTTATTTATTTTATTTATTATATTTGTATACCGCCCTTCTCCCGAAGGACTCAGGGGAGTTTTTGCTTAAAACTAGAAGTAAACGTGATCCTGTGGGCACAGGAAGTTGCAGATGGCCATAAATACAGGCCGGCTGCCAAGTCCCTGAAATGCACTCACATGACCTTGAGGGGGTGGCCATTGGGCTTCGGAACCAGGTCATAGGTATCTTTTGGAGGGGATTTGTTGTAACTTTGAATGGTCGCTAAGCTACCAGTCGTAAGTCAAGGACTATCTATAACAGTAATTAGACTAATTACTAATTATTGTAGCACTGTGTAAAGATCATATTAAAGATCACTTCCATGCCACAGTATCTGTATATACTTCTCTGAAAGCAAGTTAAGTGTATCGCCAAAGCAAGAGTTTTTTTCAATCTAGGCTGTGAGTCAAAAAGGAGCCGATATATGAAGGAGATGATTGATACAATATGCGTGTTTTTCTTTAAACTATTTTGCAAGGATTTTAGTTGAACACTTGTGAATTAAAAACCATCATGCATGTTTAAATATGAAGAATTCATTATGGCTTCTTTTTATTTTTGTAGAACTACATTTCAATGAAGATTGTGAATCCTCTTTCAGGTCGTTAAGGCAGACATTATTCTTAAAGCTTGACTTTGAAATGAGGTTATACAACTTTTGGGCCAAATTGAACAACACCTCAAATTATGTGTCTGTCTCTGATCTCTTGAACTTTGCATCAGGAAAAGGACCATTTATGTGAATTCAACGGCTATCCAAGATGTTTTGAGAAATAACAGCAGAAAGTTACTGTGATGTCTGAATTACGACTTTAATAGATTACAAAACAATCTTTTGTTTTTAAACATTTTTCTCAATCTACTGTTCATTATTTTTTTTTAGTTTTACTTTGCTTTTAAAGATGTGCTCTATTTACACTGTAATTCTATACATGTCTACTGGCAAGTAAGCCCCTTTGAGTTTCACAGGGACTGACTTCCAGGTAAGTGGAAACTTCAAAGTTTTATTTTAATTCTGAGCAGTTTGAAATGGTGCCTCTTAACTTTATGAGGGGAAAACAAAAACAAATGCTACTTATTCTTACCAAAAAAAAAGGGCTATAAAATGGTTCACCAGTGGCATGAAAAGGATATTTTAAAAGGGCATAATAATAGCACTAAGCTTCATTTTGCTATGGTTCTGTCTTGTAAACAATGCAGTGAAATAAAGCCAAACAATTTTCAGTTTAGTTTTGTGGTTATTGCGCTTATCAAAATACAGATTTGTTTTTTATTTCCTATCATTTTCCCTCAAGTGCAGAGTCCGCTTTTGTCAGGGTATGGATTATTTGGTTGCAACAGGAACTGACTGACCAGCTTGTTGCTCAAGCCTGACATCATGGGCTGAGAGAGAGTTACTGGCCCAAAGTCACCGCAGGTTGGACATGCCTGCTCTAAAGTAAACTCCCCAGAGTCTCAGAGTCAGAACTGCCATGACACTCGGGTTTCATTTGCCTTAACCTTGGCCCAGGTAAGGGGGGGTTGATAAATTTCACACGCTGTACGGGCAGAGAGTGGTCAAGGAGTCTATTTCTCTCATTATGGCCTATAGAAGGCAAGGAGCAGCCATGAAAATGGGCAAGAGTCGATTTCCAGACCTGGGCAAGTGCTAAAGGTAAAGGTAAAGGTTTCCCCTGTCCAGTCATATCCGTCTCTAGGGGGAGGTGCTCATCTCCCTTTCTTAGCCAAGGAAGCCAGCATCATCCAAAGATGCTTTCCGTGGTCATGTGGTCAGCACCTGAAATGCTGTTACCTTCCCACCAAAGTGGTACCTATTTATCTACTTGCACGCGCATGCTTTTAAACTGCTACATGGGCAGGAGTTGGGGCAAGTAACGGGAGCTCACCCTGTTGCACAGTGCTTGGGTCTCACAGCTGACAAGCTCAGCAGCATGTTTAACCACTCAGCCTTGGCGCCTGCAAGCAACTGCTAACCTGCCCGTAAGATAGACATACATCGAATGCCAACAAGTGGGAACGGAGTGAGGAATATTTGTCTTCACCCCATCAAAAATCATGGTGTACTGACATGGTCACCATGCTTCATCAGATTAATCTTGAGGGCTTTGGTTGTTTAGAATGTCTCTTCCCCGATTAAATTGAAATGAAAACAGGCCCACTGAATGTGTTGCAATAATTCAGACAGATAATAGTACACTGTCCTGTCCTAAATGGAATTCAGTATTCCACATAAATCAAGGGATTCAGGATGGGGAAGCAGGTTAACTACACAAGACTATCTGCCCATTCTTCATATGATTCCTAACTTGTACTATCATCAGAAGATAAATTGTCTCACAACAAAGAGTTATACCACCCATATCATAATAACTATTGGTATAATTATAAAGAGTTCTCAAAGCAAAAACAAAAATTCTAAGCATGAATGCATTTTTATAGATACTGGAAATTTGCTACAGTTGCTCATGTCATCCCCATGATCTACCATAGTCTCCATGGAGACAATGGCCATAATCACAAACGTCAAAACTAATTAACTCATAGATCTGAGAACCTTCCCCTTTGGCTGTGTTCACATAACAAATAAACCTAATCTCAGGCTAAAAAAAATGCCATTGCTAAATTCACAAAACGTGCAGCAACTCCAATAAACTGTATTGTCACTTACCATCATGGCTTGGTTCCTATCACATGCTGGACTGCAGTCTATCAAAGCCCACTTTAGCTTAGTCAAGTGTTTTATGAAGGTCAGGTGTTTGCGTGAAGTCACCATTTAGAAAGCACAAGTTCCTTTTTAAAAAAATGAGCCATCCATGCTTAATTGTCAAACAGGCAATTTAAGACAGGAATCTCTTCTGCAGAGGACTCAATTCCTAACATATGTTTATACTTAGATATGAAGCATGGTTAGGATGAAGAAATCTAGGATTCTTGCTCATTGGAATGCAACTTGCTCAATCATTCCCAATAAGTCCATGGCAGCTACAGAAATTAGAAAATTCTTGCTTCTCGGTGAGTCATGACAGGGCAACCTTTGAGTCTCTGTGAAGCTTATAGAAGTTGCTTATTTTTCACCTTGACTGGGTAAATGATAATGGTCTAAATTTGCTGAATAAAACTAATGGCTATAATTCCACAAAATCATTTCCATAATGTGGAGCGTTACATGTTAGAATGGAACAGTTTTTCTGTCAAAACATAATTGCCCTTTATTTGGGAGTGGTAAGAACCAACTTGAAAAGTGTGACCTAAGAGCAATGGCTCAGGGCTGGAACTAATCAGAATCCAGATGGACTGCTATTTAGTGACATAAACCTGCTGGAATATAAGTGAACATTTGATCACTTCTAGTTTAGGTAAGGCTTCAGTCAGTGCCACCATTAAGCAAAGAATGAAAATCACAAATGGCGGGCTTTTCATCCAAGAGCTGAAACGTAATATACTTTAAAGTTCTTACTAGAAAAAACATTTCCCTTAGAGTATAATTTGAAGAGTATAATTTTAAGAAAATTAAAAATAGGTTGTGGAGAGACCTGGACACTCATGTTCACTTAGATTGCAATTATATAGAGATTGGCTTCTATGTTTAACAGTGCTCTTTCCACCTATGATCGTGATAAGAATTAATTCTGAAATTCTTAAATCCAGTGAGGTAAAAAAGGGCTCTGGGAGGATTAAATCAGAATAATATGAGGAATTAAGGAATTAATTAGGAATTCTTTAGTGAGATCCAGCATGGATACTTGTGAGTCTGTGTGTCTATGTTTGTGTTTGTGTGCAAATTTCCAAAGTACACCCCCCCCCCCCACACACACACACACTTACCTCTGGTCTTTCCCAAACAATAAAAGAGAATGTCCATTACTACTTTTCAATTATAATCTCTGACATTCTTTGCTTTTCTTCTAAAATGTTCACCTTTATAATAATACAAAAGACAAATAAAAACTTTGAGCACTTGAAAAGAGTTTGGCAACTGTTTATTGAATATAACAAACACTCAGACATATTAATTCCAAACTCTGATTATCAATTATTTTATTTTTTAAGTTACTACATGAATGTTTCACTGAATTTTACTGTTTATTGCTCTTTCTTGGTTACTCTGTTGTACTTGCTACCTCTTTTATGACAAGAAGATAAGGCTATGTAAAATTCAAGGTTATTATGAGTTCCAGGTAAAATAAGTAAGGAAATAGTAATCATATCTGCATGAGAATTGCCTTAACACTTGTTACGTAATCAGAACTGCTTCATGACAGGAACCAAAGCTGCTGATGGAGATATGGAGATATGATTTCTTAGTATATTTGGTTTTTTTCCCTTCCACATAGACAAGTATTTATTCATTAAAACATTTTCCAACTTTTCTGTCAAATTACTCATAAGGAGGAACTTGATATTGCTTTTAAAACAATGGAATAGCCATTGAACATAGAATTCAAAAGCCAAAAAGATTAGCAATCATTTAACCCAGCCAAAAGCTTGATTTTATTATTATAATTATTTTTAAAATGCCCCTGCTGCTTGGTCCAAATATAACACAGCATTTCTTCTGTCAGTCACAAGAGGTCAGTGTAAGTATTCTCTTTCTAAGGTCTCCTTAAGCAAATCTTTGTAGGTTCCAAATGTTTGAGTAGAAAAATGATTGGTAATGTTAGTCTTATCTTTTTATAGACCAGTAGGAAAATTAAGAGAATTATGATGTAAACTTTCCAAAAGTACATCAGAACAAAGGTGAAAAATGATTTAATTCTAATGGAAAGAGATTTAAATAATTATGAAAAATGCAATCAGTGTAGACTCAGCAACATCTGGCAACTTTATTCTTTCATCAAAAAATAATAACATCATATTTCTGTAATTTGAAAATGCTTTTGCAATTCATTGATAAGACAGCAGAACTATTTTTTATATACCCAGGCCACTGTTTCAGTTAGAAGATCTATACGGGAGGGAGGGAGGGAGGGAGGGTGGAAGGAAGGAAGGAAGGAAGGAAGGAAGGAAGGAAGGAAGGAAGGAAGGAAGGAAGGAAGGAAGGAAGGAAGGAAGGAAGGAAGATTTATGAATAAACATTACAACCTGTCTTTACTTGCCAATTGCTTTCTATGGGTTCTCTGGTCAGTCTGCTTAGAGTAGGGAAGGAGTAGGGAAGGTGTTAAAAGCCATCAGATTTAATATGGGCCTCTGTCCTCTGTCCCTTAGAGGTCTGAACATTTTATCAATCCGTATTGAGCTCATCTATCTGGATCACTAATTGTATCTTTTTCAATCAGCAACTAGAGCCAGTTTGAGATAGTGGTTAAGGCATTGAGCTAGAAACTGGGAGACTTCAATTTGCATGACTAGCAATGCTTTTTTGATGTGATCAAAAATATTTAACTCGCTTCATTTATTCACTTCTTTATTTTTAAATCTGAGCTACTATTATTCCAGAGAGCCACTCTGATGTAATGATTAAGGTCTAAGGATAGAAATTGGAAGGCTAGGAGTTCTAGTCCTGCCTTGTGCACAAAGCCAACTGGGTGACCTTGGGTCAGTCAATTCCTCTCTCCTTCCTAAGAAGGAAGCAATGACAAAACATTTCTGAATAATTTTGCCAAGAAAACTACAGGGACTTATGCAGGCAGGCTCTTGAAAATTGGACATGACTAAATAGAAGAAAAAATCAGCACCTACTACAACAAATGTAGAGGCCAATGGACTTGAAGAACATGTTAGAGTTATTTTTATTTCTTTAAAGTATGGTAGGAAAAACATGCATAATATTTTTTTTCCTCGCTGAGATCTTTTCTTTGTTTTTTTATTTATAACGATTTTAATACCACCCATACTAAAGAAGCTGACTAGCCGTTCTTTATCATAAATTGGAAGGGATCTTGGATAAAGGAGCCCCATAGAGTTGTGCCCAATATCCAGAAACTGCTTCCTTCCACCATGAATCTTAACTTTGACCTTCAGCACTATATTTACCACACAAAGGCTTAAAACAAAAAAAAAAGGACAAGATTGAAATGATATGTTAGTTCAAGTGTGGGACCTAGAATAACCCAAGGAAATATTTAACTTGTTTTGTTTTTCTTTTGACTGGTTGACATCTTGAAGCAAAATGTCAAATGCTTTGGATTCTCCCTTAAATTTTTTAAAAAGTGCACTAAAGCTTAGAGAACTACAGTTCACCCCCACCTATCCGCCCTTCCCAAAATAAAAAATAAATAAAATTTCCTGCCTCTTCTTTAGAAACCATTATGTATGAAATATTCCAACTTACAATTCATCATCTTTTCAAATGGTTATTAATTTTAGTACATTCAGGGCAAATAGATGTGACATTTGATACCTGATATTCTGAGCGTTCCCTCAAGATGTGGTTATGTTGCCAGGGTGCCAGGGACTTGTTGACGGGGCTGTTTTTATCCTCTCCTCTACTATGGTTTGTATTTTTGTCTTTATAATATTTATTACTGTGTTTTTTCAGATTCTTACCTGTTCTTTTTATATTGGCTGCTGTATCTATCCTTGGGTGCTGCCCAGAATTGCTTTTCGGTGAAATGGGCAGCTGTATAAATTTGATAGACAAATAAATAAATAAATAAAACATTTAAAGGGCCAATAGATTTATGTTGAAGGGCTCATGAAACAAATTTAGCTTTGACAGCCAACCAAACCTGAACAATATGAGTTTCATTAAAATAAGAATCTTTTGCTTGGTAAATATCTAGTCCACCAGCCCCCTCAGCTCACCACCCCCAGCAGGACACCGAACCAGCTAAATCCTTTTTCGGTGCATTTGAATAGCCCACAATCTGCCCTCTCCACATTTTGCCATTCAAATTAACGTCCATTACAATGGAAAGAAAATAACCCTGAAAACAACTAATTTCCAAGTGTAAAAGCTTCATCAGAAAACAACTTTTGCATGTAAATTAGGCCTCCACCTTCTGGTCTTGTTTAAGGATGACTTGGAAGCTGGTTTAAACATCCAACCCCCATCACACATGGTTTTAAGCTCAGGAAAAAAAATTAAAAGATGAGGAAAAATATAAAGGTGAGGAAAGAATAAGGGGCGAGTCCAACAGGGTCCCTGCAACAATTCTTTTCATGAAGCTTCAGAAGGACAGACAATAATCTTTCACACATTTTTTGAGCCCAATTAGGATGAGGAGCTGAACAAAGGAACTCACTGGAAGCCACCTTTTTAATTGACAGCCACTCCTGGAATTAAAAGATACCTTCAGAGGTGTAGAGGAGGTATATTTAGAAGTACAGGAGCTCTTCACCACATTCTCTATAATCCCTTCTCCCTTCAGAGAGTATAAAAGAGTGAAATAAGCTTTTTCTCAGCCTTCCCGGTTTTAAGCTGTCAGAAATGAACCCTTCCCATCATCTCACTCAATTCTCTTAGTGGTCTTTCAGACAGATATGTCAGGAGTGTGTTAAAAAAATTTTAATAAAAAAAAAGCTAAAATGGTGGGTGCAACTGCACAATACACATTTTTTTAAAAGGAGTGGGACTTTGGTCATGCAGCAAAACCCATTCTTCTCGACTCTTTTGACACTGCCACCCGCTTTGTGGACACCCCTGTGTGTCAAACCGTCTTTGCATTATAATTTTATAAGCTTTACTTTTCCATATTGAATAATAGGGAAAGATCAATAGTCAAGGATAACAGCTAATTACATCAGTGTATCAAAGAGGCAGATTGTTTTAAATTCATTAAAATTTAAATTCATTAAATTCATTTTTTTTTAAAAAAAGGATAAAAACAAAAAAGATCTCAAGCTGAGTTGGAAACCTGGTGATGTAGTTTTTTTGTTCCTGACTTCAGTCAGGTTCTTTTTAATTCCTAGTGCAGACTTCATCCTTGAGATTTTCTTATGATCTCATAATCATGTCCTGTTTAGCTACATGCTACTACCAGAGCTGAACTAAACCTGGGTAGTCAACATCAGCTGGAAGACAAATCACTCAGGAACAGTAATATTGGAAAATTGCATTGGGAGATCTGGATGTCTGTTCAACATGACTCCAGTCAATTACTTTTTGGTGTGTATGTGCCTTCATTATCAGTACTGACTCCTGAAGACTGCCTGGACTAGACCCTGCAGTTTTGTTTTGTTTTTTTTAAGTGTTTTGCCTTTTCTTTTTTCCTAGGACTGAAAGAGAGTAACTGGCCCAAGACCACCAAACTGCTTTCTTGCCTAAAGCAGGACTAGAACTCACACTCTCCTGGTTATTTTTAAGCTAATATGTGCCTGACCATTACTTCAGTATGGTGATTTGTACCTCATATTGCCTCTGTAATATACATAACAGCCCCAGGTCCTAGGTCAATTCTCGGTTTTTGACCTCAGGGGGAGATATAACAATGGGGTAGAATTTGATCTCAGAACTAGCTAAGCCAATGCTTTTCAACCTTGGCAAAGTTAAGATGTGTGGACTTTAGCTCCCGGAATTCCATTTCCCAAGGTTGAAAAACACTGGCTTATTTAATAATCGGTTTGAAACACTTATGGATGACCTTGGAAACATTTAAGGCAATAAGAATTGTGTTTGGCAGCCACCTCACAGTATAAAAAACAAAATCGGTAGCTTCATGGAAACCTGATCCAGCCTGTCTTGCAACTTTCTCTTCAACTCAGATGTTTATGGTGCTAATTCAATAAGAGACTGGATGACAAGGAATGAACGAGTGATGAGAAACATGGAAAATTAACACATTACAGGAAACAGAAAGATTCAAATGCTTACGGCAACATGCTATTTTTAATACTAACTTGCAGCTTCCAGGCATTTGGAGGTATATCAAAAAGAAGATTGAAATTTTGATGTAAGATCTGCATCGTTCTTGGGAAATATGGTATTCTGGGAAAAATAACAAGCTTAACTCAAGATCATTCTTGTTCTAGGAGTTAGATCCATTTCAAAAATAATTTTAAAATAAGAATGGGAAGGACAATCGAGCCATTTTCCAGTTAGCTATGATTACACTGTCTCATGATCCACAACTACAAACAATGCTACTTGTTTTGGACTCTATATAGCACAAATCCCACCTTTAGATCCTCTTAAATATGAATATTTGTTCCCAATTTACAGTCATTATTGTGGCTGCCAGAAAAGCAAGATGAAGTGGCAAAGAATTTACAGTTCATGGTGAAGGAGAGGAAGTGATGAAGGAAATGAGCTGTGCACATATTTTGAAATTTTGCTAAAAAATTATCATACTGTCTCATCCCAAAATACTTTTTTTCTAACCTTGTCTTCAGAACTAGTAATACGGTTCTACATTATTCTAGCACAGTGTTTCTCAACCTTGGCAACTTTAAGATGTGTGGACTTCAACTCCCAGGATTCACCAGCAAGCATGGTGAATTCTGGGAGTTGAAATCCACACATAGGGTATGATCATAGGGTTTTTTTTTTTTAAGGCATGGAGCTTTATATGGAAAATAACTATTTCCTGGAAAACTCAGGAACCGTGAAATCTTACATGAATAAAAGTAAAGCATATGATCTCTGGCTTCTGTACTGAATGTCTATCTATTTTTCCTTGCTGTTCAAATTTTAAATGTGGTGGTTTACAAAATGGTGGTGTGCTCTTGTATTTCTTCCTCTCTCTGAAGTTGAAAGTATGCCATGTTGATGTCCAGCTACAGAAATCAATTGGATGAGGAGTAACCAGTGGAACCAAGAGGAAATGTGGAAGTTTCCTTTTGTTCTGGGGGTTTCAGGAATACAATAAAGAGAAAGAGAACTATAGATAACAGGAACAATTGACTTAGTTGATTTTATAGTGTGGAACAGGTTTTTTTTTAAGTAGGCAACTTTTTAGTGCGTTTTGTACCATATCTGGGTTCCAGCAACCCAGATAACAAATAGATGGCTGGATTAGATGCATTCCCTTACTAAGTATTAAAATAATATAGAATAGAATAGAATAGAATAGAATAGAATAGAATAGAATAGAATAGAATAGAATAGAATAGAATAGAATAGAATAGAATAGAATAGAATAGAATGGAATAGAATAGAATAGAATAGCTGTAAGGGACCTTGGAGGTCTTCTAGTCCAACCCCCTGCTCGGGCAGCAAACTCTATGCTATTTCAGACAAGTGGCTGTCTAGTCTCTTCTTAAAAACCTCCAGTGATAAAGCATTGAATATGAAAATATTCAATGAAATATTAAAAAATATTAATAAGATGTAAATATTGCTAAAGACTTTGCATGTAGTTTATATATTATATTACTGTTAAACATCCAGCTCAAGAATTCATCAAGAATTGTCATGTTTCTAATAATAATAGATCGTCGATTAATATTTGAAATGTGCATTCAGAAAAATTAAAATCAACAGGGCAATTTCATTGAATGTAGAAAAAGGTCTCTGATAGTGCAATGAAAGTTTTGAGCCATGTTTCGCCTAAATACGGATTTCCTCCCATTTTTATTAAGTGGAAGAATAAGTCTGCTCTGGTCTCTTCAAGAGAGTCATTTCCAATGGTATTATCTTCTCATCTGTCAAATATTTCATGGAATTAATCTGATTTCTAATTTAGTTTTGGAAGTACTGTTCTTATTTAAATGTACAGAGGACATTGTCTTAACAATGGATGAAATTGATGCAAATTGTTATTGTGAGTCCATGATACCTTACTAATGGTTATGCGCTTTCTATATCATGTAGTTCCTATTAATTCAAATTTTCTATTTAAACTTGTTTTAAAGGGCTTTCAATTATTCAATTTATTCCAAGCAACCATTTTTGGATAGAGATAAATGATTGACAGATGATAGATAATACATAGATATCTGATTTAAAAAATGATACAAATAGATGGTTCAAAATCCCATTAAATTTGTGGGGGAAGACAAGTGCTACAAAAATGGGGGGGGGGGAGAAATCAACTTATATTTGCCTAAATGCATTCTTACCCTAGTATACTATAATTACCTTTAAGATTATATTAACCTTATTTTCCCATGGGCAGAAAACCCCTAAAAAATTTTATACTTAAATTATGGCTACCATATAATGTTTCAGGGGGGTTTACCTTCCTTGATTTGCAACTTTAAACACTGTGCATATATTTTTACATTACATACAGTCATGTGATTGGTTAAAACAAATCCATTACATGCATAATTAGAGAGTTACTACAGATAGTTCTCAACTTACAACCACAATTTAACCCAAAATTTATGTTATTATGCGAGGCAGTAGTTAAGTGAATTTTGCCCAATTTCTTGCCACAGTTGTTATGTGAATCAATGCAGTTATTAAGTTATCACGGTTGTTAAGTGAATCGGGCTTGCTCGTTGATTTTGATTGTCAGAAGATTGCGAAAGGTGATCACATGTCCCCAGAGACACTGCAACCATCATAAATATGAGTAAGTTGCCAAGCATCTGAATTTTGATCACATGACCATGGAAATGCTTCAATGATCGCAAGCATAAAAAAACAATTATAAGTCACTTTTTTCGGTGCCGTTGTATTTTTTTTAATATATTTTATTGATTTTTTTTTAGAATAATAATCTTTAGTACTTAGTAAACAACATGTTGTCTGGTTCACATATTTAATATCAGTCAATAATAATTAGTTTCTGTACTTTCATAATCAACCTATTAACTAGAAATACCTTTCCTTGGTCCTCTCTTCTTCCAATAATGTTCTCCTTTTACCAACATTAAGCAAATCTAGTTCTTAACACTATCGATACATACAAATTTAAATATAAACATTTTTCTAATATTTAACAATAACATCAATATGTAATGTCTTCTAATCAGCTTATTTTACAGTTGCATTTGCAAAAAAAAATCATCTTATGTAAATCCCTAGAGCAGGGGTGGGCAACCTCGGCTCTTTTATGACTCATGGACTTCAACTCCCAGAATTCCTGAGCCAGCATAGCTCAGGAATTCTAGGAGTTGAAGTCCATGAGTCATAAAAGAGCCGAGGTTGCCTACCCCTGCCCTAGAGGTCCTGTTTTCAGAACTCTTATTTAAGCTTAGTTTCCCCTCAGTAATCAAGACATTTCTTATCAGTTATAGTTTTCTCAGAATTGATTATATTTCAATATCCGAAATATTACATACATTTAAATCATCCCAATATTTTTATATTTCTCGTATCATAAAGAAAAGCTTTAGTGACTGTAATTTCTAACCATTACTAAATGAAGTCGAGGATTGTAAGTCGAGGATTGCCTGCCTGTCGTGTCATGGCAAGAAGGATGGGGGACTATATTGTTAGCCACACTTCCATCGTTATATCCTGCATTAGAGGCTACAAGGCACATTTGGAAAACTCCCCGACTGATGTATAATTTTGATTCTTTTTTTTTTATTAAAGAGTTTTACAAAAACAAAATTTTACAATATATCCCCAAATCCCTCCCACCCCAAACCCACCCACTTCCCCCCCCCACTTCCCAGAGCTAAATACAGGATTATAGTTACAATAATCATATTCTAAATAAAAATTATGCATAATATACAATTAACCAAATTCATAATGCGCTTTAACTCTCTTTTAACATAACTACAAACAACGTACCAATAACAATATCCCACTAAAATCTACTCATAAGCTAAATGATACTTTTTAGTCCCATATTTGTTTTGAATATAATTTATCCATCTCCTCCAAACTGAAATATATCTTTCCTGTGAATGATCCTTTAGATAAGCAGAAATCTTAGACATTTCTGCAAGATTCGAAACTTTAAACACCCATTCTTCTACAGTGGGCAAACTATCCTTCTTCCAATATTGTCCCACCAGTAACCTTGCTGCTGTTATCATGTTCAACATCAAATTAGTTTCTTTAATATCACAATCTACAACAATGCCCAATAAAAACAATTGCGGGGAAAACTTTATCTTTCTCTTAAAAATCTTTTGAATGTTCCACCAAATTTTAATCCAAAAAGCTTTTATATCTCTACAAGTCCATCACATGTGAAAATAAGTAGCTTCTAAACTGTCATGGCAAGAAGGATGGGGGACTATATTGTTAGCCACACTTCCATCGTTATATCCTGCATTAGAGGCTACAAGGCACATTTGGAAAACTCCCGGACTGATGTATAATTTTGATTCTTATTCACACAATAAACTTACCCTCTGGGAGAAACCCAGTTTGAAAATAAAAGGAGTTGGTTTGGGGGATTTAAGGTGCAATTGGGAATAAATGTGCTAGACTCGCCTTATTGCTCATCAAATTTTTAACCGTTTGAATTATTGAAAAAGGAAGCTGGGCTCTTTGAAACTTTACGCTGACAGTATATTCAGTTAAAACATCTACAGGTAGTCGTCAGCTTACAGTATTTCATTTAGTAACCATTTAAAGAGCCTTGGTGGAGCAGTGGGCTAATGCCTCCTTAAGTAACACCAGCTGCCTGCAATTATTGCAGGTTCGAGTCCCACCAGGCTCAAGGTTGACTCAGCCTTCCATCCTTCCGAGGTAGGTAAAATGAGGACCCAGATTGTTGGGGGCAATTACGCTGACTTTGTAATAATGCCGCTTGGGGGGTGTGTGTGAAAGCCCTAATAAGCAGGTATATACATAGAATGAAGGCTACTGCTAAGCTTGTAAGCCGCCCTAAGTCTTCGGAGAAGGGCGGGATATAAATGGAATAAAAATAAATAAAAATAAATAAATGGCACTGGAAAAAGTGACTAAGAGCAATTTTCACACTTACAATTCTTGCAGCATCCCTAGGGCCACAACCACGTGACTGGAATTTGGAAGCTTGGCAGTATTTATGATGGTTGCAGTGACAAGCAAAAGCAATGGAGAAATCAGCTCACTTAACAACCATGTTACTAACTAAACAACTGTAGTGATTCACTTAACAATGTGTGGCAAGAAAGGTTATAAAATGAAACAAAATTCACTTAACAACTGTCTTCTTTAGCAATGGAAATTTTGGCGTAGTTGTGGTTGTCAGTCAAGGATTACCTGTATTGATTTCACAATTTGGCCTTCAATGCATTTACAGCATATAAAACCTTTTAATTACTGTCAGTATTGGAACATGCTTCAGATAACCCTAGACCTACAACATTTGTTTTATGCACAATTAAAAAGTATCACTAAGATAGATATTAACAAAATGCATGTGATCTGGATCAAAGAGTTGGGATATCCAAATTAATCATATTGCTAAGGTAAGGATGTTAAAAATATTAAATATGCTTCTTGTATTCTTAAAATGATACTAATTGAACAAAAAAAATTCACATTTACTAGGCATTCCAGATAATGCATTAAAAAGGCTGGTGATTAACAGTTAGACAGTTAGAACAATTAATCAGTAGAACAACCTGCCTCCAAAAGCTGTGAATGCTCCAAAACTGGAAGTTTTTAAGAAGAGACTGGACAGCCATTTCCTGCCTGAGCAGGGGGTTGGACTAGATGACCTCCAAGGTCCCTTCCAACTCTATAATATAAAACTTTGATTCATAAAACATGAAACTCAGTCAACTGAACACTCAAATTGACTGGCACTAGTGGTTGACACGGGTTGCTGCCAGCATCCTAGGTATCAACCAGGTATCTCCTTAAAATGTAAGATGTTCCGAGTAGCACAGTTTTTTGTAGCTTTGCTGGAGTTATTGCAGGAAGCTGCAATTTCTTGATGTATTTTGCAAAGTTTTTGGACATAGTTCCCAGTGCCCCGATGACAATGGGTATCACTGTTACACGTTTCATCCATAATCGCGCAGTTTCGATGGCTGGGTCGCGGTATTTCATAATTTTCCCCAGTTCTTTTTCTCCGACTCTGGCATCTCCTGGTACAGCAATATCATTCAACTGTATGCTTCGGTTCTCTATTACTGTGCTATCTGGCGTGCTGTGTTCCAAATGTCCCTTCCAACTCTATTATTATTATTGTTGTTGTTGATGATGATGATGATGTAAAAAGGGTATGGAGAGAACACTTCTTCATATAAAATGGGGGCCATTTTGATCTGATATTAATGTTTGTTAATATGATATTTTTAAGTGCCTTCAAGTTAGCCTTGATTCCAGGCAATTTGTTGGACAAATCCCTGCAATTTTCTTGGCAAAATTTCAGAAGTGGTTGGCTATTGTCTCCTTTCTTGGCCTGAGAAAGAGTGATTGGCCCAAGGTCACCTAGCTGGCTTTCATGCTTAAAGCAGAAGTAGAACTCGTGTTCTCCTGGTTTCTAGTCTGATGCCTTAACCATCACACAAACTAGCTCTCTTTAATATGATATTAGAAATATTAATATACTTTACAGTGCAAATGTACTTTTGAACTACAATATATAGCAAAACCCTGGACCTTATCATTCTATCAACAATTTATTGAGCAAGGAGACAGAAAAATATCACTTTTAATGTAGGAAAGACAGTGCAATCCAGGTTTAACACTATTGGATTACTAGCATGTATTTCCCTTTTATGAGCTGGCTAGTTTCTATCTGTTCATAGGTAGAAAGATTTTTCCCTTCTTTTCCCTTCCGTCTTTTTGTACATTAAAAAAAAGTCTCATTTCATTTTATTCAAGAGGCTCTCCTTCCCAACCTATGAACAGGTAGAAATTATTACATAGAGAAAGAGATTAGCTTCATTTCCCAGCCACAATATCCTTATCTAGTTCAGAAGGATGAGTAGGATATATTTTAATTATAAGCTTTACAAAATCTGGGTGTTCCCATGAGAACCTGGATGTAAAAGAGAAGGTAAATTTTTGGGTGTGAAGTGTCTCAATGTAATCTCCTTAATCTTCCTTTTTGTTGATTGCATAGCCTCCATATTCCTTCTGTGCAGTTCTATTTCTTCCTGTCTGCTGAATTGCTATATGTTTGTTCGTATTTCTTTGGGTCTTCTTCTATATGGGTCCACTCATCATTAAGCCATATCTGTTCATAGTTTTTCAACAGAAGATCAAATGGAAACTTTAGCCCAAATCTCCTTTGCCTTGTATTGATTAGGAAAAGTAGCAATTCGTTCTTTTAGGAATCATGGAGTAAATGATACTATGATGAGATCCAGGTGTACTTTTAGACCAGATCACATTTCTGCATTTTCACCTTCAGGTTTATCTCTGGAAACCCCCATGAATGGTATTCATGGGGATTTCCAGGCTCATTTTTAAAAAAAACAACATATCCAAATGGTATTACTATTCAAAATCATGCCCTCTTGTATCCTGTAACTAAGACGATGAATTGTTTTAGAACAATTAAATGATACATCCTTCTGTAATAGGAATGCATTATCCATGGCTAATTCAATAGCAAACCATATTTCTAAATGTTTTCCATCAAGCCTCAAATCCCATCTCACCTTTCAATCAAAGAACACAAGTCAAAACTAATATATTTTCTCATCCCTCTCATTCTTCACATTGATCTTGATAGTACAAAGAGGACACATGTGCTAACATAAATGGGATCTGCTACAAAATTCTCATCATCTTACAGGAATGATACTAGTCAGAAGACCAGTCAAATATGCCTCCTTCCAAGATATCATAAGCTATAAGAATAGTGCCAACCTCTTATTTTATGTTTATCATTGTTTTCATCAAATCTTTTGTGAACCACCAGCTCAGCATGACATTTTTGACCTTTTTAATGTAATCTATGGTGACAGAAGTCAAGCTTATATAACAAGGAATATTAAAAACACATTTATGTCTCATAAGTCAGCAAATATTATATTTATATAAGTCAATGTGTGAATCAAATTTTATTATCAATAATAATTGCTAGCCTCTGAGTTAGAACAGACTCAGACAACCAAATTCTACCATTCCCCAATGTTTACTTTTCCAGATAATGTTCCATATAGTATTTAGAGGGGCCTGACTCATAACGTGGAATGCTTTTGTTGGAAGAATTATCTTCTTAGGTTATATATATATATATATATATATATATATATATATATATATATATATATGGATCTTTGGTTATTCAGGTTTTTCCCCGCGTAGAACTAAAGTTGTAGGGGCGACGTTTCGACGGAATCCCATCATATATATATGTTTTCTGAGGTTTTCGCGGGTGTTCGTATGTGGATCTTTGGTTATTCGGGTTTTTCCCCGCGTAGAACTAAAGGTGTAGGGGCGACGTTTCGACGGAATCCCATCCGTCATCATCAGGCTGGTGGCTTCTGCTTCCTTCTTCTGGGAGAAGCATGTGGCTGTTTGTTCCTCTTTTTTAAACTGCCAGAGGGGGTGTGTTCTGTGGGTGGAGGTGTGCTCTCATTGGGTGGGAGTTTAAGTGTGTTCTGATTGGGTGGGAGTGTGTTTTGAATGGTGGGTGTGTTCTGATTGGGTGGAGGTGTGTTTTGAGTGGATGGGCTGGTCTCAGCTGCCAGCCTTAGACCTGAGCTGGTGAGTTGTGCTGCTTTTGTTTGGCTTCGTGTTTGTGGTGGTGCCATGTTTTTATAGTGGGTGTCAGTTTGCTTATTGTGTGGTTTGGAGGGGTTTAAAGTGGCTGATGTTGCAGCTGTAGTTAGGTTTCTGTTTTGTGGTTGTGCCTCGTTATCATTGTGGGTTCGGATTTGCTTTTTGAATGGTTGTGTGGTGGTGATGTCATGTGGTGTTATCATGAGTTTGGGTCTGGTATCATTCTTGGTGGTTGGGACTCGTCTGTCAATCAAGGCGGGTTTCCAAATGGGAGGAGGGCTTTGCCATTTTCTTGTTCTCTGTCTTGGGTTTTTGTGGGTGTCTCTCTTCGGATTAAGTTGGTAATCATGTTTCTTTGGAATCCATTGGCTGTTAGTACATTAGTGAGAGTGTGTAGTTCGGTTTTTTGGTGTTGTTCGTCAGCTAGGTGTTTTGTTCTGGAGATGAGTGTCTTGGCTACGGAGTTGATCTGTGCTGGGTGGTGGTGTGAGAGTGCGTTCAGATAGCGGTTTGTGTGTGTTTTTTTATGGTAGATAGTGTGTCCTAGGGAGCCGTTGGATTTCTTGTAGACTAAGACATCAAGGAAGGGAAGTTGATTGTTAGCTTCTGTTTCCATGGTGAATTGTGTTTTGGGGTGTAGGCTATTGAGGTGTGTGAGGAAGTCATCCAGTTTTTCTTTGCCGTGTGGCCAGATTACGAAGGTGTCATCTACGTATCTGAGCCAGAGTTTGGGTTTGTGGTATCTGAACCGCTATCTGAACGCACTCTCACACCACCACCCAGCACAGATCAACTCCGTAGCCAAGACACTCATCTCCAGAACAAAACACCTAGCTGACGAACAACACCAAAAAACCGAACTACACACTCTCACTAATGTACTAACAGCCAATGGATTCCAAAGAAACACGATTACCAACTTAATCCGAAGAGACACCCACAAAAACCCAAGACAGAGAACAAGAAAATGGCAAAGCCCTCCTCCCATACTTAAAAGGGACCACAGACAGAATCAGCAAGGTCCTCCAAAAACACAACATCAAAACAGCATTCTACACAGACAGAAAAATATCCACCATCCTAAGAAACCCCAAGGACATAATTGGCTTAGAAAACCAAGGAGTATACGAAATCCCATGCACCACCTGCCCCACCACATACATCGGACAGACCAACAGAAGAATAAGTGCACGCATTGAAGAGCACAAAAACTCACTTAGAAAGGGAGAACAAACTTCATCCCTGGTCCAACACTTTGAAGCCACGGGACATGAAATTGATTTAAAAAAAACCAAAACTATCGCCAAAATTGAACATTTTAACAACAGAATAATCAGAAAAGCCATTGAGATAGAAAAACGCCCCCACAGCATAAACAAACAAGATGATACCTCTCGCCTACCAACCATTTGGAAACCCGCCTTGATTGACAGACGAGTCCCAACCACCAAGAATGATACCAGACCCAAACTCATGATAACACCACATGACATCACCACCACACAACCATTCAAAAAGCAAATCCGAACCCACAATGATAACGAGGCACAACCACAAAACAGAAACCTAACTACAGCTGTAACATCAGCCACTTTAAACCCCTCCAAACCACACAATAAGCAAACTGACACCCACTATAAAAACATGGCACCACCACAAACACGAAGCCAAACAAAAGCAGCACAACTCACCAGCTCAGGTCTAAGGCTGGCAGCTGAGACCAGCCCATCCACTCAAAACACACCTCCACCTAATCAGAACACACCCACCATTCAAAACACACTCCCACCCAATCAGAACACACTTAAACTCCCACCCAATCAGAGCACACCTCCACCCACAGAACACACCCCCTCTGGCAGTTTAAAAAAGAGGAACAAACAACCACATGCTTCTCCCAGAAGAAGGAAGCAGAAGCCACCAGCCTGATGATGACGGATGGGATTCCGTCGAAACGTCGCCCCTACACCTTTAGTTCTACGCGGGGAAAAACCCGAATAACCAAAGATCCATATATATATATATATATATATATATATATATATATATATATATATATATATATGTATATGTATATGTATATGTATATGTATATGTATATGTATATGTATATGTATATGTATATGTATATGTATATGTATATGTATATGTATATGTATATGTATATGTATATGTATATGTATATGTATATGTATATGTATATATATATATATATATATATATGTATATATATGTATATATATATATATATATATATATATATATATATATATATATATATATATATATATATATATATATATATATATATATATATATATATATATATATATATATATATATATATATATATATATATATATATATATATATATATATATATATATATATATATATATATATATATATATATATATATATATATATATATATATATATATATATATATATATATATATATATTTCAAATGTTAACTATTTAGATTACCTTGCTAGGCCCCAAACATGGGGCAAATCTTTATTTCCTGTTTTCAGCCTATCTTGAAGGCTATCAAACAGGCAGTAGTCACACCGGACAATTCATATATTTGTGTAAATTACTAACAAAGAATTAAAGGGAAACTGAGATGCATTTCTGACTCCTTAGTCGTCATCAGTCAGCTATACCCTTCTGAGATTCGAACCTGGGCTGATTGTATATTAGGCAGTGTTATTTGCCTCTGAGCCACAAGGTCCCTCTCGCTCTGTTAGCTTTTTTCTGCAAGGGAAGATATGTTTCAAATGTTAACTATTTAGATTACCTTGCTAGGCCCCAAACATGGGGCAAATCTTTATTTCCTGTTTTCAGCCTATCTTGAAGGCTATCAAACAGGCAGTAGTCACACCTGTTCTGTACCAGCCTGCTACCGGCCTTGCAGAAAGGCAACCCCTGTACAAACGGCAGAGGCTGGAAAGCGTCTGAGGCTGGAAAACGTCTGCCAAGTTTATTACACAAACAAACAACAAAACATGAAACAAGATACCGGAGCTTTGATCCTCAAACGGAGCGGTTGCTTTCAGCAACCAGCCCTTCCCCAAACACTCCCTTTATTAGAGTTCAGGGCGTGGCCTCCCTGTGCCTCCTTCCGAGAAGTCCCACAGCCTTTCTCTGCTTGCTCCTGCTTGACTGCCTCCTGCGTCGGGCGTCCTTGAACAGGGCCAGCTGTGGGTCATCATCATCCGCACTGTCGGGCTCGCGCAGCTGAGTCTCCACCAAGTAAGAGGGCCCTGGCTGGGGGCTCTGCGAAGCCTCCAAGCCATCATCAGCAAGTTCGTCTTCAACACCCTCCTCCTCCCCCTCGTCTGAGTCATCCGAGTCATCCGACCCGGCTGCCGGACCCACAGGCTGACCCTGAATCACAACACTATCCCGCACCGCAGGGCCCTTCCCCCGGGGCTGCCGATCCAGATGCGGTCGGGATGGGAATTGTTCGTGAAAAGCAGTCACCAACGCAGGGGCATGAACGGCGGTCGCGTCTTCCCAGGTGAAGTCCTCCGGCCCGTAACCTTTCCACTCGATCAGGTACTGGAAACTACCTTTCAGCCAACGGGAATCCCTGATGCTGGCGACCTCGTACTCGGGGGTGCTGCCTCCATCACGAGGTCCTGATGGGGGAGGTTCCGCTTGGCGGAGTGGACAAGCCGGTTGCTCGGGGACCAACAGAGACCGATGGAAGACTGGGTGCACGCGCAGGGAACGTGGCAGAGTTAAGCGATAGGCGACCGGATTGATGACAGCCTCGACTGGGAACGGTCCTAAATATCGGTGATCTAACTTCCTCACCGGCCGTGTGGACGGTAAGTTCCTGGTGGACAGCCAGACCCGATCCCCCACCGATAGTGGAGGCGTATCCCGTCTTGACCGATCAGCAAACCTTTTGTAATCGGCCTTGGCCTTCTCCAATTGCCGTCGCACCAATCGATGGATCGCCTGTAACTCTGCCAAGAAGTCGTTCGCTGCCGGCTCCGGTGAGTCCACGGGAGAAAGGGGGAAAAACCGGGGGTGATAACCCACATTGGCCAAGAACGGTGTCATCTGTGTGGAGGTGTGCTGCGAGTTGTTAAAGGCAAACTCAGCTATGGCCAGATAGTCCACCCAATTGTTCTGCTGCAGATTGACGTAGCAGCGCAGATACTGTTCCAGGATACCGATGACCTTTTCGGTTCCCCCGTCAGTTTGAGGATGATGCGCGGACGAGAGGCAAACCTTGATATCCAACGCATGCATCAACTCCTGCCAGAAGCGGGCTGTAAACTGGGCCCCCCTATCGGAGACGACTCTATCGGGGAGGCCGTGCAGCCGAAACACCTGTTGAATAAACATACGACTAGTGGCGCGAGCTGACGGTAAGCCGCGACAGGGGATGAAGTGCGCCATCTTGGTCAGCATGTCCACCACCACAAACACTGTCGTGAAACCAGAGGATGGGGGTAAATCCGTCAGAAAGTCCATGGACACAGCCCCCCAGGGTCTTTTGGGTGTTGGCAAAGGCTGCAGTAATCCAGGCGGGGCCCCTGTCGCTGACTTGGCCTGCCTGCATGGGATGCAGGAGGTGACATAAGACTGGATGTCGTGTCGGACTCGGGGCCACCAGAAGGTACGGGAGACCAGGTTCAGGGTCTTGAACAGGCCAAAATGCCCCGCTGCCGGATTATCGTGACACTGGCTGAGGACGAGTCCCCTGAGTGGCCCTCCCGGAACATAGAGCCGGTCACGATAATACAAGAGTCCATCCGTGACCGTCCAAGGCGAATCTGGCCCCACCTCCTCCTTCCGCTGAGCCACCCACGCCTCCTGCTGCTGTGCCTCCCGGATCCGAGCCCGTATATCAACCGGCTCCCGTACCGCAGCAAAAGACTCGACGGGGATCACTGTCCTGGGCAGAAGCTTGTCTTCCACTCGGGTATATTCGGGTTTCCTGGACAGAGCATCCGCTCTCTGATTGTGCTCGCTTGGTATGTACCGAACCCGGAAGTCAAACCTCGCAAAGAAAAGAGACCACCGGATCTGGCGTTGGTTCAAATTCCGAGCGGTCTGCAGGCTTTCCAGATTCTTATGGTCCGTACGGACCTCGATTTGATGCCGCGCTCCCTCCAGATGATGCCTCCAGGCCTCGAACGCCGCTTTGATGGCCAGCAGCTCCTTCTCCCAGATGGTATAGTTGCGCTCCGAGGGGTTCAATTTTCGAGAGTGATACGCGCAAGGGAAAAGGGTACCGCTGGGCGTCGTTGCCTGGAGTAACACTGCCCCAATGGCAATGTCGGAGGCGTCCGCCTCCACGACAAACGGCCGTTGCGGGTCAGGATGCTTCAAGATGGGCTCCTTCATGAAGGCGTCCTTCAAAGCCTGGAACGCCTGTTGTTCTGGTGCGTTCCACTGGAACCGAGTCTTCTTCTGCAGGAGCCGGGTGAGGGGGGCTGTCAAGGCAGCAAAGCCAGGGATGAAAGTTCAGTAGTAGTTGGCAAATCCAAGAAGTCGCTGAACATCCTTCACGCGACGCGGGGGTTGCCAACTCTGCAACGACTCAACCTTACTCGGCTCCATGGCGATGCCCTCAGGAGAAATGCGGTGACCCAGGAAATTGATGGTCACCCGGTAGAACTGGCACTTCTCCAACTTGGCAAACAGCCGATGTTCTCGGAGTCGCTGCAGGACCTGACGGAGATGCTGATGATGCACTTCACGCGACGGGGAGTAGATCAGGATGTCGTCCAAATAGATCATGACAAACTGGTCCAACAAATCCCGGAAGATGTCGTTCATGAAATGCTGAAACACAGCGGGAGTGTTGGTCAGGCCAAACGGCATCACCGTGTACTCAAAATGTCCATAGCGAGTACCAAACGCCGTCTTCCACTCATCACCCGGCCGAACTCTGACGAGGTTGTAAGCTCCACGCAGGTCCAGTTTCGTGAAGATCTTAGCCTCCCGGAGTCGGTCCAAGAGCTCGGGGATGAGGGGCAGCGGGTAACGGTTGCGCACCGTGATGGCGTTGAGTTTCCGGTAGTCGCAGCAAAGCCGTAATTCGCCCGACTTCTTTTTGACGAAGAGCACGGGTGCAGACACTGGCGAGGACGAGGGCTGGATGAAACCGCGAGCCAAATTCTTCTCCAGGAAGTCCCGCAATGCAGCCAACTCGGGCTCCGACATGGAGTACAAACGCCCCACTGGGAGAGGCGCATCAGGGACTAAATCAATGGAGCAGTCATAGGGCCTGTGCGGGGGTAATTGATCCGCCTCTGACTCGCTGAACACAGCAAAGTCGGACAGTTCGGGAGGCAAGGAAACCCCTGGGGAACCCTCCACCTGGCCGGCACAGATATGGCGGGAGTGGTCCACGCACTGCAAGCTTGGGAAGGTGACCAAGTTCTGTGACCAATAGATCTGTGGGTCATGCGCCCAGAGCCACGCCAGTCCCAAGACCACGGGGAAGTGCAGATCTGAGGTGATATAGAACTGGATGGCCTCCACGTGGGAACTGATGACCATACATACTGGTTGCGTGGCGGCCGTAATAGGCCCAGACAGGAGCACTCGACCATCGATAGTCTCCACTAACATGGGCGGATCCACCGGGCACTGGGGAACAGCCCATTTGGCCACAAAGGCTGAGTCCATAAAGTTTGTGGTGGCCCCAGAGTCAATTAAGGCATGGACTGGAATCCCCTCTGGCTTGCCAGGAAGGATCAGACGTGCCTCCAAAATCAAATGCCGTGGAGGTTCACAGGCACCATCGGAAAGGCGTCGCTCGGTGTTGTTGTTGTGGGACGCCCGATCTCTCACACCGTCTAGATCGGGCTCGGGGCGTTTCCCGACAGCAAAGTAGGGGACTGTCTCGGGGCAGGCTTGGTCACTGATGCCCGCTGACGCTTCTTTGGGCAAAAAGCAGCCAAATGTCCAGGGTCCCCACAGTAAAAACACAACCCCCCCGATCGTCGTCTGTTCATTTCAGTCACCGATAGACGAGACCTGGCGGCACCCAGCTCCATTGGCTCCTCCCTTTGAACTGGGGGCTCACGCACAACAGGGGCGGCAGGGGTCTGTGGGGTGGCACGGCGACTCTTTCGCTGCTGCAACCGAGCATCGATCCGCAGGCAGAGATGGATCAGCCCATTCAGGTCTGAGGGAATATCCACACGGGCCAGCTCATCCAACATCTCCTCCGACAATTCATCCTGGAAGGCATCCACGAGCGCAGCCTCATTCCAGGCGGAATCCTGGCTAAGCAGCCGGAAATCGCTGATATAGCCCTGTAGGGGGCGTTGACCCTGCCTCAGAGCTTTCAGGCGTCGAGTGGCAGTCTGCGTCTTAATTGGGTCCTCGTACATCAGACGCATATGGTCACAAAACCCCACAAAGTTGTCCAACAATGGGCTAGGTTGAGCCAGCAGAGGCGTGCCCCAACGAGCTGCATCACCCGAAAGAAGGCTTAACACAAACCCCACCTTATCCCGGTCAGTGGGGAAATCAGCTGCTCTCACGCTGATAAAGAGCTGGCATTGTCCCAGGAAAGCAGGAAACAGTTCTGGAGTACCTGTAAATTTATCCGGCATTGCAACTTGGCATTTTCTCCTGGGTGGGGGTGCAGCATGAACCTGAGCTTGCAGTTGAGCCACCTGAGCTGCCAGCAAAGTGAGTTGCTGGGTGAGCTGAGCATTCTCAGCACGTAGCTGCTCCATAATAGTAGTAAGGGGTGGGAGGCTGAAAGCAAACTGTTCTGTACCAGCCTGCTACCGGCCTTGCAGAAAGGCAACCCCTGTACAAACGGCAGAGGCTGGAAAGCGTCTGAGGCTGGAAAACGTCTGCCAAGTTTATTACACAAACAAACAACAAAACATGAAACAAGATACCGGAGCTTTGATCCTCAAACGGAGTGGTTGCTTTCAGCAACCAGCCCTTCCCCAAACACTCCCTTTATTAGAGTTCAGGGCGTGGCCTCCCTGTGCCTCCTTCCGAGAAGTCCCACAGCCTTTCTCTGCTTGCTCCTGCTTGACTGCCTCCTGCGTCGGGCGTCCTTGAACAGGGCCAGCTGTGGGTCATCATCATCCGCACTGTCGGGCTCGCGCAGCTGAGTCTCCACCAAGTAAGAGGGCCCTGGCTGGGGGCTCTGCGAAGCCTCCAAGCCATCATCAGCAAGTTCGTCTTCAACACCCTCCTCCTCCCCCTCGTCTGAGTCATCCGAGTCATCCGACCCGGCTGCCGGACCCACAGGCTGACCCTGAATCACAACAACACTGGACAATTCATATATTTGTGTAAATTACTAACAAAGAATTAAAGGGAAACTGAGATGCATTTCTGACTCCTTAGTCGTCATCAGTCAGCTATACCCTTCTGAGATTCGAACCTGGGCTGATTGTATATTAGGCAGTGTTATTTGCCTCTGAGCCACAAGGTCCCTCTCGCTCTGTTAGCTTTTTTCTGCAAGGGAAGATATGTTTCAAATGTTAACTATTTAGATTACCTTGCTAGGCCCCAAACATGGGGCAAATCTTTATTTCCTGTTTTCAGCCTATCTTGAAGGCTATCAAACAGGCAGTAGTCACACCGGACAATTCATATATTTGTGTAAATTACTAACAAAGAATTAAAGGGAAACTGAGATGCATTTTTGACTCCTTAGTCGTCATCAGTCAGCTATACCCTTCTGAGATTCGAACCTGGGCTGATTGTATATTAGGCAGTGTTATTTGCCTCTGAAAACAGGAAATAAAGATTTGCCCCATGTTTGGGGCCTAGCAAGGTAATCTAAATAGTTAACATTTGAAACATATCTTCCCTTGCAGAAAAAAGCTAACAGAGCGAGAGGGACCTTGTGGCTCAGAGGCAAATAACACTGCCTAATATACAATCAGCCCAGGTTCGAATCTCAGAAGGGTATAGCTGACTGATGACGACTAAGGAGTCAGAAATGCATCTCAGTTTCCCTTTAATTCTTTGTTAGTAATTTACACAAATATATGAATTGTCCGGTGTGACTACTGCCTGTTTGATAGCCTTCAAGATATATATTGTTCTTCTGCGTAACTCAGAGTTTACTCATTTTTTTATTTATTTATTAATTAGATTTCTATACCGCCCTATTCCCGAAGGACTCAGGGCGGTTTACAGGGCAAAGTTAAAAACAGTTAAAACAGTACAAAGGTTAAGATAAAATTAAAATTAAAATAGGATTAAATAACAATAGCCCAAATTTAAATTTAAAATTTAAAATTTAAAAATTTAAAACCCCTCAGTCCAGGCCAGATAAATCAAACAACCAGGTTTTTAGGTCCCAGCGAAACGAACGAAGGTCGGGGGCGGTCCAGAGTTCCACAGTTCCACTCATGCAGTTTGATAGCTCTCTCTTGTTTCTCAATGTTTTGCTTCGACTCTCATCCTGTTGGTACTCAAACATAGTGTATGATCTGCATGATACTGTGATTAGCTTCACTTGATGCCCAACTAAGATATGAGATTTAGGTAGTAAGGAACTCTGATCACTGGGGAATCATATGAATCATCCTAAATCATCTTTTCAAGGTGTTTTGGATACTATCTTCTGTATTTTGGGTACTGTAGAGACGCGGTGGCTCAGTGGGTTAGGACGCTGAGCTTGTCGATCAGAAGGTCGGCAGTTTTGCGGGTTGAATCCCGAGTGCCACGTAACAGAGTGAGCGCCTGTTACTCATCCCAGCTTCTGCCAACCTAGCAGTTCGAAAGCACGTAAAAAATGCAAGTAGAAAAATAGGGACCCCTACGGTGGGAAGGTAACAGTGTTCCGTGCGCCTTTGGCATCTAGTCATGCTGACCACATGACCACAGAGACGTCCTCGGACAAGCCCTGGCTCTTCGGCTTTGAAACGGAGATGAGCACCGGCCCCTAGAGTCGGAAACAATTAGCACGCATGTGCAGGGGAACCTTTACCTTTACCTTTAGAGCAGAATATCCCATTTTCTGCAAGCTGGGGTTTGGGGACCCCTGCTGTAGAAAGTGAGGCATGTATAATTTCATTCCTATATTATCAGTCTCTGAAAATTGAACTCTATCCTGGCTTCTGGTTTCTTGTGCCTGACAAAGGATGAGCAAATCTTTTTTTATGTAATATATTTTTATATGTGTTGTATTAGGGATCTGAACAACCAGTTTGCCACAGCATAGTACAAGCTATTGACCATTTCTTGAGAGCAAAAATACATCACGTAGTCCTCCACCTGCTCTTAGCACACCAGTAAGACAACCTCCACCCATTTTTTTCTGCCCTGTATCAAAAGTAGTGTATTCCACCTTTGGCTGGCTCAAAGCTTTGTTGCTCATTTCATTGTAGGACAACTTCTGTATACCAGTTAGTACCAGGTATTGTGGCATGAATGCCCTGTCTTCCCAGTCATTGGCTATGGCCCTTCACAACTGTGTTTTTTGACATTTTCACTTCACAGTTCAAGATAGATTTTTTTTTTTAAAAAAAGGGGATGATATCAAAAGTCCACTTTCCCCTCCTGGCTTAACTGAATGGGAAAAAAATGGCAAAACTGTCCCCCACCCCACTTATTTTTTTTAACTGGTCTAGGATGGATAATGAAGGAAGGAAATCCACCAGCCAGAGAAATGCACCAGAATCATAAATTCAGGTCTTTCCTGTAGCCTAGGGGTGTCAAACTGCCGGCCCTCGGGGTGGATGCGTCTTGCTGAAACTGTGCCCACCCTATTGCCAGCAATGGGAAAAAAGTCACAATACGGCATGACACGTCACGTGACATTGCGAGTTTGATACCCCTGCTGTAGCCCAAGCAGGGGAAGGGTTAAAATCTGGAAGAAGCTTTTTAAAGCCAGCTTCATTTACATTTGGTTTACAGATGGGAGATAAGCAGCCTAAGGATGCAGGGCAGAAAGGCCATTGGTCTTTAAATACTTTAGCTGATGAAATTGGCAGATATGTTGCTGTTTGTTGCTGTTTTTCTGTAGGTTTTAAGTACGGGTGGTCCTCAACTTACAACAGTTTCTTTAGTGACCATTCCAAGTTACCATAGCACTGAAAAAAGTGTCTTAGGATTGTTTTTCACCCTTATGACCGTTGCAGCATGCCCAGGGTCTTGTGATTTTCATACAGAAGCTTGACAACTGGTTCATATTTATGACAGTTGCAGTGTCCTGGGGTCATGTGACACCCCCCCCCTTTTGTGACTTTCTGACAACCAAAGTCAATGGGAAAGCCAGATTCACTTAAGAACCATTTTACTAACTTAACAACTGCAGCGATTCACTTAACAGCAAGAAAGGCCACAAGATGAGGCAAAACTCACCTTAACAAATTTCTCCCTTAGCAATATAAATTTTGGGCTCAGTTGTATGAAGACTTTTTTAAAATGTGCTTATTTGTTATTTATTTAGCGTGTGGTGGATTTATGGGCTGTGCACTTATAGTACTACAGTGTATGATTTATTTATAGAATGTAAGTTCTATAAGTAAATAAACCAGGCAAGCAAATGGACAGCTATGTATTTTGGTCAGTAGGTGGCAATGGACTAAATTGCATGTGAGTGAATTGGTTGTTTTCCCTGGCTATTCTATTTGAAGTGGTCTCAACAATAGAAACCTTGTTTAGCTTCTTAGCTGTTTTATCTTCTCTGAGCCTTCCCTGGCAGACTGTATTTGTGGCTCCCCCAGAACAACACAGCTGCCTCTTTGGAAATCATATAAGGTAAATCCCATTTTTAAAAAAAAGACATGTGAGGGCCCTGGTGAGACTCCAGAAAACATCCATTTACAGGAAAGCACCTCCAATTCCTTTGTTATCTACTTGCACCACTGTAATCCATTTATCGGGATTTTGAAGCAACTTGCAAAGCCAGCAAATCATTAAACACATCATTACTCATGTAATTGCCAGAAGAAGTGGACATCTCTTCAGTTGGGTGGCGTGCTGGTGTAATTCTCTAATTCTTCGTTTGAAGTAAGCAGCCGGCAATTATTTCCTTAATTTGCAAAGAAGTGGGGGGTATTACAGAGGGGAAGCAAAATAGGAAGACATCAAGGCTACTGGCTTTGAAAGTTAGTGAACAGGTGTCCTAGCAAGCTAAAAGGGTTGTGAAAGCCGTCTTTACTTTATATCCCACTTTACAAGAAGACCCCAAGCCAATTCTTTAACTTTTAGGCTTTGGTTGAGTGTACATAAAAGAGCCAGTTGCAGAGATTAATAAGACATTAGTGTCACGCTCATCTGTGATCAATCTAGAATATTGTCTAGAGTATTGCTACAATAGCAAAGGTAAATCTCATCTTCCAGTTCAGCAATTTCTCAGAGTTTGTTCACAACAATATTGAAACATTCCCACTGCCTACTCAAGTTGGCTTAATCAGCATAGTATAAGTCTTAGATTCGATTCACCCTTTGCTATTTGCCTTCCTCAGTAAATTGCTAAGCTGATCACCCAGATCCCATAAACTCGTCATCAATTTGTATTTTGCTTGTAAATAATCTATAAAATTACCACCATTTCAGGAATAAGAATGTGAGGCCTGGAATAACAGATTAATAGCAGAGTTATAGGGATTGCTAACACAAAATCTAAAGCTTCATAACATTAAGGTCTAAATGTAAGAACCGTAAACTACTGATATTAAATGAAATGATATAATAAATTTATAATAATAAATTTAAATTAATAATATTAATAAAATGACAAAGACTAATAGACCAGTAGACCGTACTTCCTTGGATGTTGTTGAATTTTGCCATACAGTTGTTAAACCTAAGTAGGAGTTGACATTCCCTAAGTATGTTTTTTGGACTTATGCCATTTCACTTTGCTTAAGGATAAAGCTTTTATTTTAAGTAGTACCATTATTTCACTCTCAAGTTTTAGGTTATTCTTAGGTCAGGTCCTTTGGGTTTATTATTAGGAATAGCATGCTAGATGCATTTATAGAAAGTAATCAAAATCCATGTTCTTCATATTGTGCTGTCGTTAGATTATTTCTGTTCTGGTTTGGTTTTGTTTAAATTCTTTTTTTTCCTTGCCCAAAATAAAGAATTGATTGACTTATTGATTAACTAATATATGATGATACCATAAAATAAAACAGCATAAAAGAAAAGAAAAGTATACTAGAATGGTGAGCAGTTCAAACCATCTGAGCTATATTATCATCTTCTCACAGATTTCTTGATGTAAGTAGTTTATTGATGCAATCAGCGGCTTATTTGAAATTATAGGAATACGAATTTAGGGTTAGGTTGTTGAAGTCTAATATCAGCTCTTTCACCATGTCTAATTAAATCATATAACAGGATCAGCCACTTCCTCTCAGCTTCTGTTTCTCTGCTTCCTGTAAACCAGACAGGATCTGCTGGGGGCAGGGGTGGCTATTTAGCAGGATGGGAAGATCAAAGAGTTGTTGAAGTGGTTAAGAGATGACACTTCATTGTGGACAATTATTAGCCTCTTCCGAGCCTTCCTCCCAAACTACAATCTATTATTGCTCCAAAGCTTTCATTATTTCTCTGCTTTATATCTCTTACTAATTCCTAACCTCTACAAAAGAAAAGAAAAAGTATGGGAGGATATTTAGCTTAAAACAGTGTGTCAGCTTCTTCACAACAAGGAAAGAACTTCCTAGGCCATTTTCTAGGCTCCCCCCCTGCCTCCCCCTCCCCCAGATTGTTTTTCGAGGAACCAAGAAGGGTCCCTAAAAAGAGAAGGACAGGAAAGCTCTGCTGGGGGAAGACAAACTCTGAATCCAGTCTAGGTTTTATCTTCTGGAAAGTACTTTTTTCCTCAGATTTCAAGCCCACCAGACCTCAGAACCTGTAATTTATCGGCAGGCTAATCAATTGACTCAATTTATCCAGCTTCTGATCAAACCTGCACAGGCCAAGCACAGGGGAGACGTTTGTCTCCGCTGTGGCTCATCTGCTGCATCAGGAGTTGAATGAATGAGCCAGGAACAAGTTTGTTTGTTTATTTGTTTGTTTATTCATTTATTCATTTATTCATTTATTTACTTATTTACTTATTTACTTATTTACTTATTTACTTATTTATTTATTTACTTATTTATTTACTTATTTATTTACTTATTTATTTATTTATTTATTTATTTATTTATTTATTTATTTATTTATTATGGGACTTATAAAAGGTAAAGGTAAAGGTAAAGGTTCCCCCGCACATGCGTGCTAGTCGTTTCCAACTCTAGGGGCCGGTGCTCATCTCCGTTTCAAAGCCGAAGAGCCAGCGCTTGTCCGAGGACGTCTCCGTGGTCATGTGGCCGGCATGACTAGACGCCAAAGGCGCACGGAACGCTGTTACCTTCCCACCGTGGTGGTCCCTATTTTTCTACTTGCATTTTTACGTGCTTTCGAACTGCTAGGTTGGCAGAAGCTGGGACGAGTAACAGGAGCTCACTCTGTTACGCGGCACTCGGGATTCGACCCGCCAAACTGCCGACCTTCTGATCGACAAGCTCAGCATCCTAACCTACTGAGCCACCGCGTCCCTATATGGGACTTATATGCCGCCCTAACTCCCGAAGGACTCAGGGCGGCTAACAACAATAAAATACAAAATACAAATATTAAAAAAAATTAAACTATCACAAAGCCCCACTAAAACCAATAAAAACATTAAAAACATAATTAAAAACCCTTATCATCAGTGCAGGTTGGCCTGTTGGAAAAGGTATGTCTTGAGGTCACGACGAAAGGACCGGAGATCTGGGGCCATCCGGAGCTCCTGGGGGAGCTGATTCCACAAGGCAGGTGCCCCCACAGTTGTATACCTTCCCTCTCGTTTTCTGAATAGCACATAGATGTCCCAAGCATCAAAGCTACAATGCACCATTTTTTATACGGCATCACAGGTTGGGCAATGGCAACTCTCCATTCTCCTTGTGTTGATGTTGCAACATGGGTTTTCCCAAACTGGAGAATAGGGCTCAATTTATTTATTTTATTTATTTTTATTTTAATTCCATTTATATCCCGCCCTTCTCCGAAGACTCAGGGCGGCTTACAAGCTTAGCAGTAGCCTTCATTCTATGTATATGCCTGCTTATTAGGGCTTTCACACACCCCCCAAGCGGCATTATTACAAAGTCAGCTTAATTGCCCCCAACAATCTGGGTCCTCATTTTACCTACCTCGGAAGGATGGAAGGCTGAGTCAACCTTGAGCCTGGTGGGATGCGAACCTGCAATAATTGCAGGCAGCTGGTGTTACTTAAGGAGGCATTAGTCCACTGCTCCACCAAGGCTGTTTAGTTTCTGCTCAAATAACTCTGTTGTACAATTTTTTCCCCCCATATGGCAAATAGTCAAAAGAGAGAGAGGCAATAAAGAAATAGAAGGACCAAAAACAAATTAAAAAATTAAGACTGTACTTGGATCCCATCCAGTTCCCACATCTTGGATCAGGAAGTACAGCTTGATACATTTAGTGACTTGGTCTTTCAATGAGTCTGTGAACAAATGTACCTGTAGGTGAGATGCTGGAACAATTATACTATTCTAGCATTGTTCTTGTTTTTTCTTCATTTGATACCAGTCTCTGTTGATCAGGCATTTTCTGGAAAAAAAAAGTCACAAAATGTTGTGGGCGTGTGATGTGGCCTCTTTCAAAGTACTTCATTCTATTCTATCCCCACCTGTTGTTGGCTTTGTTTGTTTTCCTTCAACAGACAGCCAGTATTATACGATCACTTATAATACATTATATCCTCACAGAGGATTAGGGGAGGTGGGTCTTCTGATTTGGGGAGATCCCTAATCTAGTGTGTTGATTAAGTGGTATCCTCCAGATTTAGCTTTTCTTTCTGTAAATATTTTGGTCCTTTTGCAATCCTTGATTGCAGTCTCTCTCTCCTCAGGAGAATCCACATGTATGTCTGAATCTCAAATAATCAAGGAAGGGATGATGTGCATTTGATTTACATCTCTATAAACACATTACTTTAAAATGGAGAGATCAAAAATATTTAACCCTAAGAACTTTACCCTGGGACAAACATTTGGGAAGCTGTGCCAAAGAACTGAATGAAAATTGGAAAAGTGTAAAGCAACTTTAAATCATGAATTTTTGTTTATTTTTTTTTAAAAAATCAGCATTTCTAGTGGATGCTTAAACTTGCTCTTGTTACACATCTGAATTTGAGATTACATTTTTCCCCTTCTGGTCTTTAACCCATTCCCATGCTTTCTCACAGAACAAGGAAGGTAACGTTTGTAGAGATGTGATTGACTGGTATTAGAGGGAAATGCATCTTTGGCGTTTTCTCAAGATTTTCCTCTCTCTCTGCCCCCATAGCAAACCTGACCTTTATATCTCTGGAATATAATCAGGCTGCCTATGTAAAATATACTCAGATCCACTAGCTAAGCCAACAAGAATTAGTCCTGGGTTAAAAACTTTATGATTGTGAAATAGGTTTTGGTATATGTCCCTCCACTAAAAGAGAAAGGAAATTACAATTCTTTGGAATATTAATTGTATTCCTTCAATAGAAAAACAGATTCCTCAGTGAGTGTTCAGAAATAGTTGCTTCAGTCTTGTTCTAATACATATCAACTCAGGAATTGAAAGATCTTCACAACAAAATGCCTTTTGAATAGTTCTCCATGGTTCTCCATTGACACTTCAACTCCAAAATCTATGTTAAATTGCTGTCATAAGGATAATGTCACAGTTCATCTAAACTACTCCAAAAAGTATTATGGATATGTTCCAGATATTTAATCAATTACATCATTAGTCTGCTTTCCATAAAAGTCCTGTTTTTGTGAGATAAGTTAAATTGAAAGCAAGAACGTGCCTCCAAATCAAGAATTTAAACTGATATCTACCTAGGCTAGGGGTGTCCAACCTTACCAACTTTAAGACGTGTGGACTTCAACTCCCAGAATTTCCCATCCATCCAGAATTGAAGTCCACAAGACTTAAAATTGCCAAGGTTGAACACCCCTGACCAAGGTCATGTCCACCTTTGTTTCTAAAGCTAACCAGCCAAGACTGGCATTGTCTCAAAAGGAACTTTTATTACGGGTTAGTGACAGTAGGGAAGTCAAGGTGAGATCTGGGGAAAAGCCCACTTAAACGGTATAGTTAAACTAGCAATCTTCCTCCTCCCATGAAAGTCATAATGTCCGTTTGAAATCCAGCCAATCCACAGGTGTATGATGTTTGGGTAACTGACACAGTTGGCGCTCCCCTCAAGGTCTTCTCCAGTTTCGTTTCACCATAGCTGTCTCCCTGATAAAGGAGAACAGTCTTTTCTCAAGTGTATAGAGGCGAGAGAGGAAAAACAGAAAGCAAAAGTTATTCCAAGCAAAAGCAAACTCTCCCCCCCCCCCAGCAGAATGGCAACCCACCCAAAAAAAGCACATTTGCAGGGAAAACATTAAGGATTTGGGGACCTGACACTTAGGTTCCAATTATTAACATATATACTTGTTTACAGCAACTTTCTTCAACCTGGTACCCCCAAGTGGACTCCTAGAATTCCCGTGATCCACCTCAAA
Organism: Vipera berus; assembly: GCF_964194415.1. Taxonomy (NCBI): domain Eukaryota; kingdom Metazoa; phylum Chordata; class Lepidosauria; order Squamata; family Viperidae; genus Vipera; species Vipera berus. The sequence continues at coordinate 73,262,246 of NC_138207.1, read as the reverse complement.
ATAATATTTCCATCTTGCTCCAATGTATTGGTTCAAGATGGTATGTACTCTCTCTATTACCTAAAAATGAGAGGTATACCCAACTTCTCAAATAACATTTTTCCTGCAATTTTGACTGAATATATGGGTGAAATAAATTTTCAGTTAGTATAGAACAGAAGGATTGCCCTCCGGCACCACCTTCTGAAATTGAACTTCCCAGTATGAGCAGAGTCACTGGAAATCCTGACAGCTACTCAAAGTGGTGAGAAGTCTGAAAGAACCAAGGGAATTTCATTGCATCATTTTTCCTGGCATGAATAATTCAAGAGAACAGGATTTTTTTTCTGCCAAGCCACACTTGAAACTGGATCAAAAGAGAACTAGAAAATCACCTTTCATCCAGGATTGTCAGGAGTTGATTAAGTACCAATGTAGACCATTTCTGACACTAATAATAAACAAAGTAAAGTCTCCTTCATGTTCAGAAAAAATTCAAAGAAGACTTTACAACAGCAACTAAAGGTGGCAGAGATGAAGGCTTCTTTGTCAGTTGACCCATACACTGGGCTATGCACCTGTTTTTTTGTGCACAATATCCAGTTAAATTTTCACAACTGAATGGGAGTGTTTGATGTGTGGAGTGTGACCTGGCATCTCCACAAACACAGAAACCTGGAATAACTTGGCAAAAAATTACTCTTCCGGTTTAATAAGTGGGAGATAGTTGTCCTACACCATTTTGCAAGGTTGCGAATTACTAAAGCAATAGCTCAAATGTAAATGAGAAACTCCATAATCTAGATCAGGGTGTCCAATCTTGGCAACTTTAAGCATGGCTGATTGAGGAATTCTGGAATTGAAGTCCACAGGTCTTAAAGTTGCCAAGATAGGACACCCCTGATCTATGTCTTGTCTAAAATCATGTGATGGACCATGGCACTGCCAGGAAGCCACAAATAGGGTCTCCTGGCTCACCCACCAGTGAACTCCATCATGCCAAAAGCCAACACATTGATTAAATTGCTACAATGGGTTTGGTAAAAAGAGTAAGCCACAGGACTACCACACAGTCAAAAGATTTGCATTCATCTTTTAAGGTCCTTGACTTCACTGTGTATGGTAACACATTCAAGAGGCAAAGAAGGGCAGATGATAGTAACTGAGAGTTACCAGTCAGTCAGCTACTACTTCAAAAGGAGACGTGTTAGAAAAGCATAGTGATTACCTATTTGCCAATTACCTTTAAAAGCCTTTATTTTTCTGGAGAGGTCACCTTTTTTCTTGTAACAAGATTTGTAGGGTTACAAATCCTCTCTACTCTCTCTACTCACATGGACATGCTTGATTTGAAAGAAGTATGTATATGTGAATGAAATTCCTTTAAAATCTGTTCTACTTTTTTTTTAAAAGGTCAAGCTAGACTCATGGAGTCTTCATGGACACATCCGTGCTGTTTTCTTGGCAACAAACAGACATACTTTACTAATAACAACTTCTATAATATTTCATTTCCCAGCTTAACTGACAATCTTTTTATTTCCTGGAGGTCTATTAACCAACCACCAATGAGGCCTAACTTTATTTAGCTCCGGAGCCCAAACAAGGTCAGCCAGATGTTGCTACTACTGACCTATATTAGCCTTTGCACACCTGGTGCTCCTCAGAAGTATTAGGGCTCAATTTCCCAGAATTCTGAGCAGTGTTGACTAGGAATTCTGGGAACTGTAAATACAGTATATCTGGAAGGAGGTATGGTGGGGGTTACCTAGGTCTGGGACCTAGTTTACAAAATATTGTCATGCCACTATGAAATTTGGCTAAAATACTGAAAAAAATTAATACCTAATACCCTCTAAAGCCTTGATTAAACTCCATCACTGCACATCAGGGAACGGATGCATCTAACATTCAGGGATGGTTGCATTGGTATTGGTATTTATATTTCTGCACATGTTTCTGGCAAGGCAAACAGCAAAGCCCAGAACCAGGAGTCAAATTGACCAATCAGCATGTAGGCTACGTACCTCCGCACAAATGCAATTGGGATTTGGGAGCTATGCACATTGGCCCGTCTGCAGTCATCTGCAACCTACGCTTACCCATCAACCCCTTCGCAGTGTAGGTATGCAGCTACATGCAGTTGCAGGCAGCTTTAAATCAAGGTTTAGTCTGCAATTTTAGTTACAGTCTCATGGAACTGAAACTTGTATGATTTGCTTCATAAGGAGGCATAAAGGTAAAGGTAAAGGTTCCCCCGCACATGCATGCTAGTCGTTTCCGACTCTAGGGGCTGGTGCTCATCTCCGTTTCAAAGCCAAAAAGCCAGCGCTTGTCCGAGGACGTCTCCGTGGTCATGTGGCTGGCATGACTAGACGCCAAAGGCACACGGAACACTGTTACCTTCCCACTGTAGTGGTCCCTATGTTTCTACTTGCATTTTTACGTGCTTTCGAACTGCTAGGTTGGCAGAAGCTGGGACGAGTAACAGGCGCTCACTCTGTTACGCGGCACTCGGGATTTGACCCGCCAAACTGCCGACCTTCTGATCGACAAGCTCAGCGTCCTAACCCACTGAGCCACCGCGTCCCTCTAAGGAGGCATAGAAGAGTGCTATAATCAGGGAGGGGTTTAAGGTTAGTTGCAGTTAAAACGATCAGTCTATTCAATATTTTTCTTATACGCTCCCTTTGTCTTACACTCTGCAAGCCATTAATATTGCATTCAGGTTCAGCATGAAGTCAGCTAAGAGCATATATATGTATATGAAATGCACAGGCACTTCCTTGTTAAATTATTACTGTGTTACCCTGAACTGTAAATGACCCTTTTTGCTTATAAAAGAAGCAGCTGTTCTTGCAATTGAAACCACGGTTCATTACAAAATGACCTCAAATCCTGGGGTAAAACTTCCTTCTTTTTACTATTCAGATGTCATCTAGCTAGATATAAACAATAATCAACATCAGGATGAAATCCGACTGGAGGGAAACCACCCCATACACTCATTTGACAAAATGAAAGTCGTTCTTGAATCCCAAAGAGTGAAGCAAATGCTTAAATGACTCTCAAAGAGGTTCGTAGGAGCTGGATTGCAAGCTCTGAATCTTTAAACATTGTACAGTGGAGAAGTACAAATGAATGCAATTCTTTCACGTTAAACATTGAGAGAAAATAAGCTGTATTATTTTGACAGAGGAATATTTCTTAAGAAGGGCAAGTGATTTCAACTGAAAAAAACAAAAAAACAACCTTTTATTTCTTATCATTGCTGTCCCTGTATGCTAAACTATCCTTAAATACGATAAATTGGAATGAACTCTATTGCTGCATGCAGTTATGAACACATACATTGAAGCACTGAGTCTATAGCTAACATTATGTTAGCTGATTCCTTCAAATTTTGAGTTGCCTTTCATGCCAGTGGATCCGTTTCTGGAATCACTGGGTTGCTTCTATGCAAGGCATTTGTTATATAGTCTTCTGCCCAGTGGTGGGATTCAGCCAGTTCTCACCACTTCGGCAGAACCGGTAGCTAATTTTTTTGTTGCCCAGGCCCAGAATAGACTTCCGGAAGCGGCATCCACACAGAGAACCAGTTGTTCACCTATTTGAATCCCACCACTGCTTCTGCCTCATCACAATTTTACCGGGAAAGCAGAAAAGAAGACATGTCATTTGTTCTCTGCCTATTAATCTGCTTTCCTTTTAATTGTAAATCATTAAGCAAGAAAAGAGTCATTATTTGAGATGGGCAATCATATACATTGAATAAATAAATAAAAAAAGAGCATAGAGAGCCAGTTTGAGGTAGTGATTAAGGTGCTGGCCTAGAAACTAGGAGATCATGAGTTCTAGTCACATTTAGGCAGGGAGGCTTACTGGATGACTTTGGGTAAGTGGGTGACTGGGTGACTCTCTCAGCCCAACTAGGGTTGTTGTATTTGTGAGAAAATAGGAGGAGGAATGAATATTAGATGTGTCTATCACCTTGACTTATTTATGCAAATAATAAAAGCAGAATATCAATAAATACATAAATAAAATACGATCGCAAGAGCCCTTGATCCCCATTGTGCCCCTACTGCGGCACAATGGGGGTTGGGAGTGGGGGGCACCGTTTTACAGTGGTTCTCCTCCTACCTCCTGGGCCGCTCGCAGTCGGTGTTGACGGGAGGGCAGAGATCCGCCCCGAGGCCTCTTGTTTGTGCAGTTCCTCAGGGGTTGGTCCTCTCTCCCCTCTTGTTCAACAGCTATATGAAACAGCTGGGTGAGCTCATTCATGGTTTCGGGGTGGGGTATCATCAGTATGCTGATGATACCCAGCTCTTTCTTTCCCCCCCCGAACCAACCCAGTGATGCCCTCGATGTGATGTCCCGTTGCCTAGAGGCGGTCCGGGTTTGGATGGGGAGAAACAGGCTTCGACTCAATCCCGCCAAGACTGAGTGGCTGTGCATACCAGCATCTCGGGAGAACCAGCTTTGTCCATCGCTAACTATGGGGGGTGAGGTGTTACCCCCCCGTTGATAGGGCTCGCAACTTGGGCGTCCTCCTGGATTCACAGCTCATGGAAGATCATATAGGAGCCATGACCAGGGGGGCTTTTGCCCAGGTTCGCCTGGTGCGCCAGTTGTGGCCCTATCTGGACCGAGATGCCCTACGCACACTCACTCATGCGCTCGTGATCTCCCAGTTAGACTACTGCAACGCTCTCTACATGGGGCTGCCCTTGAGGACCACTTGGAGGCTTCAGCTGGTGCAGAATGCAGCCACGCGAGTTGTGATGGGAGTCTCCCGATACTCCCGTGTAACGCCTCTTCTCCGCGAGCTGCATTGGCTTCCAGTTGCCCTCCGGGTAAGATTCAAGGTGCTGGTGATGACCTATAAAGCCCTAAATGGCATGGGCCCGGATTATCTTAGGGAGCACCTGCTGCCGGCATCAACTTCCCATCGTCCTGCGTGCTCCCATAGGGAGGGCCTCCTTAGGGTGCCGCCGGTCAGGGAGTGCCAGTGGGTGATCCCCAGAGGGACGGCGTTCTCTGTGGGCACGCCTGCCCTATGGAATGATCTGCCTGTGGAACTCCGGACCGCCCCTGACCTTCGTTCGTTTCGCCGGGACCTGAAAACCTGGTTCTTTGATCTATCTGGCCTGGACTGAGGGGTTTTAAGTTTTTAAACTTTGTTTTAATTTGTTGGGCTATTAATTAATTTAATTCATTTTAATTCTATTTCTATTTCAACTTTTATATTGTCTTTTAAATTTTGCCCTGTAAACCGCCCTGAGTCCTTCGGGAATAGGGCAGTATATAAAACTAAATAAATAAATAAATAAATAAATTATGTCAAAAATTCACCCTCCTCTTCAGCAGAAGGGTGGCATAATGGCTCAATGGTTAAGACGCCAGGCAAAGCTGACAGCTCTGGTTCGAGACCCAACTATCACACAACAGAGTAAGCTCCCATTTTCACCTAGCTCCTGCCCACCTAGGTGTTCAAAAGCATGTAAATGCAAGTAGACAAATAGACACTGTTGTGTAGTGAGTTCGTTGTGCAGAAATGAAGACGAGGTGAGTGAGTTTATTTATTTATTTATTTATTAATGGGACTTATATCCCGCCCTATCTCCCGAGGGACTCAGGGCGGCTAACAACAACAAAAATTAAAGGTCTCTGTACAGTAAATTAAAATTAAAAATTGAAATAAATTAAAAATTAGAGTTAAAATTGTAAACATAATTAAAATCCCTGTCAGTCCAGGTCAGCCAGGTGGAAAAGGAGTGTTTTGAGGCCGCAGCGAAAGGACTGGAGATCTTGGGCCATTCGAAGCTCAGGGGGGAGCTGGTTCCACAGGGCTGGCGCTCCCACAGAGAAGGCTCTTCCCCTGGGGGTCGCAAGCCGACATTGTCTAGCCAACGGTACCCTGAGGAGGCCTTCTCTGTGTGAGCGTACTGGGTTCAGCAATGGTCATATTTATTTGCTTGCAGGATCTTAACTAGAGAACTGGGCTGCAGCTTGCAGCAATTTATATTTAAAGCAGCCTATTGCCACCTAGAGGCAACCAATAGCAGCCCTGGAGACGGGGCGTCTGAGGTGCTGGGAGCCGTTAGCTAGCTCCAGCTTACCACGTGGTGTTACAATAAAGCACAATACATTACAATACATTACACCCCTCCCCTCTTAGAACGAACAACATCATAACAACAAGAAGAATGATTACAACCAGGGCTTTTTTTCTCATAGAACGCTCAGAACTGCGTTCCGGCACCTTTTTTTTTTGCAAAAAAAAAAACAAAAAACCAACAACCCAGCTCCCTTATTGGTTTTCCTAAGCCTATTGCAGGGCTAGCAATCTTGGCTCTTTTTTATGACTCGTAGACTTCAACTCCCAGAAATCCTGAGCCAGCCATGCTGAGGGGAAAGGGAGAGGTTTCCAAGCTGAGCCATGCTGGCTCAGGAATTCTGGGAGTTGAAGTCCTTGAGTCATAAAAAAGAGCCAAGATTGCTAGCCTGCACTAGGAGGAGGTCGTTAAAATTATTTACAGGATTACTTCTTTAGGAACTAAACTTTTAGAATCTAAAACAGCTAATTCAGAAAAGCCAACAGGAAAGAACCTCACAGTTTTCATCTGCTTCTGTCTTTTGGAAGGTAAAATTAGATAACAAAATAATATATTTCTTATGTTAACATCTCTGCAATGAAATCAAAAGTAACAGGAAAGAAATGAGAAACATTTCTCTCAATGTAATATGTCTAATTTAGCTGATTCTAGAAAAAATAGTATCTTTTGTACACTCTTGAAAACTATTTTGAATCTAAACAATTCTTAAGAATGAAATATTCTTAATTTGGACTTTACTTTTACTGTTTGGGCTGTTGTGTGTTTTGAAAAATAGATTATTTAGAATCTAGTTATGTTGCACTTCAGTCTTTAAATAATTAACCTAGTATATACATAACAATATATGATGTTTTCCCTGGTGAGCTTAACATCAATAACAACATTTATTAAAAAGGCTAAAATAATTTCTGGGGGTATTATCTGTATAGTAAAATTTTGGACAAGCAGTGATCATGTTACATATGTGCATATGTGCAGTCAGTAGCATATGCCTTTTTAAAAATATCAAACATGCAAAGAAAGAAAAATAAGTCCAAAATATCTGTATTACATCCAGAAATGCCAACTTTGCAACCAATATTTCTCATGCATAACTATGGCACCCTAAGGATACCTAAAGGTAAAGGTAAAGGTTCCCCCGCACATGCGTGCTAGTCGTTTCCGATTCTAGGGGCCGGTGCTCATCTCCGTTTCATAGCCGAAGAGCCAGCACTTGTCCGAGGACGTCTCCGTGGTCATGTGGCCGGCATGACTAGACGCCAAAGGCGCACGGAACGCTGTTACCTTCCCACCGTAGTGGTCCCTATTTTTCTACTTGCATTTTTACGTGCTTTCGAACTGCTAGGTGGGCAGAAGCTGGGACGAGTAACAGGCGCTCACTCTGCTACGCGGCACTCGGGATTCGACCCGCCAAACTGCCGACCTTCCGATCGACAAGTTCAGCGTCCTAATGTTTCTCTGGGATCAGTAACACAACCGGGATTGCTTTTTCCTTCCAGTAACATATACCTAAAACCAGTTTATTGCATTTGGCAATTTTACTAAAAAAAATCTCATTCATTTAATTTGAAATCAAGTGAAAAATTGATTTAAATTATTTTATTAAAACAAATTAATGGCAATTCTTTTATAAAAAGTTGCCTCAAACAAAATGAGTTTGACATGCCTGCTCTAGATAGTTGAATGCTCCAAAATAAATTCTAGACCAGGCCTGTACATGCAGCCTACCAAGCACCCTTGGACAGAGCACAGACTTTTTTTTTAAAGTAATAAAATCACCACCACTGCACTGAAAGTCATGTGGCCTAGTGCCTCCATGGCTTACCATGACCACAAGCTCCAACACTGTAGATGCTCCTTTAGTCACCAAATCATTGATTAGCCCACCAGCATTCCTTTGCAGACCACAAAGATTTTTAATTTATCAGAGTGGGCCTTTCCTTTCTACAAGATAAGAATAAGAATAAGAATAAGAATAATGTTGGAAGGGACCTTGGAGGTCAACCCCCTGCTCAGGCAGGAAACCTTATACCATTTCAGACATTTGGCTGGCCCGTCTCTTCTTAAAAACTTCCAGTGTTGGAGTATTTACCACTTCTGGAGGCAGGTTGTTCCACTGGTTAATTGTTCTAACTGTCAGGAAATTTCTTGTTAGTTCTAGGTTGCTTCTCTCCTTGACTAGTTTCCATCCATTGCTTCTTGTCCTGCTTTCAGATGCTTTGGAGAATAGCTTGACTTCCTCTTCTTTGTGGCAGCCCCTGAGATATTGGAACACTGCTATCATGTCACCCCTCACCCTTCTCTTCATTAAACTACACATACCCAATTCCAGCAACCATTTCCTATATGTTTTAGCCTCCAGTCCCCCAATCATCTTTGTTGCTCTTCTCTGTACTCTTTCTAGAGTCTCGACATCTTTTTTACATCATGGTGACCAAAACTGGATGCAATATTCCAGGTGTGGCCTTACCAAGGCATTGTAAAGTGGTATTAGTACTTCACATGATCTTGATTCTATCCCTCTGTTAATGCAGCCTAGCACTGTGTTGGCTTTTTTGGCAGCTGCAGCACACTGCTGGCTCATATTTAAGTGATTGTCCACTAGGACTCCGAGATCTCTCTCACAGTTACTACTATTGAGCAAGGTACCACCTATACTATACCTGTGCATTTGATTTTTCCTGTCTAAATGTAGAACTTTACTTTTTTCACAATTGAATTTCATTTTGTTAGATAGTGCCCAGTGTTCGAGTCTCTCCAGATCCTCCTGTATCTTAAGCCTATCTTCTGGAGTATTAGCTATTCCTGCCAGCTTGGTGTTGTCTACAAATTTGATGAGTTCCCCATCTATCCCCTCATCCAAATCGTTGATGAAGATGTTGAAGAGCTGCACAGACCTCTTCTAGATTTTCCCCTTGCCTTTCCGAGTTAACTCTTTGGTCTGTCATTGAGCAAGAATTGACTTTGTAGGGAAGCATATTATCATTTGATGTATATTTAACATACGTTCTACCTTTATTTACCAATTATATAATATTTGTATGCAATCCACATGGCGAGGTTGGGGGAAACTTACAATAGAAAAAATATATATTTAAAATCATAAGATTAAAACATCGCCTGGCCTGTACCGCCTTCGCTGCCCGCATTGCGCAGCCCTGCCATATAGAGTGGGCTCTGCTGCTCCCACAGCACCAGCTGTGCCGGCTCCAGCCCCAGGGAGGGGAGCCCACCGCCAACACCCTTCGCACCTGTGACTGCAGCAGCACTGCCCCCCCCACTCCCCCGCCTCCTGCGCCTGCCAACATGAGAGTTCCGGCACCTTTTTTTTAGAAAAAAGGCACTGATTACAACAATACAATTTACAAAATTTAACAATAATATGAATAGGCTTCTGTTGACAGTACATTAAGACATTAAACAACATTATAGCTCCATTATTTTTGGTACAGTCTCATAGTCACAATTACAGAAGGTACATTCAACATTATAGCTCTTTTATTTAGTCACATAATCTGCTAAATAAGCAGGAGGTTTGTGTGCCCTTGTGGAACGTCTGAGGGATTCGGTCACTTTCTGGTCTACCAGCTTACCCACCGGCCCAGCAGACCAGTGTCTCTTAATACAATAAATTCTTAGAAAGAAGTCCACAGAACACATCTTGGGTCATGTTGGACACTCTTCAAGGAAGAAAGAAGGAGAAATACCATGAGGAACAGGTAGTTGACACTCAAAGTAGGTGTTGCATCCAAATAGACAGGCCTGAGACAGCATCTCAAAACAACACTGTTCCTACTACATTAATCCCTCTTTCTTTGCAGAATATATAATCTGTAGGTTTACTAAACTACATTGGTCTGTTTCCCACCAATAGAAATTCATCATGGTGAGAAAGAAGGGTCAGTATCCCATCAATATAGGTGTATTTAGAATTCATTTAAGTCAGAGATAAGCAGTCAATTTGGTCTATGTAGAGAGGCTCCATCTGGGCATTGCTCATTGACATTGTTGAAATAGGACTTACTTGGCCAGCCATTCTGGGATGGTTCTGGGAGAACAGAGGGAGCAGTCAGAAAAATAACTGTATTTTAGGTCTTTGAAAATAAAATTAACATTGGTACTAGGAGTAGCTAGAATGGCAACCACGCTTCATTACTGTCATGCCAGGATAAAGGATCTGAGAATTAGCTTGCAAATGTTGTGTCACTTATTAATGTTAAATGCTCATTTATTCATAAGAAAGAGCCCCTTTATGCCATGGATCAGTTTATCTTACTTCAGTAAATGGTAATATGCTGTGACATTGTCCAGAGAAAAGTTATCTTCAGTCTAAGTTGCACGTCGTACACGCAACATGTCAACATTAGCATCTGTGAAGTTTACTCAGAAGTAAATTGTTCTGAGTAAGATAGAACTTGCTCCCAGGTAAGAGCAAATAGGACTCCAGCCTCTATATAGTTACGCAATTTCTAAGATGTATGTTTCTCTTTTGTGCTCCTCTGAGTTTCTTGTCTTCTTCTAGGGATTCTTTCCCCACTGACATCACCCCTTCCTTTTGTTGTGCGTGACCTGACTCCTCAAGCAAGCTTTCCCAATCTCTCCAGGCTCCATGATATCTTGACTGCATAGATACAGAAGTAGTAAATATACTAGCATCTGTTTGCTGGCCAATGAATCAAAATCAGCTCCACCAATCAGATACCCAGGCATGATGAAATCAGGATATTCACCCAGGGTATGTGTATGTACCCCAAAGAGTAAATGTGTAAAAAGAAAGAGATAAATTGGATATGGGTTTCCTTCATGGCTTTTCTATTGATGCTCTAAAAGGAAATTAAATTATTCCTCCATTCTATTGCCATTCTGATATATTGGGTTTCATCTCCCATAGTTGGACAAGCCTATAAATTGAATCTCATATGTCTGGAAAGTACTAACTTAATCATGCTCCGATATAACAGGTTAGGTTTTTTTTTCAGGTTTACAGAGGTACAATTCACTTCAAAAATGTTATCAGGGAAGGTGGGAATTTTCTTGATTTTCTGTCCTCACTGCAGTCTCTAAATCACTGCTTCTCAACCTTGACAACTTTAAGATGAGTGGATTTCAGCACCCTGAATTCCCAACTGGGATGCTGAGTTGAGAAACATTGCTCTCTAAACCCTTCCAAATAGTTCCAAGAACTCACACAAATTCTGCAGAATTTCACCGTTTCTGGTGAGAAATGGTTTCTTCTTCCCCTTCTTATGAGTGGTAATTTCAGTCTGATTGTAGATTCTTCTACAATCATATTTATCTTATTTATACCATAGTATTTGTGTGAGCTCGCTGGGTTTTCATCTACAGTAACTTAAAGGCTCAGGAGTACTTGTAGTATTTTTAAAAAGTATAAACAAGTCCTACAAATAAACAGCTGACATGCAGGAAAGACCAGACAGCTGTTTGCTCCATGGTGTGGTAGTGGTAGTGCCACTATGAAAGAAATATACCGTAATCAGAATTCCAGCTATACAGGGGAAAATGATATCCCTGAGAAAGCCTTCAGGGGCCTGAGATCAACAATGTTTTCAAAGGTTTCATATAATACTGGTGTCTTAGTTTCTGTCCAATTAAGTTCAGACATTCATTGCTCACAACTATACTGAAATGGTTCACTAGATGGACCTGTTCTTCTGAGAAGACAGGAAACGATAGGAGATATCTAGAGAGTGAAAATGTTTTTTCTGATATGTATATTCCACTATTGTACTCCACTCTGTTGTTGAGGCTATTGAGTTGGCTATTGAGTGATTCAGGATTAATTTGGCCATTGAATTCAGTGAGTTTGAACCCAACTGATGATGATGCATCTACATTTTGATACTGTATTGGTCTTGTGTTGATATTTTAATGTTATTGATTATTGATGCCAACTTTTATATTAATCTTCAACTAAGCCTTTCTTTTTTAAAATATAAGTATTAAGATATTCAAAAGACAATCTTTAAGCCTTGCTGAGAATCTTATGATAATGGAAGGTTAGTGAATTTTTATTGCCTTACTATTACTCCACTGCAATATCATACTCTAGCATTATAGTCCCAAAATGCTATGATCAATTATTAACTTAAAAAAACCCTTTAAATCATCCAATTTCTGAAGCTCCTTGACTAGTTTGCAACACAACCAAAAAGAAAAAAAAATGAAGTCAAATATATCCCATGAAATCAAATAAGATATAAAATAAAGATACCATACAAACTAGACAGCTCGAGGTAGTCATCAAAATCTAAAAGGATGAAGTATGAATTAAGAATATAATTAAAATTTCTGGGAAAATAAAAGGCTTTTCACCTAGTGCCAAACTATTGCTAAGGTGAACAACAGATAAATCTCTCTGTAAAGGACATTTCATCAATGTCCTTTCAACAGAAAAGGTAAACCTACCTCAATTCCTTTGTGGGAGGGGACCTGGAAGAGGGTCTTATTAGAAGATTCAAGGTCTGAGTAGATACTTATGAGATAAGGCAAATGAGGGAAATACATAAAGAGCATGAAAAAGAAGAAGAAAAGGAGGAAGGTGGTAAAAGTGGTCTGCTTTGACATCATAGCTGATTTACATAATTCCCTTGACGTAGGAGTGGAATCAAGAGAGTAATCAACCTGGAATCATTATGTTACTACAAGCAGTTCAAGTTCAATCTCTCTTGAATTCTGTTAACTCTTATCTAGTGGCAATTTATTCCTCACTGCTAGTTGACTAGATTCTTATGTATAGGCATGAGCAATAAATCAGCCTAACTAGAATTTAGCGTGGGATCCTGATTCTTTGCACCCGACTCTTGTTTTATTGACACCAAAGGAAAGATTTTGCCTTCATGAAAATCAATTTTCTTTAGAGTTAGTAATACTTCGAATAAGTCTTTCTCCTTGCAAGCATCTTCTGCATTGACATTTTATTACTGGAGGCACATATTCTCCACATCTGATTTTTACTGATATAATCTGGAGTTTGAAGTTTCCAGCTGCCTGCAATTAGTGCAGGTTCGCATCCCACCAGGCTCAAGGTTGACTCAGCCTTCCATCCTTCCGAGGTAGGTAAAATGAGGACCCAGATTGTTGGGGGCAAGTAAGCTGACTTTGTAATAATGCCGCTTGGGGGTGTGTGTGTGAAAGCCCTAATAAGCAGGCATATACATAGAATGAAGGCTACTGCTAAGCTTGTAAGCCGCCCTGAGTCTTCGGAGAAGGGCGGGATATAAATGGAATTAAAATAAAAAAAATAAAAAAAATGGGATGATGGCCATATAACAGTGCAAAAGGTCATACATTGTACTATAGCATGATTTCTATAATCTGGTTAATTGAATAAACCACTATTAGCTGGGTTCACACAACAAACAAGTCAGCAACCTTCCTTATGATTTTATGGAATAGGAGGATACCATCACTGAGTGATTACTTAACACTTTCTCTTTTGGCTATGTAATGTGTAAAATGTAATTTGTTCTGTGCCAAGAACCTTTTAAAAGCAAAGACACAACAATTAGTGAAGTTGTAAATTATGTTTATGACTCTTTACAAGAAAGCTACCGCATGAGCATTTTTCCATCTGCCAATCTTTCAAAGTCCAGTTTAAAACAAACTGGAGCCCATTTTACTATTTTCACTGTTACAAGCAGTGCTGCCTTTATGAGCATGAGCATGTAACCTCTTGAAGTTTGTCTGCCTGTCAGGAGCTATCCTTTCTAACCAATAATTGAGCGGAGAAAGATATCAACCAATCAGCATTCATTTGCCGGCCAGAAAAGAGTGTCTTCTTCTGCTCCTTGCAGTCTGTATCTTACTTTCCACTTCCCTTCTCCCTTTGCAAAAAGAAAAAAAAAACAAAATTGCTAACATTTCCTTGTGTTTCTGGATTCATCCGGTTCTAAATTACCATTGCATCAAACGTCTCGGGTTGACTTACTCTTACATTTTGCATTTTTTAAAAATGGCATTTAGTAATCAAATTTAGATTACTAAACTTAAATCATCTCACTGTCTGAGTCTGACCCCTTTACAAGTAAAATAAAAAAAATGAACTTGAAATCTTTACAAAAAGTGACAAAGCAAAGCCAACAGTGAAGTGAAGCTGACAGTTCACCAAGGACAACAACATTCTAACATTTCTAACACTTCGCTGTTGCTGAAAGAGCCTTTCCTGTCTTGAAACAAGAGTTCTCCTTCCAAAGATGAATTATCTCTGGCATGAGGGTGTGCTGAAGTCCCAGCGGTTGTGAGATCTAGGTCACAGTGTCATGTGCTCAGTATATTACCGTGCTCGCCTACAAGGTCGGCTGACCTGATGTGGGATTTAAATGTGGAAATTCTTTTGAAGACAAAGCATCTTCGAAGATAATGAAGAGCTCCTGGCATCTTTACAGGAAAAACATATCCTGAACATTCTCCATAAAAGTAATAGTCAGTGGCATGTTTTATCTTAGAATTCTTAAAAGCAGCTTAAGGTAAAGGTAAAGGTAAAGGTTCCCCCGCACATGCGTGCTAGTCGTTTCCGACTCTAGGGGACAGTGCTCATCTCCGTTTCAAAGCCAAAGAGCCAGCGCTTGTCCGAGGACATCTCCGTGGTCATGTGGCCAGCATGACTGAACGCCAAAGGCGCATGGAACGCCTTTGGCGTCCCACCGTAGTGGTACCTATTTTTCTACTTGCATTTTTACATGCTTTCGAACTGCTAGGTTGGCAGAAGCTGGGACGAGTAACAGGCGCTCACTGTTATGCAGCACTCGGGATTCAACCTGCCAAACTGCCGACCTTCTGATCGACAGGTTCAGCATCCTAATCCACTGAGCCACCGCGTCCCTTTAAAGCAGCTTACTATATCCCAAATAGCATCATTTTACCTTCCTCAACATTCATCTGGCAGTCAAATTGTGAGAAAAGGAGAAAAATAAACCACCAAGGTTGAGTTGGGAGGAGGTACACAAATTGCTCATAAAAGTGATACTTACAATTACTGTATAGTTTCACAGGTAAAAATAACAAAGGAAGACATTATTGATGGATGCCTACTTTGCTTTATATTTTTGATTTATTAGATTCCAGAAGTCATGAGTTCTCAATATATACTTGGTCTAGAGATTTATTTCATTCTCCAAACTGGGTTCTCAGCCTTTTTATATACACAGCCGTGATTTCTCCCCTAGTTTATTTCAACAGCCATAGAGAGACTATACAGTAGTTTGACACCAGAAATGCTTCATAGTCCATTGCAAATCAGCAATTAGTTTTCATAAGAATCCAATCTATCTACAGTCATTCACATAGACAATGTACAGTAGGAAATTGCATGGCTAGCAATATTTTTTGATGTGATCAAAAATATTTAATGTGTTTCATCAGTTGAAATCTTTATTTTAAATCTGAACTGCTATTACACAAAAGACCCAGTTTGGTGCAATGGTTAAGGTCCAAGGCTAGAAATCAGGAGACTGGGAATTCTAGTCCTGCCTTGGGCATGGAGATGCCTTTAGGTCAATCATTCTCTCTCTCAGACCTGGAAAGGGAGCAAGGACAACCCACTGATGAAAATCTTGCCAAGAAAACTCCAGGCAATCTCCATGAATCAATTCCACAGGGGGGGGGGAAGCATTATCTGACTTAGTATTCCACAGTAACAAATCCAAAATAAAATTGGCAGAGTAGTTCACATGATTATCTTGAAATCAGTGGGCATTTAGAAGGGTGAATACCAACAGACATTTCCAGTATTTCAATCCATAGGAATACTGGAAATGAACGGGATAATCTAGAGCTTCATGTAGTCACTGAAATAGTTAAGGAGATAACACATAAAGGAGGTGTGAATTACATACCGTATATTCATACGTCCATTGGACCAAAATATTGCAGAGGCAAGTCAATGAATGAAAGCAGATATGCATGTCCCAGGATAATGTTGCAGGATCCATCTTCCAAAGATGGGCTCCAACACAAGTCTGTGGTCCCAGTGACCAACCCAGATTGGATCCTGCAGAGGCAAATTAAGTTTATGTTGAGAATCAGGCATTTAATTTTTATTCCACATCTTTACGTCGCCAAGGAGGCCTTTGGCCAAGAGTAGGTGGGCACTGAATGAAAAGTAAACTCAAGAGGATTCATTTCTTTCCGTGCCAGCCAGCCCTTTCTTGTTTCTTTCTCACTCCATCCTCTCATTCCCACTGAAAGCAGCGGCCAGCCACCTGTGGACCAAAAGCTCACATTAGAGATTTGAGTCAATCAATCTCTTGGCGAAGAGCTTTCAAAGTAAGCCTATCTGTCTAGAGTGCAGAGAATTACTGCTCTCAAGGCTAAATTACTCTGAAAAAGCAGCCCAAAAAGCATTTTTCCCCCCACCCCCACCCCACACAATCTGTTACTTTATAATTTGCTGCAATCAGGATTCAAAGATGGTTTCATCTTTTCTATTTTAGCTTTTTCTTTTAAATTATATTCACAGAGAACTTTGCTGTGCTCTCTCTCTCTCTCTCTCCCTCCCTCCCTCCCTCCCTCTCTCTCTCTCTCTCTCTCTCTCTCTTAGGTGAGCAGTTGTACAGTTTTATTGCATAGTATTTACTCACCTCTCCCTCCCTCTCCCTCTTTTTTCCTCTCTCTCTCTCTCTCTCTCTCTCTCTCTCTCTCTCTCTCTCTCTCTCTCTCTCTCTCTCTCTCTCTCTTTTGACCTCAAGCCCTGACGAATTCCACAGACCATTAAACTGCTTACAGTAAAAGCATTTGTTGAATCGTCTACTTTTGAGCCAAACAGAGGCCTTCTCTATCAAGAATGAAAGCCTAGTTCCCTTGAATTCTCTTGACATAGGAGTGAACCCATCCAGCGTGGAAGGTAAAAACAAAGGAAGGGTGTTAAAACAGGAGTGAAATGTAGCAAGGAGCAGTTTCTCCTTCATGAATGACGGGGAGATTTGTAGCGGTCCAGCCAGAGGGAGGCTTTCAGCCTGTGTATCCAGAAGTGTCATGGGCTCCCTGCATTATATCCCAGCTGCCCTCTTCATGAACTGGGCAGACTCCTTTCACCAGTTTATTTTTGCTTCTATTCTGGCAGCTGTCTACAACAGGAGATGGTTATCTTAAATAATTTGCTACTTGTTTGAGGATTTGTGCCAGTTCATACAAAGAAACTGGGGGTGGGAGGGAGTTAGTTCTTAGGCTCTCCTGTTGTAACAAGTTGAACTGAAAGTGGTCTCTTTCGTAGGCTCAACAATTCCTGGAAGCAAGCTTTTAAGCCCTATAGAGCTCTATTTTAGATGTAAGCAAGGCACACCCATCGACAGAGATCAAGAGTAGGAGGAAAGGATGATGATATATATTGGGCTGTGCTTAAATGCAACACTCTCTAATTCCTCACTGCAAACTGGACACGATGAGATATCAAATAATTTAGTAGTATATCCGTACCATGGCTGTAATCTGCAAGACAGAAATGCTGCTGTCTCCATGATGCAATTCTATTTCAGCCCTAGGGCAGAGATGTGTAGACCCACTGCCTTTGGGAGAAAGGGAAACTGGAATTGCCATTTATTTATTTGATTTTCATCCTGCTTCATGACTTTAAAAGTAATCTGGTGCAGCGAACAAACATAATTCTTCTTCCTCTTCCTATTTACCCCACAACAATCCTGTGAAGTGAGCTGGGCTGAGAGGGACTGACCGGTCCAAAGTCACCCAGGCAGCTTTCTTTTTCCTTTCTTTGTTTTTTAAATTAGCTTTATTCATTTATAACATAAAATGTGAAAATACAAAAGCAAATAGTAGGGGACAACAGTAGAGAAAAGGAAAACAAAAAAAAGGTGCAAAGAAACAAAAGGCATTGACTTCTGACTCTTTCTTTTGCAGTGAAACCAGACATTAAAATCAAATCTCAACTTTTTACACTTCTACAGTAGTATGCACTAGTCATTTCTGTATCGGCAAATCAGTCTAGTCAGAAAACCCAAGATCACAATATCGTTTTTTTCCACCTCAAGCACAAAGTCCAGAAGCAGTTTCCAAGTAGAAACAAAAGTACTTAATGTTCTTTTCTTTTATCAGCACAATCAATTTGGCCCTCTCTGCTAATTCGTCAGCTTTTGTAACCATTCATCCATGGTAGGAATCGAGGCATCCTTCCACTTTTGTGCATAGAGCAAGGTTGCTGCCATCACCCTATCTAAAAAGAGTTCCAATTTTTTTTCCAGTTCTCTTTCCATTAGACCCAGAAGGAAAGTTTCTGGTTTAATCTTTATGTTCACTTTAAGAATTTTCTCCATTAAAAAGAAAGGAAATGCCCACTGAAGAAGAAATAATAGATAAAATTTTATCCTGCGCCGAAATGGACAGGTGTTAACTCTAGAGATCAAAAATAAGGCTGAAACAGAGTATTATGAAATTTGGCAAAATTTGTACAACTGGTTAGAGATAAGGAGGATCGCTGAGATGACTATTGTTTGATTAATTGATAATGTAAGGATTTCTTATGAGCACCTATATCAGGACACAACTGAAAGATATGTAAATATAACGAAGACGACTGAAAGACAGTTTACTAAAAAATTTACAGATGTTATATGTACAGTTTGTTACACTCTGTCCTGTCATAGAATGTATTTTAAGTTTTTGTTATTTCTTTCTGTAACATAAGGTAATACTAATAGTAGTGTTGTAGCCAGGGAAGTTGAATCATGTCCACTTTTGTTTTTAAATGTACATTTACTAAAAATTTTGTTTAAAAAAAATTCTCCATTAGTATATGAATCCTACTCCAACATTTCTTTGCCTTATCACATGTCCACCATAAATGATAAAAAGTCCCTTCTTTACATTTACATTTCCAACATTCATTTGAAATACCTTTATACATTCTAGGTAACTTATCTGGTGTTAAATACCAGCGATACATCATTATTGTAAAAAAATTCTCTTAGGTTATAATTTAATGTGAATTTTAAGCCTTTTATCCACATATTCTCCCATTGTTCAAACATCACATTATACCCAAAATTCCTTGCCCACTGCATCATACAGTGTTTTGCATGTCATTTTCCAATTCAATTTTAATAATGTTTTATAGACCCAGCCAGCTTTCATGCCAAAGACAGGATTAGAACTCACAGCTTCCTGATTTCTGTGGTAGCCAGTGGCGTAGCGTGGGGGGTGCAAGGGGGCCGGCCGCACCGGGCGCAACATCTGGGGGGGCGCGACCGGCGGGCTAGGGCAAGGCTGCTCGCGAGCGAGGGGTATCTGTGCCTGCGCCGACACAGAAACGCTTCTCTCTCCGGGTGGGGGAAGGCTCGGCGGCTCCCTGGGTCTATATACGCCTCTGTATGCGCACACCGCCGCGTGCTCCCGCGAACGAGAAAGAAAGAACGGCAGCGTCGTCGTCTGTGAGCCTCGCCAGCGGCGGCATTCCTCGGTGTGGGCGTGCCTGCGTCTTTGGGTGTGAGGCTTTCGGAGAGGCTGCCTTTGGCTCCTGGTACTTGCAGCCGGTGTAAAAGAACAAGTCTGTGAAAGCGGGCGAGAATTTCAGGGGGGTGGGGGGGGACGGGAGATCGCGGGAGGCTCGATTCTTCTTACGCCAGGGGGGTGCCAGGCGTGCGGTGCGAGATCGAGGGGGCGCAAATTACTTGCCTTGCCCCGGGTGCTGACAACCCACGCTACGCCACTGGTGGTAGCCCCTTAACCACTACACCAAACTGGCTCAAAATGCTATGTTAGTGGTAATGATTCATAAAGTATAGATCTATGATATGATATACAAAGGCAGTCCTCAACTTCTGACCACAATTGAGCTCAGCATTTTTGTTGTTAAGTGAGACCTTTGTTAAATGAACATTGCCCCATTTTACAACCTTTCTTGCCTCGGTTGTTAAGTGAACCACTGCAGTGGATAAGTTAGTAACCCGGTTGTTAAATGAATGTAGCTTCCCCATGGACTTTCCTTGTCAGAAGGTCACAAAAGGTGACCACCTGACCCTGGGACAAAGCAACGGTCATAAATATGAACCAGTTGCCAAGCATCTGAATTTTGATCACATGATCATACGAATGCTGGAAAGGTTGTAACGGTGAAAAACGGTCATAAGTCACTTTTTGAAGTGCCGTTGTAACTTTGAACAGTCACTAAGTGAACTGTTGTAAATTGAAGAATACCTGTAGTCTCCCAGAATTACCCTGCGGTAAGATGGGCAGCCAATAAATTTGATAAATAAAAATAAATAAAATAAATAATTATCTTACTATTCTGACAGGGTGTTTCTTGATATTTTTCCTTCCCTTTATCAGCCTTCGCCCAGGTTCGCCTGGTGCACCAGTTGCGGCCCTATCTAGACCGGGATGCCTTACGTACGGTCACTCACGCCCTCGTGACCTCTCGTCTGGACTACTGCAACGCTCTCTACATGGGGCTACCCTTGAAGACCACTCGGAGGCTCCAGCTGGTACAGAATGCAGCCGCGAGAGTTGTGTTGGGAGTTTCCCGACACTCCCATGTTACACCTCTGCTCCGCGAGCTGCATTGGCTTCCAGTTGTCTTCCGGGTGAGATTCAAGGCGCTGGTGATGACCTATAAAGCCCTAAATGGCATGGGTCCGGAATACCTTGGGGGGCACCTGCGGCCGGCGTCAACTTCCCTCCGCCCAGTACGCTCCCACAGAGAGGGCCTCCTCAGGGTGCCACCGGTCAAAGAATGTCGACTGGTGGCCCCCAGGGGGAGGGCGTTCTCTGTGGACGCGCTGGATTTATGGAACCATCTTCCGGTCGAGCTCCGGATGGCACCTGACCTCCGCTCCTTCCGGCGCGATCTCAAAACCTACCTTTTCGAACAAGCTGGCCTGGCCTGATGGGATGGGGTTGGGTTTTATTAATCTGTTTTAACCTACTTTTTAATGTGTTTTAACTTATTTGTGGGCATTTTGTTTAATCGTTTTTAATTTTTGTATCTTGTTTTTTAATATGTATTGCCCTGTTCACCGCCCTGAGTCCTTCGGGAGAAGGGCGGTATACAAATAAAATTAATAATAATAATAATAATAATAATAATAATAATAATAATAATAATAATAATAATAATAATAATAATAATAATAATAATAATAATAATAATTTGCTAGTAGCAAGTTCTAGACAGAAACAATCTTTGTTTCAGCTAGTATTAATCACCAGTTGAAATCTTGACTGTGGTTAAACTGAGCTGAGGAAAATTATGAGAGAGGGAAGAAATGTCTGTGGAGGTACTCCATCCTCCGGGTTATGTTTGCCCCAAAAGTGCTTTTCCAAAAGGCAACTGGATTTTCTTTGTTTTTTCCTTCGAGACATTTTACTTGTCATCCAAGAAACTTCTTCAGTTCTTCAGAAGAACTGGTTGTTTAGCGACCAACAATTCAGCCACTAACTCTGCTTTATGATCTGGCATCAGGGTTTTGTTTTTGTTTGTTTTACAAACCTAGGAAGGTCATCAATGCAAGGATTGGTCACAAAGTTACTTTCCTGAAATTGATAGCTACAAATCAAACCAGGCATCCATTTTTATTGGACTTTGATTTTACACAGAAGTGAATCTTACATATGAAAGTTGCAAGATTATCTGTACTGTCTTGAATATATCTTAGGAGAACAAGTGGACCTATCTTATACACACACACACACACACACACACACACACACACACACGTATATTCCAATTATGGTCAACATTGTCAAAGAGATATACAAGTAGTCCTTGAATTACGACCACAATTAAGCCCAAAATTTCTGTTGTTAAATGAGGCATTTTTAAGTGAGTTTTGCCCCATGTTGTTACTTTTCTTGCCACAGTTGTTAAGTGAATCACTGCAGTTTTTATGTTAGTAACAAGTTTGTTAAGTGAATCTGACTTCCCCATCGACTTTGCTTGTCAGAAGGTCTCAAAAGGTGATCACAAGAACCCAGGATCCTGCAACTGTCATAAATATGAGCCAGTTGCCAAGCATCCGAATTTTGATCACGTAACCATGGAGATGCTACAGCGATCAAGTCAATTTTTTCAGTTCCTTTGTAACTTTGAACAGTCACTAAATGAACTGTTGTAAATCAAGAACTGCCTGAGCAGCGAGACTTTTAGTAGCGCAATATTGGAAGAAGGAAGAACTGCCGACTATAGAAGAATGGACCTTAAAAGTCTCCAATCTGGCGGAAATGGCAAAGATCTCAGCGTACTTGAAAGACCAGTCGCAACAGAGATATATTGTGGAGTGGAGAAGATGGATTGATTATATTCAGAATAAATATGGGACTAAAAAGTTTCATCTAGCATTTGAATAAGTACTGATGTGATATTTATACTGCTTGTAGTTATTTTATAAGAGTTAAAGTGCGATAGATTTAATATTTTATTGTTGTTTGCATAAGGTAGACTATGATTGCTTGTATTTTTATACCCTGTATTGAGCTCTGGGAAGTCGGGGAGGGGGGAGGGGGAAGGGAGGGAGGTGTTGGGGAGGGTTGGGGAGAGGGGAGGGGGTTTGGAGGGGTTTTGTCTTTTTAAAAAATGTATTGTAAAACTTTTCAATAAAAAAAAGAACTGCCTGTAATTCTAAAAAAAAATCCAAAACATGATATATTAGTTTTGCCTAAAGTTGAAATCTGGTTAATAACCTACCCCAAATCCAATGATCATCAACATTATACAAAAGCAGAATTCTCAGCAATATGTGGCTATCCATTCATTGGTCACAACTGCAAATCTGTTACGTGTTACATTGTCATAAAATATGTCATTAGTAACTGCATCTCTCTGTACATGATTTAATAATGATGACAGTGCCACGTATGAGATTGGGGGGGGTCTAGACACAGGAGACATGTCCTTTTCCCCCAGTCAAAACTCCTATTCTCTTAGCCTCCACTGCTAATTGAGGGTCCTTCAATGGTTAATAAAAACTTGCACGTTAGGTCTCTAATGAAGTGCCTTAGGAAAAAAAGGATTTCACTCATGCCTGTTATTTTTTTTAAAGCCAAAATGTAATTCTATGTTATAATTTCATGTCTAATTTCATATCTAAAAAGAAAACAACAAAGATACAAAGAGCAGCATTAATTGAACTTTACAATGCCCTAGCCCTTCGTTTATAATTGATTTATAGTTGTTCTGAAGCAAAAGCTTTTTTTTTTTTATCTCAACCAAACGCAGGAGGGATGAAAATCCCTTTGACTGCCCTTGATTTCAAAATGGAGCAGCCAAAACTCACCACTTCATTTCCAGGAGATGTGATTAGCCCTCTCTTTTGGCAAAAGTCAGTGATCCATTGAATGTCAAAGAACTAAGAAACAAGAAATAATGTCTAAGCTGCAAATCCTGAGCATAAGACTTTATTGCATTCCCCTTGGAATGGCAAAGGGTTTTGCTTTGGCATTTGAACTAAAATAAATATTTAAAATGAAGCAGCAACATTGCCTTGTGGACAAAGAATGTCCCAGAATCCAATAGCTGCATTTTAGGATTCAGTCAGCAATCTGCCTCTTAGTTGCTGATTCCTTACATGGCACAGAAGCTATCTATTGTGAATTTTATTTTATAGCATCTTTCACCTTTTCCTTCCTTTAAATCAAGGATGGCTAGCCTTTCTCCTAGGACTTTCCCAAGCCATTAAGTCAAGAGAAGACCTCCCCTCATTCATAAGTGGAATAAAAAGTGCCCGATGGAGCTGATTGATAGATGATAAAGAATAAGATGGTAGAAGTGTGTACTGGATTGTTTCAAGCAGCAGCTGTGTATTCCTGAAAGGTTCTGCTATGTTTGAAATGTTGCTTCATAAAAAGCCTTTGCATGTAGCAATGTAATCCAGTATATCAGAGAATAGCCTAACTTGTTTAATATGCTTTATTAACATATAATTAATAAACAACTTCTAACACATCATAAGATTTTTTAAACATGGAAAATATTCAAAACTCTCTCGTCTTTTTCTCTTTCTTTCTCTCTCTCTCTCTCTCTCTCTGTCCCTCTCTCTCTCTCTCTCTGTCTCTCTCTCTCACACACACACACACAAGAGAGAGAGAGAGAGAGAGAGAGAGAGAGAGAGAGAGAGAGAGAGAGAGAGAGAGAGAGAGAGAGAGAGAGAGAGAGAGAGAGAGAGAGAGAGAAACACACACAGTCTGAAGAAGTGCTATTCAGAATGTTCTCCCTGTATAAGATAGTGGTCCCCAAACTTTTCGGCACCAGGGATCAGTTTCATGGAAAACAATCTTTCCACAGACTGGGAGGGGAGGAGGAGCGTGCAACCTAGATCCCTCACATGCGCAGTTTATAGTAGGGTTCTCACTTTTATGAGAATCTAATGCCTGATGATCTGAGATAGAGCTGAGGCGGTAATGCTAGTGTTGAGGAGCAGCTGCAGATACAAATGAAGCCTTGCTCATTTGCCCGCAACTCACCTCCAGTGGGTGGCCTGGTTCCTAAGAAGTCATGGACTGGTACCGGTCCATCGCCTGGGGATTGGGGACCCCTAATGTAAGAATTTCTCTGTTAGGACCAATGGATAAAACCATGTGAAAGTGGGCTTAATACTGATTAAAAACAACTTTTCCTAAACTTGTAACCTTTATTCATAATAAATTACAACTCAGTACAACTTGAACTGATTATTAATGCACCAATTCTGGAGGACGATATTTGTTTATATCATGTCTTAAATCTCTTGAAAGGATATTTCTACAGGTAAGAATGACATCAGGGGGCCTCAGGTATAGCCTGGGCAATGGCTGAAGGCAATGTCATGAAGACATCGCAATAAGAAGAATTGGCCAGAAGAAAAGGTTGGCCTTGAATGCAAATGAGAAAAGGCTCCATGTCTTCTCTAACTGCCACTTGCAGTCTAGTTCAGACAGGAGTCTTCCCCAAAATGTAGAAGAATTTGGTAGCATTTTTTCAAATGACCAAATTTTATTAAAAGGCATACCTTCAATACTTCCTTTCGATTTTAAAAACCATAAACCAGCGTGATTGTCCTCTTACAAAGTCTTCCTAAGAAACCTGGAGATGTGATGTGACAGACTGTTGAATGCAAAGGACAAACAAAACTAGTCCAATGCTTTAAAACAATAGATTTCTCATCGTTTAGTAGAAATGGAAGAAATCACCGGCAGAAGCATTTTGCATTCTACTTCTTGAGAGCCTCCTGTCAAAAAAACATTCCCAAAGAAATTTCCAAAATCCTCAGAAAGGGCAAAGCACAAATGAAGTGGGTAATGGTTAACAAGAAACCCATGGCAGCAAGTAAAGGCATTCTGAATTATATAATCCAATGAGTAGCTAGAATATCTTTCTTCTGAACCTGACTGTGTGTAGAGTAAGTGAAAGAAGTTTGTGAAATAGGGTTGAGTGGAGCCAAAATTGTAGAAACTCAGTTTAGAAGAAAAGACCAAAACAGAGAGCGCAAGTACTGTATGGAAAAAAAATACGAAAGGTTATTCAAAATCTTAAAAGGGAACACAGGGTCAAGGTGACAATGATGTACAGTGTTTGCTTCACTTTCTCATTATATAGTGGGCTGTGATCCATCTCTGTATTGGAAAAGAAAGATAATCTTAATAAAAAATTATTATTTCTACATAATCTGGTTTAATTAAAGAAATGGGAACTTCATTAGAGTGTAACTTTAAAATATAGCCTTTCCTAACTTGATACCTTCTTGAAGCATTGGGCTCATATCTAATTTGTCATGCTGGCTGTGAACAATGAGAATTGCAGTCCAACACATTTGTAAGGCACTTGCTCAGAAGAGGAAGTAACAAGGTGTCATTAGCATACTGAGTTTATTTAATTCAAACTTGAATATTTTTTACAAAAATTATCTCCCGAACAGGATCATAAGTATAATGACAAATAGTAGAATTTTCAATAAAGCCCAATACTACACAGAGATAATAAAACATACGTGCAGAATTCATTTCAATTCAACAATGAAATCTTGCTCAGTAATCCAGCTTGCAAAACATTTCTTTAAAAAAAATGGATAGCCGAGATGCCCAGCAGGATCGTGCGTTAAGGGCAATCCAGAACTTGGAAAGTACTGCTGGAAAAATTCTGTTTCATGGTTTTTTCCAGTAAATAAAAAATTCAGTGTATTTTGGCACCTATGTAAGTAAGGGACCTTATGTGCAAGTTTCCTTATATTGAATCAGATCCAGCCTGGCATTCAGCCTTCACACTTTTCACCTGAGACTAAAGCTTAGATGTCCTTTTCCTAAATGTACCATTGATCTTCCTTAACGAAATTAAGCTTTTATATTTTAAATATATGTATCAGTAAGGTTAAAGTTGTCCTACTCATCATTTCCTCTTGAAACAGTTTTTCTCATATCATCCTTTGGACAACTGAATCAAGAAGCATCTCTGGCTCTTTTATGTGTGACAGGTGGTTGTATGGTCTTCCTTCAAATGTAATAGCTGCTTGGGAGATAAATTATAATTATAACTACTTTAGGTGTGATCCTTGCAGCAATCTCCATTTTACTTGTGGAATGCTTCTAGGAGAAGATGCACAGCCTTTTTTTCAGGGGAAACTATGTTGAGGAGGTGTAGACTTTGTTGCTTTTTTCTTTATTTTAAATTGACATGGTGAAAATGAATGGAAGAGTTATAAAATTGTCTGAACCCTTTGATGGTATTCCAAAGGGACTGGAATTAATTATATAAATAGCCTAGGTACTACTATTACATGGCTATGAATGTTGTGCAAAATTTGACAGATGTGGCTTGAAAGGGTGGGGGTGGGGGTGGGGGAAGCTGACATTTGCTGATATTACCTCTTCTGTGTAACTATTAATTATCCTGGAACTTGGTTGCTTGGGCTGATTATATAAAACAGGGAATTTCTCATAGGCTGTAACCCTAAAAAGACTCAGTGGACCTTGTCTTTGTTTAAAAAGAGATCACATGATTTGCATTAAAATCTTTGTGCATTTGGTTTTATAATTTTAAACAAGTTTCATATTGTCCCTGTCCCAGTGACTTTCTCCATAGGTTTCAGTTTTTATTTTGTCTCCAAAATATGGAGAAGGAATGTCCTTGATCTTCCTGATTTGAAGCCCCATGTGTCCTTCCAGAGAAATTCAGGTGAAGAGTCCGTATTGCAAGACAGCAGGGATCCAAACTTTAAAAACCAATCTGTAGAGTCATGACCTATTTGTTTGGATACTTGATCATGCCCCAGATGGGAGAAAAACTATTGCTCAGACTGTAAGACATAGAAGACTTCACAATTTATTAAGCAGATTAGCAGGGTTTAGCTGGGCATTAAGGACCGGCCATTGAATGTGTGTCATTCTAAATACTTCATCTCTTTCCAACCATTGAGAAATTATTTGATTTTCAAAAGGTCCATTCTTCCTGCCTTTGTGCGACCTGATACAAACATCATTAATGTTACACAAATATGTATCAGGACAGACCAAATGAAAGGCATCCTAAATATTGAGGTGCATGGCCCATCTTTCTCCTCCCACCCGCACTCACCCACTTTTGAGCTATATTTGTAGAATGACCTGCTGTGAAATGACAAGGTTCATGGTTCATCTGAACTTTTGAACTCCAATGAGCATTTGACACAGCAAAAACAATCTAACATGAACCTAACACAAAGTTTTCATAGTTTTAAAACCTGGCTTTCAGGCCTTTGTCTGGGGCAATTGGATAGGAAAGTTCTTTATTGATGTTGTAAAAACGACCCATTTAATAACAGAAGGGGAGGGATGCCGAGATCAGTGGGAAGAGAGCACCTAGCATAGCTGAAATACTGCTGGGCTGGTAGTTCATTGAACTCTACCTGACCCCGTTATTAAAGGCTTCCTTGGGACAAGTTGGAGCAGCATTTGTGACAAGACCAAAGATTCCTTGTCTATTTCAAATGCTCCAAAGCTGGGAGTTCACAATCCATGTGTGTGTGTGTGTGTGTGTGTGTGTACTGTATGTATATTTGAAGTTAGTAAAAATGTCAACAGCTTGTTGACAAAAGCTCAGCAATAAAGAAGAATTTTCTCTTATATCCCGGAGTTCATTGTTTTTATTTTTACTAACATCAAATGTCTACACCCAGGATTCCAGTTTTTAAATTAGATAGATAGATAGATAGATAGATAGATAGATAGATAGATAGATAGATAGATAGATAGATAGATAGATAGATAGATAGATGAGAAGAGAGAGAGAGAGAGAGAGAGAGAGAGAGAGAGAGAGAGAGAGAGAGAAAGAAAGAAAGAAAAGAAAGAAAGAGAAAGAAAGAAAGAAAGAAAGAAAGAAAGAAAGAAAGAAAGAAAGAAAGAAAGAAAGAAAGAAAGAAAGAAAGAAAGAAAGAAAGAAAGAAAGAAAGGAAGAGGAAGGAAGGAAGGAAGAAAGAAAGAAAGAAAGAAAGAAAGAAAGAAAGAAAGAAAGAAAGAAAGAAAGAAAGAAAGAAAGAAAGAAAGAAAGAAAGAAAGAAAGAAAGAAAGAGCACACCAAACACTGCACTCACAACCCTGCGATCTTCTCGAACTGAACTGTAGGGAAGGAAAAAAGAAAAAAAAGGGATGCTCCCATGTCTCTTCATCTCTTTTCTAATCTCTGTGTAGCAAAGTGTTGTGGGGTTTTTTTTTTAAGCATGCCTTTATGCTATTTCCTATCTCTAAGCCAGAAGTTAAGATGAGTCAGGAATTTTTATGGCAGTGACAAATGGCTTGTGTATGTTTGTGTGTGAAAGTGCACAATGTCTTTGCTGGAGTTCTAGCAGAAACATTTATTTGGGGATGGCAGTTAAAGATCTTTTTGTGATACTCTTGGGCCATAATTGATAAAAATCAATGGCATAATTTCCTACCATTTTGGGTGGAAAACACTTAAAACCTGTCACATCAATCCCATGATAGACTCCATTTAAGGCAAGAGACACCCTTTGCCTCTCTCCACTCCAAATCTAGGAAAAATAAGGAAATCAGCCCTATCCAGGCAGAGTTCTGTTGTAACAATGAACAAATCAGGAAAAACTGGGACAAGTCAGGGGCAAGTATGGAAATGATGCAACGGAAGGAACTTCTTTTATAGGCCCTGGAAACTATTACAACATTTCATCAGCTGGACTAGTTTAACTTATTTTCTTCCATTCCAGGTAGTGGAAGATGAAACTGAGACACTTTCATACACACACACACACACACACACACACACACACACCCCTCCCCCAGCAATATGGCAGGTTGGTAGGTTGGTAGGTTGCTGCTCGACAGCAGAGATGCTCAACCCCAGGATAGCATAGGGAAAGGGTTGGCAACCTTGGTTCTTTTATGAGCATGGCTGGCTCAGGAATTCTGGGAGTTGAAGTCCACGAGTCATAAAAGAGCCAAGGTTGCCTTCCCCTGGCATAGGGCCTCCAGATCTCCCAAACTATAATCTTTAATATAGTGGAAGAGTAATCCTATTGACATGAAATGTATTAATTCAGTTTCTATTTTGGTTTTGGACTTGCCCATATCTGCAACCTGGCCCTCCATCCTCCTCACTTTGAGCCACTCCCAATCTTGACCCCATGCATCTCCTCCCCACAGGATTGGAGGTTTATTGGTTCATTTATTTATACAACACATTTGTTGTTGTTAGTTGCAAAGTCATGTCTGACCCATCGCGACCCCATGGACAACGTTCCTCCAGGCCTTCCTGTCCTCTACCATCTTCTGGAGTCCATTTAAGCTCACGCCTACTGCTTCAGTGACTCCATCCAGCCACCTCATTCTCTGTCGTCCCCATACAACACATAAGGCTACACAACTGCTAATCTATGGCTCTGTACAGCAATATGTCAATAAGCCCCCCCCAAAAAAAATCAAACTCCACCAACTATAAAACCCGTACACATGTACCACTGGTCCCAAACAAAACTTGCTTATTTTTCATTAAGATAAACCTGGAATTCTAAGTAACCCCTTCTTGCTCTTCTTTGGGGACTGAGTCAATTCATGCTGAATTATGAATTAAATTATATTGATTTAAATTATTACATATTCTTAACCTCTCTATGGCATTTGTGAGGAAAGGGGAAATCCCCCAATTAGAAATAACATTCTCTTCTACAATAACCCAAGTCTGTGACCTGTTCCTGAACTAGCATGTATGGGCAATATTTTCAAAGTAACAGTCACATAAAACCTAATGACTCGCACAATCTTAATATATTAGCCATATGAAACTATTCCCAATAAGGGCCTTGAAACAAATCCGCGGGCTAAGCATTCTTGTAGGTAATCTTATAGCACCATCACAATACACTTCAGAGTACATACCTTAATTGGGGGGGAAATGTTTAATCAGATCTTGATTTATTCTTTGAAAATGGATAATTGCTCTCTGGCAAGTGAAAAAGCTTTTAGACTGATCATCCAGCAACTGTTGGTATGATTGTTAGAAGTTGTATTTTAAAACAACCAAGTAGCTCATCCGCTGGAGAAAATGGATCGGATCTAATTGCAGAAGGTTGAAGCTTGGGGCATATTATATTTACTGCATAATATGACGATGATTTGTGTCTTCTAGAAAATTCAGAGATTTCTTAGGATCCAAGGCAGACTCCCCCAATTAGGTGCCCCAACAGATGAATTAGTCACAGAAATCGCTGTCCACTCCCAACCCATCTTATCTGGGGGGAGGGGGGAGAGGAAATTTAAGGTAACTTTTTTGTTTTTAAGGGAACATGTTCTCACCTGGAAAAGAAGATGCCAACTGTATTTGTGCATTCTGATATTTATGTCACTGTTCACCGCCCTGAGTCCTTAGGGAGAAGGGCGGTATACAAATCAAATAAATAAATAAATAAACTGGACAATTTGTCTCAGTTGACGAAGTAAAAGTCCTGGGTTCTGCCTAACAGTTCGTTCTTCCTGCAAGCAAAAAAGCACTTGGAATTTTGTTGTGGTGGCAAAAGAAGTATTTTAGGTTTGCCATCTTTCTCTTCCATCACATCACCTTTCCTTTTGGCTGGTGACAGGAGCCTGTAGTTGAGGTGACTAATGGATGGGCACTGGCATAGACCTTCTTGTTACTCAGGCTTTTACTTCCTAAGCTTTCATCTGGTCATGGGCAGTTGGTGGCCAGTAGCAAAGCAGGCTATTTTCATGTTAGTATATAGTTATCCATTACTAATGAAGCATCAAAGAAGGAAAGGCATTAATTGGTACTAAGATCTTTTGTGAGACACTAACTGGATCCCTACTTAGCCGTGCTTCATTTGGTTGAGTGAATATAAACCACAGCTGGTTGGATTCACACAATATACTGAACCTTAAACCTTGGTTCACAGATCACAGATGCTAAAATAATGGCGATCTTATGGATGGGTAGTTCTCAAGTACAGTCATTAGGAAGCCTGCCTTTCTACAGTAACTTGGGTTGCAGTCCTTCAAAAATAATAGTGCCATCATTTGGAGAGATGGCTAGGATTATCACTGAAGCTGGAACCCAGATGGCCTCTATGGTCAGTAATACCTGCACCAAATAAGTTCTTCCTTGGATGAGCATAGCTTAGCTACTACTGTTTGTGTTCTGGTAACCTCATGCTTAAAACAGGCTCTAAATATAGACTTTGGTCTGGAACTTGTGGCTGATACTGGATTCAGTGGTCAAATTGCTGAGTGAGACACCGGATCAAGCCATTTTACACCTCTATGAAAACAACTGCATAGACTACCAAGCAGCTGGTTTTTCTTCGAATGTTAAAGGCTTTTAGCAACTCAGGGCCAGGATAACTGATGGATCCCTTTGCTTTTACAGAGGCAGTCAACCCCTGAGACCATCGGGGTGCTTCTCCTGCATGCACCATGACGGGTAGACTCATCCTGCAATTCCTTGTAGGTGAGCTGTGTGAAATAGAATCTGAAATTCCATCGGGAATTCTATTGACATTGGACAACCATTTGTCTGAAATCGTGTAGGGCAGAGGTCCCCAACCTTTTAGGCACCAGGGACCAGTTCTGTGGACAGAGGTTTTTCCATGGACCGGAGAGTGCGTGGTTTTGGGTGCTGCCTGCATCTCATGGATGGGGCTTTGCTTTTTTGTGCGGATCGGTTGCTGGCATGCCGCGGGCCAGTACTGTTCCACGGACCGGGGGTTGGGGACCCCTGGTGTAGGGTGTCCTTCTTGATCAGGGGATTGAACTGAAAGATTTCCAAGATCCCTTCCAACTATGTTATTCTGTTATCTTGTTATTCCGAATCTGTAAAATGGCTACCAGGATATCTTTGGTCATCTGTTATTTATTTTACCTAGGCCTCCCATATATTATTGTTCAATGAACAACTGTATTTTGTTCATTTTTCTAAACCTCCCCCCATTATAAGTTTAACAAATAGATCTTTATATGTACCATTCTGTGCTATTGTTTTTAAAAATGCAGTTGTTGTTGGCTATTTCATTGTAAACCTGTTCTTGTTGCAATGCTAGGTAAAATGGTATGTAAGCTGCCCAGAGCCATTGATTGAGATGGGCAGCTATAGATATTGAATAAATAAATGAATAAATAAATAAAACTATGTTAACTGAATCTCAAGCCATGCCTAGGACAACTGAGCAGGTGAACCAAGCACAGACACTAGAGTTGCCCAGTTTGTTTTTCTCTTTCATTTATTTAGAGCTAACCCGTTTCCTAGGGACGCGGTGGCTCAGTGGGTTAGGACACTGAACTTGTCGATCGGAAGGTCGGCAGTTTGGCGGGTCGAATCCCGAGTGCCGCGTAGCAGAGTGAGCTCCTGTTACTCGTCCCAGCTTCTGCCAACCTAGCAGTTCGAAAGCACGTAAAAAAAATGCAAGTAGAAAAATAGGGACCCCTACGGTGGGAAGGTAACAGCGTTCCGTGCTAGTCATGCCGGCCACATGACCACGGAGACGTCCTCGGACAAGCGCTGGCTCTTCAGCTTTGAAACGGAGATGAGCACCGGCCCCTAGAGTCGGAAACGAGTAGCGCACATGTGCGGGGGAACCTTTACCTTTACCTTTAACCCGTTTCCTGCAAAAATAAAGGGTAGACAGCAGTACAGCTAATTCTTGACTTACAACAGTTCATTTAGTGACCGTTTGAAGTTACAATGACACTAAAAAAAGTGATTTATGATCATTTTCCACATTTGCAACTGTTGCAGCATTCCCATGGTCACATGATCAAAATTCAGACTCCTGGCAACTGACTCGTAGTTATGACGGTTGCAGTGCCCCAGGGTCATGTGATCACTTTTGGCGACCTCGTGACAAGCAAAGTCAATGGGGAAGCCAGATTCACTTCGCAACCGTGATACGAACTTATCGACTGTAATGATTCACTTAACAACTGTGGCATGAAGAGTTGTAAAACGGGGCACAAGTTACTTAACAAAGGTCTCACTTAGCAACAGAAGAAATCTTTATTCAGAGAAGGAGAGCAGTGCTTAGAACTGGGAGCTTTCCATTAGGGAGATTCTCCCTCCTTGCTGAAGACACAGAACAGTTCTCATGTTTTCCCCTTCCCCAAACAAGTTGCTGTGTTGTTTGATGAAATCCCGTTAACTGTATTCGCATAACTTGTTGAACCATGGAGACTGACCCTCCGTGAATTCTAATAGTCTAAAGTTTAGGATTTGCACACAACACATAATGAGAGAGAGTTTGATGTAGTGGTTAAGACCCCATACTAGAAACTGGGAGACCAGGAGTTGTTGTGTACTCTTAGGCACAAAGCCAGCTGGAGGACCTTGAGCCAGTCCCTCTCCTTTAGCCCCAGGAAGCAGGCAATGGCAAACCATTTCCAAAAACATTGCCAACTAACTTAAAGGCACCAAAAAATAAGCAGACCATATGGGACTACAAACTTCACAAACAAGGTTTGTGCAAATGCTAGTCTAAACTGTGACGGCCTATTTTGACATTAGTGCGTTGTGCAAGAACAGCCAGAGCCATCAACAGGTTTCAGATTAGTTGCAAGAGATTTAAATTAGTTCTCATCTTGATTTCAACCAGGTTTAGATCTAGCTTATTAAGGCTAGTTTGGAAACTTGATTTTAGGTGAAAATGTGATTTGCTAGCCAGAGAAAGAAGTCCTAATTTGTTTGATTGCTTTAAAAGGCGTACTGACATAAAATATTATAGTTGTAATCATGTTGACAATGTCTGATAGTGGATTTCTCTTATAATCCTCTGAGGAAGGTGAGTTTTATGTTAAATCAGATTCCCATTTTTAAAAACCCATGTTTTTTTTTTCTTACTTGGGAAGCTGACTTTTAACCCAGGAATCCCTAATTTGCTCTGGACTTTTTTCCCTCTCTAATCTATTTTAAACTATTAGTAGCTTATTGAAATAACCTTAATCCAATGCAACTCCAAAACTGGTAGGCTGAAAAGATTCTAGCGTACTTCTTTGAAATAAGAATGGCCTATAGTGGGAAAAAGAGGGACAAAAAGATTCCTGGGTATCCACCTGGTTTTTCTATTGTACACCACCCAGATTCATTTCTTGTGAGATGGACAGCTTTATAGATTTGATTGATAAATAAATAAAATAAAATAAAGCTCCATCCCCTCCATCCCAGAAGTGCTTTGAACAGTGAAACGGATGGCATATTAATTTAATAAATATATAAATCAAATATATGCAAGTGACATCTTGGTGCACAAACAAAGAGGGCAGGGTTGGTGTTGTTGTGTTTCGGGTTCGAATGAGCAGGAAAGATGCCAGGCATGTGAGTACAGAGTAACAGCAACTTTATTGATAATCATAACTGTACTGAGAGGTTTAGGGTGTACATGCACATCATACAACCAATCAGATTGAACCCACTATTCCCGCTAGTTTGGTTCCCGCCTGAACTGTTAGAGCTTAGTACATGTGCTGGAGAACTGTTAGTTCTCAGTATGCAAGTGAATAGGTGTTTTACCAAACCTCAATACATAACAGGTGTTGCAAGGGCATCATGTTGCTTATGCCTTTGCCCTCCTCCCCCATCTTATTCCCCCCCCCCAAGGCTGCTGCTGAGAGACCCATCATAATATTTTCAATGAAATAAAGGAACAGGCTTATAGTCATCCACCCTGGGGTGAGTCTATTTTGCATTCCCAGTAATGTATTATTTACTTTACTTTTTTATTCTAAAATAATCAGATACTGCATTTCAAAACCATGTAATCATGGCTGCACGTGGATGAGGATGGAAGAACATAACTACTCGTGAGAGTTGTCATCTCTGCTTCAGCCTAATAAGGAACAATCAGTTCAGCTCAGTTTGAATGTCAAAGGCCCTTCTCCATAAACAGAACTTCCTGCCTCTTTTCAGCATTATTATACAGTCTTCCCCAATAAAGATGCTACCTTTCATATACTTTCCATTTGTGTTGGGATTACAACCTTCAAAATTTCCAACCACCACCAGAGGTCTTGGTGGCTGGAATCCACAGACTTGTAAATCTCAGCAAATCTGAAGGAGATCTGTTTGGAGAATGATCCTCTCATTAAATATCCTAGAGATCGAATCCTGGTGCTCAGAGATACAAAAGCCTGCCCTGAAAAATAGCACTTCTTCCAGGAGGATTTTCAGCCTAAAATACTAAACTATGATGAAACCTCCATTTAACAGATCTTCATTTAATAACCCAGATTTCCATTCTGACTTTACCTCCAAACAACAAAGTCCATTGTTTGGGAAGAACCCCTGAAGACTGATATAACGGGCAGCATTGCATCTTTCCACAATGGTGTGATTTGACACTTTTACAGTTTGCATATATTTGGATCATTTATTTATTTATTTATTTAGTTACATTTATATACCGCCCTATTCCCTGAGGACTCAGGGCGGTTTACAGGAAATTAAAAAATCCACCATACAAAAGTTAAAAAACCAAATTAAAAAATATTAAATTGACCCTGTATACTTAAAACCCCAATTAAAATTTCTCCTCAGCCTGGGCCCGAGAGCTCAAAGAGCCAGGTCTTCAGGCCCCGGCGGAATGATCGGAGGTCGGGGGCAGTCCTCAGCTCCACCGGCAGCTGGTTCCAGAGGGCAGGCGCTCCCACTGAGAAGGCCCTATCCCTGGGTGTCACCCGCCGGCAATCTCTCACCGGCGGCACCCTGAGCAGACCCTCCCTGTGGGAGCGCACTGGGCGAAGGGCGTTTGATGCCGGCAGTAGGTGTTCCCTCAAATAGCCCGGACCCAGGCCATGTAGGGCTTTATAGGTAATAACCAGCACCTTGAATTTCACCCGGAGGGCAACCGGAAGCCAATGCAGCTCGCGGAGTAGAGGTGTTACATGGGAGTATCGGGAGACCCCCATTACAACTCGCGCGGCCGCATTCTGCACCAGTTGAAGCCTCCGAGTGGTCTTCAAGGGCAGCCCCATGTAGAGAGCGTTACAGTAGTCCAGACGGGAGGTAACAAGCGCATGAGTAACTGTGCGTAGGGCGTCTCGGTCCAGATAGGGACGCAACTGGCGCACCAGGCGAACCTGTGCAAAAGCCCCCCTGGTCACGGCTCCTATGTGGTCTTCAAAATTGAGCCGTGAGTCCAGGAGGACGCCCAAGTTGCGAGCCCTATCAACGGGGGGTAACACCTCACCCCCCATCGTTAGAGGTGGAATAAGTTGGTTAACCCGAGATGCCGATATGCACAGCCACTCAGTCTTGGCGGGATTGAGACGAAGCCTGTTTCTCCCCATCCAGACCTGAACCGCCTCCAGGCACCGGGACATCACGGAGAGGGCATCGCTGGGTTGGTTCGGGGTGGAAAGAAAAAGTTGGGTATCATCAGCGTACTGGTGATACCCCACCCCGAAACCACGAATGATCTCGCCCAGCGGCTTCATATAGATGTTGAACAGGAGAGGCGAGAGGACCGACCCCTGAGGAACTCCACAAATGAGAGACCTCGGGGCGGATCTCTGCCCTCCTGTCAACACCGACTGCGAGCGGCCCTGGAGGTAGGAGGAGAACCACCGTAGAACGGTGCCTCCCACTCCCAACCCCCTGAGACGCCGCAGCAGGATACCATGGTCGATGGTATCGAAAGCCGCTGAGAGATCTAATAGGACCAGGACAGAGGAGCAACCCCTGTCCCTAGCCCTCCAGAGATCATTCACCAGCGCGACCAATGCCGTCTCCGTGCTGTGTCCGGGCCTGAAGCCCGATTGGTACGGGTCCAGATAATCAGTTTCCTCCAGGAACAGAGGGAGCTGATGCGCCACCACACTCTCAACAACCTTCGCCAGAAAGCGAAGGTTGGAGACTGGACGATAGTTGTTTAAAACAGCCGGGTCCAAAGCAGGCTTCTTGAGAAGGGGCCTCACCACCGCCTCCTTCAAGGCGGCAGGGAAGACACCCTCCTTCAAAGAAGCAGTTATTACTGCATGGAACCAGCCTCGTGTTCCCTCCCGAGCCGCATAAGCTAGCCAGGAGGGGCACGGATCCAACAAAC
Organism: Vipera berus; assembly: GCF_964194415.1. Classification (NCBI taxonomy): domain Eukaryota; kingdom Metazoa; phylum Chordata; class Lepidosauria; order Squamata; family Viperidae; genus Vipera; species Vipera berus. The sequence continues at coordinate 73,224,709 of NC_138207.1, read as the reverse complement.
AGGTGGTGGTGCTCAGTCTCCCCATGATCCTGTCCACATCATCAGGGGAAACAGGGTCGAACTCAGTCCAGATAACATGCTCAAGACCGCCTGATTCCTCCACGTCAGACTCTGCCCAGTCAGAGTCCAGACCGGTCCGGATCCGAGCGATTTTGTCCGCCAGATGATGACTAAACTCCTCGGCTCGTCCCTGCAAGGGATCCTCTCTCACCTCCTGATTAAGGAGGGAGCGAGTCACCCTAAACAGGGCGGCCGGGCGATTATCTGCGGACGCGATAAGGGCGGCAAAGTAGTTAGACTTCGCCGTCCTTATCGCCGCAAGATAAGACCTTATAAAGGTTCTTAACTGCAATCGGTCGGATTCGGATCGGCTGGATCTCCAACCGCTCTCTAGACCTCGTCTCCGACGCTTCATCTCCCGGAGCTCCACAGAGAACCATGGGGCCCAACGGGATCTGCGCCGGGTCAGAGGTCGCATGGGTACAACGCAGTCAAGTGCCCTGGTGGCAGCCGTTTCCCAGGCCTCCACCAGAGCATCGACTGGGCTGTGGGTAAGGGTGATAGGTATAGGCCCAAGCGCCCTCTGGAACCGATCCGGGTCCATTAGGCGCCTGGGGCGGAACCACCTGGACGGTTCCGCCGCCCAGCGGCGGGGGGTAGCATGACGGAAAACCAGCCTCAGGAGGTGGTGATCTGACCATGACAGAGGGGTGATGGACGGGGAACCCCCTCCCAGATCGTCCAACCACTGTCCAGACAGGAACACCAGGTCGAGAGTATGATCCCCCTCATGGGTCGGGCCCTCAATAACCTGGGTCAGGCCCATGGCTGTCATGGAAGCCATGAACTCCCGAGCCAACTCCGACGACCCTCCCAGTGACGGCAGGTTGAAGTCACCCAGGACTATAAGCCTGGGGAACTCCACTGCCAACCCTGAGAGGGCGTCGAGCAGCTCAGGCAGGGCTGTTGCCACACAGCTGGGCGCCAGGTATGTAAGCAACAAGCCCAACTGAACCCGAGGACCACATCTCAAGAGGAGGGATTCACTCCCGGCCATCTGGACAATGGTGGCCTCCCGGGGACACAAAGTCTCCCGAATAACCACTGCCACTCCACCACCCCTGCCCTGAGCCCGCGGCTGGTGCAGCACCCGGAAACCCGGCGGGCATAACTCGGTGAGAGGCACCCCTCCCTCCGAGCCCAGCCAAGTTTCCGTGATGCACGCTAGATCCGCACATTCCTCCTCGATCAGGTCACGGATGAGGGGAGCTTTGTTGACTACGGATCTAGCGTTAAAATAGACCAACCTGAGCTCAGGGGCCTGATCACCCTCATCCCCGGGTAAGAGGGTGCTAACCGGAGGGTCGGAGCGTGCCACCGCTCGGAGATAACGGGGGCGCGATCCCAGGTGTCGATATGGCCCTCCGCGCAAACACCTGCTGCCTTTCCCTATCGCCGTGGGGATTTGAAGCCCCACCCCCACATTCCCAGAACCAGCAGCCACCTCCTCCGACCCCGTCCCGTCGGGACCTCTAACAGGTCCAGACTGAGTGCCGGTTAAAGATTCCCTCCCTCCCCTCCCCTCCCTCCCCCTCCCTAACCTTTTAAAATAACCGGCTAAAAATTTTATCAGGGGCCTCTTAGTACGTCTCCACTCGAGGCCCCTAGTTAAGCCCAGCCACCTCTCGGAGCCCCAGCAATTGGGTCCGTCATCAAGGGGAATGTTAGAAAAGAAGGCTGGTCGTATCCAAGAGGGAGAAACCCCTCTGAGGGCGCACAAGTCCGAACCAGAGTATTGTAAACGAGCCATAAGATGGAACTGTCTATATGAGCCATTGTTCACAAATGGGGTCAAAAGTTGTTAAGCTGATGGGATGTTAGTTCAGATGTAAAGAACATTAAGTCCGGAACGTGTCTTCATCCAGCAGTCTGCCAATCCGGCTCTGCTCTCACCTGAGCCGGTCCAGACAAGAGCTCATGACTGTCCTCTCACCTAGCCATGAAATCCAGCCTGGGATGGATAGGGGCAGCGTTGCTGGGGAGGCAAAAGTCCACCTTGCTAGTCTCTCACACCAGTAGGGGATTCATAGCCAGTCCAGAGCCGCCCTCTCACCACGGCCTGTCCAAGACTCCTTCCGGAACATCATAGGGAGGTCACGGGAACAGGAGAAAAAATGTCCCAAGTCCTGTTCCAGCATCCAGTCCATCTTAGAAAGTAGCAAGCAGACCATCCAGCACACAAATCCATTTCTAGGGCTGCAGGGAGCTCAGTTATAAATGTCAGATGCTCAGGTTCAAGCAGCCAAATCTCTATCATCCTCTGAAAAAAAGGAGACAGAAAAGTCTCTCCCATAGCCTCCACGCCGAAACGGGAATCCGCAGCCATTTTATAAGCGGAAAGGCCAGGAGCAACAGACAGGAGCAGAGAGATCCACACGGCTGCAGACGGCGCCCTCCAACCGAATTCAGGCGCCTGATGATCCATCCAGAGGTCCGCAGCAGGATCCTAGGCTGCCGAAGTCATCTCCATCTGAAAAGCTTCCACAACGCCCGAGGAAGGGAGAGCGAGCAATCAGCACAGCGCCTAACAGCTCATATCATATCCATAATCATATATAATTATCATTTTTGCATCCTTTGCATTGATTTGTGCCATTCAAGTAAAATGTCATTAGACGTATGATGCAAATTTCATCAATGATGTATATTCACGTAATTTATTTGTCTGCAATAAATCCTCCCACCCTCCTGTCCCCCAATTGTCCATCTAATCAATAATGTATTAAAGAATCCTATGTACACTCTGTTATTCTTTTAAGAGTAGGTCCCACTATTTTTGAGTGGATTCTAAGTAGCCGCCTCCTCCATTTTCATTAACTGTCGAGTGCAATGTAACCCATAGCCCCAGTTTGTCCCAAAAGTGCTTTTTCAGGAGTCAACTGGACTTTCTTGTTTTTCTTTGAAGATGTTTTGCTTCTCATCCAAGAAGCTTCTTCAGCTCTGACTAGGTGGTGGGGAATGGAGTCAGAGCTAGCCAGAGCTGAAGAAGCTTCTTGGATGAGAAGCGAACCATCTTCAAAGAAAAGCAAGGAAGTCCAGTTGACTCCTGAAAAAGCACCTTTGGGACAACCATGAGCTGGATGACTGAGAATCTCCATAGACACCATAGCCCCAGATTTGCAATCTATTTTATTTTTTTAATACTTTCTCACATTAAAACCAATACAGTAGCTTTGAAAATCATCACAAGCATTGTTTTCTCTTGGACAAAGTTCTTGCCCTCGGGCATGCTACAGGGCAGGTTCAACTCTAAGTCTCCCCAGCTGAACCTGATGACATTTATTCTTGGGTAAGTTCACACTGAGGTTTTCCCAGACCTGGTGTCAGGCTGGAGCATTAAGGGCATGGAGCACATCTGGAAGGCACCAGATGGAGCAAAGTTGGCCGTATAAGATCACAGCCTTTGGATGCATCTAATTTTTCACCTGCCTTCTAATCATCCTAAGAACCTTGGGAACCAAATCATTGGCTACCCTTATTGGTGGTGGAGGCTGCCGGCTTCACCACAAAAACAAAGCCCGGTCACGCGAATGAGATTCTTTTTATATTGTTATTAAATCTTCCCCCTTAATTCTCTTCTGAAAGGTATTACCCTGTATTCCAAGACATGAACTGCTGAACCAGCTGCGTCTTTTTAGCTGAGTCTATATAAAAGGGTTATGTTTCAGGTTCTTTAAAGCCTCCAAGAGGCTGTTGTTCCCAGGCTGTGAGCCTGCTATTGCTGCTTCTGCATTCCGGTTTGCTTGAAGAACGTATAATTCTTTCGGCCTCTTGTGTATTGTTTGCTGTCAAAACAGCTCTCCCAGCCCCTGTAGTTCTCAGGCCTGAACATCCGGCAAAGATTCTTTCCCATGGGATGATATTACAAAGAGTAGTATCAATATTTATTGCCCCTTTGCTACATCTTTAATCTGCCTTCACTTGGGGTTCAGATTCCTACTATAGTCGCACAGGATCACCTGCTTCTCAATTCAGAGTCTTCTCTTTCTCCATTTAATCAGAGACACACACACCCCTTACTGGTCTCCATCTCCTTTGCTTGCTGCATAGTTTTGCTATTGGCATGGCTTAACTTCAACTTTCAGTGCCCTTTGCATGCCATCTGCCATTTCATTGCCTTGATTGCCCCAATAAACCTTCTACAGATTCCTCCTTGGGCATTTTCACACCTATGTGTTGTCATTTCTTTTCCCACCAGCACCAAAATAGTTTTGTTCAGGATCATTGGCGTATGCTGCAGCTATTTATAGAGAACAATTTTCATAGATTTAGTGATTCCAGATCCCTTCATGTCTGCAGAGAGGGTCAAAGAAATGAGATGGTTTCCATGACTATCTTTTTTATTTGCATTACGTACAGTTCGAGTCTCACATGCTCAAGGTTGACTCAGCCTTCCAAAGTCGGTAAAATGAGGACCCAGATTGTTGGGGACAATATGCTGACTCTGTAAACTGCTTAAAGAGGGCTATAAAGCACTATGAAGAAGTATATAAGTCTAAGTGCTATTGCTATTGCTATCACATGTCAAAAGTGAGAGGTTTTGATCATGCAATTGTGGCAACGCTCTTGGCAACTCCTCCCCCATAACTGATGCTCAGTGATGTGCACAGATTTAAACTGATAAAGGCAAAAATCACAGCCCCAATGCTGGAGCATAGATAATTCTCTTACGTTTGCTGACTGGCTTCATATGATCTAGTAAAACCAAGGAGTAGATTGATGAGCAGACATATACAACCATAAACCTTCTTCCTTTGCATACTGTATTTTAATCAAGGTTGGGACTTGCTGACTCTGGAGCAATTGCCATTTTAGTTTGAAGGTTAGAGTATCTAATGTGCACAGCTTCAAGATGGAGGTGTGCCTGTGCTCATTCAATGAGTATGTGGCCTTGAAAATACAGCCACTGCATCAGAGCTTAATCCAACTACTCAACATTGTGGACAATAATATGCTAGACTGTTTGGCTTTGGTTAAATAATGGTACAAGGACCCAACCATTATAGTTTATGATGAAAAGACCAGGAGAAGCCAGGAACTGAACAAAGAATTTCTGTAGGCAAAGCACTACAGTCATTTAGTGACTATTCACAGTTACAATAGTACAGAAAAAAGTGACTTATGACAGTTTTTCACACTTATGACCATTGCAACATCCCCTTGGTCACATGAACAAAATTTGGACGCTTGAAAATTTATGAAGGTTGCAGGATCCTGGGTTCGTGTGATCTCCTTTTGTGACCTCTTGACAAGCAAAGTCAATGGGGAAGTCAGATTCACTTAACAGTCTTGTTACTAACATAACAACTGCAGTGATTCACTTAACAATTGTGGCAAAAAAAAATTGTAAAATGGGGCAAAACTCACTTAAGAAATGTCTCGCTTAACAACAGAAAATTTGGGCTTGATTGTGGTCATAAGTCGAGGACTACCTGTATATCTGTTTGACAATGTTGACTATAATTGGAATGTATATACTGTATAATTTGTCTGAATTTTTCCCAATTTGCCAACCTATCTATTTCCTTCAGATGGCCAAAGATAGGCCCACTTGGTCTCCTAAAAAGATATATATAAGACAGTACAGATAATCTTGTAACTTTCCTATGTCGGATTCACTTCTGTATAAAATGAAAGTCCAATAAAAATGGGTTTTATTTTGGTGTTTCTGTGATGCAAAAGATCCTAAATAGACTGTTTAACCCTAAAGGATTTACTTATCGCAACTTAACAAACTGGCACAAATTTGCCATTTTAAGAAAAGAAATTGTTTTACTGATGAGGTTTACATGTTTTCTGAAGCCATAATATGGATGGTTTGGTTGTGATTTGATGTGTTGGAAGAACACATAATTTATGTCATCCCATTCTGGTCCAGAATGACTTAAAAAAAAAGTTGAAACAAACCATGACTTAAATGGATATGTGAATATAGTCAGTACCTCAGCTGACTATTAAAATGTTAAACTTTAGAAGTGTTTGGAGTTTGCACACTTTTCAGATTTTCTGAAACATTCTCTGTTTGCCTCCAGATTAACCAATATTCTATGAACTCAGCTCTGTGGTAAATCTGCCGCTGCTTATGTTGTGTGATCATAGAAAACTGGGATTATGGGATAAAGTGGGACATATAAACCCAGCTGCAGCTTACTCTGTGGACCAAAAGCACTTTCCTTTCCTCAGCTTTCCCTTTCTCCTCCTGCTATGTCCAACTTTGCCCAGTTGAAAAACAGGAAGAGGCATCTGAAGAAAACTTTCAGTTCTGTGTTGATTACAAGTATTTATTTATTTAGTAACCTTTTGAAGTTGTCACAGCTCTGCAAAAATGGACTGAAGACCCTTTTTCACACTTATGACCATCGCAGCATCCCCTGGCCACCTGATCAAAATGTGTGATGCTTGACAACTGGCTCATATTTATGACAGTCTTGGTGTCCTAGGGATGCATGATCAACTTTTGTGACCTTCTAAAACCAGATTCACTTAACAATCATGTTACTGTTTTAATAGCGGCAGTGGTTCACTTAAGAAAAGTAGTAAAATAGGGCAAAACTTACTTAATAACTGTCTTGTTTAACAACAGACATTTTGGGCTCAATTGTGGTCGTAAGTTGAGGACTGCCTGTACACAGAGGTGCCACAGATACAGCTCTGCAACAGTTGTAATGCTCTCAGAATGGATCCTGAAAATATTAGTTTAGAGGAAGACATGGTTTCCATGCTGGATGAAAAAGATTAATTTTCTCCCCTTCAATTCAGCTTCTTTTTTGTTTTTGTATTGTTGTTATTATTATTATTATTATTATTATTATTATTATTATTATTATTATTATTATTATTATTATTATTATTATTATTATTATTAACCATTTGGCTCTAAACAGTGGTCTTCGGTATGTCTCAAAGCAGTGGCTTGGTTATTGATAGTTGTTTAACAACCCAAACCAAGCTAATCACATTGTACCATAGGGCAGATTTATTTAAGTTTATTAAAAAATAAACTTCTCTTGAACTCAGTGGGACTTATTTTTTGTAGGCATGCTTCTGTGGCACATCTGCTTTATTTTCTGGGGCGCGCCCAGCATTATGTACATTTCTGTGCTAAAAATCTTAGTCTTATGGTGTAAATTTCCTGCTCCAGCAGAACAGACAGTGAATCTATTTACCATAACCCAACAGGTGTGTTAAGAAAAGAAACCCATTGGAAACAGGTTGGGTTTCTTTTGCTCTTGATAGCACACCGTCTCCAGCACTCTGAAGTCTCCAGAGGCACAAACTATCTTCCCTTGATGGTTAAATGTTTTCTTGTGACATGACAGTAGTTTTAAGGAAAACACCTGTCCACATGGTTGGAAGCAAAGCAGCACAAGAATCCTTCATCGATATAGTTGCCTCTGGAAATATTGGGAACATCTAGAGCAGGGGTCTTCAGACTTGGCAACTTTAAGATTTGTGGACTTCAACTCTTAGAATTCCTTGGCCAGCTGGCCGAGGAATTCTGGGAATTGAAGTCCACAAGTCTTAAAGTTGCCAAGTTTGAAGACCCCTGATCTAGAGTTTGAGTTGAAGAACACAACACACAGGTGCTGCCTGACATCAGCAGCCATTAGCATTCACCTTGATGGATGCAAGCGCCATCCGTCTCCCAAATGGTTGCCACAAGCAAGTCAAAAGTCATTGCCTGGAAACAAATGAATGCTGAGTGAGAAGGGGTAGGTAACAATGCGCTACCTCTTTTCTTTTACAAATGGCATTTTTAATGATCCAGGCTGCTGCGCCATTAAATTTTAAATGGGGATGCATTTTACATTACACTATCAATACACGCGTATTCTCATTCATGGCTTTTTAATGAGCTCCTGGTAAAAATTAATGGGTTTTGAAGACTTTAACAAAAATAAACAACCTCATTAACCAAATGCAAAAGGAAATTGGGGGTGGGGGAGGTTAAAAAAAGAAGAAGAGAGAAAAGATCTTTGAAGGACAAAGTCTCAGTTAGAAAGTCAAAAAGCAGAGCAGCTTCTGAGAACTTTGAATGAGAGAGTCACCCAAAGGCAAATTTTGATGGAATTCATAGAGTTCAATCAACCCTACCCCAACAAGATTACTGGAAAAATACAGGCTGTTCTCGCCTTACAACCATTCATTTAGTGACTGTTTGAAGTTACAACATCACTGTAATAAGTGACTTATAACTGTTTTTCACACGACCATTGTGGCATCCCCTTGGCCAGGGATAGGCAACCTTGGCTCTTTTATGACTCATGGATTTCAACTCTCAAGAGTCAGGGCTATGCTGACTCAGAAATTCTGGGAGTTGAAATCCACGAGTCATAAAAGAGCCAAGGTTGCCTACCCCTGCCCTTGGTCATGTGATCAAAATTCAGACACTTGGCAATTGGCCAATTTTTATGATGGTGGCAGTTCTCAGAATCATGTGATCACTTTTTGCCACCATCTGACAAGCAAAGTCAATGGGGAAATCAGATTCAGTTAACAACCATGTTACTAACTTAACAACTCCAGTGATTCACTTCACCACTGTGGCAACAAAGGTCATAAAATGGGGCAAAACCCATTTAACAACTGTCTTGCTAAGCAACAGAAAGTTTGGGCTCAACTGTGATCATAAATCATGGGCTACATGTAAGTGAAATGGGCATCATAAACTACATTCTACATTTGGAAAGAAGAAACTAACCCCAAATTGGGGTTAGTAAGGACTATGCATCTTTTTTCAAGCCTACAACAATCCCTGAATTTTCCTTGGCTTGCAGAGGCCACATTCTAACAAGAACAAAAAAAATCCCTAACATTGAGTGTATGTTTGATGTAAATTTAATAACTGATAGGTTTGCTCCCATGTTCAACATTGTAATTCAGTTACAATTGCAGAAGTGGAGTATTAAAACTGCATGCAAGGCCATTTGTAAGGCTCTTGGTTGCAAACTCCTGCCTAATTAATCCATCATTGCTGGACAGAAGAATTTAGCATTAGCACCCCAAACGAGCAGAGGTTTTAGTGCCATGATTGGGATCCAAATCTGCTTAGTCATATTTAATAGTTTGCATATGGCCTGTTGCTTTAATGGCAGTGGGTTCTCAACCTTTTCTTCACCATGGACCTCTTTTAAATACCTTTTGTGGCCATGGACATGGCCATGGACCCCCAAGACTTAACTCAAGATTTAAATCATAGCATTTCTTTAAGCCTTCGCGTACTCCTTGTGATGACATTGTGGGGCCCCCAGGGATCCATGGACCACAGCTCTAAAGCATCTCTAACAGGTGACTATCCAAGATCCTTCTCAATAGATCTGAGCTTGTGGATTGGGTGGTACTGGGAGAAAGCACTTTTAAATAGTACTTAGGGCTTACAGTATAGGTCAATGTAAAACGTTCAGTCCTCTCCACATTTGATCAACGTGGACCTTTCATAATGGTGAAAGTCTGCTAAGGTTGCTTAATCCTGCACTCCTTGCACCATCCAGATGGCCTTCAAAAGTGGAGCCATAGAAAGGGCATTATAGTAATCCAAATGAAAAGATTATTATTAGTGATTTCCCTGCGATTTAGTATTTTTATAATGATGAATGTTGAAGGAAAATCCAGGAAATATTACAATAAGAACCAAGCAAACAAGGCAAAATCAGGAATTTGCAGTACCATCCAACTTCTGGAAACAGTAGAAGGGGTAGGAGTTGATTTTGATTATACTATAAATAAAATCCACTCAGCTGCCAAGTTTTGTACACTTATCATCTTGCTTATGGCAATTATATCTGTGTGCATAATTTTTTCTTTATTTTTTATTTTAATTCCATTTATATCCCGCCCTTCTTCGAAGACTCAGGGCGGCTTACAAGCTTAGCAGTAGCCTTCATTCTATGTATATGCCTGCTTATTAGGGCTTTCACACACACCCCAAGTGGCATTATTACAAAGTCAGCTTAATTGCCCCCAACAATCTGGATCCTCATTTTACCTACCTCGGAAGGATGGAAGGCTGAGTCAACCTTGAGCCTGGTGGGATGCGAACCTGCACTAATTGCAGGCACCTGTTGTTACTTAAGGAGGCATTAGCCCACTGCTCCACCAAGGCTGACCATGCCTGACAACATGAACGTTTAGATGTGTGCATAGAACAGAGATGGGGAACTATGGTCCCTTTATGACTTGTGGACTTATAGCTTGCTCAGGAATTCTGGGAGTTGAAGACCACAAGTCATAAAGGAGCCATAATTCCCCACCCCTGGCCTAGAAGAAGGCTTTGTTCCATGTAGATGACTTTAAACACATGTATTGTTGTGATTTGTTATATAAAGGTTTTTACTGAGTAGGGATGAAAGTTGGAGCTGAGTAAATGACTCTATTGCTTGCTGCTTCATACTATTAAAAGTGATTTTGCTTTATTGTTTTGCTTGACTTTTAAATTCTTCACTTTTTATGGTAGAAGAGAAAGGCTTGCCATCCAATCCCATAATTTTGTGTGGATAAAAGCATTATCTTTATATTTTCAGGATTAATGTTGAACTAATGAATCAAAAGGGACACGGTGGCTCAGTGGGTTAGGACGCTGAGCTTGTTGATCAGATGGTTGGCAGTTTGGCGGGTCGAATCCCGAGTGCCACGTAGCAGAGTGAGCGCCTGTTACTCGTCCCAGCTTCTGCCAACCTAGCAGTTCGAAAGCACGTAAAAATGTAAGTAGAAAAATAGGGACCACTACGGTGGGAAGGTAACAGCGTTCCGTGCGCCTTTGGCGTCTAGTCATGCCGGCCACATGACCACGGAGACGTCCTCGGACAAGCGCTGGCTCTTCGGCTTTGAAACGGAGATGAGCACCGCCCCTAGAGTCGGAAACGACTAGCACGCATTTGCGGGGGGAACCTTTACCTTTACCTTAATGAATCAAACAGCCAGATCAAATATTCTGATATCCTTCTGATGTCAACGAACAAATTATGTACCCATAATTTAGCTTATGGAGTTCACATCTACTATAAAATTACTTTAGGTTCCCTATACAGTGTTTGCATTGGCTAAAAATAATTTTGATGCAGAGGTTTTTCTACCTTAGAAAAACGTACGAAAAGCCAGAAACATTTGAATGTAACTGAATGGGTCACATGTGTTCAGACCAAAGAAAACATTACAGTTATCTGACTTTCCAAGGTAAAAACGGTGGGCAACTTTTTTATTTCTGGTTTTTCAAAAGGTTGCAGAAAGGCCATTTATACAGTCTGGGGGTGATAACTGTATCAGCTGTCTATTTTCTAACTATAGTAAAGGGTTGTTGTTTTTTCTCCCCAAGAATGTGAGTAATAGAGAAGATAAATTCCAGTTCCTCCCTCTCCATTCCATATCTACAACCGCCTTTTATGTGAAAGCATTCAGAAGAAAGGAAAGAGAGATTGTGGTTATTGTAGAGTCTCCCTGTTTGTCATAAGCCCTTTTTCCATTTGTCATGGCACAAACATTGTTAATTCCTTTTCATTCGTTTGTTCGTTCGTTCATTCTGCCACACAGAACGACACCGGGTGGCAAACAGATGAATTACTGACATAAAAAGTCAAAATGACAAATCAAACTACGCAAAAGAAAAGACAGCCCAACAGGGAGACAACAAACACAAAAACAAGAAAAGCAACCCACAAGCTCCCAGAGAAGGTGCCTTATAGTAACTGAAGTATGTGGTGATCATGGTGGGAGTTATGCTCATGGGACAGCCATAATTGGCACACCAACTGAAGTTGGGAACAAGGCCTCCCAACCACAGGCTTCATCTTCTGCTCAAGCAGGATCCATGATTTCAGAAGGCCCTCGAAGTCCAACTCAGCAAGAATAATTATTGGAACTAATGTTCTTAAATCCCCTAGACCAGTGGTGGCAAACCTATGGCATGGGTGTCACAGGTGGCACGCAGAGCCCAGTGATGATCCAATTTCTTTATATTACAAGTAGTCCTTGACTTACAACAGTTCATTTAGTGACCATTCAAAGTGACAAAGGCACTAAAAAAAGTGACTGACACCTTTTTTTTTCTAAAATGTCCTCACCACCTCCTGTTTCAAGTAGCCACTGTGATGTTGTCTTTATCTCATTCTCAGTCCATGAGTGAGACATGCCTAAGTTTTCCATAGCAGAACTGCCATTAAAATAATTTTCTTCCTTGTTTTAGAATACCTCAAGTTCTTTAACATCTGTTTTGTCACTCATAACTTTGGAAGAATATGAGGTGACCACAGTTGCTGGAATGGAAGCGACTAAGGCAGGACAGGTGAGAACTGCTTCAAGTCAACCATCGGAAAGAAGCTTCAGTCAGGTAAAATTCTGAAGTAGTGAAATGCTTTGATTGGTGTTATAAAGCGGTACCTTATTCATTTACACTTTTTTACTTTCTGCATGAAAGCAGTCATGTCTTAAGAACGTTCTTTAGTACATTTTACATGTACATGCAGATTTACATGTACATTTAGTAAATTTTCAATATGGAAAGAAAGAAAGAAAGAAAGAAAGAAAGAAAGAAAGAAAGAAAGAAAGAAAGAAAGAGAGAGAGAGAGAGAGAGAGAGAAAGAGAGAGAGAGAGAGAGAGAGAGAGAGAGAGAGAGAGAGAGAGAGAGAGAGAGGGAGGGAGGGAGGGGAGGGAGGGAGGGAGGGAGGGAGGGAGGAAGGAAGGAAGGAAGGAAGGAAGGAAGGAAGGAAAGGAAGGAAGGAAGGAAGGAAGGAAGGAAGGAAGGAAAGAAAGAAAGAAAGAAAGAAAGAAAGAAAGAAAGAAAGAAAGAAAGAAAGAAAGAAAGAAAGAAAGAAAGAAAGAAAGAAAGAAAGAAAGAATCCTACAAGTAGAAGGGAAATGATAGGAAATATTTATTATTTCTAATCATAATCATAATATTACTGCTGGTGGATTACAACTGCCTTGAAATCTTATGCTTTTTAAATAGCAAAGTAAACATAGTAATGAATAATTTATTTTCATCCTTTACAGTCAGACAGGATCCTTTGTTGTTTTCAAGCTAATCTGCACATTACATTATTTATTTATTTGCATTCCCCAGATGTGCCCAGGTGTGCCTTTCCTGCATACAGTACTGCTTCTGCTCCCAGCTTTCTAAAGTGACTAGGGATAAATTCATTGTATTGGATTTATTTGTGCTGTTTGCTAATGGAAGTAAGTATACAAAACCACTGAAGGTTTTAAAACACTGAAATGCTTCAGGTGCAGTGCATTTCCAACAGAAGGAAAGCAGATACTTGTATAATATATATAAAATTATAAACCAGTCTGAAGATCATAAATTTATTCAAGTTAATTCCAGCTTTGTCCATTTCTGTATAAGAAATTAATAATATACCAAGAGAGTGGATGTGTGCTTCAGCCATGGAAATATCTAAGGAACAGGTGATTAAAGGCCAGAGATGATTACAATTGTTCTTTGGTACTCAGAAGTAACATTTCCAATTTGATCCCTGCAAATGTATTAAGTTCTAGATTTCCCAGGCAATTAGCAAGGTATCATGGGATATAAAATCCATTTGGAGAATCCAATTAGGATTCACTACTCTAGAAGTTATGATCCAGAACAATGGATTCAAATACCAAGAAGTTGAGTTCAGTGGAACTTTAATGGAGGTTCCTGACATTCCCTCTGGAAAATAATATATTTTCCATCATTAGATGTTATTAAGCAGAGTGGTCAGCAGTCATTAAGGAATATCAGAACAACAGATTTCTTGCTCTGTTAGTAGGTAGGTGGAGCAGTGGGCTAATGCCTCCTTAAGTAACACCAGCTGCCTGCAATTAGTGCAGGTTCAAGTCCCACCAGGCTCAAGGTTGACTCAGCCTTCCATCCTTCCGAGGTAGGTAAAATGAGGACCCAGATTGTTGGGAGCAATAAGCTGACTTTGTAATAATGCCGCTTGGGGGGGGGGGCGCAAAAGCCCTAATAAGCAGGCATATACATAGAATGAAGGCTACTGCTAAGCTTGTAAACCGCCCTGAGTCTTCGGAGAACGGCGGGATATAAATGGAATTTTTTTAAAAAAAACCTTTCCCTGTACAAATCTTAGCATTAAATGCATTATGTATAGTTCTTCAAATACTTTTGCTCTATGCATGTTTCTGAGACTAAACATTAGTGGTTCAAACTACATAGTATTTACCACATAGTTTTGTGTGGAAATACACTGCTTTTGCTGAAAAGCAGTCCTAATTAGAAGGGCTATTGAAGAATAAGTTTAAACTTTCCAGTTCTATTGTGAAACTCATGCCCAAATTCCCTACGCTGCACTTATCCCTAGGAGTTGATAGCGTTGCTTTGTGCTTAACCAATAGATGCCAATTGTGAATTCATAATAGTACTAGATCAGGAGTAGGCAACCTTGGCTCTTTTATGACTCGTGGACTTCAACTCCCAGAATTCCTGAGGCAGCAGGAATTGAAGTCCACGAGTCATAAAAGAGCCAGGGTTGCCTACCCCTGTACTAGAAGCTATTTTGAGAGCAAAAGGGAAGGAAATAAACATGAGAGAGAAGGGTTAAATATCCCCTCAGCACCAGGCCTAATCTGGATCCGGTTGTTCTACAGTAAAACCAACACTCTTGTACAGAACCTCATTGTACGAGTAACATGTAGTTCAATTTGTGGATTGTTGTTGTTAGCTGCGAAGTCGTGTCCGACCCATCGCGACCCTATGGACAACATTCCTCCAGGCCTTCCTGTCTTCTACCATCTTCTGGAGTCCATTTAAGCTCACGCCTACTGCTTCAGTGACTCCATCCAGCCACCTCATTCTCTGTCGTCCCCTTCTTCTATTGCCCTCGATCTTTCCCAGCATTAGGCTCTTCTCCAGTGAGTCCTTCCTTCTCATTAGGTGGCCAAAGTATTTGAGTTTTAGCTTCAGGATCTGGCCTTCTAAAGAGCAGTCAGGATTGATCTCCTCTAGGACTGACCGGTTTGATCGCCTTGCAGTCCAAGGGACTCGCAGGAGTCTTCTCCAGCACCATAGTTCAAAGGCCTCAATTCTTTGGTGCTCAGCCTTTCTTATGGTCCAACTTTCACTGCCATACATTGCAACTGGGAAGACCATAGCCTTGACTATACGCACTTTTGTTGACAGGGTGATGTCTCTGCTTTTTAGTGTGCTGTCTAGATTTGCCATGGCTTTCCTCCCCAGGAGCAAGCGTCTTTTAATTTCTTGGCTACAGTCCCCATCTGCAGTGATCTTGGAGCCCAGGAAAACAAAATCTGTCACTACCTCCATTTCTTCCCCATCTATTTGCCAGGAATTGAGAGGGCCAGTTGCCATGATCTTGGTTTTCTTAATGTTAAGTTTCAACCCAACTTTTGCACTCTCCTTCTTCACCCGCAACAAGAGGCTCTTTAGTTCTTCTTCACTTTCTGCCATTAGAGTGGTATCATCTGCGTATCTTAGGTTGTTGATATTTCTTCCGGCAATCTTAATTCCAACTTTTGATTCATCTAGCCCTGCCTTTCTCATGATGTGCTCTGCATATAAGTTAAATAGGCAGGGCGACAGTATACAGCCTTGCCGGACTCCTTTCCCAATTTTGAACCAATCAGTGGTTCCGTGTCCAGTTCTCACTGTTGCTTCTTGACCCGCATATAGGTTTCTCAAGAGACAAATAAGATGGTCTGGTACTCCCATCTCTTTAAGAACTTGCCACAGTTTGTTATGATCCATACAATCAAAGGCTTTAGCATAGTCAATGAAGCAGAAGTAGATGTTTTTCTGGAACTCCCTAGCTTTCTCCATGATCCAGCGTATGTTGGCAATTTGATTTCTAGTTCCTCTGCCTCTTCGAAATCCTGCCTGTACTTCTGGTAGTTCTCGATCCACATACTGCTGAAGTCTAGCTTGTAGGATTTTAAGCATGACTTTACTAGCATGAGAAATGAGTGCAATGGTGCGGTAGTTTGAACATTCTTTGGCACTGCCTTTCTTTGGAATTGGAATGTAAACTGATCTTTTCCATCCTGTGGCCACTGTTGAGTTTTCCAAATTTGCTGGCAAATTGAGTGTAGCACTTTTACTGCACTGTCTTTTAAGATTTTGAATAGCTCAGCTGGAATACTGTCACCTCCACTAGCTTTGTTGTTGCTCAGCTTTTCTAAGGCCCACTTCACCTCACATTCTAGGATGTCTGGCTCGAGGTCAGTGACCACATCATTGTGATTATCTGGGACGTTAAGCTCATTCTTGTATAGTTCTTCTGTGTAATTTTGCCACCTCTTCTTAATCTCTTCTGCCTCTGTTAGGTCCCTGCCATTTTGGTCCTTTATCATGCCCATTTTTGCATTAAACGTTCCCTTCATCTCTCCAATTTTCTTGAAAAGATCTCTGGTCCTCCCTATTCTATTGTTTTCTTCTATTTCTTTGCACTGTTCATTTAAGAAGGCATTCTTATCTCTTCTAGCTATTCTCTGGAATTCTGCATTCAATTGGGCATATCTATGTTTTTCTCCCTTGCCTTTCGCTTCCCTCCTTTCCTCAGCTATTTGCAAAGCTTCCTCAGACAGCCATTTTGCTTTCTTGCATTTCTTTTTCTTTGGGATAGTTTTGGTTGCTACCTGTTGTACAATGTCGCGAACCTCTGTCCATAGTTCTTCAGGCACTCTGTCTATCAGATCTAATTCCTTAAATCTATTTGTCACCTCTACTGTATATTCAACAGGGATATGATTTAATTCATACCTGACTGGCCTAGTGCTTTTCCCTACTTTCTTCAGTTTAAGCCTAAACTTTGCAAGGAGAAGCTCATGGTCTGAGCCACAGTCAGCTCCTGGTCTTGTTTTTACCGACTGTATAGAGCTTCTCCATCTTTGGCTGCAGAGCATATAGTCAATCTGATTTCTGTGTTGACCGTCTGGTGATGTCCATGTGTAGAGCCGTCTCTTGGGTTGTTGGAAAAGAGTGTTTGCTATGACCATCGTATTCTCTTGACAAAATTCTATCAGCCTGTGCCCTGCTTCATTTTGTACTCCAAGGCCAAACTTGCCTGTTATTCCAGTTATCTTTTGGCTTCCTACTTTAGCATTCCAATCCCCCATGATGATAAGGACATCATTTTTTGGTGTTACTTCTATAAGGTGCTGTAGGGCTTCATAGAACCGGTCAATTTCATCCTCTTCAGCACTGGTGGTTGGGGCATAGACTTGGACTACTGTGATATTGAATGGTTTGCCTTGGATTCGAACTGAGATCATTCTGTCATTTTGAGGATTGTATCCCAGTATTGATTTTCCTACTCTTTTATTGACTATGAAGGCTACTCCATTTCTTCTGAGGGATTCTTGCCCGCAGTAGTATACCTGATGGTCATCTGAATTAAATTCACCCATTCCTGTCCATTTTAGTTCGCTGATACCTAAGATGTCGATGTTCAGTCTTGTCATCTCTTGTTTGACCACGTCCAGCTTTCCTTGATTCATGGATCTTACATTCCAGGTTCCTATGGAGAAAAAATCTTTACAGCATCGGACTTTCCTTTCACCACCAGACATATCCACAGCTGAGCGTCCTTTCGGCTTTGGCCCAGTCGCTTCATTCTTTCTGGCGCTACTAGTACTAGCCCTCTGCTCTTCCCCAGTAGCATATTGGACGCCTTCCGACCTGAGGGGCTCATCTTCCAGCGTCATATCGTTTTGCTTTTTGGTACTGTCCATAGGGTTTTCATGGCAAAGATACTGGAGTGGGTTGCCATTTCCTTCTCCAGTGGATCACGTTTTGTCAGAACTCTCAGCTATGACCTGTCCGTCTTGGGTGGCCCTGCACGGCATAGCTCATAGCTTCATTGAATTACGCAAGCCCCTTCGCCACGACAAGGCAGTAATCCATGAAGGGGCAATTTGTGGATATTGGGGGACTTTTCACTTTCTTGTCCGATTTTATGTTGTCCTTTAAAAGAAGCATAATTAAACTAATTAAATCTGACATAAAAAGAGAAGTAGAAAGAGCATGAATCATGAGAGGTATGGATTTCAAGGAAAAACTAGATGACATCAATGACTGACTCCATAGCTATCTCTAGAGCAGAGAAGATGGGGAAAGATCTGAGTGTATAAAAAAATTATCTACAGTGTACAGATGGCTCATACAAAGATGCTTCAGTACAAAGCAGTCCTTAACTTAATGGGTCTTAAGCAATCCGCAAAACAGTCCATCAGGCGCCAACACTAGGCACCAGATTAAAACGTTGCTTCCCTTGTCTCAGACATTTAGTAGCATTTGAGTTATTAACTGCTGTGCATTGATACCTATCCTAGTTCAAAAGGTTCCCTTTTAATTGTCCAATTTTATATTTGCGATGCTACTTTCTTATTGGTACTAACGCTTCATTTTAAAATGACCCCAGAGAATAGTTGGTCAAAAAAGCTAAATCAAAAATAGTTTTGCAAAACAGACCAATTTTCAAAGCTGCCTTTTTGGTTTCAGCTAAGAAAGGGTGTGGGAACACTTTAAAAAGAAAGACAGTTCGAAGGCCTTTGTTCCCAGAAGTTTGTTTTTTTCCTCTAGTGTTTCTTTTCATTAATATAGACAGTTTTGTTGGGTTTCCTGATTGGGGCAATTGAGACACACAGATCTAATTTATTAAAATGTTCTCTTCACTTGGAAGATATACCGGTAATTAAAACAGCTGTTTAGTGACAGTAGTTCTAGGAGAAAATTAATTTCCATCCATTTAAATATATAGTAAATCTGTTAAGTAAAAAAAAACAACCTTCAGACATAGTTAATATATTTTCTTGCATTATAACATATTTGAAACCGGTCTTTGTACAATTAGAAATAGACACATTCTTTTCCCTGGGTCATCCTTCCTTGATCTGGTACTTTCCAGATGTGGGTACAGTACAATGCAAAATTAATGAATAAATACTGAGAACTATGCTTGTTGAGGAACAATAGGAGCTGTCATCTGAACACCTTTGGCAAGAACCAGGTGCAGGAAAAACTAGTCTTTAGCAAAGTGTCAGCCATCATGCGAAACTGGTTCTGCTTGCCATCTTCAACTCTGGTTCATGTGAGTTTATAAGTGGGCAAATTAGCTCTTCCATTTGATTTAAGTACTTGAATCAGTTGATCCAGCTCAGAATAAATGAGACTGAGGCAGTTCCAAGGCCTTGTTGCTTAAAATCAGATTGAATGTGCAGAGATTTAACAAAGAGAGAATATGTAGGCTTGTTTGCACTGAAATATTATCGGTTAAGAAGGAAATTGCAAGAATATGCCTCTTAATTTATACAACAATCTGGTCCATTCCTTACTTTGCCTGGCTGCTCAACAAGACTCACCGCTCTCTTCATCTTTTGATTTCACAAATCAACTGTAAAGTGACAAAGATATAAAGCCAGGCACATGTTTGGCAACTTGTGAAACTCGGATGGCTCTGCAGCATCCCCAAAGTTGCCCAGTCTTTTCATCTGTATGAGGATCAGCGTTGTACCAAGACATTTTTCTGGCCTGAAGTAGTACAACAGATGTCCATCTGTCCATCTGCACCCACCAATTGCCTGAGATGTGAGGCAGACATCCACAGCTGATTTCCAATCCCTAACAATTAAAAGAAGAAAGCAGCAATCCCAAATTAAATAAGTAAAGGAGCTGTTTCAGGTATATCGGACATCAAAGAATGGGTCATCGATGGCCAAAATCATACCTGAAACAGCTCTTTCACTCAGCCTCATGGGAGGACCTACTGAATATTAGCATTCAGCTAACATATGGTGCCTTTTCTGGAACCAGCATTTATTTGCTCAGTGTCTGATGGGCAAGCTATTTCTAAACTAGAGTTGTGCTTAAGACACAGCATCAGAATCAGGGAGGGGGGGGGAATTGGCAACTTTTCTTTCTCCCTCATCCCACTCCCCCAGTTTCTTCCACAACCTCCCTGCCTTGTCCTACAGCAAGAACAAGACTGCATACTGATGAGATATCCACTTAATGAAAGTATTTCTGAGCTGAATCTCAGATCGTGGTGCCATATACCAGCAATATATTCTCATCATCTACCCAAAATAAGTGGAATGCTTCTATTGCCTCCTCCCATTCATTTTGCCTAATCAGGCCTAGGGTGTTCTTTCTTTGTTTACTTTAATACAGTATATACTGAAGGAAGACAAAGTCAACCAGCTCCTGCTCTTTTTATGTTTTCCATTAAACGTTCTGAATGACTAGACAACAGCGTGTATAAAAGCCCTCCGTAGGACAATGTTAGGCGGGCAGCCATTATGTTGATTTACTTTGGACCATTTTAAGTTCAGGCAGTGGGGTAAAGCCTCGAGGAGCTTGAAACCTCTTTCACTTGGATGTAATAAATTCTGCACATAGCTTTAAAGATAGAGCAAAACAGCTAGTTTAGCCAAAGTAGAGGGTGAAATGGGTTTTGTATTCCACTCTGGTGTAAAACAATAGATGATGGGAAAGTTCTCCAGAAGATGATCAGAGGAAAAGTTCACCAGCATCGATCATGGGCTGTGTCTGTGAGGCCTGCTGGGATAAGGGGGAGGGACATAAAGGTGTCAGCAGCTGAACCCATACTGTAAATCACAAACATGTGAGCCGAGAGAAATGGCCAGGCCATGGAAATAAAAATGCCTTCAGAATTCTACTTCTTTCTTGAAGGACGTTCAGGATGTATTCCTTCCTTAACCCCCGACTCCTTCCTTATGACCTGGGTAGTCCTGAATTTTGTGCAGAGCGTTTCCTATTAGCTTGCATGTCAAGGACTATTTTCAGGTTCAGAAAAGGTGAAAAGATGAATGACCTATATAGACCACCCAGTGACATGTGTAAGAGTTTGCATTTGTTTTCCTGGAATCTTTTGCCATTCTTTTTGTTTCCTTTTTTTGGTTAAAGGCATGGAAAAGAAAAGCATTTAAAAAAAATAAATGAAAGCACAGAATAAGAGGATCCTAATGGTGGCCTCAGAAAATGTATAAATAGGATCATTTGAGGACCATTTTATGAACTACTTTTTTTCTAAAAGAAATTACATCTTTCACTCTGAAATCTTCTGCACACTTACCTGAAAATAAGTAAGCACTGTACAACAATTTTTAAGTGTACATTTTACAGATGTAATATATGAATGAGACAAAACCAGCGTGCAGGCATATCATCAACATATTGAACTGGCTGAAGTTCTCTTTCTGAAGTATTTAATTCTAGTGGAGAACTAATTTGTGCAGAGGTTAAGTCATCAGGCTGGAAACGGGCAAACCATGAGTTCTAGTTCTGTCTGAAGCACAAACCAGCTGGTTGACCATGGGCCAGTCACTCTCTCATAGCCGTAGGAAGGACACAGTGCAAACCATTGCTGAAAAATCTTGCCAAGAAAATTGCAGAGACTTCTCCAGGCCGCCTCCAAGAACCAGGGCAGAAGAGAACTAAAATCAAAGGTGATTTTTGAAGTGGTTGGAATCATTGAATCAAATCAGCTGCCTCCAAATTGATTCAGAAAAACACAGATTCAGAGCTTTAAAAAAGCAAGCAGGTATTTTTAAACATTTCAGACAGGAGACAAGCAAGCCCTTGAAAGACAAAGTTCACACCACCTATTATCCATAAACTACAGTCTGTTGAACAGGACTTAGCAATCTGATACATACCAAGTCACATAGTAGAGTTCACAAATATGAAGGGTGGCCTCATGTACCACATCAGTTAAAACCTAAACAAGCAATATCACAGTATCTCTCTCCAAGAGTAGCTACACAACCTTACTAGGTCAGATATATTGGATACATTCCAGGTCTCCTCCCTTAAATGCTGTCATCTGATGGGACCTCAGAGGCAGGCCTTATCTGTAGCCACCCCAGCCCTTTGGAGATTCGAAAGTCCCTATCTTTTAACCTTGCGGAAGGCCGTGAAGATCTAACTCTTCCCCCCTAGGTGCTGGGCTAGGATGGGGGATGAGTCAGGAAGCTAATAGCATGGTTGATCTGGTGCCAGGTGGGAGGAGTAGTTTTGTTTTTATTCTTATTTTTACAATGTCTAGGATCATTATATGAGGTAGGGAACCATGCAAGTTCTTTAAATTAAACTAGAACTACATCGTAGCTTTGTGTTATGTGTGAATAAAGTCGGTTTGACTCCAATTTTTAATATACTTTGGAAAGGATATAAAAAAAACACCTTCTATACTTGCCACCATTCAAATTCCATTCATTTATGATGTTTGAGAATTGTGAGAGTTAAAGTCCAAAGTTTTGGTAGATACCAGATTGAAAGAAGATTGTAACAAACTGTAAAATCCATCTTTGTATTCTTTGCAGCAATCATCTTAGGAGTAAGATAGTTTGTACCAAGATGAATTTCCAAATAGAAGCAATGCCATTGTCTTCATAGCTTAAAGTTGTATTATCAGACTTTTCTTTGTTCAGTGCCGATTGGAAACCTCTGTTGAACCTTTAGCATAAAACCAAAAAACCCTGAAACTATTATGTATGAGTTTGATGTATGGAAAAAATAATTTTAAAAAATGAAAGTTGTGTTGTAACCTTACAGCAAGAAGGCAAATTAAATTTATATTTATAACTGTTGTAAAAGAAAATCAGAAATCATTTACATTTGTTTCTTCTTTACACTTTTGGCTCTGTTGGCTCTTTCTTTACTTTACTTTTTTCTCTTTTTCACTTACGACTTTCTGATAGATTTTATTCTTCTTGTCTAACTTTTAATAAAAGTTATCATAAAAAAAGACTTTTCCTATGTTTGTTCTAAAAAGATAACCCTGCACACTCTGTTAAACATGTAGTTGGTGAATTTGTAGCTTGGCTCACTGTGAGACTAGATAGTTTATTTGCCAAAGCCTTATGAAACCCTTTGGCTGAGACTAAGTTTTAACTATGGATGCTTGGGTTGTCTGTACGTGCAGTCTTATGAAAACAAAGTAGACAATCACGGAAAAATTGCTGGTCTTCATTAGTCAAATCCAATGGACAAGTTAAAATTTTGATTAGCAGAACCATTCAACACTATTAATCTAAGCACTTCCAAAAAAAACCTCTATTCCATAACACCAAAAGAATATCAAGATTATTATTATTGTTGTTGTTGTTGTTAATAGTAAGAGTAAGAGTAAGGGTAATAATAATAGAGTTGGAGGGGATCTTGGAGGTCTTCTAGTCCAACCTCCTGCTCAGGCAGGAAACCCTATACCATTTCAGGCAAATGGTTGTCCAGTCTCTTCTTAAAAACTTCCAGTGTTGGAGCATTCCCAGGAACATATGAATGACTAGACATTTGGTCTGCTCTATCAAGATACTTCTTATCTTCTACTGTCTCGGTTATCGCAAAATGCGCCCCTTTCATGTTTTAAACTCATTGTAAAACTCCAATGCCCTTGAGCAAGGTTGGATTTTCCGGAAACTTTCAGAAGTTTGGGGGCCATTCAGATAAACAGGGTTGTACTGAGTTCATTAGAAATTACAAGTCTGTGTTGTTTCTTGCCAATATTAATCTCCTCTTTAATGTAGGTGACAGATAGCCTTTGAATGGAGCCTTGACGTGTCCAATGCAGACATCTTTTATTTTGCTGCCAGCTACTTTTGGAAATAAAATAGGTTCAAAGTAATTAAAATACTTGTTCATTATATCATTACATCCATCTGTTTCTGTATGGAAACAGTTAAATATTTCATCTCAAACCCATCCATGAATCCAGTTGCATTCATCTCCATACAATGATGAAGACTGCATAATTTATGCAACTTTTCATGTCATCATTTCTCAGGCTGATTCATTAAACAGTTTGGGCACCCTAGTCTTGTAAATGGCTTTTTCTGAGTTTGCTGCCATTTGTCTTCCTGATTTGCCATCCGTAACATTAATGACTTCTGCACATAGACTCAAAGGTACTTTTATGAGTGATCTATATAATGCTCACATATATAAATAGGGAGGGGAAGATAATTTGAACTAGAAGGAGGCTGACTGCAAAAATTCCCCATCCACCCCCCACCCACGTTTGCTAGATGCTTCCCCCACCTAGCTTTGAAGTTCTGCAGAAAATATAACCCATCCTTGTAAAGCACTTTGATCTGAAAGAGTTTTTCAGCCAGGAATTACTGCACCTACTGAACTGTTATCCATTCCATGTAAGAGACAGCAATTGTTAAAAGTATACCTTATGCAAAGATATGTGAATAGGCTAGCACGGGATAATTGCAATTTGTACATAATGTAATTAGATACATTCTATGGAGATAACTGCATTAGATCATCATAGTAAAAAAAAACCCCGCAAAGAGATTTGCACCATCTTAAAGATAAATGAATTTCTGGCCTGGTGCCCTCATCACCAGATGCATGAAACAGAACCATTCAGTTGAAAACATTGATATACCTACAAACATGCACTTAAATACATCTTCCCAAGTTAGCTAAATTCAGGATGTGTAGGGTGGTAAAGATATTAATGCTTTGCAGATACTAAAAATTAAGGTATCATTAAGTTGTCAAAAACTAAGGTGCTCGTGAAATGGCTTAATAGACCTGGCAATTACCTGGGTCCACCATTAATATATTTTGGCAGAACTAGAGCCATAGCTGGCTTTAAAAGCAAGAGCTTCACTCAAGACAAGAGATGTAAAAAAAATGCAGATTTTCACAAGAGCACTTTAGGCAGCTAAAACAGTTCCAACCTCTGCATCTCTGGGGCTCCCCCAACTATGAAGTGTAGCTCCTTGGGGTACAGGCAGACTCCAGAGGTGACGTGAAGAAACTTTGAGTCAGATTGTTACAAGAAATCCACCTTTCCCAAAATTTCGCTGTTTGGTTTTCACAGTTCTTTTATGTTTGCATTCAAATGTTTACTTGCAACCATGGGTTTTAGCAAAATGCATATAAAATTACAGCAATCATATCAGTTTAATACATCCTCTCTAATATTAACAGTGCCATTTGCTTTGTATCTTCCTTGCGTTCATTGCAAACAGTGCAATTGTTCTTTTGTGTTCATTTTGTAGGAGTGTCTATAGGGAATGGTCAAAAAAAGTCAAGATTAGCAGCTCAATTGTGCAATCAAAGCTGTGCAATGTACATAAAACAGGCAGAGTTTTGATCACATCATCATCATGGATACCATCATGACTTTTGTTGATCACACTCTGTAAATAGCAATTTAGCACTATAATAATTAGACCAGGAAACCCATCTATATATATGTCCCCAAACCCATCTATATATATGTCCCCCAAACTGGCAACTCCAAGATTAAAGAAAAACTGAAATTACAAGAAGGGAATTATATGGGCAATAGAAAGCATTCTACTAGTATAAAACATTCTAGAGATAGTAGTCTTTATGTACCACTTGTGTCTTCATGAATGTAGTTGTTGTATATAGTATTTTTGCTTCTGCTTACATATCTACTTGTATAGTTGTGGTAGGGTGTACTCAAGTGATGACCCACAAGTTATGTAAATAACTTGACCATATGTCAAAAAACAACTTGTGAGATCTAGAACTGTCCAAACTTTAAAATTAGCTGCATGCCACAGTCGGCATTTTGTTGTGCTTTCCCTCCCTTGTAGATATCCATGATTAGCCATGGGAAGCCCATAAGATGGGTAGGTATGTAACAGTATCCTCCCACTTCTGTTTCCACAACAGTTGGTGTGAAGATGTTTATATGCTTTTATCCTGGAATATGTTCCTGACTTCACTAGAAGATGCAGAGAGCTGCCCTCTCCTTTAATGTATTTAATTCCTTTTAACACTGTCCAAGTTGGTGGGTCTTACTAGATCTTGCAGTGACAGAGTTTACCTGTGCTATATGGTCTTTTTTATCCATGTGATAAAAGGATATAATCATAATGATTAATATCATTAAATCCCAAAATTCGGAGGCAGCAAAACTTTTTTGATATCATGGCTTTCCTTCCTCATGTTTCTACTAAGTTAATAAATCCTGACTATTGTAGGGACACCGTTCCATTTCTTTGATAATACTGCTTGTTCTTTTCTGTACTTTTTTCAGTTCTACAATATCCTTTTTTTTAGTGTGCTGATGTAACTATACTTAAAAGGCAGGGGCAAAATTTTCCTGTGGATTTAGTATTGATCCAAGAAAGAGAAGACTGGATTTTTTTCAAACTTTCTCCCTGTGTAAAAATCTCAAATGTTCCTAAGCTAATAAACTCAATGCCAGAAATGTACAGTTAGTAGGTGGCCTCAACAGTTGCTTTGAGTATGCTGAAAGCTTCTCTTCCTGTGGAAAAAGGAAAATCATATCTGTCCAGCAGGCTTGAAATACTCAATAGTTCAACAGATTGTGTTTTATTTACAGGGGCGGAATGATGTATGGTGAAAAACTTGTTTTTTTTAACTATTGACCCAGCTAAATTGCCTTCGTGCTAGCATTGAGGTGCTTAGCAAAGGCCACAACTGCAGTTGAGGTAGAAATGTTGACTGAATGTATGTCTTTAAGGTTAGCCAAGGTTCATAAGGTCAATCCTGGGCCATATTATCCATCTCAGGCACACATGGACCATATGACCATGTTTTTTATTTACACCCATAAGCTAGGAAGGAAACGAAGAGATTCCAAGGTAGGTGAAGGACATATTAGGACCAATAGGATGAAAACCTTCTGACCTACAACCTAGTAGTTCAACTTTTTGATAAAAGCTGATCCAAAAGAGACTAGATGTTCATGTTTCTGAAAGAAAGAAAGAAAGAAAGAAAGAAAGAAAGAAAGAAAGAAAGAAAGAAAGAAAGAAAGAAAGAAAGAAAGAAAGAAAGAAAGAAAGAAAGAAGAAAGAAAGAAAGAAAGAAAGAAAGAAAGAAAGAAAAAGAAAATAGCCCTTATCAACCTGAGCAAACACAACTACAGGCATGAAATCCTCAAACTTTTAGTAAGCAAACAGTGGATTAAACCTGAAGTCCACATAACTCCATACCAGCTGCTTTCAGAATACTGTACCTATCAGTAGGATATTAAGAAACAGCATGCTACTGTTTCTGCAGAGGAACCAGCTGATACTCAGGTGTGTATTACCTGCATTGATCAGGTAGCTTCATATAGTTGCCATGAATGAAATTTAGCCATTCACAGAACTTCTCTCCATGGAATTTCTTTCTTTTTTAAAAGCCGGACAAGGCAGTGGGGAGAGAAGCAAATGACCAGGCTGTACGTGATGGTTTTTATGGATATTACCTTGTTAATCAGCATATGCTGATAGAATTTGGACAAATAGTTCAAGAGTAGAACATGAATACAAGAGTTTTGTAGCAGAAATGTGATCAGTGTAGCAGAAATTTGTTTGGGCTCAAGATAGGGTGAAATGGTTTGGTAATATTAAGGGTTAGGGTCATTTTTTTTTAGGTTTTCACCATGATGATCTATCCCTAGCCTGTTCTATCAAGTCTTCCAATGCTGCATTAAGCACCACAGTAACAGAGTCCATCCACTTTGCTGCTGGTCATCTTCTTCTCTTTCCAAGCATTAAAGCCTTTTCCAGAGAATTAGATCTTTATATAAGGTGTCCAAAGTAGGATAATTTGAGCCCAGTCATTTGTGCCTCAAGTGAGAAATCTGGGTTGATTTGTTTGATGATCCATTGGTTCATTTTCTTGGATTTTCATGATATTCTCAAAGAGTCTTCTCCAATATTGAATTGCTATCAAGTGCAGTTCTATACATCATGCTAACCCATGGCTTGCTTGAAGATGTTTCACATTGCATTAAGCCATGAACCAAAGCTTATACTAAATGGATTCATGCATATATCACACTAAATCCAAAAAGTTTCATTATGACTTATTATGATTCATAGATCTATCTATGGACCTCTAACACATTTAATGATATAAATATTACTCATTTTCACTTTTTGGAAAACAATAATAAATATAGGGATATTTTTTTCTTTCATTCTTAAATCAGCTATAGAAATATTGAGCACATCCTCTCTCTGGAAGATATTTTTAGAAAGAACGTTAGTATACAAAAAAGGAACTTGGAAGACTTCATACATTCTAGAATACAATTTTCGTATATTTTGCCCATGGCTGTCCTGACTAAGATTTATGGAACTGAAGATACCAGATTATCCTTGAGGTAAGACTGCTACATCAAGGTTGTGTTTCAGAGACAATTTGTTACTTTCTAAAATCGGTGGGGGGGGAGGGTTTCAAACATTTTCAGGCTGTTAACAAAAGGATTCCTGGACCAGATTCAAAAGTCGAAGCTCTAAAA
Source organism: Vipera berus (assembly GCF_964194415.1). Classification (NCBI taxonomy): domain Eukaryota; kingdom Metazoa; phylum Chordata; class Lepidosauria; order Squamata; family Viperidae; genus Vipera; species Vipera berus. The sequence continues at coordinate 73,196,428 of NC_138207.1, read as the reverse complement.
GTAAAAAAAAAGGCTCTTATTCAAGTTATTGTTTCCCCTTAAGTCTTTCACACAACCCTATCAAGTTTTTGTGGAACCTTAAGTTCCATGGAACACAGCTTGAAACGCTCTATTACTAAACTCAAATGCTCAAGCTATCTTGATAGCCATTATGACCAAAAAGTGAAGATAACTAGTATAATTTTATATAATATGCTGGTTGATCATGCCTGATCCACTTAATATTTAGGATGCGTGGACATGTTCTCCAGATAGTCATGCTGGCTAAGGAATTCTGGGAGTTCAAGTCCACGCATCTTAAAGTTGTCATGGATGAGAAACGCTGACTTAGGGCTTTAAGGAGAGGAAGCAGCAGAGCAGTGCTTCAAGACCAGTGAATGGACAAGAAGTATACCTAATCCAGCACAAGTACGTGCACATGTTCAGGCCTCTTCTGTGATAAGAGAGGTGAAACATTGTTAGTTTTCCTCTTTTGATGGCTTCAGTAAATTGTCATCCAACAGCTTGATTCAGGTGGCTGATTTCATTAGGAGTAAAACAGCATCAAGCATTCCTGCTCAGGCACTGTGATTAAATAGCGCAACACTTTGTCAGTAAAGTCACTCAGAGTCACTCACGTTTTGACTCTATGTGGGCGGAATCTGGAGGGATGACTGGAGCATATCTTGCCTAGTTCTTTGGGATTCCTTTTGGTTTGGGTGGACAGTGGAGTGGACAGAGTGCTCTCTAAGACAGGGCTTTTCAACCTTTTCACCCATTGTACCACTTTTAGGATATGGCAACATCCGAGTACCACCAGTCGCCTAGCAAGGTGTCAAAAACTTGGATGACCAAAAAAAAAGGAAAAAAGTGATGACATGCAGCTAGTCCTTGACTTACAACATTTCGCTTAGTGACTGTTCAAAGTTACAATGGCACTGAAAAAAGTGCCCCCTAAGCCACAGCCGAGCAAGACATCTGCCTGCCCACCCGGCAGCGCTCTTCCTCCTGTCCGAGCTTTTCATTGTTGTGAGCATTTCTGTTGAGGATTGGCAGCAGGGGTGGGGTTGGGGGGGGTGTTTGGTTTTTATTTCCCCCCCCCCTCTGCTGGGTGGTTGCAGCAGGTTTTGGTCACTTCACATGACCCTGGGACACTGTGACCGTCATAAATATGAATCAGTTGCCAAGCATCTGAATGTAAATCACCCTGGAGATGCTGCAACATTCTAGCTAATCGGTGCTTCTTCTGGGCTCAGCAGAAGCGCCAGGATCAGCGCCGAGCTCCAGCTGGAGACTGGCGCTGATCCTGGTGCTTCCGCTGAGCCCTGACAGCCCTGCAGCTCCAGCCATCTCTCAATCAGGCTTTTGCGGTGCTGCCACCAGTTCAGCTCATTCCCCTCCCCTGCTACCGCTTTTTTAGGATGGTCGCGTACCACCTGCCAGGTGCCAATGTACCACAGGTGGTACCTGTACCACTGGTTGAAAAGCCCTGCTCTAAGAAACCCTGTGCTATTTGCAGGTTGGATCCTACCCCTTTTGCCTCCTTCATGCAGCTGGAGAGTGGAGTAGTTTTCTGGATGGGAGAATTGAGATTATTGTCTCATTGGGGAAGGCGATGCTTCCAGCAGCTTTGAACAAGGCTATAGTGTGCCCCCTCCTTAAGAATCCCTTCCTGCATCCAGAGGTGTGAGTCAACTACTGCCCACTCTTCCCTTTTTCAAAAAGGCTGCTGAGACCCTATGGGGAGTCAAGTGCACAGCATCTTAGAGCAGGGGTCCCCAACCCCTCGTCTGTGGACCGGCACTAGGCTGTGGCATGCCAGAAACTGGGCCATGCAAACAAACAGAGCCTCATCCATGGGATGCAGGCAGCATGCAAAACCATGCTCCTGTGGTCTGTGGAACCAGTCCCTGGTGCCCAAAAGGTTGGGGACTACTGCCTTGGAGGAAATAGTTATTGGAATATTTTTTTTAGAAAAGGCTCAGGCCTATGCATGGAATAGGGACATGGTGGCTCAGTGGGTTAGGACACTGAGCTTGTCGATCAGAAGGTCGGCAGTTTGGCAGGTCGAATCTCGAGTGCCGCGTAACAGAGTGAGCGCCTGTTACTCATCCCAGCTTCTGCCAACCTAGCAGTTCGAAAGCACATAAAAATGCAAGTAGAAAAATAGGGACCACTACGGTGGGAAGGTAACAGCATTCTGTGCACCTTTGGCGTCTAGTCATGCCGGCCACATGACCACGGAGACGTCCTTGGACAAGCGCTGGCTCTTCAGCTTTGAAACGGAGATGAGCACCGGCCCCTAGAGTTGGAAACGATTAGCACGCATGTGCGGGGGAACCTTTACCTTTACTTTATGCATGGAATGGAAACCGCATTGGTCAGGACCTGGGCAGGACCTGGGCAGGGAAGGAAACCTTTTCCTGACCCTGTTAGACCTCTCATTGATGTGCAATATGGCACCCTTCTGGGCCACCTGCAGAAGTTGGGGATTGTAGGCATGGTATGAATCGTTTTCAGGTTTCATATTATAACATGCAGATGATACATCGCAGCCCCAGGCCAGACTGGTGATGCCCTTAAAGTCCTGTTTCAGTACTTGGAAGCTATAAAGGTCTGGGTGGGACAATCCACTCTTAAATTGAATCCAAGCAAGTCAGAGTTAGGTAGAGTGGCATGATCCCTGATTAAAAGAGATCAGTAATTTGAGCAGCCTTCTGGATGTGCCGCATCTTGACTTATAACCACAACTGAGAGCATAATTGTCACTGCTGAGCAATGAGTCACAACCAATTTTATGACCTTTGTTTTTGCCAAGGTTGATAAGCAGATCACTGTTAGCTGCTAAGTGAATCATGCAGTCAAGTGAATCCAGCTTCCCTCATTGATTTTGCTTGTCCAAATCCAGTTGGGAAGATCACCGATGGCTTTCGCATGACCCCATGACGCTGCAGACGTCATAAATACATGCTGGTTACCAAATACTCCCAATTTTGATCACGTGACCATGGAGATGTTGTGATGGCCTAAGTGTGAAGACCTCTTATAAGTCACTATTTTCAGTGCCACTGAACCATTGCTAAATAAATGGTTGCAAGTCAACGACTACATATGGAGGTCATAACCAGGAGCACTTTCCCTAATAGTACTTGTGCATCGGCTGTGATACAGCCTGGGGAAAGAGGACCTTGGTAGAGTAACTCATGCCTTTGTCAGATAACTGAAACCTGCTCCATATGGACTTGTCTTCAAAGACCTTTTGGACATTGCGGTTGGTTTGAAATGCCCTGAGCCGTGCACTAGTCTGCCAGTGGGAACAACTACCTTTACTGTTGGTCCTTTAGTGGTTATTAGTAAGCTTTGGGGTGGCAATTTGCTAATCTATAGAGCCCCAAGTGGCTTATTGCAGTTATCCGCAGGACCGTATTTCTCGCTAGAATAAGCCCAGCCAGTCCTATCTATCCCCAGAAGTTGCTAGCAGTTTCTTCGCTTTGTGGAGGTAAAGGGGGCCTGAGAGTCAAGCAGCACCAGTTCTCAGAGGTAGCTTGGGAACAATCTCCCAGGGGAGACCCAGTTGAGTCCCTTGTGGACCGCTCCGCATAAGCAGTTCACAATGGAGTCTTCTGGGCTATGATACTGCACTGGGTTGCTGGGTTCAGGTTTAATTTTAACTGTGTCTTTAAATGTTTGTGTGATTTTTGTCTTTTGACATGCTCTGAGACTTCATAATTGCAACGGTCTTTAAATGTGATAAATATCAGTCTTCAGAACCCTGCTGGTGCATAGTTTCTCCAATATTTCCCTATAATTGCTTTAAAAAGTTGTGAACAGGTTTCTTAAATAAAACTTTATTACTATAGAAATAAAATTATCCAGTTATGAACCCCAAGGATCCGCAATTATAACGCTTGCTTAAAAAAAAACCCACCTAAGTTTAATATAAGAAACATTTTTAAAAGAACACTTTATAAATAAAGTTATAAAGTTTATAAAGTTAATTATACAACATTGAACTCAAGACATTATAAAAAGCCGGTGTGCGAGCTTTAAATGGAATTAGTCTCAACCTTTAAAAGTGGTAAATTTTGTAGGGAGATTGTCTGCTGGATAAACAGTTGGGCCGGTCTTCATTATTGGAGGTCCATTTAAAAGCTGCCAATCACAGTTCCGGGCCAACTCTACTGTGAAGATTTTGAGAAGAAGTTTGGCAAACTCTTTGCCCACACAGCTTCTCAAGCCTCCTCCGAAAGGGATGAAACTAAATCGTGACACGTCTTCTGGGAAAGGAGCCATGAAACGGTCAGGGTTGAATTCTTCCTTGTTGGTGAAAAGCTCGGCTCCGCTGTGGGTGTCACTGATGCTATATATAACATTCCAGCCTTTTGGAATCTGGTATCCCTATGAGAAACAGACAAATAATGAGACAGGCCAGCGTTAGATGCATTTGCTTCATATAACCAGCCACTTTATCACCTGTCCATTAATGCTTCCTAAGAGCATATGAATAATTGAACAACAAGTAGTTGAAAGAACCATTATAAAGATAATTTATCTGCAAGAAGAGGGCAATTCTATTGAACTAATTATCTAAATATTGCAGCTCAGGTAATTCTGACATTTTATTTCCCCAATGCCTTACACTTTTGCAAAGCTTGAAGCTTACCCAGGTTACTGACCCCTGCGCTCATGGAAGGAAGGTCAGTGGGGCAAAGACTGACATTCAGTGATTACTGTTAGCAAGTATGATGTACAACAGCCTTCTGCAGCTTGGCTGAAGGCCATGTTGACTGAGGGATTCCCAAAACTGCAATTTCAACATAGAAAGAGGGCGCCAGGTTGAGATGATTGCAATTACTAGAGTCACATAGAAAGGTGGCCATTTTGAGCTGTAATGTACTTTACCACAAAGGCATTGGAGAAGAAATTCCTAAGTCTCCAGGCTATACTCTAACCCACCAAGCATGACCCATGCAGAGAACCAAGCTTCTTTGTGTGGCTATTCTTCGGATTACTTTTTGAGAGATAGACATAATTTCAAGTATCCCTTCCTAGGCACATACAACAAGCATTTAGGAACTACCAAATACAAGTAATCTGCTCAGAGGCGAATTCCTGGATCAGTAGGAGGTGATACCCTATCCAACATGCATTTGTGTATGTGTGTGTGTGTTTAATTATACATAATGCTAACACCTCATTAAGCCAGCTATTTGTCTATTCTTCATCAGTCAATGGATTGCCAATGCAGAAATTTATTCTAACACAGTGAAACAAATTATGGAACCCTACAAGATATCAAACCAGTGGAGAAGAAAGTTTAAAGAAGAAGAAAACATTCTAAAGCCTACTCAGTGTGTCTGTGTATTCATTACAACACAATAAATAGGATTTTCTTGAATATTTCTATTGCTTTCCATTGGTGAAGTAGATTTTTGAAATCCCCAAGAAATATTTAGTACAGGGTTAGGGTTGTCCCTTCATTTAATTCCACAAGGATCACAAGCCATGATAATACCCAAACTACCCTCTGTCAAAACTGGCACTTGCCACCAGAATAGGAAAATTTCTTTTCAACAGCTGCCCTACACCAGGGCTTTTCAACCTTTTCACCCATTGTACCACTTTTAGGATATGGCAACATCAGAGTACCACCAGTCACCTAGCAAGGTGTCAAAAACTTGGATGACCAAAAAAAAAAAGGAAAAAAGTGATGACATGCAGCTAGTCCTCGACTTACAACATTTTGCTTAGTGACTGTTCGAAGTTACAATGGCACTGAAAAAAGTGCCCCCCAAGCCACAGCCGAGCAAGACACCTGCCTGCCCGCCCGGCGGCGCTCTTCCTCCTGTCTGAGGTTTTCATTGTTGTGACCATTTCAGTTAAGGATTGGCAGCAGGGGTGGGGGGGTGTTTGGTTTTTATTTCCCCCCCTCTGCTGGGTGGTTGCAGCAGGTTTTGGTCACTTCACATGACCCTGGGACACTGTGACCATCATAAATATGAATCAGTTGCCAAGCATCTGAATGTAAATCACCTTGAAGATGCTGCAACATTCTAGCTAATCGATGCTTCTTCTGGGCTCAGCAGAAGCGCCAGGATCAGCACCAAGCTCCAGCTGGATCCTGGCGCTGATCCTGGTGCTTCCGCTGATCCCTGACAGCCCTGCAGCTCCAGCCATCTCTCAATCAGGCTTTTGCCGTGCTGCCACTGGCTCAGCTCATTCCCCTCCCCCGCTACCACTTTTTTAGGATGGTCGCGTACCACTTGTCAGGTGCCAATGTACCACAGGTGGTACCCATACCACTGGCTGAAAAGCCCTGCCCTACACCATTGCACAATGGACTGTAGGAGGAAGGACGTCTTTGAACATTTATTTTTATTATAGTGGCAAGAGGCATTTGTTGCCCAACGGGCTATCTCTTCTTGTCTTTGTGATATAATGATACATTCAGGTTAGTTAACATTTTTAGCTAGTGCCTAAGCAATACAGGTGTGCACGAAACAGATGAACGTTGTTTAATTTTGTGCCCTGGAAATTTGGCTGAACCGTTTCAGATCAGCCATGGTTCAGCACAACTGAAACATAAATTCAATTCAGACTGTTGAGGCACAACAAAATCTGAACAAGTACTATATATATATGGCCAGAACACTGTGCATTTCCTTCTTTCCTTTCAACAGGCTGCAGCCCTAAATTTTCCCGGTGTCTTTCCTCACCTAAGCTGTTTTTATTAGCAGCCCAATGCTTATTCCCACTTCCTCTGACCCAGTCACTTCTTCCCAGAGCAAATCCACTCCTGGACCACAAAAGGGTCCCCTTTCATTCCATGCACGAGCTGAAACATCCCAAACACCATCTCTCGATTCAGGCCGTGGATCAGCCAAACAAGCTGTTCCGTACATAAAATATTTCAGACCTAGAAGTATTAAAATATATTTTTAAAATGTAAAAGTCCTTCTGAAAATCACCAGCCTTGCACAAGGGATGCATTTAGGAAGTCACAAGCTTCGCGATCTCCTACTTACATTGAGCTCAAAAGTTTTGAGGGCCACCCTGAACCCTCCTGGAACTGGCGGGCTGAGTCGGAGGGTCTCTTTGACAACACAGCCAGTGTATTTCAGCTGCTCCAGCACCTCCATTCCCAAAAGCTTCTCTTGGCTGCAATTGCCCAATAATCCCTAGAAGCAGAGGATACGTCATGACAAATATTAGAACAGATGGAAAGCAGAGACTGATTTGACTAATAGGCAGGGCTTTTTTTCTCATAGAACGCTCAGAACGGAGTTCCGGCACCTTTTTTGGATGGAACCTTGTAGGGTAGGCAAGGCAGGTTGTATGACATGTGTGAGTTCCGGCACCTTTTTCTTATACAAAAAAAGCACTGCTAATAGGAATTCCAAAAATATGCAGCATCTCTCAGAGAAGTTATTCGTGGAGGAAGAAACCCCTCGCAGGCTAAAACCAAAACATCACCAGTATTTTCTGTGCACGAATCTAGTTTGATTTACTTTTTTTTCTTTCTTTGCTTCAGCCTTCCTGCTGAATTGCATTTTTCTTCACAAGTGGAGATGATTTCTCATTGGGTTTCCTGGAATACCGCAGAGCTACGTACACATCCAAGAGACTAGAGATGCTATTTTGCATAATTTGAAAACAGAGCGAAAGATTCCATATAAATTGCATAGGTTACTGTATTGCTTATAACTATATTGTGGGATTAAGCCATCTATTTAGTAAAAAAAAAACACCTTTGAATATATTTGTATGCATACACATAGTCCATGCTAAGGACTTCCTGTCGACTACAGAGGCCCCACTGATTATTTTGATGAAAACTGACTTCATTTTTTTTTTGTAATTGTAAGCCCTAAATATGGGCAGGTTATATTTTTGAAAGCACAAAGAAACCTCAAATTCCACTCCACATGCCACATGATCGTAATCAACTTGCAACCCTCTAAAGGCTTAACTGTGACCCTCGGCCAATAAAAAGTAGTCATCTTTTTATTGGCCGAGGAAGGAAGATACATCTGAGATTTTAAAGATGCTAAGAGGGAAGCATGATTGGTACAAAAGGAAGGCAAGAATTAGATTTAAAAAACTGAACTTGTTTCTCTTTTGGGATTCCTAAAGATAAGACTATAAAAATATTTTTCTATGGATTAAGGGGAATCTCTAAAAAATATAACTGATTTTACATTTAGCTTTTAGATCTGTAAAGGAAAACAAAAGTAAGCTTTTAGAATATAACTTCGAACTATATTATAGAACTTGGAATGACATATCAAAAGATAGTATTTTAATAATTGATCTACGGTCAAGACGATTTATAGAATATTTAGTGGTTACTTTTGAACTATAGTATAGAATCTAGCATTTTATATATAAAAATAGTATTTTAATAATTGTTGAACGGTTAAGGCAAAAAATATATTTCTAATAACTGGTGATTTGTTAAGATGAAAATTAGACTTTAATGGTAAAACATAAGAATGCTTTGTAATGAACAATATAAGTTTTGTAGACAAAAGAATTATTCTTTATTGAAATAGGGAATGGTGGGTTACCCAAAAATTAAGCTTTTTCCTATGTACTATAGGCTATTCTAGAATATCTTATTGCAATTAGATAAAATTTAAAAACAGGATATTGATATGTATTACCGAGAATATATTTTAAATTTTGTTGATTGACTAGGTCAGGGGTAGGCAACCTCGGCTCTTTTATGACTCATGGACTTCAACTCCCAGAATTCCTGAGTCAGCTGCGCTGACTCAGGAATTCTGGGAGTTGAAGTCCATGAATCAAAAAAGAGCCGAGGTTGCCTACCCCTGGACTAGGTTAAAACTAGAAATGTACTAACTTGCATATTTTGACTATGTAATAACTAAGGGAATTAGAGAGGGCATCTCTGTTGATGTGATATGAACTATTTACAATTGGCTATTTCTTTTTTTTTTTTTAATTCCATTTATATCCCGCCCTTCTCCGAAGACTCAGGGCGGCTTACAAGCTTAGCAGTAGCCTTCATTCTATGTATATGCCTGCTTATTAGGGCTTTCACACACCCCCAAGCGGCATTATTACAAAGTCAGCTTAATTGCCCCCAACAATCTGGGTCCTCATTTTACCTACCTCGGAAGGATGGAAGGCTGAGTCAACCTTGAGCCTGGTGGGATGGGAACCTGCACTAATTGCAGGCAGCTGGTGTTACTTACGGAGTGTTTCACAAATACATGTATTTGTAAATATTAAAAAATCAATAAAACCTGTGTATGTATATATGTATATGTATATGTATATGTATATGTATATGTATATATATGTATATATATATATATATATGTATATTTGTGTAAATTACTAACAAAGAATTAAAGGGAAACTGAGATGCATTTCTGACTCCTTAGTCGTCATCAGTCAGCTATACCCTTCTTTGTTAGTAATTTACACAAATATATGAATTGTCCGGTGTGACTACTGCCTGTTTGATAGCCTTCAAGATAGGCTGAAAACAGGAAATAAAGATTTGCCCCATGTTTGGGGCCTAGCAAGGTAATCTAAATAGTTAACATTTGAAACATATATGTATATATATATGTATATATATATATGTATATGTATATGTATATATATATATGTATATGTATATATATATATATGCATACATATGTATATGTATATGTATATATATATATATGCATATATATATATATATATATATATATATATATATATATATATATATATATATATATATATATATATATATATATATATATATATATATATATATATATATATATATATATATATATATATATATATATATATATATATATATATATATATATATATATATATATATATATATATAATCTTTGGTCATTCGGGTTTTTTCCCACGTAGAATTGAAGGTGTGGGGAAAAACCCGACCATATATATATATATGTAGTCACCTTTGATAAATAATATCTGGCCTGATTCAGTCCATGATTAAAATCAAATTAAAAGGCTACAGATCCCCGGATCTGTGCTTTTTGAGGGCTGGGTCATTCTGCTTCATGCCCTGTCCAAGCTTTTTTGCCTAGAGTAGACCTTGAAAGCAAGACCCACCTTCTCTTGCAATTCCTTCCTCACTTTTTGTAACACTTTAGGGTGAAGGCTGAGGTAGGTAATCAGAGATGTGGCTGCACTAGCTGTGGTCTCATGCCCGCCAAAGAGAAGTTCGGTTGCAGATTCCTTTAGCTCCTTGAGAGGAAGGAAACAAAGAAAGTGATCAGATTGTATTTTGCACGACAAGATACTTACGCGTCCAGTTCTTTGGGCAAGAGAGTCATACCTAAAAGTCTGCATGTAAAAATGCTGCTTGGTTGGAAGATTCATAATGCTAGTGGACCTTTTAATGTATTGCCCCATTTTAGGACTTCTCTTGCCCCATTATGTTAAGTGAATCGCTGCAGTTGTTAAAATGAGTAAAACGGTTAAATGAATCTGGTTTTCCCATTGACTTTGCTTGTCAGAAGGTTGCAAAAAGGGATCACGTGACCCCGGGAACACTGCAATGGTCGTAATTATGAACTACTTGCCAAGCGTCCGAATTTTGATCATGTGACCATGGGGACGCTACAAGGGTCATGTGAAAAATGGTCATAAGTCACTTTTCTCAGTCCTGCTGTAATTTTGACTGGTCACTAAATGAACTGTTGTAAGTTGAAGACTATCTGTACCTTTGTTTATAGGAACGAGCCACAAATAAGGACATTTTTCCCTGCAACCCATTTCCTGCATTCTCTTATATACCTCCACATTTGCAATTGCTAGTTTAAAAAATGAAGGCGAGATAGATATGCCTAATTATTACCTATATCCCTTGGGATCCCTTAAAGAGAATGTGGTTTAGAGCAGGAGTCCCCAACCCCCAGTCTGTGGACCAGTAATGGCCCCTGGCCTGCCAGCAACTGGTCCACACAAACAAGCAAAGCCACATCTGCAGGATGCAGGCGGCACACAAAACCATGCACCCTCCAGTCTGCGGAAAAACCTCTCTTCCAGGGAACTGGTCCTTGGTGCTTCAGCTGGTGCAGAATGCGGCTGCGCGAGTTGTGATGGGGGTTTCCCGATACTCCCATGTAACACCTCTACTCCGCGAGCTGCATTGGCTCCCGGTTGCCCTCTGGGTGAGATTCAAGGTGCTGGTGATGACCTATAAAGCCCTAAATGGCTTGGGTCCGGATTTTCTAAGGGAACACCTGCTGCCGGCATCAAGCTCCCTTCGTCCAGTGAGCTCCCACAGGGAGGGTCTTCTCAGGGTACCGCCGGTAAGAGATTGCTGGCAGACAACACCCAGGGATAGGGGCCTTCTCAGTGGGTACGACTGCCCTTTGGAACCAGCTGCCAGTGGAGCTTAGGACTGCCCCCCGACCTCCGTTCATTCCGCCGGGACCTGAAGACCTGGCTCTTCGAGCTCTCTGGCCCAGGCTGAGAATTTTGAATTTTAATTTTAATTTTAACTGGGGTTTTATTTGTTCAGGGATGGATATAATTTTTTTTAACTGTTTTTAACTTTTCTATTTTTTTGTTTTAATCACCCTGTAAACCGCCCTGAGTCCTTCGGGAAAGGGCGGTATATAAATATAATAAAATAAAATAAAATAAATAAATAAAAGCTTTAGAAACAGGAACTCCAAAAGAAAAAAAATGAAAACTAATAGCCTGCACTCCCATTAAATTATATGCTGGTTTTTTTTATTTTTTTATTTTAATTCCATTTATATCCCGCCCTTCTCCGAAGACTCAGGGCGGCTTACAAGCTTAGCAGTAGTAGCAGTGGTTCTTTCTGTGACGAATGATCCACCTATGTCTAAGGACTAATAGTATCAGTCTGGTTTTCCTACATACAGCATACTACAGCCAAATAGTTGCACTATCCCATAATAATCAATTCTTACAACGGGATGGTTGTTGTAAGAACAAATAATAATATAAATAAATAATAAGAGTCTCTCTTGTAAACGTGTATCGGTATATGTATACATATATGTATGCTAATTTTCTGGAGAATGATAAATGTGTATGTGATATTCTCTCTCACACACACATACACACACACACACACACAAACATTGTTCCCCATGGTTCTTCACTAGGAGAGGAAAGAGAGGACTTGGTAGTGAGAAAATTACCGAAGTCAGGGACAAGCTCACCACTTAAAAATGAATTGCAGTCTAACAAATCTAAAAGATTACTTTGTTCTAAATTAACTTTCTGCCCTCAGTTATGGTGGAAAACTATGTCCAAGTCAAGCTGAAGAATTGAAGGCTGCCTTATCCTTTATCTAAGGCAATAAAATCTCTTGGGCCAATCCTGACCTTACTTAGGAATCCTCATTGTGAATAGCAGTGGGGGATGAGAGAAAGAATTCCATTGGGGATTTTTTTTCCCTCCCAATATGATGGCCCTAATCTGGTTTAGATCTTCACATCTCCTTGGCCTTCAACTGAATGCACAGAGCAGAAGGCAGTTTCATAGTCAGAGAATCACGCTTGCAATATGTAAAGGCTAAGAGCAGGATTGTAAAAATGGACGTGAAGATAGTAGAGATTAGAGGGGGTTGGAAAGCAGCCCAAGAAAAATTGGCCAATCATGAAGATGTTTGGATAAACCAATGGTCATTTGAAAGTAGAAAGGCCACGATCTGTTTGCCAGAGCAGGAATGGAACAAGGAAAATGTGAATGTAATGGAGCGCAATTGAACGGCAATTCCATTAAAGATACTGGGAATGTAGGAGGCAGGGATGGGATAAGGTTGGGTCAACAAAGAGGTACAGAAATTATCATTGAAGATTATATGGTCCTTGATGGAAATGAAGCACTTGCAAAAATAGCTTCCTTTTTTAATGTATTGTCCAAGTAATTCTTTTGACCCAAAGTCTGTTTGGTCACCTGAGTTCCTACACGAGCTCTATAATGGGACAGTTTATACCTACATTTTTCACTGAAGTTTAGAAATAGGTATCACTAGGGCAGGGGTAGGCAACCTTGGCTCTTTTATGACTCGTGGACTTCAACTCCCAGAATTCCTGAGTCAGCTATGCTGACTCAGGAATTCTGGGAGTTGAAGTCCACGAGTCATAAAAGAGCCAAGGTTGCCTACCCCTGCACTAGGGGAACTGAAGTTTGTCCCTAGCTTGCTCCCCTCTCCACGTTTCTCCAAGAGTTCTCATCAGTGAACCTGACATAACAAAACACTCAATCGGTATTCCTTAAGTGCTCCTATGGATTGGGAAGCACATCTTCCAAAACTTCCATGTCTTTTAATATAATTGCAAACATTTCAGGACCATGGACTTACTTTTTCATAGAAGGGTGGGGGTTTTCCATGGTTAATTGACCCCATAGACCAGGGGTCTTCAAACCTGGCCCTTTTTATGACTTGTGGACTGAGGAATTCTGGGAGTTGAAGTCCACAAGTCATAAAAAGGGCCAAGTTTGAAGACCCCTGCCATAGAAAATTAAGCTGGGCTCATGGTCACTGAATCATAACCAGCCATGAATCTGTGTTGAAATAATAAAGTTAAAACAGGGTTGGTTACTATTCACTCATTTCCCATCCTCCCACAGCTCTAAGCAATGAATTTAAACTGCATTCAAGCAACTGAAAGCAATGTCAGATTATAATCCTTTTCAGACTGGGAACCGTTGTATCCTATAAATACTAAATTAGAAAGAATGCAAGTTATATAGGGCTTGTTTCTGAGAAAATGTCCAGATGATCACCGAGTGAACATCAGCACAAAGGTGAAGAAAAACAAGAGAGCAAGAAAAATCTAGGATCTCTGCATGCTGAAAACCTTGGCACATAGCAAGGAGTTAAGTTTCCAGGATTGCACTTAGTGGAAAAAGCCCATCAGAAGACAAGCAACTCCGTCTTCTGGACTTTAGTCAGGATAAGAGTTATTTCAAAGCATTGAAGTGAACCTGGAGAAAACACCGTTTTTGAAAACAAAGAAACAAACATCTACATCTGCTTCGGGATGAGACCTCTGGAAATACATACATACATCCAGTCATCTGATGGGGAACTAGCATTGCCAGATGCGCGTAAGGCAACAGATCAGCGGGTATGGCTTTTACAATTACAGGAATAGAGAGAAAATGTTACATGATGCTCCAAAAAAGGAATGTATCTTTCTAATTAATTTTCCCACCCACAACCAAATATAAGTTTTCTGGATCTCAAGCCTACTGTGGAATTTCTATTCCTGGAGGAACTTAAGTCTCCATTACTTTGGGCTCTGTTGTGCAGCCATGACAGCTATATTCTCCTTCAGCCTAATTTATAATTAGCAGATATCCTGAAGATAGAATACAAAATGATTTCCCTCCAACTCAGTGCCAGCCACACATCTTTTCCTGTTTGACCAAAAGGAGAAACTACACAGAACAGTCATCAGCCACTTCAAAGAGTTGGACTTTCCAGACAGGTGCTGAAAGACTCACCTCCATGTTGAGCTGTTCTCCTCTGCTTTGGCTGTGCTCTATCAACATCTGCAACACATCTTTGTAACCATTGGAGGGCTCCTTCTCAGCCAATTTCACTCGAATGATCTCTTCGATTTTGGCATGGATGACATTCCGTGCTTTCAAACCCTGGAAACAGAGCAGGATTGCTTGAGTCTTTAACACAGGACTGTGTTCATGATCTGAGAAACACAGCTTTTCCCCTAAAGCAACTTTGGCAACTTTTAAGACTTGTGAACTTCAATTCCCAGCTGGCTGGGGAATTCTGGGAGTTGAAGTCCATGAGTCATCAAAGGGCCAATGTTAGGCACCCTTGGCTACGGTAGTTCTATCCCATCCCCTAAGTTTATAAAGAGAGCCAAACCTCACAGCTTTACCTTGTATAAGCCACTGAAAGGTACATAAATTGGCAGGGAGAAAAGGTTGCGGATCATCTCTTCAAAGGTGTCCACCAGGTGCTGCTCGCTCTTGGAGCCTGCCTGACTGGGCTGGAATCCCAGTAGAATGCGCATGGCAATCCGGAACATGAGGCGCTTCACTTCGGGGTAAACCCATATGCAAGAGCTGCTAGCAGAACTAACCAAGAGCCATCGCTTCAAGCAAGCACACACCTCCTCCTGGATGACTGGGGTGTAATGCTCCAAGGCTTCCCGGGAGAAAGCTTTCATGATGACCTGAAATGGAAAAAGGAGGTGGTGGTGGTGGTATTATTATTATTAATTATTAATTTATTATTATTATTATTATTATTATTATTATTATTATTATTATTATTATTATTATTATTATTATTATTAGCCTCAGTTTGGTGAAAGTTTGGAGGCTACAGCTGAATTATTAAACCTATCCAAAGTCTCCATGGGATGAATGGTATGTGGTTGTCTTTCGTTTTCTAAAGTTGGGCCAATTTAATCATTTAACATGTTTCTTAAAGAGGCAGTAAAAGCTTCAGTGTGGTTAGAGAAAAAACAGCTGAATGCACCTTCAGAATCCCAATGGCTTGAACAATGAGATTACAGCCCTGAGTTCACATAGTGAAATGAAAATCCAGCTGAACTCAAGTAGGCTTTTCCCAAATCAACGCAGTAAGGATAAAACCAGATGTCTAAGGAACCTTAGGTGACTTCAGGAACTAAAAGCAATAATAACATGTTGTCCTTTTTAAGGGAATCATTTAATGTCCCAAAGAGCAGTTGCTTGTTTTGGGCTAAATAATTGATTTTTCTAAATGATCCCAATAGCTTAAGAGTAGCTATGATGGATTTGGCTTTTCATAGGGAATTCAGTTCAGTTCAATCATTTCTGAACTCAGAATCCAAACATATTTGCTTATCACACAACTTCATTGGTGATCTTAGGTTCTGGGAGGTGGGATCTTTCCCATGGGTGAGGACTCTTCCTCAAAACTGAGCTAAAATGCTATCTTCTACTACTCGAGCCAAGAAAAAAAAATCCAACATAAATTGAATTGTTCCTCCTACACACACACACACACACACACAAAATTCCCAATCTCTGTTCTGCCAAGGAAATTAGGCTCGCAAATGGTGCTATTTCTTATATACCTTCTCACATACCTCCCCCCCCTTTTGCAGATCAAATTAAGAAGAGGGATTGGTGGATTTCTTCGTTTCCCCTACCAATGGGGAAAAGAACTTACCAATCACTCTCCCTATGGTATCATGGGGTTCATTTAAGTTGGTTATTTTGAGAGATGGGCCCTTTTAAGCCAAAATAGACATGGACATCAGCGCCTAGTAAGTAGGAAGAGGGAGGAAGCGTGATCCCCAGGGGGAGGTCGTTCTCTGTGGGCGCGCCTGCCCTGTGGAATGACCTGCCTGTGGAACTCCGGACCGCCCCCCCCCCCCCGACCTTCATTCGTTTCGCCAGGACCTAAAAACCTGTTTGCTTGATTTATCTGGCCTGGACTGAGGGGTTTTAAATTTTTAAACTTCAAATTTAAATTTTAAATTTGGGCTATTGTTATTTAATCCTATTTTAATTTTAACTTTATCTTAACCTTTGTACTGTTTTAACTGTTTTTAACTTTGCCCTGTAAACCGCCCTGAGTCCTTCGGGAATAGGGCGGTATAGATATCTAATAAATAAATAAATAAATAAATAAATAAATAAATAAATAAATAAATAAATAAATAAATAAACAAACAAACAAACAAACAAACAGAATAGGAGCTAGACAGGACCCAAGCTCTGACAATACCCTCAACCAAACGTACCTATCAGCAAAGCATGCCAGATAGAATCAATCACAAAAATTGCATTTGGGATGAGATGCAGTAAGCCACTTTAAAATCCAAACATCAACAAGTGACTTTAGATATGAATTGGGGATGAGTTGAAGGTAATATAACAAGGACATTATGGAAAACATGTTGCCAGGAGATATGTATGCAAATAAGGACAATTTATCCATTCATTCCTGAGACAGTTTAGGATAAAACCAGCATAAAAACTGTCCCCCCCCCCTTGCTAGTCCTTACTCCACTCCTACTTCATTATCAGGGACAACACTCCTGATCACACCCACAAAGATCAACTGACCTCATCCTTAAGATAGCAGACAATAAAATCTTACACACCTTGAAACTGCAACGTGAAACTGGCTGCAAGGGAGAAAGGCTTTTTGTTCCTTCGTGGCCTCTATGTACTGAAAAGGTTTAAGCAAGATCCATATTCACAATATCTTCTGCATGATGTATCTGTGCAATCAATATTCGTGCAACTAAACTGTTGATTAATAAAAGTTCTCAGAACCAACCTGGGAGAATTTATCTGCCATGGGACAAAAATCTCAAAAACATGAGATTGCACCACCAGATGGACTAAAAAAGGAACAAGAGCCAAGAAACCGCTACTTTAAAATTGACACACCTAGGAGGAGAACTTCAGCAATTTTCCTCAACCAGGGCAGAGAAGGTCAGTGTGGCCAAGATATGGAGGCAAAGCCTCCTTTTTTTTTCTCTTCCAAATCTTCTACAACTGCCAGTGAGCAGAAAGCGATTACATGGACTGTTTGCCCCCCTTTTTTGGGCACACCTTCCAACCACTTGAAAGGAAAGGAAATAGTTTGGAAAGGGTGTGGGGGGGGGAAAGAGATTTCATAGGAAGTCTTAAGGTGTGGTGGGTCGGGGCGCCAACCCCTCTTTATGGCCTCTAGATTGCCCCCCCCCCGTTGCTTCTGGAAAGGAGTTCTCAGAGGCGCCATTCATTTTATTGGAGCCTGTTTTATGGGGAAGGACCTTCCCCAGATGCGTTTTAAGATACTCCTTTGAGTTTTTCCCTTTCCTTCTTCCCTCCTCCTTTTAAAACGCGTCCTACAGCCCGTTTACTCCGAAGCAGGCCCGTCCGCTGAATACCGGGGCTTTTTTTTTCTTCTTTTGGCTAAACCAGGGGTAGGCAACCTCGGCTCTTTTATGACTCGTGGACTTCAACTCCCAGAATTCCTGAGCCAGCCAAGCTGGCTCAGGAATTCTGGGAGTTGAAGTCCACGAGTCATAAAAGAGCCGAGGTTGCCTACCCCTGGGCTAAACTTACAAACTAAAACACGCGTCGCACACATAAAAACTGGGGTTTAGCCGCCCTCCTTAAAACTTCATTCGACTTCAGTGTAAAGGTTTTCATCTTGAGACTCGGGTCCTTTGGTTTTCCCGCCACAATCACATCCAGACGTACGTACACTCATACGTACGTTCGTGCACACAAAAAAATCCATCTCCTCTCTCACAATTAGGAGCCCAGATTCCCGCGACAAACCTTCCTCCGCTTAGCGGCCGACCTCCTTTTCCCACGTGCTAAAACGCCGGACGGAGCAGGGGGGGCTGCTTGGCCGCGGAAGGGAAGGAGATCCGTTTTCCAAGCCGCTCGCTCACCTTCTTGCGATGCTTGTGCTGGCCGTCGTGCAGGCTGGAGAGGCAGCCGGCGCCCAGGATGAGGCGCACCGAAGCCGGCCAGTGCACAGCCACCAGCCGGTGTTCGCCCAAGAGGATCTGCCGCACGTTCTCCACCCCCATCACCCGCACCGTGGGCCTCCCGAAGAGGTGCGTCTTGTAGATGTGGCCGTATCTCCGGCGCTTCATCGACAGGAATTTCCGACGCTGCGGAAGGAAAACGGATGGGCGAGCGGCGGAGTTGAGCCCGGGCGGGCTTGGATCCGGGTCCCGCTCCCCGCCGAAGGGGAAGAAGGCGCGGCGCTTGCCGCCCTCCTCGCCTTACCTGCAGCACCAGCTGGAGAGTTTCTCCCAGGAAAGGCAGCCCCATCGTGCCCGGCGGCAGCGGCAGCGGGCAAGCGGGATCGCGGCCCCGCAGGCAGCAGAAGTGCCAGAGTTTCACCGAGGCCAGGCAGAGCAAGAGCGGCACCAGGACCAGAGTGCCCGCGGCGCTGGCCAGCAGAAGGGAGAAGCCCATGCTTGAGCGGAGGCGGCGGCGGCGGCAGCAGCGGGCACCTGCCTTCTCCCTCTGGCCGAGCGACGGAGCGCAAGGGCTAAGCCCCGCTTCGGGGACCCCTTTTATACCCATCCTCGCCCCCAGGTCGCTGCCCACTTTACCTTGGTCCGGACGATCAATTAGTTCATCCAAAGTTCAGCTTTAATTGCTGCTGGTGGCCAGCAAGCTCCGCCCCGTCGTTTCCTCGACCCCGCCCTGCCCTGGCTTCAAGCCTTTGCGGGGGGGTGGGCGAGGGGGTGCGCCCTCCCGTCCCCGCCCCCGCCCCTTCGCCAAACCGCGGGCCCGAAGCGGGCGAGGTCTCCTTTCACTCGGACCCGCTAACAGCTCCGAGCGGCCAGCTCCTGGCTCCGGGATCTGGGTCCTTGGTGGGGCGGGGGGGCGGGGTGGATACTCCTTCTGAAGAATTAAAGGGAGCTTTACAGCTCCGATCCCAAGCAGGCTGTTCTGGAATCCGTCCTCTTTACACCTGGGGAAATCGGGCATCTCGCTCGGGGCTGCGCGGGAAGCAGGTGCGGCGGTGCGTTCGCGCGTTTGCTCGCAGGATCCGCCGGTTCGGCCTCGCCGTGCCATCCTCGAGTGTTTCGACCCAGGAGTCTGCCCTCTCTGATTTCTGACGGTGCCTTGAAACTAGAAACCAAGCCATAGGAAGAGCGACTAAACGAGGGACTGGCAATCCAAGTAGAACAGGGTAAAGCTAGCAGCGTCGATTCGGACCGCAATCTCTTATTAACCTGGTTGGGTTCACACGTTTTTATGGCATGGTTTGGTTGGGCTTAGCGCGGGTGTAAAACTCAGCCGGTTATGGTAGACTTAGGGTTAAGCGAGATGCGTGAACCAGGTTAATACGCATGCGGGTCACACAGCCTTAAAAGCTTATTCCCGAAATATAATAACTCGGTGAAAAATCTCCGTGCAGGGCTTCTTCTGAATAAACGTGCCTTAGGATTGTGCTGAGCAGCGGAGCAACCAGATTTTTCACCCGATTAAAGGCAAGTGATTCTGGCCATTCAAGCGCCGCGCGGTGGTCCCTTCCTGCTCCCCGTTTACTCAAAAGTAAAATTCCTAAAGGTTTCTTTAAAACCTTTCCGACAATTGTCCGCTTCTGCGCAGCCCATTATGATGACGCCCAGCTTTTCATGTTTTAAGCGGCAGCCTACTGAAGTCAACCGAGATTTATAGCAGTTTAGCTATCGGTCTTTCAGATACTACAGCACCCATAATCCCCAACCAGTATAGGAAAAGCTAATTTGAGCTGCAACGATTGTTTTAGGGTTCCTTCAGTCTCGTTTCAAGGCCCATGAGTTCGGCTTCGATTCCTCCCAGGAGAACCAGCTTCTCCCAAGGCGGGGGTGGAGGGTGGGGTTTGAGCCGAATTTCAGCTGGTTGAGCATAATAGACCTTTTTTTCAGCAACTGAAAAACTCGGTAACAGATTTTTTCCCCCCTAATCTCGTTGACAAGTTTGAACCTCGAACGAGTTTACTCTGTTCACGCAAATTAATTTTCTTCTGGGCATCCAAAATTTATCGCGCTATAAACTAACCAGGTTTATTCGCAAAACAGGTGAGCCACGATCAATCAACAGATTTATGCTGGTTTGTGAACCACAATAAAGATCTGGTTTGATTTTTTAAAAAAAAGGCTTAAAGCGTTCGGCGTTTTACACCGAATTGGTTAAGCGTGCTGAGCAACCGAAGCGCTGTCTCAACGCCTTTTCTCGCACAGTAAACGTTGAAGACCGTGGAGTTCCAAATTATGTACTTAAAAATAACCAATTCCTGGAAAGTCGATTGCTTCGTTTCGTTTTACCAGCCCTTGTGATGCAGCCCAGCAGAAAACGAAGACTCGTGTTATGTAAGGAAGAGCGAACCTGATCCGGCATTTATAAATAAATAATAAAACCGACTGGACGCTAATCGTCAATTACAGTCTTGACCAGCGCTCGGTCCGGTTTCCTACTAACCCCATTCCCTCTTCGTTTCCCAGCGTCGGCGTTCTGGACTGCCCCAAAGTCACCCAATGAGTATCACGTTTGTAGGATCCGGATCTCCTCGATCAGAGTCCATCCCTGGCTGGTCCACATTCTTAAAAAGTTATATTCCTCTTAAGTATTTCCCCCCCCCCCCACTCGAGAAGTTGCGAAATTCCTCCATGAATAATAATTACCTGTGAAAATCCTGAGCATTGCTGGCAGCTAAACTGCTGGCAATTTCCTTGGGTCAAACTATTTGGATTTAAAGTCACCTTCACCGCCTGCCTGCCCTCGGGTTTTCCTCCTGTGCGTTCTGCATGATATGCAGAAATGCAATTTATCTCAATACTTTTTCGGGCATGGAAATGAAACGAGGAGCGAGGAGGATTTTGCAGAATTCCGGCCTTGCTGTTATCTAAAGACGTACACCGTTCGCGACTTAATCTAATTTCACTTTGGCGCCACAAGGCCCATTTGGTTTCGCTGTTCTCCCTGACACCTCAACTTGATGGAAGAATGTTGTTGAACTGGGAACTTTGCTAAGGTCCTTAGCCGTTCTATTAGAGCCTTCCACACCTCCTGCAGAGTGGAGATTTTGTAAATTAGATGATCAATGTTAAGACTTCTCTACCGTTTTGCCCACGACTACTTTTTAAGCAACACCAATGGGAGGTTTTCATTCCTTCTCCAGAGACTAATCTAAGCTTGTTGTCTCTGGAGGTTCAGCGATCTATGCAACCTTCTGATGAGGCTATGCAAATAATGAAGTAATCAATAATAAACTGCATGCGATTAAAATTATATCGGTATTGTTAATTCTCTTCCCCTCATGGCTCTGATGGGAGGGAGATATCTGTAGGGATCCGCTCCACCTGGCTTCAGATTTGATCTGGTTTCGAACCAAATAGCTGTCACATTGAGATCGAGTCGGCCCAGTTTTGGTAGCAGTTCCTCCCTACTGCATTCGTACGCATCGCCTCTCGATCCCCATTCTTGGAAGAGAGAGAGCCTTGGGGAAAACGAGAGTACGGAAGCCATTAGATCCGGATCTACAGGCATATCGTCACCTGATCGGCAAGAATTTGTGACCACCCAGCCCCCCTCCCTCCCCGGAAATAACCGCCTAAAACTAGAGAACAAGACTAGTGTAGTGGTTAAAGTGGGAGTGGGTTCTAGTCCTGCCCGAGGCAAAAGCCAGCCGGGTGACCTTGGACCCATCACTCTCTCCAGCCCTTAGGAAGGAGACTACCCGAAACCACTTCTGTAAATCTTGCCAAAGGAAATGCAGAGACTTATCAAGGAATTGACACCGATTCGAAGGCAGAAACAGAAGTAAAAGTAGGGGGGCTAAAATCTGGGAGTGTAAGTCCCCAGGACGACTGAGTTTGGAAGGAGTCGACTTGGCGCTCGTCCGCCCGCCCGCAGTCCCCACTTTTTCCTCCTGGCCAATGTCCGTCTTTTGCTGGGCTCAAGCGGTGGCTTTTGGGGTCAAATCCCCAGCGTAGGAGAGGTGCCAATCCCGTCGGTGGGCGCCCCTTCGCCACCGCCTTAAGCCTCTCCCGTGCTGAGGAACGGGCCCGGCCTTCGCTCTCTTCCCCTAAAAGTAATCCTTGGCCTTCAGTTCACCTCACAAACAGGAATTTATATTTATGTTCGGGGAGGGGGGGAGGGGGGCGGCCTGCGAGGAAGAATCCGCACCACCAGCAAAAAAAAAAAAGAAGACACGCAGCAAATCTTCGAACTGGCGAAGCGCTGTTAAACCGCAGGTTCAACCGCAGGTCAGCGAGGGGGGGGGAGGAAAAAAAGGTTAGGGTGGCCAAAGGTAAACACGCGCCAGCGCCACGGCTTCTCCTGGGCCCTGACTGGCGCGCGCGCGGGAGGGCGGGAAAAGGCGCCCCCCTTCGCCTTGGCCCCGCTCGCAAGCAGCCCCCGCTCCTCCGTGCGGGCCTCGTTTTTCTGTGGGAACAAGGAGCGGGAAGGCCCAGAGAGGGGCCGGGCCGGGCCGAGCAGCGTGGCGTTAGGCTCCAGACGCCAGAAAAGGCCCAGTTGAGGGAGCTTTTGGGCGCCTTTCCAGACAACTCAGCCTCGGGCTTCGCCGGCGAGTGACGTAAGGACCGCAACAACCCATACAGCGGGTGGGGAGAGAGAGAGAGAGAGAGAGTGGGAGGGAGGATTGTGCAGCCGTACGTCTGGCTGTCTCGCCCACGCTCTCCCCAGAAGTCGGTTTTTCCACAGCTGAGGGCGGTTACGCGGGCACAGACTCTGTTCCCCGCGCGCGCGCGCGCCCTTTCCACCTGTCGACGAGCTACGTCCTTTGCCGGCAAGCGGTGCACGAGTTCACTCTTTCGATCGCGGGGGGGGCGGGGGGGGCTTTACCAAGCCCGGAGGCGAATTGGAAGCAGAAGCAGCCGCCGCCGCCGCCGCCGCCCTTGGAAAGTTCGACCGCGCATTCCGTAGCGCGCAGCCTGTAGACTTCTGTCTGGGCGACCCACCCTGAAGGAGCAACGCCGCCCGGAAAGAAGTTGCGGAAGAACCGCGGCCTGGACCCAACGGGCTCCGTCGGGGCTGGACCCACCCTGCGTTGCGAAAGCTGCCACGTTCTTCGTTCACCGACCCCCCCACACACACTCCCCAACTCCCCTCCCCGGCCCCGCAGCCGGGCCTGCCTTCGGCTGGGTGGCGCTTTGGGTGGGGCTGCTCGGCTCTGAACGCGGCCAGGTCGCCGGCTTCTCCTCGGCGTCGGCGCAGGCTGTGGCTGCCTCGCCGCGCAGAGTCGTTCGGCGCTTCCAAGGCGCCTCTCTCGGGCGACCCTCCCTTCCAAGACCGCCACCGCTTTTTGTTTTCCTTCCAGAGAGCAGAAGCCAAGAAATCCGCGGTCGGAGAGACTTCCCTTCCTCGCCGGCGGGTGGGTGGGTGGGCGGGGGAACCTCAGCCAAACGCGAGGCCTCCCCATAATCCCGACAGCCGCGGCAGGAGAAGAGACGGCTTCCCCCCCCCCCGAAAAGCAGGGTTCGCCTTTGCCCTTCACTCGTGTCCCAGAGTCGCGGCCTCGGCTTCGAGAGGGATGGCTGGAGAAGGCGATCCAAGTGGAAAGGCGGCAGGAAGCCTGAAGGAAGGCGACCTAGCAGGCAGAAGTCCCTTCCTGGCGCCGGGTGAGAAACGGGAGCTCGTCCTTCTCACGTTTCAGCGGAGATACTTGAAACGGGGCGGGTTCGGCCATCTGGTCTTCCTGGTCCTTGTTATTTACACCGATTTTTTCCCCCCTCCCCAATTCCGGGGGATTTTGCTCCCTGGAAGAAAAAAAAAAGCGAAAAGGACTAAGGCTGGCGTTAAGAGTCCAGAAAGTGGGGGGGAAACGCACGGGGTGACTATTCTCTTATTCCACAAACAGAACTGGGGAAGACAGCAAATCTTAACATTAGGCATCTTCTCTCTTTTTTTTTAATGGACAAAGAAAATCGAAAATGGGCAACGGGCTCCTCCAGTGCTCATTTGACAAGAGATGGTCGGGCAATAGCCTCAAATCCCCGCAGTCCAAGGGACAATTAATTGTAGCGTGAAGTCTGAAACGAAACAAATTTAAATCCTCAACCTCCAAATCCGAAGGGCAATTTTCGCCCAGATAGAAAGAAGCTCTCCTATAAATCTGCTTCTCCGGGGTCCTTCGGTAGATAAACGCCTAAAAGAGGAAGGGGGGAAAACCTGCCGGCCGGAAATGTGACGAAAGAAAGCATACGGCCCGGGTCTCTTCCTTCATATTTCGTGCATCTTTAATCTGTGTTAAATGATCGCACCAGAATGCGCCAACTCAAAAAGTTCATTTAGTCCAACAACCCTTTGCATTAATTGCTCCAGCCACTCCACTTCTCTGGGAATTGGACACCCGGAGGCGCACCGCACCGCCGGGCCTTTTGACACGTTTTACACCAAATTGTTCCACTTTTCTGGGACTTACTCCAAGTGAAACAGCACCTCGCTTGGCCTCTTCCGTGGGAAGCGGAGACTCCTGGTGGTGGGTTAACTCTTCACATCCTGAACGGTGCCCGGAAATTTGGGGGGGGGGCGCGGGGGAAGAGAAGGAAAGAGCAGAGATCTTGGGAGAGGGGAATTTATTTATTTATTTATTTATTTAGATTTATATAGATTTATATACCGCCCTTTCCCGAAGGACTCAGGGCGGTATATAAATCTAAATAAATAAACATCAATAAGTTGATGTTTCATTTTCTATGGATGCCTCAACTCCCCTCATTCCCACATTTATATAAAGATCCTTTCTTTGCATTTCGGTCCTTGAGAAAAAACTTAAGGGGGCTGGTGTCCGTCTCACGTAGAAATCCCCAACACGTTTTCGATATTGAATATAAATTTGGGTACCCTTAGAGATAAACGCTTTCGAAGTGAGGCTTTGAAAAGGTAACGGGAAATTACACACACACACACCCCTCTACGCACACCCGCACCGTACTTCTAAGGGGGGCGGGGGGGTGCCCCTCGGACCGGAAGGGGATGTAATACTTTCGGAGGGAGGGGAGGGGGGGGTGCTCTTGAACCACGCAATCTATCCCTCCCCCCAAGTTTGCTCTTCTGTTTGGTGGCGTTTGAAGCCCGCTCTGCGCCGCCGCGCCGCCTGACCTACATAATCCCAGCGCCCCGGCGAGGTGAAAGCCGACGGGATCCACCTCCCTCCCCTACGTGCCTGATGCCGGGGGGGGGCGGGGGGAGGAGACGGATGCCCCTTTTGGCAGAGCGCGTCTGCGGTTTGGCAGCGGCCAGAAAACAAGGGCGTGACCCCGGGGCCCTTGGGCCTTCCCAGGCGTTGACCTGCAGGCGACCTACAGCCAGGAGCCGTGACCCTTGGATGAACCCCGCCTGCTTCTTCGCCAAGTTCACTGTCTTATCAAATAACGAGGTACGGAGGTCTGAGCGCCGTTAATTGCCACAGGAAGCCTTTATTATCTCCGCGGCCCTCTTTATTGTATGTGCGTCAATCCCGCGGGTGGTGGTGGGGGGGAAACCGGGCGCTCCGCTGGCCACGGAGTGAAAGGGGGGTCATCGTTAAAAGGCATCTTGAAAGGAGGTCAGTAAATGAATTGGCGAAGACGGGCTGCTGCTGGCGAAGATGGCAAGTTAACCGTCGTTTTCCGGGCAACCTTAGAGGAGCTTTGTACCGTACAAAACGCTTGTGAAATAAAGTAACCTTGTCGAGAGCAATCCCATTTCTTTCCCCCACCACCACCACCACCAAGGCCACGTTTACTAGATGCCGCGATTTCGGGACCGGATTTCTATTTTATTTATTTTTTTACAATAGAAATTATTTAATTCCATTTTTATATCCCGCCCTTCTCCGAAGAGCTTACAAGCTTAGCAGTAGCCTTCATTCTATGTATATGCTAACTAACTGCAGGCAGCTGGTGTTACTTAAGGAGGCATTAGCCCACTGCTCCACCAAGGCTCTTTAAATTAAAGTATTTAAATTAAAGTATTTAAATTAAAGTATTTCAGGTTAAGCGTCTGCCTCTTGGTGAGCTAGACTCATAAGCTCTTTTCATATTTCTCCAGAAACAGAGCAAACAAACCTGGTTGACGGGCACCTACCCTCAAAAGCGAAGAGAAATGTTCACAAGTTTTAAAAGCGCTAATTAAGCAGTTCCCTGCTTTTTTGCAGATTCGCCATGTAACCTTTTGTAATTAAAAGCGCCAGGACTTGTTTTGACAGGAAATATTTCAGACATTCAGGCAATTGGTCACTTAAATGCCCATTTATAAAGCAGATTAACATATTTTACATAGGGATTCAAATTGGATCTGCTCTACTTTCTAATTTGCCTTTAGATGTTCATTATGACTACTTTCTGCTTTCAATTGAGGTTTCCAACAATATATGTAAACCTAAAACTACCATCTGTTTTGCAAAAGTTCCTTTTAAGATGTGGTTTAATGAAGATGAACTAATTCACGGTGAATGAAAAGCTGGGATTTTTTTTCCTCCTACATCACATCTATGAGACTGAAGCTACATGAGCTATTTAACTTATGAATGCATAAATGAACTGAACTTATTGGGAATGGGGGTTTGCAAGGCACACTTAAAGTGCATGGATGAAGTTGAGCATTTAATGCTACTTAAGATTTGGTTGGCTAGTTCGTAGCTCAGGTTGTTGTAGAAAAACAGCAGCTCAATTCAACCTCTATGTGTTTAGGGTGGATGTACATTAATTTTTTTCAACCGATAGATCAACTTATTTTCTTAGAGATTGGCTTCCTCAAGACCACACCCCAGCCTTAGCCAAACAAGAGCAAGCTCCACTCAACTGGGCAGGATTTATTTCACTAGAACGGGGATAATTCTGAATTTATCATGAAGAAAGGGAAAATCCATCATTTCAGTCTTTGCATTTTCAGAACACAAGTTTAAAATAATTCTTAGATTTTCAGGATGTGACTAGTTCAAAGGAAGTGTCCTCACCTTGATTTTGCCCAGATGTATTCCGGTTTAGTGGCTATTATTCTTCAGCTATGCTGCCTGATGTGACTGATGGAAAATGTGGCCCAACGTGTCCCAAACACATGAATGGGGGGAGGCGGAAGCTGAGGCCTCTCTACCCTGAAAAATACAAATACAAAGCAAGGTGTGCAGTGTCACTGATGGGAAATGTGTCCCAAAGATGTGAATAGGCAGGGAGGCGAGGGGGCTTTTTTTACCTGGATACATACAAATACAAAATGAGAGACATGATGCCACTTTCTTGCCCCTTTAAAAAGCTATTTCTTTGCTCTCTTTCATCCTAACCTGGGTTTATATTTAAATTAATAAGATTGCGATGTGGCTTGAAATTAAAAGATATAACTAGAGACATAAGCAGATTTAGAAACCAGCTTTGGGTGCTGGAAGCAAAAGTCCTTTGATGAAAGGGGAATCTTAGAACTGTAGCATCGCATCACTTTAGATGCACCAAACAGAAAGTTATGTTAATTAAAGTTAGTCATTGACATTTGTCTGTTTTCTTTCTTTCAGTTGACCACAAAGATTTACCTTAAAGACAAGGTCAGGAGGGCAGAAGCTTCTGGTTCACTTGAAGGTCAATCTGCCAACAGTATTTAACTCAGCATTATAGTGTAACCTTTACTGGCTTTGATGGGGGAGAGGAAAGAAAAGGGAGAATTACCTTACATACAAGCAGCGCCTCCTCCCTTAATTCGGAAGTCCTTCCTGATCATTGGAAGTGTCCTGCATTCATCTAGGACTTCAGAATCAAATAACAGATGCAATTTGTTTTTAAAACCAAACGGTGAAGATACTGTCTTCCTCCTTTGCTTCAAAACCAACTTTTCTTTTAAAGGTTAGGAGAAATTTATTTTACACAGCAATCTTCCTTTCCTTCTCTTTGGGAAAAAGAGAGCCAGGGACGTGTGAGGACTTAATCCAATGAATGAATAAGTGAATTCCTCTATAAATGAAATCTAGGGGAGAATTTGGGTAACTAGAGGCCTAGGTCAGGCGGCCAGGTTAATGTTAAAACTTTCAGACAGGCAGCTATCCAACAGATTAGGTGATGTGGATTAGAAGCTTAGGAAATATACAGGGAAAGCTTCCCTTTCTGAATCCCTTGTCTTTTTATCATGGCTGAAAGCACGAAGCTTTCAAGAGGAAAGAAAGGCAGTTCTAGCAGGACAGATAAGGACATTTGGTTTAAGAAGTTATGGGCTAAAGGAAAATCGACTGTCAGCATCCTTTTCTGGCTGCAGAGTTTTTAATCAGTTATGGTCTCTAATGGACTCGGCTCTGAAATGAGAAATTTATGAGAGTTTTTCCCCCATATGCTGATTGCTTTACTTTTAGTGACAGGGAATCTGTAAATACTGGCCTCAGGCAACCAATAAATAACTTGGGAGTAAAGCATACCATAACTGCACAACAGAAACAGCAAACCTTTGGAATTGAAAGATTTGCAGAAGATTCTAAAGATTTTTTTTAAAAAAAAAACCTTGAAAAATTAAGTTTTTGAAATCTTAAACTAAAGAAACCATTGACAGCTAATATGTCTTAGATCTGGTGATTCCAAAACAAAGAAGTTTGTATATTTTTCTTTGAAATTGGACTTTAGAAATAGTGATCCATTATCTATAAGTAAAATACAAACGTTTAAAAACTGCAGAGGAGAGTCACCCTGGTGACCTGATGACACTGACCCCAATAGTAATTGGGGAGGCACTGACAGACAGATATCTATATGGGATTGGAAGCAGGGCTGAAGTAAAGCTTATCGTCCATTGAAACCTGCCTGTTTTGACTTTTAAACAGGACCTTTGCTTTTACTTTGCATATTTCACTTTGAACCTCATGCATTTAAAAACAAAACGTTTTAATCATCTGCTTTTCCTCTAAGCCTCCTAAATATATCCATGTTTACTCTTGATAATTTGGAAGAGAATTCAAAGTCTTAAATTGGCATCGGGGGAACCATCCTCCCAAGATTGCTTGCGTTTTAGAAAGGCACCAAAAGAACATGACTTAACTGTGTAACCAATGCATTTCACGTCTGTTTGGGTAGTTGAATTTTTAATTTTTTTTAAGTAAGATGGTGACTAGACCAATTAAAATTTTATCTGTTACATAGATAAACAACACCTCCCCTGCCACGAGGCACTCTCTTGCGGACAGGGGTGTAAAAAAAATCCCAGATGGTGGACATGAATGTTCAACTGAAACTCTGCCCCTTTTTGACATGCAACATTTCTCTGTGGACAGATTTGTAGGCACATCGCACAACCGTGTCTATCTAATTCAGGGAGAATCGAGGATTATTTCATATTTCCTGTTTGAGGAAAAGCCAGTACACCTCTCTGCATGGAAGAGTGAGAGGAGCAGGGACAGCACCATTTTGCCCCCAGCTGATGTCTTGAGTCAGCCTGGGAGCAAAATAGAAAATTAAATAATTGCTTGAAACTGAAGCAATGCCAATCCTGACTCATGGTGTGGGTAACAATTCTGTCCACTCAGATGAAGATGCATATTGAGAGATCTTCCAAGTAGTATTCAAATAACCATTTGAATGCTCATTGTGAATAGCTTAGTTCCACAACTAGGATGCTCGTGGCCAGAGCTTCCAATTTTCCAAATTTAAATTTGAATTTAGGAAGATTCCAATTAGCAAAAGAATCCCCCCCTCCCCCAATTCAATCTGCCTGGATGAGTCCATGCAGTTTTCTTGGTATGGGTTCTCCCCCCCCCGTAGTTTTCCCTCACCTCCTTCCTAAGGCTTAGGGAGAGCGACTGGCCCAAGGTCACCCAGCTGGCTTTGTGTCTAAGATACGACTACAATTCATGGTTTCTAACCTGATGCTTTGACCACTACACCAAACTGGCTTTCTAAAAAAAGAAATAGCAGAAAAGTGAGCAAGGTTTCACCACTGGCACTGTCTAAACTGTTTAAATATAGTAGTGAATTAAATGAACATGTTCCATAGGACTTAGGGGTGACGGAAAATGCCGTTCAAAACATTGGAACTATAAAGTCCTGGAACTATAATGCAAAGAAGTTATTTGAGTGTCCTTCCCCTCCAACACACTAGGTGGTGCTCTACAAACTCCAGCCTTTCCCCCGCCCCTTAAAACATACCCAATATCTTCTGAGGATGGTGCAAGTTCCAGGTATTTAATTTTGTTGTTTTAATTGCTTAAGGTGAGTTCCATTTTCCATGCAGCAGGACAAATATATCTCATTTCCTTTTGTTTAAATGATGTTAGGCCTGACATAAATTAAAGGCAGCTTTTCCAATGTTCAGTAAGGTAATTTTTGAGTAAATTGCTGTTTCTTGCAACATGGATGGGCTAAGTTAATGGGAATTAAATATTTGGCAGAATGCCTCAACACATGTCCAGCTTTCAGTTTAGATGAGTTAAGCCTTCAGGTCTATTTGAGGGGCCAGCAGAGAGAAAACAGCGCAGTACCGAAGCTCCTCTCCTTTGGATTCTGACTCTCCACAACGTCCCTTCAAGCCCAGTTTTAATATTTCTTTGGCTAACACTTTAGCAGATAAATATTTGCCCTATCAGGCTTTGTGCCAGGAAGTAAATATTTTAAATAAATGCAGAGCAAAAAGAAGTTCTGACAGGATTTATTTCTGAAAGGCGTTTCCTCCCACATCTTTTACAGAATTTTATTTAGCAATAAATTACTTACAGCAGAGTTATTCCAGAGAGTGATAACTAAAGTTGTGGCAGTCTGGTGATCAAGAAAGGGTAGCTGAAACACACAATTATTGTTCTGTACCAGCCTGCTACCGGCCCTGCAGCAAAAGCAGGGACAACCCCTTTACAAACGGCAAGAGGCTGGAATAAAGCCTGCCAAATTTATTAACATAAAACAGAGCAAGACAAGACACCAACCATGAAACAGGAGCTATGAAACAGGAACTATCCAAGCAGTTGCCTTCAGCAAACCAGCCCTCCCACACATTCCCCTTAAATACAGTTCAGGGCGTGGCCTCTCTCTGCCTCCTTCCGAGGTGCCCCATTGCCTTCCTGTTTACTCCTGATTGACTGCCTCCTGCGTTGGGCGGCCTTGAACAGGGCCAGCTGTGGGTCATCTTCATCCACGCTGTCAGGCTCACACAGCTGGGTCTCCATCGTGACCAAGTGGGAGGGGCCCGGCTGAGGGCTCTGCGGAGCCTCAAGGCCATCATCAGCAAGCTCTTCAACACCCCCCTCCTCCTCCTCTGAGTCGTCCGACCCAACTGCCAAACCCACAGGCTGACCCTGAATCACAACACTTATCACAATCCATCTGATGCATCCCTACACTGTGACAGGACAAGCAATTTTTGCAGACCAGAAAGTGTGCTGGGTAATGGTGTGTCAGATGACACCAAGTACATAGCTATATCACATAACTGAGTTTATTTTTAAAAATGGCAGTAAAATGTGTTGTTGGTTTTCAAGAGGTCAACAACTTAGTTTTGGTAAGATGGAAGAGCAAAGAGAGAGGCAAACAATGGTCCAGGCAACATTAAACACGCTGTTTGAGGATATTCCCTTTTATGAAATGCACCCACTTTAAGACAGACACTGCGGGCTATAATTCTCATCCATTGCCAGCACAATGGCATAATGTGAGTTCCAATCTAACCCATGTAGAAAGTATCAAGCTGAAATCCATCTAGATTAGAAAGCTGCATTTGGGCTGCACATTATTATTTCAAGTAGGGGGAGCTCACATAGTGAAAAGCTGTTCTATACCACACAGAGAAAAATGTTGCATATATATAAAACAATAACTTGAGCCTAACTTTCTCCTTGTTATATCAAATTCTTACATTTTGGTCTTAAAGGATTCCTAGCATTATGAGCTTGAATTATGATTGAGTTTCAGATTGGCCTTTACTTGGGCCTACCCAGTCCCTACCCAATATCCAGATGATTCTGTTGCAAGTCAAGTGGATACAGCTCTCCAATCCAACTTTGCATCCTGCATTACCTTAGCCTACTGTCAACCATCTTTGCTAGTATGTTTGGCCATCTTTTGTTTAAACGATCTTAGTCTCTTGTCTTCCACCTGCTTCTTTAGAAGAGTATAATTTTTTGCTCCATGTGGTTTCACTTATGTCCATCTTCTCTGTTCTTTTGTAGATATTTAGATTTTGAAATCTATGAACAGGTTGCTTTCCTTGGCAACTTGTGGTTGAAAACCCACTTCTTGGCAAGACACCAGCATTTTAAATACTTGGAGAGAAAAATTAATCCCCACAAACAGGATTAGAGAGAGGAATAATTATCCACACAGAGTGTGGACCTCTTCTGTAATAATGCTCCCCATAGCTTTTTTAAAGCCAATTCTTAGCCTAGCTCAAGAACAGTATTTGTCATTCTGCAGGTATTACAAAGTGCGTTCCTAAGCCTAAGCAGTTGGAGAGGACTGATAATTATTAATGGTAATTTAACATCATTCCCACAAAACTTCTAGTTGCTCATTATGCTACAAGGCAGCAAATTGAAAGGCTAAACATTTTACTACAGTGTAAGCAGGAGTGGGGAACCAGTGATCTTCCAGGTGTTGCTGAACTAGAATTCCCAGGATACCTCACCATAGGCTTTAATGGGCTGGGCTCATAGACAGCTTAACAACATCTGAGGAATCAAAGTTCCCCACCCTGGCTTAACTCACAGACTAGAGGCATCATGAGATGCATGGAATTAACATTAATTTATCAATTATATACATGCCCAAATGGCAATAAACCCATAACTAATCCATAACCACACGTGCTATAAGAAATCATGTTACTCTTTTTATAAGAGTCTTGCTTATTCTTACTACAAAAGCTAATATAGTTGTCCCTTTGGAAACTGGATATGTCAGCAAGCCATCCCGGGTCAAATCTCAGAAATGAACCACTTCATATCCCTTCAAATGTAATGGTTTCTCTTTTTTTTTCATTTTGCAGGACCCAAAGGAGAAAGAATAAAAAGCACATATGACTATGAACCAGACCTAAAGACATTCCATCCATAGTATGCTTGACAATTTAGTATGCCAACACATGGGTAGCTTGCTTAATTAAAATAAGGTGAGGCTTCATGTCGTAATCACAGTTCAATAGTACATGTGCCATTCAAGCAGAATTTCTCCTGTTCACTTCCAACTGTCTCCATCTAGGAAAGGCTCCAAGCTGAATCCACAGAGAGCCACTGCTGGTCACTGCCATGGACACTGTACATTGGGGTCATAACAGAAACTGGAAAATAAATCAGTTCCAGAGCTATCTTGTGGCCTCGTTTACAATACATTTCATTATCTTTAAATACAAAAAAGCCATCCTGAAGCAAAGTCGGTTTCTGAGCTATTTGGTTCCATTTCTTTTGTTAGTTCTTGCTTTGTCAGTGCCTTCCTGATGGCCCTTCTGAATTTTACTTGGAACATTTTCCATGCTGAAGGCAACAGGGCTAGGTAGGTTCTCTTCCTTCAGAAATAAAGCACAGCCACCTTGTATGGAAGCAATGGAGCCACCGTCTTGTTCAGAAGCCGTGAGGAGTCCTGAAGAATCTTCATAGGGCAGACCATCATGGATTCCCAACGTTTTCACTGCATCCCATTTTTTGTTTGCTTCAGCTATATATACTTAAGCCTCGTGTGGAACTAACATCAATGCCTCTACCACTTTTTTCAAGACATTTACCTTTGGAGGTAAGACTACTCTTAACCACAAGACAAAGTGGCTGTGCACATGTACGAAACGAAAAGTGCAACTAAAGATGACAGAAGACCAACTGATGCATATGTGTGCAAAGAATAGATGCCAACAAATTCACAGGCTTTTAAGGAAGAGTGCAGCGAGTTCCTCCTTTTCTCTTACCCTGCAACCAAGAGGCAGGTGGAAAGGGCTTGCGCTGAAAGGAAAGCGGTGTTTTTCCCCCCCAGAGGCCTGTCCTAGTCTACTCCTAAGCTAGAGATGCAATGGAGATGTCTATGCATTCAGGCGTTGCCCTTGCCTGCTCCACTGCTTTCGTGTCCAGCCTTCAGAGAATGGAAATAGAGTTGAAGACCATCTACAGGGTGCACAATTGGCACAGTCTGCATTTTGGGGAAGTGAGCTGTGGCCAATTCCCAGCTGGCCGTGCTGACCAATTCAATGGCAAGCATCTTGAGAATCACCTGGGCCAGTTCTTTGCCTATGCAATTTCGGACTCCGCCACCAAAGGGAATGTAGTGAAACCGGAGGGAAGCAGAAGTTTTGTGCTTCTCCCGGTCTTCCGGCGATACCCAAAATCTCTCTGGATCAAAAGTATCAGGGGGACTCTGGTAGATGTCGGCAGTCTCGTGTGTATCCCGAATACTGTACATCACACTCCAACCCTTCGGAATCTGGTAGCCCTTTAAGGAAGGGAAGGAGAGATGGGGAAAAAATCAGCACCATAGACAGCAGCCAGAGGGATGAAACCTGCCTGAAAGAGTAAGCAAACATCCACAACAGTTTGATCCAATCTTTTGGAGGGGCGGCACGAGGCTCATTTCATCCACTATCCGTGTGCTTAGAGGGGCTAACTTCAAAAATATTACTAACAATCTACAAAACCCCTTTTTTTAAAAAAATGTGAATTTTCTGGTACAAAGTGCTGCCGTTTCAGATGACTAAACAGCAGAGAGAGAAATTCATGAGTAGACCATTTTTTCCACTACATTTCTTTAAACTAAGTTTAGCTCTTCTCCTTAAAGATGTCATTTTATTTTGTGCTTTATTTTTTTAAATGTGTTTCTGAACACCGCTGCTATAGATCAAGGAACATATCTTAAAAATAAATGGGAGCCTGTTTGTTTAGAAAATATCAGTATTTCAGAGTTAGTGAAAATTACAGTCTCAGTGAATATCATACACTGAGATATTTATGGCCATAAGTACTACCTTGGCATGGCTGTTCCAGGTGCCATTCCAAATTAGGGCAATTGTAACTAGCAGTCATATTGTCTCCCCACACACACACACTTTTTTTGTGCTTATGGATCATGTACAAGTCTGGGAATGTACAAGTCCTAGTAGTTTTTGTTCCAACATTTTTTGAAACTGGCTGGTCCTGACCTAGGCTGAGAGAAAGTGACCGGCCCAAAGTCACCCACCTGGCTTTAGGTCTGAGGTAGGACTAGCCATAATCTCTTGGCTTCTAACCCAGCACCTTTAACCACTACCCCAAACTGTTGGCCGTTATTCTTCCTAAATTCTGCCAAATGGACACAATTGTTTTGGTGATCTGAATGAAGCACTTGATCTTGACTTCTCTCTCCAATTCTCAATCTTTTTATGAAAAATACGCAGTTCTCTGGATTCTGTCAAATTAGGCCATTGATCCATCTTACTCCAAACTGCTGACAGGATCTGATAGCAGCTCCTCCAGCATTTGAAGCAGTATTTCTTTCCGTTCCTAAAATAACGGTGCCAGAAACTGAATCAGATACCGGCACACAAATATTGCTCGGGCACTCTTTCTGTGTTCTTTTTCTGCCTGACTTTTCTTTACAAGCTTCTTCACTATTCTCACTCATTATCAGAGTCCACTACCCAGAACTTGGGATCTTGTTTGGTGAGCTTCTATGTTTCCCATCCCTAGTTACAGTACTTATAGTCATTTGAGACATCCTTTCTCATACCCCAAAAGCCCATTTTCCTACAAATGGCCAGAAGATTCCTCACATATATGCTGGCTCTAAACAGAAGAAGTTCTTGGAATTACTAGGAACCATACGTTCTTCCTGAGTTCCCATATTGAAAGCTGAACCTAACCTTCTAAAATCAAGGTCAACCCAAGTGCCTCACACTTCCACCAAAAGGTTAGACAGAAAGCCACTCAACTCACATCTAGCTCAAAGGTTTGTAAGGCTGTCCTATACCCTCCAGATACTGGGGGCAGCAAACGGAGAACTTCTTTAATTACACAATCCAAGTAGCGCAGACGATTCAACTTCTCCAGGGTCAAGTAAGGGTGGCAACAATACTCAGATCTTTCCAGACTGCTAAAGAACCGGCCTGTTTCTTCCAGGCTGGACAATGAGCTAGGACCATTTGTAGTTCGATGGACAATCTCCTGGGACATTTTAGCCGTGATATTTATATTAGGTCCTTTCTCTTCCATCTTGGTCTCTTGGCCTTGTTCTCTTCCCAATCTGGATGGAAGAGGCAATCTGGAGTCACCATCTTGGTTTTCCTTCTCATGTGCAGGCAAGGTTTTTTGGCCAGACGGGTATTTTGTTAGAAAATCCTCAGCTGCAAAGCACTGACACTGTCCAGTAAAGCCATTGGAGGCCAGTTCCTGCTGGATCTTTTTTATGACCAATGGGTGTTTCAATAAGAGTAAGATCATAGAAGTAGTGGCACTGGCAGTGGTGAAGAAAGCTGCAAATATTAGTTCAATTGCAGATTCCTGTAAGGCAAGCCATAGTGACATATGAATTAGAAGTAGATTCCTCTTATTATGGGGTTAGAGATAGGCCTATCTGTTATTATTAGAGATAGGCCTATCTATTATTATAAATAGGAGGCAAATAAATTTAACAAATAAATTATCTGAATATCTCTTGGGCTTTCATTTCGGATACACTGAGGTTAGAATTTAAATAAGACATCATTCAGATTTTTAAAAGAAAAAAAAGGTAATTAATAAATCCAGATCAAGATTCCAGGAGTTGCTGTTGAACACTTATAGAAACGTTGGTGCTCTGAAAGCCCTTGGCAATACACTCACAACATTTCCCTACGATAGCCTGCTCAGCAAGGAACAATCAAGTCAAGTTGTTGGGTGAGCCACTGCCAGAGGAGCAGTAAACAGTAGACAGTAATTGTGCTGCCGGTCTCTGGATATGAGAATGAGGAGGAGGAGCCCTGCCCTTCCTAACAAGAAACACTGAGCTTGCTTCTATTTAAGCAAACTCTAGCCTCTCCGTTGGCGACAACTCTTTGTTTAGCAGATTCCAGGTGTCTTGATTTGAAACTTCATGACTTTAATTCTGGACCTAGACTGGCTGATGAACCTTCTGCAACACTTGGCCCCTTGGGACTTCACTTGAATGCTTGCTGGACTTTGGGGGGGGGGACTTACATTGTGTGTGTGTGTGTGTGTGTGTGTGTGTACATACACACACACACACACATGTGTATACACATGCCTTTGTATTTGCATTTCTATATCTATGTTTACGGTCCGAGGCAGGACAATCCAATTTCTGACTGCTCCCCCACTTTTCCTTTCTCCCCCCCTTTCTCTTTCTCTTTCTTTCCCTTCCTTTAAAGTATGTAAGAAATGGATACAGAAGAGAGGAGAAAAACAAGAACAAGAAGATCTTCGTGGTGGCTGGGTGCGTAGATGAAGTTCAAGATATTTGGAAGGAACCACATTGATCGGCTTGTATTTCGGCATCAACCTTTGACAGGAACACCTTCAATTAGGGTCAGAAATAAGTTGCCAGTATGAGTGTGAAGAATAGAAAACCTAAGAGCAAAAGTCCCTGGGATTTTCTCTCCACACTCTATGCAGTACTAACTGAATTATCTCAGGGCCATTTCCAGGTAGAGTACGTGACAATAGTCTTAATCTGGATGTAACCTATTAAGAGAGTATGGTCTGGCTCCAACCCAATTCATTTCATACCATTTACCTAATTTTATTTTTGACACAATGAGTCAGTTCAAAGGCATTCAATTGGACAATTGGATTTGACTTTCCAATTTGGTTCAGAAACTGAATTCAATTAGGAGATTTAATGAAATCTCAAAATCAAAGCTTTACAGATTTATACCATTTCCATGTTTATTTAAATAGCCATTAAAAACCCTTATTCCTCAGGGAAACAGAGTTCAGTGAGTTTAAAATAGTTTAGAAAATATGGACTGGATTGAACTGCGCAAAATCAATCAGATCTTCTGCTATTTGAGCCCTGTTATTGCGATTAATGCTAACAGAATGGAGATAAAAACAAAATAGATATAATAGGTACGGTAGTTTTCACTTATTGACCACTTATGCAGCGACCATTCAAAGTTATAACAATGGTGAAAAAGATTTATGACCGGTCCTTACAATTGCAGCTGTTGCAGTATCACCACAGTCATGTGATAGAAATTTGGTGGCTTGGCAATTGGTGTGCATTTATGATGGTTGCAGCAACCTGCAGTCGTGTGATCGCCATTTGCAACCTTCACAGCCAGTTTATATATATATATATATATATATATATATATATATATATATATATATATATATTGCTAAAACCAACTTCTGACTGACTGCTGACAAATCTTTGTACTCTATGAAGCCATGGTATCCTGGGACAACTGAGCACAGAATCTCTAGTATCAGTAAACATTAGGAGGCCATGCATTAGCCATTCAATAAAAATATTTCCAACCAGACATCCTGCAAAATTACACCATCGGAGGAAACCATCTTCCAGTAGGGGCTACTGTCAAATTCTGCATGGAACCACTGATTCCCCAGGAGCAGGGGGTCTTCAAACTTGGCCCTTTTATGACTTGTGGACTTCAACTCCCAGAATTCCTCTGCCAGTGTGCCTGGCTGAGGAATCCTGGGAGTTCAAGTCCACAAGTTATAATAAAAGGGCCAAGTTTGAAGACCCATACCCAGGAGCATAAAAATCCTTACCTTCAATTCCTGCATGGTGAAATCTTTGCCATATTCCTTGGCGCTGTTGATGATAAAATCCAAGGCATCACGGTGAGCTTCAGGATCCTTCCTCTGCAGTTTCTCCAAGATGGCTTTCTCCATGTAAGTATGTAAAAGATCACGAGCCTTTATTCCCTGAGGAACAGAAGATGGGTCAAAGAAGAAGAGCCCACAAACTCATTCAGAAAAGTAACGCCTTGAGGTTCCAGGAAGAAAGCTGTGGACTGCTTAAACAGTTCCAAGAGTTTATTTATGTTGCTTTCTCCAAGTAGTAGAAGCTCAGGTTAGCTAGAGGGGTTTCAGTTTTCCTTGTATGTGAGGAAAACAGCTCGTCCCTGTTAGAAGCAAGAAACAATGAGACCCTGAGTTCTAGTCCCACCTTTGTCACAAAGCCAGCTGAGTGACCTTGGGCCAGTCACTCCCTCTTAGCCCTAGGAATCAGGCAATGGCAAACCACTTCTGAAATCTTACCAAAAAAAACCTGCTAGACTGGACCAGGCAGTCACCAGGAGTCAACTCTGACTCGAAGGCACAAAATAAACAAATAAAACCTTAGTGAACCCACAGGAATTTATTCCCGAGATAAATAAATATAAATGATGCTACAAAAGAACTGAAGATCTAGTCTCTGTGGGTCTTGGATAGGTCAAGAGAGCTAGTGGCTTTGTTCCCATAATTCGCTGAAGGCTAACCTAAGTATGTGTTAAGATTAAGAAACACAGTTTCAGGTTTATCCATAGCCATGGAAGCTTACTGGGCGAATTGGGCTAGTCATTGCTACTGGCACCCTAAGCACAAATTAGCTCACTAATCTCTTGTGACAAACCCATCACACTGTGTTTTAACTGTGTCAAACCAAATTAGTTGATTAAACCATGATTAAATTCGCATTGGGTCAGAGGGTCTTGTGAACACAGTCTAGTGAGTCTACTTTATATAAAGTTATTTGTAGAAAGGGGAGTGGGGAAATTGAAAAACTGTGTACTATATAGGCTTGAGCTTCTGCAAGAAATTAAATTAATTCAAATTTTTAATTCAAATTCAAATTAAATTAAATTATTTTATTTATTTCATTAGAAATAGTAGAAATGAAAGATGCAACAACAACAAGAACACATCAGGAAAGTTTACTGAGTACAGGAGAGATCAAACTGGATTACAAGAAAGACCAAATAAAGAATAGAATAGAGATATTGCAAGGCAAAAGTATTAACATGGCCAGCACCAGCAGGCAAAGGAGATAACAACAGGACTTGGTATGGTTAAGAGCAGAAAATTGAAAAAAAAGAGACAGAGGGGCTAATTTTGGCTGCACAAGACCAAGCCCTAAGAAGAAATGCATGCAAAATCAGAATTGAGAAGACAGCAACAGACCGCTGGTGCTGCACCTGCTAAGAAGAAACAATGGACCGATTGGCTGTTGCAAGAAGATCGCACAGACCGACTACAAACAATAGCATGACAAAGTACAGGTAGTCCTTGACTTACAACCATTTGTTTAGTGACCATTCAAAAGTTACAATGGCGTTGGAAAAAGTGACTTATTGTTTTTCACACTTACAGTATGACCACTGCAGCATTCCCATGGTCACGTAATCCAAAATTTGGGTGCTCGGCAACTGACTCATATTTATGACGGTAGCAGTCTCCCGGGGTCATGCGACCACCTTCTGAAAGGCAAAGTCAGTGGGCGAAGCCAGATTCACTTAACAACTGCAGTCATTCACTTAACAACGGTGGCGCGAAAGGTCGTAAAATGAGGCAAAACTCACTTAGCAACTGCCTGAGGCAGCAACAGAAATTTCAGGCTGAGTTGTGGTTGTTAAGTTGAGGAGTACTTGTGAGCAACAAAGGGCCATTGGAATGTCTCCAAGAAATACCATTTGCCTGCAAGCAACAACTAAGGGACCATAAAATGAACAAAGTAATAGAAAATGAAGCAGGTAAAGTGCTCTGGTACTTCAAAACTCAAAAAGACAAGCACCTGCCACCTAGCATTCCAGACCTAACAATTGTTGATCAGAAAGACAAAAAGAAATCTGGAAAGTGGGCATGGCAGTACCTGGACTCACCAGAATACAAATACAAATAGAAGAGAAACAGCTGTGGCAAAAGAAAGGAAGATAATACCAACAGTAATAGGGACCTTTGGTGAAATCCCAAAACATCTGAGGTTGACTCAGCCTTCCATCCTTCCGAGGTAGGTAAAATGAGGACCCAGATTGTTGGGGGCAATAAGCTGACTTTGTAATAATGCCGCTTGGGGGAGGCTGAAAGCCCTAATAAGCAGGCATATACATAGAATGAAGGCTACTGCTAAGCTTGTAAGCCGCCCTGAGTCTTTGGAGAAGGGCGGGATATAAATGGAATTAAAATAAAAATAAAAAAATAAAAATCTGGGGCATCACTTGAACATCATCTGCATTGACAAAATTACCATCAGTCAACTTCCTTGGAACAGCTTACATTATGCAGTGATACCTTTAACACCACCAAAAAACATCATCTTCCTATCCCAGGTCCTTGGAAAGGATTTGATAACTGGCAGGCTAAATCCAGTCTAAACATCTGGCTGACTGTGTGACCAACCATAACAACAGAGAAAATCATGTGAAGTATTATTTTCACCGAAGTAGAATTGGAAGAACTGCAAAGGCTTTCCAAGGGCAAAGAAACCAAAGCCTTGCCAAAAGTAGCTCAGACTGTGGAGGAAAACCAAGGGGAGACAACATCCAGAATAGCTCTTGAATTATTTCCATTCCCAAACCAGGCATCCTCTACTTTGACCTCAGAAAGAGCAAAGCCCTCTGAAGAAGAACTGAATTTAGAACAGTAGAAAAACAACAGAGTAAGGTTGCCTGCATTGAAGTTTGTTCTACAGAAACAGTTAGCCTGTATTAAAAGATGCCAGTACTGTAACATCAAAGAGCCTTGGTGGAGCAGTGGGCTAATGCCTCCTTAAGTAACACCAGCTGCCTGCAATTAGTGCAGGTTCGCATCCCACCAGGCTCAAGGTTGACTCAGCCTTCCATCCTTCCGAGGTAGGTAAAATGAGGACCCAGATTGTTGGGGGCAATTAAGCTGACTTTGTAATAATGCCGCTTGGGGGTGTGTGTGTGAAAGCCCTAATAAGCAGGCATATACATAGAATGAAGGCTACTGCTAAGTTTGTAAGCCGCCCTGAGTCTTCAGAGAAGGGCGGGATATAAATGGAATTAAAGTAAATAAATAAATAAAATAAATATAAGCACCAGCTCAATGCAAGAGACGAACCAACTAAGACACAGCACAGCTGCAGTTATAACTGAAAACCTGACCTGCAAAATCAACAAACAAGAAAAAAAGCCGAGCAGTGCAGTACCAAAATGAAAGATCAAGTTCGCCAATAAGATCAGTATGCTAAGATGAGATGCAAGCAAGCTATAACAGATGAAAAGATGAAGACAAAAACACCTGATCAAGAAATATCACCTAGAAATAAGGAAGATCAAGGAAGCACTGTAAAGAACAAAGCAGCAAATAACAGCCATATCCAAGAGGATGAGCAGATATGAAGCTTGAATTGTACGTTATAGGCAGAATCTCCAATTTC
Organism: Vipera berus; assembly: GCF_964194415.1. Classification (NCBI taxonomy): domain Eukaryota; kingdom Metazoa; phylum Chordata; class Lepidosauria; order Squamata; family Viperidae; genus Vipera; species Vipera berus. Next base: position 73,153,727 of record NC_138207.1, on the reverse strand, counting down.
AGTGGAATTAGAAATGTTTATACCAATCCATCAATCGAGTGACTGAAATGAACTAATCAACACTTGACAAAGAAAAAGTTGCAGTTCTGGGCACAGCTGTGGAACAACCCAAAGAAATACAACGAGAATGCAGCTTGGATAAAGGAGATGGATAAGAATAAAAACAAAGCTGAAATGAAAGAACTTGTCATAACAGCAGAAATGGTAGGGGAAAAGGCAAGGAAGGTCAACTTTTGTTCAGCAACTCTTCCTGATAATGGAAGAGCCAACAAAAGGGGCAGCACCAGAAAACTACAAACCAATTACTTGCTTACCCCTTGAACACCATCAGCATTGACAAAAATCATCCTCAGTCAGTTGCAAAAGGCAGCATCGCCTAGAACAGCTTATATCCTCCAATAATACCTTTAACACTATCACACTACACCTGCCTACTCCAGGTCCTTGGGAAGGGCAAAAATAAGTGGATAAAAATGTCAAATCCAGTCTAAACATTTGACTGACTTTGTAAGGTGTGTTTTCTTCTCTTAGCTGGCTGGCAGCCTGGACAGAAGTTGATTTCAAAAGCCTGAAGGTTGGGAATGCAAGTCTCTCAAGGCACAAAGTGTGAAAGGAGAGATTAAATATGTGGGCAGAAAGATTTCTCATGTGGGGGTGGGGGAGAGAAACACAGGAATGGTGTTTTTGAATCTAGACCAATACTGGTTTGGACACGCCACTATTGCTCAGAATAAACTTAAGGCACTATTCTAGCTTTCCACCACTCTAGCATCTCCCAGGTTGCAGCTTGACCATAGTTCTCTCATTAGTCCAACTTCAGGTGATTTGGAAGGGCTGTGTTGAAGATGAGGCTTTTGGAAGGGCTGTGTTGAAGATGAGGCTTTGTGGGTTTGGAGAACGCCATTTTCAGGTCCCCCTCTATTTTCTCTTTGACAGGGAAAGACAACAGCTAAAGCTTATTTTCCATTTGGAAGACTCTGGGTCCTTTTGCAAGCTGCACGCTGGCATCTCACCTGTGCCACAAACCTATCCCTACTATTCAAGCAAATTTAAAGGGACCTACAAGGAGCAAGGGTGGAGCAAGAGACACAAGTGCAAAGGGCTTTTTTTCCCCCTTCACTAAGCCCCCCCCCCGTCCCCCGCCGACTCCCGTGCAAGCTGAACTCCAGAGCCATGGAGGAAAAGGCGGGGTGTGTGTGTGTGTGTGTGTGTGTGTGTGTGTGTGTGTGTGGTGGGGGGTTTGCCACCTTCCCAGCCCTGCCTCTGCCAGCTGGTACCTTCCTCAGTCCGCTGAAGGGGACGTTGAGCGGCAGGCAAAAGAGGTTCTCCACCAATTGCTCGAAGGCCCCGGAAAGCTCCTCGAACTGCTCCTCCTCCAGCCGGAGGCCCAGCAGGATCCGCGCAGCGATGCGGAAAGTCAGGGCTTTGGCCGAGGCGTAGACGGCGATGGGCCCCGGGCGGCGGCACCAGCCGCGCAGTTCCCAGCTCACCAGGCGTTGGATTCGGGGCAGGTAGACCTCCAGGGCGGCGCGGCTGAAGACGCGGGCCAGGATCTGCGCGCGAAGGGAGAAGCAAGAGCGCGAGAGGCGGGGCAGGCCGGCGGGCGGGCGCGAGGGCGGGTTTCCTCGGCCGGTCCTCGGGACGCCCGGGAAGAAGAAGCCGCAGCAAGGGGCGCCTGAAGCCTCTCCCCGACCGGGCTTAGCGGAGACGCCCGGCGGAGCCCTTCACCTCAGCGCGGAGCAGCCCACGAGCCCTGCGGCGCCTCAGCCACGGCTTAGCCCAGGAGTCTTCAAACTCAGCCCTTTTATGACTTGGGGACTTCAACTCCCAGAATTCCTCAGCCAGGCATGCTGGCTGAGGAATTCTGGGAGTTGAAGTCCACAAGTCATAAAAGGGCTGAGTTTGAAGACCCCTGGGAGGGGGGGAAACTCCCCAGGTGTCGCTCTCCAGATAACGGTGAGCGTAGCCCAGGGGTAGGCAACCTCGGCTCTTTTATGACTCGTGGACTTCAACTCCCAGAATTCCTGAGCCAGCTACGCTGGCTCAGGAATTCTGGGAGTTGAAGTCCACGAGTCATAAAAGAGCCGAGGTTGCCTACCCCTGGCGTAGCCCCTCACGCCCGGCGGCCTCCCGAAGGCCCCGCGGTCCAGCCCAGCGCGAGAGCAGCCGCTGGGGTGAGGCCCGCCTGGCGCCCCCCCCGCTTGCCCGCCCTCCTTACCTTCCTCCTCTGCCGGTGGGTCTCGGCGCGGGCGTTGAGCAGCGTGTGCGAGCCCAGCAGGATCTGGGTGCTGAGCGGCCACTGGGCGCTGACCAGGCTGTGCTCGCCCAGCAGGATCTTGCGCACGTTCTCGGCGCCGCTCACGCGCACCACCGGCTTGCCCAGCAGGTGCGTCTTGAAGACGGCGCCGTAGCGCTGCCGCCGGGAACTGTGAAAGTGGCAGCCCTGCTCGGTCGGGGAAGGCGGGGAGAGAGGGAGGGAGGGAGGGAGGGAGAGAGAAGGGGAAAGGAAAGGAGACAGGGAGTGGAAAAGGGAGAAGAGGAGGAAGGGAAAGAGAGGGGGAAAGGGAGGAAGGGAGGGAGAGAGAGGAGAAAGAGGGAAAGAGAAAGAGACAAAGAGGGAGGGAGAGGGGAAGAGAAAGAGACGGAGGGAAACGGGGGGAAGAGAAAGCGAGACGGGGGGGGGGAGAGAGAGAGAGAGAGAAGGGGAAGGAAAAGGAGACAGGGAGTGGAAAAGGGGGAAGAAGAGGAAGGGCAAGAGAGGGGGAAAGAGAAAGGGAGGGAGAGGGAGAGAGAAGAGAAAGAGGGAAAGAGAAAGAGACAAAGGAGGGAGAGGGGAAGAGAAAGAGACAGAGGGAAACGGGGGGGAAGAGAAAGCGAGACGGGGAAAGAGGGAAGGAGAGAGAGAGAGAGAGAGAGAGAGAGAAAGAAAGAAAGAAAGAAAGAAAGAAAGAAAGAAAGAAAGAAAGAAAGAAAGAAAGAAAGAAAGAAAGAAAGAAAGAAAGAAAGAAAGAAAGAAAGAAAGAAAAGTCGGACGTTACTGGCAAATCGCCGCTGTCTTTTTGCCCTGCTAAAGGTCGACAAGTCCCGGGTATTTCTGCGCAAGCGCAGAGCACCCTTCTCTTGGCGCCCAAATCGCCCAGATGTTCCACCTTCTGCCGGGTTTAGCTAGTCCGGCGGTCAGCTTTGATCCCAGAGTGAGCGACCTCGACGGGAGCGCAAGTTTCACTCGGGGCGGCTTTAAGTCCTCTTTGTCCTCCTCCCACATTCCTTGGGAGCGTGAAGTGGCGCCCGGGCCTCACCTCCGGCCGGTGGGTTTTCAAATGCTGGGGATCAAACCCGAAGGAGGGAGGAGCCGGGGCCGAGAGCCACCTTTCTCCTCCCGGCCCCAATTTGGGCAGTAACGCTCTTTGAAGTGGGTGGAAACTGGGGCTGTTTTCCCCAACAGGCGGAAATAGGGAGCGAAGGGGGGGCTGAGCGCCTTGTAGAGATTTTAAAATGGAGGATGGCCTTGAGCAAGTGCAGAGCGCCTGGCCTTCGACCAGCAACAAGGTTTCCAAAGGCAAGGCAGCGCTTCCGGGCCTTAACGGCTAGGAAACCCTGGGTTCAAACCCAGAACTGGCGGGAAGGCTTTAAGCCGAGCCCTCTTCCTGACCTACCCCAAGGGACTGACGGGAGGGTAACCCTGGGGTGGGCGGCCCGGCCTCGAGGGCCCCAAAGGCAGCGATCGTGCTGGGCCGCCCCGTCTCGGGTGCTCACCTGGATCAGCCAGTGCAGCGTCTCTCCAAAGAAGGGCCACCCCATGGAGCCCCTGGGCAGCGGCAGGGCGCTGGCGCGGTCTCGGCTCAGGCTCCAGCGCAGGGCCCAGAGGTGGCGGGCGGCGACCAGCAGGAGTCCCGCCGCGGCGGCGGTGGCCAGCGCGACTTCTAGCCAAGCCAGCGCGTCCCCGGAACCCCCCGACGGCTGCGCCTCTTGGCCGGCTTTGGCTGCCGGGAGAAGAGAGGAGGACTCAGCTGGAGGTGGGGGAGGGAGGCGGGAGGGGCACCCTTCTCCCCTTCCTTTCCGTCGCCTGGAAGGGGGAGGCTGCGTGTCCGACGGCGCTGCCCGGAATCCCGGCTCCTTCCTCTCCCGACTTGGATTCGACTTAGTTCGGAGAGGGCTGCCGGCAGCCTTCGGTTCCCTTTCCCCCTTCCCTCACCCCCCCCTCACCCCCTATCAGCGAGCTTCGAGCGCCTGTTCTCCCGGGACGCGTCGTCGGAAGCCGGTTCGGCCCTGCAGGAAGGGACAGCGTGGGGCTCCGGAGCTGTTGCCACCTTCCCCAACTCCTCTCCCTCCCGCCTTCATTTCCCCCAGCCAGCTGTCAATGAGCGGTCTCGCTTGCCCTACCCATGGCCGAGCGAGGCTTGGCGGGGTCCCGCGCAACCTCCCTTTGCTCCCCTCGATGTTTTAATTCTTGATCTTTGCTTGGGCCTTTATAGAGCTCCGCCGACCCACCTTCACGGATGACGTCGCCGCTTGATATTCAAAGCCGGGGCCCGAAACGGCTGCGATTGGCGCCCGGGAGGGTCCGCGACGAGCGGAGTGGGGAATGGGGGGAGGGCGAACGGGGGGGGGGGCGAGAAATCTCGTCTTCTGGGCAAGTGGGGGATCATCACCCAGGTAAGCCACAGAGCGTCTCCCTCTTGCGATTCCGAGTCAAGGGCAATTTCTAGCCACGCAGGCGAACGAACTCTCCTGCACCCACACAGGTGGGCCGCTGGAGGCTCAAACACTTCGGTGGTCTATTGTCCTAGGGCTGTTCCGATTCCTCACGCCGAGCCATCGTGGGGGTCTCCCAAAGCTCCAGATACCCTCTTCCGTGACTGCTAGCCAGAACTGCGGGGAATGAAGCCCAACACCCATTAAAATGCAAACGTTAATCTTCAGGGAAAGAAAATGCAAGGTGGAACGAGGTGAAATTTGCAGCCCACTCGAGAGGGTGTCCATCCCAGCACCAAGGGGGCAAGACTAAAAAAAAAGAACCTTATTGGGAGCTGAGCTCCACCGTTTTGTTTAGGAGGCCTGACTTTCAGCTAAATGCGGAGGAAAAGTGTGAAGGGAGACGCCTCGCCAAAGCCGGTGTTATCAACTCAGAGATGTTGGGAGTGCAGTTCCCCCACCAGCCGGCTCAAAAAAAGGAGCCAAGCCTCGCCCGTTTTCCAGTTAAGGGCAACGTTGCAAAGGTAGAACTTAGGTTTGTGTCAGTCACGTCAGATTTCAGGATACTCCATTCCAGTCTTGTATCCTGGGTATGCTTTGCAGCCGCGAAGGCTACAAAGGGAAATATTCTTAGAATTAATAAAAGATCAAGGCGGATTCCTCACGGCGAGTGATTTACAGCCATTTAGGGTGTGTCGCCCGCCCGTCAAAATAACGACCTCGAGATTAGCTTTACAACTCCACCGTGCTGGTAGGTTAGAGGAGCTTATAAATCACTAGTTACGAAATGCCGGTCAAAACAAGCCAAGACAGGAAATCTGGCGAATGGGGGTTTAGTTTGCAGAAACGGATTGGGGATTCTCGCATCCCGCTAGTAAGCGGTGTTTTGCTTGAGCATCTCTTTTCGTTGAGCCACAAGGTTTGACGGATGGCCAGGCGCCTTGCTTAGCTTTGACTCTCAGCGCGCTGTGTAAACCCAAGTATTTTGATGATGCGGATTGGAATGACAAAGGGAGCTTCTTCCCTCAATCCCGCCTAGGCCGGCAGTCGCCTGCGCCACGCGTACCAAGTTGCTCTGATCAAGATCAAGACTTCGACACCGCTTCACAGCTGCTGGTTTCTCACGCGGTCTAGTATCATCCGACTAGGGTCACAGTGATGCCCCGTGGCAGCCTAACACTTTCTTTTCGGAGGCAAGATTCCTTTCAGGAATCCCACTTTCCGCGCTCCTCCCGGTTACCCGCAAGTAAGGCGAAGGGGATCTGAAGTCTCGGTCGGCCGGCCGGAATTCGCTTCGTACCGGCCAACCGGGGGACTTAAAGAGGGGGGGGGGCGAGTGCAACTGGTACATGACATCACCACCACCCCGCGGGAGGGTCTCTGCGCCTCAGGGCTTCCACTTTGGAGCTGGGATCCAGTCCTTGGGCGCTCTAGCACGGGGGCTGCTGCATGGGTCAAGAGAGGAAAGCCGGGGGTCTTAATCGCAAAAGCTCGCTTCTCTCGCTCTTCACCATGGTTGCCACAGGCCTGGCTTGGCATATCTCCGAGGCGTAAAGTCCTCAGTCCGCCTGCCAGCAAGTCGGTTCGGAGAGGCTTTCGGCCAAGAACGTGCGCCACTCGGAAGCGTAAAGGCGTCACGGGAAGCCAAGTTCGCAACTGCGGCCCCGACCCACTCAACCGGAGAGAACAAGTAGCAACACCCACCAACTTGAACCGGGTATATAATCACCTTTGGGATGAATGGGAAAGTTGCTGACCTGACCCAACCCCCTCCCCTCAGCAAATCCCAATTGGCACCAGACATGGGACCCCTAAATCCAGTGGTGGCATCCAGCCAGTTCGGTAGAACTGGCAGCTAATTTTTTTTATTGCCCAGGTCCAAAATTGACTTCTGGAAGCGGCATCCACAGAGAGAACCGGTTGTTCACATGTTTGAATCCCACCACTGCCTAAATCTCTCATCTTTACACACGAAAAGGGCGTTGCCACTTCCCGGAAAGGGAGAAGAGCTCTGGATCCCTTGCGGAAGACAGAAGGATGCCGTCGGGCGGCTGGACCTCTGCGCCATCGGCCTCCACCGGAGAGCCCGAAGCCTCAGTTCCCCGGTTTGGAGCGTACTGACCCGCCGGGCAGTTGCTCCATCCCGTCCTTAAATCCCGCGGAGGAAAACTTATGGAAGGCAGCTTGCATCTGAGCTGCAGAGGAAAAGATGCTCTGGCTTCTCTTTGAAAGCGTCAGGCCAAGCGGATCTTCGCGGTTCTGGAAAGAGCCGCCAGCCACGCAGCACTGAGGGAAACGTAGGCGGCGGATAACCCGCAGGAGGAAAACATGCCCAGGTACCTTTGCCTGCAGCATGTGAACGGCGCATCCAGCGACATCCGGCTAAAGGAAGTTCTAGGTTTACGCGAGCGAGTTCAGCAGGACTGTCAAATAATTTAATCAGCGGCGAGGAACGGCAAGAAAGAGGACATTCTCTACAAGTCCCATAGTTATGGGCCATTCCCTTTAGGATACATTCGCTTGTCTTCCCAGCAAGGCCGCTCCCTGGCTGAAGGGGGGGCACCTGGACCCAGGAAACCTCCCTCCCCCAGCGCCCCACACCCAACGCTGGCCGATCCCCGGAGAAAAATCAAAGGGCGGGAAGCTGCTATCCAAAAGTCAAGTCTTTCGGACGCCATCGGGACCGAGTTCCAGTTAGGTAGCTTAAAGGGTACTACAAAATAGCTCCCCGCGTTTTGGCTCCCCCACCCGAAAAAAGGGAGAAATTCTGATGTCAGGATGACTTAAGGGTTACAACAAACAAATATAATGCGGAGGCAGGGAAGCAGAGGGGCAAGTAGGAAACGTCCGAGTCGAGAAAAATCGCTGTTTGGAAAACGGGACCTTGGAGCAGAAGACACTAAATGGCCTTTTGGGGACGCCGGGGAGGATGTTGAGGTCTTCTCCTAAAATCGTATTTACAATTAAGTACGGCAGGGACAGCCAATACAGGCAGAGAGGCCCGCTTCCCCTGGGCGAGGCTTGGCCGCCTTTTCAAGGGGTGCAATGCAGGGGAAGGAGCCCTTCCCTTCGGCCGGTCCCTTCCAGGGCCTCCTTCTCGTTCTCCGTCAAATCAGCGGCCCTTTCACCGGAACCAGCTTCGCGGGAACCCGGCTCGGCGGCGGGGTGGGGTGAGGTGGGGCGGGGCCGCTTTCACGGGTGCTGGGCGATGCAGTTGGCCAATCCCCGGAGCTGCCGCACCACCGTCTCGATGAGCTTCTGCTTGTCGCGGTCGTTCTTCCGGAACTGGGCAAAAAGGTGGTTCTTTTTGTTCACATCTTTTATCCTGAAAGGGAAGCCGAGAAAATGGAAGGTCAGGGAGCTACTTGGGAGAAGCCCGCACGGCGCCCAATCCACGAACTCCACGCTGGGGGTTCTTCAGGCCTCCACCAGAAAGCCTGGAAGCCCAGGAGCGGCTTCCAGGAAGGGCTTTGGGGGGGGGATGGTTGAAGGACAGGCCCGCAAAGATAAGCCAGTTCTCTCCTCGGAAAGAGAGTTCGGTGGGTTTTTTGTTTGGGGGGGGGAGGGAGTCAACAGGTCTCCACTATCTCGGAAGGCTTGAGCCCCTCTGTTTCTTGGGGAAAATAATTAGGACTTGGTAAAGGTAAAGGTAAAGGTTCCCCCGCACATGCGTGCTAGTCGTTTCCGACTCTAGGGGCCGGTGCTCATCTCCGTTTCAAAGCCGAAGAGCCAGCGCTTGTCCGAGGACGTCTCTGACTCAGCCTTCCATCCTTCCGAGGTAGGTAAAATGAGGACCCAGATTGTTGGGGGCAATTAAGCTGACTTTGTAATAATGCCGCTTGGGGTGTGTGTGAAAGCCCTAATAAGCAGGCATATACATAGAATGAAGGCTACTGCTAAGCTTGTAAGCCGCCCTGAGTCTTCGGAGAAGGGCGGGATATAAATGGAATTAAAATAAAATAAATAAATAAATAAAAATGTGGCCAGCATGACTAGACGCCAAAGGCGCACGGAACGCTGTTACCTTCCCACCGGAGTGGTCCCTATTTTTCTACTTGCATTTTTTACGTGCTTTCGAACTGCTAGGTTGGCAGAAGCTGGGACGAGTAACAGGCGCTCACTCTGTTAAGCGGCATCCAAACTGCCGACCTTCTGATCGACAAGCTCAGCGTCCTAACCCACTGAGCCACCGCGTCCCACCGTGTCCCTTTCAGCCACCGAGTCCCTTAGGATTTGGAGATGGCCCCAAATCGGCCTACGAGCCTCGGAAATGCCCTGAAACAGGCCAGTTCAATAGAGCAGCTATTTCTATCCGAAACTCACACGTTTACAATGCTGAGGAGGGAAACTGCAGTTCCAAGAAGCCCGCATGCAGCCCCCAGCAAAAAAAAAAGAAGAAAAAAAAGCCGAAGCGCAGGGCAAGGTCTCTTTAAGGAGCTGGACACCCCCCCCTGGCTCCATTACAAAGAACCATCCAAGGTTTGGCTCTTTCCACAAAAGCTTCCCAGCAGTTTTGAAGTGAATCCTGGGGAACCGATTCCAGATCAAAACGAATCGAAACAATGCTTACCCTCGGTGGACTCTGCCAAACGTCCCGGCGTGGCAAGCAGGAAGGGGAGGCGAGAAAGGGAGAGAAAGAGCGCAAACGACTTAGCAAACAGAGAAAAATACCTGTAGAAATTACCCGAGAAAGTTTGGAGAGAACATCGCAGCCACAAATCAGACCCTAACTCCCCCCCCCCCCACACACACACGCACGTTTATTATTCAGGTTTACCCAGCCAACTAAACTTTATTCGCTCGAGCTTCCTTTAATTTTTTTAAAGTTAAAAAAAAAACAACTAACCCGACAATTTGAGGAATAGCCGGGCCACCTTAGCCAGGTCTGGGAACCCGGCTTGTTTTAACCAGAAGGTCAACAATTTGCCGAGTCCGGATCCAACGGACTTCGAAACACAACTACCGATTGATTTGCTGATTGATCCACAGGGCGGCCGGGGGGGAGGGGAGGGGAGGGGGGGAGAGAAACCTAAAGGAATACTGGAGATAAGAAGAGATCAGCTGAAGAGCAAAAGCGCCGCGGAAAGGCGTCTGAGAAAGCCCGAACGAAGCGCGCTCTTCGGACGCCCAGCTCTGGGTCCTGTTTCAAAGACCGGGGTGGGGGTGGGGGTGGGGAAGATGGGTGTTTTCTTGTTTGCTGTTCCGGCAGATTCAGGTGCTCGGCCACCGCTCGGGCCGAAGGTGCAGACCCCGCAGTTCTAGGCTTCTGGAGGGAACGGCTGGCTCTTCTTGGGGGAAAACTTATCTTAGTGGTTTTTAAGCGGGACGTTTGGCGGCTGCTGGGAAGCGGAAAGGACAAACGGACCCGGAGGACGGTGTCTCCCCCGGAGCAGCCGCGGCTTTCCCGTTCAAGCCCGGTGTTCTCCGCGGCCACTTACTTCTCCAAGAGGGCCAAAGCCGTGCTGGGGTTGACGCGCAGGTACTTGGAGCCGGGTTGCCCGTAATCGGCCAGGTAAGTCGACCAGTCCCACACCATGAAGAGATCCAGGAGCTGCGGGAGACAAAGCGACAGAGAAGGATCAGGTCGGCGGCTTCGTCGGGACGAGCCTGCAACACCCCCTCTCCCAGCCCCGCCGCCCCCAACCGGCTTTTCCGTCCCTCCCTGCACTTTGCCAGACGGTCTATCCGAGACAGTCGGGAAAGCGCAGGGAAGAGAGATTCCCCGGGAGTCCCTTCATTTCAAACCCTTCTGGGTGTATCCGGGGACGCTTTTTCCCTGCTCCAAACATGCTTAATAAGGATGCATTAAAACTTAAGAACCCGATCCTGATGATGTAACGGCCGGACCAGATCTGCCTCCGGCCCCTCTCCCCCCCCCACCACCCCCAGCTCTCCTTCCCCCCCACCCCGCGCCACCAACCGCTCTTTCCCGGGTTCCGAATCTGCCACTGGAGCTGCCGTCAAATCCCGACGTAATCTCTTCAAAGCCGGGGGTGACTTCTGGCAGGGAAGCGGCAGCCCCGTCTCCAATTTGAAGTCCTAATCCCCGCTAAACCACTTAAACCCGACTTCCGAGCCGCGGCTCTCCCATTGTTTCAGGCTGTCGACCCCCCTGGCCTGCGACTTGGGCGCGGATCAGAGCCTCCACCGGCCTCCCCTCCGCCCCCACCCCCCGCCCCCGCCGGGCTCCCCGAAATCCCCATCCCGGCGGTTCCGGCGAGGTGGCTTGTTTTGACTTCGCCGCGAGCCGAGCCGAGCCGAGCCCGCTGGAGGAGGCGGCGGCCGGAACGCTCTCACGGGCCCCTTGATCCCGTAATTAAGGGGCTCGGCGCGCGATTTCCTCTCCGCCTTAATCCGAGGGAAGGAGCCGGGAACGGCGGCCAGAAGCGGCAGTTAAGCCAGCGCGATCCCGCCGCCTCGGGGGGGGGGGAGGGGGACACACACCTGACGCTTCCCGCCAGGGGCTTTGGCGGCGCTCCGGCTTGCCCGGAGAGATCGGATTTCCCGCGCGCGGCCTCCCACGCGGAGCAGCGCCTGAGCCGAAGCGAGCCGTTCCCACGCGGGGAGAGCGGAGGGCCGCGAAGGGAAGCGGGGAGGCAGCTGGGCCGTCTCGGCCCCGCCGCGCCGAAACTGACCCCTCCGAACCGAGGGAGGAGAGGGGGAAAGCGGCCTTTGGGATAAGATACTAAGGCAGGGGTCTTCAAACTGGGCCCTTTGATGACTTGTGGACTTCAACTCCCAGAATTCCTCAGCCAGCATGCCTGGCTGAGGAATTCTGGGAGTTGAAGTCCACAAGTCATCAAAGGGCCCAGTTTGAAGACCCCGGTACTAAGGGCTCTTCATCAGTCCTGCCCGGAGTTAATCGCCACAGATGCTCCATTTCCCTAGACGTGAAGGAGGAGGATCACGATTTTTATTATAAGTTTTCTTTCCCCCCCCCTCCGAAAAAGACCAACAGGGAGGCGTGTCAAAAAATATAAAAATAAAAATAAAAATAAATGGCAGACACGATGTGATCGAAGCTCCACCCATCTTTGATGGGCATTGGCCACAGAAAGCACACAACACATTTAAAACAAAAACAACAACAACAAAAGACATTATATTTCTGTTACTCAGTGTGGATCTACTGGCCAACTCACTAGGTTTGTATCCATCTCGGTGTGGTTTTTCTGAATTGCTAGTTAAGCAACTCCCTACTCAATTGTCTCTCCTGTAGCTGGGAAAGACGGAGCTTGTGGGAGGCGCTTTAATTAAAATTTCAATGCTGCCGAGAAAAGGTAGCATTAAAACACTGATTAGAATTATTTAACTTTTATACTTAAATCCTTTTTACGTGGGAGGAGTAAGCTGGCACGGAACAGGTGTCACTAAATCAATAAGGAGAATGTGGCAAACCTACAGCCTAGGCCAGGGGTAGGCAACCATGGCTCTTTTATGACTCGTGGACGTCAACTCCCAGAGCCAGTCAGGAATTCTGGGAGTTGACGTCTACGAGTCATACAAGAGCCAAGGTTGCCTACCCCGGACCTGGATGTTGTTTTAAGATGACATTGAGTTTCTTTGTCAATAAAAACTTTCATTCATTTGTCCCTTTCATATCTTCAATGCAAGGGGATTAACCGGCCTCAAAGGTTTGTTAGGGTGGAAAAACTGGATCACGATGTGTGCTTCCTGTGAGCTCCTGGTGGAAAGATGGGATATAAATCTAATAATGAATATAAAACATCAGCACAGTAAAAGTAAGATTTTTTTTTACTGAAAAGACCCCATAAACCTAACGTTCCAGTGCTTGTACCTTTGTACAATCTGTCTGAATTTAAGTCACTGGGAGCTAGCTCCTTCTTGCTCATATTATGCTTAAGAAACAGGGATTTTTTTTTACATTGTGATGATGCTGAACTTTCTTATTTAAAATTAAATGAGGAAAGGATGACATGGCCCCCAGAATAAATCCTTGTGCACCTCTGAACATATAATAATAATAATAATAATAATAATAATAATAATAATAATAATAATAATAATAATAATAATAATAATAATAATAATAATAATAAAAATCATTTCTGCTAGGTGAACAAATGCGACAGATTGGAACCACATTTTCCCTCCCCATTTTCCCCCCTTTGTGGCACTTTTCTAAGTGCCCCAAGACAAGCCCACCTTTGCACCACCACCTTCAAAGCCCCAAGGAGAAATCTAAACTGGCTGGAATGACCCAGGCCTTAATCCCCTTCTGTGGGATTCCCTCGCTATAGCACACACTGTGGGTGGGGGTGGGGGAACAAAAAGGGAAGCTGTCACCAGCGTGAGATGCAGTGTTTGCTTTCTCTCTTTGTGGCTCACTATGGCTTGTGGTTCAGGGGCTCTGACCGCCAGTCTGCTTCTGGGCCCAATGCGGTAGTAGGCTACTGGAGTTGCTGCCTTTCCAGATAGAATTCCCATAATTAAAGCTCAGCTTCAAAAGCATTTTCAATAAGCAAACAAGGGGACCCAGGAATGGGCTTCTCCAATGTGATTTCTACAATCTTCTCTATTTTTTTTCCCCATTTCTGTCCTACTGGGATGTTTTTAAGGTTACAATAAGGGACGCGGTGGCTCAGTGGGTTAGGATGCTGAGCTTGTTGATCAGAAGATCGGCAGTTTGGCGGGTCGAATCCCGAGTGAGCAGAGTGAGCGCCTGTTACTCGTCCCAGCTTCTGCCAACCTAGCAGTTCGAAAGCACATAAAAATGCAAGTAGAAAAATAGGGACCACTACGGTGGGAAGGTAACAGCGTTCCGTGCGCCTTTGGCATCTAGTCATGCTGGCCACATGACCACGGAGACGTCCTCGGACAAGCGCTGGCTCTTTGGCTTTGAAACGGAGATCAGCACCGGCCCCTAGAGTCGGAAACGACTAGCACGCATGTGCGGGGGAACCTTTACCTTTACCTTAAGGTTACAATGCCACATGCACTTCTCTGAAAATAAGACCCTCTGAACTGTCTGGCAAGTACTTTTGAACTGAAACATTTAGGAATGCCCTGTTTTACATTTCAAGACCATCCTGGAAGGCTTTTCTGATTCAGACACTAACACAAACAATTCGTTAACACATCAACCGTGCGTGCTTGGGTACAAGCAGGCCTCATCCGACTGAACAAAGCTTCCTTCCAGGTAAGCAAGTAAAAAATTGTAGCCAGAAAAAGTTAGTAATACAGTCATAACCTATTGATATACCACTGACACTTTGTCTAAATAATTCAACAACGTTTTTCAAAACATGCTACAGTACTGTGCTTAAGCCATGAATAACAGTATTTGCTCTTGGCCCTGGGGAGACACCAGCTCTAGTTGACCACAACAGCTCACCAAGTCTATTTGGGGCAGTCATTCTCTGTCAGTCTAGCCTACTTCACAGGGTGATTCTAGGCTGAATGTGGGAGGAACATTGCGTATGCTACCTGGAGTTCCTGAATAAAAGGCTGAACAGAAATCCAAAAAATGAAGAATAAATGAAAACCTGAAGCCTAAATCCTCAATGTAAGCCTAGGGGAGAAGCTTAAACGGGGAAGTGCTGCAACTGTCAATGGTGTGACTGTCAATAACTCTCAACAGGAGTAGGCTGACTAGCTAATAAGATTTCAGCAAAATGCAGTTCTACCACAATTGTGTAAGCCGTTCATAGGTAATCAACTTTTCTATTGCAGTATTTCTTTTTGACTTTGCCAAATCTGTACCTAATAACTGGGCATGCAGCTGCAAAATAAAATATTTAACCAAGATTGATTAATGTCATGGGTTTCTGTAATTAGCATTTTTCAAATAGATCGGTTAATTGTCACTGATGAATGGAAGGCTTCAAGCTAGCAAAATATCTTTGGCTTCTCATTTATACAAAGCGGCATGCTACAGGCATTCAAAGATCTCAAAACCAAATAAAGATACTGGTCAACCTCTTAAACCCAAAAACTTCATGAGTTTTCCATTTTTTTCATAACTTCTACATTAAAATATCTACAAGATTTCTATACATCATCTTATAAAGCAATATATATTCTCCAGATGTATCTTTTTTCTGGTATTTATTGTTTTCCAATTATTATTTATTAAATGAAGGAAATAATATTAAATAATAGGAAAAAGTAAGAAAAAATAGGAAAACAAGTTGTAAATAAAGAGGTTTACAGGCATTCTAAAATTTATAAGGAAAGTTTTCCAACTGACACTGATATATATATTTTATATGAACATTGAAATAAGTAACATAAATTACTATTAAAATCAGATTATTGTTCAATTAACTTGCAGTTGTAACCAACAAGGTTCAGTTTTTAAATTATAAAATGAGAAAAGCAGAAAACATTAAGTTTTATCTAATCTCAAAAAATAAATAAATTTAGCAGATCAGAAAAAAGGAAAAGAAAAAATAATAATGTTATAGTCTTATGTTAAGAGAAAATCAAACTTTGGATGAGGAACACCTTTGTAGGATTCCATTAATGTTCCATTGTTGCATACGAATTATTTTGTTCAAATTCTATATCCATTTGATCTTGTAATGCGTAACTTGTTCATTTTCTGAACTGTATTACAATGTATAGGTACATTCCAATAAATAATCGGAATCTTGGGCAACAAATTCAGTCAAATTTCCTTGTTTTTTGTTATTACTTTAGGACTATATTGCTTATTTGTAGATTTGGAAACCAGTGTGATACACTGACTATGGTGTTTAAAGTATCTTGAAGGTCATTGTTTTATTAATAATTCCTATATTTGATATGAATGACTACCCCTCTACTGGTATTTTTTTTCTGGACACTCTCCTTCATAAATAAATATCAGAATAAGAGGTGATAAATGTAGTCTAATTCTTTTTCAGTATTTATCCCTTAGTTTAAAAATGCTAATTAGTGAATAAGTTGAATTCCTGAAAGTCCTGCCCTTTCCACAGAAGCAATTCAACCAAAAGATTAAGTCACATTTGAACTTGTGCCAATCCCTGCACTAAACTGGAAAGTGTTAGCACTGAGACAGTGGAGCTGGTTATTTAAAGTAATGATGAATTGCACTAACTTCTTTACCTCCCCTCCCAGTTATACCCAGTTGGGAGAACTGGGGAGAAGTTCTAAGGAAAGATAATCAGTCTTTCATGAAAGGACTTGAAAGGATGGTATACATCCTTCTAAGAATATCCTAGAAAACATCAAATAATCCTATTGAATTAACAATGAAAGCTCAAAAAATACCATTAGCAATCAACAAATTTGCTAGTTGGCAAGGGAACAATTTTCAAATTATTCAGTTATTGGCATGATGCTGTATTGATCTCAGATTTACAAAAACTTATCAATCCCTAAAAAGGATAAACAAAATTCTTAAAATCAATAGCAGGCAGATATGCTTTACTCAGCTTCTAATGCCATCACCAGAAGAGAGCAAGGCTGCATCTCATTTGAAGCCTGGACAAGATTATGTCAGCTAAGATTCTGGGCAAAACAAATCATTTGGGGAACCTCACTGATACATCTCATTCCTCACTGAGTCTGATCTGAAAAAACTGTCAATCCCAGCCCTGCTTGCTTTGAGCCTAGAAAAAAAAAAGCCTTGGTAGAATTTAAGCAAAGGGTATGGATTTAGACGTTCAAGTAGACAGAGCCAAATTTTCCCATGTCCCTTTGGATGAATTGCTCCCCACTCCCCTTGAACCTGCTCAATTACCTCTGTAAGATTCTGGTCCATGAGTCATAAAAGAGCCAAGGTTGCCTACCCCTGCCCTAATCCATAGGGATGCTCTCCTTATTAGGGTGACAGCTGATCGATATGCCAAACTCTGAGTATGTACTTGCTCAAGTACACAGATTGAGTCTCTTTCCCATAATCTTCTAAAGTGCCCACAGTGTTGTCACTGGCAATCGGAGCTAATGCACCCCTTTGAGACTGACAGACTCCACACATGAAGAGGAGACTGAGATATTCTTAGTAAACGACCATTTACCCAGGAGTTTCGAAGACAGTAGCAAAATTTTTATCTATAGCCTTATTTTATACAAACCACTTGGCACCAACAATGAACTGCTAATTTTATAGGCTTCCTCTTATATATGTATGTATTAATATGAGGCCTTTGAACTATGGTGCTGGAGAAGAATCCTGCAAGTCCCTTGGACTGCAAGGTGATCAACCCTGACTGCTCTTTAGAAGGCCAGATCCTGAAGCTAAAACTCAAATACTTTGGCCATCTAATGAGAAGGAAGGACTCACTGGAGAAGAGCCTAATGCTGGGAAAGATTGAGGGCAATAGAAGAAGGGGACGACAGAGAATGAGGTGGCTGGATGGAGTCACTGAAGCAGTAGGCGTGAGCTTAAATGGACTCCAGAAGATTGTAGAGGACAGGAAGGCCTGGAGGAACGTTGTCCATAGGGTCACAATGGGTCGGACACGACTTCGCAGCTAACAACAAAAATATGATGTAAGTATTAATTGTGTGCTATAGTCTAGATTTTGTGACACAGTCTGGGACTGTAAATAGATACATTCTGCTACCAAAAAATGATAAAGAAAATATTAGAATGCATGATTCAGAAAGAAAAGTACAACATTAAAGTACAGTTAGTCCTTGACTTACCAGCACAATTGAGCCCAAAATTTTTGTTGTTAAATGAGACATTTGTTAACTGGGTTTTGCCCCATTTTACGACCTTTCTTGTCACAATCGTTATGTGAATCACTGCAGTTGATAAGTTAGCAACACATTTTTTAAGTGAGTCTAGCTTTCCCATTGCTTGTCAAAAGGTTGCAAAAAGTGATCACATGAACTTGGGAAACAGCAAAAGTTCATAAGTATGAATCAACTGCCAAGCATCTGAATTTTGATCACATGATCATGGGGACGCTACAAAGGTTGTGTGAAAAATCGTCATAAGTCACTTTTTTCCAGTGACATTGTAACTTTGAACAGTCATTAAATGAACTGTTGTTAAGTTGAGGACTACTTGTATTTTGCTCATGTCAGAAAAAAAAGAGGCCGATATGAAGAACCCTTACGTTCCTAGTAATCTAGAAAAAAATTCAAGGAGTAGACAAGAGAGGGGGCCTACCTCTTGAAGAGGCTTGTAGAGTCATTACTGTACTGAAATGAAAGCAAATCTATCTTAAACTGTCTGTGTACGTGTGTGCTTCCTGAAATTCAAGGAATCTTACTCCCTTGTTTAAGATTGCTGCAACAGATTCAGAATACAAATTCATATCCTCCTCACTGCAATCACATACAAAAAAAATTGATGCCTCTCATGGCTGCATATGCTGTATTTCATAAGCAAATTGGCACTTGCTTATTTTGCGTAATGGATGTTGTTTGTGCTGGTAATGGAAAGAAGAAGGCACTATGAAAGGCATCCAAGCCTGCTGGAGGTCCTGCTTCTCACATACAGCTGCAGAATCAGTCTTGAGCAAGAGAGAAGAAGCTGCTTTTAAAAAGGAAAAAAGTGTTTGTGTGGGGGGAATCAAGATGGCGACTTTAGCAGTCAATGTTCCCCTCTTCATTTATGCAGAATGACCAAATGCACAAGGTCTGTAGCACAGAGAAGCAACACAACCACTTAAGTGTCAGCCACTGTGCCCCCTCTCTGACACCCAGAAGAAAGGGAAATGTTAGTATCAGCAGAGACATCATCAGAGCCAGATCAGTGCAGAGGAGACAAAGAACAATATTTCGTGCACCCTCTGATAAATTCTACAACTAGCTGATTACCCTACAATTAATTCCCAAGCATTTATTTCTTTAAAAAAAATGCCATAGAAGCCAGCTTTAAATGCAGCACAGAACCAACTCCTAATCTTACCCATTTATAAGTTCTTCTCCCCTCCTGAGGACAGCAGAGCTATAACAGGTTCAGGGATTATGTTGGGACAACCATCTTGAGAAAGATGGAGCAGGGACAGCAGTAAAGCGCAGCAATGTTTCTTTGGGCCTCTGTGCAATGCCACTTCCTTTTTCACTCACCGCTGCAGTTTTGCAAGGTAGCAATGGCCTTATAGATGGACAAGAGTCACCTGCTATAAGTAAGTCATCGGTATCATAATTTGACACTTTGCAGATCTTCCCTCAATGTCACAACTAATTTGCTAGGAGGGAAGGCTGGCAAACAGTATCATTCAAGAAAGAAAGAACAGATGTTCCAAGAAGCATCAAATGAATTTTCTACAGGTCAGTATGAAACATTTTCCCATTTGTTTAGTCTATGCCTCTATTCTCTTTATAACTTCACTGGAGCTTAACTTTACTTATTTAGCATTAACATAACTATTTTACATTTTCGTAATTTCTGTTTGCAGTGGATTGTAAAGATAAAAATAATACCCTTCTCCTCCTACCTTTTTTTCTCTAGGACCAAGCCAGTATACGTAACACTTCCACTTCCAATTTTATACTCAGAAAACTTTTATGAAGTGGGTTGCGCAGAGAGACAGTGACTAACCCAAAGTCAGCCTGTGAGCTTAACCACAGCCAACTTGTAAATTTAATTTCAATTCATGTATGTTAAATAAATATTAAATGTCTCTATGTGAATATTTATTCATTTCTTATTCAAGTTACATCTTCCTAGATTTTGGAATTAATAGTAATAAAAAATATACAAAAAGCTTGATTTCTAGGTCTAGTAAATTTAGCTAATAAAACATGTCATCAATGAACATTGTAATGAAATGTTTTGGATTAAAAAACAATGCTGAATTACTGACACTTGTTACCTTGTGCACAACAGGAAAAAAGAGACTTCAGAAAAAGTTCAGAGATATGTAGGGTCTCAAGAGAGATACCATGACAACTTGCTGCCTGTACTCCTGGCGTGGAGGAAGTCAACACTACCACACATGTACTATTACTCTACAGTAGACCTTTAGTTTTCTTTTTCTATAAACAATTCCAGGGCAGTCAGATAATTATTTTGTACTTAATAGCCTAATAGCTGCTAAAAGCTTGCAGGTCCTCTATAATGTAGGTAAGTTTTGTTCCTTTGATTGAAGATACCTCCTAAAGACTGAATTCCACTCATGCTTGTCTTTGTATCTTTGTCTACTGGTTTTCCTTACTTATGGCCAAAATAAAATTCCATTCCATCCCACCCCATCCCATCTTGTACTGTCCCATCCCATCGTATCCTGACCCTTCCCATGGTTGTCCTTGAGAGGCTTTCATACAAGGCAGTTGATAAAAATGGTCATGGATAGTATGTTTTATGGGATACAATTATTGATAAAAAAAAATTCACTCTTCTCACGTCTGATCTGGGCTGATGTTTACCGTACAAACTATTTTTATCAATTATTGCTCAACAGGGAACAGATTTGCTGCATTTACAGTAAGTGGCAAGCTCTGTTGACAAATATTCTGGATGGATGTCAGATAAATTTAAGATTGCAAAAGGATTAGTATCTGAGAATTTGAAATACTGTAATTACAAATTCAGGAGTATATTTTCTTTCCGATATTATACCATTAGGCAAAATGCTTAAAACCTACAAGCCTTTTAGCTTATGACTGATGTCTTAATAATTCCCTGAAATGCAGGGAATTGTCAATAGTCCAGAGTGCTAAAGAAACCAACATAAATATAAGAGTCTCTCTTGTAAATGTGTACAGTATTGGTATATGTATACATATATGTATGCTAATTTTCTGGAGAATGATAAACGTGTATGTGATATTCTCTCTCTGTGTGTGTGTGTGTGTGTTGTGTTGTGTTGTATGTGTGTGAATGAGAGCCAGCCTAGTGCAGTGATTAAGGCACTGGACCAAAAAGACTCAGATTCTAGTCCACCCTTAGCACAGGGGACAGCTGAATAACTTTCGATGGTTACTCTTTCTTAACCTTAAAATGGGAAGCAAAAAAAAATCTATATAAATTGGACCAGCGTGGGATAAAATGGTCAATAGCCTTTGATGATCAGGCCTTCATCCTGCAGGGTTTTGGCTTAAGATAATCATAATGACTCATATGTCAGCAGAAATAAAAATGTACACATGTTTATTTCCAATCAAGCAGAAGAGGATATAATCCTAGGAGACTGAAATCCTATAATTAAATATAAAGGTGGAACAGGAAAAGTATTTGAAGACAAGTTCAATCATATGACAGTAACTTTTGCCAAAAATATACACACCAGCTTACAACTGTTTATATGATGCAAAGTTAAAGTTTCAGTCTAACTGTTCCCACAATGGTAGCACACAATAGGTTTGTTGGCGCTACTATAAAAAGCAAGGTTAGCAAGTCCTGTTGCCAGTTGAGCCAGGGAAACTATGATTATTACGAATATGTCATTTTGCAATTCAGCAGTCACTTGGTAGTTGGAAAAATGGCTGTCTTAACAACAGTGTACAACATAAACAATCCTGTGTGCACACTCACACTAACTAGGTAGAAACTAGCAGAAATCAGTGGTACACAGCTTTGTGGATGCTGATAAGTACATTACTTGGATCAAAGCAAACTTCTGTTGAAAAATATGGGACTAACAAGACATGTTGCTATCTGTGGAATCAAAACAGGAATTAGTTATTCTGAATCCAATTCATTTCAACAATGTAGTTAAGCTCCTTAAATTATACATAGGTGGAATAAGCCTGTTTTAAAATAAGATCTGTATAATTAAAGGTATGCAAGCATTCCGCTTGATTAATTATATTTGAAATAAGGAAAACGAGAACTTAGTAGTTATTTCTTGCTGCTGGACAGTATTCTGCCACAGCTACTGCAGCTGGACCTGTACTGAATAGATAATCCTGACTTTAATGCTCTCTTCTAACTTCATCGTTCTATGGATAGAAAATAGATATATAGTTTTTGCAAATAATTTCAGCCATCATCCATGACTCCTTAGACTGTCAGGCAATTAGAGAAAGAGGAAAACTATTTGGAGAAAAGTAATATTTTATTATATATGCCAGTTTAGTGTAGTGGTTAAGGCATCAGGCTAGAAACTGGGAGATTTAGTTTTAAATATTAGATCTTTCTCTCGTTAAAATCCCATTGAAAATTAAAAGGGGAATTTCCCTGGGTTGGATTTGGGGCTGATGTAAAGTTGTGCTTCATCAATGAAGGATGATGAGATTATAGAAATTGGCATGCTTTCCTGGCTATATATCTTCACTCTGTTCTATTAAAATATTTTTCATGCTGCCAGGTATTTAATGACCTCTGCTGTGTGACTTCTACCAAATCCTAAAGCTCTGTAGCTAGCAAAGATTGTATGCAGCATGATATATAATAAACATTTTAAGAAGCTATTTCATTTTTTGAAAGATGTATGTGACAATCTAAGTGTATGACTCAAATTGAAAAAAATGTTCAAAATAAAGACTTCTTTCAATTATTGATAATAGTAGATATTTAATATTTAATGTGGTGGAACATTTCATATACTTCTTTTATGACCTGCTAGTTTTGCAATTTATGTAATTTTCAAAAATAATTTTGAATTACCAATGGCTGTGTGTGTAAGACATAAACTGACAAAACAGTATTTTTATAAACATACATATTGAAGACATTTCTTTTTTTAAAAAAAACCCTTTTTTGGAAACATCTAACTCTTGATATGATCATAAGCCTGCCTGTTGATCTTATTTCTCTTGTTTTTCACAAATAACCTTTTCCATATTTGTTTATTAAGTTTCTGATTTGGTACCCATTTTATTTGCAAATCAACAACTATTGCTTCTGCCGCAGAATGCACCAACACTGAGAATCACGTGTTTACAAATTTCCTGGTAGCTTTGCACACTTAAATAATTTGATGCTGCAAATACAAAGACAATAAATAATACACATTTATATTATAGGATCACATTGGTTGAAAGTAATACCACTGATATTCTGTCAACCTATCTTTTAAAAGGAAAAAGGAAAATCAAACTCAGCTGCTGGGTAGCCTAGGGACAACGGGGCAAGCCTCTTGTATTGGTTTAACAAAGTTTAACTAGGTAAAGAGATAAGTTTAATAAAGATTAAAAAAAAGAATTAAAAAAAAACTTGGCTCATTTCTAATATGAAAACTTAGGAACTCATTTATTGTTTCTCTGCCCAGTAATGAGTTAACTCTCTGCTATTTAAAGCCTCAAGGAGCCAAGACTGAAGCCAGCAGTCAGAACAGTCTCAAAAGAACAAAAGAATATGCGAGAGAAGTCATTTGTGTGAGGAATTCCTGTAGCTGACCCCAAGTTATGTGCCCCTGCTATTTGAACCAATTCACGTTTTCAAATGCACCACTCAGCAATTTGGCTGCAAGATAAAAAGGACATTTGTTGCTTACTTTGTGGTTTCGGATTTTTCTTCTTGTCTTGCATTCTTTTAGTTTCTGTTTCCAAATTTATAGATGTAAAACTAAAATCAGATTTAGATGATTTTGAAAAATCATTGTCCGTGGGATTTGAAATAAGTAATCAAATAATTTAATTATAATAATTAAAATAAATAATAACATTTTAACATGCAGGTGTCATGGTGCTGATCACGAAAGTCCAAGAAGGAACTCTTTTCGATGTCTTTTACAGCTATGGTGTGTGTGTGTGTGTGTGTGTGTGTGTGTGTGTGTGTATGTATGTATGTATGTATGTATGTATGTATGTATATATGTATATATGTATATGTAATTTTTCAAGCACAGCCAAGTTCCAGGTCACAGCAGAATCTCTTCTGGCTGTTCACTAAGAGCAGCAATTTGGTGACCTCTATATATGCTAATGCACAAATTTTTGTATCCTCCTGTCCGCTGAATGATATACCCTCCTAAGAACTCAGCTTGGGGGAAAATAAATTCTGGTTTAGAAAAGAAAAGTCAAGACAGAAAGCTATAAACCGCCAGGTTATAGATGCTCATGTTTGAAACTAATTAAAATGTTAAGAAAAGGTTGCAACACTCAAAGTATTGGCAAATTATTTCCTATCAGCAGGTTTGAACTGAGACAAGAGAATACAAAAGGTCCATCTGGATACTGGTCTTAGTTCATGTTAAAAATACTGCGAACTGAAGGCCACGAAAAGAGAGGCCGTTTTCTTTTTAGGGTTGAATGTTAGCAAATATTGCGCCATATTATTATTTTTCTTAACCAGTGATCAACCCAATACTTCTGGACTGTTCTATGGGTAAAGTACCTTTGTGTCAAATACAATTTGCCTGAGAAACATGTCAGAACACTTGCTGCGTAGTCCTTTTCAACAGGTAAGGCTGCCTTCCAGAGCCTTGGGGCATAATTAGCTGGGGGTAGGGGTGGCAGGCTATTATAAAAACACACAGAAGCTGATTCACTGCTAAGGCGGGGGGGGGGGGGGAGTTCACAGCATGCAACCTGCCAAGGCCTATTTCATGGCCAGCCATGCCTGCCTGAACATTTATTGAGTTCCAGCCTGCTGTGATGGTGACCAGCTCCAGCAAATGGCAGCCATTTATAGGGAAGCTTCTACGTGAACTTCTGTAAGGGCCCAAAGTTGGCCTTTATCGAGTGCTTATCAACACTGAAGAACACAAGTCCCACTTCTACTGTTAAAGCAAGGCATGAAAGAAGCCTATTGCTGGTGGACAGAAAATGCTTTTCTTTGCTTTGCAAGCAGAGAATAAGGGGGAATAACCTTCACAGAAGCATGCAAGAACTATTATATAAGCAGAGAGCCAAGGTAAGGTAAAGGTAAAGGTTCCCCGCACATGTGTGGTAGTCGTTTCCAACTCTAGGGGCTGGTGATCATCTCTGTTTCAAAGCTGAAAAGCCAGCGCTTGTCCAAGGACGTCTCCGTGATCATGTGGCCAGCATGACTAGACGCCAAAGGCGCACGGAACGCTGTTACCTTCCCACCGTAGTGGTCCTTATTTTTCTACTTCATTTTTACGTGCTTTCGAACTGCTAGGTTGGCAGAAGCTGGGATGAGTAACAGGCGCTCACTCTGCTACGCGGCACTCGGGATTCGACCCGCCAAACTGCCAACCTTCTGATCAACAAGCTCAGCGTCCTAACCCACTGAGCCACCGCGTCCCTAAGAGAGCCAAAGCATTCTTCAAATCTGGGGAAGTAAGATAGTACAATATTTGTAAGTGACCGAGCCAGATGGCTTGCAAATTCTGGGAGTTGAGGTCTTAAAATGACCAAGATTGGACACCCCTGCATTATAATTTAACAAGGAGGAGAGATAAAGCATAACCAGGCGTGCAAAATTCTGTTATTGTAATGTATCCCAATGAAGTATAGTTCTAGTCTTATAACTGACTTTATTTTCTGGTCTGGTCTGGTCTGGTCTACCTTGTGGGGTTGAGAAGCCCCTTTTTTCACATCTAAGATTCAGGGTGTTGCAGGGTGCAATCCTACATGGATCTATTCAGATGATCTACCTTCTCCCTCTCTATAGGACTGTAGCCACTGTGCAATCAGGAGAACCGAATGCCACCCGTGATCTTGAGCACATGTGCTAAAAAGCAAGCACTACAGGCCATCCAAAGCAGATTTATTGGAGAAAAAGTCCCAATGAAAGAAAAAAAGGGGTTTGCTTTCAAGAATACCCATTTTGGGATAAAGCCCCCACTGTTTTCTTTGATAGATAACTGGGATTCGTGAGGGCTGAGAAGATTTTAGTCTCAACCCAACAAAGGCTGAAAAGTTTAGCCAGCATTAAAAGAAATCCCCACCTGACCTCCAGATAACCCAAACAGGAGATTAGCCCATTTCTAAGCAAAATAAGTTGTCACAGTGTTAGGCCAATTGCTCCTATTGACATTTTGCATAAACATCTAGCAGAGGGTGATCGGAAAGAAGTCTTATGCCATTAACGTTCTTCCCCCCTTCTTTCCTTCTTCCCTTTCTTGCTCTCTCCATCTCTCTCTCTCTCTTTAATACCTAAGCTTTCCAGAATAAAGGCCTTTCTGAATTAGGGATAACAAAAGGGTCAAGAGGTCACCAACCTCCTTTTTAAGCAGGTACAAATCTAGAAAGTTTAAATTCATTGGAGAGTGCAAATGAGAACTTTTTAAAGAAGTACAAAACTCTGCACACAGCCCAGACTGCTGAAAGAACCCATCAATTTAGCTTACTCTAAGTTTAATGAGAGGAATACTTGTATCAAAAAGTTTAGGCTACCAAAAAAGTGCATTTTTAATTCTTTATTTTAAAATATTCAAGCCCAATAAATTTCTAATCCTCAAGAAATATGGTTCTATGTATATAAGATTTAAAAAATTAATGTAGTTTTTTCTTTAAAAAAATCTTAGTATTTAGGGGAAAGTTCTTTATCACTTGCACAGAATGTAATGTGTGCTGCATACTACAAAAACATTTTACAATTTTGCTGATTTTATTTTGGTTTAGATTAGCCATTGAAAAATTACAACAATATGAAAATTTGCTATTGAAAACTGCAGTATTCCACTTTGAAATTCAGATATAATGGATTGTGAACTCTTTAATTTTTAAAAAACTAATTAGCTTGTCAACAGTTTCCTACCAAAATAGCACATTATGAACTATGTTCATCAGATTCCATGTCATTTACATAAAAATGATAAATTTTAACCTATGATTATGTAGCATCCATCCTTGATTCAGACAATCACAATGAGGATGATTATTGTCAGGGTTGTTTTCTCCAGAATTTGATAAATTATCAAATATAAATTAGCTCTGACTCAAAAACTATACACTCTAAAAGAATCTAAAAATGTAACATATGGAAAACAAGTTAAATAAAACTATCATTTGGTATTCACAGTCAATGTATCCTATACACATGGACCAAGTACTTTTTGTGCGCGTAGACGCATGCACGCACACACGCGCAAACACACACACACACACACACACACACACACACACAGAGAGAGACTTATGTATTATGTATTTAGGTATGTATGCATAGGGTTTCTTTTTATATATATGTTTTGGGGGGGTTAGGGATTCCCCACCCCCAGCCTTAGTTCTTTTTCTTCAGAAGTTGCTGCTCTTGATGGATTTCAATCTTTGGAAAGTACAAATACATATTAAAAGCACATCAAAATAATTTCTATGTTCTACCATCATGCAAAAGCTGGAAAGGGTGTTGTAGGATGTCAGTAATTAATAGAATGAAATGTTACAAATACACAATTATTTATTCTTGTAGCATACTCCCTTAGCTGCTACAATAAAGACAAGGGTCCTGTAATATCCTTGCTATACTGTACAATATAGCATTTTAGTTATCAAGATGCATATCTTATTACGGTAAGTAAATATTTTAAAGGGGGGAAGAAAGAGAGAGGGAGCTGGGATACAATTCACCTAAACACAGTCATACATTTGAAGTTAATTTTTAAAAAAACACACTAAAGATTAAGTCTTCTCTGAATGGGAAATCCCAGGATTTCATTATCAGTCTACGTATTAAGCTAAGACAACATAACTATGGGATATGATATTCACAGAAGTGTTTTTTGGTCTAATCCTATTTATAAATATAGAAATATCTTTCTGAATACGAAAATAATACTAAATACTAAATATTTAAATAATACTAATAATACTAACATATATAATTTTGAGAAATTGTGCTTAAAAACAAAACATAGCCCAAACATTTATTATTATTATTTTTTCCAAACATTTATTATTAACTGCTGTGAAGGAACCATGCTAGTTTTCCTTTCAAGATAAATTTTTCAAATTTTCATCAGTTCCATTGTTAAAATTCGGTGGAGTCTTAAACTGAACAACAAGCCATTGCTGGGAACATCAGCCAATATTATTTTTAATAAGTGGTTCTAAAAGCTGAAAATCAAAAACTTAACTAGCTGCTGTAATTAAGCACAAGAAGAAACCAGCATTCTATAATATATATTTCAAACAGACAACCCTTAGAAAAGATATAATCTCTCACACACTTGTAAGTGTATCTAAATACATAAACTTTGGGGTTATGACAGCTGCACCACAGGGAATTGGTTTTTTTTTGAAAAAAGTCAAAAGTTATTTGGGTTCATACTAATCCTTTGCAACTTAAATTATCCCAAAGGGCAAAACACTTTCTTTAAATCTATTTAAATCTTTAGGAACATTCTGAGAAATGTCTGGTCTTGTTACATTCATGGAATAAATCCAAATATGTTATTAATTCTTTAGGGATTCAAAATTAACTACAAGGCTCTTTGCATTAAAAAAGAAGACTCTCCAATTGTGCTCTGATGAACTAACCAGAATATTTGAAGGGTACAACACTTGCTAATCCTATTTTCAGAAACAAAGATCTAAATGTTATTTTCGAAGAAATTCCTCTAGAATGAAACAAGGTGGGTAGATTTAAGTAAAAAGAGTCCTACTTAATATGCTATAGCTGTTTAAAGTAGAGGAATAAAGAAATGTTAGATTGTAATGCTTTCTTTCCCATCATTGTAGGTTAAAATGGACCAGTAAGTAACAAAAGCAGTTTGTTTGTTTGTTTTTGAGTTTACAACTTGAAAAGAAGTTCATTGACAGACACTCAAGTTTCCAAAGGATATGATTCTGGCTAAATTATTTCTGAGTAACTAGTTAGCTTATATACAAAGTCCCTTAAGACAAAAAGACACAAGGTCCGAGGTAAAAGTGAGGGGCATTAGAAATAGTAAAGGTAAAGGTAAAGGTTCCCCCGCACATGCGTGCTAGTCGTTTCCGATTCTAGGGGCCGGTGCTCATCTCCGTTTCAAAGCCGAAGAGCCAGCGCTTGTCTGAGGACGTCTCCGTGGTCATGTGGCCGGCATGACTAGACGCCAAAGGCGCACGGAACGCTGTTACCTTCCCACTGTAGTGGTCCCTATTTTTCTACTTGCATTTTTACGTGCTTTCGAACTGCTAGGTTGGCAGAAGCTGGGACGAGTAACAGGCGCTCACTCTGTTACGCGGCACTCGGGATTTGACCCGCCAAACTGCCGACCTTCTGATCAACAAGCTCAGCGTCCTAACCCACTGAGCCACCGCGTCCCTTAGAAATACACAATGTATTATTTTTTATTCATTTCCTACTATTTTCAAACATAGTGCTTAACAGACTAGGTCACCTTTTTTACTTATTGATATTTGCCTTTGCTGGTAAAATTTCCTGTTTTTTTTTCCCTGTTCCTTGTTAAATTCAACAATACACGTATCATTTTAATAAAGCTGGGCTTAAAATGAATATTTAAAAAGCTCTCCCTTATACAATTCTTATTCAGAAGTAAGTCCCATTTAGGAATTTAATGGCACATGCTTGCAGCCTTTAATTTATAAAGGTTTTAAGCTTCTTTGAAATAGCAATGTTATGATATCATGCAGAATGTATTTTATTCCTTCATTTGTACGATACATAAAATTTACATATATATACACGTTAATAACAATGTGATTTTTCCCCCCAAAATGAAATTGTATTGTAATTAGATTACTTCTGTTCTCAGGAACAATGCATTTTTGATTTTCAAAATACGAAATGTTACTTAGTTCAGTTAGCAATAAAGTCATGTTCTATTTTCACAGCAAGGGAAGTAAAGTAGGAATGGTTAAATTGATCATTCTATTTGAAGAGGAGAATATATCTGAGTATGTTTTTCATTCGGATACCACTTCTGGATTTTGTGCTTGTGACGGGGGAAAAAATGTAACTTTGACTTTGGTTTTGTCGATTAGATAGATTCGCTGTTATAGAAATGGCTAGCTATATAATGTGTAAAAAACAAAAAGTTGAGGCTAGAGTGCTTTTATCTTGAACTGTGCTAAAAAGGGTTGGAAGTCAACACCTTTTTTCCCCCCTTGTACCTCACACCTTCTCTTCTCCTTTCCTTTTCCCTCCCTTAATCTCTTATTTCTATTTTTCTTTGTATTTTATATTTTATATATTAAATACAATTATTAAAAATTATTTTTTAAAAAGCAATACAGCTATGTTCAAAGAGAAATAATATCGTTTTATAGGACATTGGTACTGCAGATCAGTCACTACAGGTGGGTTAAGGAAACAAATGTACCTGGGAGTAAAAGCAACTGGACTCCACAGAGCCCAAAATATAATTTAATATAGTAATATTATTAATATAATAAAAGGCAATATTTCAAGGTTGGATATGTATACTTGTGTCCTTCCTCATTGGCAGTAGTAACACTAAACCCTTAAGAATATATATATATATATATATATATATATATATATATATATATATATATATATATATATATATATATATATATATATATATATATATATATATATATATATATATATATATATATATATATATATATATATATATATATATATATATATATATATATATATATATATATATATATATATATATATTTGTGTGTGTGTGTGTGTGTGTGTGTGTGTGTGTGTGTGTGAAGTATTTGTCAAGGCTTTTTGAATGCACCTTGCTAATTAACTCTTTCATTCCTGTTTTGGCCTGACTCAAGGCTTATCCACAGGATATAGTCAACTTATGACAGCTCATTATTTGTGCAAATTATTCAAATTGCTAATAAAGAATTTTGGGAGGCTGAGATGATCATTTCAAACTCTTTATGTTCTCATCAGTCAGTCATACCCTTTATCTGAGATTCGAACCTGGGCTGATTGTTTTAACTTCCTGAGCCACAGAAATATGTAACTTTGAACTTAAGGAAAAGGAGAAAAGGAGAAAAAACAGGAAGCAAAAGAGCATTGAGATGGAGGTGGCTCAGCTGCCATTACCTAACGCCCTCATTTGCCAACACAGAACCATAAATAAAGATTGAACATTCATCCTTGCGGTTCTTTAAAACAAACCAAGTGCTAATTTTAACTACATAAGTACTGGGATAGGCAGTACTATGTTATGTCAAAAACGTTATCAAAATAGGTTTATTTTCTCTGCAACGTAACTCAGTTAAATTTGCAACACTGACCAAAGTCACTCATTGCATGGAATCTGTTTCTCTGCATGCCTGAATATGCTTAGTTTAGACAAGAGTTTTTACCTGTTGCAGAAATGTCCATATGAGTCAAAAGGAAATAGAAGTTGCAGTTCTGTGACCCCTGGAATGCTATCTCAAGGGATATAAAGATTCCTTAGAAACAGACAGCTGACCTCCAAGAAAGAAAAGTGAAAACCAGCTCCCCTCTGCCATCTTGCACAGCTGGCTTTTTCTGAGGTCAGAAAACCCTGATCTTAGAATGCCCCCAAAGGGGTCACCACGAGAACTACCTAGGCAGCAAGATCCAAAGGCCTCTGCCACAATCCTGGCACGTGGGAGAATCAGGTAAACTGCTAGACTAGTCCAAATATATCCATAATTTTGAATAATTCTTTTCTTTCCTTTTTGAAAACCCCACTTCAGTGTTGCTGCTTTCTCGCTTATAGCACCATTCTGACTTTTGTTTCAGATTGCTGCCAGTTGCAAAGTTGTTTTTCATTACAGGTAGACTTCGACTTAAAACAGTAAGGTTCTACATTTAGGCAAGAAAAACCAAATGTACAGGTATAGTATAGGGGGTACCTTGCTCGATAGTAGTAACTGTGAGGGGGATCTCGGAGTCCTAGTGGACAGTCACTTCAATATGAGCCAGCAGTGTGCTGCAGCTGCCAAAAAAGCCAACACAGTGCTGGGCTGCATTAACAGAGGGATAGAATCAAGATCACGTGAAGTATTAATACCACTTTACAATGCCTTGGTAAGGCCACACTTGGAATACTGCATCCAGTTTTGGTTACCACGATGTAAAAAAGATGTTGAGACTCTAGAAAGAGTACAGAGAAGAGCAACAAAGATGATTACGGGACTGGAGGCTAAAACATATAGGAAATGGTTGCTGGAATTGGGTATGTCTAGTTTAACAAAGAGAAGGACTGGGGGTGACAAGATAGCAGTTTTCCAATATCTCTGGGGCTGCCACAAAGAAGAGGGAGTCAAGCTATTCTCCAAAGCACCTGAAGGCAGGACAAGAAGCAACGGATAGAAACTAATCAAGGAGAGAAGCAACCTAGAACTAAGGAGAAATTTCCTGACAGTTAGAACAATTAACCAGTGGAACAACCTGCCTCCAGAAACAGTGAATGCTCCAACACTGGAAGTTTTTAAGAAGAGACTGGACAACCATTTGTCCAAAATGGTATAGGGTTTCCTGCCTGAGCAGAAGGTTGGACTAGATGACCTCCAAGGTCCCTCCCAACTTTTATTATTATTATTATTATTATTATTATTATTATTATTATTATTATTATTATTATTATTATTATTATTATTATTATTATTATTATTATTATTATTATTATTATTTATTTTTATTATTATTATTATTATTATTATTATTAATTATTTACTGTTCACTGAAAAAAGTGACTTATGACTGTTTTTCACACTTACGACCATTGTAGCATCTCTATGGTCCTATGATCAAAATCTGGACCCTTGGCAATTGATGCATATTTCTGAAGGTGGCAGTGTCCTGGGGTCATGTGATCACCTTTTGCGACCTTCTGACGAGCGAAGTCAATGGGGAAACTGGATTCACTTAACCATGTTAGTAACTTAACAGCTGCAGTGATTCACTTTGGCAAGAAAGGTCGTAAAATATGGCAAAGCTGACTTAACAAATGTCTTGCTTGGCAACGTACGTTTTTGGGCTCAAATGTGGTCGTAAGTCGAGGACAACCTGTACATTATTTTATATTTATTATTTATTTGCTCTGTAGAAGAATTCAAACACTGAAAACTCTTAAGTTTTGCTTTAAGTAGAACATCTTAGTCTGTATTAATCTCAGAAAGAGGAGCAAAACTGAAAAAAGGAAAATGGACTTTGTGTTAAGATTTCCAAATTAATATTCTAGTGATGATTCTGAGGATCTTCACATGTTGCTGAACTATAACTCTTGGTATAGTCAGTGGAAAGTTACTGGGAGTCAAGCAGGGCATAAATGTATAATAATAATTGAGAAGCAGCAACAGACAGCAGCTCGCTAGGTAAAGAACTGAAGAAACAGTGGATCACTTAGCCGCTGCAGGAAGAGTGCACAGATTTGACTACAGACAACAGCATAACATCGTAGCAATAATGGTGTATTGGAATATTTGCAAAAAAAACCCCACCACTTGCCTGCAAGCAAGGACTAGTGGGACCAACAAATATACAAAGTAATAGAAAATGAAGAAGCTAAAGTGTGCTGGGATTTTAGAATTCAGACAGGCACCTGCCATGTAAGACCCCCAGACTTTACAATTAAGAAAGGGAAAAAAAGTCTGGATGGTAGACATTACCATACCTGATCATAGCAGAATAGATGAGAAAGAATTGGAGAAAGTCACAAAATTTAAAAACCTGAGAACAGAAAGGGTAGGAAAAGCTAAGATAGTACCAACAGTAATAAGTCCTTTGCTTCATTCCAAAATATCTGGAGCACCACTTGAACACCATTAAAGGTAAAGGTAAAGGTTCCCCCGCACATGTGCGCTAGTTTCTGACTCTAGGGGCTGGTGCTCATCTCCGTTTCAAAGCTGAAGAGCCAGCGCTTGTCCGAGGACGTCTCCATGGTCATGTGGCCGGCATGACTAGACGCCAAAGGCGCACGGAACGCTGTTACCTTCCCACCGTAGTGGTCCCTATTTTTCTACTTGCATTTTTACGTGCTTTCGAACTGCTAGGTTGGCAGAAGCTGGGATGAATAACAGATGCTCACTCTGCTACACGGCACTCGGGATTCGACCCGCCAAACTGCCGACCTTCTGATCGACAAGCTCAGCGTCCTAACCCACTGAGCCACCGCGTCCCTTGAACACCATTAGGCACTGACAAAATTATCACCAGTCAATTGCAAAAGGCAGCTTTACGTGAAACAGCTGATGTCCTGTGACAATACCTTTACTATTATTAAACAACCACAACATCTACCTATCCTTGTGAAGGACTTTACAGGAGAATAAAAATGCCTATCCAGTCTAAACATCTGGCTGACAGTGTATGCAAGTTGTGTAACCAATCTTTCCTCCTATTTTAGATAATTTTGAATCTAAGATAATGTTCACCACAAACTTTAATAATTCATCACTTCTTCTAGCATATTCATATGAGTTCATTTCACCTCAGGAGATGTAGCTATATGTTTTAAATATCCCCTACAATATTAGCAAACATGAAATTGCTAATATCTAAATTCTCTGACTATAGAAATCCTTATCTGTATTTACTATCCTCTGTAAATTACAATTTCTCGAAGTATGTGAAACTGTATTTTCATTTACACAGATGCCTGCTTATTTCTACATCTTAGATATAAGTTGTTGTTGATATTTTACACTTAAATTTTATTAATTACTTTGCTTTTGTTAATTTGCCTCAGTTCCAAAAAGAGAAGAATTTTGCCTTCATGATGCAGTAAATGTAACCCTTCAAGCCTCTACAGTAGGAGGGGAAACACACAGCACACCCATTATCTGACTCACATTTACTTTACTAACCATTTTTAAATATCATCCATTCTCAGCAAGTGATCATTCTTGGGTTTCTTATTATTGGTTTAGCCAAAAATTACTGGCAATCATTTTTATAACATTTGAAATTCCAACTTGTTTTATTGGAGCATTTCTATCCTATCCTTCCACTGTAGCTGAAAGTGGTTCTAATGATTTAATTCTATTAATTGTAAAGACTGCCCTTATATGTAAATATAAGGCTACAGGCTATATTCCAAGATTTCTAGAAAGGAAAGTCACTGAAATACAAGCCAGGAAAAATGCAAGCCAGGAGAAATTCAAACCCAAATTTTATAATGGTCAAACCAAACAGAATGTATTCGATATTCATCACAAGGGAAACAGTTCTCAGCAAGTATCCTATCAACAAAGAGGTGTGTTGGTGAATCACATATTTTACAACCATAAAAAGGTTGTAAGAGTCAGTACTGGACTTTACCGAGTTGCTGTAAGGCAGGGCTCTTCAAACTTGGCGCTTTTATGACTTGTGGACTTCAACTGCCAGAATTCCTCAGCCAAGCACGCTGGCTGAGGAATTCTGGGAGTTGAAGTCCACAAGTCATAAAAGGGCCAAGTTTGAAGACCCCTGCTATAAGGCATTACTCATTTTAGGAGAAACTTTTGACACAATCAAGAGTTCTTAGCCAGAGTGTACTGTGAGGGCTTTAGCATCCAGCATGACTCAGTGCAATATCAGATCCTAATGAGAGGTCCATAAGCACTACATAAATGCAACAGCCCTTCTGACTTGTCAACTCCCCCAAATGGTATGGAATGGATAGACCCAAAATTTAAAATAATAGGCAGCTCTTACATTAAATAGCAATTTTGAATTCTTCTTCCTGAATTTGCCCAATCTCTTTTTTAAAAGTTATCCAAATGTATCTATTTTCAGACTCTTGTCTATTAATCCTCATCAGAATACTGGCCTTTTCACAGCAGCCCCACACTGGATTAGCATTTTTACTGAGCTATAGCTTTCCTTGAAAAATGCAGTTCTTACCAGAAATGTAGTTCTTAACAAAATATACGTGAAGTTAGGATTTGGGTTTTTTTTTCTAGATTGGAAAACCCTTTTGTTTACCTTAAAATACTGTATACCGAATAATTTGAAATCAATCTGAAAATATAAAATCCTGCCCAAATGACTTTGGAAGGCCACTTTCAATAAAACAAAACCATCCTTATGTAGGGGATGCAAAATACTACGTAGATTATTATCTGTGCTAGGCTAGGCAGGATATTCTTCTGTGTCTTCCCTGTGTAGGGAAACTTCTAAGATCTCCGAAAGAGCTATGTAGATTTCTTTAGCTAACTATCAAGCTTTTATATATGCGCTATAGTATTTGTAGTGAAAATTACCAATCTGTACTGCCCTCTCCTCCAAAGCTTGTAAAGTGTTATGAAATCACACCGAGGGGCTAAACTGTTGTTGAGATAACTGGCTTCCATTAGCAAGCATGTGATTGGCAGGACGATAAAGTTTTTTCTCTCACAGGTCAGCTACTTTTTAAAAAGAGGGCAATCCTGCTGATCCATCTTTTAGCCACAGTCTCTTGCAATGTCCCAATTCTCTTGCCTTTTAGCTTTGATATGGTTCAAGCTTTCCCCTTTGTACCAGCCCCTACCTGTCATCGGCTCCTCTGCACCAAACAGCAAGTATCAGGAGCTTGACCTCAGGGCACAGTCCGGGTGGGCAGGTAAAACCCGACCACTGGACTTACTTCCTTATCTTTCATATCCTGCAATTCACGAAACGGTATCAGATTCAAACTAAAGAACAGAAGCCTGACCTCTTATAAGAACCCCCTGAAATGACTCTGTTGCCTTTCTAAGTATTCTTGAAAAGAACTGTCATCTGTCCTATTAAGAGAGAAATGAATCACAAATAGAGAAGAGGGAAAGGGTGTTAAATCCTTCATAAAACGTAAATATCATTGACACGAGTTGTGAGTTAGGCAGAAAAGAAAATAAACGGGTGGGCAACTTACTTCAAATTTTGCATTCAAAAGCAGAAGAAAACAACATAGCCAATTGACTACAATAATTGTTGCATAAATATTTGAGATAGTAGTATACTGTATATATGTATATATATTTAAGCAGTGCTTCCTGAGACAGACAGACAGACAGACACACATATATACATATACACATACATATACACACACATATACAGTGTGTGTATGTATATGTGTGTGTGTATGTGTGTATTGTGTAGTTTACTGTCCAAGAGATATGTGGGGGAAAAACTAGGCTAGCAAGGAAAGCTTGTAAAATAACTGATTGATTAGCCGTGTAAAGAAAAAAAAACACAATATTTTTCTGAGGATTAATTTATATCCCAGGTCAAATGAACAAAGATGTTTGTGTTCCTTCTGTTTCAGTTTTAGAGCTCTAGCATAATCCTACTCTAGAATAAATATTTTCAAATATGATTTCTGTTCATAAAGGTAATATTGTAATAAAATGTTTCCTGTTATGCTGCTGCGTGTGATCTCTAAGATCAAATACATTTTTTAAAAAAAAATCACATTAAAGTTAATTTACCATTTATATAACATATAACCTCCTATAGAAATCAGGCAGTCTGCCAGCATATATTAAAACAGTAATTTCATTAAAATGTACAACTATGTAAATATATTAGAATTCAACCTTACGTATTGATCACCCAACTTATGATACAACCTTTTGCTAATTGAAGAGTACTCATCTAAAATGATGGAATTTTCTATAACAGATGAATTGCCAAGAAAAGCCTTAATCTCATTTTTTGTAAGAATGATAAGATCTCTCTCTATGGTGACTAATAACATTTGCTGTGAAATTAAAATGGTATTTGATGGAATTGGTCATGAAAATTTCAGGAACACAAATTCTCACTGATTACTTTGCTATATCAGAATAAACCTTCAACCAAAGGTAAAGTAAATGGCTACTTCTGCTGTTGAGAAGCCTATTTTTCATCTTGTACTAATGAATTGCAGAAATTAATTAACCAGTATATGAAGAAGACAAGTTTCTTTCTCTTTACTCCTTTATCACCAGAAAATCTCGAGTTCTTTTTCAGCTCTCAATGTTAAAATTGCATAAACCTAAATAATGCCATTTTTTAAATCTTTGATTGTGTATTACATTATTTCTTTCAAAAATGTGCCTTTCGTGAAGCACTTAAAAAAAATAACAAAATATAGCGATGATAATTTTTCAGTTATTGTTATTCAAAAGACCCAATTTGCAAAATATTACAAAGCTCAGAGGATGCAAAACCTAGAATCTAGAATATAGGCAAAATCACCAATGTAGGAACGAAGAATAGATGAAGTAAGCAAACACCTTCCCCAGTAACAAAACATACCTACCATCAAGACTAACAAATAGCTTCAAGTTTATCTAGTTCCATATTGCACTTTAAACTACTTCTAAAATACTTGGTGACCAATATCCTATATACTGAGCAAACAAGAGACCTAAACACTGAGAACTATCTGTTGGCAACGCTACTTCATGCTTTAGCGGTGGGATACCAAGTTTCTTATTCAAGTTGCAAGTCCACTGTTAGGTTTTGGGCTGCTAAATGCATTCCAAATTAGCACATTCATATTTTAGAACTGAACTTGTAACCTCACCCTTGCTAAACAAATTTGTCCTAATTGTCTGGTGAGACGTTATCTTTTGCTTCAGTATGCCAAGTAAAGTAAGCATACAGTATACATAAATCTGCTTTCTCTCCAGTCCCAGTGAACCCATTATTGCTGCAATGCATTGATATCTGCCTGAATCCTGACATTATCATGTGATTTCAAAACTAGTATATTTAAGCAGAAACAATGAAGTTATGCAGCATATCCAAAATGTGAAAAATAGGAATAAGTTCAGGAAAATCATAACTTACGCAATCTTATGTGCGGGGTCCTCGGCTATCTCTGAGCTTGCTTGTTTTCTTGCAGACATTTCATTACCCCAACTAGGTAACATCATCAATGTAATTCACTAGCACTGATAATGTTACCTAGTTAGGGTAATGGAACATCTGCAAGAAAACAAGCAAGCTCAGAGATAACCGAGGACCCCGCATTCCAACCCTGAGCTACAAATATTCTCTTTCATTGGTAATCTTATGTGCTCTATGCAAGCCATCTTGAGATATTAACTAAAACCAGATTTGTTCCTGCCCAAACTCAAAGAGACAACATTACACTTGTACTAAAAACCTTATCCTGGTTGCCAATTTGTTCCTAGAGGAATGACTATGTGCTGTTTATTAACTTGCACAGCCCTGCATCATTTGGATCTAGATTACCTGAGACAAGACATTCCAGTTTGATCCCTCTTTATATCCCCCCACTCCTGCCTATTAAGTCATCCATGGAGGTCTGTTGATGGTTGCCAAGGTTCATTTGCTGGCATCTCTGAACTGATCTTTTTCTATGAGCACCCCAGACAGATGGAATGCATTCCTTATTGGATTAAGGAATCTAATCAATTTGTTGGCTTTTTTTTAAAAAAAGACTCCAACCACATCTTTTAAAAATAGTTAAATTTAAGGGTAGGAATGGTTGGCTTAATTCCTTTTTTTTAATATTGCAGGATTAATTCCTGTTATGTTTTAAGGTTGGAATACCAAGTATGATAAGTGAACACATAGAAATAAAAAAAATTAAAAGACTGATAAAATAACAACAATAGTAGCAGTAACTGACAAAATTATTTGACATCGCAACATTTCATTTTCAGAAAACAGCTTTGCTTGAGAAATACAAATAAGCATTATATAGCAATGTTTAGACAATTTTGAACTGAATTTGAATTGACTTGAAACAACTGGAATTTGTGGAGTGTTCTTTAGAAGGAACCAAATAAATAAATAGCAACAACATCTTACTTGTCTGAGATCAATAAATGCTAATTGCAAGGTTTCTCCATGGAATCCAGGTACAGGCTCAGAACTTGCAAACACTGAAAAGAAATAATAAGAGTTTGTGAAAAAAATGTCAAGAAGAATCTAGATTTGGTACATTCTATGATTTTTATTGACTCTGTGTGTGTGTGTGTGTGTGTATGTGTGTGTGTGTGTGTGTGAGAGAGAGAGAGAGGGGAAGAGAGAGGGAGAGAGGGTTGACTTAATTTCTTAGGAAAACAGAATAAATTTGAAATCTTGTTTTTCATTTATATTGATTGTAAGGATTATAAATTATTGTTAGTTACTTTGAATTCCTCATTAAGAGGAAGAATAAGCCAGATTTACACAGTATGGTAAATCAGGATTCTGAAAAAATCTGGTTTGCTAAGATTGGGCTATATGAAACAACATTTTTTCTTCCAGGAAATTTCTCAATGTAGATTTTTAAATAAAGTCATGTTAAGAGTTAGAGTAAGATAACTTAGACCATTTCCCCCATAAATTATATATATAATCATGAAGACCATTTCAAAGAAAGAATATACACTATATAAACATTTTATTGAATAAATGCTTTACCGTAAATGTTTACTAGCTAAAAAGCCATTTCTGGAGCTTTGGGAGATCTGTCAAATAGGAAATCAGGTATATAAGGATGCAGAAAAAAGATGCCGCAAGAGTTACACAAAGGGATTAATGAGGTTGGAAAGGATTCAGATGAGGCAGCTAACCCAGAATTCTTGCAAGACAGAATATCCAGTACCTAACCAGCTATAATAAATGTTCAGTTCAGTCTGTTGATGTTGTGGTGGTTTAAGTAAACATCTTCTTAGGTTCATGTTTCATAAAGGGAATATAAAGAGAATGTCAAAGAAAAAAAGCTGACAATTATTAAGCTAATTTAAGCAATTACAGGTAATCCTCATTTAACGACCATTCACAATTATGAAGGTGAAGAAAAATAACTTCATGGCCAATTCTTGAATTTATGACTTTTGCAGATATGTGTCAGCTCAGACTGATCTGAAGTAAAATTAAATGTAAAATTGGATATCAATCTTCTGCATCCAAAAACATAAAGAGGTGAATGAATCAAGTAATTCCATTACAGTATATTTAAGAAAGTATATATTTATGTTTAAGAAAGTATATATTTATCTTGACACCCATCATCCTGATTCAACAAGATGAAAACAATTGAGCAATTTCTATTAAGAGTTAATTTCCAAAGGATTTGCCTCTTTTTTGCAGCAGCAGAAACATTAAAAAGGTTCTATAGTATCGAAAAGACCAAAACATATTATTCCATAAACTTTGAGTGGAAACTACAGAATTTAATTTCTTTAAATGCACTACACTAATAATCAAAAGCAATATTTTCTTTTGTTATAATAAATGTTCAAGTTACCAGCAGAGGGAGACAAAAGAAAGTTCAGCTCAAATCAATTTAATAAAATATTTGGCATGTAACAAATGTTTGGATATTTATGCTATTTTTACCAACTAAGAGCTTTCATTCGACTCATGCACAATTCTGTTAAAAGTTAGGATCATTACTAAGACAAAGATGTTAATGAATTCAGTTAAATAACAAACATAATGTCACTCTCTGAAGTGGCTTAATTTCTTAGAATCGTCCATAGAAAGATCCTCTGTACTAGCAAATAAAATTCTAGGAAGATCTCAACAATGGCAGCAAATCATCAGAGCCAATAATCTTTTACAAGCTCCACAGGGGGAAAAAAACAAGACAAAATGCAGGATCACAGATACGTAGTTTTTCCTCCTCAATCCAAAAACGAACCACAACATTAAAAGGTATCCAGATTCCACAATACTTCAAATAACTGATAAGCCAGTCTCATAAATTTCTGGCTTCCACAGTTTATACGTTCAAAGCACGCCTTTTATTCAGAATTGCATACTTACATTCACACTGTATGACATCTAAATTAAATTGCTGAATAGCTCCCATGCTGATCTGTTTCAAGTCGCTATCCAACAGCATCTGCATCAGGGAGGTTGAGAGATGCTGGCAAGCGGACATACAAGCGGTCTGAGCTACTTTTCCCTATTAAAGAAAAGGCAACACATTACAGAAATAAACTGGCCTTTCTTGTCACAAAGATGTCCCGCTCCCACCCACCCCCGGCCCGCGACCCCGAGGATTTATTCAACTCAAGACAAACAGATAAGGAATGCTTGGCTTTGTTTCAAAAACATAGTTTCCCTTGGAAGCTTGAGCCAACATCCAAGAATTTTCAAATAGACAAAACTGGGTAAGATATTATTTTTTTGTGGCTGTTCTTTACTTTTGTAAACAAATTAGCGGACAAAAAAAAGTCTTGATATTTACAGGATATTACTACTAATGTCCCTGGAAGCTATATATTTTCTGCCAAAACACTCAGTTGCTTTCCTCCCTATCCATGAATTTTTCTGTGTAAGTAGGAGGATTCTAAATATTAAAAAATTTCCAACTTGCGTGAAGCTGTCCCATTATTCAAGATAGACATAACTGTTCAAAGATGTTTCATATTAACAGTTTAAGTCCCATTGGCTGGTAGCTAATAAAAACAGTACAGAACTTGTTGCTGGGAGCCAATATAATTTTTTTGGCATGTGTGCATTTTCAAGAAAAGAAGTTCCATTCATTTTACTGAACTTATATTTTGGTAACTGACCAATTTGGATTTAAGGTAAAGAGACAGTTAGTGCTCTGACTATTAACAAACTTTTCACTTTGCTAAGTAACTTGGGCTCCTTCTCATGTCAAGATTAAAGAAAAGCCTTTTCTTTACAACCACCACCGTAATGGTCTTATCAGTCATCTGGCCATATAACTAATCCATGAATTTAAGTTCTGTAGCATTCCACAGTGACATCCTGTGCATGTTTATTTAATAGTAAATTGCACTACAATCCTTTACACACTTATTTGGGAATAAGCAGCACAGGATATTTGCATATGGATTTAGATTGTTTTCTGGGGTTGTTTTAATTTAGAACGAATGCCGTACCAGGTCAATCCATAGAGGTGACATTGGCTGATCTCAAAAAGGTAAGAAGGATCAGACATATCATCAGATAAATCATCAGAAAATACCAGGGCTTTATACTAGACTGGGAAGTTGACCAAACCACTTTGGTACTGCTGCAGAGAAAGCTACATGAGTAGTCCATGTAGTTCCCAGAAAACAAGCATGAGCAGGCTGTTTATCTTATCTTGTGATATGAATCTTCAAGAGGAAAAAAATATGGAATAATTTAGAAGACAATAAATTCAAGGGTGTTTCTGGATATAAGCTGGAATTGGGTATGTCTGGTCTAATGAAAAGAAGGACGAGGGGTGACATGATAGCAGGGTTCCAATGTCTCAGGAGTTGCCACAAAGAAGAGGGAGCCAAGCTATTCTCCAAAGCACCTGAAGGCAGGACAAGAAGCAACGGATGGAAACTAACCAAAGAGAGAAGCAACCTCTAAGTTCCAAGGAGAAACTTCCTGACAGTTAGAACAATTAACCAGTGGAACAACCTGCCTCCAGAAGCTGTGAATGCTCCAACACTGGAAGTTTTTAAGAAGAGACTGGACAGCCATTTCTCTGAAATGGTATAGGGTTTCCTGCCTGAGCAGGGGGCTGGACTAGATGACCTCCAAGGTCTCTTCCAACTCTGTTATTCTATTCTATTCTGTTCTGTTCTGTCTGTTCTATTTCTATTTCTATTCCTTGATACTATAGAGTAAGTAGTCCTCAATGTATGACCACAACTGAGCCTGCAATTATGATCATGTCCAATTTTACAACCTTTTTTTAATTTTTTTTTATTTTAATTCCATTTATATCCCACCCTTCTCCAAAGACTCAGGGCGGCTTACAATCTAAGAAGCACAAATCAATGTGCTTAGCAATAGCCTTCATTCTATGTATATGCCTGCTTATTAGGGCTTTCAGCCTCCCCCAAGCGGCATT
This sequence comes from Vipera berus, assembly GCF_964194415.1. Taxonomy (NCBI): domain Eukaryota; kingdom Metazoa; phylum Chordata; class Lepidosauria; order Squamata; family Viperidae; genus Vipera; species Vipera berus. Next base: position 73,110,696 of record NC_138207.1, on the reverse strand, counting down.
ATTACAAAGTCAGCTTATTGCCCCCAACAATCTGGGTCCTCATTTTACCTACCTCGGAAGGATGGAAGGCTGAGTCAACCTTGAGCCTGGTGGGACGCAAACCTGCACTAATTGCAGGCAGCTGGTGTTACTTAAGGAGGCATTAGCCCACTGCTCCACCAAGGCTCTTCCTTTTTGTGGTGGTCGTTAAGTAAACACCATAATTGTTGAGCAAATGCCATGGCCATTGAGCATGATTGTTTTATCCAATGGGAGTTTTTGGTGGAAAACAAAAGTAAATGCTAGAAACTGGCAAAAAAAGTCACAATTTATGGTCACATGACCATGGGATGCTATAAATGTCCATAAAGGTGAGCCGCTTGCAAAGTGCTCCTCATAACTTTAAATGATTGCCAAGTGATCGGTTGATTGTTGAGGACTATATGTCAATGCTGTGTCAAAAGACATTTCACAATTATTCTGCCTTTTTTAAATAAATGTTTTTGTGACCAGAGGACAGTTGAAAGAACCCATTTGAAACAGAAGAATTTCCACAAATGAGAAAGGACAATGGCGAAATCAGAGCCTGCTTATGGCTTGCATACATAGATTAAGCAAGTGGTCCCATGTGAAAACAATATAAAGTGAAAGTGAATCACCATTTTACTGCAAACCAATTTAGCATTTATATGTTCCCAACTATAATAAAATATTAAAAGGATATTCTTGGGAAATTCTACTTATTTTGCTCCTTAGTATTTATTTGTGGGTAATATATAGCATCATGTAACCCATAATGGCTGTGCAAACTTCAAAAATTTATTTGGAAAAATGTGCAGACATTGTGCGTCTCTGCTCTTCATTAATATAGGCCAGCCTTCTTCAACCCTCCAGAACATACAGCTGCTTAGAGTTTAATGAGTGTCATCTTGTTATTCAGACTCCTGTCAAAGCTTCAAGAAAGTTGGGTTATTTTAATGAGTACCAGCAGTGTTGTGGTCACGCAAGTTCCAAAGTACTTCTTCCAAATCATGTTTGAAGCATGTACCTACTATAAATCTTCAGCAAGCTCTAGAGGCCGCTTCTAAGGTGTCTTTTTGTTGGTCATTCAAAAATAGAAATATTTTCTAAAACTATACAGCGACTGAAACAAGCCAACTACCAAAAGCCAAGTATCAACCAAACATATAAAAAGTGAACACACAATCCACATGCTTAAACAACTGCAAAAGTCATTCATAATTACACCAGCAGACATGCAGTTTTATTCCCCAAATGGAACGGTATCAACATGAATGAAAACAGAGTCTTGAAGGGGAGGGATAGAAGGGAAGATAAGAATCAATAGGCTTAACTGAATTATAACAGATGTAAGATACAAATTGGAAGTCTTATTTTGATTTAATAAAACAAATGCATGTTTTAACGTAATGCAGGGCTCTGTGAGATTAGCCCCATGTTTTATGCAACAGATTGACTTTAATGCCTTTGTAATATTTTATTTGTATTCTGCCTTTATTATTTTTTTACAAATAACTCACGGTAGAGAGCATATCCAACATATCTTCCTTCTCCTATTTCCCCCATAACAACAACCCTGTGAGGTCAGTTTGGTTAAGAGAGAGTGACTGGCCCAAAGTCACCCAGCTGGCTTTCATGGTTAAGGCGGGACTACAACTCACCATCTCCTGACTTCGAGCCTGTTGCCTTGACCATTAGACTAAAATGGCTCAGATATAAACATATAGCATATACAAAGAATAAAATATTGGCTATCCCCAAGTTAGCACAAAATTTAATCCTATTTAACATTTTATTACTATATATTGCTGTACTATATTCCATTTCCTGTTTGTCTTCCAACCTAGGCATTTCAAAGCTTTCAGATAAATGTATTAACAATAGTGGACTACAAGGTAATGGTTACAATGCATGATACAAGAGAAGCTGCAAGGCTTTTTTTAAAGCCAAGTTTCATAAATGTACATCAAGTATATGTTTTATGATGATAGACAAATGCTAACATCCTATGCAGAGAAGCAACAGAATTGCTTTCAACTATGCACTCCAACTACAGGCTTATTGCTGTCATGGCATTAAAAAACACATGCACAAGGGGAAAATATTTTATTGTCTGTATTTGAGATAACTAGTTTTTTGTTTTGAAAAAAATAAAGAAGCAAGACCTAAAGTTTAACCATAAGCTAGAAGACTGCTTAATATACTAGAATCATTGTGTGGGTCTTTGTGGATATACATATAAAATTACACTAACACATTTATCTACACATTTTTTTTAAAAAAATATAACTTTTCCAAGTTGAAAATATAATTGTTAAATACATTTATTTTTGAAAGCTATTAATCCAAATTCAAGTTGAACAATTTAGCTCTCTGTATTTTATTGCTCAGGCTTACCAAAGCACTTTTAATGTTTGAAAGAAACTAAAACAAACTTATTGTATATAAAACATGTGCAAATCCATTAACGTAATATTGCTTTTTGAATTACTGGTAAGTTGCACCTAAGTAATTTATAATAATAAATACTAAATTTATTGACAATTTTTCTTTAAGACCAACTATGTTTTATAATGGGTCTTACTATCTCATCACTTCTAACATCCTTAAATTTATTCGTGGGTACCAACTATCTCTACATTTTATTTTAGCTTTGCAAATAAGGGTTTTGTTACATAAAATAACACCTGCTACAAGATATTTGCACCTAGATTTCCCCTCTTCTTCAAATCTGCTGAAGACCGCATTGATAAAAAGAGAAAATCCTCGGACAAATGTCTTATATTTCAAAGCCGTTTGTAAAAGAGAATCTGCTGACATGTTAAATCTTTTCTGTACTGCCCCAAAGCTTTTCTCTTAGGAACAATTGCTGCAAAGAAACATTTGGCCCTTAGGAAATTCCCAAAGGGTCAGCCATATGCATCCTTCCATGGCACCTTGGTGGTGCTGCTTTCTCGGCCTACGCTCGATGTCTCAAAAGCAGCTTTCATCATTCAGTAGGATGTCAGTCAATATGATTTATGGACTACATTCAACAAAGTCAGAGCATATAGAAAGAGAAATATGACTACAATCTCCTAATTTGTTTTGTATTGAGCCACTTAAGAGTCAAAGAGCTGATGTCAGACTGAGACCAGCAACACAATTAACCAGCCGGTGACAGATTCATCTATCCTCCCTGCCAGGCTGTGCCAATCAAGGACAGCATGAAACGACATTTGGAAGGATCAGTAAGAAACTCCTTTCTCTAAGTAGGCGATGTGGGCTTCTGATGGACAGTTTTTGACTATAGCTTGCAGAGCACCATGGCACTTTATCCAATAGCCCCTTTGCTGCAAGCTGTGAAATAAGGCTTTTACTGCCAATCATAGGAACAATAAAACACAATCCACAATCCCCAAGCAAACAGCGAACAACAAGACTTGTCTGTTAGCTCTGACAGTCTAGCTTCATTGTTAATTTAACAATATTACATGACACGTTAAGGGGAAGCTTCTTTCAATGGCTTAAATATAAAATTCAAATTCAGATATTTCAGTGTGTATCTTAAAATGACGGAAAGAATTAAAACTTAGCTTGATCAATGATAACTAAGTGTAATCTTTGCTAATAATAAATATGTTTGCCTGTGTTGGGCAATAACTGATAAAACCCAGAAATCGTCCTCTGTACTAAATGAAGTTTAATAAACACCTAAAGTTGATTGATTGACTAAAAATAATGAGGATGTATTTATATGAATGCATAATAAGGAAATATATAGTCAGGCTTTTTTTAGATGCACAACTGTGATCTTTTGGACAAAGGACAGATTTCCCCAAGAACAGCTTGTGAATACTTACTATTCATATAAAGCAATCCTGAAAAGGCTAATAACTCATACTAAATCTCCTTTGTTTCCCCAAAGTCTAATTTTTTTCAAACACATTTTAATAATTATTTAAGGGAAAATAATCTCCAGAATTATTTGAAGTCTTTCAGAATGATTCCAAACCACATAAGAATTGATGACTGAATGTACTGCCATAATTACTAACATTCACATTAAAGCATCTGTAATACATGATCTGTATTTCTGAAGATCTACAATGTGAAGGTAAATGTACACTATAAAACACTTAGCAGTACCAATACAGGCCAAATGGTTCACAAATACTGAGAACAATTTTGAAATAGAAAAACCAATCAGTCTTTGTAAATTATCTTGGTTATAAATCTAGTCCAAGGAATACGTAAATGAAGAATTCTGCGGATTTACTTCTCTCTCCAGCATATGGATGTCTTTTATAATATTGAACTAATTGTTCAATTTCTTCATCAGTTAATAAAGAATATTTCCCCAAACTATCTTGTAAGATGCACAAAGGGAACAAATTGCTTTTGTAGAAGATCTGACAACACACCAAGAGGAGGAAGAAGTCCCTGCAGCTTTGACTCCGCTAGTTGTAGCCAACTTTAGGAGACAGTGCTCATCTCTGTTTCTTCAAGCTATTGAGTCAGTGCTATCCGGAGACATTTCTGCGGTCATGTGGCCACCATGACATCACGCCACAGTGCAAAGCAACAAGCGACATAATAAATTGGAAATAATAATAGTTCCAATAAAATATAAAGCAGAGGTAAATTATGTATCAACTGGGATGAACATTATCGATAGGTCAATGAGTGCAAAATGCAGCACCATGTGAATTTTTTTTAAAAAGGCATCATCGTATAATACCGTTGTTGCAGAATCTGTGTTATTTGCCAGTTTATGTTGGTGATCATCTTTAAAGTTCCAGGTGGTTTTGGGGCCTGGTCACCTTCCAAGACCACTTGATCCAAAGGATGCCTGCAGGAAGTACTTAATGAGAGTCCCTGCCCTGTATAAAATATAATGACTCACAGGGGTCCCTCAGATGAATGTTCCTTGCAGAGAATCCCTCCCGTGGAATGTCCTTCCAACAGATATAAGAACTACACCCTCACTCCTAGGATGTTATTTTTAAAAACTGCTTTTTAAATACGCATTTGGGGACTGAAGCGAGAACAGGAGATATACCAAAATTGGGATGAATCTGGAGAGGAATTGTAATTTTTATTATGATAGTATTTATTTGGTAACTATAATGTATTTACTTTAAGCCACGAAGACTCACAAGATTCAAAGACTCACAAGATAATAAATTAATATTCAGCAAACCAAGACTAATAAATAAAAGCTTAAGAAGGATGTGAAGAGCCATGGTCAATCCTGTGCATTAGTTTTATATAATTAAATGTTCTGCAAATTGCTTGGTCATAATAACCAGCATGGATATGCATGCAGGGAAAACCACAAACAACTAAATTTGGAGCATGCTCTGTTGTGAAGATTGCTTTGTATGATAAAAATTCACCAAAACTAATTTATTGGGCAACTTTTAACAAAACTTTTAAGAAATAGAATATATATATATGAATGCTTATGCTACTGTTTAAGAAATGTATAGTGATACATATTGAGAGCCAGTTTGATGTAGTAGCTAAGGTGCTGGGCTAGAAACTAGGGAGCTGAGTTCTAGTCCTCCTCCCTCCAGTTGGGAGACTTTAGACTAAACTGAACATCTTTGTAATAGAAGCAATATAAAATAATATGGGTCAGTATTTGTTTGTTGTTTATAAAATTTATTTGCTGCCCATCTTAGCATAAGATAAGTCTGGGTGGCTTACAGTTACATCCAAGTTAAAACATAGTAAGTTAAAATCAAATATTAAAACCAAAGACACGTGAGGAGGGCGGGTGTGGAGCGGGGGGGGAGGTGGGATCTGTTATTAATCAACCACCTCCATTACACTGTTCCCCCACTGGGGGCTCAAGCTAACTGGCACAGCCATATCTTTAGGTCCTTGCAAAAAGACAGGAGTGTTGGGGCCAAACTCACATCAGGGGTCAAGTTATTCCAAAGGGTAGGAGCAACAGCACCACCTGGACCCCGCCAGCCGGAATAATTGGGTTGAGGGGACCCGCAATATACCTCTTCTGCTGTTGTGATTCAGGGTCAGCCTGTGGGTTCGGCAGTTGGGTCGGACGACTCAGAGGAGGAGGAGGGGGGGTGTTGAAGACCTTGCTGAGGGGGTTGAAGATCTTGCTGATGAGAGCCCTCAGCCAGGCCCCTCCCACTTGGTCACCACGGAGACCCAGCTGTGTGAGCCTGACAGCGTGGATGAAGATGACCCACAGCTGGCCCTGTTCAAGGACGCCCGACGCAGGAGGCAGTCAATTAGGAGTAAACAGAGGAAGGCAATGGGGCTCCTCGGAAGGAGGCAGAGAGAAGCCATGCCCTGAACTCTATATAAGGGGAATGTGTGGGAGGGCTGGTTTGCTGAAGGCAACCGCTTGGATAGTTCCTGTTTCTTAAAGCTCCTGTTTCTTGGTTTGTCTTGTTCCGTTTGTTTTTGTAGTAATAAATTTGGCAGGCGTAATTCCAGCCTCTTGCCTTCTTGTAAAAGGGGTTGTCCCTGCCTTTTCTGCAGGGCCGGTAGCAGGCTGGTACAGAACATCTGCCAGCACAAGTGGTACAGGCCAATCTCAGTGGGGTCAGATAATCCATCAAGTAACCTGGACCCGTGCCATGGAGGATTTAAAGGTGATCACCAACATGTTGAATGGCACCCAGAAGCAGACTGGCAACCAAAGCAGCTTGTGGAGCAGTGGTGTTACAGGGCCCATTCTTGAAGGGCCCAAAACTACTCTACACCGGCTCTAGCTTCAGGGCCAGGGACTTTCAGGGACCCCTTCTTCTTTTTTTCTTTTTAACTAACCATTGTAGTAGCATTTATTTTTCTAATCTTTAAATTGCCCATCTCCCTCACACAGGGACTCTGGACAGGTATACAAATAAAATATTAAAGAACAAAAACACATATAAAATTTAAAAACAGGCAAGAGTGATTAAAATTCAATGTTAAAAGTTAATTAAAAAGCTAAGAATCATCGGAACCATAAGATCGGCAGCCAATAAATTTGATAATGAATAAATAAATAGATGTTAATTAAAATAATTAAATTGGATATATCCATTGGATCCAAAGTATCCACCTAATACTCCTTGCTAAGGATTCCAACATTAAGGTAACCTAATAAATTTCTGAAGCTTATTTTTTATAAAATTCAAATTCAAATTAGAAATCAACTTTTAGTAAATTAAAAACATAACCGCTATATAAATGTCTACTATCAGAGCCTAAGAATTGTCATAACAATCGACACTTTCTTTTAATTCTATCAACAGGAAGCAAGAAACTTTACTTCTAAAGGAAATATACGGTATGTGCATTCCACCAGTCAGAATCTATGTATTTATTTCTCTTGGAACAGATCATTAATCTGCAAGTCTTGCCACAGATTCCCATTTATATAGGACAGTATAAAAAATAACAGAGAATATTGTGAACTGTAGAAACAACTGAAGCAAAAAGTTTAGCATTTGTAAATAAAGTATTTAATTAAATACTTTAGTTTCGTTATTTCTATCTATATAAGGGACAAAAAAGTAAAAGCTATAGAATAAAGTGCAGAAACTAATAAAACTAGGATCAAGCAACAGAAGTAACTATTTCAGGTAATAACTTAATTTGACATTTCCAGTGTATAAATATCATGCTTAAAACTATAGCTTCTGCTTAATGCAAATAAGGCTTCAATTTTAAGATGGCATATGCCATTTCTCAAATTTAAAAAACAAATAACTGCATCTCTGTCTGAAATTCAAGCTGCTTGATAGAGCATATAAGTGCAAAACCTGGAAGTGCCCATGTTAAAACTGCAATGTGAATTACCGTATATACTTGAGTATAAGCCGAATTTTTCAGCCCACTTTTTGGGCTGAAAAATTCCACTTCGGCTTATACTCCAGTCAACAAAAAAACTTACCGAGGACTTGTGCGCGGCCGAGGCTTTGGTGCTTCCGGGATCGCGCGCACCTCTCCCAAGCCACCGCCGTCCGGAGACCTGCCGAAGTTTGGGGAGGTTTGGGGAGGTGCGCGCGCACCTCCCCAAACCTCCCCAAACTTCGGCAGGTCTCCGGACGGCGGCGGCTTGGGAGAGGTGCGCGCGATCCTGGAAGCACCGAAGCCTCGGCCGCGCGCAAGTCCTCGGTAAGCTCCGGGCGGTCACTTGCTTCGCGTCTCCTGAGGGAAGGGGGGGCGACTGGAGCGGGCGTGTTTCCTCGCCTGCTGGGTGCCGCGATTTGCCCGGGGAATGCGCGGGCCCCGCATGGCAGCGTGGAGCGAGGAAGCGGACAGCCAGGGCTTCCCCGAGAGCCGCGGCCACACAGGGTATTCCTGTGTATTCAGGCTTGCAAAATGGCGGATCGAGCCTCTGCTGGCGGCAGAGGCTTGCAGAGCGCGGATCCAGCCTCCGCCGGCGGCGGAGGCTTGCAGAACGGCGGATCGGCTTATACTCGAGTCAATAACTTTTTCCAGTTTTGGGGGGTGAAATTGGGGGTCTCGGCTTATACTCGAGTCGGCTTATACTCAAGTATATACGGTAATTCCTGAAATCAAGTATATTTGCTAAAAGGAAAAACAACTGGAAAAGCAGCAATTCACTTATTATTGGGCAGTACAAGTTTCTCCTATATGCACCCTCTAAATATACTGGTCAAAAACTCCTTAAAACAAGCATGCCTTCTTGGATACAATGGAATTAATTTCAAAGTATCTGGAAGCAGCTAATTTCAGAAAATGAGTATATAAAAGGGTCTGTTAGCTAGGACTCTGTTTCACATTATCCATTCCTTTCTGACTATATATTCCTGTATATCTGCAATAATCTCATTACATGTCACCTCACCATTATTGGCCAGTTTCTTACATTCCACAATGGAAGACGGAAAGGAATCCCATTGATTCCACTAACATTTGGTTCAAACTGTTGATTTCAACAGGATACTTTTTTTGCTTATTTTTTAATGCATTAAATTAGATTTACTAAAGATCGTTAAAGGTGATGGAACAGAAATTCAGCCCCTTCAATGATATTGTAGCTTTCCCCAACTGTTTACTTCCTTTCTTAAAACATTCAGCAAAACATTTTATATAGTTCCCAGACATCAAATGTGATTGCTTCAGTTTTATATATTTAACATATCTGAACCATTATAAGCTATTTTTAATTTTTAGTAACATATCCTTTTTTCATTACAGTGTGGATATTGAAAACTATGCAAAAATACTATCAGTTGAAAGAAATATGACTTAGATAATGCAATCTTGTCAGATAGAATACAATTATGCATTAATATAAAAATCCCACCTATTTAAAAGTTGCAAATTATGCATTAATATAAAAATCCCACCTATTTAAAAGTTGCAACTGTTCATTAAAATGCAAATATTGTGCTGGACTAAAGTAAAATGCTTAAAATAAGCTGATGACCTGAAAATAATTGGGGCACAAATGCTTTAAAGCAATCCATCATCTTTATGAAATACATTTGGGTAGAGACATTCTCCACACTTCAAAAAGTATGTTTTTAAAAGGGGCTAAAACTTTCACCAGCTCTTTATTCTCAGCCACTATCTGGCCATTTTAACCTGATTTCGTATGCACATCCCACAGTTGCATTTTGACACCTGACCTCAAATCCAAGAGGTCTTAAAGTTCCCTTTGAATGATCTCATTTCAGATGCAACACAGGCTGTATCATGTTTCTATGAGTCTTTAAAAGGTTCCTTCTGCCTTATGTCCAAAAGACCAGGGTTAGTCTTCAACTTGGATGCTGCATGCTGCTATACAACTTAGCAGTCAGTCAGATCAAACCAAATAGCGGGCTTTATAAGTCACTCAATACTAAAGCAATAAGCCTGCAGGCAGTCCATAGTTAAGTTTTCCAAGGGCATGCTTTTCTTGAGCTTGCGTCTACTTACCGACATAGCTGCATAGTCATTGTTGTTATTCTGAGAACAAAATCAGCAAGGCAATCAAAACAAAGTAAATTAAAATACACTTGTCAACATTAAATTGCATTTGAGTAACAGAGGCAGGGGCTGCTGGGAGCCCTAAGAAAATAAATGACACCTACTTCTAAGCTTCATTTCCTATAGACCTCAATTTAAAAATTATGATTCGAAATGTGAATGATTTTTACCTCGTTTTGATAAAAGTCAATGAATCCTGTTTGTAATCGGTAAAAGGCAAACAGGCACTCATTTAATCTAATCTAATTTAATTTAAATAGGTTATCATTTACCTTTAACTGATATTCAAACCTATCAAGGAATAATATAAAGCAGAGTGTTAATGTAAAGGCACCAAAATGCTCTGCATAAAGTTGTGTTTCTTCAAAAAAAAGAATGGAAAGATTTATCTGGAGTGCAACTTGAAAATATCAGGCATCTATTCAATTAGTATGACAACATCAGAACCTGAATAGATCCAAATTATTATAGCTGGTATTCTCACGTGCATGGTGGGTGGGGGATTTAAGCCGCTCTCTTCCAGCAGCAGAGTGCTAGGCCCCCCTGAGCTCTAAAATTCTCCAGAAGAGAATTCCACAAAGCCCAAGATGCCATCAACCAAAGGATTAATTACCCAGTTATTTTAAGCTGTTTGCTTGCAAGTGTTTTCCACTGACATCTACTTGTGATCCAATCCTTTTTTGTTATCATCAGTCCTATTCAAGGGCTTTTGCTATTAAAACACACTTAAGGCGTTCGTGACAATCTGAAGTAACATTTCATAAAAATATGCTGCCATTATAGTACGACAAAGTTTAAAAAAAGCTTCTTATTTTCATTGCTGGTATGGTCTTTTACTTTATTTTTAAAATATCAGTGTTTTTCTATCAAGTGACAACACAGAAAAGGGAAATGCAAACACATTTTGAAGAACAAACCAAATAAAAACCAAAGAATGATTATACTACAATAGCTATATGTACAATATCAACCTTAGGTCATCCTTCTCTGTTCTGGAACTTTTCAGACATGTTGGACTACAAGTCTCATCATTCACCTCTGAATGGGAATAATGCCCAACATACCTCAGGAGTATCAGTTCTGGGAAGTTTACCTTAAACTATAGGCTAATTTTACCAAACATGTTTTTTTTTAAATGGCTTTATAATTTGCTACCAATTTCCTTTGTGGTTGAATATATATACACCCACAAATCCTACAATTTACACAATTCAGTTGCAAAATATCTTAAGTCACTGAGAATGACAATGTCCCATCAAGTTGGTACATTAACTCTTGTCAACTCTTAACAAGCACATGGGTAAACCTTCTGCAGAAAGATCTGTCCTCAGCCTAGACAGAGATAGGCAACCTTGGCTCTTTTTATGACTTGTGGACTTCAACTCCCAGAATTCCTGAGCCAGCCATGCTGGCTCAGGAATTCTGGGAATTGAAGTCCACAAGTCATAAAAGAGCCAAGGTTGCATATCCGTGGCCTAGTATCTGAAGTCACTGGTAAATATTAAAAAACTCTGATATTCATACACAATTTGGGCAATCCAAATTTCTCTACTATATTGCCGTTTCAAATTTCATTTAAGTCAAAAGTTGAAAAATTATACTTTCCCTCACATTTAAAATGTTTCTATTGAAAGGAGAGAATTTCCACTAAACCCTTAATTCGGTATGGCCGTTATATTAATCATATTATATTCTGAAGATGTAAGTGGGCACAAATAAAACTATGGCTGAATATGTTATCTTTGAGAAGACTAAAAATTTCCAGCTACTTAACTACCCAAGGGTTTCTTGTCTTCGGAATTGATAAACCATTACTCCTCATTTTTAGTTGAAATCAATTTCCATTATTTTATTTACAGCATTTGTCACTTTTACTGGCATAGTTTAGTTATAATTTTCAACTATCTTAATTACGGATATTACCCTTGCTTTCAAGAAAAAATTCCAGATAAAATTTTTTTACATATGAAAACCATTAGTAAAAATGCTTCTCTAAGTGAAGCTAGATTGATTTGTGATTGGTCTCAGGGGGGGCTGAAAAATTATCTGGAATAGGATTCAGCAGAAATGAGAAGTCATAGAAATCTTATTTACTTCACACTATAGCAAAGCCACTACTTAATAAAATCTACACCCTTCAAGATCTGTTCTGATGTATACAATATCCTAAAAGTATATTTTCAATAAAAATAATGGTCATCAACAAAGGGAGAGCAGATAAGACCTTGCTTCTGATTTACCAGGTGATGTTCCACTTTTGCCATATACTTCGAAAGATCTGTATTTCTGTAATTGCTAAGTGCCTATGAGAAATTTAACAAGTTTTTACTGTCTTTTAAGTTAAGCAAAGTGTTATCTTAAGTCTGCCATTATTTGTCTTCCTATCCCAACCAAAGTATTTATCCCTGTATAGAAATAAAAAAACAACTCTTTGTTATGGGAGGAGATGCTGCAGGAAGAGTAAAGCAGGAAAGCATCTTATTTAAATATACAAATCCCCTGTCAGCCCAGTGTTTACTTGATGAAAAAAGCCAATCATTCAGCATTATGATTTCTGTGATATCTCAGAAAATCATCAACATGAGATCCTATTCTGAACCAGTTGGACATACTAAAGTTAGGGCTTTAGGGAGGGGCCTTAGACGAATCCTTGATTGTATATATTGCATGCAGAAAACCTCTCTCTCTTCCCAGTTAAAATGTTTTCAGGCAGAATATGATATAGGGAATATATATAGGAGCCTGTCGATTTGTTGATCATCCTAGAAGAAAATACAGTCCAAGATGGTCAAGTAATTTCATTCACATGTTCATTCCTTCTCTGGAGATTAAGCTTTTTCCATTCACAACTACTTGGGATATTCTCAGCAGAAAATGGAATAGGTTCTCCTTCTCCAACTACAAAGACTAAGAAGAACTAAAATCAGAATAAAGGTTTCTCACTTATTCAGAGAGGAGTGAGTCTTCACATCAATTCTGATCTTGTTTTTCATAGAAAAACAGATAGATAATTTTTACCTCTGCATTTTCATGCATGGGAACACGTTTTACATTCTGAGCATACTGTACCTTTTCATAACATGTTTGATAACTTCCCACAGATAATTAGTAACAAGAAAATGTTTGTTTTTCTTCTGAACTAGTTTTTTCCCCCCCAATTGGGACTATAAATATATCTCTATACGTGACCTAAACTGAGACGGTCCAGTTTATACCTTCATTCTTCTTTGTGTAAAGATTTGGATAAAATTTCCAAATAAAATTCTCAGATAGAAATGTTTAACTGCATTTTTCTCCTGAATAGTTGCCCTGATCACTCAACCTGCCCTATTTCTGCCAGCTTCCCAACACACTGATATGACCTTTCATGCTACAGATCCTGCAGAAAAGTTGTAGAATAGCCACGGTTGAATATGCATCAGTACAGATCTTGAAAAGAGAAAAGAGCATTAGCTGTAGAAATCTTCACATAGAGCTCTTCTGTGAACTACAGCGTTTAAATATTAGTCCTTTATCTTTCTCCTCCAAAGTAGCTGAAGGGGAAAAATCATGGCACTCTAACAGGTTTTACTATTTACAGATACATCATAGATTTACTGTATATATTTAGAAATAATAGTAAAGCTTTTCCTAACTCAAAATTCCAGAACAATATTGATTGCCATAAGATATGGGGAAAAAATATGTAGGAGACGAAATGACAGAGTCCAGACTAACAACTAAGACATCACATTGAGAATTGCATTTAACTAAGGCACAGGAATATCTGTTCCAATAACACTAACCAAAAAAAATCATAACCTGGATTTCTGAATGAATGTGAAATAAAAGCTTATGAGGGAAAAAGTTTCAAATGATCCACAAAAATCTAAAGCATGGACAGACAAGGACCATTTACACCATACCTGTGAATGTGGTTTTAATACACATTCTCCTATAGTGAACCAGGTAATATTAAATAAAAATATATATTTTTTAATCAGGTTCAATAGTGTCTATTAAAAAAAACCTTTTAAATTTTACAGATATATAAAAATGTTTCAGATTTTACCCCTCCCAGTCCTCATAGTATTCAGAAAAAAAATAGCACATGTTGTATGTTGTTTTTAATGGTCCAAAACAGGTCCCGTTTGATAGGAGTTATTGGAGATACTCGGCCATTCCCAAGAAGCAGAAAATGGGTAGACACCTCAAAGACTTCCACCTCTTCCTATTGCTAAAGGAAGCACAGAATGCCATTAAACAATTCTAAGTTATTGTTGAGTAGCATTCATTTGTTATACTAGAGGGTGAATCCTGGTAACTCAATACTAATGACACTATTAAGGCTGGACTTAGTGGGGGGCCCCAAATGACTATCCAGATCCCCGCATGAATTCTCAGGCTAATTGATCAAGGTGGATGCTGCTCGCTGCAACAATTTTTCTTTTTTTTAAAAAAACGCTTAAAAACAAATGCTCATTTTACTATATTAATATTTACTGATTTTTCTACAATAAGTGACGACTGTTCTCAAATAATATGCATGACTGTCTAAAAGAAGTAATTTAGTAAGTCCACAGTGTAAAATTATCTAATTGCCCCAAGTGCTCACTGCAAATGGAAAAGGGAAGAAATTGAACGGGATAGGGACATCCTTGCTTTATTGAGCATAGTTGTTGTTTTTCTTGTTGATATTATTACTCTAAGATTTCAGTTTGCATCCTATCCTTCTGTCCCAAAGCTGATCACAGATTTGCTTAGAAGCAACACTAAACCCTGGTTTAAGATTACAAAAACAAGAACGAACTTCTCCCTTCTTTTGGTCTTGTTGAAACTCCAAGACCACCAGACATTTTTATTTCCCCTTCGGATTAACCAAAGTTTACTAAATTATCCTGATTCAGATAATCGCTGGTTAATCTTAAATATGATTACCTAAAAGAAGCCATCTGCAGCCATGATTTATGGATGTGATTTGTTGACCTAACTTCCCCTAAGATTGCCTTGCTAACTGAAGTTGAACTAAAACAGGAGCCAATGCTTTGAAACTGCTTTTCACAGCCAAACAAAAGGGGAAAAACAGGATAAAACTAATATGCATTTCTCCTACGTAGGTGCTGCATTTCTGCATTCCAGGCACGGGGATTTTCTTCTCCCATCTATGTCCTTAGATATGTAAAAATTAAGGTGAACTGTTATAGATTTGATTTTCTATACTTACAGGCAAATGAGTAAAAACCTGAAAGGTACTTCTTAAGAAATTAATTAGATCCATTAAATAGCCACTAGCTCTCCCATCAGGCTCAATCATTGTCCAATCGTAGTCAGCAAGCTGGATAAATTCATCAATCTTCTGATTAAGTTTCGTATAAATCTCCCCTTCAGCAGCATGTCTTGCATCCTGAAAAGAACAGATAATAAAATATCAGTATAGCATTACTAACTTAAGGATAATTGTTTGAAGTAAATTTTGTAAACAGAACAGATGTGGGCAAAAAAAAAGGAAAATAAATTTTTAAAATTCAAATTGTAAGATATTGGAAAAACAAATTGATGTCAAGTCAAGTCAAATTCTGATCCAAAAGGAGCATGATGCTTAATGCTTTGACTCATTTTTGAACAAAGTTACACGTATCTGTAAGATAGCTACCATATGCTATAACGCAGGGCTTTTCAACCAGTGGTACGGGTACCACCTGTGGTACATTGGAACCTGGCAGGTGGTAGGTGACCATCCTAGAAAAGTGGTAGCGGGGGAGGGGAATGAGCTGAACCGGTGGCAGCACCGCACAAGCCTGAGCGAGAGACGGCTGGAGCTGCAGGGCTGTCAGGGCTCAGCGAAAGCGCCAGGATCAGCGCTTCTTCAGGGCTCTCAGGGCTCAGTGGAAGCACCAGGATCAGCGCCAGGCTCCAGCTGGAGCTCAGCGCTGATCCTGGCACTTCTGAGCACAGAAGAAGCGCCGATCAGCTGGAATGTTGCAGCAACTCCAGGGTCTTGTGATTTACATTCAGATGCTTGGCAACTGATTCATATTTATGATGGTCACAGTCTTCCAGAGTCATGTGATGTGACCAAAACCTGCTGCAACCATCCAGCAGACGGGAGGAATAAAAAGCAAACACCCCCCACCCTCACCCCCGCTGCCAATCCTGAACAGAAATGCTCACAACAATGAAAACATCAGACAGGAGGAAGAGCGCTGCCGGGCAGGCAGACAAATGTCTTGCTCGGCTGTAGCTTGGGGGGCACTTTTTTCAGTGCCATTGTAACTTCGAACAGTCACTAAGCGAACTGTTGTAAGTTGAGGACTACCTGTACTTCATCAGTTTTTTCCTTTTTTTTTTTTTGGTCATCAGGTTTTTGACACCTTGCTAGGCGACTGGTGTTACTCGGATGTTGCCATATCCTAAAAGTGGTACAATGGGTGAAAAGGTTGAAAAGCCCTGCTATAAAGCAGTGGTCCCCAACCTTTCTGGGACCAGGGAAGACCATTTTTCCACAGACCGGGGGCAGGAAGAATGGTTTTGCACGCAACCAATATCTCACACATTCACAGATGAAGCTTCGCTTGCTCGCCTGCTGCTTGCGCGGCCCAGTTCCTAACAGGCGCTCAACCGCTACCAGTCCACAGTCTGGGGGTTGGGGAACCCTGCTGTAAAAGTTCTGAAATAATACTCAGATCTTGCTAGTTTTAAAGAAAAAAAAGAATCAAGCTATTATTCCAAAGACTGCATTACTGTTTCATCAGTATAGATTTGTCTATTGCAATTTTAGAATCGTGACTTTTGTATTGCTTTTTATAACTGGATGAGAAACCAATTATTTCCAGCAAGGCCTGTTACATTTTATCGCTATTCTTTACTACATGATTCTATGGTTTTAAATCTTAACATTTTAAGTACACGGGGAAAAAATTAAATGCAGGAAATTAATGACCAAATGTCACAAATGAAAAAGGATGAATTTCTCATCAGTAGTGGACAGGCTGCTAGTAGCACAATTATATGTGCAACTCAGAACTAGAATCACATAGTTGGAAAACTTAAGAGGTCATTTAAGTTAAATTGCCATGTATTCTGCTTGAGTTTGGTATATTATGGACCCCTTTCAAATAACTTGCACCTTATCTAAATCTGTTCCAGAGAAACCAGGGTGACTTAGAGCAATCCCATACAGATGTCACAAATGACACACAACATGATCCCACAGAGCAATAATATGGATAGTATAGTAATCACTACATTAAAGATACTGCTTATACATATGGAACAAATTACAAATTCCAACAGAACAAAATCAAAAGACCCCAAACAACGTTTTATTGGACAAGCTAAAATAATAATTTTATTGATAGTAGTTGTTCCTCAGAACTTTCATCAAAGTAGTGTTTGATTCTAAAGCAACAGAGCAACGGAGGACTCGGCTGTTTGGCAGTGCAGACTTTGATGGCGTATTACGATGGATTATTACACTATTATACTTCTGCCTTCGGACTGTTGCTTATTGTCACCCACATATCATCCCCAAAGGATTCAGAGTTCCCTGGGTATTAGCCACCGTGAGAGGGTGGCTTGAACTTACATCTGCTGCCCCTAGAGGTGAGAGCTCTAGGGGACATGCTATACCCAGGATGGGTGTTTCAGACCACCCCCCCAGGAATAGGCCTTGCGACTGTCGTGAGAGGACGGTGGTTGGCCTGTCCTGGGGGTGCACCCAGCTGAGTGGCAGTGGCTGGGTGGAGGGTCGGGACACCTATTTGTCCTCTGCTTAGACCCTCCTTACGGACTACGGACTGCCTGCATCTGGACTGCTCTTATGCCTTATCTTAGGTATTCCTCTACGGACTTGCTCGCCCTCAGGGGTGCTCCCCCTTCCTGGGGGCGACCCGCCTTTCCAGCCGAGTACAATCTCGAGGAAGGGCCCACTTATTGGGACCCTGAGAGATGGCTGGGCACGGGTAGGGGCCTCCGATGTAAACCTAATAAGAGGTCCCTGGTTAGTTTTTTGTCGAAATTTTTTCGGGGGTTAGGGAGGAGGGAGGGTACTTCTTTTGGTTGTTTGGACGAGGGGGGCAGTCCAACAACCTTTGTTCAGGCCAGTGCCGAGGCGGATCGCGGGGGGAGGAGCGGGGGTCGGTTGCTTCTGGGGCTCCAGGGCCAGTCGTGGGATTACCCATTCCCACGACGTTAGGGAATGGCAGCAGGTGTAGGAACAGAGGGCCGTATCGATCTCAGGGAAGGTCTCTCCACTGCTTACAAGCGGTGAGGCACTCCGACCCTCTGGTTCCGCCCCGAGGTCCCGGGAGTGAGGATGTGCAGCCTCCTGAGCTCCGGCTGGTGTACTTGAATGCCAGGTCTGTCGCTAACAAAGCTCTTCTCGTCCGTGATTTGGTCGAGGGTGAGCAGGCGGACCTGGCTTGCATCACGGAAACTTGGTTGGGCCCAGAGGGCGGTATTCCTCTGGTTGATCTTTGCCCACCAGGTTTCCGGGTGCTACACCGGCCTCGGGCTCAGGGTAGGGGTGGGGGAGTGGCTGTTGTTATGAGGGAGACCTTGTGTCCACGGGAGGCCACCGTTCCCCAGATAGTCGGGTGTGAGTCTCTCTTTTTGAGATGCGGTCCTGGTGCGCAGTTGGGCTTGCTGCTGGTGTACCTTTCGCCTAGTCACGCAGCAGCAGCCCTGCCTGAGCTTCTCGATGTCCTCTCTGGGTTGGTGATTGAGTTCCCGAAACTTATAGTTTTGGGGGACTTCAATCTACCATCTCTGGGAGGATCATCTGAGTTGGCTCGGGAGTTCATGGCTTCCATGACGGCCATGGACCTGACGCAAGTAATTTCGGGACCGACTCATGAGGGAGGCCACACCCTTGACCTAGTTTTCTTATCTGGACGGTGGTTAGATGATCTTGGTGGGGGCTCCCCAATTGTTATGCCCCTGTCATGGACCGATCATCATCTCCTGCGGCTGGTCTTCCGTTTTGCCACCCCCCGCCGTGGGTGTGTGGAACCTATTAAATGGTACCGCCCCAGACGCTTAATGGATCCCCAGAGGTTCCAGGCGGCGCTGAGGTCCCCACCTGCCTCCCTTGCTCACAGCTCGGCAGACGCCTTAGTGGAAGCCTGGGAAAGGGCAGCCACTGAGGCTCTTGACCGAGTTGTACCCCTGCGGCCCCTGACCCGGTGCAGATCCCGTCGAGCTCCATGGTTCTCCGCGGAGCTCTGGGAGATGAAGCGTCGGAGACGGGGCCTAGAGAGCGGTTGGAGATCCAGCCGATCCGAATCCGACCGATTGCGGTTAAGAACCTATACTAGGTCTTATCTCGCTGCGATAAGGGAGGCGAGGTCTAACCACTTCGCCACCCTTATCGCGTCCGCAGATAATCGCCCGGCCGCCCTGTTTAGGGTGACTCGCTCCCTCCTGAATCAGGAGGTGAGGGAGGAACTCTTGCAGGGTCGTGCCGAGGAGTTTAACCAGCATCTGTCGGACAAAATCGCTCGGATTCGGACCGGTCTGGACTCTGACTGGGCAGTCTGTCGAGCAGGACACGGGCGGTCTTGTCGATATCACCTGGGAGGATTTTGATTCTGTGACTCCGGAGGAAGTGGACAGGATCATGGGGAGGCTGAGCACCACCACATGTTTATTGGACCCGTGCCCTTCCTGGCTGGTCTATGCAGCCCGGGAGAGGACACGCAGCTGGTTCCAGGCAGTTATATCGGCTTCTTTGAGTGAGGGCAGCTTCCCCGCCGTCTTGAAAGAGGCGGTGGTGAGGCCCCTCCTCAAGAAGCCTGCCTTGGACCCAGCTGTATTGAACAACTTTCGTCCTGTCTCCAACCTTCGCTTTCTTGCGAAGGTTGTTGAGAGTGTGGTGGCACATCAGCTCCCTCTGGTCCTGGATGAAGCGGATTATCTAGACCCGTACCAATCAGGCTTCAGGCCCGGGTACAGCACGGAGACGGCATTGGTCGCGCTGGTGAATGATCTCTGGAGGGCTCGGGACAGGGGGCATTCCTCTGTTCTGGTCCTATTAGACCTCTCAGCGGCTTTCGATACCATCGACCATGGTATCCTGCTGTGGCGTCTCAGGGGATTGGGAGTGGGAGGCACGATTTTACAGTGGTTCTCCTCCTATCTCCAGGGACACTCGCAGTCGGTGTTGGCAGGGGGGCAGAGGTCGACCGCGAGGTCTCTCATTTGTGGAGTTCCTCAGGGGTCGGTCCTCTCGCCTCTCCTGTTCAACATCTATATGAAACCGCTGGGTGAGATCATTCGTGGTTTTGGAGTTGGGTATCATCAGTATGCTGATGATACCCAACTTTTCTTTTCGACCCCAAACCACCCCAGTGATGCCCTCACCGTGATGTCCCGTTGCCTGGAGGCGGTTCGGGTCTGGATGGGGAGGAACAGACTTCAACTCAACCCCGACAAGACCGAGTGGCTTTGCATGCCTTCATCCCAGGTTTATTCGGACATTCCACCTCTCGCTATGGGGGGTGAATTATTACCCCCCGTAGATAGGGCTCGCAACTTGGGAGTCCTCCTAGATTCACGGCTCACTCTGGAAGACCACATAGGAGCCGTGACTAGGGGGGCTTTCGCCCAGGTTCGCCTGGTGCGCCAGTTGCGGCCCTATCTAAGCCGGGATGATCTATGCACGGTCACTCACGCGCTCGTGACCTCTCGACTAGACTACTGCAACGCTCTCTACATGGGGCTGCCCTTGAGGACCACCCGGAAGCTCCAACTGGCACAGAATGCAGCCGCGAGAGTTGTGTTGGGAGTTTCCCGATACTCCCATGTCACACCTCTGCTCCGTGAGCTGCATTGGTTGCCAGTTGTCTTCCGGGTGAGATTCAAGGTACTAGTAATGGTGTTTAAAGCCCTACATGGCAGGGGTCCGGAGTACCTTAGGGAACACCTGCTGCCGGCGTCAACTTCCCTCCGCCCTGTGCGTTCCCACAGAGAGGGACTCCTCAGGGTGCCACCGGTCAGAGAATGTAGATTGGTGGCCCCCAGGGGGAGATCTTTCTCTGTGGGCGCCCCGGAGGTATGGAACCAGTTACCGGTTGAGCTCCGGACGGCGCCCGATCTCCGCTCCTTTCGCCGCGATCTGAAAACATACCTGTTCGAACAAGCCGGCCTGGCCTGAGGGGGGATTGGTGGGGTTTTTTTATTATCATTTATTGGGGTTTTTATTAATGTATCAACTGTTTTTATGGGCATGTATTTAATTATCTTTTAATTTTTGTAACTCTTGTTTTATTCTTGCCCTGTACACCGCCCTGAGTCCTTCGGGAGAAGGGCGGTATAGAAATATTAATAATAATAAATAATAATAATAATAAAGATGACCAACTTCTGCAGAACTATCACAACAAGCAGTTCAAGTAACTTTCTGCAACTTGGTGCCTTCCTGTAGTTTCCATCATCCTCAATCAGCTTGATCACTGATTTGCACATCAGAGACGATGGACTATTGCCCAACACATTAACATTAGCATCAGATCCTCCCATGCTACGTAGCATATCAGGCAGCAAGGGATCTCAAGCATTTTCAGTTTTGAGCGAGTACTTCATTGTCTTCCCATGTGATCTTTAGAATCTTTAAGTCTTCCACTAACATTTTTCTCCATGTATTTCAAGGGCGTTCTCTTGGTTGTTTGGCAACAGGGGGCCCATCTCATTGCCATCTTGGGAAAACGATTGTTCTCCATATGGAGAATATGACCTACAAATTGGAGTCTTCTCTGTGTGACAATGTTATGTAATTTAAAGGAGAAACTCTTTCTCAGCACTTCTTAATTAGTAATATGGTCAAAATAGTGAATCTTTAGGATTCAGGGAAGTCATTTTTGTTGGAAGAGGCTAAGTCTCTTGTTAATTAATGCTCATTGACGCCTTCCAGGTCTCACTGGCATAAATGGCTGTTGGGATCACTATAGAGGTGATCAAATGGAATTGAAGTTTCAGTGATATAGATGACAAGGACCAGATTTTATCCATCCTCTGGAAAACAACTGTTGCTTTTTCAAAGCAGCATCTGACATCTGTCTCTGCATCTCCATTTCTGGTGACTATGCTTGCCAAATAGGTAAACCTTTCAACTTCCTCAAGTCACTGTGATCCAAGTATGATTCCCCATATCTGTGTAATGAAGCTCACACACATCATCTTCGATTTCTCGGCAGTTATCTTGAGGTCAATTTTGGTTGCTTCCTCATCCTAAACAGTCATCACTTCTTGTACTTTCTTTTTTCTTTTTGTTTTTTTAATCCCATTTATATCCCGCCCTTCTCCGAAGACTCAGGGCGGCTTACAATCTAAGAAGCACAAATCAATGTGCTTAGCACAGTACTTTCATCTCATCTTCCCCAAGTAAGGCAATATCATCTGCAAAATCCAGGTTACCTGGTCTTGTTCGGAAAATGAATGCCTTTCCCGGTGTGTGATATTCATCACCTAAGACCATCAAGGGCCATGAGGAAGAGGAATGGTAATAGAATACAGCCTTGTCTAACTCTGGTACTAATTTCAAAGAAGTCCGTATGGACTTTATTGGTCTTAATGCAGCAACTTAATCATAGGTATAAGTCCTTAAAGATAGTAATAAAGACTGTTGGTACATCATATAAACGTAGGATCTGCCAGAGAGATTTTGGGTGGACACTGACAAATACTTTCTGAAAAATCAATAAAATGAATGGCCAGCGGATGTTAATATTCAAAGCAATGTTCTATGATATTTCGTAAAGTAAAGATTTATTTGCAGCAGGACCTTCCACTGCGAAATCTGACTTGTTCGTCTCACAGATATTGGTACATAGCGCTTTGCAACAGCCTAAGGAGAATTATGCAAAATGCCTTTCCAGACATCGAGAGGAGGGTATTTGCCCTGTCAATTGCCCAACACATCAGAAGCATATGGATTTAGCCGATATAATTAAAAAAACTCTGACAGGAACATTGAAGAAGTTACAATACAGCTTAAATGAATTAAGCTTTTCCTCATATGATCTATTGTTCTTCATATAATTAGCATTAAACATGAAACTTTCAGATTCTATGAAGAATTCATTGAAGGATTTAAAAAAAGGTAAGAAGAGTCGATAAAAAAAATCTCCAGCCTTCCTGATTTTTTCCCCCTTCCTTGGAACAAATCCTTAAACAATACTAGATACATGTGAGGGAGACACTGCCCTAAGGATGCGTTTTGTGATCTTTTCTACAATTTAAGGAAGGAAACCCTCCATCTCTGAATTGAACTCTTTCTGGGATATGGAAATGAAGCAGATGAGCAGCTTCCAAAGTGATCATATTTTATTTTATTTTTTGCAGTAATGGGGGAAAGTATGAGACACATAAAAGGAACTTCCCCTCACATACAAGCTCGAGATGTGGGGAAGGCCCACTAAACATTCTCACAATCCCTATTTTGCTGTAACAGCTACCAGCACATATATCAGGATTCTATCCACTCTAGATTCCAGGATGGATTCTAACTTCTACAAAATATTTAGAGGAATCTTCAGTAGTCCAATGGAAGGAAGATGTTGAAACAAGCTAGGGCTGAAAGCTTGCTGAAGCAACACAGCTTTAACTTGTGTGGAGAATATTAAGGAAGCAGCCATGTACAAAGTAGTCTTTGTTTAGTGATTACAACTTGGACCAGCCACAAAGCAAAGGAAAGAAGCTGCTATGTGAAGATACAACTATGGTCAGGGCTTTTTTTGTCATAGAACGCTCAGAACGGAGTTCCGGCACCTTTTTTGGATGGAACCTTGTAGAGTAGGCAAGGCAGGCTGTATGACATGTGTGAGTTCCGGCACCTTTTTCTTTTACAAAAAAAGCACTGACTATGCTTATGGTCTTACTTCAGTTTTCCTTTGCTTTGCTTTGACTTGTGAAGGTTGAAAACGCGAGGATTAGACTTACTTTTTCCAACAGTCATAACTGTGAACGGTAGCTATGTGAAGGGATGTAACGGGATGTAGGAATGAATTTGGGGGATTGGGACCAGAAAGTATGCCTACAGAATGGGGAGACACAAGAGAGCATCGTCCAGAACTAGATAGTAGGTGGGGCAAACAGCTCGGAAGAGACCCTTCCTAATTCCTGGGGGTAAAGGAGATGGGGTGGAAATTGTACTTTCAGACTTGCAAGAATCTGTTCATGTAGTCTTACAATTCTTACCAAAGTAGAATTAGCTCCTCTGGTCATGTTTTTTGTCTGGTCTACCTGGTAAGGTGGACCTTTGGGGAGAAAAATTCTATAAAGCAAAGGCTACCATGTGTTGTGATTCAGGGTCAGCCTGTGGGTTCGGCAGTTGGGTCGGATGACTCAGATGAGGGGGAGGAGGGGGGTGTTGAAGAACTTGCTGATGATGGCTTTGAGGCTCCGCAGAGCCCCCAGCCAGGCCCCTCCTACCTGGTGGAGACCCAGACCCAGCTGTGTGAGCCTGACAGTGTGGATGAAGATGACCCACAGCTGGCCCTGTTCAAGGACGCCCGACGCAGGAGGCAGTCAAGTAGGAGCAAGCAGAGGAAGGCTGTGGGACTTCTCGGAAGGAGGCAAAGAGAGGCTACGCCCTGAACTCTTTATAAAGGGAATGTTTGGGGGAGGGCTGGTTTGCTGAAAGCAACCGCTCCGATAGAGTTTCAAAGCTCCGGTATCTTGTTTCATGTTTTGTTTGTTTTTGTAATAAATTTGGCAGACGTATTCCAGCCTTTTGCCGTCTGTAAAGGGGTTGCCTTTTCTGCAAGGCCGGTAGCAGGCTGGTACAGAACAGTTTGCTTTCAGCCTCCCACCCCTTACTAATATTATGGAGCAGCTACGTGCGGAGAATGCCCAGCTCACCCAGCAACTCACTTTGCTGGCAGCTCAGGTGGCTCAACTGCAAGCTCAGGTTCATGCTGCACCCCCACCATCACCCCCACCCAGGAGAAAATGCCAAGTTGCAATGCCGGATAAATTTACAGGCACTCCAGAACTGTTTCCTGCTTTCCTGGGACAATGCCAGCTCTTTATCAGCGTGAGAGCAGCTGATTTCCCCACTGACCGGGATAAGGTGGGGTTTGTGTTAAGCCTTCTTTCGGGTGATGCAGCTCGTTGGGGCACGCCTCTGCTGGCTCAACCTAGCCCATTGTTGGACAACTTTGTGGGGTTTTGTGATCATATGCGTCTGATGTATGAGGACCCTATTAAGACGCAGACTGCTACTCGACGTCTGAAAGCTCTGAGGCAGGGTCAACGCCCCCTACAGGGCTATATCAGCGATTTCCGGCTGCTTAGCCAGGATTCCGCCTGGAATGAGGCTGCGCTCGTGGATGCCTTCCAGGATGGATTGTCGGAGGAGATGTTGGATGAGCTGGCCCGTGTGGATATTCCCTCAGACCTGAATGGGCTGATCCATCTCTGCCTGCGGATCGATGCTTGGTTGCAGCAGCGAAGGAGTCGCCGTGCCACCCCACAGACCCCTGCCGCCCCTGTTGTGCGAGAGCCCCCAGTTCAAAGGGAGGAGCCAATGGAGCTGGGTGCCGCCAGGTCTCGTCTATCGGTGACTGAAATGAACAGACGACGATCGGGGGGGTTGTGTTTTTACTGTGGGGACCCTGGACATTTGGCTGCTTTTTGCCCAAAGAAGCGACAGCGGGCATCAGTGATCGAGTCTGCCCCGAGAAAGTCCCCTACTTTTCTGTCGGGAAACGCCCCGAGCCCGATCTAGACGGTGTGATAGATCGGGCGTCCCACAACAACACTGAGCGACGTCTTTCCGATGCTGCCTGTGGACCTCCACGGCATCTGATATTGGAGGCACGTCTGATCCTTCCTGGCAAGCCAGAGGGGATTCCAGTCCATGCCTTAATTGACTCTGGGGCCACCACAAATTTTATGGACTCAGCATTTGTGGCCAAATGGGCTGTTCCCCAGTGCCCGGTGGATCCGCCCATGTTAGTGGAGACTATCGATGGTCGAGTGCTCCTGTCTGGGCCTATTACGGCCGCCACGCAACCATTATGTATGGCCATCAGTTCCCATGTGGAGGCCATCTAGTTCTATATCACCTCAGACCTGCATTTCCCCGTGGTCTTGGGACTGGCGTGGCTCCGGGCGCATGACCCACAGATCTATTGGTCTCAGAACTTGGTCACCTTCCCAAGCTTGCAGTGCGTGGACCACTCCCGCCATATTTGTGCCGGCCAGGTGGAGGGTTTCCCAGGGGTTTCCTTGCCTCCCGAACTGTCCGACTTTGCTGATGTGTTCAGCGAGACAGAGGCGGATCAATTACCCCCGCACAGGCCCTATGACTGCCCCATTGATTTAGTCCCTGATGCGCCTCTCCATGTCGGACCCCGAGTTGGCTGCATTGCGGGACTTTCTGGAGAAGAATTTGGCTCGCGGTTTCATCTGGCCCTCGTCCTCGCCAGTGTCTGCACCCGTGCTCTTCGTCAAAAAGAAGTCGGGCGAATTACGGCTTTGCTGCGATTACAGAAAACTCAACGCCATCACGGTGCGCAACTGTTACCCGCTGCCCCTCATCCCCGAACTCTTGGTCCGACTCCGGGAGGCTAAGATCTTCACGAAACTGGACCTGCGTGGAGCTTACAACCTCGTCAGGGTTCAGCCGGGTGATGAGTGGAAGACGGCGTTTGGTACTCGCTATGGACATTTTGAGTACACGGTGATGCCGTTTGGCCTGACCAACGCCCCCACTGTGTTTCAGCATTTCATGAATGACATTTTCCGGGATTTGTTGGATCAGTTTGTCGTGATCTACTTGGACGACATCCTGATCTACTCCCCGTCGCGTGAGGTGCACCATCAGCATCTCCATCAGGTCCTGCAGCGACTCCGAGAACATCGGCTGTTTGCCAAGTTGGAGAAGTGCCAGTTCTACCGGGTGACCATCGATTTCCTGGGTCACCGCATTTCTCCTGAGGGCATCGCCATGGAGCCGAGTAAGGTTGAGTCTTTGCAGAGTTGGCAACCCCCGCGTCGCGTGAAGGATGTTCAGCGACTTCTTGGATTTGCCAACTATTACCGAACTTTCATCCCTGGGTTTGCTGCCTTGACAGCCCCCCTCACCCGGCTCCTGCAGAAGAAGACTCGGTTCCAGTGGAACGCACCAGAACAACAGGCTTTCCAGACTTTGAAGGAAGCCTTCATGAAGGAGCCCATCTTGAAGCATCCTGACCCGCAACGGCCGTTTGTTGTGGAGGCGGACGCCTCCGACATTGCCATTGGGGCGGTGTTACTCCAGGCAACGACGCCCAGCGGTACCCTCTTCCCTTGTGCGTATCATTCACGAAAACTGAACCCCTCGGAGCGCAATTATACAATCTGGGAGAAGGAGCTGCTGGCCATCAAAGCGGTGTTCGAGGCCTGGAGGCATCATCTGGAGGGAGCGCGGCATCAAATCGAGGTCCGTACGGACCATAAGAATCTGGAAAGCCTGCAGACCGCTCGGAATTTGAACCAACGCCAGATCCGGTGGTCTCTTTTCTTTGCGAGGTTTGACTTCCGGGTTCGGTACATACCTAGCGGGCACAATCAAAGAGCGGATGCTCTGTCCAGGAAGCCCGAATATTCCCGAGTGGAAGACAAGCTTCTGCCCAGGACAGTGATCCCCGTCGAGTCTTTTGCTGCGGTGCGGGAGCCGGTTGATATACGGGCTCGGATCCGGGAGGCACAGCAGCAGGAGGTGTGGGTGGCTCAGCGGAAGGAGGAGGTGGGGCCAGATTCTCCTTGGACGGTCACGGATGGACTCTTGTATTATCGTGACCGGCTCTATGTTCCGGGAGGGCCACTCAGGGGACTCATCCTCAGCCAGTGTCACGATAACCCGGCAGCGGGGCATTTTGGCCTGTTCAAGACCCTGAACCTGGTCTCCCGTACCTTCTGGTGGCCCCGAGTCCGACACGACGTCCAGTCCTATGTCACCTCCTGCATCCCATGCAGGCAGGCCAAGTCAGCGACAGGGGCCCCGCCTGGATTACTGCAGCCTTTGTCGACACCCAAAAGACCCTGGGGGGCTGTGTCCATGGACTTTCTGACGGATTTACCCCCATCCTCTGGTTTTATGACAGTGTATGTGGTGGTGGACATGCTGACCAAGATGGCGCACTTCATCCCCTGTCGCGGCTTACCGTCAGCCCGCGCCACTAGTCGTATGTTCATTCAGCAGGTGTTTCGGCTGCACGGCCTCCCTGATAGAGTTGTCTCTGATAGGGGGGCCCAGTTTACAGCCCGCTTCTGGCAGGAGTTGATGCATGCGTTGGATATCAAGATTTGTCTCTCGTCCGCGCATCATCCTCAAACTGACGGGGGAACCGAGAAGGTCATCGGTATCCTGGAACAATATCTGCGCTGCTACGTCAATCTGCAGCAAAACAATTGGGTGGACTATCTGGCCATAGCTGAGTTTGCATTTAACAATTCGCAGCACACCTCCACACAGATGACACCGTTCTTGGCCAATGTGGGTTATCACCCCCGGTTTTTCCCCCTTTCTCCCGTGGACTCACCAGAGCCGGCAGCGAATGACTTCATGGCAGAGTTACAGGCGATCCATCGATTGGTGCGACGTCAGTTAGAGAAGGCCAAGGCCGATTACAAAAGGTTTGCTGATCGGTCAAGACGGGATACGCCTCCACTATCGGTGGGGGATCGGGTCTGGTTGTCCACCAGGAACCTACCGTCAACACGGCCGGTGAGAAAGTTAGATCACCGATATTTAGGACCGTTCCCAGTCGAGGCTGTCATCAATCCGGTCGCCTATCGCTTAACTCTGCCACGTTCCCTGCGCGTGCACCCAGTCTTTCATCGGTCTCTGTTGGTCCCCGAGCAACCGGCTTGTCCACTCCGCCGAGCGGAACCTCCCCCATCAGGACCTCGTGATGGAGGCAGCACCCCCGAGTACGAGGTCGCCAGCATCAGGGATTCCCGTTGGCTGAAAGGTCGTTTCCAGTACCTGATTGAATGGAAAGGTTACGGACCAGAGGACTTCACCTGGGAAGACGCGACCGCCGTTCATGCCCCTGCGTTGGTGACTGCTTTTCATGAACAATTCCCATCCCGACCGCATCCGGATCGGCAGCCCCGGGGGAAGGGCCCTGCGGTGCGGGATAGTGTTGTGATTCAGGGTCAGCCTGTGGGTTCGGCAGTTGGGTCGGATGACTCAGATGAGGGGGAGGAGGGGGGTGTTGAAGAACTTGCTGATGATGGCTTTGAGGCTCCGCAGAGCCCCCAGCCAGGCCCCTCCTACCTGGTGGAGACCCAGACCCAGCTGTGTGAGCCTGACAGTGTGGATGAAGATGACCCACAGCTGGCCCTGTTCAAGGACGCCCGACGCAGGAGGCAGTCAAGTAGGAGCAAGCAGAGGAAGGCTGTGGGACTTCTCGGAAGGAGGCAAAGAGAGGCCACGCCCTGAACTCTTTATAAAGGGAATGTTTGGGGGAGGGCTGGTTTGCTGAAAGCAACCGCTCCGATAGAGTTTCAAAGCTCCGGTATCTTGTTTCATGTTTTGTTTGTTTTTGTAATAAATTTGGCAGACATATTCCAGCCTTTTGCCGTCTGTAAAGGGGTTGCCTTTTCTGCAAGGCCGGTAGCAGGCTGGTACAGAACACCATGCAGATGAATAAACCATGAAAGGAACAGTGAGTATTAATAGGACCCTTGAGATTACCGTCCTGGTCAGGATCCCTCCCTAAACTAAGCAATCTGTCAATCCTATCTACAGCCAAAATTTCGTCTCTGATTTGCTCTTTCATTGATGATTATGACAGCAGCAGACATGCTACGAAACACAAGGTTGTTATAGGAAAGCTTTGAGGATATTTTGCACCAGGTAAGAGATTGTTGCCTTTCTTACTATTTACCCATCTTTCTATCGGCAATTTTTCACAAATATGAATAGTTTTGGGGACTTTCCTCAAAATCCCACAGGTCCTTTATTTATTTATTTTTTAAAAATGGGACAATTTCCATAATATGATTTTTCAATGCATTTTTCCCCTAACACAGGCACTTTTTAAAAAAATGTAACCACCTTATTTTATCTACATAACTTTTACAAGGTACCTTCCTTCAAATCCATCATTTTTAAAAGGAACGTTTGTGTGAAATTTTGATTACCAAAATACACAACTTGGGAACTGTTTCTGATGTCTTTAAATGCTGCTACAGAAAAGTCCCTTTGGGCAACTCTTGCAAATCCACTTCAAAAGACCATGGAGCATTTCTACTTCATCTCTTATCACCAGGTGTCTAAACTGAAGGCAAGAGAGCTGTAAGCCAGGGTCCATAGAGCACCATGAAGAAAAGGGATTTAACAGAGAATATATGACAAGCTCTTCTGAACTTTGCTGTGTTAACAATTCCCATTTGCCCTAGTTATAACATTCACAAATGGTCACATGGTAATGGTAACTAAATGTTCTCCAGGCAGAAAATACAAGAGGCATGATACTAATCCCTTGAGCATTTTTTTTATCCTCCCTATCTTCTTTTAACCTTGATGATAGAGACTAATGCTGGAATTTGATAGGTATCGTTTTAGATTTAGTTACAAAATAAAAGTGCTGAAGACAGAATTACTCTCAGTGGGAATAATCCTTTTTTAGTTTGTTGGTCTGTAAAATCCTGCCCTGTTTGGGTGTATACACAGTAAGGCAATTACTTGAAACTTAAGATGTAATTGTTAGGGAATTAACTGATGGCTGTTTCTGTGTACTTTTAAAAAAAGTCAGTGAAAGAAAACATTCCAAATTTGTACAAATAGGTTCAGAAATGAGAAACGTAGGATACTTTTTTGCATTGTTATTCCACAGATCATTATCTAAAGTAAACACAGATCATTATCTAAAGTATTAAAATAATACCTATGTTGGGGTTAGGACCCAACAAACCATGCGGCTAATTCCACCAGGCCAAAGAATATAAACTCTGAATCTTCTCAAAACAATATGACATGACAAACTACATTTGAAATGGATGGTTTCGAAACTATGATGATAGGATGAGGTCATGAGTAAGTTTATGAACTGATAAAAAGATATGCACGCACCACACACTCCTTGCATAAATCTCCTGTAGGAACCTATCTGCACTTTTATATACATTTAATTAGTAGAAATAATTTTACTAAACAGAGAGGGCCTTACTTCTAAGTCAGTATAGTTAAACTTAGCTGTCTGAAGTTTTATAAGCCTAGTTTTATAGTCTCTAAAGGGGTCATGAATTCCTTATTATTTTTTATGGTTAATCACACAGTCAGCCAGATTTTTAGATTGGATTTTGCATTTTTTATCCACTATTAAGTCCTTCCCAAGGACCTGGTATAGGCAGATGTGGTTTGATGGTGTTAAAGGTCATTTTGTTCCTACAAAAAATGTGCATATATATATATATATATATATATATATATAT
Organism: Vipera berus; assembly: GCF_964194415.1. Taxonomy (NCBI): domain Eukaryota; kingdom Metazoa; phylum Chordata; class Lepidosauria; order Squamata; family Viperidae; genus Vipera; species Vipera berus. The sequence continues at coordinate 73,079,349 of NC_138207.1, read as the reverse complement.
ATATATATATATATATATATATATATATATATATATATATATATATATATATATATATATATATATATATATATATATATATATATATATATATATATATATATATATATATATATATATATATATATATATATATATATATATATATATATATATATATATATATATATATATATATATATATATATATATATATTTGTTTCTGAATTTGTTCATGGGGAAAGTGTGTCATCTCTCTGATGATTTTGGTTATTGTTTCCAACATCTTTCTTAGCTCTACCCCCAAATTATTTTCCTGGTCAGTTTCCACTAGCTCATTTATATCCGAGTGTATATGAAATGATTTTTTGCTTTCAGTCATTGCTTTATACTTACCTGGAGACACTACTAGTACCAGAGATCAGAGAGCCAGAAATGAATACCCAAAATACTAATCTTCCAACACGGGTAATCCTCAACCTATAACTGGTCACTTAGCAACCGTTCAAAGTTACAGATGGGCCTCCCCAGGGCTACTTATGACCCAGTTTCAAAGTTCAGACCTGCAATCACATTTTGAGCACTTGGCAATTGAGCACAAATGCATTTACAGCCATTTGTGCCTTCCATGATCACATGAGCAAGATTTTCAGTATTTTTTGCTGGAAAGCCTGTGTTTCGTTCCAGTTTTGGGCAAAAAATATCCACTGTGTATAATGAGTTTGCTTAACAACCAAAGGGTTCACTTAATAACCACTGGAAAAAAGACAATAAAATTGGGAGCAAACACAGTGTCTTGTTTAACAACTGCCACAACTTATGACTGTAATGCCAGACTCAATTATGGTCATGAGTTGAGGACAACCTATAGTGGGACAAATGTAGGAAACTCGGTAATACGTGCCTGTGTAATAACTGTAGCCTATGTACACTGGTTTAAATTTATTGTCAAATAAGCAAACGCATAAAAGCCTATATACCTGACATTCTCTTTTTGTGTTTTTTCCCCCCCTCTGTTGGAAACTTCACAAAGCTATGTCTTTCCTAATGAAAATACCTGGATGAACCATCAACATGTATAATCAAGCTTGAGAAACGTATAGGTGTAACTGAAGATGATGAGCACAAGCACATTTTAGTTGTGCCTCCTCCCAAATATGACCTCATCATTCCAATGTAATATATATAGTTCACCATGGATTAATTTAATGAGATTAAGTTATTTTAAAATAAGCAGCACTCTAAAGTGATTATTTTTATATCATTACAATGATGTACTTAAGTTGATATCACCTATTTCAGTTAATGTACTCTTTATAGGTGAGTGGTGTGGTGGCCTAGAGTAGAGCTCTCGCCTCACAATCAGGAGGCAATCCTAAGTAGCAGCAGATATTTCTCAGTAATAGTCTGCTGCAAACTCTGCATAGGCGTCAGGAAGGGCATCTGGCTAGTAAATGCTCAGCTTAATCAGTCACCCCAACCCCATCCCGAAGTAAAGGATTAGAGGGATTAAAAGAAAAAAAGATAACTATTTGGAACTTTTATGATGCTGAGTCACTTTACCTAGTATGTTTGGGTACTGTTATTCACACATTTATAAACTGTACATAAAACATGGAACTAAAGCACGATATCTAGAAATAAAGAATTTGGCTGTTTAGACAAGGACTTGAAAACTGATTACAACTTACATACCTTAAATGTTGAAAGACCATACAGTCTTGCTGTGTGGAGAGTTTCTTGGGAAATATTTGTAATGTTAGTTATAAAGTCTTCAAGGTATTTACATGCTTGTTCCAAATGTGTCGTGTTTATGATAATTTGCACCAGCTTAAAAAAAATGTGAAGACAAAGATATAAGAACCAATTCTGATAAAGTCCCTTTTTAAAATTTCAGATTAGATTTAAGTCACTGATAATTATGGAGCCCCCTCCCAAACAGAAGTATATAACACAAAAACAAACATATAACATGCAATGGATTGATTAGAACAAAGCAGGCATGTCTGTATTAAAGACCGATTGTCATTTTAATGTGGAATACCAATGTATGAAAAAACTCCCATTGTGAACATTATATGTGAACATTTTCTAGCTTCAGGAAATCTTTTTTACACTTATATATCCACTAAGAAAACCTTAAGTTGTTCCCTACAGAATACCTTTATGCTGGATAGCACATACTTTACTATGTCTATTGGGATTCTCAGTCATCCAGGTCATAGTTATCCCAAAGGTGCTTTTTCACGAGGGAACTGGACTTTCTTGTTTTTTCTTTGAAGAAAGACCAGTTGCCTTGTGAAAAAGCACTTTTGGGATATTTTCCTATGCTATTTTTTCACCATTTACTTGGACTGGAGTCGTGGTAAATGGAATCTAACCTACACGAGGAGTCTATCAAGCACTACAGATTTAACATATTAAATCACCTGAAAATTCCCCCTGGGGAGGCACAGGTTCAAGCAAGGCATAACTAATACCAAGGTGTATTTTAAACCAACTTATCCACAATTCCTGATTTTCTTTGAAAAGTTCTGGGGAAATCGCATCCTTCCCAAGGAAAAGGTTTGGAAGTCCCTGAACTACTGAAAAAGTTTCAAAAGCCCCTGACAATGTACTGAATCTTAGAAAACACACCTCAACACTTACCTCTGTCAAACCTATGTGAGGTTTTTTAATGAGGTTTTGTAAACAACTGCTTAAAGTTCTAGTCAGCAATAAATTTGTAGATTTTCTAAGCATGTCATCTATCTCTGTTGAACTGCAGAAAAAAAATGAGATACTCTGAAAACAGATGAACACACTGCATATAAAATTACTAAATAAACATGCAGCTTTGTTTCTTTCCTACCACCTGATTATAACCCAGTGTCAATATAACTCTTGGCACGTTGATTGTCTTGGAGAACAGCTTTCCATTTAACAGATATCCTTACCAGTCTTCAACTCCATATCCCACCCTATATAGATACATTTTGCGACCAATAGAGGTAGTCCTTGACTTACGACCACAATTGAGCCCAAATTTTCTTTTGCTAAGTGAAACATTTGTTAAGTGAATTTTGCTCCATTTTAAGACTTTTCTTGCCACAATTATTAAGTGAATCACTGCAGTTATTAAGTTAGTAACACGGTTCTTAAGTGAATCCGTCTTCCCACTGACTTTGCTTGTAAGGCAGTCGCAAAAGCTGATCACATGACTCCGGGACACTGAAACCATAATAAATATGAGTCAGTTGCCAAGCACCTGAATTTTCGTCACGTGACCATGGGGATGCTGCAACGGTTGTTAAGTGTGAAAAACGGTCATAAGTCACTTTTTCAGTGCTGTTTTAATTTTGAATGGTCACTAAATGAACTGTTGTAAGTTGAGGACTACCTGTATATTGTTTTAGTTACTCCGGAGAGCAACCTGCAGAAATTTAAACCTTTTCCACGTGACTCTTGACTTTTACCTTCTTCATTTTGGGGATTCTGCACAGCCTCCACCAACTGTCACTATCTTTCCCATTATGTGCTGCCAACACTCTCCACAGGCCACTACAGTGGGAGCAAAACTGAAAAATAAAATCACCCCATCTTTGCTCCGTGGCTTAGCATTACATAATGAGAAAGCGGAAAAAGTCAACTATTGTAGAATAGACATGCCACTGACAGGTCAAGGAGAGGAAATTAAGATGCTCTGCTCCACAGCTTCAGTGGAAAGATGATGAATCTATGTGGCAATGCTCTGTGTGATGCAGAAGCCAACTGGATTTACCTGGAAAATTAATTAGTTTGGTTTTCCCAAAGCTAAATGGAACACCAATAGAAACTTACAAGAGGCGTACTAAAATTAGCACATCAAAAATACTGCTACACTATCACTACATCATCACTCAATCGTTACACTGGTTTAATATGAAGCTAACACTAACCACAAGGAGTTAATCTTTTCTCTACCTGCAAAATCTAAGAGCTAGCACATGTGATTTGGCAAAAGTCCAAGGAAGATGGAAAGCATAACATTTTGGAAGGTTCTTGTGTATTAATATCAAATAGTGTTTAGTGAAGTTCCTAAGACTTAATTTAATTTACATAATTTGTTGCCCCATCCTTCTGGAAGCATGATAATACATACATTATTTTCATGATGTGGATACAATATTCTACAGAAACACATTTGTTATTTATATTTGTCCACACATGTAATCGAGTATGTTTGCTTAACTGCCACAAAGGCCTGGATTTCACACAAGCTAATATTTGTTAATAATTTGACAAAATTTAGTATGTGTATTTATGTAATTTGAACTCTAGCTGATAGCATATATTTGTAAAGAGTAATTTGCATAATTAATGAATTCCTGTTTGGAGATGGAGATTAGGAAGCCTTATTAGCTCAGTATTTGTGAAAGGGGAGTAATTTACCATTGTCAACATTAGGCACAGCTTGACAACAAACTGAAATAGTTTCCAGATTTCAACAAGCAAAGAACTACACATTCCATCCAATTAAAGGCAAGTAATGCTTTGAGATTAATGAAAATGGAAGCCTTTGAAAAGTGGAGTAAATGCTCCTTTGTAGTGTGTTCTACCTATCAGAAAATGAATTTCTCAACATTCCAAGAATGACTTTTTTTAATACAAATATATTACTAAAAGTAAAGTTTGAAATTTATTCAAACAACAAAAGAACAAAGCTTTATTCCTTTCTACTGATCTGCATTTGTGAGTGGGGGGGAAGAGAGAGAGAGAGAGTGGCGTGGGGGGAGGAAAGTATTTGAATATCTATTACTTTTTCTAAAAAAATCTGTATAACCTAATGCAGACATGTCAAACACAAGGCCCGGGGGCCGGATGCGGCCCTCGAAGTGGTTTCATGTGGCCCGCAAAGCCATCCTGGAAACAGTGAGGGAACGGCTCCCACTGCCTTGGCCCTGGCCCAGAAACCCTCCTTCTGCCAGAGACCCTCAGATCTGTCCCACTCCTGCCCAGGCCCCCATAGGCACCCTTGATGCGAACGATGTAGAGCTGGCCACGCCCACCCAGTAGGCCATACGCACTCTAGCCACGCCCACCCAGTAGGCCACACCCAACCTGGCCACGCCCACCCAGCCCCCTGAGGGCAACCGCAATGCTGATGCGGCCCTCAATGAAATTGAGTTTGACACCCCTGATCTAATGGGAAAAAAACTTCCTAGGAGTACAGGTATCCTAGACTTACAACAGTTCATTTAGTGACCATTCAAAAGTACAACGGCACTGATAAGCGTCTTGACTATTTTTCCCAGTTACTACATTTGCAGCATCCCCATAATCATGTGATCAAAATTCAGATGCTTGGCAACTGGTTCACACTTATGACCATGGCTTTGTCCAAAGGTCATGTGATCGCCTTTTGCGACCTTCTGACAAGCAAAGTCAATGGTGAAGCCAGATTCACTTAACAGCTGGGTTACTAACTTATTAACTGCAGTGATTCACTTAGCAACCCTGGCAAGAAAGGTCATAAAATGGGGCTAAACTCACTTAACAAATGCCTCACCTGACAACAGAAATTTTAGGCTCAATTGTGGTTGTAAGGCAAGGGCTACCTTCACTTGTGTCCTTTTATAGTTATCTACCCTAAAATCAGACGCTGATTTTATCAATGCTTACCTCCGATGAAGTGACTCTGAAAATTTAAGGCTTGCATAAATAAATTCTTTAACCTGGATATAAATCTGAGGCACTGACTGTGACATTGGAAGTTTCTTTGGAAAACGGTGCTGTGGAAGCAAAACAGATTTTCCATGTGGTACTGTATTTCAAAACGGGTCAAGTAAAAAACAATCTGAACTCAAATCTAAATTATATTTGGTTGTAACTTAGTTACGTGATTCTATTATTGTTTATCTAAAGTTTTATATACAGATAGTCCTCGACTTACAATAGTTTGTTTAGTGACCGTTCAAGGCTACAATGGCACTGAAAAAAAGTGACATAACCATTTTTCACACTTTCGACTGTTGCAGCATCCCCATGGTCATGTGATCAAAATTCAGACACTTGGCAACTGACTTGTACTTTATGACAGTTGCAGTGTCCCAGGGTCATGTGATCACCTTTTGCAAAGTTAATAGGGAGTCCAGATTTGCTTAACAACCGTGTTACTAATTTAACAACTGACTCACTTAACAACTGTGGCAAGAAAGGTCATAAAATGGAGCAGAACTCATTTAAGTAATGTCTCAATTTTGCACTCAATTGTGGCCGTAAGTCGAGGATTACCTGTATATATAACGCCTGATTATGTACGTAAGTTATGAATTTAACTTGTACCTAGTTAAGTTGCTTATTTACACATTTTAATAATTTCCTCCATGTCCTCCATTAAAATTTGGTACTAACCTTTGGAGATGTGGAAAGCCACAACTAAGGCTTTAGAGGGATACACATGGCCTGAAGTCCCATGTCATATATCAATAAGCTACTAAGCTACAGTAAAATCTGCTGGGTTAGGACACTGTGTGACCCTTACTGTTGCATTTTGTAAAGAGTTTGTGCTTAATGTGCCACTTGAACTCAACCAATTGTGATTTATTCTACTACCACAGTTAAGCAACCAATGAGTAAATCAGGTCACTAGAAACAGATCCTGGTTGATGATGAAGATATGATTCAATCAAACTGTAGTTTGCTGCTTTTTTCAGTTACGATAGTAATCTAGTTTGCCATTATTTAGAAGTAAAAAATGCAGCCACTTCTATGCTATTCTCAATCCTGTTGAAACTTATATTTTCCTGTTTATTTATTTTAATTTAATAATATTCTTGAAATAAAAATCTTGTTTTGTGCATGAAAAAAGAGGAGACAAGAGCATGTAAATCTGAATATATTCACTTTTCCTTAGTTTTAAAATCTAACATGTGGAGTCCTGTGTACTCCCTAAGCTTGGTTGTTTGCATGCAGATGTTTCATTACCCACCTAGGTAACATGATTAGTGCTTTGCCTGCTTTCTGGAGTATCTGACACCCATATATGGTCCCAATAGAAGGGAATGTTGGCACACCACAGTCTCATTCATTATTGGAATTAACCAGACAAAAACTAATATGCCACTAAGTTCTCTTACCTTGTCAAGTTCTGGATCTTGAAAAGGAAATTTACTAATCACATGTTTGTACTCTTCCTCATTTGATACAGGAATTGGACTGTAATTATCTGCTTCAAAAATATCCCTGCAGAATTTAAGGAACTAGTTAGGAATATACAGTTCAAGTACAAAATATAATGACATAGATGGGCACAATCCAGCCAGGGTTAAGCTTTACTGCGTTGCATTTCTTGCAAAAGGAAAATTATGCATTTGTAAATTCTGATGTCAAAAATGTTGGTGATTTAAAGTGCTGTAAAGTATAGCTAGAAAAGGGGGCAATAAGTATCCCAGCTGCAATTAATTGTTAGTCTGGGTACATAAGAACTCATAACACACTAATCAACAAATATTTGTGAAGCTACAATCAAAAAGAAGCAGCTTCATATGGAAATGTAACCTTATTATACTACACTAAGTTGAAATCCCCATAATATAGGACTAGTGGTCATGGTATATTAATCAAAGCAATAAGTAACCTCTGTGTGTGTGTGTGTGTGTGTGTGTGTGTGTGTGTGTGTGTGTGTGTGTGTGTTAGACAGATAGACAAAATAAACACATGGAATTATCAAATAAATAAAGCCTCAAATTTAAATTACGTTCCTATCCAGTCTGTCAGAAATGTTGAGATTTCTAAGTTGTTGCCATTTCAGAAAACAAATACCACTGCAAAAGTTGGATAATGAACTCTTCAAATATTTAACCATTAAAAATAAAACCAAAAAGTGGCTGTTATATGGAAAGACTTTCTTCTTATCTTGCAATGCTCACCTGAACAATATAGCCCACTTTTTAAGAAGTGTCTCATTGTACTGGTCTCTTATTTCAAATAAAAGATCAAATAGTCTGTTGACAGGGAAACCATAACCCTAGCAAAACAGGAAAATAAAAGAATATTTCAAAGGTGCAAACAGAGGCAAGCATATAATATTACAAAACTGAGAAGTTTGAGGCCTGTATCCCTCCTTGTTTTTGCAAGGAAAGGTCAGCATACCACAATCTCTTTCCCATTCAATACTCCACTGGGGACTTTCTTTCCTCCTCATTCCCAAAGCAAGCTTGCTCTAATCTCTTTTCTTTTCCACAGCTTCTCATTTATCTCTGCCCTGCTTCATATGGTAATGTTGGAGCTCTTGTAATGAAGGAATGAATGGATACCACTTTCCTTCACCCTGTTCTTTATACAACATAGGAGCCAAGTCCTCTACCACGATTATCTGAATACGTGAACAGAAACGGGGGGGAGGGGGGAGGAGGACGAGGAGAAAGGAAGGGGTTCCATATGAAAAGTTCAACCTTCTCCTTCAATTAATATGCTATTATATATTTCTTGCATTGATCTACTTTGCCATTCCGGCATAAATATCAGTTCATTCTCTTCCTATCAAATGATATACAACGTACGTTCAACCCACAGCTAGTAATGTGACCCCACAAGATCGTAAATTTTTAACATGATGATGTGTGTTTATATACATAACTATCTTATATATTGTATACGCAGCCCAAGACAATTCCTCTTCACTCTGTGCGCCCCAGGCAAGCCAAAGGGATTACAGAAGCCTAATATAGAGTATGGGCTTATAAGCAGCTATCCTAACCTCACCATATTTGAGCGTAGGATATTTGTTTCTTGCTTATAATGTTGATCTACAAGGCCAATTGTAGACAAACTGAGGGATGGGAGGAAAAAAGGACTATTACTTGTACCACATATTGAGCCCCTGAGTGAAGAGCAGAATATATATCTAATAAATAAATATTCAGAAAGATTGGGACTGCAATGCTTAGTATTCTCCCGGAGCTTTGATTTTGCTGAATGGGAATCCCACTACTGTTGTTCTAACAAATCTAGATGATACCAGGTTAGGACAAGTCAAATGTTACTGCAAACACATATGTCTTGTTTGCCAGTCTCTTGTCTTTTTATTTTTTTTTATGCCTTTTCTATGTTTAAGGACATTATTAGTTTATGCTCAATTTTAAGGCAAGTATTTCTTGAATCTAGTTAAATAAATAAGAAAAGGATACAGTAAATAGACATTCCATGCCTGAAATGCCAGCATGTTACCAACCTGCAAAGTATCCGCAAAGACAACTATCAGATTCTTCAGCTCCAGGACAAGATCAGGATCAGTGCAGTAGGACTGAAAATTAAAATATCAGATTACGCTTAAGAAATTAAGCAAATTAATGTTTGTCTACTAATGTGTTGCTCGTTTTCAATAGCTGTAAAGCTTACTAATGGGTGTATTTCCAACAATAGTGTATGGATTTATTTATTTTTAAAGGATAAGTAAGAACAATATTGTAATTTTCTATTGAACTCAGAGAACAGGAAGAAGCAAAGCAGAGAAATCTGGGCACCGTTTCTCCACCTTTTTTTCCATTTCTAAGGAAAGAACCTTTATTAGGGTTTTCTTGCTATCATCTCTTAACTAGCAAACGAAGATAATAGAAGAGGATTCGTGCTGGATCAGCCTAAAAGCCTCTCCAATGTAGCTTTCTGTTCCAAAAGTGGCCAACCAGAGGCTCCTGGGAAGCTTACAAGCAGAGCATATTGGCAACAGGACTTTCTTCTGCTTATCTTTTTCTTTGTGTTTTTTTTTCCTTAAAAACATTTTGCTTCTCATCCAAGAAACTTCTTCAGTTCTGTTCTTCAGTTCCAGAAGTGAAGAAGCCTCTTGGATGAGAAGTGAAATGTTTTCAAGGAAAAACCCAAGAAAGTTTAATTGCCTTTTGAAAAGCATCTTTGGAACAACCATGATGATTGAGAATCTCCATAGATATTCCTCATAAATAATATGTGAGAAGTGTTTGTCTGAGATATACATACAAACACACACACACACACAGACACACACACAGACAGACATCTCTCTCTCTCTCTCTCTCTCTCTCTCTATATATATATATATATATATATATATATATATATATATATATATATGTATATAGATAAATAGATATAGATATAGATTAGATATATAGATATAGATAGTTAACATTTGAAACATATCTTCCCTTGCAGAAAAAAAAGCTAACAGAGCGAGAGAGACCTTGTGGCTCAAGAGGCAAATAACACAGCCTAATATGCAATCAGCCCAGGTTCGAATCTCAGAAGGGTATGACTGACTGATGAAGACTAAAGAGTCAGAAATGCATCTCAGTTCTCCTTTAATTCTTTGTTAGTAATTTACACAAATATATGAACTGTCCGGTGTGACTATAACCTGTTCGATGGCCTTCAAGATAGGCTGAAAACAGGAAATAAAGATTTGCCCCATGTTTGGGGCCTAGCAAGGTAATCTAAATAGTTAACATTTGAAACATATAGATAGATATAGATATAGATATAGATGATATAGATATAGATATAGATATAGATATAGATATAGATATAGATATAGATATAGATATAGATATAGATATAGATATAGATATAGATATAGATATAGATATAGATATAGATATCTCTGCCTCGTGGCTAAATACTACCCACAATCTTATTCACTATTAATTTACCTGATACTCTTCTAAAGTCACTCATGTTGGTATTTAAGTCAGTTTCTGAAAAAGTGCTCTACCTCTCATTTTGCTCCCCATCACTAAATTTCAGATGTAAATGTTGGCTACTCCAATTTCTTCTTTAAGTAGAAACTATAAAAATATTTAAGATAATCTCTGAGCTTGATTAGCGGTGACTGCATACCCACATTCATGCAGTTTGCTTGGCAATTTACAGGTTCTCTTCTTAAAGAATGCTTTTTTTTTATCTTCCCACTCTAGCTTGGATATGTGGGATCCCTGGTGGTCTCCCTTCTAAGGATTAACCAGATCTAACTCTCCTTAGTTTCTGAGTAAAATTCAGATAAGATTGGCCTGATTCTGTCATCTGCTATTTCTGTTATTGATGATAGAAAACAACTTGAAAAATATGGCATGAACATGTGTGGGCTTTTCTATATACATGTTTTCCGTATACATACTTAGCCTTAAGACATGTTTTTTTCAGGCACTTAACATATGCTTTTTTCATCAGCCTTGGGTATCTATAGGGAGCCTGCAAGGTGGCTGTGTGAGGTCAAGTGATGGTTGTTCTCCCACATTCTTGGGTTTTATATGTTTATTTTATTTATGGTTGACTCCTTGTAGATTTTTATGTAGTTTTTAATGGGTGTTATGTTTGTGCGCTGCCCACAGTCACATTTTGTTAGATGGGTGGCTACATAAATGTGATAAATGAACAAAAGAAATAGTCTGGGTTTATGTTAGATAACCATTTGCTTCTATTTACCGACAAACTGTCACAATAAAAGTCCACCAGCTATTAGCAATTTTTGCTCTTTTATTCTTTTATAGGCAAAAAAATGCAAATAATTAGGAGAAGATAACTTGGTAAGACTAAATGGCACTTGTTTTATAATTCCCCAACCCAAGAACAGCTAATAAGGTCCAGTAGCTAGTGTACAACTCTGTTACAATTTAGAGCTGTCCTAAGGCTAAGAGTTTGGCCGGGGAAGTTTACTTTGGGAAAAAGTTTGGAATTATAATGAGAAACTATTTCCTGGTGCTATTTTCAATGCTAAACTAATTCACTCTGACCTAATAAAGAGGTCAGTTGAAACTAATTAGGACAGATTGCAATAATAAGAGCAGATTAACTCTGCATATTCTAAACTGTTCAGACTAAGAAGAGTTTGGAAGACCTGGGGAGTTGTAAATCAGCTGGGGGGATTATGCAGATAGCCCACGGCTGTGACTCAAAGCCAGATAGTGCAAGGATAAACAAAGGCTTCATGGGCTCCCTCCCAAATCTGAGCAATTTTTAATTACCAATACCTCCCCCGCCCTCCACATGTTAGACCTGCATTCTGCACCACCACCACCACCACCACCACCACCACCACCGCCGCCGCCGCAAGACTTCCCCACATTCTCCTTCCTCTAAACATACTCTACAGGGTCTTAAGTAAGTAAATTTAAAGGGAAGCGTCCAAAAAAAGAAAAAGAAAAAGAAAAAAAACCAGTTCACTTACTGAATGAGTTCTAAGGACAGCGATAATCTTTGAAAGTGCCATGTTCCAAAGTTCATCTGTGTAAGCTCTTGTTATTAATCCTTGGGTTGCGTGTAAAATGTGATCCTCCACGACAAAAAAACTGAACAGGATGAGAAATAGTGGAATCAGTGTGACATAAGGGATAAAGGGCAATAAAGCACTCTGCTCTCCCTTTTCCTCCCGCTTTCATCCTCAGCCCCCAAACCTGGAGGCTACACTAGCCATTTCCCAAACTTTTGTAGTGTCGGTCCCATTCGCACCTTTAGTGCTTAACTTAAAGGGAATGTGTGAAGAAACCCACATTTCGCCATTTGATTAGGAAAAGTATATCTGAGATACAGTAATAAATGTAGACGTTTACCCCCTCAGACCGCACCTCAGCGGGAGAGCATATTTTTTGTTCATGCATTCAACATAGCAAGATTGTGGGAAGGCAAGGCAGGACTGATTGCCTAGACTGTGAACTTTATTATAAATCAACAGAAAACCAACACCTGAATATGGGCTGGCTTGTAGTGGACTGAAGACATCTTGGCAATCAATGGATGCTCATAAACGAGAGATTCAGTCAATTGCTATTTAAGAAGGGAGCAGCGTTTTTTGCTTAACAATAGCTGTCACAGTTGCTGTGCATAAGGCTCATGTTTTTTAGACTATGCAACGTCAGCCTGTAAATTCTGGGATGCTGTAGTAGAAATATGATAATTGTCAGCAGCCTTAGAAAGAATATGTCACTAAGGCATCAACAGTCTCTATACCCTAAAGATCCAATTCTTTATATTTAAAAAATATTCTTAAAAGGTCTGAATAGAACAATAAAAGATAATGCAACTAAAAAAGAAAGAGAAAAAAGTTCCAGAAAAAAGAAAAAAATGAATTAAAAAACCCCTCCCTTTGCAAGAAAGGGACTTGCCATGTCAAGGTAATGATTTAACAGCTAACCAGCTTATATAATGTAAGATGTAATGATGAGAATGACTCAGCAGGGTCTGTGTCCCTTTAAGAGCCTTTGTATAAAGGGAAGGGTTAGGGTTAGGGTTGGACTCCACAGATGCTCTCTCTCTCTTCCATTTCCTGCTGTAACTGTGGTTTGTTGGAGCCTGCTGTATTAGCACATGTATGTATATTGTTCCTAGTATATGATATTGTAGATATTGTAAGTAAACCACAATTTACTATAGACCATGGTTCACTGTGTTTACTCCTAGGTTATCTTGTGCAATAAGACTGTGCAAGCTCTGACATGCCACCATCATCATGACAAGTGTAAACAATTCCATGATCTCTTCCTCTCCTTTTAGCTAACAAATAACATCCCATAACCCATTTCTTAATAGGCAAATTAAATTAGTACTATCTTCTTCAATCCAGTTACCACCAAAAGTTCCAAACAAAGCTGTAAGATCTTAACATCTGATAGATCCAATTATTTAATACACACATTATTTACTTTCAAGAAAATATAATTTGACATATGATGATGGGAGGAACAAAGGAGCACAACTGTTCCTACTCCTTGCTATCTTAAAATATCAATTGCTAGTGTTAATATAGCAAAAATAAGGCAAAAAAGCAAATGCAAATCTGTTGAAAAGCTATAATAAGTACAGGTAGCAGCTTTACTCACCCTACAATTTGACTGAAATATCTTCTGTAATCTTCTACTGTTTCATGCTGTAAGAAAAGAACACAATCATTTAACAGAAAGAATGTGAGAGGTTGTATAAATCTTTTCTTTTTTAAATTCAAGTACCATGTTTGACTGTGGCTGTAAAACTAGTCTTGCTTGTTTCCTCCTCTGTTTTCTATAGTAGTTTTCAAATGTTTCTGCATCACCCTAAACAAAAAAATATACACAATTTAAGACATCTCTTTGTTCTCCCAAATATCTTCATGATAAATGTCCCCACACTTCTGAATATGAAAAATAGCTTTTTAAAAATATGGGATACTAATAACTACAAGTATACTGCGTGTACTGTCCGATTCTGTTTTACTAGAGACATTTCATTTTAAAAATACTCCTTTAAATCATTGTTCCAGATAGGTTTTGTTTATATTTATTTATTTATTTATTGGGACTTATATGCCGCCCTATCTCCTGAAGGACTCAGGGCGGCTAACAACAATAAAATACAAATAGGTTGCGTGCCCTCTCAACGGGGGGGTAACGCCTCTCCCCCCATAGCCAAAGGTGGAATATCCTGAACTGTACGAGATGCCGGTATGTAAAGCTACTCGGTCTTGGCCAGGTTGAGTTGGAGCCTGTTCTTCCCCATCCAGATTCGTACCGCTTCCAGGCAACGGGACATCACGTCCAGGGCATCAATGGGTTGGTTCGGGGTGGATATGAAAAGCTGGGTATCATCAGCATATTGATGATACCTCACCCCGAGATTTAGATAGATAGATAGATAGATAGATAGATAGATAGATAGATAGATAGATAGATAGATAGATAGATAGATAGATAGATAGATAGATAGATACCGGTAGATAGAGATATATAGATAGAGATATAAAGATATATATATAGATATATAGATATAGATATAGATATATACACACATATACACATACATACATACATATATATATATAATTCTGTCTCACAGTGGAAGCAATCCCATGCTACTATTTTTCCCAAATTACCGAACAATGCTTAATAGTTTTAGAATGAGCCACCGTTTGAAGTTAATGTCATTTCATGGCTTCTTCATTTTCAGTGATCTTTTAGATCTATCAGGTATAATACTGGAGGGCCAGAAACAGGATATTTGAGGAGCATATAGGAACATTATACCTGATAGATCTAAGATCACTGTTTTTCTAACAGCAACCAAAGATTGATTAGCTAATTCATGTAAGAGTTCATACTATCACACACTGGCTTAATAGACTGAGATATGAATTAACCTGTAAACGATGGGCACATTCAGCTGGGAAATGCTATAGTAATAAAGCATGAATCTGTAATTAACTATAGCTTCTTGTTCCATCCAAAATGGGAAACTATAGCAAACAGCTTCAGAACAAGCCATAAAAATGAAGAAGCCATGAAATGACATTAACTTCAAACGATGGCTCATTCTAAAACTATTAAGCATTGTTCGGTAGTTTGGGAAAAATAGTAGCATAGGATTGCTTCCACTATGAGACAGAATGATATATAGACAACCAAATGGCTTTGGATGTGCTCCAAACCTACAGTATCTGCCTGTTGTCCTTCCCTAAGGAAAAGCCCAGGCCACTGTAACCAGAATCAAATGTTTTTAAATCGCGGAACTTTATTTTATTGTCCTTAGTTCCACAACAGATTATTAGGTATGCAGAATAATAGAGTTGGAAGGTCTTCTAGCCCAGCCCTTTCAGACAAAAGGTTGTCTATGCAAAAGAAGATAAAGCAGTCTCTCTCTTCCAAATGATCAAAAATAGTTTAAGGGTAATTTTCCCCAACATGGATGCTTCCACAGGTTTAGGTTTTCCATTCCTATCATCCAGTAAACGTATTGGCCATTAAGTAGTGAAAGCAAATTTCTGGATCATCCTGATGACTCTCTGACTCTTTCTTACCTATACAAATTCTCCTAGTTGCCTTTATGGTGAACCTTCTTGCAAGAAAACAAGGATTGGAATAAAGGACCAAGGGATCATCCTGCATCATCTCGGGATGTTTTGCTGCTGAGTTAGCAATGAAGAGACTATCAGGGGCACATTTCTTGCTTTCCTCAGTAAGATGTGACCTGCATAAACCTCTGGCTAGGTTCAGGTTAGCTCCTAACCTGTCTAGTGTTCCTATCCAATCAACTGCAGAAAGTCCTATACTCAGCAGGATACTGAGATTCCCTGCTTGTTTAACAGTGTTTATCCTCATAAAGAAAGGGACGCAGTGGCTCAGTGGGTTAGGACGCTGAGCTTGTCGATCAAAAGGTTGGCAGTTTGGCGGGTCGAATCCCGAGTGCCGCGTAACAGAGTGAGCGCCTGTTACTCGTCCCAGCTTCTGCCAACCTAGCAGTTCGAAAGCACGTAAAAATGCAAGTAGAAAAATAGGGACCACTGTGGTGGGAAGGTAACAGCATTCCGTGCACCTTTGGCATCTAGTCATGCTGGCCACATGACCACGGAGACGTCCTTGGACAAGCGCTGGCTCTTCGGCTTTGAAATGGAGATGAGCACCGGCCCCTAGAGTCGGAAACGACTAGCACGCATGTGCAGGGGAACCTTTACCTTTATCTTATCCTCATAAAAATTGAAAATACTGTATATAAATGTTATTTCAAAACTTAAATCTTCCCCACAGTTAAGTGTAATAGAGAGGATATGCAAGAGAAAAGATTACAAACCTAGATCAGGGCCAGGATAGGAAGAAAGAATTGAATACCCTCTCCTGTCAGAGGTCAAATCTCATTTAAAATATGCACATTATCATCAACGTGACTTATGTTAAGCTAGCATGACTCTCATTGTTTTCAGTGAGACTATTCTAAACATTACTTAGCCTCAGCAAATTTTGTAGAGTTGCATCCGATAACCTTGTCGCTAATTTCTTCTTTTTACGCAGCCTTCTCTGTCTTCACCAAGTTGCTTTGGAAAATTAGGCAACAGTACATGGGGTGACAATGGGAATTAAGAAGAGAGGGGAAACGAGGGGGAATGTATTTTCTTTTCCTGCTTGTAAAAAAGGGCCTCTAGTGGCTCAAAGGCTTTCCCGAAGGACTCTTTTTACAAATGAAAAAACAATGCTGCAACTAAATAGACAAGCATTACTAGCAGGCAATAAATTGCATGCACATATTTATTATTAGACTGTACATTCCTTTATATATATATACAAATAAAAGGGTTTCATATATAACATATATACATATGTTCATGTATACATACCAGAACTGAATAAATATGTAGGCATCTATATACAGGAGAAAAATCTACCAGATCGTGAGCAGTCAAAACCTGTAAAAATGCATCCCCCCCCCAAAAAAAACAGGCAAAAATATAACATTCAATCAGCTATAATATTACAAAGCAAACTTAGCATAAATTTAAATAGGCTCAATGAAAACCAATATTGTTTTCTATGAGCAAAATTTTGTTACGAGTAGTTACGTGGTTGTTATGGTAACTAAAGAGTACTTATTTAAAAAGATTACTGCTGTGCTCCACCAATTATAAAATACACTTTATAAAAGTCCTCCCCAAAGGCGCCTTAATCTAACAAAACTGGGGTTTGGTGTGTGAAAGCTTAAAGCTAATAAAGAATGAAAAGGGCAATTGTAGTAATAAACAAAACCAGTGTATTAAACGGTATGTATATAAATTATGCATCTTCTCACTTTATTTTGGGCTGTATAAATTCAACAAAAAAGATCATATGTACTAGGTTATGATTTCCTTTATGAATACAGTAAAATTCATTTGTCACAGAAACATCTTTCATGCTAATAGAACAAAACATCGTTTTCTTTATTGTGACTTTTCTGTGATTTTCCATCTGAAATAAGCTCAAGATGCTTTCCAAAATTATCTCAATCTAGGACAGTTACTGTTGCAATAACTGACAGTTATTGACAGTTTATGTAGGGAAGCTGTTATCCAGGAAGGACAAAATGGAGATAATCTCCTACATTTTCTTCTTTCCTGATAACTAGAAAGAGTAGCATAAAACATTCAGCTAAATCAAATTCATATGAATGATATTTATCAAGCATTATAGCATTTTGTGCCATGAGCATTTTTTTTTAAAGTTTCATCTGATATCAGAATTTTTTAACGTAAACTTCAAATGTCTGCTTATTTCTCAGTTGAACCTTGGTCTACCGTGGACATACCTAACTATCAAAATACAATAAAATCCACTGAAATACCTCCTCTTCATGTTCTTCTTCATCTTCTACGTTTTGCTTTGAAACTATTTCGCTCCTTGATTCTGCAATTCCATTGCTATTTATGTATACATTCTTTCCGCAGCACAAACTGCTCTGCTTCTGAAGAGCAGTATTAAAAGTTTTTTGCTGCTGTGCCTGCATTAATAAAGTGCATACAATCAAGAAAATAATCCATGAGGTCTCTTTTACATCCTAAGAAACAAATGCAAGTCATAACTAGGGCAGAGTAGCAGAAGAGGTGGTCTCCTAATGCTTTAGCTGGATCCAGCAGACCTCAGCAATTTTCAAAATAGTGGATGCAGTGTGGCAAACTTGCTGTGCAGCTGATGATATGAGGGAAACAAATGTGGAAGAAGGCTGCTAAACCTTCCTTCAACCAACCCAAATGAAGTGAGGGATGATATAAAGAACAGAAGGAAGAAGGAAAATATATATATAGTGGGCACATGAAAGCTTCAGTCCTTATCTGACAAAACACTCTGGCTCCATCCAAGCACATCCACTGTACAGCTGGTCAACAGAATGTACCCTTGGCAAAAGAGCCCAGCATGGTCAAATATTTTTGACAGATCCCTTTAAAAGAGCGTTTATGGGAAGAAGACAAACATCCAGCCCATTCTAGACCCCTCTCCAAGGTTTTTGCCGCATAACTAGAGTTACACATGGAGGCTTTCCAGAATGATTACACTGGTTTTATTTTGGCATGCCACCAATGTGAATCTCATTCATCCAGTTTTACCATTTAGATGCAAAAGTGTATTTTACCATTCAAAATGGGTAGGGAAAGGCTATGTTCCTGCAAAGAAGGCTGACATGTGGTGTTTGCAAATACGTATTCATAATGATAATAAAGAGGCACTTGGATGCTATACTTTTATCAGAGAAAGTTCCCTGAGAATAGGAACAAAAGCTAAATTTGATTGTTGCAGCTAGGCTTTATTTAATAATATAACAAAATGAGCATTTCAGGATGTTTACCTGTTTCATTGCCATTTCACCAATTTTATCTGAATGCTTCCGGATGCTCTCCAGGAAGTCCTTCAGATCTGACATGGAAATCCCTTTAATTTCCTCACGAAGCTTTGGAAGGTTCCCCATCATGATTTGGCAAAACCGATACTGTCTAACTCTAGGGAAGTATATGTTTTCTAGCTGTTCCATTGTTTTTAGAGCAGAATAATATCTAGGGGAAAAACAAGAAACCATCTTTTTTAAGACATAAAGGGGGGGGGAACATAGCAAGCATATTTTTTTAAACAAAAAAATAATAATAACGGCCTAAATTCCTGAATAATCTAGTCTCATATAAGAGTGGAGAAGAAAAGGAGGGAAAAATGGCATTGGATTCACTTTGGAAGGTTTGTTTAAAATTACTCCTCATTAAAGACTAAAAACATTTGGAACCTCAAGTTTGATTGTGTTTGCTGGATGAATTCTTTTTCAATCATTTAACAAAGAAAATTATGTAAGAATAAAATTTTGTAAGAATTTTTTCAGAATATACAGCAAAAGGGTAAATACAGTGCTGATTTTAGAAAATTGTAATGGATTTGAATTAAAGACTTTGAAGTTAATTAAAAGGCCTTTTCCTGTGGGAAATATTTTTGTTTACGGTATATCTAAATAACTGATAAGACAACTCTGAAGTTGGACACTAGAGGGCGGTAGAAGGAAATAAATATATTAATGGCTACCATAAAGCAAGGGTGTCAAACTGCCGGCCCATGGGCCGGATGCGTCATGCAGAAGCCACCCCCATCCCATTGCCGGCAATGGCAAAACCGTCCCGATACGTTGCGCGACATCACGTGACGTCGCAAGTTTGACATGTGTGTTCTAAAGTATTTTTGTGTTGAATGGGTGAAATAATTATAATGCTATCTGCTATTATAGAATTGGAAGATTTTACTGATGAAGAGCAAGTTCTACTGAGTAAAATTGAAATTGATCTGAATGTAGATTTAAAAATGATAACTAATAAAAAGAGAGGAAAAATAATTGATTTACAAATGATACTGGATGATGATTTGATAATTACAAAAGACATATGAATATCAGAAAAATGATGTGGATAACTTCTCTACAATGGATTTTAAAAAGGGACATTGGAATTGTTGAAGATTTTGTAAGAAGTGAGAGTGAAAATATGAACAGCGATATGGACATTTTTTTTCTTTACTGAATTTAAACTTCAGAATGCCAACAATTCTGAGAGAAGAGATAAAGAAAATATGAAAAAGTAGGTATTTAGATTTTGTTTGAGGGAACTAAAGATTGTTGACAGAAAGAAAAAGAATACAAAATCAGTTTATTTGACCAAGGTTAGTATAAGTGGGTTGCTATTTCTGGTAATGTCTAGTGGATTTTAACAGTTTGGGACTATATGACAATGTTTTAAGGATTTTAAGTGAAGATGGAATGTTATCTCTGGTGAAGTTTAATGGATTTTTGATTAAGATTGGATGACAATGCTTTAAAATTTTTATTTGAAAATGAGGTGGGGGTATTTCAATAGAAAATGAGATATAAATGTGAAAGGATGGATTTAAAGTGGGTTTATTAGGAGTCCTGTTGGTGCAGTGGTGGTTAGGCAGTATTGCAGGCTAACTCTTCTGAGCCCACCAGGAGTCCAATCCTGATGGGCTCAAAGTTATCTCAGTCTCCCATTCTTCTGAGGTTAGAAAAATGAGGACCTAGATTGTTGGGAGCAATAGGCTGATATTATAAACCACTCAGAGAATGCTGTAAAACACTATATAAGTCTAAGTGCTATTGCTATTAATAATGTAATTCGAATATTATTAAGATGGAGGGATAAAGTCTTAAAATATTATAGAGAATTGAAGGAGACATGGAATGAAATGGCGTTAAGCTTTTTTTAAAAAAGAGACGGTGTTACACTGATTACACTCGCTGGAGAAGAAGAGGAAAATTTCTTTTCTTTTTTACTTCTTCACTTTTTTAGTTTCAATTGGTTTCTTTCTTTTTTGTATATTTTTATTCTCTGTATAGAATGTATTAATTTTATTTGTATAACGTAATCCTTAATAAGATTGTTACCAAAAAAGTATATTGGTGATATATAGATCCTAAGGGAGACAGAGATTGAAAGATAGTAAGATTTATAAAATAATAATTAGAGAAGGATGAAAGCAAAGCATTTGGCTATATTGTACTCTTTTCCTAGCATATCCAAGCGGCTTTCAACATAATTAAAAAGCCTGAATTTTAATACAATAAATACATGTAGACATTAAATTGTTAGCTCAAAGAATGTGACGTATAGGGTGTATCTCACCAGGAATTGTTATAATTATATTATATACTATATTATATATATTAAGTTATAGTATATTATATATTACATTTTACTATATTATGTATCATGTCAAAAAACAAATAGAAATATTCATTTTTATTTATAATTATAATTATTCATTATTAATATTTACATATTCATTTAGAGCTTGTTTTGAAAGTTGTATGGTGTACCAGATGACAACTGAAGTCAAATATTAACCAGCAAGGAAAATCCCTATTTTGCTATTTTGATCATGTGTTAACTATTCGTTTTTAAATAATAAAACCAAATAAAAAAAACTGGAATTATAAACCAAATTTAATTATTTCAATTTGATGCATATGACTTAAAAGTTTAATTTTTAAAGCCAATTACTAACTCTTCCAAATATGTTATTTTTCCTCATAATAATTGTTCATTTGTAAATGAAAAACATGGAACAAACTGGAAAAGAATACAATCACCAGACCAAATTCATTAAATGTCCTCACTAAAGTAAGCTTTACTACTCCGTCAGTAATTGCAATAGACAAGTGGATGAACCATTAAAACATTTAATTGAGTTAAAAATGATTAATTCACCTTCTGACATTCATCTGCTCTTTCAATTTGCTGTACATCTCCAATACTGTAAGAAAAAAAATGTTAACTGTCATAAATTTCACTATAAAATATATAACCAAAATACAGAGGCTTTCCAAATGATCTGTTCTGTATATAAATGCATTTTTGACATTGTGAAAGTATTACAACATAAGGATCAAAACTTAAGGGGGGGGATCAGTAAAAATAGGAATTTTAGAAAGTTAGTTTAGGCTGATCTCAAAGCATTTTTAAACTTTGTTTTAACTCATTTATCTTTATTGGCCATCCAATGCAGTGAAAATTACAATGGATTCACAGCCAAAAATAGATCACTGCTGTTGTCAGAAACATCTGTTACAGGAAGAACACATCAGGGAATCATGGTGTTTTACAGATAGTGGCAAAAATGTAATGTTTCTCTATCTAATTAAAACCAAACATCAGAAAGGGGGATTTGGGAAATGTTGTACATGACGATGTTTCAGCTTATCTTTGAAACTCTGGGAGTTCCATGAATAGTTATAGAATATTTGTATGGTTAAATAATATTTCTATCTACAAGTTAATATTATAAGCAATATTTCACCTCTGAATATCCTATCAATATCCTGGATATAAATGAATAAATTTAAAAAAAAGTTTAAAAAGACAACTGATTTGAACTCATTTAAACATCCCCTTTAAGTCTTTTAAGCAATACTTTCTTCGGAAAATACCCTGTGTCCCAAACATAGGCTCCATTTTGTATTAGCTGTGTTGAAATATATCTACATTTCACTTTGGTAGTGACATTTAGAGGTATTCCTACGTTTGGCATTTAAGTATTTGTAACTAACCTGGAAGGCACAACTGAAGTTTTTCAACCACGGTCATAATATTCCTCTGCTGAAGTCTACTCTGGATGACTTCCTCTGTCTGAGCTAGCACCTTGAGTATTTTCAAAGATAGTATCGTTAAATTAGGTACACATATGTCACATTCCATAAAACATTTGTTGAATTAATTGCAAAAGCCATTTTCTTACCTCTTTCCCAGCTTCTTGAAGTCTTCTGTTTGTATCAGTAACTTGGACCTTAAAAATGATTTCGCCTTTATTAGAAAAATATGCATATAATGCCCTGATGCAACTGCTCACCCTTGTAATCAGATCATGCTTCATGAGAAACTTAGAACAAAGAAATGTAAATCCAAATTAACTCTACAGCTTGAACTTGAACTTTTGATCACCAAGGGTTTTTGTTAACTTCAATTAATTATGACAGTTCTTTCTAACAGATTCAGTGGCAAACTTCTCAAATTTACTTGGGATTTTTGAACTTTGTTTCTATAGGTCTGTCAAACAATTCAAATCATTGACCCAATTGACCACTGGTCCTTCTTTGATAACCTCAATGAGCTCTATGTGTCACTCATTGTCTGCAAGAAATGGTGATTGCATTTTATGGTAATTAAACATTCATACTTTGCTGAATGCAAACACTGGGAGGTTGATTAACATCAAACGTGGATATTGCCAGCCAAGAGACATTTTAATGCTGCAGGTGCAGGCAATGCTCGACCTCAGAGTTTCCCACATATTAAGTGACTCATTAGGTCATCATAATAAGGGAGCACATTCTAGTTTATTAAAAAACTCATTAAATTCTGAACAAAGATGCTCAATGACCTCATTGAGTCTCTAGTTATATGAATATCCTTTATATAATGCTCTTCTACTCATAACCTCTGGTGAACTACGCTCATTCTGTCTGGTGCACATATTTTTCTTACAAATGTGCAAAGGGAGCCAAGAGGGACTATGTCCACAATTTACCTCCGAGGAAATCTCACAGTATGTTTTCAAGAAAAAAAAAATCCCAACAATTTCAGCCACTTTTTGAAGAAAAAGATCTGCGGGGAGAGGAAATTTCCATACTAGATCTGGGCACCCAGAAAAAAGTATCTCAAAAATATATCTCAGCCCCCTCGGTGAATTAAGCAATGCTGTGAAGGTCTCACCCCGGTGCTTGGAAGCTGTGAGGGTCTGGATGGGGAACAACAGGCTTCAGCTGAATCCTAGCAAGTCTCAGAGGCTCTGGCTTTTGTAGCTCGCCAATTCCAGGACTGTGTCATTTTTAGTGCTGGATGTGGTTGCACTGCCCCAGTCACACCTGGTGCATGATCTGAGGGTCCCCCTGGAATCATGACTCCTGCTCAAAAGAGCAGGTGGCAGTCATGATTAGGAGGGCTTTTGCACAACTTTGTTTTGTGTCCCAGTTGTGCCCATTCCTAGATCAGAGAGTCCTGCTCATGGTCACTCATGCCCTAGTTACCTGTCTATTGGACTACTACAATGCACACTTCATGGGCCTGCCCTTGAAGAATATCTGGAAGCTTCAGCAGGTTCAAAATGCAGTGGCACAGGCAGTTATGTTTGCTTCTAGAATACACAACATTGTATCTCTGCTTCGCAAGCTGCAATGGTTGCCAGTGTGCAATTTAATTCAAGATTCTGGTTTTGACACATAGTCCTCCATAGCATGGGGTAGTTTATCTGAGGGATTGCTCCATTATTGTTGTTAACATCTGCTGTTCTCTCTTAGCCTTCTGATTTTTATTTTTTTTAATACTTGCTATATATTTTTATTGTTTTAAACTTCTACAATTTTGTTGTATGCCACCCAGATTCACTTTCTGTGAGATGTATGCATGCACCCACATAAATTTAACATACAAACAAATCAATACTTGTTAAAATATTTAGAGTTGATCTAAAAATAATCTACCTAATTATATTTAATTACTAAAAGTAACTGTAGCATTTTCATGGCATACTGTAGTTCTTTTGTTACTATTGTAATGTTTTGAGTCATTATTCACAAGCATCTAAAGATATCAATATTTTACTTTGAAAAAGAACATGTGGCAATAAATCCTGCATTCTAGTATTTAAAAAAAATATTTAAAAAACTGCACTTCCTTACCTTTAGTTTCTCTGCATCAGCCCTTACTTTAAGAAGTTCTGTAATAGCATCCACAAATCCTTGATGGTGAAAATTGCACATTTTTTCAATCTCTTTGTCATGATTTCGTATACATGCATCCAATTTTTCAATAAACTTTTGGTGTGCATTTGGCTGGTCATCATACACAGACCTATCAATAAGTACATATAAACAAAATGTGAACAGAAATTAACATTAATTTAAGTCTTCTAAACATGAATTTGCTTAAATTGATTCAGTGGTGGAACTCATCCATCTGTCCACTCATTATATGTCCAAAATATACATTCATGAAAAAGGAATGCCACTACAGGGGGGAAAAATCTTCAAGTATTCTTTTATGTTATTTTTCGTGCTTGTAACTCAAAATTATTCAGCTAGCCCCCTCTAGTGGACACAGGCCAACATTAGCCAAAACTGTATTCATGGATAAGTAAAGAAAATCCAAAACCAAAATTAGTATTTTTTAGAATGTATTTACTTGTCTCATTTTTGAATACAATGATACAAACTATAAGAGGTGATTTCATTGCCCTCAGCATTATGCTCATTTTGATTAGTGTTTTGTGAATTCCAAACAAACTCGGGATATCTCAGTCAAGATTCCCACACCCTGAAGCTAGACAGCAAATTAGATTTCAGAATGATATTTTCAGCTCTTGTTCTCCTTGCCAATCCAATGGCAAAAGGGCCATTTATTTACAGGTATGCTGCACTACCTTTCATCAGAAAAAAGGACCAGCTCAAGGAGTTGCATATTTGTAAGTTCCATGAGGTTTTTTTTCCTGTTTTACAAGCACACAAAACTTATAAATATCTAAGTTGATAAATGCTATTGCAGCTGATGCAAAGAGAGGGGAGAAACTGTGGCAGAGGGACGTATACATGCACATTTTATATGGGCCCATATACATGGTCATGTATTCCTTCTTACAAGCTAACAAAGCTTGAGAATATCTGCCTGTCCCATGACATTGGATAGGTCAGGCATGCCCCAGTTCCCTTTCCTGAAATCCTGCCATCTAGTGAGATCTCGGAAGCAGCCCATGTCCATGGCTGTGCTTACCTGAGGGGATCGGTAGGCCCACATTCTCTAGTCTAGGCCAGGGGTAGGCAACCTCAGCTCTTTTATGACTCATGGACTTCAACTCCCAGAATTCCTGAGCCAGCAATTCTGGGAGTTGAAGTCCATGAGTCATAAAAGAGCCGAGGTTGCCTACTCCTGGTCTAGGCCTTCCAAAAGGCCATCTTGAGTGGGCTTTTTACCCAGGCACTGGGACAGAGTCAAGATGTCTGGAGTTGATTGTGGGGCCTTCCAAGGGAAAGACTGAGGCGCCAGGTTTTGTTTGGGTTTTACACTTTATGGGTTTTATTGTTTATCTGGGTTTTATTGTTGTTGTGAACCACCCGGAGTTGTCTTTTGAGATTGGCATACATATCTCTTAACCAAATAAGTAAAAACATATAGGAAAACCAGAACAGACATAGAGCAGTGTAGAATAACAACAACAACAACAAAAAAGTGAAGTCTAATAAAGAGATCTGGAAAGCATCTATACAGGTTATTCTAGAAGCAGCCAACACCAAAGCATTCGCATGTAGTCACATATAAAAATAACATTGGCCAAATATATTAAGAGATAAGTTATGCCTAGTGAAATAAAAAAATGTCAGCAAAGATAAAAGCAAACACCATTTGTTTGCTAGAATTTTTACCTTCTTGTTCTGACATTCCACTTCTCGCTACTTTAATTGTTTAGATCGGTATCCCCCCCCCCCCAAATCTGGCACCTTCTCACCAACTCCCAGAAATGCCACTTTCAGGAGGGCTTATTATATCTTCATGTTCCTAATTTAAAAAGCTACTGGTATATGTTTTTATAAATTAAAAAAAATCAAGGCATTCTTCTACATAAAAAACAGGTTTCTCATACTTCTATGTTAATACATAAATACAATTTTACATGCCAAATGTTTAGTTTGAACAACTTTCTTTCCACTACAACTGTCTGAGAGTAGTCTCGGTATGTTCTAAGTTCAGTCTATTCCACCCCATCATGTTTTTCTTCTTCATTTTTAAAATCTTACATCTGAGAGCCATTATAATATTTTGTTTTTAAGAAGGAGATCCCCAGTAGAGTGGACAGGGCTCATAAAAACTGCCTGACTCAATTTACCTTTTATTCTGGGGATATGATGTCTTGATGGCTGTGAAAGTTGGACCATAAGAAAGGCTGAGCGCCAAAGAATTGAGGCCTTTGAACTATGGTGCTGGAGAAGACTCCTGCGAGTCCCTTGGACTGCAAGGCGATCAAACCGGTCAGTCCTAGAGGAGATCAACCCTGACTGCTCTTTAGAAGGCCAGATCCTGAAGTTGAAACTCAAATACTTTGGCCACCTAATGAGAAGGAAGGACTCACTGGAGAAGAGTCTAATGCTGGGAAAGATTGAGGGCAAGAGAAGAAGGGGACGACAGAGAATGAGGTGGCTGGATGGAGTCACTGAAGCAGCAGGCGTGAGCTTAAATGGACTCCAGAAGATGGTAGACAGGAAGGCCTGGAGAAACGTTGTCCAAGTTGGACACGACTTCGCAACTAACAACAACATGATGTCTTGAGCTCTCAAAGAGAAACTTGATAAAAATGAAATAAACATACATTAAATAAATCATCCTGATAGCTGTGGTGCCTTCTGGATGCTAATATTTCTGGAGAGAAGCAGATTTTAAGCTCTTTTTATTTTCCCAAACCTTGTGTAAGATTTCCCTCTCCAGCTATCTAAGCGTTTTAGCAGTAGCTGTTCCTTCATAGGAATTGATTTCTTATTAAGGCAAGTGTGGAATACCTAATTATTGGGAAATAGTATACTACATGCTAGAAAACAAACATATTCTAAACATATTTTGGTGAAAAGCCAGCACATGGAAAGAAAAAAGTTTGTCACTAAAAACATGTTTTTAGCATGTAGGTCCTTATAATATCAAAATGTGAAAGTTCAAGTTCTGTCTTAAAGGCTGCAGTGCATAATATACACCTGTGGTGGCAAACCTGTGGCACGCAGAGCCCTCTCTGTGGGCACACGCACCGTCGCCCCAGTCCTAGGCCTACAGCTGGGTTTTATAAAACCTTTTCGCTTTAGGCTTCTGCCGCGTGTGCAAAAAAAAAAAAGTTCAATCAATCAATCAATTTCAACTTCCCGCAGGAAAAAAAAGATCTTGCAAAGTTGGAATTGATTGATTGAACTTTTTAGTCCCACCCAGTCTGCCGTTACCACCACAGCCAAGCCCACCCAATGGGCCGCGCCCACTCAATGGGCCATGCCTACCCGGCATCCGACAATATATAAGTGGGTTCTGGGTTGCAGTTTGGGCACTCGGTCTCTAAAAGGTTCGCCATCACTGATATGCACATACCATTTCACAAGCTATTTGCAATTCAGCATGAAAGCAGGACAAACCTAAATCACCTAAAAATTCATTTTCTTTATGTTGTATGGAAACAGTGCCACCTTGTGGAAATTAACATTTTCATCATGAGCAATTATAAGATGTGATATTTTTAACCCCTCTAAACTGATCTGGGACACAGATTTGAAATAACAGTTAATGTATTTTAACAGACACAGTAATAGAAACAGACAATTTATATAACACAGGTTTTCTTCTGAAGAGAGGGAGCCAACAATTAAGCACCAGCAACATTAACCCATCATATTCAACATATACAACATATTGCATTTTGCACAACTATTTTAGTTATCTACCAGCACAAAATTCTAAATATAAGAAAACAGGCCAATATTTATATGTAAGCAGACTTGAATATCGTAGGTAGACTTTCTCCTCTCTTTGCTTCTGTGAAAAGAAGAGGGCACCTCAGTCTGAGAAGATCAGAAGCTACTAACAAGAGTGAATGGATACAATGAGATAAGATGAGATGAGATAAATGATAAGATGACCTTTATTGTCATTTTTTTTACTGTGGGTACACTGGCACACATTAAAAATGAAATTCTGTTGCTTGCTCTCAAAAGCGTACACATACATGATGCACATATAAACATGCTATATACAACATATACCTACACTCTTACATATAAATACATATAAATATTAATCACTGTCTATCTTGAGAATATATAAGGGACGCGGTGGCTCAGTGGGTTAAGACGCTGAGCATGTCAATCAGATGGTCGACAGTTTGGCGGGTCGAATCCCGAGTGCCGCGTAACAGAGTGAGCACCTGTTACTCGTCCCAGCTTCTGCCAACCTAGCAGTTCAAAAGCACGTAAAAATGCAAGTAGAAAAATAGGGACCACTACGGTGGGAAGGTAACAGCGTTCCGTGCGCCTTTGGCATCTAGTCATGCTGGCCACATGACCACGGAGATGTCCTCGGACAAACGCTGGCTCTTCGGCTTTGAAACGGAGATGAGCACCGGCCCCTAGAGTTGGAAACGACTAGCACGCAGAGAATGAGAATGGAGAAAGGGACATGTTCTGAATGAAGCCTCCTTGCTAGGCATTCACAAAACTGCAACATACTTGCCAGGTGCAAAATGTATTATTTCCTTGAATGGCGATGCTTTGTCATTTATAGAAAATCAGTGTTCCCAAGCTTCTTCCTTTGTTGGAAGGGAAAAATGGATTCTTACATTTAAAATTAGAGTCCAAAACTCTAAAGGAAAGTTATGGATCAAGACTAGCATAAATAAAGGATAGCTTCATTTCCCACAGCTATTTAGCACCCCCAAGAAGTTGGGGTGTTCAGATAACTGAGGCAAATGAGCTTCTTGCTTCAGAAACTGTGATTTTTCTAAAATTAGGAATCATATATAGCAAGGGATTGCATTAGGTTTAATTTCTGTTTTCTGTGTCAAGCATCACTGCCTTAACATTGAGCTAGTGAACTGGGAGTAATTTCAGCCTTCCATACCAGTAATTGCATACTTCAGGCTGACCTTGAAAGTATTATTTGATCTGCAGTAATGTACATTCTGCTTCAATGTCATTAGTGTTTGTGTTTTTTAAATAGCAAACCACTGCCATCTTGTGGTCTGGCTCGAATACTGCATTTTCTTTTGAATTTTTGGAATGTGTTTATATACAGCAATCTGAAAAACACAGTAATTTATTTCCTTTGACATTCAATGTAAACATGGTAATACTGAAAATCAATTTTTTATATATTTTGCTTTTTAAAAAGAACGGTTTCATTTTCTTCATCTCTCATGAGTAACTGTTGGTTATATATGGCTGTCCAATTTGCAAATCGTGACTCTGGACACCTAACATCTACCAGAATCTATGCTAATAAACACACACACACACAAAACACACACTCACACACCCTAATCAAATATATCCACTTTATATTCCAATTTATCACTTTCTGTAACAGCTAAAGAAACATCTCCCTAATCTTATCTGTTGATTTCTTTTCTTTTTCTCTTTGTCTCCTCTCAGGAATTCCTTCACTAGTTTAACATGTCTCTTTTTTTTTATTTAAAAAGTTTTACAATACATTTTGACTTTAATCCCCCCCTCCCCCACCCCCACCCAACCCTCCCTATCCCTTCCCCCCATTCCCTCCTCCCCCCCCTTCCCAGACTTCCCAGAGCTAAATACAGGGTATAAAATCAAAAAACAAACATAAGCACCCCTATGTTATCAGCAATAAACTATTAATTCTATCTCCCTCTAGCTCATGTAAAATGAATACAAACAATATTAATATTACAAATAAAGTAAAAAAGAAAAAGAGAAAAACAGAGAAAGAGCTTTACTCAGAATAGATTTTCTTAATCCCAGTCCTTATTCATATTAATTTCAAAAAAAAAGAAAGAAAAAAAAACTTTCACCTACTATTTACATTCTCCAACCTTTCTCTAATTTCTAAACAAATTCTCAGTTACGCGCCAAAAGCGCCTATCTATTAACCTTAATAATCTCCAACCAAACTAAACCATAATCAAAAAATAATTCTTGCATGTATCACGCCAACTGTCTCGCAGTTCCAAGTCATCCTTGAGTTCAAATAAAAAGAGTAAAAAAAAAGGTTTAAGCAGTCTGTAAGACAACTTGTTGTTAATTAGGAGCTTGCATACCCATTCTTAGTTCAACACATACTTTTAGTCCATAACCCTAATATACTTTTCTAACAAGCAAATAACATCCATCTTAAATTGTGTTAAATATTAAAAAAAACTTTCTTTCTCCTCTATGATAAATTTAATCCATTAACATTCTAATTTAAAAATTTAATCAGCAATCTTAACGCCCCAAAGCTTTTGGAGCACGTCTGTCATGACCCCCAAAACTTCTTTGGACCGCGCCCCTCCCACAGCTTCACTGTAAGTACACTTTGGAGATTCCATAACTATCTGCTGGTCTTGCTCTTGCTCTCGTCTCGCTCTTCTTAGGGCGGCACGCGTCATCCTCTGGCCTCCTGCAACATCCGATGAAACTGTATCTTGATCCCCTCCAACACCATTGTCCTCTATCTGTCTGTCTGCAACATCTTGAAGCTTTCCCTCGCCGTATCCCTTTACAGCTTCCAAAAATGATAGGGGGGGTGCTTTTAACACATTGCTATAAAAATCACGTGCCTGGGCCACAGTAACCAGACGATGTCTTTTACCTTCATGCGTCACCACCAGTCCAACTGGAATCTCCCATCTAAACTTAATATCACATTTCTTAAGTTCCTGTACTAGAAATGCAAAATCTTTCCTTCTCCTTAAAATCTTCGGAGGAATCTCTTTTAAAACCAAGACTTCTTGCTCAGCCACTACCAGTTTAGTATCATAAGCAGCTTGAATGACTTCATCTCTAATTACTCTCTTTGTAAAATAGACCACCACATCTCTGGGTAACTTCCTTTGTCTTGCAATCCATGAATTTACACGAAAAATTTTGTCCATATTTCCCTCAATTTCAGATGCTGGCTGGCCCAATACCCCTTCCAGAGCCTCAGAAATCAGCTGCTTTAAATCTTCTTTACAGTTCTCCTTTAAACCCCTGATTCTAATAGCATACTGCATCTGATGATACTGAGCAAGGCTCAATTCTCCGTCCATTTTATCCCTTATATTTTCATTTTCTAATACCTTTGCTTCTAATATAGAGTTCTTTTGACTGAGATCCTTCACTTTTACATCCAGCTGTTGCACA
Organism: Vipera berus; assembly: GCF_964194415.1. Taxonomy (NCBI): domain Eukaryota; kingdom Metazoa; phylum Chordata; class Lepidosauria; order Squamata; family Viperidae; genus Vipera; species Vipera berus. Next base: position 73,047,267 of record NC_138207.1, on the reverse strand, counting down.
CATTCAGCTACAGATTCAATCATAGACATGTCCACCCTCATTGCTCTAAACTTCTCTTCCATCTTCTTCTCCAATTTCTCCATTTTCTCCTCCATTTTCTCCTCCAACTTTTTCAACTTTTCATCCATCATGTCAGACATCAATTGTGAATGCTTTCCAAGAGCATCTTGTAAATCCTTAAGCGTCAATGCCAGAGGAGGTGCAGGAGTAAGCAAAGCTTGCAATGAGGTCTGTTGCACCAGGGAAGACCCCGCACTCCGAAGAGCTTTAGAAGTTTTAGCCGCCATCTTCCCCCACTTTCACTTATTGCGCACTTTCACTTTAAAGCTATAAAATCCATTGAGCTAGAGAGTAAAGATAAGAGTCCACATCACCTTGACCTCCTGTACCGCTCTGCCTGCATCTTGATAATCAAAAGTATTTCCTTTTGGCAGGGGTGGTTGCTAACGCCTGGCTCTGCTCCATAAATCCCGGAGCAGGGGCACTGCACAGCTCAAAGCAACCCAGGCTTCGGGGGGGCTCAATCCTTCAGCCGCCCAAACTCTCAGCTCAGGCGGCCCCGGAGAGCTCAACCCCTACCTGGGGCCTAACCCCCACCTTTTCTCCCGAGGAGGGGGCTTCAAATATCTAAACAGCTGATCGACGCTGTTTACGATGGAAAAACACAGCTGCGGAGCGGACAGCCCGAAGGCGGCTGTCTTCGGCGCCGCGTCGCCACCGGAAGTCTTTAACATGTCTCTTTTGTAAGAAAGCTTTCCAAGTCACTTTTCTGATTTATCTGAAAAGTCCTCTTTAATTATTTAGATATGAGCAGGTCTCATTTGTTTATACCAGAGGTCTTCAAACTTGGCCCTTTTATGACGTGTGGACTTCAACTCCCAGAATTCCTCAGCCAGCATGCCTGACTGAGGAATTCTGGGAGTTGAAGTCCACAAGTCATAAAAAGGCCAAGTTTGAAGACCCCTGGAAACCATTGTGGCATCTTATTCACATTACTCTCATAGTCAGGCATTTTCAAACCTATTTTCAAATCCTCATACAGCTCAGTCTTAGGTTCAATTTTAACCAATAAAATCTGTTCCTTTTCTGCCGTCCCTATTAAATCCATTTCTAGGTATTCCTGGGTATATTATTCCCGAATATCCTTGATTTCTTGTATAGTCAAATAATATTGTTCCCATGTATTAACGGATCACTTCTTTAATTGTAATCTTGAGTTCGCTCTGGTTTCCTTTAATTAATCTTCAAATTCCCCTCTTATCTTATATCTATTTACTGATCAACAAACCGTTCCCATGTGAGGTTTTTTTAATAATTAATTTCAAAATCACACACAGACACACGCACACAGCCCATTTGGTCCCTTAACCTTCCAAAATCAACATTCTAGTCTACCTTTTGCTGTTTTCCAAAAGTATTTTTTCTTAATCCTTAAATTTACATGAAACTTCTTTCATCAAGGATAGTGTAAAACTTTCCAAGTACAGTGAAACTTACCCTCCTGAAAGTTCTTAACATCCAAAATATCAGTAACAAGTCATTTCTAAGATAGTTAAAAAAAGAAGTGGACAAAACCAGTGTCCCATTGAAGGCGCTGAACCACAGCTTAGGCATAAAGACAACCGCCAGACTTGGGAAAACAATGGCCCACTGAACACAACTCTGCAAGACAGGAGCCAATGGCCAATAGCAGACCAAATTTTAGCTGACAAGATAGAAATTATATTGAATATGGTTTTATAACTGACAGGCCAAGAGAATGATTTAGAAAGGGATGTTTTAGTGGATCTACAAAAGAAACCGGCCTGAGGTTTTATAAAAGAAATACAAACAACCAAGAGTGACCTGGATAATTTTTTTTCTACTGGACTTTCAAAAGAAGCTTCTTAAAGTCTTGATGAACTCTGTACAATGGGACAGAAAAGAAATCAAGAGAAAACAAATCCTACAACAATACTTGAATGAACTAAAAATTAAGACTGTTAGAATTGAGAGGAATTCTTTTATATCATTATTTGTTTTCTTGATGCAGCATTAACTCACATGATGGGTCGAAAAGAAAAAAGATATTATTTTTAAGAGTGGCGAAAGGACTTAAGTATTTTCTATTCTGATGGCCTACATTGGAAGGGAACTGAAGTTGTCAGAAATATCAGATCTGTTCAAAAACAACTTGGTCTGAAAGGAAATCATTACTGGATTTACACATCCTGTTAAATCACGGACTTACATTGTGGCTTCTTGAGTAAACCACAGTTGGAATGGTACCTAGAGCTATAAACCATGATTTACACACATATCACAAAGATTGAATTCACAGAATACCCTAAGCCAAAACCTAACAAACCACTTTATAGTTTCCCTGATATGTGAATTCTGTCAATTTCTGTAGAAGATAACAAAGTACAATAGAAAAAGAGAGATAGAGATAGCTCCTATAATCAGTGTAATTTTTGACTCCCGGGAGAAGGGGGGAAAAACTTTACCCTCATTACACTACTATTTACAGAAGCAGGATCTTTACTTTAGGAAAAATTATTTGAAGACAATCTAATCCAATATACCTAGATAGCACTAGAAATTATACATCAGATTAAATAAATAAGTACAGCTGTGCAAATAAATAGAGCTATGTGTCAAATTAATTCAGTTTAGCCCTTATTGATTAAAACCAGCCAACTTGATACAGTGAAGTAGCCTTTTTAGACTTTGGGACTTGAATCCAATGAATAAAAAAACACTCATTTTTGTTAAGAATTACATGTTTGTTGCAACATCTCTATCAACTGAGCATAATAAAATTCCACATACATAGGTGCAGTCCAAGGCTTTTTGACTTGGCAGAGGAAGAAATGTGTTAATTCCTTTTTACTGTTCATCAGACAATGTGTATGGAATCTACCTAATGATATTATACAGATGCCACTTGATAGGATGCCCAAAAAAATGGGATAAGCTATGCACACTTTAAGAAATAACTTTGAAGGCTTCAGATCTTGAACAAGCACAACACCTCTCTGGCATTCATTTAAATAACTCAGAAAAAGATGATGCTGCTTTAAAAAAATTACGTTAACTTTGTTAACTGCGTTCCTTAAACCAGTGGCATTTTGTTCAGGCTTTTGCCCAAGCCTGAAAAAGTCTCGGCTGTTTTAAAGAATAGAAGAGACAGCGTAGACTTTCATGAGGTCTATAAGACTTTTTTCTGAAACACTTTTGTTTCACAACCCTAGTATTCAGAGGGCTTTTGAAACTATCCTCTTTTACATTATGATTTATTTTTAAAAATGAAAGTATCTATATAACTTTTATGAGACATCCTCTTCAAAGCATTGTGACTGGAAAGCCTCTGGGGAATCATTTCCGAAGATTAGAAGAGGCACCTGTCACACATTCATTTCAACCATTGTCCCCCTATTCTCTGGAATTTACAGAGAACTGAAAGTTAATAGTAATTGAAGATTCTATTTTTTTTTATTTTGGCAAACTTTGGTTGGGTTTATTCACTGTGCTAAGAAGGGAGGGGGAACTGATTACTTTAACTCAGGGGTCTTCAAACTTGGCAACTTTAAGACTTGTGGACTTCAACTCCCAGAATTCCTCAGCCAGCCAGGAAGGACTATCAGTATTTGGAAGGACCATCAGTTTACAGTGCTCTTGTATACAACTTGTAATGAACAATGTTACATAGTCATATCAGGTTTTATATGTCAAACAGTATATGTTATAAATCAATTAATTTCTTACTAAAATATGAAAGTATAATTTTAAAAATAAAATGTGTACTTTTAAAAGTGAATCAAGCAAATCGGTCACTATAATTTACCCCTAAAAATCATTTCAATAGGTAAATAGTACCTGAATAATGAATATTGAACATTGCCAAAATGATAAACCTATCCCTTACACGTATTCGTAGTTTAGTGATCTGAAACAGTATTGACATTAATTTAAAGCAGAATATGAATATCACAATCCTGAAGAAAAAACAGTCAGGTAGTCCTTAATTTATGACTACAACTGAACCCAAAACCTCTATAGCTAAGTGAGACATTTGTTAAGTGAGTTTTGCTCCATTTTACAACCTATCTTGCCACCGCTGTTAAGTGAATCACTGCAGTTGTTAAGTTAGTAACATGATTGTTAAATGAATCTGGCTTCCTCACTGACTCTGCTTGTCAAAAGATCGCAAAAGGTGATCACATGACCCCAGGACACTGCAAATGTCATAAATATGTGCCAGTTGCCAAGCATCTGGATTTTGATCACATGACCATGGGGGATGCTGCAACAGTTGTAAGTATGAAAAAAACGGTCATCAGTCATTTTTTTCAATACCAATGCATATTCTGTATGTGCATTAGAGAATTAAATATCTCTAGCTATCACAAAAGTTTTCAAAATTAGCTAAATTAATAAAACCGATAAATGTAAAATATGAAGATAGATTCACAACATTCCCTAAAGTGCCGTTGGATTTTAAACATGCAAGACAACACAAGCAAAAGCCAATTTTCAACATCAAGGCAATCACAAAGCTGATATTCAGTGTTTGCAATTGTGTCATCAAAGACAAATATCAAACAATGGAAAAAAAATGGGACATACCATAAATCCTACACTCCTGCGGTACTTTAGGACATTTTGCCACTATCTTTAATTATATATCTAATATTCATACATATAATTTATTAAACTTGTACGTCGCCCTATGCTTAGCCAGCTCACAACCAAGACATTACAAATAAAATTAATAAAAGATAAAAGAAGCACAATGGAATAAGTCTCTCTCTCCTTTGCCAAATTTTAATACAACCATTTCAAATACTTCATAAAATAATGTCCAGGTTTTTTCTGCTATCCATCAGCTTTTTAAATAATGAGATATTTTTAATTCTGTAACAAGTTTTCTATGTGCAGCCATTATCTGCGATCCCTATCATTCCACTCCTTGTTTGTTGTCTTTTTAATCACTTTGTTCTATTTAGAAGATTACCACATGCAGAAAGAATGGCATTTGCCTGAATTCTGCAAACGGGGAAAGAATGTATAAATCTTCGTTCTTTATACTTTGACTTGTCACTTTTTCCTGTATGTGCAATTTCTGTGAATTGTTCTCACTAATAGTATCCTGTTTCTACAAGCAGGAAGGGCTGAGTACAGTTTGTTAGTTAACATTACTTCCTATAACCAGGGTCAATATTCTGTAATAGTGACATTAGAGCAGTTATTGTTCAGTCTGAATAATCTGTGTATCTCACTGATAGTTGTTAATGCACATCCTTTGTAGTGTAACGTCACCTGATAATCAGTAAACCCAGATTTGCAATGGACTTCCTCCATCCTGTTTTTACAGTGGCAGGCAAGGAGATGCTTCTTCCTGCCAAGCTTTTGTGCTTCTTACCAATTCATACAATAAGCACTTTAATAATAATAATAAAAAAAGCAATACATGTTTTTAAAGTTTTCATTTTTCAGCTATTTGTGTCACATTAAGCGAAGACTATGTGAATAGATTCAAATGAAGCTATACCTTCAAATGAGTTCTGAAAACTACTGTTATAAGTGATATTTTAAGCAGAGTGAAAGATTTAAAATTAAATATTTAAGCATTTTGTTTACAGGTTTAACAGCCTTTATTCTAAAAAAAAAATCTTTCCATTATTCCCACCTCTGGGATGAACCACAATTACAGGTTAAATCCAGTGATGTCTTCCCATGATAGAATAGATCACTGCTAGAAGGATCTCTCTCCCATCCATATTCCAAAACTTCAAGGATGGGCAATTTTCCAGAAGAGATTTTGTGGGCATGCTGCAAGATTACTATATAAGAGAAGACCTTTTGCTCAAAAAGAAGCCTACTTGCAGTAAGTTGGTAGGGATTCTACACCGACCCCTCTTGTAACTCCCCCCCCCCAAATTCTATCACTCCTCCTACACTATACGCAAAAACTACCATTCTAAAATGATTTGGCTTATTGGAAATTCTACATTATCTTACTGTTTCTTAACTGTTCAATGAACAGCAACACATACAAGATGCAGAGAAATATAATAATGTAACAATGAAGTAAGAAGTGAGTAAAAAGTGCTCATCATCTTTTTTTGACAAAATAATCCCAACAACACAGATTAATTCTGTACCAATGATAGCACAGAACACTTGACTCCCAAACAGGCCTGCAAACTCTACAGCACTGTCGAAATAATTTACTTTTAACGTTCCAATGTTAAATGCAAGTTTTCACATACTTACCTGTTTCTTTTGAGAATTCATGTACTTTCTATATTAAACAGCCAAAATTATAAGATTAAAATTATATAACTCAGGCATTAAGAACAGTATCTATAACATTAATTCATCATAAACTTCAGCAGAGTGATACCTTCGTTTAAGAGTGAGAAGAGTTTGCAAAATGCAGCTAAGCTAGCAATAACAAAGGACAATGCAGGAGGAAAGAATACAGAACTGTTATATCAGGAGTAGATGAGATGACAGATTAACTTGAATTTTGCAGAGCAGAAGTGTTTATTACTAGTGACATTATTGCCACTGATTTCCAATGTTTTGTTTTATTTTATTTTATTAATTTTATTTTGCATGAGCCCTCCTGCCTTCCCAGTTCCTTCTTTGGAGTCCCAAAGACCAGAAGCATGCTTTTTCAAGATACATTTATCAATATGTAAAACAAAATAGATATGTTAAATCCTTGCTATGTTTAATACTTTTATTTTACACTCCCACTAAAAAACGGGAAAGCTAAAATCCCTTTCAGGAATGCTACTACTTGGTACCCAGAATCCTTCAGCTCTGAAGGATAGTGATTTAAAAGTCAGTTTTTGGCTGCAAAAATTATCTCCTCTTAAGTTTCAAAGTATGTCTCAAAACAGTTTCCAAATTTGCTTATAAGATATTATCAAGAATTTCTACATTAATAGTCCAACTTAGGATCTTCTTTCCTTCTAATATAAAGCAAGAGGCAGCAAGAAATATTTAAGAATTGCTCAATGGAGTTCTTGAAAAGTTGTTCACAGTTGTAGATAGTTGCTCATTCTTTTTGTTCATATCTCTTCATGTTGTTAAGTGCTTGACAATAGGCCAAATGTTTGAAAAAACAGTGCCATAAGTCTACACGGATACATATTTTCCTCCCTTTTTCAAGATATATAGTGCAAATTCATGTCATACCTGCAAAACAAAGTTATTGATGTCTGATATTTTAAACACAGAATTCAAAGATATTGCCATCATGCTGTGAATAATCAAGTGATGTGTGAAGAGGAAAGACATTTTAATTAGGATGTCCACGTGTCCTTGGTCAGAATATACAAATAGAATGGGAAGCTTTCCATCACTCATTTTTAAAATAATATTTATTTTATACAAACATAATTAATAAGAATCTTTAAAGTAAAGGAAGACTAAATTAAAATGACAATCAAAAAAAGACAAACTACGAAAAAAGATTCTTTCTACTCCATTCACAATGTACCCAGCTAAGTTCATAAGATGATTGGGGAACTGGGCTGTCATAAGGGGTGTTTCTCCATATATTTTAAATTGCATTGTAACATTGTACCACAAGATAAAAGTAATAGGTAGAAGGTACCATTATCAAGCAAACACGTAATGCCTGTATGAAGCTGCTGGTCACCTGAAAGAGCTTGAAGAACAAGAAAGTCTGAGAACTTAGGAATTTAAATATGGACAAATGAAAGACAAAGTACCGTACTAAGCTCTGAAAGACCTCGGAATGGAAATCCAAGACAAAAGCATGAGAATGCAGAATATGTTCCACACAAATCTCGGGATGGATTTAGGAAGCAGAAAGGGCAAAGTTGCTGGAGATTGTCCATAATCACATAACAATCAAAGTCAGAAATGACATTCTCTCACCTTCTCGAAGCAGCAGAAAATGTTTCCTACCACTTCAAGACTGAAGTTAAAACCTATCTCGCCTAAATGAAAGTAATATTTAATTTAGCATATTGAGTCACTGCAACCCCAATGCACTGATATGATTACAAGGAACAACTGGCCTCCCAGAATCAGTGTATTTTCTTAGCTCTGTTTCTTTGTGTTTTTCATTCTGAAGCTAATAGAGAATAGAACAGAATAGAATACAATCTCAGACAAATGACTGCCTCTTCTTACAAATCTCCAGTGATGGAGCGCCCACAATTTCTGGAGGCAAGCTGTTCCACTGGTTAATTGTCCTCACTGTCAGAAAACTTCTCCTTAATTCCAGGCTGCTTCTCGTGTTGTGATTCAGGGTCAGCCTGTGGGTTCGGCAGTTGGGTCGGATGACTCAGAGGAGGAGGGGGGTGTTGAAGATCTTGCTGATGATAGCCCTCAGGCAGGCCCCTCCCACTTGGTCACCATGGAGACTCAGCTGTGTGAGCCTGACAGTGTGGATGAAGATGACCCACAGGTGGCCCTGTTCAAGGACGCCCGACGTAGGAGGCAGTCAAGTAGGAGTAAACAGAGGAAGGCTGTGGGGCTTCTCGGAAGGAGGCAGAGAGAGGCCATGCCCTGAACTCTTTATAAAGGGAATGTGTGGGGAGGGCTGGTTTGCTGAAAGCAACCGCTCAGATAGTGTTTCAAAGCTCCTGTATCTTGGTTCGTGTCTTGTTTGTTTTTTGTAGTAATAAATTTAGCAGACGTATTCCAGCCTCTTGCCGTTTGTAAAGGGGTTGCCTTTTCTGCAGGGCCGGTAGCAGGCTGGTACAGAACATCTCTCTTAGATCAGTTTCCAACCGTTGTTTCTTGTCCTGCCCTCTGGTGCTTTAGTGAATAACGTGACACCCCCCTTTTCTTGGTGGCAGCCCCTCAAATACTAGAACACTGCTATCATGTCTCTCCTATTTCTTCTTTTCTTTAGACTAGCCAAACCCAACGTCCTGCAGCCGTCCTTTGTATGTTTTAGTCTCTAGGCCTTTAATCGTCTTAGTTGCTCTTCTCTGAATTTTTTCCAAACTCTCAACATCTTTTTTGTGATATGGTGACCAAAACTGGCCGCGGTATTCCCGGTGTGGTCTTGCTAGGGTTTTATAAAGGGGTACTAATACATCGCGTGATCTTGATTCTATGCCTCTGTTTATACAACCCAGGATAGTATTAGCTTTTTTGGTTGCTGCTGCACACTGCTGGCTCATAGTCAAGTGATCATCCACTAGGACTCCAAGGTCCCTCTCACAGTTACTGTTTTTAAGCCAGGTCTCACCCAATCTGTACTTGTACCTTTGATTTTTCATGCCTAAATGTAAAACTTTGCTTTTCTCTACACTGAAACTCATTTTGTTGGATAGGAATAGAGAAATGATGCTGGGCTTGAAACTGAAACTGAAACTACAACGTCCTTTACCACTGATCTTAATGTTTGGGCTACTAATATAGTGTGAGATACTGTAGTCTTGTAATTCAGGTGTTGTTAAAATAGAATGTCTTCCACTAGAAGATCTTGCAAATGGCCACTGCACTTCTTGATGCACAGGAAATTGTGGTCTCAAAAGTATTCATTATAAAACAACAAAGAAAGATATAATACAGGCCCCTTTGCTGGCTTAGGACCTATCAGATCTTTTCAACTACAGTTCTCCTGATCTCCACAAGCTGAAATAGTAGGAACAGGGCTTTTTTTTCTCATAGAATGCTCAGAACGGCGTTCCAGCACCTTTTTTTTGCAAAAAAAAAAAAGAAAAGAAAAGTTCCCTCTATTGGCTTTAGGAGTAGGCAATCTTGGCCCTTTTTTATGACTCATGGACTTCAACTCCCAGAAATCCTGAGCCAGCCAGGCTGAGGGGAAAGAGAGAGGTTTCCAAGCTGAGCCATGCTGGCTCAGAAATTCTGGGAGTTGAAGTCCCTGAGTCATAAAAGAGCCAAGGTTGCCTACCCTGCACTAGAGGAAGACATTAAAATTATTTACAAGGTTACTTCTTTAGGAACTAAACTTTTAGAATCTAAAACAGCTAATTCAAAAAAGCCAACAGGAAAGAACCTCACATTTTTCATCTGCTTCTGTCTTTTGGAAGGTAAAATTAGATAAGAAAATAATCTATTTCCTATGTTAACATCTCTGCAATGAAATCAATAAAGGTAACAGGAAAGAAATGAGAAACATTTTTCTCAATGTAATATGTCTAATTTAGCTGATGCTAGAAAAAAATAGTATCTTTTGTATACTCTTGAAAACTATTTTGAATCTATAACCATCTATTACAACTAAACCACTTTAAATTAAACAATTCTTAAGAATGAAATATTCTTAATTTGGACTTTACTTTTACTGTTTGGACTGTTGTGTGTTTTGAAAAATAGATTATTTAGAATCTAGTTATGTTGCACTTCAGTCTTTAAATAATTAACCTAGTATATAAGATAAAGGTATAGGTTCCCCCTGTTGTGATTCAGGGTCAGCCTGTGGGTTCGGCAGTTGGTTCGGACGACTCAGAGGAGGAGGGGGGTGTTGAAGAGCTTGCTGAGGGGGTTGGAGAGCTTGCTGATGAGAGCCCCCAGCCAGGCCCCTCCCACCTGGTCACGACGGAGACCCAGCTGTGTGAGCCTGACCGCGTGGATGAAGATGACCCACAGCTGACCCTGTTCAAGGACGCCCGACGCAGGAGGCAGTCAATCAGGAGTAAACAGAGGAAGGCAATGGGGCACCTCGGAAGGAGGCAGAGAGAAGCCACGCCCTGAACTGTATAAAAGGGGAATGCGTGGGAGGGCTGGTTTGCTGAAGGCAACCGCTTGAATAGTTCCTGTTTCATAGCTCCTGTTTCATGGTTGGTGTCTTGTTTTGCTCTGTTTTATGTTAATAAATTTGGCAGGCTTAATTCCAGCCTCTTGCCGTTTGTAAAGGGGTTGTCCCTGCCTTTTCTGCAGGGCCGGTAACAGGCTGGTACAGAACACCCCCGAACATGCATGCTAGTCGTTTCCAACTCTAGGGGCCGGTGCTCATCTCCGTTTCAAAGCCGAAGAGCCAGCGCTTGTCTGAGGACGTCTCTGTGGTCATGTGGCCGGCATGACTAGACGCCAAAGGCACACGGAACGCTGTTACCTTCCCACCGTAGTGGTCCCTATTTTTCTACTTGCATTTTTATGTGCTTTTGAACTGCTAGGTTGGCAGAAGCTGGGACGAGTAACAGGTGCTCACTCTGTTACGCGGCACTCGGGATTCAACCCGCCAAACTGCCAACCATCTGATCGACAAGCTCAGCGTCCTAACCCACTGAGCCACCACTTCCCTTGTAACCTAGTATATACATAACAATATATGATGTTTTCCATGGTGAGCTTAACATCAGTAACAACATTTATTAAAAAGGCTAAAATAATTTCTGGTGGTATTATCTTTACATTAAAATTTTGTTTAGTCACAATCTTTCACTTTTCACATTCTGGACAAGCAGTGGTCATGTATCCTAGCAAAAGATGTTACATACATAAGTGTAGTCAGTAGCATATGCCTTTTTAAAATATCAAACATGCAAAGAAACAAAAATAAGTCCAAAATATTTGTATTACATCCAGAAATGCCAACTTTGCAACCAATATTTCTCATCCATAACTATGGCACCCTAAGGATACCTGCATACATGCAAATGCTTCTCTGGGATCAGTAACGCAGCAGGGATTGCTTTTTCCTTCCAGTAACAGATTGTTGGGAAATACCAAACATGGCCTTGAGAATTCCAATGTTTGTTACTAATTTTTCTGGATGTGGTTGGAAAGAGGCTGTTTGGCGCCGGAGACCACTGCCACGAGGAACACAGCTCTGGGTCGGGGTTCAGAGCAGCTCTGGGTGGGGGCTCAGCACGGGCCATGGCATGGCAACTGCAGGGAGGGGAATCCTCACGGCGGCTGTGGGGAGGGGAATCCCTGCGGCATGTGGCTCCGAGCTGCAGGGGCGGGGATGCAAAGGATGAGCGGTGACACCATAGCAAGACAACGGCATCGCTCCCAGTGACAGCACCTCTGAGTTCCGGCACCTTTTTTTTTTTAGAAAAAAAGCACTGAGTAGGAACTTTAATCCAACACACAATAGGTTGGAATTCACTGGAAATTTTGACGATCTGATGTCATAAGAGAAGCTGCTGGCAGGCAGTTTTTGATTCTAAGGCAGGCACAAGATAGAATCAAAAGCAGCAAGAGAAACTATTGATGACTATGGTCTCAGGCCTGTAAGAAGACACCTCTTTCACTTTCATGTCTTATCAACACATGGACATTGGCACATAGAATTATTTCATTGGGCAAAATAACTTTAAAAAATGTCTAAATGTTTCCAGTTGACCTCATTTTGGCCTACGGGACTCCATCCAGAATCTTCTGCTCTGTATTATACAGTGAGAAGATAATATTGAAAGTAAGAAGATTATCTTCTATTTCAAGACCACCCATGATCCTAGTTGACTTATAATCATTAACAAGAAACAAGGGTAAATGTCATCTAAATGCACTTTTAAAAAAAAGAGAGAGAGAGAGAGAGGTAAAGCCATTTTATTTCACCGAAAATTTTTCTAGGCTATGTGGAACTTTTTGGAAAGAAATGTGCATCTGTTGACTATTTCATAATAGAAAATGAGAGTTGTCTGTTTTTCTTTGATTGGATTAGCAAGATTTTTTTTTGTCCTGTCAATTCACGTTCTCTTACTGTCTTTAGAGAAAACTTTGCCAATTAGGTTCTCTTCAGAAGTGCCAAAGTAAAATTTTCATTTTTGTTCTGTGCACTGACTCCCCACGTTATCCCCTTTGTTCTTCCCCGTTTTTTTTAAGGTCTTAATACATATTGACTGTTTGACCAGTAGAGAGGAGCCAAGAATTAGAGGGATCTCTGATGATGTCTCTCATGGTAGGCAAAGTGTTTGATATTGACTATGAACTCTCAACTGCTTGCCTGACCACTTATTACATCAACCATACAGTGAATCAAACATAAGCAGAAGTTTTAAAAGACTTTTCTAGTCACAGGTTCTATACTGTTCGTGTTACTTACTTAGGACAGTGTAGTGTTCTTCTTATAGTCAAAAGAGGACTGAAGGAGCTGTGCCACAGGGGAAAAATAGAATCAGCTAGAGGCACAAGATTACCATTCTGGAATATATAATCTCAAACTACTTTTCCAAGATTTATCATGTACTGCATTTCATGTAGCATCTTAAGGCAGAATATTAGGGGGAGAAATACCACTTCCCAGAGCACAGCAGCTTCAATCACCTTTGGACTACCTCACCTGTGGGAGAATCTTGATATGTGCTCACAAACACATTGCAGGTGTTCCTGTGACTGAGCAAAGAGACTATAGAGATTTGTTTTTAATCTACATTTCCTAGTTCAGTCTCAATCAGTAAAAACCTAAAATTCAAATTTGTAAAGCAGCTTTCCTTAAACCAGGGGTCTTCAAACTTGGCCCTTTTATGACTTCTGGACTTCAACTCCCAGAATTCCTCAGCCAGCATGTCTGGCTGAGGAATTCTGGGAGTTGAAGTCCATAAGTCATAAAAGGGCCAAGTTTGAAGATCCCTGCCTTAAACAGATGCTATCCAGCAATGATGGGTTAAATTTTGGCCATTTTGGCCAGTCCAGAACTCTTAGAGGGAATCAGATTGAAAAAGGCTCATATAAACATAATCTCCTGTAATCATCTGTTGAGCAAATAGTTTGTGATGGAATTGGACAGGTGTGGCAACAAGAGGGCTGTGTTATATTGATGTTTTGTCATCCAGTTGTAATCCTAACCTTGACAGCTATATAAATTAATTAACAAGCACTCCCATCAAGATTTAGTGCAACTGATGAAACTATAGTAAAATGATATCTTTGGATATAGTACACATGTTTAGGCAGATCAATCCCAGGTGCTCTGTAGGCAGCACATTAAGTTTAATCTTGTTTAAACTTGCTATACTTGATCTCCAAAACTATGCAGTTCCTATTTTAAAGTTCCTATTTTAAAGTAAATGGTTACACTTAAAACTTGATGTAGCATCTGTTTGGACCATTTCAACATTTCCAAATATCCTGATGCCAAGAAACGTATCCTAATAATAGTAGCTGCTTTAAAATAATTGCCATGTGCCCTACAAATTAAGTACTAAACCAACATAGTGAAAAAAGATACATAATTTATAGCAAAAAAGAAATCAGCCTATAATTGCTAAAGCAGAAGAGGCAGTATCATTAACTTTTGGGGATTGGGGTAATGTAAGTAAAATAGATATATTTAGATTATGCTTCTTTTTTCATCAAAAAACACACTCCTGATGTAGACATTCTGATTTTGCTAATGTACTATGGGAAAGACAGTTTGGGGATATAAATATATAGATATAAATGTTTTAAATAAATAAATCTTTATGTACCCATTCTTGATCTAGAGCAGACATGTCAAACACAAGGTCCGGGGGCCGGATCCGGCCCACGAAGTGGTTTCATGCGGCCCACGAAGCCATCCTGGAAACAGTGAGGGAACGGCCCCCACTGCCTTGGCCCTGGCCCAGAGACCCTCCTTCTGCCAGAGACCCTCAGATCTGTCCCACTCCTGCCCAGCCTCCCATAGGCACCCTTGATGCAAACGATGTAGAGCTGGCCATGCCCACCCAGTAGGCCATACGCACTCTAGCCACGCCCACCCAGTAGGCCACGCCCAACCTGGCCATACCCACCCGGCCCCCTGAGGGCAACCGCAATGCTGATGTGGCCCTCAATGAAATTGAGTTTGACACCCCTGATCTAGAGCTTTTTTCAAATATTGTAAGTTTTTGAACAGTGCTTTTTTTAAAAAAAAAATTACACTAATCTGACAACAACATTTACATTTTCTCCTCTGATGTTCTCCCTAATCTATTTCAAATTTTGCATTGCAATCCTATGCACAGTTATACGCACACCAGTTACTTCAAGAAAATTTATTTACACATGGGTCAAGCATGAAATTCATTTTGGTACTGAAAATTATAGACTTTTAAAGAACCATGTTTACCTAGAAAATCAGCTTTTAGCTGACTGCTGATTGAAGCATACTGAAAAAAAGCTGGAAGATTGATATTAGCCAAATAAGAGTTATTCTTAAAGAAGTAAAAATAATAGTGCTACATTAGGCATTACTAAAACTACTTACTCAATGAACAGAAGAATAACTGAACATTGGTTCAAATTCATGTTTCCCAAAGAAAATAAACAGACATGTTTCTTGGTATGCTGTCCGTGTTTCTCTGAAAATAAGACTGGATCCTTTTTTTACTTCCAAAAGAGGCACCGGGTCTTAAGTTTTGAGGGGGGAGTATCTTTTTCACTCACCTCCGGCACCGATAGCCCCGTCCAGCCAGCCCAATTCTGCGACCGAAGGAGAAACTTCATTCTGCAGCTCAGAATGGAGCTCGGCTCTGCATTTCGCAGTCAGGCCTTCTCGGAAGCCCTCTGCAGACGAGAACCGAGCAATGGATACAATCCATAGCTCAGTTCTCAGCTGCACTGGCCTACCAGAAAGGCCTGACTGCAAAATGCAGGCCTGAGGACGACTGAGAAGAAGTGGGCCGGCAAGGAGAGGCCTGGCTGCAAGGTAAGTGGTTGCGGGGTGCGTGGGGCAGTTCCACCCACCCCAGCTTGACTTTTAGGTGTGTGCCTTGCCCCCAAACTAGGTTTTATTTTTCGGTTGGGCTTATATTAGGCCCACCTCCAAAAATCAAGCTAGGGCGTATTTTCGGGGTAGGTCTTACTGTTGGGGAAACATTGTTTCTCAACCACAGCAACTTTCAACTAGCTGGGGAATTCTGAGTTGAGGGCCACACATCTTGCCATTGTTCAGAAACTTTGCTCTAGCACAGGGGTGTCAAGCTGATGGCCCGCAGGCCGGATGCGTCATGTGTAGGCCACACCCACACTAGCTCTGCAAAGGCAAAAAACATTGTGATACATCACGATACATCACGTGACATGATCGAGTTTGACCCCTGTGCTCTAGCACTTACTGAGAGGGGAAAACCTCCCAGAGCAGGTAGATGTAGATGGGTAGCAGAAAAATTACATGAAAAAAAAATTACACTCACAAAAGTACAACATCTTATAAACGTAGGAGAACTCCTATGGACCTAGTGCTAAAACAAACTAAACCTATGCAAAAAAATGGATAAGGAGAATGAAGGACTATTTCTAGGCAAGTAGTATACAACTAGATAGCTAATTCTCCACTTATCTAGTTCCAGGGCTTTTCTCCTAGAACGCTCAGAACGGAGTTCCGGCACCTTTTTTGGATGGAACCTTGTAGGATAGGCAAGGCAGGTTGTATGACATGTGTGAGTTCCGGCACCTTTTTCTTTTACAAAAAAAGCACTGTCTAGTTCCATAGTTGGAACTGACAGCTCTAAAAACAGAGATTGCCTCTACCCCAAGCCATGGATTTGAAACTGTAGAATACTAATTTAATTAAAGTTGCATAAAGTGAAACTCCCTTATATTCTCATAGTAAAAAAGTTAGGATAAACAAGAGCCAAAAATTTCTAAAACAATATTTGTTTAAAATTTAACCTTTAAGCAATCCTTCTCTGAAAAACAGAATTTAATCGATCCTTTTACAAGTCCACCAGTCAAAGTATATGCTAGGATTCCTTCATAAACTTGTCTGGGTTTTTGTTTTTGTTTTTTTGTATGTGCGGATGGACTGTAAAATACAAATATGTAAGTTGGATCTTGTACCTTTGTCATTTCAGGTCCCTTATAATTAATGTATTCAAGTGCATGCATAAAGTAATTTCTGATTGTTCCCAACAGAATTTATTCGCATACAATCAGTAGCCTTTCCCGGCTTGATGCTCTAAATGCTGGCTATGAATAATGAAAGTTGACAGATTAGGAAAAATTAATGTAAAAAAGTAAAATCTGATTCTAATCTTAAGAGAGAAAACAGTAAGAAAACATTCTTGGAGTACTGTACAGTTTGCTAAATAAAATAGTTCTTTCCTAATTCTATTACTAGCTGCATCTGTGTGAATTACTTCACATCTATAGCTAAAGTTTTCCTACCAGGTTGGAAAAGAGCGCTTCATTATATTTTACAATAACTACAGGGAACTAACACATTAACAACATCCCCCAAGGCATTACAAATTGCTAGACTTCAAAACAAATTGCTGGGTACAAATTCAACTTTATGTTCAAACTCCTCCCACTCTAAAAGCAAAAAATATTGTCTCAATTTACCGGTACACTACTGCAACTCTATCTAAAATGTGATTTGTTTAATTTTGGCTTAGCACTCAACTACTCTGGTTTGTAGACAGTGGTTTATAGTTTAGTGTGATGGGTGAATTGTGGCTTATTCAACAAACATGACCAATAAACTATTATGATACATGAACCCACAGTCACTATCAAGGACACTTCAGAAACTCAGTGAACACTCAAACTTCTCCAACAGGTCTCAGATGTTGGTTTCACACTGTATTGTGAAACAAAATTTCAGACTGTTAAGACATCACCCACATAATTTGCATACAGGAATATTAGAAGATGTGTTTATAATCAGAAAGAAAGCACGCCCAGGCCAAAATCTACGCACAGAATGACATATACATATAATTTAACCAGACATTGTCTTAGTTCCTCCTTCTGGAACAACCTGGAGTAAGTCTAACTTCAATTTGAAATATATGCTGTACCTATGGAAAGTGCCTTAAATTACTGTAAGATTAAATTAAACCCTATACAGCAGGCAATCTTCAAAACTAAAGTCTTCTTTGAGTTAAGCTCAGTTCCTGTTGACTTCATGTTTAAACATGAGTTTCACAGAGTTTGGGATTGCAATTTAAGAGCAATTGTGTATTTAAGCATCATTTGGTAGCCACAGGAGACCAGGAAGAGCAGGCCTGACAACATCAAAATTGCAAATTAGCACATATGTAGATTGGCTATGTACCCGACATAGGAATCCAGCATCATCATCATTAGTGTCTTTACTAAGGTATGGTACAAGAGAACAAAACAACATAATAATTACAAATAAATGTAATAGTAGTGCATAACCCAGTAAAGAATTGGATTGGGATAGGGGCATGGTATTTACATTCAAAATAATTTAAACAAGAGGTAACCTGGAATTCTCAGCTAAATAGGAGTAGGGAAGAACAACCAGATTCGACACAAACACAGAAATCAAATAAAAGCTCTTTAAAAAGGGTTTAAAGACTACAGAGACAAAGGGAGGAAGGGAATTGATTCTGGAGTCATGGGGTCAGGTTCATCAAGACCCAGAAGCTGGAGACCAAGACTCCTGGAGTAAGAAAACAAAACAGTGGTGTAAAAATGAATAGAATTGTAGGAAGAAATTGTAGACTGATAAGGGTGGGGTAGAGTGGGTGACCATACGCTCCAAACATACACACATACCAGTATTTAAACAGGGCTGTGATCTGAACAGGAACCAGTAAAGATTCCAATGCTGTATCAAGACATAAGCCTAATGTGAAAGTCCAGAACAATCCAAACAGCAGTAATAATTTGTAATAGTCTCCTGGCAATTATTCTCGATGCCAATATGAGATAACCATGTACCAGTTATGCTATGGTCTTTTCCATCAGAAACCCTCAAATGTAATGAATATTCATCAAGTTAAAATGAGTAACCCTAACTGTAAAATCAGTACATGGATATAAAGTCATCCATCAAAACCCCAAGGGTGCTGCTGAAGAAAACTAGAACAGTTTGGGAGCTCTGAAGAAAAATATGAAGAAGTCTCAGAATCAGACCAAAACACAACAATCTGTCTTGTTTCTATTCACCTTAAGTGGTGGAAGAACACCCAAAAGAAAATGCTACTGAGACATTGCTGGAACCTAACTATGCATTGTCATAAAGATTCATAAGACTTGAGAATCATCAGAACAATGCACCCCACCTCTCAAAGGAGCATCACTTGACCCAAGTAATTTGGACAGTTTTTGTGCCGTGTCCAAACTTCCCTTTCCAGGGAAAGTGGTGGAAACAGTGTGGCATGGCAGCTTCAGAGAATCCTGTTGTTGTTGTTGTTAGCTGCGAAGTCGTGTCCGACCCATCGCGACCCTATGGACAACATTCCTCCAGGCCTTCCTGTCCTCTACCATCTTCTGGAGTCCATTTAAGCTCACGCCTACTGCTTCAGTGACTCCATCCAGCCACCTCATTCTCTGTCGTCCCCTTCTTCTATTGCCCTCGATCTTTCCCAGCATTAGGCTCTTCTCCAGTGAGTCCTTCCTTCTCCATCCAGAGAATCCTGGATGAAGCCAATTACCTAAACCCCTTTCAGTTGAGGTTCATACTGGGATTTGGAACTGAGACAGAATCAATCACCCCCATGGATGACTCTGGCGGGAGTGGGATGGAGACAGTCCATCCATCCTGGCTCTTCTTGACCCACCAGCAGCATTTGATACCATCAACAATGGTATCCTTCTGGGGCGGCTACAGGAATTGGAGGTGGGCAGCACTGTATTGTACTGTTTTCTCTTTCTCCAGGCCAGTTCCAGACAGTGTTAATAAACGGAGAGAGATCCACCCCATAGCCCCTACTTTGTGGAGAGCCTCACAGTTTAGTTATCTGTCCTCTTCTATTTTACATTCATATGAGGCCACTGGTGAGGCAATCCATCAGTCTGGGGTAACAGATTATCAATATGCAGATGACACCAAGATATACTATATATGTCTACCCCAGGCCCCTTGAGTGATGCCATGGACATCCCATCCCAGTGTCTGGAGGCTACTGGGGACTAAATGGGGCAAAACAGGCTCCGACTCAATCTTAGCAAGACAGAGTGGCTGTGGGTACTTAGACCCTCCAGAAATAAGGTTCTTTCATCTTTAGTTCTGAATGAGGGTTGCGCGACTTTAGATGGTGTGCCAGTTACACACATTACTGCAGCAGTGGGCCCTTCTCACAGTGAATCATATCCTTGTAACCGCTCATTGACTACTGCATCACACTCTGCATGAGGCTGTCCTGAAGAGCAATCAGAAACTTCTAAATGATGCAAAATGCGGCTGTGTGAGTAGTAAACAGTGCCAAATATACAGCACATGTAAAATCACTGTGGCGGGAGCTGCGTTGGTTACTCATATATTTCCAGGTGCACTTCAAGGGACTGGTTGTCTACTTACATGGCTTGGGACTACATTACCTGAGGGATCACCTTTTTCCAAAGGGAAAGGGAAGATTGGAGACTATCAAACTTGATCTGGTCGAATGGGCATGCTGCAGAGCCCGTCAGCCAAAGAGCATATGTGGTGCTGGCAGGGACTCCAAGACGGGCCTTTTCTGCAGTAACCCTGCCTTATGGAATATCCCCGCCCCCCTTAGAGATTAGAATGGCCCCAACCTTGCTGACTTTTTGAAAAGCTCTAAAAACCTGGCTGTGTCCCAAAGTCTGGGATGCTGAAATGTGCTAAGGACCCTGTTTCCTGGCTTTATTGTTAACTGGCCAAGTATCTTGGTTGCTATCCATATTTATTTTGAATATATTTAAATTTCTATTGTTTTTATTGTTTAAAAATGTTTTTGTTTTAATTGTACAGTTTTTGAATTGTAAGCCACCCAGTCTCATTGACTGAGGTGGGCGGATATAGAAATTGAATAAATAAATAAAAATGATATGGGAAGCCCATGAATGAGGAGAAAAAGTGCTAAGACCGATCCTGAGAGACAACTACTACAAGGGGACACCCCGGGACTCTTCATACATAGTAAAGAAATACAGGTCACCACTTTTCCATTTCCTAAACCAACAATCTAGAAAAACATGTCCATACTAAACATTTTTCTGAAATTATTTTATGTGAAGAGAATAACAGTTGTACTAAATAAATGCAAAAGAAAATAAACTGTAAAAGCAGAGGAAAATATTAAACTGGCTCTTTAAAGAATTTGATGAATCCAAGTTCTTAACAGCAATGATTAAGTTTCATGTAAAGCAGGTGTTTAATAGTTATTTCATGATATAATGCTGTCAAAAGCACATTTAATAAGTTCTGAAAAGATCTTAGCCTTATGATGAGGCGTACTAAAGAACAGGTTTGGTGGAATATCCTTATCTTCAGCATCTTTCTAATGCTGCAGTTAAAACATTTCAATATTAACTTTAAGACATGCAGTATCTTTCAGTGAAGAGCAGTAATTCAATTTCTGTATACAATAATTACACAAAATGTTTATTATATTAGAAAACTATATTTGTTCAATAGATTTATCTGTTAAACCAGGGGCATCCAACCTTGGCAACTTTAAGGCGTGTGAACTTCATCTCCAGAATCTCCCATGGCTGGTTGGGGAATTCTGGGAGGTGAATTCCACAGGGCTTAAAGTTGCCAAGGTTGGACACCCCTGTGTTAAATATTATTTGAATTAAAAGGATTTTGAATGCATTAAAAACGTAAGCATATTTTTCCTAAGAAAAATATCAATAACTTAAATAATTTTATTCATAATAGGAATAAAATAGGGGAGTGTTCCATATATTTTAAAGGTGTCAGGCAGATTTATACAAATTGTGCAAGGAAGATTATTTAAAACAGCCACAATACTGGCATAAGATTACTGTTCAGTTCTTCAGTGTTATTGATTTTAGTTTTTAGATTCATTTTAGAATGGAGCAATTTGATGTTTCTTCAAAATCTAGTATTACAGTGGACAGTGAGGAAACACTAAGCAGCTAAATACATACAGGTAGTCCTCGATGTAAAACCATTCATTTAGTGACCATTCAAAATTACAATGGCACTGAAAAAGTGACTTATGTTTTTCACACTTGTGATCCTTGCAGCATCCCCATGGTCACATGATCAAAATTAAAAGATACTTGATAACTGACTCTTATTTATGACAATTGCAGTATTCCCAGGTCAGAAGGTTTTGCAACCTGAAAGTCTTCACACTCACATTCCCAGAAAATGAAGACCCACCCATATTTATAGTAGGAAGTAAATTCATAGTATTACACAGCCATGTGTAATTAGTTAGAACAACAAAGTTGCTCCACTTCTTTTATACAGAATACTACTGCTGAGCATATCATTAGAAGCAAAATACTGTTAATTTCCAAACAAAACTGTCAAACACTACCTTCGGAGGAAGCCAATTTAGAACTCGGGACTACAAAAGGAAACTCCGCTGGCTTTGACAACTCCCCAAACACTTAAGAGTACATCAGGTTTACAAAGACAACTTCACCTCCATGACTTTTTCCCCCAGATACTTTATTGCACAATTATTTCACCAAAGGAAAGGAAACAGCCAGAGGCTGTTATGGGTAAACCTCAGACCTGTCAAGAAATAAACACCAGAAAGAAAAGGACTATCTCCATGGCACACTTACACTCCCAGGGGAAGGCAGGTGTGAGAGACTGAACAAGCTGATCCTGACCGGAGGAGATCTTCAGTAGAAAAAAAAAAATAGGGCTCTGTGGGGGCCAAAGGGCTGCTCTTAAGCCTTTCACGTGTCCACGACGTTTCCGTTTGAACAGCTCCCAGGTTGTCAGAACAGAGGGAAAAGGGGCATCCCACAAAAACCCGGAATCCCAGCTGCGCTTCCCTCCCCGCTTCCAGAGGAAAGTAGGGGATGCTTAGCCAAGCGATGTGGCTGCTCGGCCGAGGCTTCGGAGACCAGGTGAGCCGCCAGGTGAGCAAAGAAGACGCCTTTCTTAAAGAGGAACGAGGGGCCCGGCAGAAGTTGGTCCTCCCCTTGGCCGGGGAAAGGAGACCTACCAAGCCACGGGCAGGGAAATTCAATGGAAGGAGCCCCCACCCCACGCAGCTCGAAAGGCAGGAGACTCCCGGGAAGCTGCAACCCCCGCGCCGCTGAATTTTGCACGGCAGAAGCGCCGCGCTCCACGGGAGCGAGCTGTCATCGCTCCGGCGTTGCAAAATAGGGAAGGCCGACGGTTTTCGGGTTTTCGCGACGGATGCGGCACCCCGGCCTCGCCCCTCCGGCGCTCACCTCAAGGTGGGTCCCACACAGGCCGTCTCCGTACTCTCAATCTCCTGCAGGATCCGCTCATGCTCCGGCAAGCTCTCCGCCATCTTGCATGGGAGGGGAGAGAGGGAGGGAGGGAGGGGGACGGAGAGACAGCCGAGGGGGCGGGGAAGGGGCGGGGCCATCGGTTGCGGAGTCGAGGCGAACGAATCGGCGCGAAGGGCGGGCGCCCGCGACCTTCGGAGCGGCTGACGGCCTCCAGATGTTTTCAAACTACAACTCCCATGCTCCTGGTAGTCCGGAACACTGGGGGGGGGAACCAGCCTATGTTCTAAAACAGGGGTCTTCAAACTTGGCCCTTTTATAACTTGTGGACTTCAACTCCCAGAATTCCTCAGCCAGCATGCCTGGCTGAGGAATTCTGGGAGTTGAAGTCCACAAGTCATAGAAGGGCCAAGTTTGAAGACCCCTGTTCTAAAAACACCTTGCATACCTAAAATATGCAAGCTCTTTTTATGCATTTTTTTTCCCTTTGGCGTGAAAAGGGAATAAGAGTGTATCCTAACGCTGTTTCTCAACCTTGGAAGCTTTTAAGATCTCTTAGACTCCAACTCCCAGAATTCCCAAGCCAGTTGAAGTTCACACATCTTAAAAGTTGCCAAGGTTGAGGCGCCCTGGTATGAAGTATCGTGCTTTGTTCTCTTCTGGCGTAAGAGTAACTTTTAAAGAAAGCCAAAGGCAGGCAAGGTTTTAAGAATTACAAGACGAATCCGCAGTTGGCCAAATGTTGCTGAAGTTCCAGAGATAATGGAGCATAATGTAACGCCAGGATAGCCAAAGGTTTTCTACCTTCTGGTTAAATTTTACCAGAGGATGTTGCACCAGCCTCACCTGAACATGGCTGAGTTCCTGCAAAGTGATGAAGTAATTAAAATATTGGAAATACTTTTTTTAAAAAAAATGAGATTCTTTTTAATTTTGAGACAACAGCGTCCTCTTTTGAAGGAGAAATGTGTTCTTTAAAAAAAAGGAAATATAGTTATTTTTCTCCTAAGAATCTGTATTCTCTGAACATGACCAAATATAGTATACGTGCACACTATAACCAGGATGTAGGGCAGAAGTTGGCAAGCCCCCAGGTGGATCTTTAAAAAAAATATATATACCGTAAAGGGGTGAGAGAGAAACTGAGTCAGTTGTGACCTCTGATGACTCCATGCATATCGGTATGTTCACTTAGTTTTGGGGTGATAATATGGAAACCCCTGACCTTTGCTTTCATCAGGAGTGTCCAGAAGATGTGGTCAAAAAAGTCAAGGCAGCAGCCATAACACTGTGATCAAACTCTGCCGGTTTTTTATGTACATGGCCTACATAAAAAAAGCGGCAAAGCTTGATAGGACTACAGCGGCAAGGTGTTTTATGCCCTAAGATGGAAAGAAAAATATATACATACAATGGAAGAATGGATTTAGAAATTAATGGAGCTAAATGAGATAGCAAAATTTCATGCTACCAAGAGACCATTAACAGATTTATTACAGGATAAAGAGAAGAATCAACTTTTGAGTCTGGGTTTTGAAGATTAGAATACAATTGACTAGAGAAATATTGTAGCTTTTTAAATATAAGGTTATATACGTTTGATACTTTACTCTTTTAGATGAAATTAACAGAAGAGCATTTTATGAATACCGACTTTTAGTAAGTTGACTATTAGTATTTTAAAATATTTTATATATTAGTGTTATTTATTTAAAATTAGGAAGAGCTGGTTGTATTGTTTACATATCTGTCCTGAAAGAAAGTCGCTCACCTTTGTTGTATTTGTTAGACTTTTTTTTTCATTTTTAATGTGTTTTATCATTCCCTTTGTTTTTTATGTTAGTTTGGAATGTAATGTATGATACTGAAACTCAATAAAGATACTTTAAAAATCAGAAAGTATCTGATAGATCCACATCAACTAAAAATCAGAAAGTATCACATAGATCCACATCAACTAAAGTCACAGTATGTTCTGCTAGATCCTGTCGCTCCAGGGCTTCAACCATACATGACAAGCTAGTAGAGGCCCATGCACTTGCAGAAGAAAAGAACGTGCTTCTTTCCTTTGCCAGAAGGGAAGCTGAAATAGAAACTCAGAGCAAAGCCCGCCAAGCAGAGGAGAATGCCTGCCAAGCAGAGTTGGAAGCTCAGGAGAAGGCACGCCAAGCAGAGATGGAAGCTCAGAGCAAGGCCCGCCAAGCAGAGGAGGAGGCTCGCCAAGCAGAGGTGGTAGCCCAAATGAAAATTCTGCAAATAGAAAAGGAACGAGCAGCTGCCGGAACAAAGCTGAAGGTCTATGAACAGGTGATGCAGGAAGGCACCGATCCAGATTGTTCCATCCCAATAGAAGTGGAAGATCTGATGGAACGCACCAGTCAATATGTGTTAAGGCATAATGTTCGCAACGATGCAGAGCCATCTTCTGCACTTCCTACGAACAACACTGTCCTGACTCACCACACAGAGACCCCAGAACTGCAAATGTCTACACCTCCTCCATACTACAACGCAGCTGCATCAACTGTGCTTCCTATGAACAGCACAGAAGCCCCACGCCTGCAAAGGCCTATCCCTCCTCCATGCCACAACGCAGGTGCGTCAACTGTGCTTCCTACGAACAGCACAAAGACCCCAAGCCTGCAAAAGCCTACACCTCTGCAACACCACAACACAGGTGCGCCAACGCTCCAAACTGCATCACCTCTTACCAATGACAACGTAACTTCCAGCAATAATCAACAGTTGAAAGCACAAGCTTTAGGGACTACACCACAGCTGAATGCTCTTGCAACATCATTCTATCCTAGTACACCTCACCCTTATTCACCAGAGAACCTTCACACTCAAGGGGCCCCACGAGTTTCTTTGCCATCAAGGAGTGAGGGGTCAGACCGTTCTGACCATGCCAATTACATGATTCGCCGAGAGCTTCTCAACTCTAGCCTCTCAAAGTTTAATGACCGTCCATAGACTTGCAGATCCTGGAAAGCAACCTTCAAAGCTGCTATTGCTGATCTCAACTTCAACACCAGAGAGGAACTTGATCTACTCATAAAGTGGCTGGGCCCAGGATCCGCAGATCGTGTTCAAGGACTGAGAATAGTACATGTTGACTCCCCAGATGCAGGTCTCGCTGCTGCGTGGGCAAGACTTGAACAAACCTATGGAAGCCCAGAAGCATTAGAGAATGCCTTATTCGGAAGACTACAAAACTTTCCGAAGATAGGCGACAAAGACAATTACAAGCTTCAAAAACTAAGTGATCTCCTCATGGAAATAGAATTGGCAAAAACAGACCCTCGTCTAACTGGTCTGACCTACCTGGATTCCTCCCAAGGTGTCAATCCAGTGGTATCCAAAATGCCATACGGCCTGCAGGTGGACTGGACACGGCACGGCTCAGACTACAAACTACGCCATAATGTTTCCTTTCCCCCATTCTCATATTTTTGCAGGTTTATCAGCCACCACGCTTGGACGAGAAATGACCCCAGCTTCAACTACCCTGAATCCAGTGTGTCTGCCCCATCATCATCATCAAGCTTCATCGGCAGACATACCTGGACAAGACATGATCCCAGCTTCAACCACCCTCAATCCAGTGTGCCTGCTTCATTATCATCACCAAGGTATGTTAACACCGCAGCTCAGAGACTCACGTGGAGCTGTGTCTACAAGAAAAACGGACATCTCACCTCCTGTGTCATCTCCTCCTCAATGGAGTGATTCAGGTGGTGGCATTTCACATCCTGTACCATCTCCTCCTCAATGGAGTGATTCAGGTGGTGGGGATGAAGATCCTAATCGTCAGTGTCCTATTCCCAAAAACCTCACCCTCTTAGAAAATGTCGTGAGCTTAGAGCAATGACTATACAAGAGCGGAAAGAGGTTCTCCAAAAACTTGGAATATGCTACAGGTGCTGTGCCTCATATGACCATTTTGCTAAAAAATAGCCAGCTTCCCATAAGCAAAATCAATGGAGAAGCCTATTCCATCTATCTGTTTAGGTAAGTAAATATAGACTTATTGAAGTTTGTTTGCTACTACAATTATTTTGCTATATATGATATATACTCTTTTTAGGTGAACATGGGACCATACAGCATTGGAGTAAAAAAAAAAGTCAGCCTAAAATTTAATGTTCATTCTGGTTACATGAGACTGCACTACTTTTCTCTCAAAGGATGACCGAACAGGTCACAGGGCTGCCTAGTATTAACTAAAAAGAGACTGTGGCAGGGGGGGCAGGCACTCTGCTGTGAGAGTCACAACCTCAAATATATGGTAGGAGGACGGAAAGGAATGGTGATCAATGATGGTGGCATTTCTCTACAGCATTTCTCTTTTCAAATTTTTCACCCATTGTACCACTTTTAGGATAGGGCAACATCCGAGTACCATCAGGCGCCTAGCAAGGTGTCAAAAACTTGATGACCAAATTGATGTGCTTCCTTTCAACTTTCCAGTCTCAATTTTTGTTTTATTTCATATTAGAATGGTATAAAGATGGATAAACAAACAATATGAAATACTTATTATCTACATATATGATTTCCAATTCTGTAAGTATTGTGAGATAGAAACCTTGCAAATAAGATTTTACAACCCAACTATGCCAACTTGGCTTGCATTTGTACCTGGTTCTGTCCAGATGAGAAAAGTGAGAACAGAAGGAAACTATTAAAATGAAGAAAGTATAAACCCAAACGGTTTCTTCTTTCAAGAATGAAAAGCACAGCCACTGCTTGGTATAGCTGCAACGAAGCTTGGTTTGATGAGAATTAAAACGATTAAAATTATTTTTCCCCTTATTCATATTATAAGATGTTGTATATTGTTACAGGAGGAAAATTCCCCAGGACCATGACTTTGAATAAGTATATTTTCTCTAGTAAACTGATACTTAAAGTAACCCTGTGCTATTTTAAAATAGTTGGTCAGGTGCTAAAAATAAACTTGAGGGTCATGCCTTGCAATTTAACATATAAAAGGACCATGAAAACATAAATATTTCCTATTTATTTTAGGCTGCTGAATCTTGATATATAAATTTGCTATTATGAATATTAGAAAATTCTGTAGTTTATTCCATGAGTTATTTAATTAGCAGCAGATACAACTTCTAATAAAAAAAGAATTATGTGCAGGGAGTGGGATGATTCAAAATAACAAAAAACCCACCATAATTGGACTTTCATATATTTCAATCCCACCACAATCTGTCATCAGCAAAACTGGCTCAAAAGAGAAAGCTAAATAAAGTCTCAGTGATGAAAGAAGAGACTTTTAAATTAATTAAACAGCAGTGCCCTGAAGATAATGAGAGAAATGTAATTCACTGTGGCCAAGCACTGTGTTGTAATTTTAAGGTATAGTTTTGAATTAGCTACTTTAGAAACAAGTCTAACCTCCACTGAGGTTAGCAGGAATGGTGCAATAGCTCTGCATTTTATAATAAGAATAAATGAACAAACAAATAAAGCAAAAATTGGAAAAAGGAATCCATAGAATAAAAGTGTTCTTTTCAGTATAGTACTTACCCTAAAGTGATTCCTAAAGGCAGCTCCAGGTATTTAATCTCACCAAGGACAGTTTCATATACATTATCTTTGTTTTCCTCCAGATTAAATCCTTGTAGATTGGTGCTTGTTGCCATAATCAAATATTAAATTGTTCCAACCAGTAGGTGAAGATTTTTCTCTTTTTTAATATCACAACATTTGTCTTGCCATCAGCAAGGGAAAACAGACCTTGGTATGACTTGGTAGTCCTATAGACTTTCTCTTATTCACCAATGTGAGCGGCACAGCTGTTGTTTCTATTTCCTGGCTGGTAACCTTTGGCTTATGGTCCTGAGCTCAAAACCTCTCAGCAGCCAAATCTGATACTTGTTTCAAAAGAAAATAGAATGCATCCATTAAAATAGTAGGTATTTATAGAAAGTTGTGTATCAGTAAAATGGAAGAGTTTGTGAGTTTAGGAGGAAACAGCTGTTGGTTTAACAGTAATTTACACTTTTAACTTCTGGATAAGTTCTGATTCTTCCTCTGTTCAATTAGATAATGTCACTTTTTTCAGCTTTATCCACTAGCTTCAGAGAAAGCCCACACAAAGAAAAGTGATTATTTTAAAAATATGCAATTGCAGGCAGTCCTACCACCAGTAGGAGGAGCTGGAGATCTCAGGTGCAGCTTCTTGCCTTTAAAAAAAAAGGAGGTGGGGAATTCCAGAAGATCATAAAGTAAAAGTTAATGGCTTCCTTGAATTAAGTTCAATCTTTGATGACAACAGTAGGGGGGAAAATGGACATTTGAATATTTTCTGATTTCCCAATCTAGTCGACAGCCCCTTCTAGTCTCCTAATTCAAGGTCAAATCAACTACAGTTCTACACTGCCTTTAGTTCAGTCAAGATTGATAAAGTATTGCTATTTCCTGCTACATTAAATGACTCTAAAATTACCTAAATGCATCAAACTTGAGGTTTTATGTTTCTGCTACACTTCAGAGTTAAAGCAAAAATGCTTATTTGTTCCTTGATGTCTCACCCAAGTGGGAAAATGTTTAATGAAATAGTCATAGTTTTGCAAAACTGTACATGCCAGCAGTATATTTACTGAGAAGTACCGTATTTCTAAAACAGTGAGAAACTAATGAAGGTTTAGAGCAGCCTTCAGCTGTCTCAGCAGCTTAAGAGTCCATTTGACCACACTTTAACCTGGTTGAGGCCACTGAAGGGGCTAAAATTCAGAAATCTTTTTATTGATTTGTTTGTTGCTTACATTTGCATTAGTTTTGGAACCCAGATATAATAAGCCCTGACTTTTTTCCAAGAGAGCAGGTAGTCCTCAACTTACAACCATTCATTTAGTGACTGAAGTTACAACAACACTGAAAAAAAGACTTACGGCTGTTTTTCTCACTTATGACTATTGCAGCATCCCCATGGTTACATGATCACAATTCGGACACCTGGTAACTGGCTCATACTTACGACAGTCGCAGTGTCCCGGGATCATGAGATCCTCTTTTACAACCTTCTGACAAGCAAAGTCAAGGGGAAAGCCAGATTCACTTAAGAAACCCTGTTACTAACTTGACAACTATAGTGATTTACTTAACAACTGTGGCAAGAAAGATCATGAAATGGGGCAAAACTCACATATAAACTGTCTCACTTAACAACAGAAATTTTGGGCTCAGTTGTGGTCATAAGTCAAGGACTACCTCTACATGCATAGGATTCAACCATATACACTGAAGTGATTAACTTACTGATGTAAACTAAGAGTCCTATGCATGAGGAGGAAAGTCAAAAAAGTCATGATGGCAGCCATCAGTAGAAAATGTAATTTAAGCCCTGTTCTTTCTCATGTGCAAGGTGGCTACCATATTGACTGTCTAATCATCTTCCTGCTCACACCAAGAATGTGGGCTAAATGATTAATGGATATTCCAGGTGGCAAAGCAAAGTCTAGCAGGCCCACAATGGTTCAGTCGAAGAAACATTTCCTTTCCAAGGTGCTTCTTGTCCCCCATTGCAATGAACGTCATTAGAGAAACTCTCAATTATCCCATGCTTTTTTTTAACACAATGTGAAATAAGAGTTTTTCAAATAATCTTTGCAGGACAGCCTAACTTTAGTTGTTCTGTACTGTATACACAACCTGCCACCCCGCATGCTGCATTAGGAAGTACATGCTACAGTCCTCCATGGCACTTGCTCCTTCAGTAAAAGATGGGCTGGCCTCTTTAAATAATTCACCACTGGATGTCATACAAGCACAGATGAAAGAATTACCTTGACAGTAGCTGTTGCAGTCTTGGGACTATATACATAAGGCCAGATTAGGTATTAGGTATTAGGTTACTAGAAATTTATTTGAAACACCTAACCAAGTTCAATGATGATAAAATCATTAACTATGACTAAGCAATTAATAACAAAGTGCGTGATTCAGGCATTACACAGAAGACTGACAAATTCAGGAAAGGGAGTATTCTTTGCTCCTACAAAAGGGCTGCCTTGCTGGAAAATGGGCATTGAAAAGCATTTGTCTCATTAACCAGGGTCAGTTTCACTGTGTGTTGGGCCCAAGTAGACATTAAGCAAGCAATTCTATTTCATTCCCTTCAGATCCTTGTAAGCCTTTGGTACATGTCTATTAATCAGATATTCCCAGTCAGGATATTCCAGATACATACAAGTTTATAAAAAATGGTAACACTACCTTACCCCCAAATGGCTCGTATGTTCCACAGAGTGAAAGGGATTTAGTTGTTCTTCTTGACTTTGGCCTGGTTCACGCAACTCATTAAACTCATGATGTAGTTTGCCTAGAAAGGAGTGGATAGGTTGTGTGAACAAGCCATTCTGATTTATTTATCAACTTTTACTGAAGCTTTGTCATCTGTGTAGCTCAAGGTAGAGTTTACATCTTTAACGCTACAAATTACAGGTATATTTGGCTGGTTTTTGGGGGGAGGGGTAAAGCATAATGCACCTGTTGAAGGATTGAATGGACCAAAACCCAAATGCGAACCCGCTGAACAATACAATCCATTGGATAATCTCAGTCAGTCATACACTTTCCCCTGGGAAGTTGAGGACCTTAATGTTGTGTAGTGGGTTCTGAAGAGCAGGAAGGACGCTGAGACGATGAGTACAGCATGGCAGATCTTTATTCGGTGGACGTGACTGTGCTGGGGAATAGGGGTTACCTGTCCTCCTTTTATACCTGGCCAGGTGAGCAGCCAGCCAATTGGTTTGAACCTCTGTTTCCCGCCGAAACTGGGTTTCTGCCAAAACAGATACAGTTCATCGCCCCCTGGTGGTGACTGCTATGTAAGTGTGTATGTGTTCTCTTCACCTGGATACATAACACTTATTAAGATTGGGAAAATCAAATGAATAACTCTCATTCACTACCCTGAGCAAATAGAAAGAATATGAGCTCAGTGTATTATTGTTGTAATTATCAATTGATCTGAAAATGTGGATTTCCAACACATCTGAAGACGCTACTTTGGATAACGACTGATTGGCTAGATCCAGATGACATATTTCATCCCAAACCCAGATTTTAAAAAATCCAAATGCATAGATTTATACGGTGAGCTTTGCTCGAATAATTTTACCCCATTATGGCTCAATGTAACAGTTTGTTTCTACGGTATCAGGGAAGGGCAAAAAAGTGAAAATGACAGTCATGATCATATAATCAAAACCTCACCCTTTTCACATGGAGCTTCAGTTGCACAATTGTGGCCACAATTATTTTTCATTTTACTTCCTCTATGGACGTCCTTGTTTGATTAACCACAGTTCCCCACCATTAGATCAGCGTCTTGTGTGAATTCCCTAATCCTATTTTAGTCTGATACCTTTGGTCAACCCAATATAGGTAGTCCTCGAGTTGCAACAGTTTGTTTAGTGACTGTTCGAAGTTACAACAGCACTGAAAAAAGTGACTTATGATCATTTTTCACACTTAGGATCATTGCAGCATTCCCCCATGGTCATATGATCAAAATTCAGCCACTTGATAACTGACTCTTATTTATGAAAAGTGCAGTATTCCAAGGGTCATGTGGTCACCTTTTGCAACCTTCTGACAAACAAGGTCAGTGGGAAAACCAGATTCATTTAACAATTGTGTTACTAACTTAACAACTGCAGTGATTTCCTTAACTGTGGCAAAAAGATCATGAAATGGGGCAAAATCCATTTAGCAACTGTCTCACTTAACAACAGAAATTTTGGGCTTAATTGTGGATGTAAGTTGTAGACTACCTGTAATTTTTTTTTCAGTATAATCTCTTTCAATCTCCAAACATTATTGCTAAGCACATTAATTTGTGCTTCTTAGATTGTAAGCCGCCCTGAGTCTTCGGAGAAGGGCGGGATATAAATGGGATTAAACAACAACAAAAAAACACATGGAAATGAAACTGGACAATCATTTTCAGAGCACATCGCCCTATATTATTTTTCAATAGCCATTATAGCTAAATATTTTTGTTGCCCCTAGAATGGTTTGTTTTTTCCCTAACAGACAACATACTAATTACCGGTATATCAAAATACCCAAAAAAGTCAATTTGCTGAATAATTTATAGGAATCTTCAGGCAAACAAAGGATGAACTTTTGACACAAATTAAACTATGTCTATAACCATGTGAATTATTTTTTTTTCCAGTTTTCTGAAAATTTAAAGCAAGTTTTGCAATTATCTATGGCTGCTTAAAATGCAATCAATTTATATTAGTAGAAAATGCAAATGGGTGAATAACTACCTGTTTAGAAAGGAAATGAGACCACTCAGAAATCACAGTCATTTCTATATCTTGGGAGATTTTTTTTCAATCTTTTCCCCATGCTTTCTGGGGAATTCTGGGAGTTGGAAGTCCAGACATCTTAAAGTTGTCAAGGTTGAAAAACATTTAGGTAGGCCTTTCAAAGGTGATATTGCAAATAAGATTTTCTATATCAATCTTAGTACAGTTTTTAGTATAAATTTAAAACATGCTCTTGAAATGCACTGCATGCTTTCCAAAACGTACCAAAGAGTACAGTTAGATTTCAAGCCATTGATGGCTAGAACAAACACTTCTCCCTAATGAATTGTCTCTCCTCCTGTCTTCATCTTAAAAAGTCCCATTAGCAGTATCTTATTGGCAGGAGTCCCCATGCAGAATGGCTATTGTTGAGTGAGCAAACAGATTTCCTTGAAGTCTTCTGCAGTATCTCCCCATGTGGTGCCAGCCATCCAGAAGCAATTTAAAAAGTCATCTGCATATAATCTGTCCTTGTAATCCAACACTCAAATGGGTGAGTATGATCACAAAAGAGGCAGATAAGAGAAAATAGTGTCAAGGCAATTACATTACTCACTACTTAGTAACAACCTTTATTAGCAGCTCTCGATTGTTCAATTGGTAGGCTCCTAAAGGAGATTTTTCTAGAACATCAGTCAATACCATTTTTAAAATAAAATATCAAGGCCCTGCATTGGTTCTTACAAAACGCTTCAGAAAGTCTTTTGAAGGAAAAAGAGTTCCAGAAACTGGAAAAAATGCTGAAGTAAGTAGGGATCATTCAATAAACGCTCCAAAACCTCCTAAAATTTATTTATTTATTTATTTATTTATTTATTTATTTATTTATTTATTTATTTATTTATTTTTGGGACTTATATGCCGCCCTATCTCCCGAAGGACTCAGGGCTATACAAACATATACTCAATGTCTACTAGAGTAGATGAAACTAGTGAGCAAAATTATGAGGTTTGTACTGGAAACGCCGTAGATTTTTTTTCATAAGCATTTCAACTGGATGACAGTTTTTACTTCCTCTTTCTTACACTCTGCAGTTTCCTTCCTTTTCTCAGTAAATTCACGATTTGTTAATATTATTGTGGAATTCATATACACTAAGTGTTGTGGTAGGATGTTAAAAATTTATTCTTTGGATAAGGTTGAAACGCTAAGTCACATGATGCAAGAAATATCAAACAAGTTTAATGACATTGTCTGTTCTTAGGACTTTGTAAAAGACAGAAGACTTGAAATTTGAAAGGCTTGGAAACTGGAAAAAATACAAACGAATTCTGTTAGTGATTTCAAGTGTAGATTTTTTTTCCAGTTATTTCAAAAGGACTATTTTTAATAGTTGCATTTGTATACCGCCCTTTCCCTGAGGACTCAGGGCGGTTTACAGGGAATTTAAAAATCAAAACATACAAAAGTTAAAACCAATTAAAAAGCATTAAATTCACCCTGTACATTAAAACCCCAGTTAAAATTTTCTCCTCAGCCTGGGCCCGAGAGCTCAAAGAGCCAGGTCTTCAGGCCCCGGCGGAATGATCGGAGGTCGGGAGCAGTCCTCAGTTCTATCGGCAGCTGGTTCCAGAGGGCAGGCGCTCCCACTGAGAAGGCCCTATCCCTGGGTGTCACCCGCCGGCAATCTCTCACCGGCGGAACCCTGAGCAGACCCTCCCTGTGGGAGCGCACTGGGCGAAGGGCGTTTGATGCCGGCAGCAGGTGTTCCCTCAAATAACCCGGACCCAGGCCATGTAGGGCTTTATAGGTGATAACCAGCACCTTGAATTAATAATTAAATAATGTAAGTAATTACCATGATCAGAAAGCATGTCTGCAGTATCCAAAATCTCCTCAGATAATAGTCTAACAGATCACTGTTACACCTATTAATTCATATTTGCCTTCCTATGAGAGATCAAGCTCACTTTGTTTATTTCATGTTCTTCAGACATTAGTATGTACAGTAGCCAATGAAGGCAATGAATTTCAAAAGGCAATTTCTCTCTGATTTTTCATTGAATGGTTTCTATTTATGGTTTCAAAAGGACTATTTTTCAAAGAGAAAATAAAGGATTTTTTAAAGGGAAATATATCAACAATTGGTTTATGAGAAAACCATTTTATTATTACTATATTATTTACTCCTAAAAATTTCACTAAAATAATAGGTCACTAAAATCATAAATGACCAGGGAATAGAATCAGCCTATACGAAAAGCTAAGGGAAAATTCCTTTAACATCACAGATGTTTATTTTAGAGTAGACACATTTCATTCTGCTTAAAATGTATATGCATTTGTTTATTGCACGGTATTTATGACAATATACAAGAGCAAAATAAAAAACAGATTATCTCAATTGGTAAAAACAATACTATAAGCAATAAATACATTGAAATCAAAACGTTGTAGTAAATTATAATGGATAGCCCCATTGTTCTAAACCCTGAAGTGTTTTATAGGCCTCACTGAATGAAATGAGGATGGAAGTCAGTCACACCTATATGAGGAATGTATTCCATAAAGTGGGGGTAGTGCTCACCAGGTTTAATACAGATCCACTTTCCTGTGAGGATGGAATCTATAGGTCTTCCTTTGATCTTTGGACTACTAGATGGATAGAAACATTCTTAGACATGGTCCCTGATATACTACAATGCTATGTGGTATAGGACTCTAGAACTAGAACCGGCCCAGAAAGTTTACTGTTGCAATGTCTTCAAGATGGATATAATTTTGCCAAGACAGGTCTTCTAGACCAGCAGTGTAGCCGCTGTATTTTGCACCAGCTGAAGTTTCCAAATCATACTCAAAGGCAGTCCACATAGTATATGTTTCAATAGTCCAGTTGCCAAGTTACCCTGGTCCAGGTAAGGTTGCAACTTGCACATCAGCCAAAGCTTGGCAAAGTCCCCTAACCACAGTCTCCACCTTTTGATCTAGATATGCATCCAAGAAGAACCTTAGCACCATCAAAAACAGTTAGGGAGCAAATGGATAACTGATGGTTAGACATGTATGCAACTCCGTCTTCCCAGGGTTCAGTCTGACCTTCTTTCTCTCCACTCACACACTGACAGCTTGTGGACCCTAGACTCAGGATCTCTCAATATTCTAGCTCTGTCTGTGAGGACAATGTACAACTGAAAATCATCAGCATATTGACAATCTTCTTAAATAATACCGAGGAGGGGACTGAGCCCTGCAGTACCCCACACCGGAGCAAGCCATGGTCAGTTTTAATTCCCCTCTTATTATTGACTGGATTCATCTACATACCTGGAGCTGCAAGATGGTGCCTCGAACACCAGCCACAAGATATGTCCAGCAGCTCATGAATGGCTGATCCATAGCAGCCTGGTAATCAGTACATTAGCAGCAGCACTAGTCTATTTCTGATGCCTGAGTTCAAATGCAGGCACTCATGCTAGTTGCCTACAGGGCAATGTTACTGGTCTTTATGATAATATCTAACACAATCCCTGCCACCTCCTTCTTCCCAGCCATTACATCCTTCTGGATCTGAACCCAAGAAGGCAGATTTCCAACCAGGTCTCTCTCAGTAATATAGGTCAAATCTGTGCATTCACCTTCCAGCATTTCATGGGCCAATGTGGTATTATCCCACACAGACCTAGACTTTATCAGCAGATCTGGAATTCATGACACGTGACAGCTTGGCCATCTGGGGCCAGAGTTTTGGTGACTGACTTGGAAGGAGACCTCACCAAAATACAGGTCATTTTCTCCTGTAATATTCGATCCAGTACCCACTGCCACATCTTCTTCTGTTTCCATGGACATTCATGAGCTTTTGTGTCATATTTCAATCATTTCAATGAACTAGGAATTGTATGTAATTCAGAAGCTTGTACATTTTCACTGTGGAAGCAGGTTGATCAAAAGCATCTCATTCCTTCCAGCCAGCTCTTTCTTTCTAGGTGTTTAGATATCAAATGATTTTTTTTTCCCTTAAATAAGTACTGAAGTTAAACAGCATGTTAAACATTTGGCTGTATCCTTAGTGTTTGGAAGAGATTAAATTCAGGGTTCATTGTGTTGTCTGTCATTTCCAAGATTAGATAGTTTAGCTAGGCTCCTACTGGCAATGTAAAAGTCTCTGAATTTATTGACTGTCTGGAATTATTATCAAAGCTTCTAAACCTCCATTGACACCTTGTAAACAAAAATCCCATTATTTTAGTAAGCATGATAAGATTTACATGGGAGTTGCATTTGTGTTAGGATTGATAGAAGTATTTAAAACTGTTACAAAAAGTAGTGGTGATTATGATAAATGACTTCAGATTTAATTAACAGCTTAAGGTATTTTCACACATGCAGCTTTAAAACCATGGTTGCTTAAATTAGTTCAATGTGGTAGCCACAAGCTTTACATTTATCAGGAATAATAATTTCAAAACAGACTGCTATGTCACACACATGCATGCTGGGTTTATATCTAAATTAAAGAAATCATTCTACTATACACACACATACACACACACATATATACATATACATAAACACTTGAGCAGGGGGTTGGACTAGAAGATCTCCAAGGTCCCTTCCATCTCTGCTATTCTGTTATTAAGATCTTCGTGTTTGAGAGTGGTAACAGACTGTGCTGGAAAGATAGAAACATTTAATTTGCCCAGAAGGAGGCAATGGCAAACCAGTTCTGTAATATTACCAAGATAGATGAATGGAACTATAGTCATCAGAAGTTGAATTCAATTGAAAGGCATCTTTATGATGGGGGGGGAGATACTGGGCTCTTTAACATCTTGTCATCTGAAAATTTAATTTAATTTAATTTAATAATTTAATTTGTATACCGCCCTTCTCCCGAAGGATAAATGAACTTTATCAGAATCATTTATGGTTCTTACCACAGACTCCAAAAATTTCTGTGGTTTATAAGTTAGGTAGCTGCCACATGCCAGAGAAACAATATATCTACCACAATTCCTGCTTATATTTGTCCATATCTGAG
Organism: Vipera berus; assembly: GCF_964194415.1. Classification (NCBI taxonomy): domain Eukaryota; kingdom Metazoa; phylum Chordata; class Lepidosauria; order Squamata; family Viperidae; genus Vipera; species Vipera berus. The sequence goes on along the minus strand of NC_138207.1, from coordinate 73,008,959 downwards.
TGATTCTTATGTTCAGTTTGAGAGCATATGAAATGAACAGAAATATACAATATGGAAAATCTACAATGTTTTATATAGGGTTTGGATCCCCACACACTTTTATTTTATAAATATGTTTAGCAATAACTCTAATTGGATTAATGGGGGCTTATTTTCAAGAAAATAAGGCTAAACTTTGCTGTTTCGCAATCAGGGATTCAATATCCTAAAAAGATAATTTCAAATTTTGTTGAAACTACGAATCCCATAATTTCCAGCCAGCATGGCTAAAAGAATTGTGATCCCAATCCATTTGGAGGGCATCACACTGGGAAGGTTGACCTAGCTAAGAGCTGGTCATTGTCTGAAGAGGCCTCATGTCATTGAAGCTCCAACCATATCCTCAAATCCTGTTTTCCCTTGCTTTCAGAAATGGTACGGGCATATGATGTATCATGTATGTAATCTTTTTATTGAACCACTGAATTGCTTCTAGACTTAAAGATTGTCGTGGTTTGTAGGTCACATGATTTTAAAGACTGCCATCTATGTTCCATCAGCCATAATATTCCTCCTTGCTACAACCAGGGAGAGGATCTTCTTGGCAGTTGTACCTCAGCTCCAGAGCTCCTTTTGAGTAGTTTGTAAATGATAGAATGAGTTGGTACTGACATGGGTGATCCACAAGCCATCAATTGGAACTGTATATGCCACTGAGGGCCAGAAAGTCATCCAGCCTAATTTTTACACAATGTGTAATGAAGCCCAGTGCTGACTGACCTCCTGGTTTAAAATCTGCTCAGCCTTTTCTGGAAGTTGGTCTGTTGGCTTTCTCCACTTTCATATCTCAGCCATCCTTTTTCTTGTCTTTCTTTTTTGCAAATACACACAACAGTCTGTCAGGAAGTTAGAATTTCTTTGCTCGTTCTCACCTTCCTAGGTAAACGGTCTCAATAATTGATCCTTGTGATATTGCTTATTAAGTGGCAAAAAGACTTAAGCAGCATAAATGCTAGCAAAACGTTCTTTGTTCTTATTACTGGTTGGTCTCAATTTTTCCTAATTAATTGGACCACCAAAGACCAAAGCTGTAGAGATGTAGTTGATTCAAGAATCATGAATAAAGCTATTGGGCTAAAGTAGGTTACGATTATATATAGATCCATCCAGGTCAATTTTGTAGTGTAAGATTATACAGTATTTATTGTTATAAGCTAATTCATCATCTTCTTTATGTTTTTTAAGCTGTTCTTCAATTAATCTTTATTAAGAAACAAATTTAAGAAGGAATTAAAAAGTAGGGAGATGTCTTGTAAGAGTAAATAAAATCTTACACTGAAAAACTGGTCTACTTTTGAGGGGTTGCTATATACTTCCTTCCTCTGTTAAGGAATTATGATCTTTTATGTGTTTGTTTCATTTTTATTATGTCTTTATTATTTTTATTATTTTTATTTTATTTTATTATTTTATTTCATTTTATTTCATTTCATTTCATTATTTTATTTTATTATTTTATTTTATTTTATTATTTTATTTTATTTTACTTTATTTTATTTTATTATTTTATTTTATTTTATTATTTTATTTTATTATTTTATTTTATTTTATTTTATTTTATTTTATTTTATTTTATTTTATTTTATTATCATGCCTCTATCTTAATAAAATAACTTAAGGTGTATTTATTGCCCTGTTCACCGCCCTGAGTCCTTCGGGAGAAGGGTGGTATACAAATTAATAATAATAATAATAATAATAATAATAATAATAATTATTATTATTATTATTATTATTATTATTATTATTATTATTATTATTATTATTATTATTATTATTATTATTATTATTATTATTATTATTATTATTATTATTATTTCCAACACACTTTCCTCCTCCTATTTTCCCAGAACATCCATATGAGGTGAGTTGGGCTGAAACACAGGGTCACTGGCCCAAAGTCACCCAGTCAGTGTTCATGCCTAAGGTGGGACTAGAACTCACAGTCTCCTAGTTTCTAGCTGGCACCTTAACCACTGCACCAAACTGGCTCTATTTGCATAAATTTCTAGATCTATTCAGATAGCTTATCTGGTGGGGGAGTTAACATCTTTTTCATGGCAGGAGCAACAGTCTGTTGTTGTTTAGCTACCAATGGCTCAGTGGGAAATTTTGGGAGTACAACCAGTTTCAGCCACAATATTTGGTATTTGTGGAATTTTAAGAGAGCCTTAAGGAGTGAAATGAAAAGAAAGTCTCTGGATATAAATTGCTAGAATCTGGTGGTACACATTTACCTATTATTTTCTTTATTGAAAAAACCAAAATAGGAAAAACAATGGGTCTGGTCATTTTGATGTTATTCATTTCTAGATGGTCCATGCAGTAGGTCACCTGGACCAGAGTTCTCATATCTAATCAAGGAATTACTAATACTGTCCATTAAGGGCACTAATACTGTCCATTGAATAAGAAAAAAAATATAACATCTCTCGATACAAAGACACAATTTCGCATCAATGAAGAGCAGTGAAAAACATCAGATTTACTTTACGGACGTTCTAGAAAGCAGTTTGGTTTGTGTAGACATCCATAGAGAAGACCTTGGGAAAAAACCTGTAGAAACAGTTACAAAAACACAATCATGCTTGAAGCCTGGGAAACAGAGAAGGTGTGAGAAAGAAGCACATACTGGCCTCACAAGGATCCATGACAATCTATGACTAACCTATTCTTTCAAGGGAAGAAATAAGATAGAGGAAATAATCAGGTTTTCAATTATTACTAATTTTAGCTGTATGATATTTCTAATGTCCCAACAGTGTTATGCCTTTCCACCATGATAATATGATTCTTACGTTGTCTTTAGTTATGGTTCCAGAATATTGACCCAGTGGTGCCACTGATGATTTTTTTTATGAGGTAGATATTTTCGCTCCCCAGGCCTTTAAAATATTTTTAGGTAGGCATATTTTGTTTTAAAACTGGTATTATTAATTTTGTTTTTACTTGATAAACCTTTGGCTTCTCTACTTTTACTATCTGGACTTTGAAGAAGGTTGTGTTAGTTGGCAAGAATATATAAAAAGAGTAATTTCAGTATTTATTTATTTATATTTATTGCATTTTTATACCGCCCTTCTCCCGAAGGACTCAGGGCGGTGTACAGGGCAATAAATACAAAAAACAGGATACAAAAGTTAAAAGCGAATTAAATAAATGCCCAAGGTTAAAACAATAATTAAGATATATTAAAACCCCAACCCTAACCCATCAGACCAGGTCAGACTGCTCAAATAGATACGTTTTTAGATTGCGCCGGAAGGAGCGAAGGTTGGGGGCCGTCCGGAGCTCAACTGGCAAGCGGTTCCATAGGTCTGGCGCGCCCACAGAGAACGCCCTCCCCCTGGGGGCCACCACTCGGCATTCTTTCATCGGAGGCACCCTGAGGAGGCCCTCTCTGTGGGAGCGCACTGGACGGAGGGAAGTTGACGGAGGGAAGTAGATAAATAGCACATAATTTCTAATTAAATATGAAATAATTCTTCAAGACAATCTTTTTGACATTTGAAAATATAAGGACAATTGGCCAGATTTCTTAAAATTGGTTGCCGTAGTAGCCATAATAACTCACAAAGCATAACCCTTTACTGGAAGGAAAATTGGAAACTTTATTTACCCATGATGGTACAGTGATTAGAATGCTGTTTTCAGGGTAATTCACTGTTCCCTGCCAGGAATTCAATCCTAACTGGCTCAAGGTTGACTCAGCTTTCCATCCTTCTGAAGTCGGTAACATGAGGACCCAGATTGTTGGGGGCAATATTCTGTAAACCGCTTAGAGAGGGCTGTAAAGCGCTATGAAGTGTTATATAAATCTAAATGCTATTGCTAATGCTATTGGTATTGCTACCCAAAAAAACCCCTACCTTTTGTTTGTGAGCATGCTGTCTCCCAACACTAGTTTTTTTCCTTCTCAATCTCCAGGCAGTACATTAATTAACAAACGGCGATGAATACATTTCCAAAAGCACACAAATCTGCAAGCATCCATCATTTTTATCTTCTGTGATTGATTACAAGATTCATATGAAGTAGAGAGGCATTTTGGAAAAAGATTTTCTATTTTCAGAGCCTTGGTGGAGCAGTGGACGAATGCCTCCTTAAGTAACACCAGCAGTGGGCTAATGCCTCCTTAAGTAACACCAGCTGCCTGCAATTAGTGCAGGTTCGCATCCCACCAGGCTCAAGGTTGACTCAGCCTTCCATCCTTCCGAGGTAGGTAAAATGAGGACCCAGATTGTTGGGGGCAATAAGCTGACTTTGTAATAATGCCACTTGGGGGGGGGGCGAAAGCCCTAATAAGCAGGCATATACATAGAATGAAGGCTATTGCTAAGCACATTGGTTTGTGCTTAAATTGTAAGCCGCCCTGAGTCTTCGGAGAAGGGCGGGATATAAATGGGATTAAAATTTAAAAAAAAATTAAAAAAATTATTTTTAAAACATGCAATAATCTTTAAGAGAGATGAGACAGGAATATTAATAGATCGTTTTCTGCTTCAGAAAATATTCATATGTGACAGACACAACACGCCCATCCACCAGATTGTTTCTTTCTGCAGCAGAATGGGGGAAGGGTCACCCAATGTTCTACTTCCCACCTCTATTGTGCCACCTAAAAGAGTTAAATCCAGAATAATCAAGAGCCAATCCCTTTGGGCCTGTCCATGCTAATTGCCCAGAATATTGTTTCCAGTGCCTCTGGAAATGTCCTTTTTTTATTTGGTATATAGCTGCATAGACAGTATATATTTTTTTTCTTTTTTAAAAATCTCTTTTGTCCTTCCTTCTTTCCTTCTCCCTGTTTCTGCCTGCCTTTTGTCTAATTTTGCCAGTTAACTGTTGCTGATGTTTGCTGATGTTTAATAAATAAGCATCAGGTTTGCTAGCTAAACTGAGTGGCAGGTATGCTTGCTCTGATTTGGATGCAGAAATGGCCTGATAGATCTCTGGGTGTAAACTAACCTGGAAATTACCCACAGTTGATGTCTTAGGAACACCATAACATGAGGGGAAAGGGATGCAACTTAATATGGGTCAGGACTCAACATGTTTGCTTTTCATGCAGACAGTTTTGTATTTAGTTCCCCAGCATTTTCAGTTTAGGCAAAGAGAATACAGTTGCCTCACTATGTATATAATAGCATGTGGGACTGACCTTGGAATACAAGAGGAAGAAGCACAGCCTAGACCACAGGTCTGCAACCCGCGGCTCTGGAGCCACATGCGGCTCTTTCAGCCGTCTCCTGCGGCTCCCAGTCCTCTGCCATGTGCAGTCCAAAAAAAAAAGTGGGACTAAAAAAGTTCAACCAATCAATTCAAATATGCAGGGTAGGTGCATATCTCGCCTTGGCTCCACTCTTCAGTCAAACCCTGTTCTGCACATGCGCGCATGTACGCGCATGTGCACACATTTTTTGCGGCTCCCAGTTTTTCCTTTTGTGAGGCAACCGGTTCCGAGTGGCTCTTTCACTGTTTCAGGTTGCTGACCCCTGGCCTAGACCAACCTTGGCTCTTTAATGACTCGTGGACTTCAACTCCCAGAATTCCTAAGCCAGCCACTAATCCATAAACTGGTTACAAGCCACAAAACACGGCTCATACATATTTTGACTTGGGCATAGTGTGTAATTCATTCATTGTTTTCATTAGGAAAACAATACAAAGCCAATGCAAATGAAACTTTCAACAGTTCGCGTTTAAACACAACATACATGGAAAAAGTAGGTCATATTGCTTTCAAGAACAAGAGAATCCACTCACCATGCTGTTAGGACTGCTGTTTAACAAATACAGATTTTTTTTTAACAGAAAAGAATCTTCTATAATGCTGAATCTTCTATAATTACTTTACTGAAACAACACAGCAAGATTAGAAGAAATAAAAACTGATCTGAATCCTGGGAGTTGAAGTCCACGAGTCACAAAAGAGCCAAGGTTGCCTACCCCTGGCCTAGACAATGGTCTGATACCTGAAATATGAGTCCAAATAAGTGATGGGGATGGGAAAGCATTCAGAAGGAACCCAACCTAGTTTTTGGGAGAGGAAAAGAAAGGGAGGGGGAAGGTATTTTTAGATGATCCTGTTACTGTAACCTTCTGATAAAAGAGTCAGTTTGGTGTAGTGGTTAAGGCATCAGGTTAAAAACCAGGAGAGTGTGTGTTCGAGTCCCACCTTAGTGACAAAGCCAGCTGCGTGTCTTTGGGCCAGTCACTAAGAAAGAGGCAAGGGCAAATCACTTCTGGAAAACCTTGGCAAATAAACTGCAGGGACTTGTCTAGGCGGTCTCCAAGAATCTGCACTGATTGAATATAAAAATACATGGACCTTTTTGTCAAAACCCTGTGTTTCCTTTAAATGAAATAACTTTTTTTCCCCATAGCATTATTTTCTACTATGATATTCTCTTATATAGTTTGTAATTTTCCACGGGAAGTCTTGCAGACACATCATTAAGAGCACTTCAGTTACATTTACTTTTTAAGGCCAGGATTTATGGCAAGACAGTAAAAGTCTTGGTTGAATGAGAAGGGGAAAAAAATACCTCGACTTCAGTTTATAGAGTAGCTTTTTCTTGTGAGAGATTAGACCCAGAATGATCTGAGATAGAATCAAAGAATTCCATCTTTTTTAATTAGTCCGTGAAAGGCAGGAACCTCTAATACAAATATTTGACTCTGAAGTTGTACACTAGGACTCAAGTCATCAAGGGGAAATTTATAGGCAGCCCTAATGCTCCTTGACAATGATTTTCTTGGATTATGACTTCTCAAATTGCTGTTTATTGCCAATAGCACTATATTTGGGCATAAATAAGGTTCGTGGGATTAAGACACTGTCTATGTTAAAATGTTTAATGTTCACTTTACATGAGTTATGGTAATGGAAGGCTTTCCTTTTGTATATGGATAGTGGTTTCAAGTCAAGTTAGCTATTTTTACAAACACCAATGAATCACTAGTTAAACAAACTTTCTGATGAGAAGCTAGCTTTGTCTTCTTACCTAGTAGCTTAACTGCATATTTTATTTTTATTTTTTGGGGGGGGGGGCTTTTTTTTGCAGACGTTGAGAGAAATCTAAATTGGCTGTTTAATTATATAAGTATTTAATGGCAAAGCACTGATTAAACTATTTTAACCGTTAGTTAAAATGGTGGGTAAACAGCAACCACTTTCCTATTGCCCACTGATTAATTCTCACACAGGACGCCACTTACTTAATAGAATCAGTCACATAATAGCTATAATGACAGCACGCTCATGGTATTTGATATTACTCTCCAAATAAAACACCTATTTGTCAGGAGCAGGTGTGGTGGAACAGACCCTGAAAAGCTTAAATGGAATTAACCAAGTTTTTCACAATGGACAAAAAGCTGGCTGTTAATGCAGTGGCAAATAATACAGTTAAGTGCACGGCACATAGAAGCATCTTAAGTACGCAAGCGCATTTGCCTAGCTCAGATTTCCCTTACCTCATACCCTCCAGATATATTGAACATAAACTCCTATTTTTCTTACTGGCTAGGAAGACTAGTGTTGGACTAGTATTGGCCCAGCCCAGCACTGTGGACTAGCTCTGGCTGAAACTAATTCATGGCTCACTTGCAAAATCCCCTTGTTCACTAATCAGTTAATAGGCCTGCCATTCTATTGAGAATCCATGGGGTTTATTGTCCTTAGTATTTCTCCATCCCTTCCAGTTGCTTGTTATTTATTAGCTTAATTTATGTCATATCAGTGGTATCTGAATTGGCCAATGACAATAATATGTATGCTATAAATAAACAGGGACGCGGTGGCTTAGTGGGTTAGGACACTGAGCTTGTCGATCAGAAGGTCGGCAGTTTGGCGGGTCAAATCCTGAGTGCCGCGTAACAGAGTGAGCACCTGTTACTCGTCCCAGCTTCTGCCAACCTAGCAGTTCGAAAGCACGTAAAAATACAAGTAGAAAAATAGGGACCACTACGGTGGGAAGGTAACAGCGTTCTGTGCGCCTTTGGCGTCTAGTCATGCCAGCCACATGACCACAGAGACGTCTTCGGACAAGCGCTGGCTCTTCGGCTTTGAAACGGAGATGAGCACCGGCCCCTAGAGTCGGAAACGACTAGCACGCATGTGCGGGGGAACCTTTACCTTTACCTATAAATAAATAAAATAATTATCATATACAGGTAGCCCTCAACTTACAACAGTTCATTTAGTGTCCGTTCAAAGTTACAGCGGCACTAAAAAAAGTGACATGACCATTTGCTGCATCCTCATGGTCATGTGATCAAAATTCAGACTCTTAGAAGCTGATTGATATTTATGAAGGTTGCAGTGTTCTGGGGTCATGTGATCACCTTTTGAGACTTTCTGACAAGCATAGTCCATGGGGAAGCTGTCAACCGGAAGGAAAATCTAGAGATCCAGACAGTTCAAATGGATATAAAGATTTATTGCAAGCTTAAGCTCTCCACAAGAACTACTAATGGCCAAGGAAAATTGGCGGGAGATAACGGTAGAAGGAATTCAAGGTGGGCTGGAATTAGATCACTTGTGGGCATAAAGGGACTCATGACTGATGGGATGTTTGACTCCTCCCTCGGGCTCATCCCAGTCATCTCCTACAGAAGCCAGATTCATTTAACAACAGCAGTGATTCACTTAACAACTGTGATAAGAAAGGTTGTGACCTATAAAGCCCTAAATGGCATGGGCCCGGATTATCTGAGGAAGCACCTGCTGCCAGCGTCAATTTCCCACCGTCCTGTGCGCTCCCACAGGGAGGGCCTCCTCGGGATACTGCCGGTCAAGGATTGCCGACGGACGATCCCCAGGGGGAGGGCGTTCTCTGTGGGCACACCTGCCCTATGGAATCAACTGCCAACGGAACTCCGGACTGCCCCCGACCTTCGTTCATTTCGCCGGGACCTAAAAACCTGGCTCTTTGAGCTATCTGGTCTGGACTGAGGGGTTTTAATGTTTTTAAATTGTGATTTTAATTTTTTGGGGCTAGACTTAATTTAATTTAATTTTAATTTTATATTGTATTGTTTTTAAATTTTGCCTTGTAAACCGCCCTGAGTCCTTTGGGAGTAGGGCGGTATATAAACCAAATTAATAATAATAATAAAAATAAAAATGGGGCAAAACTCACTTAACAAATGTCTCACTTAGCAACATAAATTTGGGGCTCAATTGCAGTTGTAAGTCAAGGATTGCCTATATAGTAAAATAATAAATAAAACTAAAGCTCTCATTGAAGCATAAATGAGTTAGAAACATATCCTTTATATCAGGGGGTCTTCTAGCTTGGCCCTTTTATGGCTTGTGGATGAACTCCCCGAATTCCTCAGCCAGCATGCCTGGCTGAGGAATTCTGGGAGTTGAAGTCCACAAGTCATAAAAGGGCCAAGTTTGAAGACCCCTGCTTTATATCATGACCTTGTCCGACCTGCACTGTACGAACATACAAGGCTGGGTGGATGGAGCAGGGAAAGACCTTCAAAATGTAAACCACATTCAGCAGTTAAAACCTCCCCAGCAAACGTAATGGAGCTTAAAGGCCAAATGCCTTTCTGAATGTTTAAACTCATCAGCCTTCTGTACCCAAGTTTATTTAATCAACAAAGTTATACCTTGTCTTTATTCTGGTATGGGACTCAAGGCAGCATCTATGAAGTTCCTGATGGAGGAAGGGGAAGAGATTGATTTCCCATCCAGGTACTGGCCAGAACAAACCTGCTTAGCTTCAAGAAAGCATCTACACAGGTTCCCATAGCCCAGGGATAGGCAACCTCGGATCTTTTATGACTCATGGACTTCAACTCCCAGAATTCCTGAGTCAGAAATTCTGGGAGTTGAAGTCCATGAGTCATAAAAGAGCCGAGGTTGCCTACCCCTGCCATAGCCCAAGTCTTAAGTGCTAAAGCTTGGGAAGATCCCTCAAGAAGGCTGTTCTTGCATTCCTGTCATACAGGCCTTCGATGTTGGCAAGAAAGAGAGGTTTGAGGTGGTCTCTGCACATGGACAATCCATTCAAACATCATGCTTAACAGCACGAAGGCCATGCCACTTCTTATGTGAGAAAGAGAGGAAATAGTGCCATACTGTCAGATTTTTACAATTACTTATCTCTTTGTTATTATGTTAATCATATTTTAAATCAAAATACTCTGTCCTCAATTCCTCACTTTATATTCTCCTCTTTACAGTGGCTATGTCCACTTATGAATCCAGATTTTTTTAGTGATTCTTTGCTGAAGGAGCTATAGTGAATTATATATATATAGCTCCAAGCCATAATGAGGAAATTTCCACGTATAAGCCAAAACTAACCAACTGCAATATGGTTTAGTACTAAACATCAACCAGATGTCATGGTTCCGATAGATGAAACCCATCAAAAGAACTTCAAGGCAAAAATTCCTCCTTAAAGAACATTTTATTCAGGAAACAAAGTATCGGCACTACATAGTTGAACCCAAAAACTAAATTCCCTTGCCCCAGGTACAAAGTAACAAAGTGCAATTCCCAACCCCAATAAGCTGTCATAAATCACATCCTCCAATTAGCCTAAAACACGGGGTTTCTCCCCAGCTCCTCACCCCGCCAAAACGTTATCAGTTCGTCCTTGGGTTCCCAAAAAGCAGCATTATTATTATGGCAAGCTGAGTTCGAGCATTTATCTCAACCCCCCAACCCCCTTTCTGCACCTGATTTCTAAATACCAGAAAAAACATGTTAAAAGCAAAGAGAAAATGGCTGCAATTTTCATCAGTTGTCAGAGCAGGAACATCCAATCTTTACAGCATTGACACCAGGTTGTTATCATTTTTTTTCTAATATCAGTGCATAAAAGCTCTTAGAAAAAACTGGTTGGAGAGTTCTAGGAGTTAAAGTCCACAAGTCTTAAAGTTAAAGTTGCTGTGTCTAGACACCCCTGGACTAGAGGATATAGTTCTCCCTTTCCTCATTTGGGGGGACAAACCAACCTAACAAAGCTATTTTATTCAAACACTATTTTTTATAAATAAAATAAATGTAAGCCACACACCCTTTCAATTGTAAATGTTGAAATATTAAATGTGAATGTACAATTTTGAAGAAGGTGAATGATAGAACTACCTGCCTGTAGTCATACAGTTGTTTACAAATTAGTTAAAAGGGAAAACCCCCAAAGAATGTAGAGTACACCAGCCCAAGCATAGGGCACTCTTTCTTTTCTCCAGAAAGGAAGGGATGAAAACTAAGAAATTCTATTCTTGCAATAGATTTTTTTCTAACCTGGAGATTGAAGGCAGGTGGGGGGGGGTAAATGGATTGATAAAAAAATTGAGAATATAAGCGGCATTAAGAGAGAGAAGAGTTAAAGTAGACTGAAAATCAAGCATAAATTGTAGATTGGAATATATCTGGATTCAACAGAAATAGGCTTTTAAAACTACAGAGAGAAATTCAAATTGAAATTTATTTATTTAATCGGTCAATGACCAGCAATATCAAACAACATAATATGTGATAAAAGACAGGAAAACAACCAGGATCAAGAAAGAGAAGCAGGTATACCTACATACCAGCAACTACAAAACAAATTAAATTTGGTACATCCAAACATCCCACCATAACAACACCCTGTTTTCCCATCCAACACTAATAAAACGAATATAATAAAAGCATGCATCAACAAACATATTCTCTTAAAATTATTAGTAAATACCTAAGCAAAGTATTAATACGAATACTTACTAAGGATATTTAGTTCTTTTAACTGGTTATTCCTGATCATTATTGCAGCAACACAAAATTTTGCTACAGCGTGAATAATGCCTGGATCTGAATCCTGAAGAAGATGATTCACATAGAAATTATCTGATTTCTCTAATAAAAGGAGAACGTACATTGACCTGATGTCCCTGTAAAACTTGCAGCGCAATAGGACATGTGAGAAATTTTCAACTTCCCCATTGCCACATGTAAAACTACAGAGAGAAGAAAAGAGGTTGTGATGTAAAAGAACAACAATAGTGATGTCTCTGATCATGCTACGAATGATTTTTATTGGATCAGAATATTTCCTGAAGATGTACATGCATACGTTGTTAGATGGGAAAGAACTCAAAAGCTGTTAAGACAAAATAGAAACATTCTACTGTTTAAAAGAAATGACGTAAACCTGTTCAAATAGAAGACAGAAGTTCAACAAATTTGAAAAGGAGCTGTCAGCATGATAGCTGCAGGGATGGGGATTTGAAAACTACAATAAAGAAGTGATTCTATAACTTGATGTGACACAAGAATAAAAACTGAGTTAAATTACATAAGGGGAGAGCCACATATGAAACACTTCACAGCTTTTGTAGATAGGCCACATTTACCAAACTGCGAAAGGAAGCACTTTGTGGATAGACCTTAGGAGCATGTGGTTTCTGTTACACAGTATACTACAACAGATCACAATCAGTATATGACTTGTCACTGAAAACAATGCTAAATAGGTACAGGAAGAAAGGAGCTATCCACCAAACTCAACTGTGATCCTATAAATGATGTGGCTCCATTTTACAGATGTCAACTTCCCAAATAATTATAAGAGCAGCCCTTGGCTCCTAGAAGATTGTAGCTCCCACTCCCAATTTGGTATTACTAACCCATCTTTCTGGTCAAAATCCTTAAAGTGCCTGAGAAATTAATACAGGTAATTCCTGAGTTGTGAGCGTTCCCTTAGCGAACGTTCAAAGTTATGTGATAAGCGCCCCCTAGTACTTACGAGCAAATCCTGGAATTACGAATGTTGCTGCACCACGGCAGTCATTCACCCTTACAAGCAACCGCAGTGGCACTGCAACATTCACCCTGGTTATTCCCTCCCTCCCCACCCCTGTCCCGGGTCTCCCTAGGCACCAGGCCATTAATACTCACTCTGCGAAGATCCACCTCATCCTTCACTTTCTTGGCTGCTCCAGGCCTTCGGTGCAGTTGCAGAGAATGGAGGCCTAAAGTAGTGCAAGATCACGTGAGAACAGTGGTGCAAGATCTCATGCGACTGATCTCGTGTGATCTCATGCAACAGAGAACAGAACTGAAACCGGGGGACACTTCTGCGGCCCTCTGGAGGCCCGATCCGGACATCTGAGGCCTTTTCCAAGTTGCTGCCACCCAGAAATGGCCCTCCAGAGGGCCGCGGAAGTGTCTCCCGGCCTCAGATCTGGGCAGCAGTGGCCTGGAAAAGGCCTGTGATGCCCGGATCGGGCCTCTGGAGGCATGCAGAAGCATCCCCCAGCATCAGATCCGGGCAGCAACAGGAACCGCAACAGAGAGGAGACGGATAATTTCAAGGTGAGTCCGGCATGGCATGAAGGGAGGGGGAAGCATGAGGTATCTTAGTAGGTCGGGGAGGCCTTGGGGGCCTGTTCCATCACTAGGCCCTCCATGGCCTTCCCTACCCTGAGATACCTCATGTTCACTTAATGAGCTGCAGGCATTTTAACGAGCAGGGAGTGATCTGTGAGATTCACTCCGAGTTTTCAAGTTACAAATGGAATAGGCAGGCTCTATTACATCCGTAACTCAAGGACTACCTGTATGCAACTAAAGATTATTTCCCACTCTTTCTTTGCCTGTCTTATATCTAGCAAAGACCATGCCAATCTTTTGTTTTTTTCTTAACATCCCAGCTAATATAAGTAGATTAAGTAATCTCTTTTTGTTCAAGGAAGCTATTCTCTTTTACACCATTTTATATGTGCTTAGACAGACCGACCAGAGGCACGGTGGGTCAGTGGCTTAGAAGATGCAGCAGAACTCTGTACTCTGAGGTTTGAATCCTGTCACCATGTGACAAAGTGAGCTCCTGTCACTTGTCTCAGCTCCTGTCAACCTAGCACGTAAATGCTAATAGATAAATAGGTACGACTTAAGTACCTATTTATACATTTTGTGCTGCAGCATGATGTCGTGCCTGTGGAAACTCTTCAGACAGCACCGGATCAATGACTAAAAGAAACGGAGATGAGCACAACTCCTTAAAGTCGGCTACAACTAAGGGAGTAAAGCCCACAGGGACTCCTTTACTTTTAAATAGACAGGCAGACAGATAGAGACAGGGCTTTTTTTCTCATAGAACGCTCAGAACGGAGTTCCGGCACCTTTTTTGGATGGAACCTTGTAGGGTAGGCAAGGTGGGTTGTATGCAATGTGTGAGTTCCACCACCTTTTTCTTTTACAAAAAAAGCACTGGATAGAGATAAGGTTAATATTATCCCTTCAAAGTAGTCCAGACAAGAAAACAAAGCAATGAGAGGTAATAGTAAGGTTACAATAAGGTTACAGTAAAAGAATCTTAGAAGTCGGAAAACATTCGTCCCTTCACTTCACTTTCTGGAGAATTTAGGAAAGGTCCCTTTTCAGATTCTTTCTCCACTCCCATTCCTGCTGTGGGCTGAGGTATCTGTTGTCTGACTGTTGTCCTAGCTGCAGCTCTTCCTCCTGTTTTTCAAGTTTATTCTCAAAGCCCATTACAGTAAGGTTAACCTATATGGCTAGTCTAGTACTGGTCATCTGGATGTCGACTCATTGTTCCCTTGAATGGGACTCAGCTACAGATGGAAAACTGTAGGGAAAAATGACAACTCACCCAATGGACCTGCTCAATAGGATAGGCAGCTGAACAATTCCTAGTCTTACAACCAATTGCAGAGTTGACCATAGATTTAAGAAATCTTTTGACCCTTCCCATTGCTTACCAACAGGTTCTTGACTGCCTTCCCATGCAATGATAATAATGTTGTCACCAGGGCTTTTTTTCTCATAGAACGCTCAGAATGGAGTTCCGGCACCTTTTTTGGATAGAACCTTGTAGGGTAGGCAAGGTGGGTTGTATGACATGTGTGAGTTCCGGCACCTTTTTCTTTTACAAAAAAAGCACTGGTTGTCACCATAAAGACCCCCAAGCCCTTTTTATTTATTATTTTTATATTTTTCCTAAGCGATTCTGCATGGTTTACAACAAGACAAACAATTACTTTTCCTATAATGGAAATGTTTTAGTGATGATCATTGAGTGCCGATCAAGAAATCGGCAGGATAAGATCAGTAACAGGCTCTTCCAAGCAGTTTTGATCTTCACAAGCTCCAGAGAATCTACATGTTGATGCCAGCTAAATTTTCTGGATTTAAATTGATAATGCAAAATGGTAATTTTCAAAGTTGGCAACTTTAAGATCTGTGGACCAACAAGCCACCATGCATGTTGTAATACTGATGTAAGAAGTGGCCTTAAAATACATTGCTGGATTAAAAAGTGAGTCTAAGACTTTGCTCTCTTGCATATATGCACATATCCTTACTGAGTATATAAAATGTGATCATCCAGACTATATATGTGAATCCAGCTATTACAATTTATAAACCATATTTTAGGGTTCAGCATTCTGTAATGTGCAAACTTAGTAACTTTTTATTATTAAAACATGGTTACGTACACCATAGCTTAGCATACTGTGGGAATCTAGCCACCAAGCAATGATCATGATGGTCCTAAGAAGATCTCACTTTTTTCCAGGCATAAATGTTTTCCACAAATTAGCAAATTTCAGACCTGAAAGCCAGTGTATTTCAAACTAGAAGACAGTTATCTTTCTGTCTTGTTGCTATTTTATGAAAGCACCATATGATTTTTAAAAAACAAAGAAGTATCCTTTCAGAATTTACTCTTTTAAAATAGTACATCACACTACAAAGATTTGGACCATAGGTAATATATGGAGTCTTCTCCTAATGTGTGGGAGTACAATGTCCATGTTAGCTAAGAAGAACTGAGTTTGTAACCCTAGGGTCTGGCGAGAGCACCAGATGGGGGGAAGCTGATTTACAGAATTCTTGGGAGTGAAAAACAACTTAAGCAATTGTGCTGTTCTTTCTGATGAGAGAGCTAAGAGTACAGTAAAAATAGGAAAAATAACAAAATCAGCAAGGCATAAACCAGGCCCCTGACTTGAAGCAGAAGTATTGCTCCACTACACAATTGAATGGGTTTCCTGTGGCTGGCAATATAAGCTAGCATCTGGCAATGCAAGCCTGCGATAGGAAGACAGAACTTCTCTAATAGAAGGGGGGTGGGGGAAATAGAAACAACCACAAACAATGAAGAACAGCTTTCTAAATCTTCTCTATGGCCTCTCCTAGAGGCTATTATGTCTTCCTCAGCTACTGAACCCAGAGCTGAGGCTTCATCGAAACCTATTTGAATAAAAAATAAATTAACTGGAATTTCTCCAAACCATCAGACTCAAAGAGAAACAAATTCTTTTTAATTGGAAAAGAAGGGGGGGTAGTGTGGCTACTCAAAGTGAAAGTTAATTTCTTTTTTATACTTTGTAGATTGAATTCTTTGGTTTCTGCTGTAAATCGGACCGACCATATTGCTTTTCTTTTTAAAAGGGTGATAAATATGAAAACAAGAAGTGAAACAGCACAGATACCTGTCACCCTTACAAACCAAGCAGCCCCATCTCTGGGGCTAACTTCACTGCCTAACTAACAGAAATCACCCTGCGCTCTTAAGATAGATGTGTTTTGTTACATGGCTGCATGTGCAGCCAAATGATACCGAGTCTGGTGAGAATCTCCTCGTTTGATGATTTAAGCACACAAAGGTTCGCATTTCACTGCAATCTGATCTAATATTTAAGTTCCAGGCAAACTGCAACTGAGAGGAAGTGATAAAGAGAACTTCCTGCACAAAACTGCCTGAGATAACACTTTCCATCGGCTGTGAAAAAGAAAAAAAAAAGAGCAAAGAAAAAGACCCACAAATTGCCACAGAACTAAAAAGGAACTCTGTAATAGATGACCTCTTGTGCTTCACGTGGCTGTTGCAAAAGCTCAAGAGAATAGATGTTATTTTCATTGGAAAAAGGAAGCACCATTCTCCTTTGACATATTGTAACCCACAAGCAAGGGACTGAAAACGGCCCTTCTCATACGTGTGGATATAAAGTAGGACAAAAGTGGTTTGACACATGGATTCAGCTAGCATCAAATAAATTCTAACTAACCTCCTGGACTGGAAAAAAAAATGGGGGCGAGAATTTCCCCTCTAATAATGTCACCACCAGACCCTCACTTGCAGAAGAGCATTTTGACAGTACTGGTCAACAAGCTGGAGTTAACGGTCTCTTAGATTAGATCAGTCAAAGAAAAAATTATTCAGGCCCTCCTTGCCTACAGATTGAAAAGAAGTGGAACATGGAACAAACAGTCCATACTACTATTGGACTTTTTTAAAAGTTCATAGAAAAGAGGCACAAACTGGAGCCAATTAGACCCAGAAAGGGGTCAAAAAACAAGATGGCGGTCACAACCATGCAGTCAAAGTCAGAACCTTTTTTACGTGCCTTATGATTTATTTATTTTTATTTTATTTTAATCCCATTTATATCGCGCCCTTCTCCGAAGACTCAGGGCGGCTTACAAGCTTAGCAGTAGCCTTCATTCTATGTATATGCCTGCTTATTAGGGCTTTCCCCCCCCCCAAGCGGCATTATTACAAAGTCAGCTTAATTGCCCCAAAAAATCTGGGTCCTCATTTTACCTACCTCGGAAGGATGGAAGGCTGAGTCAACCTTGAGCCTGGTGGGATGTGAACCTGCACTAATTGCAGGCAGCTGGTGTTACTTAAGAAGTCATTAGCCCACTGCTCCACCAAGGCTCTGTGATATGAATTGCCTGGCTGTGGTTGCCATTTTGACTTTTTTAACCTACACACCCTGGAGATCCCTGTGATCAGTTAACTCAGAGGAGATTTTTTTCTTTCTCTACTACAGCCTGATGGAAGTCTGTTGCTAATGGATAACTGAAAAAAGAAAAGACAAACAATGTTGATTTCTCAGTCAGATCAATAAACTGAAACCCTGATGATCTAAAAGCAGCACATTTCAATGACTGTGTGTTGAAGTTTGACAACCAAATTTTTGCTTTTGAAAGTGAAAAGCCCGTAAGAACTTTTAATAATGTCGTATCTGGATAATATAAAAGCTTTCTACAAAGGTATGTCTCGCCCTGTAACCCTTAATTTATAGATACAGAATGAAAACTATTGTTCCAACTAACTTCTTAGGATTATTATTTGCTGATTGAAATGTTTGCTTGAAACAACTGTCATCCATTATTTTTATGTTTATTATACATTGTTTAACTCATCCCTCAATCAGGTTTACAGGATTGTATTACAATAAAATATTAATATCTTCATAAAATAATTAACAAACTAAAAACAGCCATATCCCAATAACTGAGCAGTAACATTTTACAAGCTGTATGCTCCACATCCAGTTATTCTATAGTCACTTCCCACTTCCCCAGTTGGCCTCACTTACAGTGGTGCAATGTCTAAACTTCCTTAAACAAATAAATACTGTAATCAGATAGGTGGGTTAGGCTTTTCAAAAGCTTAACGTCCCTAACTTGTTTTTCAAAATGGAAAAAAAAACCTAAATTCAAACAGAAAAGAATTAGGTGATTTAAGGTGAATTGTTGGATGAATGTAACAAGCAACGGCATCCTCCAAAAAAAATTTTCAGCATTGTCATTGGTAACTTAGATGACCCATTAGTTGGCCATTCTAAGTGAGAAGAGGCTACCCTGCACATTCTTCTTGTTGTTTACTTATTGTTTATCCCAATAATATCAAACATTTCTGATTGAAACAATGCAATCTATCCATTTGATGTTTTCCCTACTTAAGGAGGAGTTTGGCCTGCAGTGAAATCATCACATCAGGTTTGCTATTACTCAGAGAAAATTCCAAGCTTGTTTTTGCAGGAAATGTCGATGAGTTAATTCACAGGGCTTTCCAGTCGATAATACAATGGCACTTACTCACTTGGATTAAAATTAAAAGCACTTACTAAGGGTAGTGGTGGTGAAAGCAACATAGGAAAACTCACAGTAGGTTTCCATTGCCTGTAAATACTCAAAGTAAGTACCAAGGATAAGGAATGCATTTGGTTTACGGAAAAAATAATAATCAAAGAATAAACCCATGTAGTATTCTTAGTATGGATACAATTGGAAGGCCATGTAATCTCATAATGGCTTTTGAGTGCTGTGTCTTGACTGAATTGCACACTGCTGTCTTTGATTGCAAAACAACAATGCTGGTTAGGAGACAAAGTTAAGAGCAAGAATCCTCTCCCTTATAAGTTTGGGAGCAGAAAGAGCCCTCTGCATCAGAAACATCTACCTAAGCCAACAAATCCATTTGAAGTCCCACTAAGACTTCAAAACAGCTCCACAAGCTTTTCTACAGTAGAGAAGAAGAGTGTTGTGGTTTTAAATTAAGGAAGTGCATAAAAAGGCCTTTCCTCGTGCTTCTTGTTACGTTAGTTATGTCACCTACAGGCTTGTGGTAAACCACATGCTTTGCATGCCTTAGGCCCCCAGTTACTATCTGTGGCATCTTCTGTTTAAAGGATGTCAGGTAAGAACAAGAAAGATCTTCAAAGATTAAGAAACAGAATTTGGGCTTATCAGATACAAAAGTATCATTTTCAGAAGGCAGGCATTTTCAGGGAAAAGCTCATGAGTTACTACATTTTGTTTTTAATGGGGTGCTTTAACCGTTTTCTTAAGGAGGCACATTTGTTCTTCCTTCTTTCCAATTTCCTGGGAGACATGCTTGGCTGAGCAATAGCGGCTGGGATCACACATCCATGAGTCCAGAATCTGGCTTGTTTGAACTCAAACTCTGATGTCTTTTGCAAACCAGGGTCTAGCAACCAGCATCTTTTGCAAAAACAAATAATTGTGATTTATTCAGTAACATGTTGTTAAACCAAGGCTTAATATCCTACTTGAACCAGACTGGCGACTTGAGTCAAAATCATCTGGAAGAGAAAGAGAATTTGAACTTAGATCATCTACTCATTCCTTGTGCAACATCTTAACCACTACATCAAGCGACATTTTCGATGACCTCGTGGGTCTACCCTATTACTGAATATGCTCTGAGGGATGTCAGCAAAATAGCATATTTCATAAACAGTGGCACATAAAAACCTGAAACAATGAAAAGGAGGAAAAAAATCCCTATAAACAAAGGTGATTATAAGTGTATAACCCAGTCTTGAGACTTTTATAATAGCTTCCTTCCCACTCCTCTCTCTTTTGAATGCTCAACAGTTAACCATGCGTGTCAAAACCCTCCAGCCTGTGAAACTAAATAAAACTAATAACAGAGCCCACAATTGACTTGCACATCCTTTAAAAAGCAGAACCATGTCCAGTGCTTAGGCACACAGAACTCAGGAAAGTTGTTCTGGTTGTAACTTGAGCAGATAGTCTTCACTGAACCCCTTGAAGGTTTCTGCACATGAAACTTCAAAAGTACTATTTAGAAGTCACTGAGGTGATCAGGTGCTTTATGAAGGATTGTCTGTCATTTGCCTTGTATTATTCTTAACTGCCCCCACCTAACTAAATCTCCTTCAACACTACATTAGTATGAGCATGATAGTTCCTCAACAATGCAATTGACCCTCATTAATGGCTACCCACAGATGTACTAATGGACTCCTTAAGGCTTTTTTTACTTTTTAAAAAATCTTATCTCCACTCGGAATTTTTGTAAAGCCAGTGTCTGGAGTCATTTTTAAGTAGGCGTACCTAAAATGACATTACAGACAAACAAAGCCTAGAGAGAGGGACGTCTATATAAGAGAATTTCAGGTATGATTCTTTTCTGAATATATGTTGGGCAAGCTACCAATATCAAGTTTTGCTGAGAACAATTGAAAAATCCATCAATTATTCTCCCATTTTTAAACTGGTTTCAATTTTACTTCTCTATATATGCTAAATGAATGAGGAATAGCATTGTTATTAATAGCTTTTCCATCAAGATTCCAAAGTTACCATACTTTTTAAACAGCTGCAGTCTTAAATCCCCCAAGACCAATATTTTATCTTAGGTGAAAAGGGTCCAAGCTATCCGAAATCTTAATTAAATTTTTTATTGAGGGTGTCAAGAAAGCATAGCTACAGGAAGACATTTGGGCTCCACCCATCTTCCAGCATCAATATATCAGTAAGAAAATATTGTTTCTTATGTGGAGGATACTTTGAGTTAACAGCTGGCCAGCCATACCCTAAACCAGAGCAATTTAGTGGTAGAATTTTATGAGCACCTAAAACATCTACCTCTTCTCCAACCATTAGAAATGAGACTTCTTTTTCTCTCATCATCTTTTTGCCAGGAGAAACAAGCATACAAACAGCATATTTCTGAATTTTGTTTTGAGGCTATGGAAGCTGACTCCCATTCAAATCCCTTCTGTTCTGGAAAGCAGTTTGCAATTTGCTGTGATAAGGAAGAAATTCATACTCTGATGGGAATGAATTTATTATTTATTTATTTCAATCAACTTATATGCCTGCCCATCTAACAAACATGAGTCTGGGCAGCTAATTTTTTTTTAAATGGTACAGTTGGTGGAACCAAAGAGAAGGACAACATACTATGGAAAACCAAAGTAATCAGCACCCATCTCACCTGGGTTCAACTAACTACCTGTCACACTGCCAACTGGGTTGGGACACAACTAATTTCAGGTGATAAGGTGACAGAAAACACCGACTTCCTGGGTTCTGTAAGAAGGCACTCTCTAATTGATAGGCCTGAAGCATGCAGTTTCTATCAGATCTCATGGGATAAAGGTAAAGGTTCCCCCGCACATGCGTACTAGTCGTTTCCAACTCTAGGGGCCGGTGCTCATCTCCGTTTCAAAGCCGAAGAGCCAGTGCTTGTCTGAGGACGTCTCCGTGGTCATGTGGCCGGCATGACTAGACGCCAAAGGCACACGGAACGCTTTTACCTTCCCACCGTAGTGGTCCCTATTTTTCTACTTGCATTTTTATGTGCTTTCGAACTGCTAGGTTGGCAGAAGCTGGGACGAGTAACAGGCGCTCACTCTGCTATGCGGCACTCGGGATTCGACCCACCAAACTGCCAACCTTCTGATCGACGAGCTCAGCGTCCTAACCCACTGAGCCACCATGTCCCTTCTCATGGGATAGGCAGAGGCAATAAGAGAAAGATAGTCTATCAAGCAAACCAACCCTATGCCATGAAAAGTTTTATAACTGACAATTAGCACCTTGAATTGCACCTAGGGTAGAAGCCTACTGAGAATCAGTGCAGCTCTATCTAAGAGAGCCAGTTTGATATAGTGTTTAAGGTAGCTGGCTAGAAATGGCAGGCTGTGAGTTTTAGTCCTGCCTTAAGCACAAAGCCAGTTGGGTGACCGTGGGCCAGTTAGTCTCTCTCAGTCCAAGGGGGCACACAGTGGCAAACCACTTCTGGAATTTTGCCAAGAAGGCAGACACCAGGAGTCAACACTTGCTTGAAGGGATACGTGTGGGCATGTACACACACACAAACACACACACAAGGTCCAACTGGACTGCAGCAGTTTGTAGAAGTCAACATGACCATGAGAACCATCAGCTGATTATTTGGTCTTCACTTATAGATACTTGGATTTAATCATATATCCATCTTGATAAGTCATCATTTTCTATTAGGTGTAATCCACAGACTCATCTATCTCACATTGAAAACACTCAGACATAAACGTTATGTGCTATATTTTCAACTCTTCAGCTATTTCTCTCATTCTGTATGTTTCCCTCAATCTCAAATCTTGCCTGCCACCCTGTTATCATAATCACTATTGTTATTACAATTGTGGGCAGAAATTTCTACACGTTTTTGTAAATTGTATCAGTGGGAAATGAAAATACAAAACAGCAATCCACTTTTCAGATTGGGCACAAAAAGATCAGTAAACACATGTTACTAGAGCGAATGAATGATTTACTGTAAAATTCTTCTTAACCTGGCAGATTTGCTATGTTCTGGATAATCAATGAGTCAGTTGCGTGATATTAAAGAAAACAGTCCTGGGTAGAAGCTTGGCTAGAAATAGCAAATATGTGTACATTGGGACAGTCTAGGACATTTTTACAGTTATCTAATCAGAATGAATTGCAATCATTCAAGTCAAACCTGAACTTTAGCCTCTGTGAAAATGCAAGGACAGTCCAGCTTTTCTCTTTTATACAGTTATTTCTCCTAAAATCAATTGCATTCCTTTTAAACGTGTAAAGGAATTTTTTTCTACTTTTCCCCCAAGTACTGTTTAACATACAGTCTTGGATAAACTGTAAAATGCTATCCACAAATTGATTAAATGAAGTAGAGGTATTTTGCAGCTGATAGAGAATTTGGGGGGGGGAGGATCACCCTGAAAACGTACCCTGTTGATATTTGTTACTTTATTTTTGGACCTTCTGTTTTGATTGGATCCAGATGCTATTTGATTATTTTTCCTATTGGTGAAACAAAGTTTTACTAACTTAACTTAAACACACCTTTTCATGTACTACTGGAAAGCCAGCTTCACTAAATTAAATCCCAAGTAAAAATCAGATTTACAGCCTTTGTTGATATTCTGTTAAGGATGATACAGCTACACAACTAGAACAGTTTCTCCCGTGATCAAAAGATTATACTGTAATATTGTCACTTATAAATACTGGGCTAGGATATAGTACTGTGTCATGGAGGGAATATACACTGATGTTGGTGCATCATATTACAATTAAATAATTTCCATTTACAGGTTGTCCTTGCCTTAACATTTAGTGAACATTCAAAGTTACAATGTCACTGAAAAAAATGACTTATGACAGATTTTCCACACTTATTGCAGCATCCCATGGTCACATGAGCAACTGGCTCATATTTATGACAGTTGCAGTGTCCTGAGATCGTCTGAAAATTAAAGTCAGTGGGGAAGCCAGTTTAACTTAACAACCAATGTTATTAACAAATGCAGTGATTCCCTTAACAACTGTAGCAAGAAAGGTTGTAAAATGGGGAGAAATTCACTTAGCAACTGTCTCGCTTAGCAATAAACATTTTGGGCACAACTGTGATCGTAAGTCGAGGACTACCTGTATACTCATTTTACTAGACCAACTATCTATTACTTTCCTTTTCATATAGAACCCAACTGTTGAGTTAAAAAGTTTATTCTGATAAGCAATAAATGTTGTAATAATCAATTATAAAAGCTTGCTTGCTTTCATTTTCTTCTTGGAGACTTCTTTACTTATTGCTTCTTGATTCTTTGTTTTGTTGTTAGTCAGATTTTAGTCCATCTGTTGATAATTAAAAAAAAGATGGAATAAAATATTATTGTACGACAATTGGCTGAAGAGGAAGTTAGCCAGTATTAGGCATTATTGTTTTTAGTCAGAGCAACGTGGAAAAAGTTACTATCGGTAAAACCTGGTGACGAAAGTTGTTATTACTATTTCAATATTTGTTATTTCTGAAGACCTCATCCTGGCCAGTCACGCTGCCCCCTTTTATATCTAGTTGATATTTATCGTGCCCAGTTCTAGTTATTTTGTCACTGGATTAAATATTACAGGAAATTCCTGTTAAAATGGCAGGATTACTTGAAGTGCTTATGATAATGTGTTTCCAGTGACAACTCAAACACCCATTATATTATTATCTAAATTAAAGAATGAACAACATTTGTATTTTTGAAAGCAACAGTCCTTAGGTGTCTTATTTATTTCAAAAATGAATCCTACTAGCAGCTGTCAGGATGACATTTATATAAAAACGTTCTAAAACAACAAATCAAAGTAGAACTTCAAAGCAACATATTTATTTATTTATTTATTTATTTATTTATTTATTTATTTGTTCTTATATACCGCCCTTCTCCCGAGGGACTCGGGGCGGTGTACAGAGTAAGGTAGGTATACAGATTGAACATATATTATATACAGAGAGACATGTTGCTGCTATTTAAAGACGGGTGACAAAAATGATGAAAACTAATATCAGGACCCATTTTTAAGTGCCTTTATTTATTAAAGATTTTTAGCACAATAGGTCTTTTTTATCAATGGAGCATCTTGCAAGCATGGTAATATTTCCAACAGGGAAAAGATTTGATTCCCGCTTGGTTCAAAACATAATAGTAAAGATAAAATTATCTTCCCTTCCCCTTTTAAATTGTCTGCTGGAATGGATAAAGTTTGAGATGGATTTTTTTTTAAAAAAAGAAATTTCTTCAGGTTTTTGCACCTAGCTCAAGGAGAACCCAGAACAAATCTAGGAACATGAAGTTCACCCTTCCCTACAGGAGAACGATGCCAAAAACAGTGTTGGAAATACTGTTCGTATAAATAAAACTAATTGAATCAAAACCCAGTGAGTCAGTGCATCTTCATAGATTTGTCTAAAATAAAAGAAAATAGGGTATACATGTCAAGAAAGGCAAGGTGGAGATCACAACTACACAACTGAAGCTCACCTCTTTTAGCATATGTTGACAAGAGGTAGGGCTTTGATGACACAGTTACAATCATCTTAACTTTTTTGACACCCCCTGCAGAATGTTCCCAACACACACACACACAAACAGAGAGAGAGAGAGAGAGAGAGAGAGAGAGAGAGAGAGAGAGAGAGAGAGAGAGAGAGAGAGAGAGAGAGAGAGAGAGCGTGCTTAGGTGACTGCAACAAAATGCAGCATTACCTGTATTTGAAGCACTGTTTGAAAGCCCCATTGTTGCTTGGTGTCTCAAAGCAGAAGTTTTCTTCAAACTACCGTAAGTGCTTTAAAAATATATATATCAGGAAGTTTTCCTTCTTGTCTGCATATGAAGGGTATTAATAGATTTAAAAGTCAGTGACAATGCCTGCAGATGGATACTTTTCTCTCCCTGATCAAAAATGAGAGGGAGGAGACATAGTTTCCACACTACTGTAAAAAAGTTGTTTACATTAAGACAGAATTGCCTTGGACAGAATTTTTCAAAATTTTTCAGGTCTTGGAACCGAGTTGTAAAACACACACATGCACAAACCCTTCCAGAAACCTTAATCAAGAGACAAAGCTCTAGTGATAGAACATTTGGTTATGCTCAATTATGCAACCAATTTTTTCTCTTTGTTTGCCTTTAGTTACTCACAGAACTCCGTCACATTCATGTGGGGCCTTAGTGTTCCATCAAACATACTTTGAAAAACCCTGGTTTAGGATACATACAAAACAAGATCTTGCAATCACTCTTTTAATCTAAGTGGGTGTGTCCATACTTAAAAGTCAAAATAATTTCACATAATTATTTTAAACAATTTCAAATGCTGGTTGCTACCATCTGTACAATGCCAACACTTTCCTTTCGACTTTTAGGTTGATTGAAGACACAATCTGGGCAATGGCTGGCAATCTAGCTGTATGCTAATTGTCTGTAGGCTTTCACGACGATTTTTGAAATTGCATGTGAATACTGTAATAATAATAAAGTTGTTTATCTAGCCATTAATGGTTTAAGTGGAGGAGCAAAAGGGATTCAAATGTGAGATAAGCAATTACCAGCAAGCCCCTACTTTATATATCAGTGTTTCTCAACCTTGGCAACTTTAAGACATGTGGACTTCTCAGAACACCCCTGGTGGTGGTGGTGGAATTCTGGGAGCTGAAGTCCATACTTTTAAAGTTATTGAAGTTAAAAAACACTGAATGATATGATCACGCATACAGTAAAAAAAATCACAAGAAGTTAATTGATTGACTATATGCATAGGATTGACTGCAACAAACAGCTAGTACATTTCTTTGAAACATTTGTAGGAAATATATATGGGATCCTTTCTTTGCTTTAAACAGAAAGGACCCCTTGACAACCAAAGATTATTTTTTATTGTTGCAATTTGAAGAAAGGACTTTGAGGGCTACTCACTTATTCTATAAAAAGGAAATAGGAGTGTTATATTGTGTAAAATTCATCATACAGATGACTACTGAGGGCAGAAAATTCTACTAATAATTGCTTCCACTTAGCGGTAGTCCAGATTTTTGCAGCCTACATCTGGTTGATTTAATCTTTTGCAACTGAGTTTAAAAGAGTGCCCTCAATTTAAGATAAGGGACATAATGTACATTATTACGAGCTGGATTTTTAAATTGACATTTGAAGGTTAAAGTGGATAGTTCTGTACGATAGGGGATGTTGTGTAGTGGGTCCGACGCAAGGAAGAGACACCAGCCGGAGTACGTGTTCAGCTCTTTATTGAAGGGGGTAGCATACTGAGGAATGAGGGTTACCTGGCCTCCTTAAATACCTAGCCAGGTAAGCAGACAGCCAATGGGGTTGGCCCTAGGTTTCCCACCGAAACTGGGTTTCCCGCCAAAACCGTTCAGGCCAATGCCCCCTGGTGGCTGTTGCTATGCAGGTGCCTGCATACATAACACCCCTCCCCCCTTAGAGAAGAACCACATAACAACGATAAACAATTTGCAACTAACTACATAACTATATACAGTGTGTCAAATGCAAGGCAACTGTGTGGTGGTCACTTGCACACATAGTCCGCCAAGTAGGCAGGTGTCCTGTGGGGCCGGGTGGACCGTCTGGGTGTGGCTTGGCCCTGGGCTTGGACAGCCGGTTCTTCAGGCCTCTGTGCTGGGTTGAGCAGAGCTGGGTTCAGGAGGCCCTCCTCCTCTGGTTCCTGTTCTGTGTTGTTTCCGGTTGGGCTGACCTCTCCTGGGGTGTGGCTTTCCTGTTGGGCGTGTGTGGTGCACTCAGGGACCCTTCCTCTGAGCTGGTCGATGTGTCACCTTATGTGTCTGTCCCCCTCCACCCCCACGATGTAAGAGAGGGGTCCAGTTTTCTCAACCACTGTCCCCGGAACCCATGGATGCCCTGCCCCGTAGTTCCTTGCCCAGACCAGGTCCCCCACGTTGAGAACCCTGTGTGCTGGTGATGATGGTGATGATGATGATGATGGTGGTGGTGGCTTATCCGTCTCAGCTGCTACTCGGTCCGGGTGTAAACAGTCCAGCTTGGTGATGAGACGCCGTCCCCATCGAAGTTCTGCTGGGCTCTTTCCGGTAGCAACGCATGGTGTGGTGTGTTGGGCGAGTAGGAATTTCGCCAGTCTGTGATGCCAGTCCCCGCTAATGATGCGCCGGAGTGCGTCTTTGGTCGTCCTTACCATCCGTTCAGCTTGCCCGTTGGTCGATGGATGGAAGGTCGCGGAGGTGGCGTGCCTAATCCAATTCGGCTTCAAGAACACCTGGAAATCATTAGTGGTAAACTGAGGCCCGTTATCAGACACAATTACGTCGGGGAGGCCGTGTGTGGCAAAGAGAGCTCTGAGCACCTGGATTGTCCTACCCGAGGTCATGTTGGGAACAGGGACTACCTCCAGCCACTTGGAGTGGCTGTCCACTACTACTAAGAACAGTTGGCCCTGAAATGGCCCTGCATAGTCAATGTGGATGCAGGACCAGGGTGGGTGTGTGGCCTCCCACCTGTGTACTGGTGCATGTGGCATTTCTGGCCTGGATCTCTGGCACATGTAACAGGCCCTGACCCGTTCCTCAATGTCCTTGTCCAGCCCTGGCCACCAGAGATAGCTTCTGGCTAGTGCCTTCATCCTAACCACCCCCGGGTGTCCCTCATGTAAGGAGTCCAATACCTTGCCCCGGACTGCGGTAGGAATGATGACCCTGCTTCCCCAGAGGAGGCAACCCCTGTGTGTGGAGAGCTCGTTGCGCCTGGTGAAATAGGCCTGGAACTCAGGCCCCGTGGACTTGTCCTGCCACCCTGTGCAAACCCATGCGTGTACCCTGCTCATGATGTTGTCGGTGGCTGTGTTGCTGGCAATGTCCTTGGCATGGAGCGGGCATTCTGGTAGCTCCTGCAAGGCTAGGATCTGTGTTGCTGGTGCCGGGTCTGGATCAGGGGTGTCTATGGGTAGCCTACTTAGACCGTCTGCGTGGCCCATCTCCTTCCCTGGCTTGTGTACCAGCTTGCAATTGTAGGCTGCAAGGAAGATGGACCACCGGAGCATTCTGGGGGACAGAATTTGGGGTGTCTGCCTGTCCGTTGTGAACAGGCCCAGGAGTGGTTTGTGGTCCGTGTAGACAGTGAACTCCCTGCCATACAGATAATCATGGAATTTTTTGATTCCTGCCACGATTGCCAGGGCTTCCCTGTCGATTTGGGCGTAGTTTCTTTCTGCTCCAGACAGCGTCCTGGAATAGTAGGCTATGGGAATTTGCGCCCCATTCGGCTCGAGGTGACTGAGTACTGCGCCCACACCGTAAGGGGATGCATCGCATGCGATGCATATGGGCTTGGACTCGATGAAATGGGTTACTGTGGACTTATCCGACAGTAGTGCTTTTAAGGCCCTGAAGCTTTGGTCGTGGGCGGAAGTCCAGACCCATGCTGCCTGCTTGTCCAGTAGCCTGTGAAGTGGCTCTGCAATGGCTGCCTTGTGTGGAAGGAATGCATGGTAGAAGTTTAACAAGCCCAGGAATGCCTGTAGCTCTGCCTTGTTCTTGGGTGTGGGTGCTAGTTTGATTGCCCTCACCTTGGACTCTGTGGGGTGGATTCCCCTGGCATCTACCCGGAATCCCAAGAATTCTGTGGAGGGAACACCTATGCTGCATTTCTCCCTCTTGAGTTTGAGGCCAGCTGTGCGCAGCCTGGACAGTACCTCCCTAAGCCTACCTGCCAGCTCTTCTGCTGATGCTCCTGCAATCAGGATGTCATCAAAATAGAGGCAGACTCCTGGGATGCCCCTGAGTGTCTTCTCCATAACTTCCTGGAAAATGCCAGGAGCAACGCTGACCCCAAACTGCAGCCTGTTCACCCGGAACGCTCCCCTGTGTGTTACTATTGTCTGAATGTCAGCTGTTGCCCTGGTAACCGTGAGTTGCTGGTACGCCTGCGCAAGATCGAGCCTTGCAACAATGGCACCGCCTTGGAGGGAAGCGAGAACGTGGCTGACCGTGGGGACCGGGTAAGCGTGTGGGTTTAGGGCGCGGTTCACCGAGCACTTGTAGTCGGCGCAAATCCTTATTTCCCCGTTGGATTTAAGGGGGTGACGATTGGGGTTTCCCACTCCCCCCATCTACGGGCTGTAATATTCCCTAGGCCACCAGCTTATCCAGTTCGCGCTCGATTTTATGTTTGAGCGCGAAAGGGACTTGCCGCGGCCGGACCCTAATGGGGGGGAATGTTCAAGTTAAGCTTGAACAATATGGGGGGCCCTGTGTACCTGCCCAGCATCCCGTCGAAGACATCTGCGAACTCCTTGCAGACGGCCTTGACAGAGTCTCCCTGGATCCAGTGGATCCCGAAGACTGTGATTCCCAGGGCCTCGAACCAGTCTAGACTGACCAGGCTGGCTCTCCGGCCCTCTACCACTACAACCTCCAGGTGCTCTTCATGACCCTTAAACCCCACCGAGACGGTAGCCTCTCCTTTTACCTTGACCGGCGAATTCTGAAAATCGGTCAGGGTTAAATTTGTAGGCCGTAATTTAATCCGCTGCTTGCTCCGGCTATTAATATATTTAAGGGTCTCGTCTGAAATGATCAAGACCGCTGATCCGGAGTCAAGCTCCATGCTGCAAGGAACGCCTTGCAAGCGGATTGTTAGTCTAATTTTGGGTTTGAGCAGCCGGCGGATACCCGTGTGGTTAGTGGCCAGCCGGCTCTCAACATAGCCAATTCATGTTTTGGTTGGGGCCCCAGTACCTTCGAACGGCGATTCCTCCAGTTGCAGCTCGTGGATCTCCTCTCGGGAGCGGCAGCTACGACAGACCACGGCTATGTGGCCTGTTTTCTTGCAGGCCCGACAAGTGGCCGCCCGGAACTTACAGAGGCTGCGCACATGGTTTCCACCACACCCTGCGCACTTCTGAGGGTTGGTGGCGTTGCTAGGGAGCCTGGGCTTGTCTGGGCATCTGCCTCGCTGGTCGGGGGTCGACGTCCACTGGAGGAGGTCGATGCTCTGGTCGTCCTCGGCTGTGGCGACCTGCCAGTGGATGCTGGCCGCCTGGCTGCCGGTCCGGGTCTCCTGGACTGCTTGGACGGCCCCGCAGGCCGCTTTGTGGGCCAGGATGGCGTCCTCGGCTTCCTGGAGTGAAACCTCCTCTCTCTCGAACAGGCGCTCTTGCAGCCGCCTGTCTCGTGGCTGCAAATCAGCCGGTCCCGCAGCCGCTCCTCCAAGTTCGAAAACCTGCAGGCGACGGCGGCTTCTCGTAGGGCGACGAGGAATTCGGCACTGGACTCGTCGGGGCGCTGGTCCCTTTTTTCAAACTGTGACCTCGCGGCCACTTTGGAGCGCCGGGGACGGAAGTTGGCGTTGAGCTTGGCCACGAGGTCCCGGTACGTGACGGTGTTAATGGCCTCTGGGGCGAACAGGTTCGCGGCGATCTCCAGGAGTGCTGGTCCCCCAATGCAGAGCAGGGCTGCCGCCTTCGCGCCGTCCGAGATCTGATTGAACCGCATATACAGTTCGGCGTGAGCCAGGTAACAGGCCCATGTCTTGGGGTGGCGGGTGTCGAACTCGCGGGGTTGTCCGGCTCTTGCCATCGCGGTGTTGGTTCGGGTCTCAAGTCACGGATGCAATGACCGGCATGGTCTGGTCAGCTGGCGGTCGTGGGGGGAAGAAGGAAGGAAAAATGCCTTTTGCCTTCAGCTCGCGGAGCGTTCCCCAGTGACTTCAGCTCCTTGTCGGCAGCGATCCCACCCTCGTCGCCACTGTTGTGTAGTGGGTCCGACGCAAGGAAGAGACGCCAGCCG
The DNA here is from genome assembly GCF_964194415.1 of Vipera berus. Taxonomy (NCBI): domain Eukaryota; kingdom Metazoa; phylum Chordata; class Lepidosauria; order Squamata; family Viperidae; genus Vipera; species Vipera berus. Next base: position 72,977,240 of record NC_138207.1, on the reverse strand, counting down.
GAGTACGTGTTCAGCTCTTTATTGAAAGGGGTAGCATACTGAGGAATGAGGGTTACCTGGCCTCCTTAAATACCTAGCCAGGTAAGCGGACAGCCAATGGGGTTGGCCCTAGGTTTCCCGCCAAAACTGGGTTTCCCGCCAAAACCGTTCAGGCCAACGCCCCCTGGTGGCTGTTGCTATGCAGGTGCCTGTATACATAACAGGGGATCCTGGTTAAGTAGATAAAATAGTTGTTTTGGTGCTTTTGAGTCAGTTGTTTTGATGTTTTGACTTTTGGCAATTTTGTGGATTAGTCCCTGCAGTTTCCTTGGCAAGATTTCAGAGGTGATTTATCTTTGCCTGTTTCCTGGCACAAAATCACCCAACTGGCTTTGTGCCTAACGCGGAACTAGAACTCACAGTCTTCCAGTTTCTTCCAGTCTTAGCCACTACTACACCAAACTGGCTGTCTAAAGTAGAAACTAGCCTTTATTAAAACTAAGAATTTCAACTAAGGCTTGGAAATGTGTTTTTTAAAAACATTAACACATATAGCTGTGTGTTATGGTGGGTCCTTAGAAAGTAGTTATTTTGCTTAAATATACTATTGATTTTGTTCCAGAAGATTAATGCTTTATCTAGATGCTCATATTGCTTTTAATCACATAGGAATGGCTTGGAAGTTAACAGGATAGACAAAAGAATCATTGACTTGTAAAAAAATTATACATAAAAATGATCCCAACGGATTGAAAGAACGTACATTCTACTTCGCTTATGCAATGGTTTGAAGAATGTGCCTCTTTTAATAAATTTTGACAAACATTTTTCTTAGTAGAGCATTTAATTGGAAGATTGTTTTTCAGTGGGGACGACATAAAGGTGTTTGTATATTTAATATTTTTCCTGTTGTTAAGTGTACTGACTAAAATGTTGATACATTGGTACTCATTGTTAATTGGTTTCATGAGGCATGATGACTACCAAAAAACGATGTGTAGCAAAACACTCCAAGGACTCCAAAAAGAGTTATGTCTCTCTGAGATAAAGACCTTCCTGTGTAAATTTTTCACGTAGAGAGCAAGTTTGGTCTAGTGCAGGGTGTCCAACCTTTGCAATTTTAAGACCTGTGGACTTCAACTTCCAGAATTCCTCAGTCAGCTGAGGAATTCTGGGAGTTGAAGTCCACAGGTCTTAAAGTTGCCAAGGTTGGACATCTCTGGTCTAATGGTTAAGGCACCAGGCTAAAAAGCGGGAGACCATGACTTCTAGTCGCACCTTAGCCATGAAGGCCAGATGGGTGACCTTGGGCCAGTCACTCTCTCAGCCCAACTCTCTTCACAGGGTTGTGGTTGTTGAGAAAATAGGAGGACAATGGTGTGTTGGAGATGTTTGCCGCCTTGAATTATTTGTAAAAATAATAGAGGTGGGATACAAATAAATAAATGAATATAACTATGGGCTTTGTAAAATAGACATGGTATATATACCAAAAGGACAAACATATAAGGTGGGTGATAAAACAATGGGTGATCCTTCCCTCCACTAATGCAGAAAGACCAAAGTTACCTAAATCGCAGATGCAGGCCATTACTCACCTATGTGTCTGAGAGACATATTCAGTGAAGCATTAAGCTTCACATCTTTTACACTCTGACAAACATTGGCTAATTGACTAGCAGAAGCTGTGTTGAGTCAAATATTTAGTTTTGCATTAAATGTGTTTCCAACATTAGGACGCTTCCTCTTGATTAAAACAGCTAAAATGTGGCTTTTCTGCTCCATTTCTCACATCTCATTAATGCTCACCATTGACTCATTTTCTAACAGCATTACAAATGTATCAGCAAACAGGCCTAAAGAGGAACTAACCAAGACCCGCATGATTAATTCATATTTCTCCATTTGCAAAGAGTGTGCTAATATGGTATAAGTGAGGCTATTTGCAGACACTTGCCTGAGCTGTAAACAGTTAAGTCCTCTGATTGCTTAAATAAACAGACATCTAGGTTGGGCGATAAGTACTACCAAAGGACGCACTGTAGGTAATTTAATTTCAAGCTCATTAGGAGTTAAAAGGCGATCTGCTGCTTCATTTAAAGGCAATATTGGCAAAGCAATTATATCAGCATCATCCAATATGGTTCTGAATAATCTTTACTAGTACATAAAGTTTGTTAAAGATGAAAGACATTAGACAGATATGCAGTACGTATTAAAAAAGGAAATGGGATGTCATAACACTTGGCCAAATATGTTTACAAGTACAAAACAACTGTACTTACTCTATGCTACAAACTATATAAAACATCCCAATTATGGTAAAAAAGAACTTCAAGTAGTCTTCGGTTAACAACCGCTTGTTCAGCAACCATTCAGAGTCATGAAGACACTGAACAAGTGGTACTTACAACCAGTCCTTGGACTTCCAATTGTCCCAGCGCCTCCATGGTCAAGTGATCACAACTTGGGGAATTGGCACCCAGTTCACTCATATGATGGTTGCAGAGCCCCCATGATTGCTTCCTATGAGCAAAGTCAGTGGGGAAGCCAGCAAGGAAGGCTGCAAGTCAGTTTGGTAAGTCTCCCACATCCAATAGCAGCTACCCTAAGCCCTCCTGCATTTGCACCATGTGGTGCCCCCTCTCATGCAATCCCACACCCTGCAGCCACCATCCCAAGACCTGCCATGCCCATGCTGTGCCAGCCAGCCATGCACACCCAGCAGCATTTGCTTGCCTGCCTGCCAGACTGATTGCAAGCCATATGGGATTTGCTCCTTCCTGTCGGCTTCCCCACTGACTTTGATTGTTGGAAGCTGGCTGGAAATTACAAGGAAGCCCTCAATAACATCCTGCAAACTTTGCTTAATGATAGTTATCAGGACTGCTGGGATTGCAATGGCTAAAGCATGCAATCAAAGAGATTGTGCTTTGCAACCGCATCACTTAGCAACAAAATAGCAAACTATTCATCTGGAGAGATTGTAGATACCCCTTCGCTGTGTGTTGACTGTATTGAGAATAATGTGGTCCACACATTAACTTAAGCTATAATATATGTTTGATTTGGATCTCAAATGTTAATTGAATCCAGATAGGCTGAAATCATATGTACATCATACTAAGCTCACCTTTGTACAACAAACCAAATCATGGTTTATGAATACAATGATTACACAATAAGCTAAACCAGAGGTTCCCAAACAGGGGTGCTCGCACCCCCCTGGGGGTGCAAGTCGATATTCCAGGGGGTGTGAAAACTTGGGTTTTCAAAATTATAGTGTATATGCATAATTCATTGCCGTTATTTTGAACTTTTGTAAGGGGTGTGAGAATATATCAGAAACGTTTTAGGGGTGCAGGGTATAGAAAAGGTTGGGAGCTGCTGAGCTAAACCAAAACCAAATCAATCACCTTATGGCTTAGAACAGGGGTGTCAAACTCGCAACATCACGTGATGTGTTGCGACGTATTGCGACTTTTTTCCCATTGTTGGCAATGTGGTGGGCATGTTTTCACCATGATGCATACATCCTGAGGGCCGGCAGTTTGACACCCTTGGCTTAGAACAATAAATGAATAGGAAATCTGATACATCTGGAGATATACACGTGTGTGTGTGTGTGTGTGTGTGTGTGTGTGTGTGTGTGTGTACGGAGGGAGGGAGGGAGGGAGGGAGGGAGGGAGGGAGGGAGGGAGGGAGAGAAGAGAAGAGAAAGTCTAAGTTACCCTGGCACTCCAAAAGAAATAAAATGACCTTCCCTGCTCTCTTTCTAATGTCTTGGAACTTTTTCCAGAGGGATTTGATGGAAATAGAAACCACAAAAAATATTCTTACTCAGCTCCTATTTGTGTCAGTGGGACTGTACAATGAAATGTCTTTATTAATTAAAGGTTATCTATCCCAGCTGTTGTGGTCCTATTCTGTTCACTTGACCTGCTGGTAGGATCCCTACCATATTTAGTTTTCACTCCCTGCACCAGTGCTGCACATATCAAGTAAAGAACAGCATATACAGTGATGCTGTTATGAAGATTGCCACAACGAGTAAAAGAAACATAGCCAATCTTGATTGATAGCTTCGCAGAATCTGGTCTCATAAGCTTAAATGGAAGACCATCAGGACATCCTGGGATAACACGCTAGGCTGAAGACAGAAAAAAAGGCCCCACAGAGTGATATGTGGTGATAAACCTCTTTCATATTATTAGCAAGAAAACTACATGGATGTGTCAATATTGTCCGACCAAAGCTGTGCAAGTTAGACTGAAGCATACCGGTAAGTCCTCAATTTACAACCCTAACTGAGCCAGACATTTCTGTTCTTAAAGCTCTTAAGTGAGTTTTGTTCCATTTTAGAACTATTTTTGCCACAATTGTTAAGCAAATCCCTGCAGTTGTTGAGTGAATCACGTGATCATTAAGCAAATCTGGCTTTCCCCGTTGACTTTGCTCATCAGAACCTGGCTGGGAAAGTTACAGACGGTGATCACAAGACCCAAAGGACAGCACAACTGTCATAAATACCTGCCAATTGGCAGGTATCCAGATTTTAAACATGTGAGTGTGGGGATGGTAAAATGGTCGTAAGTGTGAAAAACCGTCTTAAGTCACTTTTTTCCAGGGCCATTGTAATTTCACACGGTTACTAAATAAATGGTTGTAAGTCAAGGACTACCTTTTTTTTTTTACAATCGTGGCCTACTACCATAGGCCGTGGTGAGAGTGCGGCCTGGATTGTTCATCAACCTCCCACTGATGTGAGAGATCAGTGGGATGGGCTTCCCTGGCACTCTGAACTCAGTCTACCTTAGGTGGGCTTCTCTCAGCGGCAGTGAGAGAGCGGCTGTGGCTGCTCCACCTGGTTGACTCGGGTGAGAGCCGAGTTGAACTGAGCTGGAGGACTGATATATATATATCCTGGCTCTATAACATCATCACAGTCATCTAATTGTTCATTTGGTTTATTGCCCTATGCAGTTTTTACTATGTTATGGTTCGTATTCAATATTCTAGCACGGTCTTATATGCTCTCAGGGGGGCTCCTCCCTCCTGGATACTGTTCTGAACCAGCCCTCTTCTCGCACCCCTAATCAAAAGAAGAGACTGGAAAGCGTCCAAGGCTAAAAGGCTTCTGCCAAGATTTAATAGTAAACACACAAGAGCTTATCTTCTCAAGCAAAAGAGTTGCTTTCAGCAACCAGCCCCTCCCCAAACACTTCTTTTATAGAGAGCTCAGGGCGTGGTCTCCCTGTGCCTCCTCCCGAGGAGTCCCATAGTCTTTCTTTGTTTGTCCCTGCTCGTCTGCCTCCTGCGTCGGGCGTCCTTGAACAGGGCCAGCTGTGGGTCATCATCCTCCGCACTCTCGGGCTCACACAGCTGAGAAGAGGTCCCCGGCTGAGGACTCTGCAAAGCCTCCAAATCATCATCAGCCGGTTCGTTTCCCTCCTCCCCCACATCTGAGTCCTCCGATACATCGGACCCGGCTGTCGGACCCACAGGCTGGCCCTGAGTCACAACAGATACGACCTGTAGCCATGTCCCTTACTTTCCTTAAGGACGGGCCCAATTGTTGGGACCCCGAGAGGTGGCTGGGCTTAAATAGGGGCCTCTGGTGGAAATGCATTAAGAGGCCCCTAGTACATTTTTAGCTGGTTGTTTTAAAGGGTTAGGGAGGGGGGGAATGGGAGGGAAGGGAGGGAATTGGGGTGTGTTTCATCAACCGGCGGTCAGTCTGGGCCTACAATAGTTCCTGGTGAGATAGGGTTGGGGGCATGGCCCTTTGGTTCCGCTGGTACCGGGGTGCGGTTGCAAATCCCCACGACAATTGGGAATGGCAGCAGGCGGTTACACGGAGGGCCGTATCAATATCTGGGACCACACCCCCGCTGTCTTCGAGCAGTGGCGTGTTCCGACCCTCCGGTTAGTACCCTTTTGTCCGGGGGTGATGGGGACCAGGACCCTGAGCTCAGACTGGTGTATTTTAATGCCAGATCCGTTGTGAACAAGGCTCCCCTCGTCCGGGAATTGATTGAGGAGGAACACGCGGATCTGGCATGCATTACAGAGACCTGGTTGGGCCCAGAGGGCGGTGTCCCTCTGGTTGAACTGTGCCCTCCGGGTTTCTGTGTGCTACACCAGCCTCGGGATCAGGGCAGGGGCGGTGGGGTGGCGGTGGTTATACGGGAGACCTTATGTCCGCGGGAGACCACTGTTGTCCAGATAGGCAGGAGTGAGTCCCTTCTCATGAGATGTGGCCCTTGGGCTCAGTTGGGCCTCTTGCTAACATACCTGGTGCCCAGCTGTGTAGCAATGGCCCTGCCTGAGCTGCTCGACACCCTCTCAGGGTTGACGGTGGAGTTTCCCAGACTTATAGTTCTGGGCGACTTCAACCTGCCTTCCCTGGGAGAGTCGTCAGAGTTAGCTCAGGAGTTCATGGCTTCCATGACGGCCATGGACCTGACCCAAGCAATTCAGGGCCCGACTCATGGGGCAGGTCACACTCTTGACCTGATTTTTCTATCTGGTCAATGTTTAGGGTGACTCGCTCTCTCCTTAATCGGGAGATGAGGGAGGATCTCTTACAGGGATGGGCTGAGGAGTTTAGTCATCATCTGATGGACAAAATCGCTCAGATCCGGACCGGTTTGGACTCTGACTGGGCAGAGTCAGGCATGGAGGAATCAAGCGGTCTTGACCATGTTATCTGGACTGAGTTCGATCCTGTTTCCCCCGATGACGTGGACAGGATCATGAGAAGGCTGAGCTCCACCACTTGTTTACTGGACCCGTGCCCCTCCTGGCTGGTTTATGCGGCTCGGGAGGAGACACGAGGCTGGTTCCAGGCAGTAATATCTGCCTCCTTGAAGGAGGGTATCTTCCCTGCCGCCTTGAAGGAGGCGGTGGTGAGGCCCCTCGTCAAAAAGCCTGCCCTGGACCCGGCTGTTTTAAATAACTACTGTCTGGTCTCCAACCTTCGCTTTTTGGTGAAGGTTGTTGAGAGTGTGGTGGCGCATCAGCTTCCTCTGTTCCTGGAGGAAACTGATTATCTTGACCCGTACCAATCGGGTTTCAGGCCCGGGTACAGCACGGAGACGGCATTGGTCGCACTGGTGAATGATCTCTGGCGGGCTCGGGACAGGGGATGTTCCTCTGTCCTAGTCCTTTTAGATCTCTCAGCAGCTTTCGATACCATCGACCATGGTATCCTACTGCGGCGTCTCAGGGGGTTGGGAGTGGGAGGCACTGTTTTGCGGTGGTTCTCCTACCTCCTGGGCCGCTCGCAGTCGGTGTTGATGGGAGGGCAGAGGTCCGCCCCGAGATCTCTCATTTGTGGAGTCCCTCAGGGGTCGGTTTTCTCTCCCCTCCTGTTCAACATCTACATGAAACCGCTGGGCGAGCTCATTTGTGGTTTCGGGGTGGGGTATCATCAGTACGCTGATGATACCCAACTTTTTCTTTCCACCCCGAACCAACCCAGTGATGCACTCGATGTGATGTCCCGTTGCCTGGAGGCGGTCCGGGTTTAGATGGGGAGAAACAGGCTTCGTCTCAATCCTGCCAAGACTGAGTGGCTGTGCATACCGGCATCTCGGGTTAACCAGGTTGTTCCATCATTAATGATGGGGGGTGAGGTGTTACCCCCTGTCGATAGGGCTCGCAACTTGGGCGTCCTCTTGGATTCACGGCTCAATTTTGAAGACCATATAGGAGCCGTGACCAGGGGGGCTTTTGCCCAGCTTCGTCTGGTGCGCCAGTTGCGGCCCTATCTGGACTGAGATGCCCTACGCACAGTCACCCATGCACTTGTGACCTCCCGGCTAGACTACTGCAATGCTCACTACATGGGGCTGCCCTTGAGGACCACGCGGAGGCTTCAACTGGTGCAGAATGCAGCCGCGTGAGTTCTTATGGGATTTTCCCGATACTCCCGTGTAACACCTCTTCTCCGTGAGCTGCATTGGCTTCCGGTTGCCCTCCGGGTGAGATTCAAGGTGCTGGTAATGACCTATAAAGCTCTAAATGGCTTGGGTCCGGATTATCTAAGGGAACACCTGCTGCCGGCATCAACTTCCCATCGTCCTGTGCACTCCCACAGGGAGGGCCTTCTCAGGGTGCTGTTGGTTAAGGAGTGCCGGCGGGTGATCCCCAGGGGGAGGGCATTCTCTGGGGGCGCGCCTGCCCTTTGGAATGATTTACCGGTGGAACTTCGGACCGCTCCCGATCTGCGTTCATTTCGCCAGGACCTGAAAACCTGGTTTTTTGATCTATCAGGCCTGGACTGAAGGGGTTTTAGCTTTTAATATTGTTTTAATTGTTGGGCTTAATTAATTTAATCTATTTTAATTTTATACTATTTTTATATTGTATTTTATGTTGCCCTGTAAACCGCCCTGAGTCCTTCGGGAATAGGGCGGTATAAAAATTTAATTAATTAAATAAATAAATAAATATAACAGTTGGATTTGCCTCCTTTCTGGCTGGCAAACTGTGATCATTAGGAATATCCCCCATGCTTAATGAGCAAAGCTGTTATACTTGCAATTCACCATTAATCAAATAATTTTTCTAATGTGCTAAAAGATATAACAAAGCACAGCTGTTTCAGGTAGGACAGTGTTTTAGCTAATGTTAAAGACTTAATGAGAACAGATAATTGAGTAGCAAAGCTTTAAACAAAACCTCAGGCTTCAGTTTAACAATCAACAGTTCTGTAATTAATGTAACCACCTTATCCCTTCCAGGTATCTGCTATCAACCCTCTTTGTGGGAAACTGTTGTCTAAGAAACCACTTCCTCCATGCTATTAAACCAACACTCAGGGTTCATTTTGAAAGCATTTGTGCAATTAATCTGGTGTAATTTGCAAATAATGGAATGCAGATTCCACAAACAACTAAGGAAAAATAAGACCTCAATCCACAAGGTGGTTAGAATTTCTATTTAACTGTTCATTACATTGCTCCTGGTGCAATTGACAAATAATTTTTCATCCTTTAGGTCAAAGTGTTCTCAGATGAAGGCTGCAATATTGCCCAAACATTACACATATGCCAAGGCAAAGGTGCACCACGTTAACTAGAAAAATTAGTCTAACTCAAGAGAATAATCTTAAATTGCCAAAATCATTTGTTGTTACTCACTGCACCATTAATGGTTCAATCAATCAGATAGACTTACATTATTTTGTTCTTTTCCCCTGCTGATTAGGAATTAAGAAATATCAGTTCTTGCAGATAATGTTATCTGTACTGAACTTGACAAGTCTCACTCTGTAAAATCAAAGTAAAGAACACAGGAGTCTGCAAATTATTGACTAGAGAAGTCAATGAAATAGTTATTAATAATGACATCACTTTATTCTATGTTTACCCTATCTTTCTTCTAGCCTAAGAAGGCAGTTATGTCTCCATTGTAGCATCATGGAGTTCCAAACCATAAAGATTTATTCAGAAAAAGGAGGGCTGTAAGATTCAAGCTGATAGCTCTCCAAATTCTCTGAGAAAACATCCAACATGAGCTGAATTTGTAATGATTAAAACCAAACCCACTTATGACGCTTTCTCATGGCCATCTTAAGGTAGATTCCTCCAGTTCCTGATTCAGCAGAAAAATATCCCAGGTTAACTAGCTCTTTTCCAACAGCCAAACTCTGTTTTGACTCAGTTACAAGGAGTAGCACTGTTTTAAAGTTAAACATGGAACAAATTAAAGATGGTGACTGGTGGATTCCCATGGCTACTTTCTCCCTCCCATAGATAGCATCTCTATCTATGGGGAAAACAACCATTAATCAATTGTCCTCAATATGTCTGGAGATGATTTGAGGCAATGGCAGGTAGATGTCTGGGAAAAGGATGCTGACATTATTGTGTAGCGGGTTGAGGACCGCATGGCAATGAAGAGGCAGATGAGTACCGTATGTCAGCTTTTTATTGGTGGTAGGCGCATACTGAACAAAGGGGGCTACCTGGACCCCTTATATATCTAGCCAGGTGACACTCTGGCCAATCCATCCGTCCGTATCTCCCGCCGAAACCCTTTCAGCCAATCCGGCCACAGCACAGCGCCACCTGGTGGTACCTGCAGAGCTGCTGCTCACACCCCATACATAACAGACATCTTTCAAATTTCTCATGTGACAGGACAGCAGCATGAATATGACATCCACATTATATCTGAGCTTAGGTCTGTCAGTCTTTTGGAAGATCGGTATTTCTGTATCCCAGTGTATCCCATTTGAGAGGTGAGACATAGGAGAGCAGGGTAAATCAGCATGAGGTCCTATGGCCGTGGTGGCGAACCTATGGCACGGGTGCCACAGGTGGCATGCAGAGCCCTCTCTGTGGGCACGTGTACCGTCGCCCCAGTCCTAGGCCTTCAGCTGGGTTTTATAAAAACTTTTCGCTTTAGGACTCCGCCGCCATGTGCAAAACAAAAAAAAAGTTTCAATCAATCAAATAATTTCAACTTCTGGTGGGAAAAAAAGATCTCGCAAAGTTGGAATTGATTGATTGAACTTTTTAGTCCCACCCAGTCTGCTGTTACCACTGCAGCCATGCCCACCAATGGACAACACCCATGTAATTGGCCACACCCACGCAATGGGCCACGCCCACCCGGCGCCTGACAATACATAACTGGGTTTTGGGTTGCAGTTTGGGCACTCGGTGTCTAAAAGGTTCGCCATCACTGTCCTATGGCATATCCAGAGAGCTCCATTCCACATCACCTCCAGTTCATTCTCTAGTGTGCGTATGCTCAGAAAGATCTCATGTGACCATTTATAGAGCAACAAGTTCTGAGGAGCTTTGGGACTCTTTTTTTTATGCCATTGGACCTGCCTCTTGGCAAAGATAAAAAAAAGAAACTAACAGTCTTGTCAATTTCACCTCAATTCTCAAAGCTGTTAAGAGCTGCAAGAAAATGGCATTGCTGGCAGAAGTGTTGTAGAGCCCAGGAGCATCACATGGAGTACAGAAAATGATGTTGGAGTAGGCAAATGCCCACACATACACTCAAAATATTAGAAACAATAGAAATCATGGCCATTGTTGGCAGAAGCAATTGAAAACCCATAATGCATTCATTTGGGACAGATTCAATAACACACAGCTGACAGAACCTAGCTGTTTCCTGGTTGTAATCAACCTTCTGTGCAAAGAGCAATAGTCTTTCTTTTTAAGCACAGGTCTGTTGTTGTTGTTGTTAGCTGCGAAGTTGTGTCTGACCCATCGCGACCCTACGGACAACGTTCCTCCAGGCCTTCCTGTCCTCTACCATCTTCTGGAGTCCATTTAAGCTCACGCCTACTGCTTCAGGGACTCCATCCAGCCACCTCCTTCTCTGTCGTCCCCTTCTTCTCTTGCCTTCAATCTTTCCCAGTGTTAGGCTCTTCTCCAGTGAGTCCTTCCTTCTCATTAGGTGGCCAAAGTATTTGAGTTTCAACTTCAGGATCTGGCCTTCTAAAGAGCAGTCAGGGTTGATCTCCTCTAGGACTGACCGGTTTCATCGCCTTGCAGTCCAAGGGACTCGCAGGAGTCTTCTCCAGCACCATAGTTCAAAGGCCTCAATTCTTTGGCGCTCAGCCTTTTTTATGGTCCAAATTTCACTACCATACATTGCAAATGGGAAGACCATAGCCTTGACTATACGCACTTTTGTTGACAGGGTGATGTCTCTGCTTTTTAGTGTGCTGTCTAGATTTGCCATGGCTTTCCTCCCGAGGAGAAAGCGTCTTTTAATTTCTTGGCTACAGTCCCCATCTGCAGTGATCTTGGAGCCCAGGAAAATAAAATCTGTCACTACCTCCATTTCTTCCCCATCTATTTGCCAGGAATTGAGAGGGCCAGATGCCATGATCTTGGTTTTCTTAATGTTAAGTTTCAACCCAAGTTTTGCACTCTCCTTCTTCACCCGCAACAAGAGGCTCTTTAGTTCTTCACTTCCTGCCATTACAGTGGTATCATCTGCAGCACAGGTCTACCCTCTTTTAAAAGGCCACTAAACATGAGTTTTAAAACAGGTCTAACACTTTTCCAGAAGAATGCTAGAGCCATACATATTAAGAGTCAGCGTGATATCTGAAGGCTGCTCATCAAGCTTTACCCGGGCAGATTATTCAACTGAAGTCATGGCTTTAGAAAGTAGTGCCCAGCAACAGAGGGGAAGTGTGACTACAGCAACCAAAAATGGTCAAAGGAAGGTGGACAGATCCCAGCCCTTGACTATGTCATTACCAATATTGACAATGAGATGTCAGTGTTCCTATAGCAATATTTGTGTTAGAAGAAAAGGAAAAAATTACTTTAAAACCAGAAGAGTTAAAAATATACGTAAGCTGCCTCTGTGGTAATGTGAGCTATAACAAAGCCTGTGTCCTAGAAAATGCCTTTCAAAAATGATTAGCAAGGGCATCTTTGTGCCACAGTTAGTAAGTTGCAAGAATGAGACCTTAGAACAGGGGTAGGCAACCTCGGCTCTTTTATGACTCATGGACTTCAACTCCCAGAATTCCTGAGCCAGCTTGGCTGGCTCAGGAATTCTGGGAGTTGAAGTCCATGAGTCATAAAAGAGCTGAGGTTGCCTACCCCTGCCTTAGAATTATTGCTGATGATGATTCACTTTGAGTTGAGTCTTCGTGTTTTACATAATAGAGGAATGAAATGGGAGAAAGAGGCTAATAAACTCCCTAAATCCTCAACTCCCTGGGGTTGGTCCCTATCAAGTCCCTCACAATGGTCTTTCCCATCCTAATTTACCTTGGTCTTTTTGAAGGGCAGGTGGGCGGACTTCTTAAAAAAATAACTGAACGGCAGCAACCATCCAACGATTTTCATTTTAAAGAATTCTTAGGAAGCCTATGTGCAGTCCAAGGGGATTTTTGGAAATACAATTTTTGCTGGGGTTGCCATCTTTTTCCATAAAAAAAAAATAGGCAAGGCAGGAAGCCTTGAAAGTGCTCACAGGTACCATGATGAAGATACTTGCAACAATAGATAGGACCATGGTGAAGACTCCCTGTAGTAAACCATCCTAGTCAAATCTTGTCACCATATTTTAAACTAGTTGCAGTAGGATGCTGAGCTTGTCGATCAGAAGGTTGGCAGTTTGGCGGGTCGAATCCCGAGTGCCGCGTAGCAGAGTGAGCGCCTGTTACTCATCCCAGCTTCTGCCAACCTAGCAGTTTGAAAGCATGTAAAAATGCAAGTAGAAAAATAGGGACCACTACAGTGGGAAGGTAACAGCGTTCCGTGCACCTTTGGCGTCTAGTCATGCCAGCCACATGACCACGGAGACGTCCTCGGACAAGCGCTGGCTCTTCGGCTTTGAAACGGAGATGAGCACCGGCCCCTAGAGTTGGAAATGACTAGCATGCATGTGCGGGGGAACCTTTACGTTTTTACTTGTCTAAGTTGGACTTAAAAACTGCTATTGGCTAAGACGTTCTAAGGTCAAAGCAAGTTTTACCAGCCTTAGGCTAGAATGCATGGATGATAACTGAATCATTGATTCCAAATCCCAAGTTTAGGAGTAAAACAACTGCACAATAGATGAACTGTAGTACTTCACTGGTTTGCCTTGTCTAAGAGCTTAGAACCAGAAATGGACTTACTCTTTATAAGCTAGAATCAAACCACCGTAGTATTGTTTTGACTTAAAACATCTATATGAAGGAAATACTTTATATACATGTACCTGTTGAGAAATCAAACCTTTTCATATATTAAAGATGGCCTCGATGAAATTCATTCTAATTTTTCCATTGACCTTCAAATTCCATGCCTGGCATTTGGGTCTGGCTGAATTGTTAGACACTGTTTACAGTTTTCAAAAATGAGTGTTGTTTAAGGAGTCAAAGTACACTATCCAAAAAAATCAATATCCTATTAGGCTAGAAAGAGTTCTGACTATCAAAGGACAATGAACCTAATGACTAAAAATATAAGTACCTGACCCAGAAGATTAATCACACACTGTCAACCAGAAATTGGTGCAATTCTTCCAATCATTAACATTTGGCTTGCAAAAATGTTCTTTGCTGTTTGTTTTCTTACCAAATGATAATCATTTTCAAGTTGAATCTCCTGATTAAATATGTTTCACAACAAGATGGGAGGTATAACCCTAAGGACTGTCTATGTGATAATTCCATCAAAATGCAACAACAGGCACCCATAATAAAGCAAAGCAGAGCATTAAGAAAAATAGATGATGATTAGGTACAGAACTGGAGCTCTAGATCAGGGGTGTCAAACTCAATTTCATTGAGGGCCGCATCAGCATTGCGGTTGCCCTCAGGGGGGCGGGTGGGTGTGGCCTGAGTGGGCATGGCCTACTGGGTGGGTGTGGCTAAAGTGCATATGGCCTACTGGGTGGGCATGGCCAGCTCTACATCGTTCGCAACAATGGTGCCTATGGGGGCTTGGGCAGGAGTGGGACAGATCTGAGGGTCTCTGGCAGGAGGAGGGTCTCTGGGCCAGGGCCAAGGCAGTGGGGGCCGTTCTCTCACTGTTTCCAGGATGGTTTCGCGGGCCGCATGAAACCACTTCGCGGGCCGGATCTTGCCCCCGGGCCTTGTGTTTGACATGTCTGCTCTAGATGTTCTAGTTTGGATAACTGCAGAAGATTAACTCATATTAAAATCAATAGAGTCTTTTTCATATGTTTTGTTAGAAACAGTAGTGTTAGGTTGGAACCTACATGTGACCTATTATACAGTAGAAATGACCAAAGAAATAAATCAGAGATGGGATGCTGTTAAACTAGAATTCACAGACCAAATACTATTAGTCTTAGGCTGAGATTACTAGAGTTGTCATTCATTTGTGATTAGAGGCCAGATTTTCACCTCAGCCTCACATTATAAATACAGGTAGTCCTCAACTTACAATCACAGTTGAACCCAGAATTTCTGTTAAGTGAGACATTTGTTAAGTGAGTTTTGCCCCATTTTACAACCTTTCTTGACACAGTTGTTAAGTGAATCACTGCAATTGATGTTAGTAACACGGTTGTTAAGTGAATTTGGCCTCCTCATTGACTCCTTCTCAGAAGGTTGCAAAAAGTGATCACATGACTTTGGGACACAGCAACGGTCATAAATATGAACCAGTTGCCAAGCATTTTAATTTTGATCACATGATGATGGAGCAGTTGCAAAGTGGGGAAAATGGTCATAAATCACTTTTTACAGTGTCGTTTTAATTTTGATCACTAAATGAGCTGTTGTAAATTGAAGACTACCTGTATATCGGAACTAGATCTTTCATACTTATTTATATGATAAATGTTTATTGTATTTATTATTTTCATACTAAAATGCTTATTTTTAAAAAATATTTCCAGAAGCTTAGGCAGCAAAAAGCATTGACGTATAAAGAATGATGTCCCAAAGCATGGATTATCATGATGTTCCAAACTCAAAAAAGTTTATTTTTTAAAAACACAGATTTACTCATTATTGTATATAATGGGATACAGATTAGTTCATCTGTATAGCCTAGGCCAGGGGTAGGCAACCTTGGCTCTTTCATGACTCGTGGACTTCAACTCCCAGAATTCCTGAGCCAGCTCAGGAATTCTGGGAGTTGAAGTCCACGAGTCATAAAAGAGCCAAGGTTGCCTACCTCTGGCCTAGGCATATACTCAGTGATCCACATCATAGATGGTTTTGTGAAGAGGAAGAGCTATAATAGGGGTCTTTTCATGAAAGTACAGGATTCTGGATCACATAGCAACTGGATGCTCCTTCCCAGGAGTTCATGTTGTATGCATGGATGCATAATAATGAGGCTAAATCATAGATCATATGAGATTAGAGGCAGGCTAAGCAAGCGTCAGTTTGTGGGTTGATGCCTTCTAAACTGTGAGTCAAATAAGCGTTGTAAAAGTCAACTGTATTTCCTTGCCAGTTACTTTCCATAGCTGCACCCCACTCAATTTATTGCTTTGTCTAGCTCATATTTAGTCATTTGAATATGGCTTGTAAGCTCAATTCAAGGATACCTGTTTCTTCTCTTGTTCATTACATACCAACTAAAAGAATTATCTCTAAAACTCTGTACAACTCCAAAAATTAGACTAGGGATTCTGATAGTTGCAAGGCCATCAGTTCTTATTTGCAGAAAGCTGCCATAAATGTTTACTTAGGAATTTGCAATCCTTTATGTATCTACCCAGCAGTAAATCTCACTGAATTCAGCAGTCTTTACTTCTTGAAATTAGTGCTGTAAATAATTCAATAGCTGTCTGTCATGATGGAAACCTACATTCAAGTTCCCTCTAGATTACAAATTGTATAGTAGAGAATAACAATGAATATTATGTTCTGCTCAAGGGCCTTCCGAGGGCATCCTACTGTTTGTTTTCAGAACATTTATTTCGTTAACATCATCTAAGATGAGTGTAACTTCTTTTAATGACTTTGCTTTGAAAAAAGCTATTATTTAGTGCAAGGCAAAGAGATGTGGCTTACAGATGTGGTCAGAGTTCAGTTCCCATTGGTCTTTTCCGCTGTCTGTGTCGGTCAAGACCAAATGCACATCCACAGGTTATTGCAGGTTGCTCAGGAAGGTTCATGCCCATGATTAATAAAGGCTGCCATTCTAAGCATATTGTTAGAATAAAATGGTTTATGTCTCAATTTAGCTTCTCCTCATCATTTTCATTTAAATATATGTTTAAATAACTCACCATCCAATCAATCAATGGATTAGGCTCCTCCTGGGGTTGTCAGTGCTTCATCACTGGAGCTTTTCAAAAATAGATTGGACAACCATTTGGCTGGGATGATATGACTCTTTCCTTGAGGAGGGGATTGGACTGGAAGACCTCCCAGGTCCCTTCCAGCCCCATGATTCTATGATTCTCTCCTTAAAGGGCCCTTCAGTTTGTAATCCTATCCAAAGCAAAAATGTGGCAATTTCCAAAAGATGGGTTTATTTCTTCTCTGAGGAAAGTGGGAGGGAATGCTAATAAATGCTAAAAATTACTTGCACTGCTTGGAAATGTTACATCACTATTATTAAGAACTACAAAAATACCCATCAGAAAGGAAGGAGGAGAAGGCTGTTTCCAGACAGATTTTCTATTGTGCAAATGCATCGCCACATTCATGGAATGTGACTTGGAAATTGAATGCCAGTTTCTCATATTAGTGATTTCCCCATATTTCCTGCCACCTTGAACAAAAATGAAGAAAACATGGAATAGCATCGTTGTGCAAAATCTACTGGTCTGGACACTCCCACATGTGGCTTTGCTAATTCCTGGGAAGTAAATCCTTTGAACAGACAATCAGACTGTTGATCTTTTAACTCTTCTCAATTTAAAACATGGATTCAATTTGCTTTTATTCTTTCTATACCTATGGAACATCATAATGATATAAGAATGGCTGTGTATTTATATGTTATGAGTCTAGAGTTTGCAAAGAACTCTCATCTAATCAGTACTTGCTGTTTTTTGGCTAATATTTGAGCACATACAACTCTCAGCCAATCGAGGATCACTTACTATCCTTTTAAACTGGCCGATAAATGAGTGCTTTGTCTCCTGAGGTTCCAGCATATTGTTCCTACAAAAAACCCCACTATAACGAACAGTGAGAATATCAGGTGTCATAAATCATATAATCCATTCCAAGAGTGCACCTTTGCATGCCCACACTTGGGAATGCATCCCACAGATCTCTGTCAAGGTTACAGGTTGTCTTCAGTTTACTACCGCAGTTGGGACCAGAATTTCCATTGCTAGCAAAGAAATGAAATGAACCTGTTAGGATGTTAAATTTAGTAGCTAGAACAGTAAAGGCCAGCACACTCAATTGTAGTCAATTGGTTGGAAAGTGCTGGCTCCTACATGAGGCAATTTACGCTGTGATTAGTTACTGTGGGTACGTATAAAGAGGGAGTTTCTCCTTTTTCCCGCCTTTTTCTTCTGTGTGCTCTGTATGCTGTTTGGATTTACCTCATGATGTTCCTGACTATCTTGTCTGCTGTAATTATAAATGTTAAATATATTTATTTGTATAAAACTACAAGTTTGTGTCAGTTTCTCTGACTTCATTTGGACAGTTGCTGCACAATTCCCTGACAGAATCACACCTGATTTTGACCTTTTTTTGCCATGGTTGTTGAGTGAATCACTGCAACTGTTAAGTGAATCATGCAGTTCTTAAGTGAACCCAGCTCCCCCGTTGACTTTGTTGGAAGCCAACTGAAAAACTTTTGAAAACATGGGATTTATAGAAATGTTAAATGCTAAATTAAAGAAGATTCTTGTACTGTAATCTTCTCTACTGTGGTCTGTCCAGATATTTTTGAAGACCGCTGAATTAAGGAAAATAGCCTGTGTGGTGCACTGTTTAAAAGTATCAGAAGAAACTGGAAGAGGTGAGTTCTAGTTCTGCCTTCATGAAGCCATCTGGATACCTTTGAGCCAGTCACTCTCTATCTGCCCTAGGAACAAGGCAACGGCAAGCCACTTTTTAAAATGTTGCTGAGAAAACTGCAGGGACTAATCTAGCCAGTCACCAAGAATCAACAGAGTTGAATGCAAACACACACACACACACACACACAACTAAGGAATGTTGATTTACCAAGCCCAACATTTGCCATCTCTACATTTTCCATCATTTGGTATTTATAAGTAGTCAAACTAAAAGGACCAGAAACTTGTGCCAGGATTTCTGCTACACATACAGACAGTAATACATACTTCCTTTTGAATATATTTGGAAGTAATCTATTACAAATGAGCCATGAAATATGTGGATATTTAATATATTTAAAAAATATTACTAACTGCTTGGTGTGGGCACTGGCCCACTTTTATTTCACAAGTTAATCCAGAAGTATCCAATATTGTAATTTTCTGTGATTAAACATAAAAATGAAACAATTATGTAACAAAAATAGCAGCAGGAAGGATAAAAACACAGTATCTATCATACTACTCTTTGGCTGTGGCCATACAATGTGCTAAATTTCTGTAGCAAATTAAGAGTAAATGCATTGTAATATTACTACCTACTGCAAGTGGTTCTTTAAGATGAAAACACAAGCGGTCAGTAGAAGTCTTGATGTCATGGGTATCACCTTTGAGCAATTGATATGAATATCATCATTTGTCTGATGAGATTGTGTTGCACACAATGTCCCTTTCATTAATCAACACATTCTTGGTTTGCAGAAGTTAGAATCTTTATTTCTAATTTCTAAATTAGAATTTTATTTCCAATTCCAGTTCTTGCAGACCAACAATTGTGGCTACTCCAAATCTGAACACACATGGCCTCAGATAAACCTAGGGGTCACCAGAGCAGGAGAGAATATGACAGTGTACACAATAACTGACTTCTTGCCCGTACCTTTTGCTCGGCACAATGACAGATTCCATTATTTTATTTACTGTACAACAGGTACAAAGACACAACACATGTAGATTTTTCATGTAACAGGCCAAACCCCACTCCCTTCTAGCACTGATGTTACTTAATTTGATAATGAAATAGAAAAGAAAAAGCACCAAGTTCAGAGAACACCAAGGACCCCACAGTTCAACCCTGAGCTACAAATATTCTCATCTATCAGTAAAACAAGACTGATTCTTTGCCAGTGTTAGGCACTGTAATAATAATTGGGATAGGGAGAATGTGCACTCCTGAGTTAAGCCATGAATCAACAGTGGGCCATGAGACATACTCAGCCTCTCAGTGTTGTGGAAGACTGCAGGACATTGACCAGTAACAAGATTTTTTCAGCCCTTTTTGATCGTTAGGAGGGGTGTTTAAGGGTGGGAATATTGAACAGAGAAATTTGAAAATCAAACTATTCTTGCTCTTAAAACCCCCTGAAACAAAAGAATGGCCTGTTTTTAGCCAACTGATAGTGGTGGTGGAAATAAGGATGGGAAAGGCAGCTTCTGGGAACAAATGTACTCTTATTTTTATTTTTTTGATTTATATCCTGCCTTTATTATTATTTTCACAAACAACTCAAGGCAGCAAACATATCCATGCTGTTTTTCATGGCTAAGGCAGGACTTGAACTCACAATCTCTTGCTTTCTAACCTGGTACCTTAACCACTAAACCAAACTGGCTCTAGAAATCCTGTTTCTAGCTTGTTATCCTCACTTCCTCAAAACTATGTCACCCAAATTTGGCAGCAAAATAATCTAATTTTAGAGGACAATATCAGAATGTTTAATAGATTGGAACTTTTTAACAGGGCAAATGAGTACAAGTTTGCCTCCTACTCTACTCATTTCCTGTATTTTGAAGAAGGAAAAACTGCACCGCTGAAAACTCCTATTCTGCCACCATATTTCAGCAGTGATATCAAGATATTGGGAGACTGCAGAGTGTTAGACCCCCATATGAAGTGAACCATCAGTGGGGGCCACTTTCAGGATGCAAATTGTTTATTTTGGCCATAGAAACTGTGGTTTGCACAACTCATTAAGTCAGCAAACCCTGGTTCCAGGGTCATATGCAATCATTTTACAGACCTCTCAGATCAAGATGCCAGAATTCATTGGCACTATTAACACTGTATACTGTAGTTTTATGGCTTAGCAGTATCACTTGGTATAAGATAAACCCTAAATGCAACTGCTGAAAATTTCATCATCTTATATCCATAAGATAGTTTCATTATCTTCAACTAGGTAAGGGTTTTGCTTGTGACCTGTTTGGAAATTCCATCACTATTGAGCAGAAGTTGTAAAATCATTCCAGAAGAAGGGAGTGACAAACTATTTGAGTAACATTACCTAGGAACCTTCATGGCTGCAGTTAGCAAGATAAAGCTCAAATTGAGAGTGCCTTCTTTTTTGAGCCGGGCTCTTTAAAATGCAGAGCAAATAGGTGCAAGCAAAATAAAAAGCCAATAGACTATCACATTTACAAAGTCAATTTCATTAAAGTTTTTATGTAGGCATTTCTTAGCCTAATAAGTACAGAGTTTCTTTGGACTCTCAGAACGTAATGTGTAGGCAACCTTTACTTAAACACAACAGATCCTTATATAAAAGTAGTTAGCAGAACATAAAGGGTAAATAACCACTTTTGTTTTAGTCCCTATCTTCAAGGGCATACATATGCACCTATATACGCATACATATAACATTTTTAAAATGTATTAAAATAAATGAAATGTCTACTGAATAGTTTTTTTAAAAAAATAGTCTTCAACTTTATATACATCTGGGATATCAATCCCACTGAATTAATGAGGCTTATGCTTAAGTAGACATGTAATAGTGTTAGTTGTAAAGACAAAGACCTGTTGGAGATGCACAGTAATATTTTTATTGTGCTATCCTCTGCAGCCCTCTTTAATCTGGTGCCCATTCAGAAGTATTGGGCTACAGAAGTGGTTTGGGAACAGTTATAGTTGTAGCCCAACACATCTGGAAGGTAACAGTTTGAAAAAAGCAAAGTTAGTGTCCGTTGGTCTTTGGTAAATGTATGTGGAGGTTCTTAATCATCCAGCAGCTCATGGTTGTCCTTTTTCAAAAGGCAACCGGAGTTTGTTTTTCCTTGAAGATGTTTTGCTTCTCATTCAAGAAGCTTCTTCAGTTCTGATCTCTTGGTCTCTGGTATTCTTTAGCCATTATTCACTGCAATCATGCAACAAGTAAGCTCTACTATATAAACCACACTGGCTGTGTCAATGTAAGATTCTAAGCCACAAAGAAGAATGGGAACCCAGCCAGGATTTTGAACATGCTCTAATTATCTATAATCATGCACCACATTATAGTATGACTTATAGATCACACTAAGCTTAAAGAAAACAAGCTACATAATGTCTTAGTGAATAAGATCTTCTTGGGATTCTTCCTTGTTCTAAAATACTGTACACAAGTAGAATCATTTCACAAAATCTGGATTCATAATTCATTCAAAGGCATGTTTTTAGGCATGGGTTCTTGAATAAGCTGCAGTAGTTGGATTTATATATATAAAAAACAGCCCACAAACTAGGATCTAAAAACCAAAAACCTATGACTAAGCATGATAAGTGAACATACCACAGAGCTTCTCCCTTCCAACCATGAACTAGTGAGCATGGCTAGTATAGCCCAATACTAAGTTCCTTAGACCACTCGTATCTCAAATCAACCCCAAATAAATTTCCTTTTCCTTTTAATACTATTTGTATTATTTTTGCTATATACCTAATAAACATCTCTTACATTATTTTCCATACCTCAGGGAAGGTTATTTTAATGGAATATGTACTTTCATGAAAGACACTCCCATTACCATGAAAAACTCTTGATTTCATTTTGCTTACTATTACATCCACGACATCTCTGCAAAAGGATGCATCCCAAGAACTAATAAAATTTTCCTTGAGACATCAGAAAATTCCTTTTTCATGTTGTTCCCTGTTGTGATTTTTTCCCCTGTGGTCTAAGGATCTTCATGTTTAAATTCATGGAGGAGAATGCAGCATACTGCTGTAGGATACAAAATCAATCCCAGTACAAATAGAGGAATGCAAATACAGGATTCCCTTCCAGTCATGAAAGGATCTACTCCTTTATCAAATGGATTGTCTTCACAAACACAATGACAATTATTTACAAAGTTTGTTATTCCTTCCTGCTTTCTCCATCCAACTGAAAGAGAAGAGAAAACCCCTTTTTTGTAGCACTGATTGTTTTTGCCAAGCCAGTTCCTCTTAAAAGTGCAAATAGAGGGAAAGTCCATCTTCAAGTGCTACAGATGGGGACCATTGAAATAGCCTTTGTCTCCCTCAATGTCCACCTCTTGATCTGAATCATCTGAGATGTCTGAATCCAACTCTTCCTGGGAGACAGGTGAAGGAGTATATTGTGGCCTATGTGGAGAAGCTCCCTTATCCATCTCGGAACTCAAACAATTTTCTTGTTTGGAAGTCTGAAGACTTTCTCCACTTTCTGATTCTTTTTTGTTGGGTTGAGGAGTCTCCTGAGAACAAACACAGAAGTTATAGAATCATTTACTGAGAAAACCACTAGAGTTTAGAAAATATTGGCCATTTCAAGGTTCCTTTGGAAAATACGGAAATCTAATTTTCTGAAAACCAAGTTCTGTCAACTGGCTTGGGGCAGTTCCATTCTGGAGGCAATTAGTAGATGAGGAGAATATGTTACCTCCACTCTATTTATATATTAATCCTTTTTTATTCAGTTTTTTGTTAATTTTAATGTTTTAACTTTTTAATGATCTATGCTTTTAACATTCTGTAATTTATATTATATTCCGCCCAGAATCACCTGATAGTAAGATGGGTAGCATATAAATTAATGAAATAAAAAATTATGTGAGCTACTCACTCTTTAATAAAAATAGTAGCTAGACATTAGGGTAAGAGCTCAGCTAACCAAGGTCAGCAACATCTTCCTGACCTTGGCTGATTTCAGAAAGCTAAGCAGAAATAGATCTGTTAATATTTATATAAGAAAACACCAAGAAATCTATAGTGATATAAATTAAACTTGGATTTGGAAATAATGACTGAGAAGGTGAATTGTTAAAGATAAAAAGGGTGAAAGGCATTCTACCAAAATTATGCAAATTACATCTTAGGTTGGTTCTGCTCCATGGGAACTCAACTCAACCGATCGTTTCAAAGTTAGGAAACTGCATCTTAAATTGTGAATCCCAAATGATACCGATATTGTATAATGTACTTGGTTTTCTTATGATTAAACATGCTATATCTGCATAACCCTTCCAGTTGCAAATTACATTTTTCAATTTATTACAATGTGTGATCTTGGCCAATATGATTCATTCATCATTGCATGGTTAAAACAAGACATCGTGGCTTAGGGTAATGTGTGAGGCCAGGAAATGTGTTCATGGGAGTTTATTTTCATTAGGATTCGATAACTGAATGTGAACAGAGGGCATGTATCATTGGAAGCTGCTAACAATATCTAAACATGCCACAACTTTTGCAAAACCAAATGTTGCTATGATTCAGGAGCTTTTCAAAACTAATGTTTTGGAATGCCACTTGTCCTCTTAAGCAAGCTGAAATAATTAAGCACTCCCTATGATTCTCATCTACTTCAAGTACATGAATCTGGGGACAGCTAGTAAGGTTCAGAAACAGGAAACATTACCCTTACCTGCTTTAAGCGCCTCCATTTTGCACGACGATTTTGGAACCATGTCTTAACCTAAATGACATAAAGTAGCATCAGAGTAAGGAGGGAACCTAATTCAAATGTGATTTCTGAACTAACTGGTCTACAGGAAGTTCTCCCTGTAAGTGAAACATGTCTACAGTATTAAGAACCTGAGGAGAGCCACTGTCTTGTTGTTTCAGCCCACTGAAAGGGCAGAAAATTTGAGAGCAATGACATCCATTTAAATTCTCTCTACCCCATCCCCTT
The DNA here is from genome assembly GCF_964194415.1 of Vipera berus. NCBI lineage: Eukaryota > Metazoa > Chordata > Lepidosauria > Squamata > Viperidae > Vipera > Vipera berus. Next base: position 72,952,854 of record NC_138207.1, on the reverse strand, counting down.
TTTGTTCCTAAATCCAGAGACTTTCTCAAGCAAGAAAAAAGAGCCTATCAGAATGACAGTGAGATCTACCAGTAATTGCATTGATCCTGCTCAGAGAGGGCACAGCTGTGTTCCAAATGATAAAAGCACATCAGTGTGATTTTATAAGGCCTGCAGAGGGAATAAGTGGGTAGCATTTGTGGAATTTGGAAGCAACTCTTCTGAGAATTTTCAAGTGAATAACCTGTGGATTAAATGTAAACCATAGTGGAAACTCTAAAGCTCTCCAAATTTTTCTGATTCACACCTTATCAGTAAAAAAAAGCACTAACCTCAACATAGATATGCTTACTTATTTATAAATTAAATATTACTATACTAACATATACACACACCGATTACATAATATTTGGTATATTCTTTATACTTAATATAAAATATTTGTACAGCTTGTCAGGTTTGCTTTAAGTCTGCAGTTCTTAAAGTGTAGTTTGAGGACCTGTTTTAAGGATCCAGAAAATCAAATATTTGTTTTAATTTCTACAGTACATATTGATAGAGGTAACCCACATATAAGGCCTGGAGGAACTGGGTCAGGCACGACTTCGCAACTCACAACAACAAACCCACATATGTCAATATTCTTTGAGGTCTGCAATTATTTTTAAGAATGTAAAGGGGTCCCAGCCACCAAAACCCACTGCTTTAAATAAAATATAATCATAGACATTGTAATATTTTCCCCCTACACCTCAAGAGATTATATTGTGCAGCTCTGTAAAGGGTGTATCCCACTTTGGACAAGATTCCCTCAGGGTTCAAGCTTTTGGGGATTTAATGCACGACCAAAGCTCGCTTACGTTTCTCAGGGTGGCAGAGGCGAGGCGACGACCTCCACCAGACTCATTCTTAGGGCAAACCAAATCAAAGGCGGCTCTTCGCGGGAGGAGACGCCTTCTAACTAACATGGCTGCCTCCGCCGGAGACGCCTGTTTCCCCGCTCAGTTTTGGCGGGAAAAGTTTTGGCGGGAAAAGTTTTGGCGACCTCCTCACCTGTCTCTCGCTGAGCTGCAGCACTTTAGCCAGGCGCTTCCGTTCCGGCGGGGAGAGGTATTTCTGCGTCTCGAACTTTTTCTCCAGCTCGATGGTTTGGTCGTTGGAAAAGCGCACTTGGCCTCCTTTCCGTTTGTGCAGCGGCCTCTGCATGAAGGGGCTCCACAGTAGCGGCTTCCCTGCAAGAGACACAACAGGGTGGGTTAGGAACCTCCAGGGAGGGCCGGGCGAGCTGCCTTACTTCGCTACGGGCTCTCGCTTGCCTACTCCGCTTTCTCAAACCCCGAGTACTTACTTACCTTTCCTTGGTTAAATTCGGAAAAAGTGCTCGTTCCTAATTACGCTGATCTTTAGTCCTGACAAACAACTAGCCAGCCCCAGGTCCCTCGCGCCCAGGAAGGGGGGAAAATAGCCTTCCGCTAGGAGATATAGGAGTATAGCCAGCCGTACCAACAGGCTGAAGAACAGCTTTTATCCATGGGCTGTTAGGCTTTTGAATGGGAAATAAGTTTATAAACTTTATGCATAATTGACTTGCGAGGCCGGTGCGTTGTGCAATTAGCTCACAGGGTGTAATAAGATGGAGGATTTGTGTCACTGTAAGTTGGGGGTGGGGGCACGAAGGGAGGCTCATTGTACTTGGACAATAAAGGTTCATTCAAAATGGGGGGGCGTTTAGGGAGGAAGGGTCTCTGCCCGCGCTATTTGGCATCGTCCCCGAGTGACCGTGGAGGAAGCGGCTGAGATCCGAGCGTTTCATTCTGAAATCGCTTCGTTAAAAAGGCATTGGGGGGCCGGGGGGGGGGCAGAAACGTCCCAGAGAGCTCTTCTTCGCTTGACAGGTTTGTTTCCAAAGTTGCTCAAACGGCATTAAAATCCTCACTTGAGACCACAGGTGTATCGTAATAAACACGTGCGCTTTGAAGAAGGTCTGGTCGGACCTCTGCAGGCGTTTACCGCTCGGATAGCAAATATTTCCCATTTGTGGCTTTTTTTTTTTAGCCAGGTAGTCCCAAAGATGCTTTTTCAGGAGGCAACTGGACTTTCTTGTTTTTTCTTTGAAGACGTTTCACTTCTCATCCAAGAAACTTCTTCAGCTCTGACTGGATGGTGGGAGAAAAATGGAAAGATTTATACTCCTTGCAGACAGCTGGTCATTTGCATTCTTTTAGAGAGTCCTTCAGGCCACCTGGAGGTTTATCTGTATCCTCAGGGTCACCTAAGTAGTGCAAATGGGTGTGGAGCTTTCTTGGAACTGTTGAAAGGACTGTGTTGTAGGCTGAAGACAGATGACTTTAGACGGGTATCTTTAATGGGTACACCAGCGAGCCTGTTAGTACCTTAAACGCCCACACGTGTCATTAATAAGCAGGCATATACATAGAATGAAGGCTATTGCTAAGCACGCTGGTTTGCGCTTAAATTGTAAGCCGCCCTGAGTCTTCGGAGAAGGGCGGGATACAAATGGGATTAAAATAAATAAATTAATTAATTAACGCGAGAGACCTGATGCTTACGGACAGAAAGCGCTTATTTTGCCGCTGCGAGGTTGTTTCCCAGTCGGATTCCGACAATATTTCAGCAGAAACAAGCTTCATGATTGGAGGTCCCCTTTCCTCGCCCAACGGACCTAAAAGTCCCTTTGGGCCCAACCACTGTCCTGATGTTACTGGGCGATCCCGCACAGGTCTTTTCCTGAATTTCTAGCTCCACTCTGGCAATATCTACTAGGAGTGTGTGTTCGCGCAACTTCCTCCCCCTCCCCCCCCATTACTTTGCTCATAATTTATTCAATCCAACTGTATGATTCGAAGCAGTGTCACAGGAGGAGAGGCGGTATGCCAAACCGCGCTTATTTAATGTATGGTTGCGGGGGGGGGGGCGCGTCCCGAGAAGGCTTCCGTGTTCTTGATTGGGGGACTCAACCTACTTCCTCTCCACGTGTTTCAGCTTCCATCAACTTCAGGCAGCTTTGAAAGGGCAAGGGATCGTGGGAAATGGTTCAAGGGGTCGAAAACCACAAGACGCAAAGCTGACAATGGATTTCAACTCAGCCAGGGTTCCCAAATTCCGAAGTCCATCCGCTAAGATGCAGGCTTGTCGATTCAGACGGACTACTAGACTTTATAACGGACAGCTGGTTGGTAGCGGGGGCGGGTTGCTCGCGGGAAAGATCCGATCTGCCGGGACTTGGGTTGGCCGCAGTGAGTCGGCGCGGTTCTCTCTTCGACCGGCCTTCGCTCTACCATTCTGACGTTCGCTGGCGGGTAGAGGACCCTGGAAGCAGGCCGCAGAAGGCAAGGGCAGAATTTCCGTCAATGTGTTTCCTGTTGGTGAATCAAAAGGAGAAGAAAGAGCCGAGCCTTCCTCCCTGCAGCTCGAATACGGCCCCAAACCCCGGGCATCAAACTTGGAAAGCAAAGATTGCGCCCACGCCCTCCTCCCCCACGCAAAGGAGAACAGATCCAGTTTTCGCGCCAGATCCGCCTGCTGATCGCCCTCTGCCATACGTCCAACCTCTCGGGTTATTCTCGTTCTTTGTCCTCGGAGGTACATTGCTCCTAAACATGGAGGTTTCGTTATGCGCTCGCGGCTGCTCGTTCTATCAACCTGCAGGTGGGTCTGCGAAGAGGGGCGCGGTATTCTGTTTTCTTTCACGATCGTAACCACCAAGAGGCAGAAAGATTCTTGGTGCAAAGCTTTAGCGGCTCTTCGGCTCTTAAACAGGTTTCACCGCCGCCCCACCACCTCGGACTCTCGATTCAAGCCATCGAAACCTCTAATCACCAATTTAGCTGGACACGTTCTGTAAGTAACTATGCCCCGAGTGAAGTGGAACTATTCAAAACCGAGGATCACCTTCGCCGCTTAGACATATAAAAAGGAGGAGGGGGAATCCACAGCCGCCTTCCTAGGGTTGGGGGTTTTTTTTGGTCCCGCTAGCCAAATAAACGAAATTTAATTTGAAAATTATTTTCACACACACAATATTTGTAAGTAAAAAAAAGGTTCTCTTTGTCCTTTTAAAATTATACTGACATAGAAGAAGAACAAAGCGTGTTTTTTTTCTTTCTGGAATTGGCACAGAGCTTCAGGATAATGCGCATGAGGATAATGCGCATAAAGTGCGGCAACGTTATTGTTGGTATTTTACTGCCTAATTCCTTTACAGAAACAACTACTTCGCCAGGAATATCCAACTGGTTTCTGCTTTCCGTCTCTAGATAGCAATCCTATATCCTCCCTTCTCGCTTTGCTGGTTGTGTCGAGAGGCAGGGATAGGATCGCTCCCCATCGCATTTCTCTGGTAATTCGTTTTTGTGTCAAAACGTGGAGACTTCAGCGATTCTATTAAAATTTCTGCAAAAAGCTACACAATTTATTCAGAAGTTACATCTATTCTTAAATTTGTGAGATTTTCCTCGATTTCGAGTTGAATGCCAGGCTAAAACACCACAATTATAGTGTGCTTCCTTTACTGAAAGCCTTAGGGTTGCAAATAAAACTGAATTGGGTTAGCCGAGGTTTTGCCTTTTTTTTCCGGTTAAAAGAAGGGAGATTTACTTCCAAATAATGTAATCCAGGAAGTAAATCAACAAAGCAATAAAAACAGAGCAATAATATTTGTTGCAGAATACTCAGTAGCCAAAGAAGATCCAGTCTCTATAGATAATTTGTATAATCATAGATCTATGAGTGGAATTACTGATGAAAAAGCAGAATACACACATTCAGACACATTTTATATTTGCAAATACTTAAGATATATTGTTTGGTTTTATGGATGTAAACTGATTCAGAAAAATCAGTGTAGTCAAATATAATTCATACAGTGTCTTCTCCACAAAAGCCTTATGGATATGCCAGAAAACTTGGTTTTAATTATCTCTGTTCAGAAAAAAAAACAAGTTAATTAATCCTCAACTACACAAAATGGACGGAAGGAAGCAAACTGAAAACCTTTAACCTTGGACTCGAACACACTTAAGCACAACATCCCATTGAAATCTATGGACGCGCTTTGCTGTTTTCTTTACCTTTAGAAATAGTTAAAATAGCTGTGTGTGAAAAAGTGAGCAATATCTGGGAGCAAATCCTTACTATTCAGCTTCAATCTGGGAACAGTTTGGGAAAGAGAAGATGCTGTTTTGGGTCCTCATGCCCCGACAGCCCCGAGATGAGCCACAATCCCATACTTCTAGGGAGAATTCACACGTTTTCTGTACATGAAAATGGTCGTCCCCTTTCACCAACCGCCCTGCAAGGTAGGCAGCTTATGTAACCTACGGAGGAGTTTTATTGTGAAGCGAGCTTCTGGCTTTTCAGGGAAACGGGAGATTATTATTCACAAACTAAATCCGCAAGTGAAAGTAACCCGGAAACAACCCCAGAAAAATCCAAGTCCCCAAGAACACGTCTTCTAGGAGATTAGATTCCCTGCAAATCCTACTTCTTATTAACTTAATTTCCATTCACTCATCAGAGTTTTCTGATTTCCAGGATGCCCTGAACTAATCGACCCGCCCATCTGGGCTGCCCAAAATGCTGGGCTTAAATAATGTGGTTGCCTAATCTGTGGCTTGTGAGCAGCCGTTGTCCCCCCCCTCACACACACACACATTTGCATAGAAGTCTACTCAGAAACCAGTCCCATTGGAATCGGGGTGCCACTTTCCAGGTCCCAACCTCTCTCAGTGGACTCTCCCGTGGGACATGGACAGGCAGTTTCAATTACGCACTTCCACTTCAGTGGCACTTATTCCTCCTGGGCTGGGGAGCCTGGACGGTGGGTTGCCGTTTCCGTTAACAATTCTAACCCAGCATCAAAACAGCCAGGAAGCCAAGAACGCTTGTAGTGCCTCCCCCCTCCTCCCACCGCCCCAATCTTGGTAGCCTTTGAGGCGCTCCCCATTTCTTGAAGGCCTGAAGCTCTTGTGATGTTCCTGGGAGGAAAAGGACATTGAGGCGGCCACGGGAGCAGACGACAATCCGGCACCTCTTAGAAGTCTCCCTGGAGTAGGTGGAACTGACTACGCAGGTCCGGGATCCCGCGGTCGCGCCAGAAAGCAGGAGGCCGAGCGGGCACGTTTCAAAGGGTCTGCCTTCCCCTTCGCCCCCTCCCCCCCGCTTCGGTTTTGGGTTTCTGTCGTGTCTCCGCGCCTTTGAAAATGCAGCATTGTTGTTTGCGTCAGGCATTCAGCAATTTTGGTGCAAACAGCCTTTTTTCTTTTCTCGAAAGGAAGCAACGAGTTATTTTAGCTGTCATAAAGCTCCGTCCCACACAGAGGAAATGAACAATATCAGAAAAACGGATCCGGGCTATCAGAAGCCGAGTGTTTCCTGAATGTGTCTGTATTGAGGATGTCGATAAAATAATCAGCAGCGTGCACGGCTCCCGGAGACGAGCCAGCTCCGGGCGTCCAGGAAAATACTTTACAGCTTCTGAAACCAGATTTGCTCCTATCAAGAGCTCAAGATATCCTGTATGAACGGAAAGGGGTCAGCCAACCTCGCTCAGACAGCACGAACCGATTTCTACGCCAAGCGGGTGACTCGCAAAGACGCGAGGTCGAACCCGGCCGGGTGATGGACCGAAAGATAACTCCGGAGATCCGTGGAGACCCGGATTGGGGTTTTCCAATTGTTCTGGGATCCCAATTTCTAAAATCCTAATCAGCATGGGCATTGTAGTCCCAGTGCATAACCACGCGGGTTCCCTGAGTAACATTACCAATTCGCACAAGGCGCTTTATCCGCGAATAATAGAAGCGCGCTGCTTTTTCAATTAAGCCAAGTTTCCGACTTTGCCCGACCCACTGATTTCTAAGCTAACCTAAACTGGAATTTTGTATTAAGGTGGACTAAAATAGGAATATCCTATAATTTAATGGGCCATAGGAAACGGCGGTAAGACGGTGGAAACATACACACACACACATCCTTTCAACCGATTTATTTTTCAATGAAAGGGGTTGAGATGTAGAAGATTCGGGGGCAATAGATATGGTTCCCCCCCTTCCTAGGAATGTAAAGGTAAAGGTAAGGTAAAGGTTCCCCCGCACATGCGTGCTAGCCGTTTCCAACTCTAGGGGCCGGTGCTCATCTCCGTTTCAAAGCCGAAGAGCCAGGGCTTGTCCGAGGACGTCTCTGTGGTCATGTGGCCGGCATGACTAGACGCCAAAGGCGCACGGAACGCTGTTACCTTCCCACCGTAGTGGTCCCTATTTTTCTACTTGCATTTTTACGTGCTCGGTATTCGACCCGCCAAACTGCCGACCTTCTGATCGACAGGCTCAGCGTCCTAACCCACTAAGCCACCACGTCCCTTTCCTAGGAATGTAAACCCACTGAGCCACCACGTCCCTTTCCTAGGAATGTAGACTTGTGCAAAACAAAGTCTAGTTAATGGGCTGCTTTTAGCTGCTGTTGTTCAAGGTACGAACAGTGATAAAATGCAGTCCTGAGAACATTTTCGATGTGTCCAGAGGTTCCCCATTACTGGATCCTAATTTGGGGGTGGGAATGCCGCGGAGAAATGAATTATATGGACACAGGCCCCCCGCAGATCAAAGTGTGTAGGAAGTTAAAGCAGATCTTCTTCACCACACCCACGGACGCCGCGCGCCCCCCCCCGCCCCCCCTCCATTCCAACCTTTGTGCGCAGCTTAGTTGACCATCTCAATGACGCTGGCTTCCGAGGAAACCCAGATTGGGAAAGTGCGCGGCTGCAACTCATTCACTCATTCAACTAAGCCGACTTCTAAGGAAAGCCGTCGGAAGAAGAGAGGGCTAGGAAGGAAAACATGCCGAGATAACCCGCCTTCAGACCTTCTGAAAAGTTACGCCATTTGTTGGTCTGTTACAGTTCGTGGCGTAAATAAAGCAAAGGCTGGCTATCAACAACAACAACGCGATACTTTTTGCGTGTTTCCCACCAGCTCAGAGGTCGCAGTAGCCCTCCGGTTGAAGCCACAGATAAGCAACTGTCAAGACGATCTCTGCAGAGCCTGACACTCATTTCCCAGTAGGCAGCAACAGACCCGGATTCTTGATGGGAGTCGGGTTTCCGTAGGTTGGAGGACCACTCCCGTCCACCGCCGCCCCCCCCGCCACTGTTGGCACCCCTTCAGACGACTTCGCAAATCGCGAGTTGGGATGCCCTATTACTCGACCCCCGATATATTGGTCCGGAATTACAGCCGACGCTTCGTTCGCGGACGCAAGTGGAAAGTGATAAACCACTGGAGCCGAGGGGCTCCTCCGGAGTTTGGCACAGGCTGGGCGCTGCTCCTTTCTCCTACTCAAAACACACACACACACACACACACACACACACAAACCATCTATCTGAGGACTTCTTCTACGGCTACCTTTTTAGAAAACGCTTCAAGACCCTCTGCGAATGCCTCCATAAATCGGAGCAAACGGCTCCGATTCCAGAGCGTCAGAGGCGAAATCAGGCGAGCCGGCGGAGACGGGGCGGCGCTCCGCTTTGCCCTAATCCCGGAGCAGGCCAGCCCGGAGCCAGGCGGCTGCGGTTTCGCCCCTCCCCTCCTATATCCCCCGGGCCGCGAGACTCACCCAGGGCATCGTGGCGGAAGAGCGCGTGCGAGTAATCGCCGACCGCCCGGGGAAACGGGTAGAGCGGCGGGCCGGCCGCAGCGCCGTAGGGGCCGCTCCCGTAAGTGGCGGCAGTCAGGGAGTGGGAGAAGGCCGGGTGGATCGGCGTCGGCTCGTAGATGGGAGTCCGGTAGGAAGCCACCAGGCTGGTGAAGGAGGAATTGGGCGACGGCAAGGTGGGCGGAGGCGGCCCCGGCGCCCCCCTGCCCAGGATGTCTTCGATGTAGAAGGGCGTCGGGTGCACCGGCTGCAGCATCGGGGTGGGCGCGTAGAGAGGGGGCAGAGAGGCCGACCCCGACGGCTGGTATTGCATGGCTGGTCCGGCAGAGGCGGGAGCCTTTCTGCGCTCGGGCTTCGGGCCCCGGCCCGTCTTCCTCCGCCGGGACCCGCCGCTGCTTTCCCCCCTAGCAGGCGAACCGACGGGCCCCTGCCGCCTCTCACACCAGAGGTTTCAATCTGGGAGCTCCGCTGGGCAGCGCCGCTTCCTGCCCTGGGCCGTGTCAAACCAATGAGGATAGCCGGCGATGGAGACGGCCCCGCCCACCGGCCCCGCCCACCCCATCGACTTTCTTCTGTCCCGCGGCGTCAATCCACAGCGGCCGACTCAAGCGCTGCCCGGCGACTCCGGGTGGGGTGAGGTGGGGGGGGGCACGACAGGGTGCTTTAAAGTGTATTCCTAGGACTCTTGTTGGTTGCTGGAATTGGGTATGTGTAGTTTAATGAAGAGAAGGGTGAGGGGTGACATGATAGCAGTGTTCCAATATCTCAGGGGCTGCCACAAAGAAGAGGGAGCCAAGCTATTCTCCAAAGCACCTGAAAGCAGGACAAGAAGCAATGGATGGAAACTAGTCAAGCAACCTAGAACTAAGGAGAAACTTCCTGACAGTTAGAACAATTAACCAGTGGAACAACCTGCCTCCAGAGGTGGTGAATGCTCCAACACTGGAGGCTTTTAAGAAGAGACTGGACAGCCATTTGCCTGAAATGGTATAGGGTTTCCTGCCTGAGCAGGGGGTTGGACTAGATGACCTCCAAGGTCCCTTCCAACTTTATATTATTATTATTATTATTATTGTGGGCGGGGGGGGGGGGCGTGGACCCTCTCAGGGGGCGGTGAAATCAAAAATGATTTGCAAGCCTATGTTAAAAACTAATACAGTATTAAAATCCCAACCATCTTGAGAGACGGTAGCGGCAGCCAATGCGTCAGTTTCAATTTTTAATACGGTAAATATGATAAACATAACCCATTACAAACACAAACCTGTTTTTGTTTTGTCTCTATATTTTTTAAAAAGTGGGAAGCTGTCCTGAGGCAAAAAGTGTAAGAACACTGCCCACGAGATCGCCCAGTTCCTCTCCTGAAAGGCTTCTGGACTGGTTTTGATTACTCGCAAAAAATAAAAGAGGTCTTCCTATTTCCCCCCCCCCCCCGGCCCTTTCCCACCAATGCCCCAGTACAGGGAGAGGCACGAAGCCCCCTTGGTTAAATGCAAAGGAAAATGGTTGTATTCTGCAATTCTCTCCGCCGATTTACTTAACCCCTGTTTTTAAAACCATCTCCAAACTAGGGAGGTTAAAACCATCTACAAAACTAGGGATGCTCTGGACACGTGTAGGATGCATTTAGCTCTTACAAATGAAGGATTTTCGTCCCCCGTTTCTCTCAAATGCATTTTTCTAGAGCAAACGTCTCTACTTGGACTTGTTGAACGGTCCTTTCCAGAGTTCCTAAGCAAATCCAAATGGCACCCAGGTTGGGAAGGCTAATTTGATAAGTTGGAGGCAAAGGTTTAAAGCATAATGGGATAGCTTTTTGGTAAGCCTGTGTTTAAACCTCTGGAGTGTTCTTTCTCACAACTCAATTATTGTGGTTAAGTTAATCATGGTTCATCCAGTCCAAATTTCTAAGCTTTCGCCAAACTAAGCACAGGATTGGATTTTCAGAAGCTAAAATACAGTTGAACACAATTCTACTCAGTAGTTGCATTCACAGAAAAGGCTTAATTTGTTTCCTATATCAACTATTCCCTAGGTATGCTGAACATAGCTTAACAGACAGGATTTATCCACCATCCTAAACCACTGGAATAGCATAGACAAGTTAAAATCAATTGAATATGTGCTAATACATCTGCTAAAAATGATGACATTAAATGTATATGCCACATAACTCTCAAAGATTCTGGGCACTTCGATTTTTTAACTGACCTGTGGATGTATGGGTATGACCACAGTTATTGTGCCTTTAAAAACAGTCTGTATGACTGTCTCTCTTTTACCTGAAATTTGGCCTCAAAATTTGAGTTTAATCCCTGAATTATCCAGAGTTGTCTGATTGCCTAACTGGCAATAATGCCATCCAGCACAGATGATCTGATTATACACATCCTGGAATCACAGCTTTGCCTTTTCCAATCTTCCACAGTTGCAGCTTCTAAATGGGTGGGACAGAGGCTAGGGCAGGGGTCAGCAACCTGAAACAGTGAAAGAGCCACTCGGAACCGGTTGCCTCACAAAAGGAAAAACTGGGAGCCGCAAAAAATGTGTGCACATGCGTGTACATGCGTGCATGTGCAGAACAGGGTTTGACTGAAGAGTGGAGCCAAGGCGAGATATGCACCTACCCTGCATATTTGAATTGATTGGTTGAACTTTTTTAGTCCCACTTTTTTTTTTGGACTGCACATGGCAGAGGACTGGGAGCCACAGGAGACAGCTGAAAGAGCCGCATGTGGCTCCGGAACCGCGGGTTGCAGACCTGTGGGCTAGGGTTACCAGAAGTGGCTTGTAAAAATCCAGATGACCACTGGATGGCAGCAAAGAGAGACAGAATACTCTACCTCTTGGAGGTTATACAGTATACCAGGCTTCTAGATTTTAGCAGACTAGATATGTTGTAGTCCTTTACAACTGAAGGGCCTCCAGGTCAGGAAATGTAAACTGTTGGACCAGTCAATTTCTTCTTTGGAATTAAGAAGTACATGTTGGCTTGGAAATTCCTCTAGTAGAATCCACCAAAACTTCAAAGTCTTTATTAAGATGAGGTTTGCTAGGCAGGTCTATCCCCAATATACTCTACCCAAATTTCTGGTTCACTAAACTAGCCACGCTGGGATGAGGTTTACACAACATGGTAGCCTAAAGGTGGCTGGTGTGGGATTCAAGGTGTGGTGGGAACCCAGTTGCTTTCAGATAGATCTGACTGAATATCCAATTCAAGCTCTGGCACAAAACAAAGCGGTTCCTGCAGATGCCTTGCTTTTTGGGTGGGGAGTTGGGGTAGTAAGCTTCTGTATATAAACAGAGAGCAAAAACCATACTCATTTGCACTGATTTTGTTACCTAGTTTGGTAATGAAATGTCTGCAAGTAAACAGATCAGAAAGCACCAAGATAAATTTACAGATAGTTCTGTTGGAGAGGGGTTCCTTTCAGCTTTTCAGCATTGCTATTTGGAGGGTGCAAAGGGTGCATTTTCTCTCATTGTAATCGTAAACCCTCACCCTCCCCAGATACACAGCCTGCCTTCATTGCTATTATATCAGTAGAAGAGCAGGGGTAGTAGATGTTAGATCAGGATTTGGGAGATTTTGGGAGGTCCAGATTCAAGGCCATCTTAAGTCATAGAGGTTTGCTGGGTAATTTGGGGCCAATCAATTTCTTTCAGCCCTACCTACTCACAGGGTTGTTGTGGGAAGAAATGGAGAGAGGAGTGATCTGTTTTGCGCTTCTGTAGGGTGGAGAATAACATTTCCTTTCAGTTTGTAAAGCCGCCCTGAGTCTTAATATATATAAATGGAATTAAAATAAAAAATAAAATATAAATAAATAAAATAAAATAAAATAATAAAATAAAATAATAAAATAAAATAAAATAAAAAATGATTCCTGATGACCATCGTGGAGACATCCTTGCCACATTCTTGGCATGAAATAGAAAAGGTTTGCTGCCTTCGAGGACTGGGTTTTATTTTCCTGCCTGGAATTGCAAAGACCTGGATGGGTCTACCTAGTCCCCAGGCCTAGGCGGACTCCGCTTAGCTTTCTCGGTGGCCAATATTGGTGCTGCCATCTGCCGATAAAAACGGGAAAGAGAGCTAATTCATCAATCAACCATTCCGCAGCCAAAGCCTCGGGAAAACATGACGACTACGGAACGGGCTCCGTTAGCTCCTGCCTGCTTAGTCCCCACCTAAATCTGCTTTCTCGCTTTATGTCTTTCAAGGCGGAGCGCGCGTATTTTTTCCCCGCCGCAGAAATCAGCCTTCATTTTGCTCTGGAAGCGTTAGACGTGCGGCTTGATTTATTACTTAGCATGCCTTACTTACGTTAGTCAGAAAACCCATAACACGCCTCAGCGTCGGAGCCGGATCTCTTTTCTACTGTATCTTCTCCACCGTCGCAGTCCGCGCGGAGAAATAGGAATCAAATCGACGCAGGAAGAAACGTTGATTTTCAGCCCCCCCCTTATCTTATTGAAATTTCCAGTAACTTTTCAAATCACGCATTTGGGGGTATTTGCGATAGTTTTCCGGGCCGCACAGAATAAAAATGCCTTTTTAATAGCACCACCGCTGCAGCCCAACCCTTTCCCGCCATTTCTTTTTTGCCTTCTAGAAGTTCGAATCCGATTAATTCCAACTGTACGGAAATGTTACTTTGAGAAAGCTAGGTCGTTTTAAATATAATTCTCTTAAAATATTATACGGGATTGATTATTTGATACAGCCTTTCGCTGTTCCTCAAGTTTGGTGATTTGGAAGAGTGAGGAAAATTCTCAGGGATGACTCACACCCTGGACGGTACTCTCCTACCATCAGGTAGGAGATATAGGAGTATAGCCAGCCTTACCAACAGGCTGAAGAACAGCTTTTATCCATGGGCTGTTAGGCTTTTGAATGGGAAATAATTTTATAAACTTTATGCATAGGCCAGTGCATTGTGCAATTAGCTCATGTGGTGTAATAAGATGGAGGGTTTGTGTCACTGTAAGTTGGGGGTGGGGGCACGAATGTATACATGATTGTACTTGGACAATAAAGGTTCATTCATTTTGCCCTACTTTCCCATTCTGTGAACAAGCCCTAATCAAACTACTTCAAAGAACAATTGAACAGTTGTGGTTTTTTAAATAGAAGACTGCTGGAGAGTTTCAATATCTCCTGCTCTACTGGATACTGAAATCTATAAAAAAATTATATTCTGGCTAAAATTAAACTTCCTCATTTGTCCTCCCTTTTCTTTATTCTGTTTAAATGTGGGAGAACCTATGTTTCATTCTCTAGTTTCTGAGATCAGCTTCCTCAGCCAGGCCATCTCTGCATAACTGAGTACCACAAGCTCTATAAATCTGGCTTCATTGATTTTGCTTGTCGGAAGATCGCAAAAGGTGATCACATGACCCCAGGACACCGCAACCATCATAAATATGAGTCAGTTGCCAAATGTTTGAATTTTGATTACGTGACCATGGAGATGCTGCAACAGTCAAAAACCTGTGAAAACGGTCATAGGTCACTTTTTTCAGTGTTGTTGTAACTTCAAATGGTCACTCAATGAACTGTTCTAAGTCGAGGACTACCTGTATTGCTTTCTGCAGAAAGAAGAAACTAGTAGATTTGGACAAACACAATATATAAGTATAAACAAAATAAACACAGCTATGATCTACCATTACAAGTATAAAATCTGTGGATCTAGATCACACTAACTTGGATACTAAAGGGGAATTCTGGGAGTTAAAGTCCTAAAGTCCTCACATCTTAAAGTTGCCAAGTTGCTCTAAACTTTCAAAAAAGGAGGGTGAAAGAGTTGTTTGTTTTTCACAAATCAATGGCCAGTCTTTCCAGATAGTCATTTTCACATATTTATAGAGTAGAATGCCAGTTTATCTGTTAAGATCATTTTAACTCCAGCTCAGGGGCCTCTGTCAAAAAAAGGAAGCCTCTTATCTTTGCTGTTTAGGTCCTATCTTGTCCAGAGACTGGCTCCTTTCCTTTCCAGAGCAAACAATCCACCTGACTAGGTGGTGCCAACTCATCGTGTTGACTTTCTCCTATAATTGGTGTTTTATCAGCTTTGCTCCTTAACCATCTCAATCCACCTCAAATTAAAAGCAGAATAACGAAGGCACAGGTGTATGCTCATGTGCACGCACTGCAATGACAAAATGATCAACTAATTGGGCAATATAATTGGAAGAAATGGTCCATATTTCTTCAATCAGAGGAACTTTCCTGTTATGGTGAGGGATTTGTGAAAGTATTGCCTAAGAGATTGAGTCAGTTATAAGATAGTCCATCCTCTCTTTCAGACAAAAAAGCTTTCTCTTGCATCAGCTTTTTTCCTTCCACACACACACGTGATGGCCAGAGGTGACTGCCAGGCCTTAGCAGTTCAATACCCAACATGTACATACAGGCAGGTAATATATTTGACCCTGGAGATGGATAGAGGGGGATAGTTAAAATGAATTAAGAGGAAAATCCCATTGAGGTTATTACCATTTCCCCAGCCCAAGGAAACTGAAGCATGCTCAGTTGCTCCTAGAAGGTATACAGAAAAAAGACAAGAAAAGTAACAAACAGAATAGGGCTCAATCTTTTATGTGTTTATTATCTATTTTCAGTTATGTAGAATTTTTTTAGGGGCTGGATATTCCCCATGAAGATCAGTTGTGAATCAGGTCTCTGGAATAAGCTACAATTGTCTGAGTTCGTGTAACAGGTTAAACTACCATAAAATCAGACAAGCCATATGAATTAGTGCAATCTCTTAACCCACTTAATCGCCAGTTCCAGCATCCATGTGAGTCAAGGTCCAATTTCTTGAAGACATTCAGATTCAAATGTCTTCATTGTTCCCAGGAGTGACTTCCCATTAAGAACACAGGGAAATAAAACTGATTTTCCAATGTAGTGTTACTCAGAGGATATTAACACTGTCTCTAGCAATAGATCCCAAACAAAGAAAACTTCATGGGCCACTGATAGTTACAATGAAAATGTTGCTTGCTTTGCTTTCATTAGCATGGATTCTCTTGGAAAGATCTCCGTCCATGGGAAGGTGAGTGACCTCTTGTGGTAGGTTTTACCTTGATAAAGTAAGGCCAGATACTGTTCCTTTGGTTCAATTTAGAAGAATGCCTAAAGAGAAAATGCTTTCCAGAAGCAGAAATGAACAATTGGCCATCTCTTCCAGAACTGGATGGTCCAGAAGAGGCTTAGAAGATCCACTGGGTGAAGA
The DNA here is from genome assembly GCF_964194415.1 of Vipera berus. Classification (NCBI taxonomy): domain Eukaryota; kingdom Metazoa; phylum Chordata; class Lepidosauria; order Squamata; family Viperidae; genus Vipera; species Vipera berus. Next base: position 72,936,955 of record NC_138207.1, on the reverse strand, counting down.
AAATACATGTATTTGCACAACCTTTTGCTGCTAAGAAGACTGTAAAACAAAAACTTCTGGCTACTTAACCTCAAGCATGAAAGGAGAGTTTTAATTACATAAAATTAACCAGTTATCCCTCTTGTCTTATCTGAGAGGACTAAAGTGATGTCTTATTGACTGCTGCATTCTGGTATTTTGTTTTATACTAGGTTCTCTCTGTATTTCTCTACAACAGGGATGTCAAACTGCCGGTCCATGGGCCGGATGCGTCACACGGAAGCTGTGCCTACCCCAGCTCTGGCAAGGGGAAAAAAAATCACGATACATCATGACACGTCACATGACACGGCAAGTTTGATACCCCTGCTCTACGGCATGCCTCTGATCACACAGTTGCAGGTACCACCTGAACTTTTTGACCGCTTTTTCCATAAACAATCCTGGTGGATATATCTTATATGTTTGCTAAGATGTTCAAGCAATACTTTCATCTTAGTTTATTGAATAAGCCATTACAATGTTAGATTCACACCATGCATTGAATGAAACCTTTCTTGGACCAAAAGATCATGCCACGGTTTCGAAACATATGAATCAGCCACTGTGAAGATATGTGAGCCATGCCTTAAAATGTTAGTGGCTCAAGTTAACAAACTTTGCTTTAGGAAAATGGGATAACTCAGGCAACATTTTAAGGTGATAGTATAACTGGAGTAATATACACTAACTTTAGTGTCAGTATCACAACACTATGAAGATTCAATAAAGACCATTCCCCTGCCCTATAGAACACATTGCCCCCTGAAGAATGTAGGCATCCATCCTTTTAGATTTTCTGTAAGGCTTTTAAGACTTGGCTTTGCCCCCAAGGGCTGGGGAAGACTAGATAATCACACGTTAGAAGTATGGTTTGGCGCAATGTTTTTGTTTTTTATATATTTTTTTAATTTTTATTTCCAAAGTTAAAATACAAAACAAAGAAAAAGAAGAAGAAACAAGCTAACAGCCATCTAACATCAACAACAAAAACAAAACCCCCATGATGATATATTTGTTATGTAAGGGTTTTTGGGTTTTTTTGCATTTATTCAACAAACTACGCTGAAAGTATTGTAGTTACTATTTAGCTGTACATTACAGAGTGCCCCAAGGACAGAGCATGTGACTGTGCTGTGTGAGATGCTTTGGGTGTTGTTTTGCTTCTGGGTTCAATTCAAGGTGTTGATTATGACCTTTGAAGCCCTAGATGGCACGAGGCCAGGTTACCTGTGGAACCATTTTTGCCAGTCCCTTTTGGTCAGGCAAGTCAAGTATGTTGTGGGCCCCATCAGTTAAAGAAATTTGACTGGCAGGGTCCAGGAAGAGGGCCTTCTCTGCTGTCACTCCTGCCATTTGGATATTCTTCCCCACCTCAGAGGTCAGGTGCCCCCCCCACTTTCCTGGCCTTCCAGAAAAGAATGGAAACATGGCTCACTGGCCTCGTGTCTGAGAAGCCCGGAGGCGCACATAGCCATGGAGTTGGTTAGTGCCTTGTAGGCCCTCCTTTTGCCTTTTTAATTTCAACCGTTTAATTTTTTAATTTTAATCACTCTATTCCTGTTTTAATTGCCTCGCACGAGAGTGTAAGGGTCAGCAGCTACCTGAAGAACTTGAGGTTCCAAGAGGGCAAAACAGGAGACTCAAGCGGGGGCTTCCAAGAGAAACAGAACTTTATTTGGCCAAGTGAAGTTTATTATTATTTATTTATTTATTATTTGGATTTATATACCGCCCCTCTCCCGAAGGACTCGGGGCGGTGTACAGGGCAATTAAAACACTATATGCAACACATAATATACAAAAATTAAAATAAATTAAACCAAGTAGCCCTAAACAATAAAACACATTCTAAAATGTAAAATTTAAAATTTTAAATCTAAAATCCCAGTCCCTCAGTCCAGGCCGGCAAGTTCGAATAGCCAAGTCTTCAGGTCGTGGCAGAAAGAGTGAAGGTCAGGAGCCATCCGGAGCTCAACAGGGAGCTGATTCCAGAGGGCAGGTGCGCCCACAGAGAATGCTCTCCCCCTGGGGGCCGCCAGTCGACATTCCCTGACCGCCGGCACCCTGAGGAGGCCCTCTCTGTGGGAGTGCACAGGATGATGGGAAGTTAACGCCGGCAAAAGGTACTCCCGTAAATAATCCGGACCCATGCCATTTAGGGCTTTATAGGTCATCACCAGCACCTTGAATCTCACCCGGAAGACAACTGGAAGCCAATGCAGCTCGCGGAGCAGAGGTGTTACATGGGAGTATTGGGAGACCCCCATCACAACTCACGCGGCCGCATTCTGCACCAGCTGGAGCCTCCGAGTGGTATTCAAGGGCAGCCCCATGTAGAGAGCATTGCAGTAGTCTATCCGAGAGGTCACAAGTGCATGAGTGACTGTGTGTAGAGCATCTTGGTCCAAATAGGGCCGCAACTGGCGCACCAGGCAAACCTGGGCAAAAGCCCCTCTGGTCACAGCTCCTATATGATCTTCTAAACTGAGCTGTGAGTCAAGGAGGACACCCAAGTTGCGAGCCCTATCTACAGGGGGTAACACCTCACCGCCTATAGATAAAGATGAAATAGAATGGACAACCCGAGATGCTGGTATGCACAGCTACTCGGTCTTGTCGGGATTTAGATAAAGCCTGTTCCTCCCCATCCAGACCCTCACCGTTTCCAGGCAGCGGGACATCACGTTGAGGGCATCACCAGGTTGATCTGGGGTGGAAATAAAAAGCTGGGTATCATCAATGTACTGATGATACCCCACCCCAAAACCACGAATGATCTCACCCAGCGGCTTCATATAGATGTTGAACAGAAGGGGCAAGAGGACCGACCCCTGAGGTTCTCCACAAACGAGAGGCCTCGAGGCCGACCTCTGCCCCCCTGCCAACACTGACTGCGAATGACCCAGGAGGTAGAAGGAGAACCACTGTAAGACAGTGCCACCCACTCCCAGCCCCCTGAGGCGCTGCAGTAAGATACCATGGTCGATGGTATCAAAAGCCGCTGAGAGGTCTAATAGGACTAGGACAGAGGAGCAACCCCTGTCCCGAGCCCGCCAGAGATCATTCACCAGTGCGACCAATGCTGTCTCCATGCTGTACCCGAGCTTAAAGCCTGATTGGTAGGGGTCCAGATAATCCACTTCCTCCAGGAACAGAGGAAGCTGATGTGCCACCACACTCTCAACAACCTTCGCTAAAAAGCGAAGGTTGGAGACCGGATGGTAGTTGTTCAAAATAGCCGGGTCCAAGGCAGGCTTCTTGAGGAGGGGCCTCACCACCGCCTCCTTCAAGGTGGCAAGGAAGCTACCCTCTCTCAAAGAAGCAGTTATTACCGCCTGGAGCCAGCCTCGTGTCCCCTCCTGAGCTGCATAAACCAGCCAGGAGGGGCACGGGTCCAATAAACACATGGTGGAACTCAGCCTCCCCATGATCCTGTCCACTTCTTCCGGAGTCACAGGATCAAATTCTTCCCAAGTAATTTTACCAAGACCACTCGATTCCTCATCGTCAGACTCTGCCCAGTCGGAGTCCAAGCCAGCCCGAATCTGAGCAATTTTATCCGCCAGATATTGACTAAACTCCTCGGCACAACCCTGCAGAGGCTTCTCCCTCACCTCCTGATTCAGGAGGGAGTGAGTCACCCCAAACAGGGCGGCTGGGCGATTATCTGCAGACGCGATGAGGGCAGCAAAGTAATTAGACTTCGCTGCCTCCATCGCTGCGAGATAAGACCTCGTGAAGGGCTGGGTGGAACACTATCTGAAACACTGGCAGCTGCGTTCAGAAATAAATAATAATAAAATAATAATAATAAACCTTTATTGTCAAAGTACAACATGTGTACATTGAGATTAGCTGAGCCTCCCCCCCGTGCTCCCTCCCCCCAACACACAGTGACAACAAACCCTCCATCCTGGACGGTTAGGCACTTCTTTATATAGGCAGGCAATAACCAATCATAGGGACACACGTCAGTACACATAATATCAGCCAATCTCATTTCAAACCAACACGGGCCTCTCTTTTAATTGGATGCTGGCGAATTACGATAGGATAGGCCTGGCGAATCAGGAGGGCTCAGTGTGGAGAGGCAAATTTGGCAAACCCCGGTGCTCCCAGGTACCACCCATTGGGGTTAATTTTCAAATAATTGGGGATCCTTTGACTCAAGGGATCATTTAAATGTAAGCTTGGTTTGGTGGGATGTCCAAACTCACTCCAGCAGGGGAACATTTGATGGTAGCTCCTAATTTTCCAAGGAGATACCGTCCGAGCAAATTCAAAGGACACTGAGGAAGGACCAGAAAGAAATGTTCAATTTGGAGTCCTTTGTTGGCCTGAACAGAGAGGGGAAGGCTGCAGGGGGTAGCCTCCTCCCTTCCAGTCACTCTGGCAATAGTGGTGGTTTCTGATGACAGACAAGCAATTTCAGTACTAGTGAGGACACTGTAGGTGACACCAGTGTCTACCAAAAAGGAATATGGTTTCCCCCCTATTTTTAGCTCCACCAGAGAGTCAGGGGAAACAAAGCACCCTCCAGAGGCCCCTCAATAAGTCTCAGGATAGAACTCTGGGGCAGAGACTGACATTAGGGGCTGGGGGCACCTCAGCCTGATATGAGCCGCCTCTTTCTCAGAAGCTTCTGGTGAACTTTCCTCATGGGACCCTGCCCTGGGGACATTCGTTCCTCTAGTGGCCAAATCTCTTACACCTAGCACACTGATTCTGCTGCAGGGACCCCTGATTGGACTGATAGGGTTATCTTTGGCTGGGGTTAGGGGCCTGCAGGGCAACGGCCAGAAGAGATGACTGTTTTCACATCTTTCTGTCCTCTTTCTTTTCTTCCTCCTCTTCCCTCTGTGCAAACACCGTGAAGGCAGTTTGAATCAGAGTTTCAAGATCTTGGGTAATAGGGGCCGGTAACATTTGCAATTTCTTCCTAATATCTGGGGCACTCTGTCTCACAAAGGTAATTTTTAATATGACTTTGTTCGCAGGCAGCTCTGGATCAAGATCCGTGAATCTCCTGAAGCCATATTTGAGACAGTTTTTAAAAATTGGTTGGGGACTCTTTAGCTTTCTGGAGAATTTGGTGAACTCTATGGAAATTCAGTTTTAGACACACTTTTTCATAAGCCATGAATGATGGCCTCTTGGGCGTTACGAATGATAGTAAACTTGTAATTCATATTAGGGTCAGTTTCTAAGGTGGGGGCAAGAATTACTGTGTGATCTGGCCATAACTCAGCTGAATCCCTATCTGCTATCCCTTGGGTTCTAGCAGCCGTGTAGTGAGCAACAGCCGCCTTAAGAACTTGGCATCTGTCTTCTGCTCCCAACAATGCTGACGGAAGAATGAAGAGGTCTGGGACCATGGGTTTGTGAGTAGTAACAATCCTTTGGACTAATTCAATGTATTGTTGAGGTGCTTCCTGGCAAGGGGGAAGACCTTCCCACCAATTAAAAAGATCACTTGTTGAAAAAGGGGTGTGTATGTAAGCTAACTGGTTTCTCATCAGAACTTGATGAAGTGGTGCCAAGACTGATGGGCCTGGTTGTTTGTCTGGTCCATAGGGTTGTCCTGCTCAAGTATGAGGAGGACTCAACAAAGGAACCTCTAGCTCTTCAACACCTCCGACTGCCCCTTCTTTGTCCCGTGCAGGCAGAGGAACCTGAGTGAGCATCAGATCCAGTGGACCCAGTGCCACAGGGGCACTTGGAGAAGCCTGAGGAGGAAGAGGGTGATGGTAAGATGGAGGAAATTCTTCCCTTTCTTCAACTTTGAAGAAAGCCATAAGTCTTTTGAGTGTCCATCCGAAGGGCCAAATTAGAGAAAAAGCCTATTCTTTGATTTTTCCTTCTGTTGCCAACAAAGTTAGAAGATTTTGCAAAATTTCCAGATTTGCCGGTCCCATGGCAGACCATGGTGGTTGATGAGATCCAAGAAAATAGGTTGGCCAAATGGAGGTGCACATTTTTTTTTTAATTTAAAAGTTTTAAAGTACATTTTTAGACATAAACCCCGCCCCCCTACCCCTAACCCATACCCTAACCCACCCAATACCACTACCACCACCACCACCCCACACACACACACCCGACTTCCCAAAGCTGAATACAGGGTATTATTTTCACAATCTTAATCTAAAATATACTAACTGACTATGATTACACTTTAAATCCAATCGCGCTTTAACTCTCCTTAAACATCTCAATATATCTCCATTACAAATATTCTTCACATATTCCAAATTCTACCATTTCTACCTAATTGAAAACTTTCAAAATCCATTCTTCTATAATAAACAAATCAGCCTTCTTCCAATATAACAATACCAAAAAATTCTACTATAGTTATTAAATTTAGTTTCTATAACAATACAATCTATAATAGTACCCTACAAAAATAATTATACAAAGAAAAAAGAAAAAAGAGAAAGAGAAAAGAAAAACCTTATCTTTTTCTTAAAAATCTTATATATTCCACTAAATTACTTTAACATTTAAAATTGTAATCTTGTACAATTCAACCATACATAATAATACATTGCATCATCACAACCACATCTCCAACATTTAGATTAACAATTTAAATACATACATATTAATTTTTAAGATCTACTGTAAATACCATCCCCAAATGTCCACCATTATTAGTTCTTGATTATCCTACTATCTTTAACAAGTTCCATTACTAAATTTTGTTTCAATAAATGTCCTCCTTAAATACACTTGACTTTAATCTCTACTGTTATTATTATTGTTATTCCTTGAATCTAGATGCAGCCCGTGTCATTCTTTGAATCTTGAGATCTTTAGCCAAGGATTGCACAGTTTCCGAAACTATTTCTTGTAACTGTCGCCCTTCTTCTTCCTTTCCTTTTTTAACTTCTGAGGATGACGGTAAGCCTGCTTTCAATACATTAGAATAAAAATCACGTGCTTTCCCTACTGTATTAAGGCAATATCTTTCTCCAGAATGATTCACCACAATCCCCATTGGTATCTCCCACCTGAACCGAAGCTGTTGTTTCTTTCATTCATCTGCCACAAAGAAAAAATCTTTCCTTCAAACTTCTTGGAGGAATCTCTTTCAGAATCAAAATGTCCTGATTGGCCACTTTAAGACTTTTATTATAATGATCTCATTTCTAATCTTTCTCTTTGTAAAATACACAACCACATCCCTTGGCAGTTTCCTTTGTTTAGCAATCCAAGAATTAACACGAAATACTTTATCTATCTTCCCCAAAAAATCTTCAGGTTGAAACCCCAAAATAGGCGCCAAAGCATCCACCAACGTCTCTTCCAGATTCTCCTGCGGGTTCTCTTTCAAACCTCTGATCCTCAAGGCAAATTCCCTATCTCTGTATTGCATTATCATCATTTCATCTTCAAGTTTTTCCATTTTATTCTCCACTTCACCTATTTTAGCCTCCAGCATCAGATTATTTTGTTTCACTTCTTCCACACGTTCATCCAAGTTCTCAATACAGCCTGAAAACACTTGAAGTGCCATTAAAGTATCCTCCCTTATTTTCTTGCTTTCCTTTTCAATGAATTCTGCCACCTTCTCAAATATTTTTTCAGACTGAATTTTTAAGGCATCTTTTAAAGCATATTGTAAATCTTTTAAAGTCAATACAGATGCAGCAGCTTCGGGGGGTAACTTCAAAGACTGTGTTCCAGACTGCTGAACAAGCAATGCCTCCGCACTTTTAAAAACGGGTCTATGTGGTTTGGGAGCCATTTTTGCAAATAATGACTTTCAATACACACTTTCACTTTCTAGTCCATTTATTACTTTGTAGTTAAACTGTGAAATAACCAGATCTTGAAAATAACTTTTTAGCACCTCCAAATTATAGCAAACTCTTTTAAGGTTTGAAAGTCCATTTTACATATTCCCACTCAGTTCAAGCAGTCACTTTACTTTGAAGAAAAACACTTTCACTTCTTGTTAGGAAAAAAAGTCAGTCAGGCGCCATCTTCCCCTTCTTTAAAACAATGGTTGGAGTAGGAAGAGAGTTTGAGTTTCAAAGTTAAAGCTTTGTACTTGCTATTTATACTGCTCCTGCATCAGCTCTGCTGCTACCGTAACTCAAGATGACAATCAGATCCGGCAGGAGTGGGTTCAGCGTCAGGCTTCGGGGGGGCTCTCACCCTTCATGCCCCAGAACAAATGTTCTGGGGCGCTAAGGGAGCTCTACCCCTACCTGGAAGCTCCCCCTCCCCTCTTTGCCCGAGGAGAGGGGTTTTTGAGCGACAGAACAGCTGATCGTCGGCTATTCCGCTGCTTCAACGGGATCGAAGGGCCGGCGGTCGAATCAGACCGTCCACACCGCTGAAGCACCACCCAGAAGTCACAAAATTTTAAGTTTTTCTTTCTTAAAGGTTACTTTTGCTTCCACAACCGGTCTCAATACTTTCCAGTGGGCTAAAACGCACAATTTAACCTTCCTAAACTCAGGTTCATTTGCTTGGCACAAACTATTTTTCCTGTTCCCCATGAGTGCCAAGAGATTTCTCAGACTTGTCACTATCTATCCCAGAGACTACCGGTTCAGGGTTGACCAAAACCCTCTTATATAGGACTACCAGTTCGGGGTTTGGTCAAAAACCCTCTCTTACATGGGTCTACTTACAGGGGCTACTTTACAGGGGATTCTCAACAAGCAGGCACTCTGGTTTAATCACTTTAGAAATCTTTATAAACACCAAGCACTCACGTTCACACTACAATCCCCAAACCTTCCTCAGTTCCTATTTCCAAACCTTTCTCAGTACATACTCCCAAATCTTCCTCAGCACCTATTCCCCAATCTTACTTAGTACCTATTCCCAAATCTTTCTCGGTTCTGGAACAATTCTATTTACTTACACAGTCCTTCTTCTGATATCCTTACAGTGTACTTGAGTGTTGGGAAGCCTCCTATTAATGTTCGGGTTCAAGCAATCACAGGTCTGCCAGGTGCTAGCTGGGCTGAGGTCACTGGACTAATAGGGCCAGGAGCGCCCTTGACCTAGTTTCCGGTCTCTACCAGTTTTCCTGGACGCTGTGCCGAAGGTCAGCTTGAAGGAAAACACAAGCCTCCAAGCTCCACATTGGGCGCCAGTAAATATGTAAGGGTCAGCAGCTACCCAAAGAACTTGAGGTTCCAAGAGGGCAAATCAGGAGACTCAAGAGGAGGCTTCCAAGAGAAACAGAACTTTATTTGGCCAAGTGAAGTTTCTGAGTGGAACACTATCTGAAACACTGGCAGCTGCATTCAGAAGTGCCACGCACTGGTCATTTAGACACTTCTTTATATAGGCAGGCAATAACCAATCATAAGGAAACACATGTCAGTACACATAATATCAGCCAATCACTTTTCATTCCTTTCCCACTCTTTTCCTTATCTCTGGGTCTATGTGCGTGTTCTGCCTGCCTTCACAAAATGGTGTCCCTAACGCAAGCAGTTTACAGAAGCAAAATGGTGGTAATTTGGCAAACAACATGAATATCCTTTTGTACAATCCTTATAGCAGTATAATACCTACATTTTTTAATGTTTTAATTGCACACCACCCAGAGTTGCTTTGTGAGAGATATATATAAATAAATATAAAAAATACAGTAAGTCAACCCTAACCCTAAGCATTAGATACATTAGAAGCAAGGTTTACAAATGGGTACTATTAGAACCTGGGAAGTCTTCACATTCCTGGATCATTCATCGGCTTCACTTGCTAAACTCTTTTTAATGGGAGAAGTCTCCATACTCCAGTTCCTAAGAATCCTGTTTGTGATGTCAGACCTGGGAAGTATTTTGCTGTTTCTTCTCTGAGAATTTAGTGACAGTCCTATCTCACTGTCTCAGTAATCATGTTTATGCAAATGAACATTGAGACTAGGTAGGCACACCCTATAAGATTTGAGTATTGAAGTAGTGCAAATTGATCTACTCCAGAGGCAAACAAAAGCCGGAGTATACAGTAGGCCTTGGCTTTGCTTCAGTCTGATCAATTTTGTCCCATTTCAAAATCTCCAAACTTTGTACTTCTCCACTGGACTCCTGAGCTCATGCCTAATTTACCTCCACTATAACGCACACCCATATATATACACACCGAAATACACACACTGATTTCTATTTCAATAGGAGGCTTTTCCCAATCTTTTGTATGTATCTATGGCAGTGTGGCAAAAAAGAGTAAAGAATGAGATTGTTTGCATTGTTTTCATCAAACCTTATGCAAGAGAAATACAGTACGTCTAGCATGAAGCAAAATGACTCTAGCAGGAAATAGCTGCAAGATGGAAAAGAAAAGAGGAAGAAATAAATCCTTCATGTTTCAATATATAATTTTTGCACTTTCTGCATTTGCAGTCCTATCACTGGTTTATGCAAGCTTTACAGCTGCACCACTAATATTTATGACAGCAGACTTGCTTATAATGCAGTTTAATTATCTTTATCAAATTGCAGATAATAAATGTCATAGTGCGGCAGTGAAAATCAATTGTCAACATAAGCTATGGATAGCATCTAATAAAATGGCCCTCTTTCAATTTATGAAGAATAAGATTAGCTTCCGCATAATCAAATGTAATAAAATGTCCCCTTGCATTCAACCGTTTTTATGTCTTCCTTTATTTGAGATGATGCTCTACAATAAACTAATTTATTTTTAATCACTGTTGTTAGGGTGATTGTACATTTGAAAAATGTTTTGAAACTTAACATATGTTAGTATCAAAGGAACTGCTGGACTGACATTATTTTTGATGTCATCAATTCATCAACTTTAATCCAAATCTATAGCCAACCAAAGATATTTAAGAAGGAAAGTTGGTTATTTCTATTTTTCATTATATGTATATATATATATATATATATATATATATATATATGTGTGTGTGTGTGTGTGTGTGTGTGTGTGTGTGTGTATATGTATATGTATATGTATATATATTATAGTAAAGGTAAAGGTAAAGGTTCCCCCGCACATGCGTGCTAGTCGTTTCCGACACTAGGGGCTGGTGCTCATCTCCGTTTCAAAGCCGAAGAGCCAGTGCTCGTCCGAGGACGTCTCCGTGGTCATGTGGCCGGCATGACTAGACGCCAAAGGCGCACGGAACGCTGTTACCTTCCCACCGGAGTGGTCCCTATTTTTCTACTTGCATTTTTACGTACTTTTGAACTGCTAGGTTGGCAGAAGCTGGGACGAGTAACAGGCGCTCACTCTGTTACGCGGCACTCGGGATTCGACCCGCCAAACTGCCGACCTTCTGATCGACGAGCTCAGCGTCCTAACCCACTGAGCCACCGCGTCCCTATATATATTATATATATATATATATATATATATATATATATATATAATTATAATCCCTCTCTAGTTACAGTTGCAAGAAAAAGTATGTGAACCCTTTGGGATTACGTGGAGTTATACATGAATTGGCCATAAAATGCGCTCTAAATGTCATGTAAGTCACAACAATAGAAAAACACAGTCTGCTTAAAATAATACTACACAAACATTAGCTGTTGTCATGTTTTAATTGGACATAACATGTAAACATTCACAGTGCAGGGTGGAAAAAGTATGTGAACCCCTAGCCTAATGACTTCTCCAAGAGCTAATTGGAGCCAGGAGTGAGCCAACCTTGACTCCAATCAGTGTGATATTGGATGTGTTGCTGACAGCTGTCCTGCCCTTTAAAAACACACACCTGTTTTGGGTTTACTGGTCTCAAGAAGCACTGTCTGATGTGAACCATGCCTCGCAGAAAAGAGCTCTCAGAAGACCTACGATCAAGAATTGTTGACTTGCATGAAGCTGGAAAGGGTTACAAAAGTATCTCCAAAAGCCTTGATGTTCATGTGTCCACGGTAAGACAGACTGTCTACAAATGGAGAAAGTTTAGTACTGTTGCTACTCTCCCTAGGCGTGGTCATCCTGTAAAAATGACTGCAAGAGCACAGCGCATAATGCTTAGAGGTAAAGAAGAATCCTAGAGTGTCAGCTAAAGACCTACAGAAATCTCTGGCACATGCTAACATTTTTGTTGACACATCTACAATAAGGAAAACATTCAACAAGAATGGAGTACATGGGAGGACACCACGGAGGAAGCCATTGCTGTCCAAAAAAAATATTGCAGCATGTTTGAAGTTTGCAAAAGAGCACCTGGATGTTCCACAACACTACTGGCAAAATATACTGTGGACAGATGAAACCAAAATTGAGTTGTTTGGGAAAAACACACAACACTCTGTGTGGAGAAAAAAAGGCACAGCACACCAACATCAAAACCTCATCCCCACTGTAAAACATGGCGGAGGGAGCATCATGGTTTGGGGCTGCTTTGCTGCCTCAGGGCCTGGACGGATTGTTGTCATTGATGGGAAAATGAATTCCAGAGGACATTTTGCAGGAAAACGTACGACCATCTGTCCGCCAACTGAAGCTCTGCAGAGGATGGGTGATGCAACAGGACAATGACCCAAAGCATACAAGTAATTCAACAAGACAATGGCTTCAACAGAACAGAATACGCCTTCTGGAGTGGCCCAGTCAGAGTCCTGACCTCAACCCGATTGAAATGCTGTGGCATGACCTTAAGAGAGCGATTCACACCAGACATCCCAAGAATATTGCTACACTGAAACAGTTTTGTGAAGAGGAGTGGTCCAAAATTACTCCAGATCATTGTGCAGGTCTGATCTGCAACTACAGGAAACGTTTGGTTGAGGTTATTGCTGCCAAAGGAGGGTCAACCAGTTATTAAGTCCAAAGGTTCACATACTTTTTCCACCCTGCACTGTGAATGTTTCCATCTTATGTTCAATTAAAATATGACAACAGCTAATGTTTGTGTAGTATTATTTTAAGCAGACTGTGTTTTTCTATTGTTGTGACTTACATGACGTTTAGAGCGCATTTTATGGCCAATTCATGTATAACTCCACGTAATCCCAAAGGGTTCACATACTTTTTCTTGCAACTGTAACTAGAGAGGGATATGTAGCTATGCACACCACCAAGGTTACTGAAGTAACATCTACCATCTCTTCCCATTTCTCAAGTTAGCTGACATGATTTAATAATCCCTTGGGGGCCATGGATTGTTCTCCCACATACTTGCATGTGATATCACAAAGCAAAAACAAAACGATGGAATTGATATTGAGATGTCATGTTTCATCTTTTTGATGTCTTTTGGTTAGGAATAGATCAGGCTAACCTGTGGTAGACCAGTTCAGTTTGCATGGCATGTTATATAAAGCCACCATTTTGCTTGCAAGTGGTGTGGCTTACTCTGTTGTTTTAATACCACTGGTGATTCATCTGATGAAATAAACCGTAAACCATAAAATACGCCTTACATCCCATAATGGCTGAATTTACACCATATGTTGACAAAACTGAAAGTGACTCCTCGCTTAGTACAGACACGTCAAACTCGCGATGTCACATGACATCGCACAACGTATCGGGACTGTTTTGCCATTGCCGGCAATGGGGTGGGCGTGCTTCTGTGTGAGGCATCTGGGCTGTGGGCCGGCAGTTTGACACCCCTGGCTTAGTAGAATGCGCAAATGTGAAAGGAAAAGAGGAGCCCTTGCTTTCTCAGTGTGGAATATATCAATCCTGTAAGGGAGAAAATGTACTGTAGATCTTTGCACCCAGGCTACAGTTATGACGACTGGTGAAGGCAGTTCTGATTTAGTGAAGGCAAGCTGCTACTCTCCATAAAGGGCAGCAACCAGTGCCCTGAATTTTTATTAATTTTTTAATAAAATGTTACTTATTTTACTTATTTATTAAATTATATGCCATCCATCTTACCAAGCAGTAAGACTCTGGGCAGCTTTTTTCTTTCTCCACTATCCACCTCCAGTGTGGAATGGCCCCATTGGGGCCTCAGACCAAACAGCAAAGCGAGGCCCTTTTTGGAAGGCTGAGAGTGGGGAAGGGGCACGATGTTCCAGAAGGTGTGGATCACAGCAGAAAAAAAAGACTCTTCTCCTGGACGCTGCCAGCTGAAGTTCCTTGACCGATGGGGTTCGCAGCATCTTCTACTGGAAATGGGTGGACTGGGCCAATACCATTGGGGTGAGGTGGTTCCTGGGCCCATGCTATGATGGTCTTTAAAAGTGATAATAAAGACCTTGAATTGCATCCGGAAGCAAACTGGCAACCAATGCAGCATACATTGCTAACATATACATGTTAAAAAGGAGTGGAGAGTGTACTAAGTCCTATAACAGACCACAAAGGAGTGGCTTCTCCTTCGTCATCAATACTGGTTGGGAAAAGCCTTGGAGAAAGGAGCCAAAACAGTGCAAAATTGCTCTGCCCAGTCCCAAATCCCGCAGCCAACCCCAAAGCATACCATGATCAATGGTACTGAAAGTCACTGAGAAGTCAAAGAGGGTAAGAATGGATGTACTATCCCCATCCCACACTCGCCAGAGAACATCAACAAGTGCAACCAATGCTGTATTTATCCCACAACTAGGCCTGAAACCCAACTGGAAGGGCGGATGATCTGGGATAGGTCCATAGTTGCCATGAACTCTTGAGCCACTTCCGAGGCCAACCCCAGGATGGCAGGTTGAAGTCTCCTGGGACCATCAGCCTGGGGAATTCCACTGCCAGCCCTCAGTTGGCCTCCAGTAGCTCAGGCTGGGAGGTCGCTAAACATCAGGCCAACTGGCACAGTAGCAATAGACCCAACTGATCCCACACGCCCAGTTTCAAGATTATTGTCTCACAACCAGAAACCTGGGGAGCATGGCCTCTGAAAGTAAGAGAGATTTCTGGGTGACAACTGCTACCTTTCCTCCCCTGTCCTGAGGTCTCAGTGGTACCAAACCCTAAATCCAGCTGAACACATCTCTGAAAGGGGACTCCCTCTTCAGGAGTCAACCAGGTCTCAATGATGCATGACCGGTTGTCTTGCTCCTCCCCAATAAGGTCACAAAAAAGGGGAGCCTTGTTATTAACCAAATTGAACTTTACTGCTGTTTGATGACAAGAGTTGCAGAGACAACACAAGGCAGAAAATCAGTATTAAGGAAGATAATGAGTCTATGTGCCATGTGCCGACCTGTTGCCTAACAACCCATAGTATCTTGTGGCTGGAGACCATCGCCTCCAGTGTGTGGTTTGGCCTCTGATCCTGACATACGGCGCTATTTACACATTAGGGCTATCAAGCAATAATAATATTAAATGGATATAAACATAGCCACAACAACAGGTGAGGATTGAAAGAGCCACCAAGCCAATAGCAGGCAACTTTGGGCTTGGGGAGCATATTTTCTCAACAAAAAGAATAATCCAGGTTGGTGCAAGTTCTGATCTGTCACATAAACATGACTGTTATTAATGTTAAACAGGCAGATGGCAATGATGACACAAGGATATTTATTACAATTGTTGGTCAATCATATGGTCTTCGTCGGCAAGGTTACAGACTTACTCTAATTATTCAGATTATGTGCAAATTTGAAAAAAGTTTAAAGTAGAAGTTTGAAAAGCTTAAAGTTGAAGTCTGAAAAAAAAGAACAGGCCAAGCTGTAGTTGACTGTCCCTGAGTACAGTAACAGGAATGATAATAACAATAATAATAACAACCAATAATAAATAACAATAATAATTCAAAGTTTTGTAAATTCCCAGCTATGTGATAAAGTGTTATACTCAACAATCAGCACCTCTATGGGATATTCTGAGTATTTTGGTCTACACATCTGAAATTAGTCTCTTTTTCTGTACATGCAGCAAAATCAGTTATGACATTTTTGATCCGTCTAAACATATAGCCGTCTTATTTAGCATGGACGTGGCTTAGCCCGGATTATAGATTATAATTAAGAAGCTATTAGTTCTCCAGGAAAACAAAGGATGCTGGGTTGATCACAAAGCAGACCATCTTGCTCTTGCAGGAAGATCTATATTGTTTTACTTTCATTATCACCTTGCATTGGAATGGTACAGATTTACATTAAAAAAAAGGGTCAAGGTGAGGTGTTAACTTCCCTTACCTCTTCACAATTGCCCTCGGACATTCACAAAAGCTAAAAAGGAAACAAAAAGACTAGAACATAGCTTCTCTAGCAACTAATACTCGGATAAGTAGGGATTCACACCAAACAACCAAGCAGAAAAGAATAGCCTAATCAAGGAAATACCAAGGAGTTGGCAGTTTCTACCACCTACCGTCCCTGGGGAACTGCTCCCATCCTTTTGGCCTTCTGGAAGGACATTAAAACTTGGCTTTACCGTTTGGCCTGCGTTGGGGGCTCACTGCTGGAGGTGACTGACGGGGTAAGAAAACCTCATCCCCATCTTAGTCCTGGTTTTAGTAGTTTTTAAAATTTTAATCTTTGCCATTTTAATAGGTAAAGGTAAAAGTTCCCCCGCACATACGTGCTAGTCGTTTCCGACTCTAGGGGCCGGTGCTCATCTCCGTTTCAAAGCCAAAGAGCCAGCGCTTGTCCGAGGACGTCTCCGTGGTCATGTGGCCAGCATGACTAGACGCCAAAGGCGCACGGAACGCTGTTACCTTCCCACCGTAGTGGTCCCTATTTTTCTACTTGCATTTTTTACGTGCTTTCGAACTGCTAGGTTGGCAGAAGCTGGGACGAGTAACAGGCGCTCACTCTGTTATGCGGCACTCGGGATTTGACCCGCCAAACTGCCGACCTTCTGATCGACAAGCTCAGCATCCTAACCCACTGAGCCACCGCATCCCTTTAATAGGTTTCAATTATTTTTCCATTTGCTTTATAACCTGCAAACTGCCCAATCACCTTACAGGAGAGATGGGCAGCATAGAATTTTAAGAACTATAAATAAAATAAACAGAGAGCAAATCTCACATTCGCTAGCATGCATGTAACTGATTAATGAAATGTCACAAGCAAACCACCAAGCTCAGAAAGCACCAAAACTCCACAGTTTAAATTCTGAGCTGGACATATTCTCTTCTATTGGAAAAGGGGTTCTTTGTAAAAAATTGTAAAAGATTGTGTGTGTGTGTGTGTGTGTGTGTGTGTGTGTAAGACGCGGTGGCTCAGTGGGTTAGGATGCTGAGCTTGTCGATCAGGTCGGCAGTTTGGTGGGTTGAATCCCAAGTGCCGCGTAACAGCGTGAGCGCCTGTTACTCGTCCCAGCTTCTGCCAACCTAGCAATTCGAAGCACGTAACAATGCAAGTAGAAAAATAGGGACCACTGCGGTGGGAAGGTAACAGCATTCCGTGCGCCTTTGGCGTCTAGTCATGCCGGCCACATGACCATGGAGACATCCTCGGACAAGCGCTAGCTCTTCGGCTTTGAAATGGAGATGAGCACCGGCCCCTAGAGTTGGAAATGACTAGTACGCATGTGCAGGGGAACCTTTAACCTTTACATATGCATGTATGCATCAAATAAACAGTCACCCATCTCACAAGAAGTGATTCTAGGCAGCGTACAGCAAAAAATATAAAACAATTCAAACAAAAGTCACTGTTCAAAAAATTAAAAAGCATAAACTACACAAGGGACTAGTTCCAGGGCCCCCCAGGGCTGATGATATAGCCAGGACTTAAGGGATTTCTGAAAAATAAGGAGGGATGGAATTAACCTCACTTGCCGGGAAGGGAGGGGAGAATGTTCCATAGGGCAGGCACCACAGTAGAGGACCCACCTTCTCGGGGCCACCATGTGTAGTCCTTAACAGACAGGACCTGCAGCATGCCTCTTTTGCCAGATCTGATGGGTCAGGCAGATGTACTCGGGGAGATGTGGTCCCTCATAGCCCTGTTTGGTTACCAATGAGACACACGCAGATACTTAACGTTTATTATACACATTAGAAAACTATATTACATTACTTTTTGACATAATTGCCATTCAAATTGAGGCACTTCTTATAATGTCTTAGAAGTTTTGAACTTGCTTAGTAGTCGCTTGGTGCCAAATCTGGGCTGTGTGTGTGTGTGTGTGATCAAAAACATCCCAACATCACACCAGTGCCATAGAAAATCCTGCCAAATGTGAAGATGCCAAAGGAGTACTGCTAGTGAAGTTCATGGAGCCTGATTTGACCATCAATTTTCAGAAGTCTACTGTGAAACGTTAT
Source organism: Vipera berus (assembly GCF_964194415.1). Classification (NCBI taxonomy): domain Eukaryota; kingdom Metazoa; phylum Chordata; class Lepidosauria; order Squamata; family Viperidae; genus Vipera; species Vipera berus. The sequence continues at coordinate 72,918,810 of NC_138207.1, read as the reverse complement.
GAAAACTCAGACGAGCCATCCATAACAAGCGTCGGGGCATGCTGACTTCCGGTGTGGTGTTGGTTCATGATAATGCTCGCCCGCACACCGCTAGAAAACACCCAAGACCTATTGAAGCAGTTCCGTTGGTAGCTTTCAGTGCAGGAAGACTGCGCAATGGAGCTGCTTCTAGATCAACAGTACCAAAAAGGTAAGTGACTGATTGATGACAGGGGTGGGTGGGTGAGGAGACAGAGAGGGGTGGGAAAACAGGTTCAAGGCCTGCAGGGACCCTGAGGGGTGGGAAGCAGAGCATAGGATATAGGCACCTCACTTGATGACCATCATGACAGGCTCCATCACTGTCATAAATTAAGGACTACTTTATAAAGTTTTTATTTTTACAGTTACTACAAGTAAGCCAGATATATCAGACACGTTTAAAAGATCTCTGCTCCTATCCCAGCTCTGGGTGTTAACTGATCTTACAAAAGAAAAATAAAGCCAAGACTACTAAATAATGTTAGTTTTTCTTTATTACATTTCAAAATCTGCAAAACACAAAAATCAAGCAAATTACATTTTATAAAAGGCATCCTGTGTTGATGAGATCTCTACCTAAGCAAATCTGGGACATTGACTACAAAGCCATGTGCATAAACTTTGCAAGCTATTAGGGTGATAAAGCTTGCAAGGATGGAAAGAAATAGAAAGCGAGATATTGTACATTCTTAGTTGAGGACTCTTAATGGATATTTTGACTTTGAAACAGATGGAGTTGCTGAATCCTCCTCCTTGGCCTTTTCCAGGAAGAATGCTGATTTGTTCTCTTTATCCTTTATGACACTTCTTTTATGCTGTAAAGTTAAAGAGCTTGCGTTATTATTTATTATTTTTACTGCTGGGAAAGCTTTATATCAGTTCTATTTTATAGTTGTGTCATCAGTTTGGCAATACATTGCCTCAGACAGTTTACTGGCAAACAGAAATACTCTCCGGCGTATGAAAATATCTAAACAACTTATCACCAAAAGTTTTTCAGTAAGCAAAACTTCTGAAAAAAAAATTGTCCAGTGTAATTAGAAAGATCTTCTCGTTTGGGAAAATTCTATTTTATTTACATTTTGGTGCAAAACATCTTTGAAGGGTCAATTAGCAAAGCACATGATGTGGCTACTTTAAAGAAGACGTGATCTCTGGGCGTGAAAAGTGAGCTTTTTAACCGTTTACTGGAAAATGTTAAGATGATGAACAATCTCCTTTGAAGACAGCTAAAAATGGACTTGGAGGTGGACTTAAAAATTACAACCTACAAGAAAGAGATGAAAATACCAGATCTAAAAGTGGAATTGAATAATCAGTTACAAATCAAAAAAGACGTACAAATAATGTAACCAAACAATGAGGTGAACAATCCTTTTAAATTGAAATAAAAGACATTTACTGGAGTTACTTCATGGAAAGTACCAACAGTCTTAGATCAAGGTGGTAAGAACTTCAAGAGAAGAGCAAAGAAAGCAGAAGAAACCAGAATTTTATCCAAGAGATTTAAGCATGGCTGAGAGGAAGAAGGAAAAAAGCTATAAAATCGATTTATATGACTGTGGTAAAATGATGAGTTGCTATCTTTGATGATGTTTGATGATCATCTGGATTGGATTATTTCTCTTTTTGAAATGTTCAGTGGTGTAGTGGATGAACTTGTAATATTTAAATTTCCCTTTTTTGATATCTAAATAAGAGGTTATCATTGCAGATAATAGCTTTCAATTTTTATTACTACTTTTGTTAACGTTTAATTATTAAGAGAGGGATAAGGAGAGTTAGACTAAATGGAAAGGAAGATTATATACTTATAATATACTGGCAGGTATTTCTATTAGTTTTGTTTGGATCTTTATTAATCAATAAGGAGACCTAAAGATTTAGAGATGAGTTTATAGAAAATGGGGTGAGGCACAGAATTAAGATTTGGTTGTAATTTAAGAGACATCAATAAATTGTTAATGTTGAATATTATCTTACTGCAGATTTTGGGGTAATTTTTCTTTTCTTACCATTTTTGGGGATGTTTCCTTTCTACACTTTATTATTATTATTTTAAAAAAACACATTCTTGTATTAGGTTCTTTGTTAATTTTCTCCGTATAAATCTTAATAAAATTATTGGATAAATATACATCTCCTGATCAAGTCAACACAAAAATACATAAATTACCTGGAAGAAGGGCACACCATTAGTCTGAATACACAAACTAGTCTCCAAGTAGGATTTTTCACTGCAAAGGCTCTCATTAGTTTCTCTCATTCCTTCTTCGTCCATCAAAGAATCCTTGGGACAGACAAGAGTTAAGCCAGTTGTGGTAGTGTGGACAAACCATTTCTACAAGTTAAATACACAATGGAGCAGGAGCAATCCTCTGCCCAGTTACTTCACTCTGCAGCAATTTAGCAGTTTAAGCACCACCCTTTGGGAGAAGCAAGCTATTTCTCCACCCCTTACTATCTGTAGTTACCTCATCCAAGGCACCAGTTTTCATGGCTTCAGCAGCCTTTAGAGTAGCTGTCAGCTTCATCTGCTTTTGCCTTAATTTTTCAAGCAAGAGATCACGAGGTTCTGTTTTCACCACTGCTACTGGGTAACAGTAGTCCTTCCGCTGTGGGGTATTTCCTTTAGAAAAAGATCCATTTAAGAGACAATAAGCGCAGTGCACTACAGCAACCTAGGACAACAAAGCCACCTTTTTCTTATTGGATTTAAAAACCTGATTTTAGATAGCTCTTACTCTTTTTTTTTGGGGGGGGGGGGCTCCCTCTAAAGTCTGCAGAGCTCATTTTTCCTCTCCAAATACCTGTTGGGAGATCCGTTTTAAGTTCCTCAGTCAGGAAGCCATTAATTTGAGTTAAACCATCCTCTGCTTCTTTAAGGAGCAGGTCTTTCCGTTCGGCAAGCACATCCCGATCATTCTGCAAGTGGTCAAGAAGCCTCCTGTGGATGACATCTTCAGCCTCTTTTTGTGTCTTCACCTGGTCTGTCACTTTGGCTTCTGATGCATTACAGTTGTCACTGACATCCTGGAAGCAAAACACCTTAAGGTACTATGTCAAGAAACCAGATCTTCAAGGTTATAAACTGCAGGTTTGACTGAATGGACCTTACTGTATTATCCAACATACAACAATTTATGGTCCTTTCCCAAGCATGTGAACCACCATCGTTTCTAGAAAAGAGACTGCTCGAGGGTGGGAGAACATGAACTGCGGCGATTTACTTAACAACTGTGACAAAGAAGTTTGTAAAATGAGGCACAACCTACTTAACAACTGCCTCACTTGGCAATGGAAATTTTGGGTTCAATTATGGCCACCAGTCAAGGACTCTCTGGCTATAGCTGTCATAAAATTCTATGTCTAAAAAGTCTTTGATGATCTAAGTGTCAGCAGGTTGTAAGATTTAGAATTACCTTGCACACGTTTTGTAGGTGTTCATTCTGGCGGTAGAGAAAAGCTCTCTGTTGATCAAGTACAGAGTCTATCTCTGCAGTTGCCGTTTCAGCCCAGCTGGTTGTTTCTTTACATGTGTTTCGCAAACTACGGCCCAGATTTTTAACGTGGTTGCCTGACTCCAGAAGCATCTTAACATTATCGTGGCTGGACTGCCTGATCTCTTGGGAAAAGTCATCCAGAACTGGAATCATCTTGTTCTGCTGGGAAGTGGTGGAGTTGACAAGGCCAATAGTCTGCCTAAATAAAAGAATTTAGCCACAGATTATTCAAGCACTAATCATATAGGCTAAGACTGAAACAGCAGCCAAATCAATGCTTTGCCTAAACTGCTAATTTCACTGAATTTTATTACAGCATCCAGTCATTCTGGAAGAGCTCTCTATGGCATTGTTTTGGAGTACAAGTGGGGAGCCTACAGTATTTGCCATTTTTTTTTCAATAAAAACGCTAAAAGCAAATGCACACAAGCCCTACTTTAACTTGAACATCCTGAAATATTCTTTTAAAAAGATCTCCACCCCTGCCTTTGTTTCTCACAAGGTGTTATTGACATGGAGATCAAAACCACGCAATGCATAAGGGTAGCAAGTTGTTCCTGAAACTGACATTAGTCTATAAAGGGGAGTAGCAAAAGAGTCCATTTTATTTCACTTGACTCATTTCGAGCGAAATAAAATTCAAATTCAATCTCCCATTTCCAAATGTCTACGTTGACCACACAATTATACAGATGTGAGATTGGGTTTGGGTCAGTCACTGGGACCAGAGACTTACCGTGCCGAGCTTTGGGCTCATGCCGGAGGATCCCGTCTTCAGGAAACTTCTCTCTACTGGAATACGCGCTTTGGGCTGTTCTGTGAGTTGTGCTTATGTGGTGCCTTCTTATTGGCTGATTGGTGTGTTGTTGGCTGGCGATTGGCCCTGGGCTCCTAAGTACTTGATAAGCTGGTGGTAAATTGGCACTCCTGTTAACTGACAAGGAGGCCCCTTTCCCAGACTTCAAGGTAATGACTGAAGCCTGGGAAAGGGGCCTCCTTGTCAGTTAACAGGAGTGCCAATTTACCACCAGCTTATCAAGTACTTAGGAGCCCAAGGCCAATCGCCAGCCATCAACACACCCATCAGCCAATAGAAAGGCACCACATAAGCACAACTCACAGAACAGCCCAAAGCGCATATTCCAGTAGAGAGAAGTTCCCTGAAGACGGGCTCCTCCGACACGAGTCCGAAAGCCCGGAAGAGTAAATCTCTGGTCCTGGTGACCAACTCAAATTCAATCTTGCATCATTATCCTGAGACGTGTTTATTTGCCTTCATTCGTGACAATTATACAGGTTTAGTCTGAAGTCATGGATGCTAGAGTCTATGATAAGAAATACGAGAGTTTTAGCCCAAGAAATATCGGGATCGATCTCAAGCACTGCAGAATATTACAATAATCCTTCAAACGTACTTCAGAAAAGAAGTAAGTCAGAAAGCTTCCTTACACAATTATATTTTCTTGCACGTCATTAATATTCTTCTTTAGGCTTCCACCTTTCTCTAGGATTTGGCTGAGGTTCTGCTGAGTTTGGTGATCAAGCATGGTTAGCTGATTTTGCAGCAAAGCAATAAGTTGGGCTGTACCCTAGTATGAATCAAGGAAAGTTGAAAAAAATATTACTGAGGAAAACTGTACTAGTAAAATAGTTTGAAAGCATGCAGGAAGCTCACATTTATTCAAATGTGCTTCAGAGGCATTTTCCAGTTAATACTTAATATAGAACAGTAGCTCTTCAGAAAGCTGAATATTTTCTTTTAGAGACAGTTCGGGGGGAAAAATTCCACCTTTCAGGAGATAAATGGGATGAAAGAGTCTGCTAGATATGGGCAAAACTCAACTTTCTCTATCCAATCTGCTTCCTGGAAGAAGCAGACTCATAACCTAAAATGAAATTTGTAGACAAACACAACCCCACTGCCAAGTTACTATGAAGGATGAAACAAATGTGTGTGTGTGTGTGTGTGTGTGTGTGTGTGTGTGTGTGTGTGTGTATGTATGTATGTATGTACAGTATATATATATATATATATATATATATATATATATATATATAGAGAGAGAGAGAGAGAGAGAGAGAGAGAGAGAGTAATGCTTATCCTGATTAGCCCTTTTTCAAGAAGCACATTTTCCCCTTCTTAGGTAAAGCCAAATCCCGCTTCACTCCTACATGTGCACATGAAATGACACATTCACATTTACTTGAACGGATTTGACTTGGTATGTATATGTGACTTTAAGAAGAAATATGAACAATGTTAGCATCCATATTACTAGAAGGCATTTGTACACATGAAGCTAACCTATGTTCCCATTCTTCTTTGTTTGGTTGTATTATTCTCCTTACAATAAAAGAAGCAGAAGTAGAAAATATAAGTGGAAAATCAAAACAAACAACCGAACATTCACAAAATGGAGCCAACCAGAACTATGTATACCAGAGGTCTTCAACCTTTCTCGGCTCGCGGCCCGGAGGGAAGGAGAGCAGCTTTCAAATTGGTGTGTACGCATGCGTGCACGCAAACAGCGGCATGGGCACTGCGTGACACTAGCAGCCCTGTTCACGCATGCGCAAACAGGCCACGTGTACAATCCCCCCTGGTGCTAGCGGCCCCATTTGTGCACGAATGGGCCGCGCACACCCGCCCAGTGCTAGTGACCCTGTTCATGCCCCCACAGGGCCGTGGGCGCTAGTGCGAGTGCAGGGAGTGAGCGTGCACGCTTGCGCGCACCAGTCAGCCATTTCCACAGCCTGCTGGCCATAAGGCCACAGCCCAGTAGTGGGCCACGGCCCATAGGTTGAGGACCCCTGATGTACACTGTATACTTTGGGAACCATTGCCATAACCCTGCAGGCAAGCAAATTTTTGTACTGGTAGTGGAAACAGAAATATAAAATTTCAAAGAGCCACAGGGACACGGGTAGGGAACTCGCTGTCCTCCAATTACTTTCAAGTACAATTGCATAACAGCAGCAGAAGTCCAGAAAACTGGTTACCTGTCTCTTAAGAAGGCCACACTGGACCATAATCATCATCAGGATGGAGAAAGGCACAATAGCCAGCAGAACCTAGCAGGGTTCCTTAAATAGCATAGCAAAAACTACCTCACTTCTACTGTATTCTAGTGCACTATGGACCTCCTATGGACACTGGCTTGATCATTCCTGTCCTACAAATGGAAAAAATACCGTTTTCTGTGCCATCTTGGTCAGTTTGACTTGTTCTTGCAAGCTGTCAAAATTATTCTGAAGCTCAGAAAACATTTGGGAACTGTCTTCGTGTAGTTTACTCAAAGCAAGAGAATGATCATGGAAGAAGGTAGCCAGTTCTTCTTTATAGCCTGTAATCTTTCAATCAGAAAAAGAGATCACATCAGTTTTCAAAGGCACATTAATATTTATTGGCTTTTTCTAAATAATACTAGTGTGGTATGTGTATATGTGTTGAATTTTTTTTTAAAGAAACAAACATAGCAGGTTCTATTCATTTAGGTGGAACCATAGGCGTCACCTGCGGTCCTACCTAAACAAATAGAACTCACCATGCTCTATCCATGATAATGAAAACATGTCAAGACGTGCATGGCAACACCATAACAGACTCCAGGGTTTGTGTTGTGATTTCGCAATGTTTTACCACTTGTCCTCCTGCCAAATACCCACGAGCAGCAATGAGACATTTCAGTCTCCTTCAATCTGAAACTATCCAGATGATCTGGAAATATCAGTTGGGCAAGAGGATCCAACATCCAGATGCTCAAGAGATCGATAGGGCAGGGATAGCCCATTTCAAAAGCACTGCCTGTTTATAAAAGTGTTCATGCAGGAGAAAACGTTTTGCCTGCAGGAGAAAATAGGCAATGTTCCTTGGCTTTCCCTGTCAGCAAATGGAAGAGCTCTATTTATACCATCATCAATGACCCGGTGGTTTCTCCAAATACAAGCACACTGCATCTTAAGTTCTGGAGTTCTTAAGAACTCCCATCTTAACCACCTCTAAGCTCCATGGCTCTTGACAACTGTCTGTTCAGTGCCTTCCCCAAGGGGACAAAGCATGAAACTGGACTACAAATGAAGTGGTTTACCTTGCAAGGGGGAGGAAGAGAGCCCAAATGAAGGCTCTGGCAGCTTGGTGTTTGTTCTCATGGATTGGATTAGGTCGAAAGGCTAAAGCAGTGTTGTTGTTGTTTTTCAACTTTAGGAACTTTTTAAGACGTGTGGGCTTCAACTCCCAGAATTACCCACACGTCTTAAAAAGTTTGAAGTCCACACGTCTTACAAGTTTCCAGGGTTGAGAAGCACTGGGCTAAAGGTTCCTAATCCTTGCGCTAGCATTCAACAATTATAGTACTTCAAGGTATGCTTATTACCATTTCTGCCAAGGATGAATTTTTCTTGACGTGTTCCTGCAGCTGAGAGTTTATACTCAGCACTAGTTGTACCACAGGAGTCAGGCTACTTAATGCCTTGTCCAGTCCAGATGCGTGTTCCTCCTAGGAGAGCAGACAAGGTAGTGAACTCATTGCTTCCAACGAAGAAAACATTTGAGACCCAATCAGAAAAGAGAATTGCGGAAAGGCTAAAGACATTAGAACTCCTCCAAATTAGCCAAATTATTTCTCACACTTTAGGAATCAGTAAGATCAATTTGGTGCCAAGCTTCCTCCAATGTAAGATGCTTTCCCAAGGGCTGACGTGGCCCCTAATAAATCTTCATGGAGGACAGATATGCCAAATACACAATTTTCTGTTCCTTCTGTAGCACTGCGTTCCACTACCATCCTTATTTGCATTCTGCTATATAACATACCGTGTTTCCCCGAAAAAAGGCCCGGTCCCTTTTTTTTTTTGCCTCCAAAATATGCACCAGGTCTTATTTTCAGGGGTGTCTTTTCCACTCACCTCATGGTGTCAGTACTGACAGCCCCTCCCAACCAGCCCACTTCTTCTGTGGCCAAAGGAGCAGCTTCATTCTGCAGCTCTGGACTACATTTCGCTGTCAGAGGCCTTTCCGGAAGGCCTCTGACTGCGAAATGCAGGCTGGGGGACGCCACAGAACAAGTGGACTAGCAAGGAGAGACAGGTGTTGATTCATGGGAGGCCTGATAAGTAGGTGTGGGGCATATAGGGCAGCTGCACCCCCCCTGGGCTTTTTAGGCATGTGCTTTGCCACAAAACTACAGCTTATTTTGGGGATAAGGCTTATATTAAGCCAGTGGTAGCGAACCTATGGCATGCGTGCCAGAGGCGGCACTCAGAGCCCTCTCTGTGGGCACGCTCGCCATGCCCCGGAGATGGCAACTGTCCCTCTTCAAGCAGCTGCCCTCTAGGTCACCGAGGTCCCACGTGGCCGGATGCATCCTGGCACGGCTGGTTTCCCTCGTCCCGTCCCTCCTAGCCTTGCATGCTTTTCTTTTCATAGGCATGGCCGACTGCATCGCCTCCTCAGCTGTCAACCGGCCATCTAGCTCAGAGGCGGCTTCTTTGAACTGCTGGTGGCGGGCTGCGAAGACCCAGAATGCACCGGTCAAGGGGCCGTCAGGCTCTGGCTGCTGACGGACACCATCAGCCCCCATGCGCTCGCTGGCCTCTGTGTGTGGGGGCTGATGGTGTCAGGCAGCAGCCGCCCTGGCCCTTGCCTTACCCCATGGCAATGGCACCCCCGCCCTGCCTTGCCTCACCCCGCAGGACGAGCCTCCTGCCTACCGTCCTGCCTGCCAGAGACCCCCTGGATCTCCTCCATCCCTCCCCACGAACAATATTGAGGTGACCACACCCACCTTGGCCACACCCACCCAATCTGCCATGACCACAACCACACCCACCCAGCGATAAATAAGTGGGTTTTGGGTTGGTTTGGGCATTCAGTCTCTAAAAGGTTCGCCATCACTGTATTGGGCCCACCCCCCAAAATCAAGCTAGGGCTTATTTTGGGGGGCAGGACTTACTTTTTGGGAAACAGGGTAGGAACTTGCCCCAAGTGTCTAATCATCAAATTTCCTAGCTTTTATGCTCATGACCCTGGATGAAGGAAGGCTGTACCAAAATCTGTCTTACAGTAGTCATAATGTCTACATCTTGCCTCATTTGAAAACCACATAGAACCTCCAGCTCTGGGCAATCGGCTCCCTCTTTTGTTTCAGGCTTATACTTTTAACAGCAAATAACCAAAACATTATTCTACTTTATGTCACTTGTACTTACGATCATTTTCTGCAGGTCATTTTTACTTTTGGAGGTCAGTGAGTCCTGATTCAGCATTTTTTCAGCAGCTAGGGACACTTCAGCAGAAACCATTTCCTTTACTGAAGTGAATGCTGCATCTATAGCTGCTGCGGTAACTCCAAATGCTGAAAAACTGGTGGACAGAAGATCATCTAGCAAGAAAAAAAAGATGAGTTATAACAATTTAACCCAGTTCCCCCTTACTAGTAACGGTTTTGATTTCTCAAACGAGTCTGAATCCAGGTTTTGGCATGCCAGGTGGGTGTTAACTTTATTGCCATGTAAAGTTGAATAGAAACACTTACTAACTGAGGAGGTGTAAGAGTCCAGCATCACCTGCTGATTCCGATAGTTCTTTTTCACAGAGTTCTGGATTTTGTCGAAGAGTATATTCATGTGATCCATAAATGTCTTTTGAGCTTCCACATTATGCTGCTCAACTGCTTTCTTCCGATCTAATTTTGCATGCAAACCGGACACATCATTGGTAGTTTCTTTAACTGTAGTAAGCAGCTAAGGCAGAAAAAAAGATTGATAGTCTTCAAATATCACCTCTCTCTCTCACACACACACAAAATGTTCTCCATTACATTTCCAAGTGTAGACTAAGAAAGGGAGTTACATAACTACCTTATTAAATATTTATGCTTTACTGCTGTGCAGAATTAAAGAGGTAAAGTATTACTGACCTCAGTGTCTGCTCATAAAGTATCTGGATCTGAATAAGCTAAACAACTTGATCACATGTGAATATAGAATCCATAATCTAACTGGCCACACAACTGAGGGTCCAGACTTAATAGAAATCTTAGAAGGCTGCTCAGTTGAGCTTTTCTACCTCCAACCCAAAAGCCATTTTGTAAACCACATAATGAGGATTCCTGGAGAAAAAGCTATATGGAATAGATCCTATACAGTAAGTTTCTTTGTTCTAAAAATAGTTATTTTTAAATATATAACAAATAGTTATATACAGTATTTAATGACTATCTGGCTTTGGAGAGATTGCTACCCTACAAGACAGGATAACAGTATTAATTATGTATGGTTGAAAACAAAATCAGTTAAGCAACCACACTGAAAGATTTGCATGCTTATCAATTACCTAGACTTACAAATTTATTAATAAGGAATAATCTAGATTTATGAATGGATTTTAATCACAAAATGAAACTTATGAGTAGCTTTGCTATCACTAAGTTACACTCAAAGTGCTGACAAAGTGAGACAAAACAAGATTTGGAATTAAAATTAGGGAAACGATGGAAAATGTGGTTTGTCGCATAGTCAGCCAGATGTTCAGACTGGATTTGGCATTTTTATCCACCTATTGAGTCCTTTCCAAGGTTCTGGGATAGGAACATTTTGATGTTTTATGGTGTTAGAGGAGGGTTGTCAAACTCGCAACGTCATGAGACGTGTCGTGAAGTATCGTGACTTTTTTGCCATCGCCAGCAATGGGGTGGGTGTGGTTTTGCTATGATGCATCTGGCCTGCGGGCTGGCAGTTTGACACCCTTGTATTACAGGTATCGTTGCAGAATGCAAGCTATTCTGAGTAAAGCTGCCTTTTGCAATTGACTGATGGGGAATTTGTCAATGCCGATTGTGTTCAACTGTTCCTCTAATTGTTTTGGGAATACACCCAAGATGCACATTACTATTGGGACTACCTCTGCTTTCTATTGTCATAGTCTATTTCTATTTGCAGGGCTTTATATGCTATTATCTTCTCAAGTTCCTTTGCGAACATTGCTTTGATATTGTATTTCAGGATAAAAGACACTATGGTATTAATGATATAGTTCAGGGGTAGGGAACCTTGGCTCTTTTATGACTTGTGAACTTCAACTCCCAAAATTCCTGAGTCAACATGGCTGGTTCAGGAATTCTGGATATTGAAATCCACAAGTCATAAAAGAACCAAGGTTCCAGACCCCTGGTATAGTTAAAAATCAGCTGTTGTCACAAAAATTAGGAAAACAGTTTATGAAGGACCACAACATGAACTAAAGGTTTAATCGCTTACATAGAAATGTGTTCCTTGACCAAACAGGTAGCAATAAAAAAAGACTATACTTCTCAATGGTTTTCCTGCAAAATCCACTGAGAAATGTTCTTTCCAAATTTTGCCTCTTTTGGCTTCAGTCTTTTTAGACCATCAGTCCCCAACCTTTCTTGCTCCATGAACCAGTAGCAGTAGCTGGGTTTCATGTGCCTGCCACTTGTACAAATCAAGCTTCACACACTTGCCCGCTGCTTGTGCAGCCTGGTTCCCAACAGGCCACGGCCCAGTACTGGGCTGCGGCCCGGAGTTGGGGACCCTTTTTTCAGACCAGAGGTCTCCAAACTTTTTGATTTGGCGGCCCGGAAAGGGAGGCAGGCACCGCTACGTGCATGCACAAATGGGCCGCTCATGAGCGCATGTGCACACGCAAACGGCTGCACGTGAGCGCATGCGCACATGCAAACAGGGCTGGCGGGCATGAGCACTGCAAATGGGACAGCGCTAGCACTGGTGGGATGCTCGGGGTGGTGCTAGCGCCAGTGGGATGCTTGTGGGTGGGGCAGTGCTACTGCCAGTGTGGTAGCGCAAGTGTGTGGGGGTGAGTGGCCATCCCTTCACGCAGCCCGGTGGCCAAGCGGCTGTGGCCCGACAGACTATTAACTGAAAAAGCATCCACAAAATGCACACATCGTTCATCAAGAATGACAGCAAAAGTCCAATATTCTTTCAGAACTGTAAGAGCTACTGAAGCTCTGAAATGGTCTATCTTTCACCATTTAAAATACAATTGTCTTAATCTAGCAAGCAATCCAGACTCCAGAAGATGGTAGAGGTCAGGAAGGCCTGGAGGAACGTTGTCCATGGGGTCGCGATGGGTCGGACACGACTTCGCTGCTAACAACAACAAGGAAGCAATCTATTTTTAAAAAACAATACCAGCATGTCACATTGTCTGACCTCGGTAGCAGTGCCATGAAGTTTTTCTTCTGAGCTCTCTAAAGCCGAGGCCACATATTCTTCTTCAGCAAGAAGAACCTTGGTGACTTCCAGGTCTTTCTGAGTAACTTCCAGTTCCATTTCCCTGGCTTGTAGGTTTGCCTGGCACTTTTCCATTTCATCTTTTTGAACAGTAAATAACTCGGTAACCTGCATCAAGACAACATATACTCATAAAGATAACGAAGGTAAGGACAGGTCACCTGCAGCCCAGATATGGCCTCTAAGGGCTTCTGTGTGATTCTAGCTCTTCCTTTTTGCTGACTGTGCAGCAAAAATTTGACAAAAACTCACGTGGCTCATTCAGGAGCACCTTCATATATACAATACACACCTACATATGTAGGTGTGTGCACACATGTGTGTAAGTAAAATGCTTTTCTAAGTAGTTTTTCTGACTGCTGACATGTTTTTTTAAGGTATTACAGCTGATCGAATCAAAGTTCCAGCTTGATTTCCACCCCATCTCATATTACTGTAACTGTATTGTTTCTACTTGGTAATGACTTTCAAACTGGTGGGCCTACAAAAAAAAAGCTAAGTAATATTGGACTGAAATTAATAATTTAATTCAAATAATCTTGAAAATTAATATACAGTTCAGACCAGAGAGTTAATGCTAGGCCTTAATGGGTAAAGTGCTGGAAAAAAAAGTACACGGCATTTTACTTCTATATATAACGGTGACTGTATGCTCAGCACTGGAAAGACCATGTGATACCTACTATTGAGGAACATTTAGTAAGGTGACAGAACTGGAAATGATGGCTAAATTACTGGCTCTTGTGAAAGAAAAACCACTACAGATTTTTGTGAAAAGATGAGCACGCTAGAGCTTCCTAACCATCGGAGAAACATCCCAAAAGATAAGGAAAATGTACTGGGTCCACTTACTTTTTGCAATTCTTCCTCCATGGCTGTGATTTTCTCAGTGTAATCTGCAATTTGCTCTTCCTGAATTGTCATTTTGCCATGAAGAGCCCTAAAAAAAAGTTAGCTAATGTTAACAGTGATGTAGTCTTATTAATTCCAGGCTAAGCAATGAGATAACTTTAAGAGCAAATAGGAGAAATATAACTGTTCCTTTCCTATCACTAGATTGTGCTCTTATTTTTCAAGCATCATGCTTGAAGTTCCTCATATTGCTAACTACTGATAGTCATTTCTGCCTGAACTATACATTTATCTTATTGCTGTTTATTTAAAACATTAGGCGTTGCTCATTAAAAATCTAAAAGCAGCTCACAATAAACAGAATAGACCACTTACACTATAGTCAATGAGATTACGCAAGTGTAAATGATCCTATAACTTATCTAGCAATTGAGCTAGGAGCTGTGTTCTGTTTTAGGTATACCAGGACTTCCATAAAGGGGCATTTTCTATTCAGTATAACTGATAAAACTTGTAGCATATCAGTTATATCTTCCTTGAAGATGCTTTGAACCAAGACTTATGAGTCAACTTATTCCTCCATTTCTATCCTTTGTTCCAGTTGTGTTCAACTTTCTATAATTTTTCATGCTGCCACATTCCTTCATCCAGATATTTTTTTCCTTCTCCATATATTAAGATTTTATCCAATCATGTTGTCACTTCCCTTCTGACTCTGAGTGACCATGTTTAAAACCTTATTTTGTTGCTCCTCACCTTGGCTCATTAAAGAGGGAATAAGTGGGACCAGGTAGTATATATTCGGATTTTTATCTGGACATCCAAAAGGTTTAAAATTCAATTAGCTTGGTATAGAGCACAGGTCTGCAACCCACGGCTCCAGAGCCGCATGTGGCTCTTTCAGCCGTCTCCTGCGGCTCCCAGTCCTCTGCCATGTGCAGTCCAAAAAAAAAACAAAAAAGTGGGACTAAAAAAGTTCAACCAATCAATTCAAATATGCAGGGTAGGTGCATATCTCACCTTGGCTCCACTCTTCAGTCAAACCCTGTTCTGCGCATGCGAACACATTTTTTGCGGCTCCCAGTTTTTCCTTTTGTGAGGGAACCGGTTCCGAGTGGCTCTTTCACTGTTTCAGGTTGCTGACCCCTGGTATAGAGCTATGCTCTGGGGAATTGCATTACATCTTAACCCCTCAGATTCCTTTCTTTTCCAAATAATATTCAGTGTTCTATAGCCACCAAGTATCTTAATTCACAATGACCTATGACTGGGGCTTTCCCTCTTTCAAAAAATATATATGCCGTATTTCAATATACCTCAGGGTTTTCCTCCAAAATGTTAGAAGCTCATTTCTCAATAGCCAACACACCACAGAAGCCTGTTTCTGAGGGAATTACTTTTAGAAATCTGGTCATAATGGAACGTTGCTCTACTCTTCTGAAAGTGGTGCTCGACCCAATCCTTTTTTGCTCTGCTGATTAGCATCATTCAAGGTTTTTTGATAAGAAATGCTAGCTAGGATTGCTCATGTGTGATGTTTGAGCTGCATCCTGTTGCTCTATCACATTCTACAAATTACACTCTACCTACATTCTGTCAGGAAACACAACAGTACATGATCCTGCCTGACTGGAGAGAGATGGCGCTTTTTTTTTTATAACATTGATAAAAACATGAGGTCATGTTTGCCCTAAGCTGTCAGTCTTTGTGGAGAGCCAAGTACTCACTCATAATTTTCCAGAGAAATATAGACGCCATTTTTCTCTCGTACTGCAGTAAGATCTCGTTTTAAGCGTTCAATCTCTTCGGTATACTCCTGTGAAAAATATCAGCACAATGCTGGAATGTATCTTCTGAAGCATCTGGAATCCATAAATCTCATAAACTTATATTTTTGGCCTAGCCAGTTAAAAAACTCCAATCTACTATCATGGATTCACACTGCAACACAGCAGGGAAAATTTTAAAAGCATTTATACTTAATGAAGAGGTACTGAACCTTAATGAGTGCCCGTTTTGTGAGTTTCTGATTCACTTCAGGTTTATTCATGATATTCTTTGCCCTGTGGGCATATTCTAGAGTACTCAGAGTTTCCTGTGGTACAAAAGACAAAATAAATTAAAAATAAATTTAAATAAATTTAAATTTAGATACTTTTAAAATAAAACTAAAAAATGCTAAGCAAATCATCTTTTTGTAACCACTTCTACATTAAAAAAAAGAATTGTTGAAAAATACAAGGAGGACCACTCTAGAAATATTTTGCTGAGTTTCTCTATAGAGAAATGGCATTTATTGTTATTTACAAAGCATGCAGAATTGCTGCATTCTCATTTATTTTTATGGCTTCATTGTTTTACTATTTACATTTACATTTTTTTATAATCTTACCTTCTACTGTTGTAAGCTGCCTAGAACTGCCCGACGGTGAGATGGGCAGCAAATGAATTTAATACTATAAACCAGAATAGATCAGAAGTCTATTAATAGAACTTTTATTAAGTTTTTTTTTAAATATTATGCCCATCAAGACAGTTTTAACCCTTGCAAGCCAAATGATATTTTGTCCAAGATAAGCTGTCCCCAATCTGTCCCATCAGATCTTCCAATGGTACACCCATCCATGCTGTAATTGAATCCACCCATCTTACTGCTAACTGTTCTCTTCTCTTCTCCTTCCACCTGTTCAAATTCTACATTGTTCTCTAGAGATCTATGTCTTCTCATAATGCTTATTAAATCTTATAATCTTCTAAATCTAATTTATTCTGGAAGTCCAATCGATGTCACTCATAACACACTACCTGAAAGAAAGCACCTTACCTCAAGATTGACTGATGCAGGAGAAACAGTTGCAATTATACATGTTTTTGTGCGTCCTCCGAGAGAGTCCTGTAGGATTCTGGTAAGCTTTGATTCTCTATATGGAATATGTGGAGTTCTTTCAACAAGGGCAGTGATAACTCTACCCAGCGTCAACAGAGATTGATTGATATTTCCAGCTTCACGAGCTCTTTTGTCAACTGCTCCAGAACGACCTATATTCTCACTCCCTGCCAGATCAACCTATAAATAAACTTGTCTAAGTCACAATCAGTATGTAGTAGTCACAAGAAGTCAAAAAATTATATTCAACCTTGGTAACCAACAATTACTGCTAATCCCTAACCATCTGAAAATCAACACAACTATATCTGAGGGTATTTGCATTTACAATTGCCAACAAACAAAATGTGGCCCATAGTTTAGGATGCTATGATATGCAATCAACAATTGGAGAATTATAAACCCAACAAGTCCTCAATTATACCCTGGGGTGAGGGGAGAAGGTACCTGCATTAGTAGGTAGAAATCTGAGATGATACAGAATATGGGATTAAAACGTCAAATCCCCAACAATAGAATTCAAATGGAAAGATCTGTTCTCTGTCGTCCTAAAGGGGCAGGACCCCTACTAGCATTTTTAAGATCACAATAAATCCATTTCTTGGTTTTGTGACAGTTTGCTGTTGCAATGTAACTTCCGTTCCCTTCATTTCATTTCATTTCATTTTATTAAATTTGTATACCGCCCTTCTCCCGAAGGACTCAGGGCGGTGAACAGGGCATATATAAATAGCAATACAAAAATTAAAAGAAAATTAAACAAGTGCCCAGATAAAAAACAATAACAATATAAGAAACCCATTAAAAACCCTAAAGTCCCCCATCAGGCCAGACCAGCTTGTTCAAATAAATGGGTCTTCAGACCACGCCGGAAGGAGCGAAGGTCCGGTGCCATCCGGAGCTCAACCGGCAGTTGGTTCCATAGAGCCAGAGCGCCCACAGAGAAGGCCCTCCCCCTGGGGGCCACCAGTCGACATTCTCTGACCGGAGGCACCCTGAGGAGGCCCTCTCTGTGGGAACGCACAGGGCGGAGGGAAGTTGACGCCGGCAGCAGGTGGTCCCCGAGGTACCCCGGACCCATGCCATGTAAGGACTTGAAGATCATAACCAAAACCTTGAATCTCACCCGGAAGACAACTGGTAACCAATGTAGCTCGCGGAGCAAAGGTGTAACATGGGAGTACCGGGAAACTCCCAAGACAACTCTCGCAGCCGCATTCTGTACCAGTTGGAGCCTCCGAGTGGTCTTCAAGGGAAGCCCCATGTAAAGAGCATTGCAGTAGTCCAGGCGAGAGGTCACGAGCGCATGAGTGACCGTACACAGGGCATCCCGGTCCAGATAGGGCCACAACTGGCACACCAGGCGAACCTGGGCGAAAGCCCCCCTAGTCACGGCTACTATATGGTCTTCCAGGGTAAGCCGTGAATCTAAGAGGACTCCCAAGTTGCGAGCCCTGTCCACAGGGGGTAAAAACTCACCCCCCATAGAGAGAGGTGGAATATTTTGAATGTCCCGGGATGCCGGAATGCACAGCCACTCAGTCTTGTCAGGGTTGAGCTGAAGTCTGTTCCTCCCCATCCAGACCCGAACCGCCTCCAGGCAACGGGACATCACATCGAGGGCATCACTGGGGTGGTTTGGGGTCAAAATGAAAAGCTGGGTATCATCGGCGTACTGATGATACCCAACTCCAAAACCACGAATGATCTCACCCAGCGGTTTCATGTAGATGTTGAACAGGAGAGGCGAGAGGACCGACCCCTGAGGAACTCCACAAACGAGAGTCCTTGGGGTCGACCTCTGCCCCCCTGCCAACACCGACTGCGAGCGTCCCAGGAGATAGGAGGAGAACCACTGAAGAACTGTGCCTCCCACTCCCAATCCCCTGAGACGCCGCAGCAGGATACCATGGTTGATGGTATCGAAAGCCGCCGAGAGGTCTAATAGGACAAGGACAGAGGAATGTCCTCTGTCCCGGGCCCTCCAGAGATCATTCACCAGAGCGACCAATGCCGTCTCCGTGCTGTACCCGGGCCTGAAACCCGATTGGAACGGGTCTAGATAATCCGCTTCATCCAGAACCAGGGGGAGCTGATGCGCCACCACACTCTCAACAACCTTCGCAAGAAAGCGAAGGTTGGAGACCGGACGAAAGTTATTCAACACAGCTGGGTCCAGGGCAGGCTTCTTGAGGAGAGGTCTCACCACCGCCTCCTTCAAGACGGCGGGGAAATTACCCTCACTCAAAGAAGCAGATATATCTGCCTGGAACCAGCCTCGTGTCCTCTCCCGAGCTGCATAGACCAGCCAAGAAGGGCACGGGTCCAATAAACATGTGGTGGAGCTCAACCTCCCCATAATCCTGTCCACTTCCTCAGGGGTCACAGAATCAAACTCCTCCCAGATAACATCGACAAGACCGCCCGTGTCCTGATCGTCGGACTCTGCCCAGTTGGAGTCCAGACCGGTCCGAATCCGAGCGATTTTATCCAGCAGATGTTGACCAAACTCCTCGGCACGACCCTGCAAGGGTTCCTCCCTCACCTCCTGATTAAGGAGGGAGCGGGTCACCCTAAACAGGGCGGCCGGGCGATTATCTGCGGACGCGATGAGGGCAGAGAAGTAATTACACCTCGCCGCCCTCATCGCTGCAAGATAAGACCTAATAAAGGTTCTTAGTCGCAACCGGTCGGATTCGGATCGGCTGGACCTCCAACAGCTCTCTAGGCCCCGTTTCCGACGCTTCATCTCCCGGAGCTCCGTAGAGAACCATGGAGCTCGTTGGGATCTGCACCGGGTCAGGGGCCGCAAGGGTACAACTCGGTCAAGTGCCCCAGTGGCCACCCTTTCCCAGGCTTCCACTAGGGCATCCGCCGAGTTGTGAGCAACGGAGGCAGGTGGGGACCCCAGCGCTGCCTGGAACCTATAAGGATCCATTAAGCGCCTGAGGTGGTACCATCTAGTTGGCTCCGTACCCCCACGGCGGGGGGTGACAAAACGGAAGACCAGCCGCAGGAGGTAATGATCGGTCCATGACAGGGGCATAATGAATGGAGAGCCCCCACCAAGATCATCAAACCACCGTCCAGATAAGAAAACCAGGTCAAGGGTGTGGCCTCCCTCATGAGTTGGTTCAGAAATTACTTGCGTCAGGTACATGGCCGTCATGGAAGCCATGAACTCCCGAGCTAACTCAGATGAACCTCCCAGGGATGGTAGATTGAAGTCACCCAAAACTATAAGTTTGGGGAACTCAATCACCAACCCAGAGAGGACATCGAGTAGCTCAGGCAGGGCTGCCGCTGCGCGACTAGGCGAAAAGTACACCAGCAGCAAGCCCAACTGCGCCCCCGGACCAAACAGTGGTACTCTGCCATCTCTGTATTATTGAGCATAATCTGATGCGGTGCAGCAATACCATGTGCTGAAACTCACCAAGTTTAGTTTTCCAATTTTCACAAGCTCTTCTCCATCTGTTGTTTCTTTCATGTGCAATGTGATGGAAAACACTGAATGGGATCGGCTACAAATTGAGACAACAGAGAAATATTCTAGTGAGTGTTCTATAATCTTTTGCCATGGGATTTTTACCTGTTGGACAGCCATTACAAGCAATAGTCAATTTGGTTGGAGGCTAAACCAAGTTTAGATCCATGACTTTTTTGGGTCAGACAAATCCCAAGACAACTTTGAGAATAGAAAAGACATTCTGCGCCTTTTCTCGGCCTTCTAAAGTAAAGGGTATATGACCATAAATTGACCGAAGTAAAATGTTATAAGCACGTTCATAAAATACGACTAAAATCAAGAATGCTTCACTGAGCCAATTAAAATGGGTCCATTCGCTTGTCAAACTCTTAGCTGATGAGCCTAGGCCAGGGGTCTGCAACCTTAGCTGGCTGAGGAATTCTGGGAGATGAAGTCGACAAGTCTTAATTTTGTCAAGGTTGCAGACCCCTGGCCTAGGATTTCCTTCCCAAATGAAGCTAATGAACCCTCTGACACCCACCAACTGATTAGCCTTTGAGATCTCTGAAGATAATTGGCAGATGAAAGCTTGTTTTCCCACTCCTGTCTAATTCCAAGATATGAGCTAGAAATAAGTATAGGACATTTTGTGCTGCATTTTAGACAAGTGGCGCAAAATCAAGACCAGGATCTCATACGCTGGTAGAACAGAAGGCAGGAAATGCTTGATCAGTAAGACAGCTAAAGAAGCTGTTGATCCCAACAAACTCAATTTTGCTCTTTGGTTTCTCTGCAGGCCTATTATTAGGACAAAAAATAAAATAAACTGCAAATGGTCATATTCTACATATTGCCAATCCACAATGCAGAATTGTGTAAGGTTTTCCAAGAACTATTTTTTTGTTTGTAGAAACACCCTCTTTTCATGTTTCTGGTACTCTTAATTAGTTGGCTATTTCAAATGCATTTCAGCGGGACCTCAAGCCTGGAAAGAGGTATAAACTTTCAGGAAGAAGTGGATCCAGAAATAGCTAATGCTTTTTATTCCCATTATCTAAAATATAGAGGGCATAGATATCCCCCAGCATCATACACTCACTGATCTACATTGAATTTGGGCAGGTGGCTGCATACTCATGACTTGGTGGAGCAGTGGGCTAATGCCTCCTTAAGTAACACCAGCTGCCTGCAATTAGTGCAGGTTCGCATCCCACCAGGCTCAAGGTTGACTCAGCCTTCCATCCTTCCGAGGTAGGTAAAATGAGGACCCAGATTGTTGGGGGCAATTAAGCTGACTTTGTAATAATGCCGCTTGGGGTGTGTGTGAAAGCCCTAACAAGCAGGCATATACATAGAATGAAGGCTACTGCTAAGCTTGTAAGCCGCCCTGAGTCTTCGGAGAAGGGCGGGATATAAATGGAATTAAAAATAAAAAATAAAAAAATAAATAATCCAACACAAATTTATTGAGAAAAATAGTTCAGAAGAAATGGTTACTTCATTCATTTTTCTTTCATTAACTTTGGCAGAGTCCCTGCTTTATTTCCTCTTCTAGCCATTGGAAAAACTAATTATCTCGTAACACAGCTCTTTACATAGGTTGCAAAAGACTCCATTCCATGCTGGGTACAAGGATTTCAGTTTACTTGTTGACTTTATACAAGCTACCTTTATTTGTTGATTTAATGCTGGCGAAGGCTCTAGAAAGCAACATAAATTGTGAAGGATAAACATTTTAATTTAATTTAATTTTAATTCCATTTATATCCCACCCTTCTCCAAGGACTCAGGGCGGCTTATAAGCTTAGCAGTAGCCTTCATTCTATGTATATGCCTGCTTATTAGGGCTTTCACACCCCCCCGCAAGCGGCATTATTACAAAGTCAGCTTAATTGCCCCCAACAATCTGGGTCCTCATTTTACCTACCTCGGAAGGATGGAAGGCTGAGTCAACCTTTTTGGGAAGTACTTTATTGGAACCTTAAAAACTGAACACCCAATTACTTTTCGCATCTTAACAAAGTTCATAGCGGCATGAACTGCATGAATATATGCAATGACATTCCGAGGTACGGATAGGAAGTTTCCCAAGTCTAAGATCTCTCTGAAATCTGAACCAGAAAAATGGACAAGGATTTGGCTGTTTGTGAATTATCGCTTGCCTTCTAACCATCTTTGAACCAGAGATACAGATATAAGTATCCTGATTCTGCGTTCCAATTGATTAAGCTCCTCCTTTTTAGCATCTTTCAGATCTCTGCTGAGAAGACTGTCACAGATACACAGTTTAACACCTGGAAACAAAGAGCTCATTGCCCCGTTCTCCTCTGGCATTCTCAAAATGCCAAACAAAAAACCCAACCAAAAACAAAAACAAAAAAACCCACAACCAGAAATGCCCACCAAGATTTGGTGAGAAAAATCTGTAAGGATCTTTCTGTTTATTTCATTTGGTAATTTTCTTTTTTTAAATTAAAAGTACCGACAATGGTTTTATGCTGATAAAATAGTCAGGTTAAAAAGTCAATAGATTGCATTAGAAACTATTACGAATATGTCCATCTTTTCAAAAATTGAATGTTTTTATTCCCCCAATATATTCTCAAGATTTCAAAATATTTGAACATTTTACATTTCACAATCAGACTTGACCGAGGAGAAATTAAGTTTAGAAAAAAGTTGTTCTTCAGGCTGAATTGACTCTGCTCAGCAAAAGAGCAGCACACTGGCAGATTGTTGCCCAAAGGACATCCAGAATCACAGTCATGAACCAAACATTATTTGCAGCTGAAATAGTTCCAAAGGTTCTGTATTATTATTATTACTGAATTTGTATCCTGCAATATTTGAATTACACTAAGCAAATGATTACCTAAGAATGGCAAAACTGTGCTTTTCTGCTTTACTTCTGCTTATATAAAACCTGCTGTTCTAAAATCTAAAATATTTATTTATTTACCTGGAATACTGATTCATATAAGTAGCAGCCGTGGTTCTTTTTGCTGCTCCTCTTTCTAGGATTTGATAGACTTCATCCTTGTTATGCACAGTTATTTCTTCTAAGCCCTTGATTATTACACCTCTCTGTCAAAAAGAAAATGCTGAAGTTACATATGCTAATTCAGAAGTTCATAACCTTGAAGGAGACACATCTCTCTCTCTCTTTTTTTTAACCTTGTTACGTGGGTCGTCAAAGAGTTGCAACCTTTCCCCAACATCTGGAGATGGACTCAAAAGATCAAACAGCTCCTCATTGTAGATTTCCAACAAAGACACTTTCACAGAAAATTCTGTACCATTCTCTGCAAGTTTTTCAAAAATCTGATGCAAGGTACGTGGAATTACACCTGCAAGTGGATCCTACAGAAAAATAATAGCACAGTATTAACCGGCTCGTTTTAGAATCCAGGAATTCAGCCTTAGAAGGTTAGAAAATAAGTATAAAAAGATAGCTGTTCTTTTACTTCAAAGAAAGCACAGACTGGAGGAGGTAGGTGTTAGGACGGAAGAATGTGTCAGCATTATACTTGGAAGGCACTAAAATGTTTTTTACCTCCTCCCATGTATATTCTTCATTAGGTGATCGCTCCCCTTCCATAGTGAAGGTTTTTCCTGTACCGGTTTGACCATAACTGTATAAAGGAATTTGGAAAATTAGCTTCAGTAACATATTTTGGAGTACAACAAAAAATAAACACAATACTCACGCAAAGACAGTGCAGTTATAGCCCATAAGTACTTCATCCAAAATTGGACATACAACACTCCGGTACACATCAATCTGTTTGGCCTGGGCTCCAAAAACCTGTTTTATTGAATAAAAGAAACTGTTCTTACCCCGAAACCAAATATAAAA
Organism: Vipera berus; assembly: GCF_964194415.1. Lineage (NCBI taxonomy): Eukaryota > Metazoa > Chordata > Lepidosauria > Squamata > Viperidae > Vipera > Vipera berus. The sequence goes on along the minus strand of NC_138207.1, from coordinate 72,894,949 downwards.
AGGGACTTGTTAAATGCTCTGAAGTCACACTATCTTCTACCTGAACTTGAGTAATCTTCTGACAAACCAAGTTAAAACTATTTTGTAATTATCTGCAAAACAAATATACCTCAGAAGTTTCCTTAGAAATTCAGACACAAGTGTTATATTGCACAGACACAAAAATTTTATTTTAACATGTGCTGGGTAAGCTGTAATGCGGCTTGTCTTGGTTTGGTATAATGCATTAACTGATCCATATTTTACAAATTGTAGTTTATAACACGAGTGGGCAACCTTATACACTAACCTCTAGTTTAATGTATCTTTTTGTAGATTGTTGGGAGCAATATGCTGACTCTATAAATTGCTTAGAGAGGGCTCTAAAATAGCAATAGCACTTGGATTTATAAACCACTTGATAGTGATTTACAGCTTTCTCTAAGCTGTAAAGAGAGTCACCATATTGCCCCCAACCATCCGGGTACTCATTTTATTGACCTCGGAGGGATGGAAGGCTGAGTCAACCTTGAGCTGCTCAGAATCGAACTTCTGCAGTGAGGAGTTAGCTTGCAATACTGCATTCTCACCACTATGCCACCAACCCTAAGCAAATATTATGCATCCTGCCTGCAGTACTTCATTCTAACCACTGCACCACCACGGCTCTCAAAACTGCTATGAAACAGTATACAAGTCTAAGTGCTATTGCTAAATATGAGATTTAAATTTACCTCCCCTCCCCCCCACAAAAAACTCTGGTATTTAAATCTGTAGCCCAAAAGACTACCAGAATTTATAATTTATAAAAATCAAGCCAATATTGGCCGGTAATTATTTTATTTAACAGAGCGACATGCACGGGGAAACAAATTCAGGCAATTAACTGAAGGCAACAAAAGAAGTAATGAAAGGAGCTAGTCCTTCAGCAGAACTGATAAAATGAACTTTCTGTCCAGTTTTAGACATAAATCTGTATTGGTCATAAACAGCACTGGCTGCTTCCGAACTATGAACACGTAGCAGCCATGCTAAGGAAGCAGCGACTAATTTCTATGTGATTCGTTTCTTAGGTACTCTTAGAAATCTACTTAACGATGCAAATTCGTACCTTCAGTAATTAAACATCCCTTTTTTTCTGAATAGATGTGCACAGTTAACTTTTTATTATGTTATGCTGTAAAAAGTCCAAACAGGGAAACTGTTTAAGTTCAGAATTATTAAGAAAATGGACTAGTCTTTCAATAATTTCCTGATTAACTAGATGGGCCACTGATGTCAAATACTGAACATATTTCGCAGTTAAAAAAAAGTTGGCCTCTCTTTATTAGTCTCTGATTCCAATAATATCATCTTCCAATACATCTTTCTGATACTACCAAGATGCTCCTCTCCATCCTCCACATTGGCACTGAAATCCCAAATTCTGTTTAAAGGTAAAGATCATTATATTGAGTTTTATGTGACGTTATATCAACATGTATAATTTTTTTTGTTTCTCTAGTAAATACCTTTCTTTATAACTCACATTTGATATTTATTCTAAAAGAGACCTTCCCTATTATATCTTCTGTATACATAAGATGCACAATTAAGGGAAATCTGAGATGAAGGGAAATCTCAGCTCGAGCGCATCCTTTCACAATACTGCACAAATCAGAACACATCAAGTAAGAGTCTGGTTTGTTTTTAATCCTTTAAAAAAGGGAAAATCTAACCAGGACACTCCAGTTACTCAAAGTGGCAGCAGGAATTTGTGAGCTTGATAGTGTAAACTTAACACTGAACCCTAGTTTGATAATATATTCAGTATCAAACTGGCATGTGTTCATGCTCCTAACAATTCCTCTTGTTCCAAGTTGTCACTGCTTGCTCCTTATTAGCGAAGGTGCCAGGGCTTGAACATGGAAACAAAATCTTCATTCATTACCCCACAGCATTTATGGCTCATTTTGGCCTTAGCTTGTCGTGCAAACTTAGCCAATGGAAATTGTAAACATGTTGCTCCTAAACTGACAAAATGGGGTGGGGGGAGAGAAGGCTCTGAACATTCATACTAAGCAGTAGGTAAAGCTCACCATATCAAATGTATAGGTCTTTCTGGATGTTTTATCAGCCACTCCTCCAGTGCGAACGGTAACTTCTTTCCTTCCATGGTCACATTCCACTACCGCGTAGGAATTAGCTCTGCGCTCAGATATATTGAAGGGCCTTTAAAAACAGTTTCCCATACATTATTTGAAGCAAGCATAAGCCTAGTTTCAAATCAGCACAAGACCTATAAGCCTTTTTCCTTAGCTTTTTAAGTTTAGTTGGTATGCATGCAGTACTATAAGATTCCAAACCTGGAATCTACCATTCCTACTTGAAGATGGAACAGAACAGCATCCTAGTATAATACCATAACCCCGTGGTGGCAAACCTAGGGCACGTGTGCCACAGGTGGCACGCAGAGCCGTCCCTGTGGGCACGCGCGCCATCGCCCCAGAGGAAGGCAGGGCCAGGCTGCTCCCCTCCCCCTCTCCACATGCGCCAGCTCTTTTGATCGGGGTACAAAGAGGTGTCTAGATGAGTTCAAGGGCCAGGGAGGGAATGGGGGAAAAGATTGGTCTTGCCACGATCTCCCTTTTGCTGGCCACTGGGAAGCCCGGCGGCATGGCTTGGCACGGCTACACCGGGAAACTCCAGTGCCCTGAAGTTGTGATTTTCGGCGTTCCCCAGGTTTTAGTGTGGCAACGGGACAAAACTCAGCAGAGTGCTGAGTTCTCTTTGTGTGCGTTTGTGGTGCCTTCGTGAGAATGGCTGCTCCCCTCCACCTTTCCGTCTCCCCTTAGCTAAGGGGCACTTTGGCATGGGCAAATAATAATAATAATAATAATAATAATAATAATAATAATAATAATAATAATAATAATAATAATAATAATAATAATATGTTGGAAGGGACCTTGGAGGTCATCTAGTCTAACTCAGGGGGCTGAATTAAGCGCATGTCGGAAGGGGAATCTCTGAGTTGGGGGCAGCCAAAGTTAGTCCTGCAGCTTGGGAGAGGAGCTCCTTCCTTTCTGCACGGAGCGACTCCCGCAGCAAAACTCTGCAGGGGTGAGAATCGTGGAGTTTAGGCAGTGAGTAAAATGTGCAAGATGATCAAAAGCCCTTCTTAAGATTTATGGGGGGGCGGTGGAGGGGGGAAGGCGGCGCAGGAAGTTTGGGCAGGGCCACCTGCGCGGGGGGCAAGGGGGGGGAACGCCGGCGGCAGCAAGTGATCCATGCAGGGGGTAGGGGGGAAAATGCTGGTGACAGCGAGCGATCCGTGCAAGGGGGTGGGGGCCGCTGGCAGCAGCAAATGATCTGTGCAGGGGGTGGAGGGAAAAACACCAGCCGGTCATTTTGCCTACTTTGTGCTGGGTGGGCCAGGCCTCTGGGTGGCGGCGGCAGCCTAATGGATCTGTGCGAGCTGCTGGCGGGACCGGCCAGGGGGAGGCAGACGGTGCAGATTCCCTGTGCATGAGACTAGGATTTTCCCCCCCGCTATTGGATTTTCGCTACCAGACTGTTTAACCTGATGCAGAAAGGGAAGGATATGCATTCTGCATCAAGTAAAGTTTTAAGAAGTTAAAAAGTCTGGCAGTGAAAATCCTCCCCCTCCCCCCTGTGCCTCGAACCAGCGCAACCAGCAGTTTGCTCAGGTCCATTAGGCCGCCGCCACCACCGAGAAGAGTGGTGAGGTTTTGAGCCAGCCAGCCGGGCAGGAAAGAAGTAGGTCAGGGGATGGTGGCTGGCTGGGGAGGGGGAATCATAGCTGCTTCGGGGGGGGGGGCTGCCAAACCTCAGGGCAGCGGCATTGGCAGCTCCCCCCACCTGGCCCATTTCCCCGACTCTGTTACCGGTAGCAGCTCCCTCAGCGAGCGCCCCACACCCCTCACCATCAAGTTTCCATTGCACAAGCTTCCTGAAGCTGAGGAGAAGTGCAGTTACTGAGCCGCCAGGCGGGTCTGGTGGCCAGCGTTGCCTTCCTTTTTTTCCTGCTGTGGCACTGCTCTCCTGAGAGGAGGGCGCAGTGATTGGTTGGCGGCCACGCCACAAATGGGGATTAATCATCCCTGAAATCCCACCACTGTAAAAGGAGCAGGAAGAACGGGGAGAAGAAAGGGAAATTGGCCGAACCGGCCAGGCACTGCAGCCCCGCCGAAAAAAGCGGGAGTTTCTTTGCGAGCCTGCCTAGCCCACATCAGCCTTGCTCTCCACAGTGCGCTGCACCTGATCCAAAGCACGGAGAGCACAGTGATGGGTGAACACACAGCAGATGCGCACAGACTCCACTGTTTTCAGCAGCGCTTCTGATCAGCTGCAGCACGCCATGGAGAGCCTGGTTGATACGGGCAAGGCAGGAGCGCGCAGAGTCCGCTTTTTTCCTTTGACAGTGATGGGGTTAGGGTTGTTGCGGCTGATCAGAAGCGCCGCCGAAAACAGCGGAGTCTGTGTTTTAGAATGAACAGATCTAGTAATGTTACATGAGATTTATTTGGAACCACCATGGAAAACCATATAACTTTCTGTATGCTGAAGCATTACAGTTATATTTTTTATTACTTTTGATGCTGTAAAGGCTGGTTCATCAAAAAGATTCACAGTTAATAACAAAAATCTGTCCATTCAAAATATATGTACTATTCAAAGCAACTAAGACAATATCAACAAAAATCACATCACAACAAAGATCTTACACTTCATATTCCATCACTCCACATAAATTCTCTTCAGATTCAAGCTTTAGCCTCATGCCAGTGTCCCCTAAATGTAGCAAATTAATTAGGCTTAGCCTAAGAATATGATTTGAGATTCTTTACCTATGTTACTGATTTTTATATTTTATAGTTTATCCTGCTCAGTAAGTTACCTAGAGAATAGCTGATTGGTAGCCATCTAAATTTGATTATTGTTTGCCCATCCCATAATGTAGTCAATAATATAATCATTATTAAACTTCCAGCTCAAGCATATACCATATAAATGGGTTTTTTTAAAAAGCCTAAATACTACTCTACTTTTTTAATTAGTCTTCAACAATTATTATCTTAGCTTTTTACATCTTTATTGAGAATGAGGATGAAAAGAAGTCTGTCATTGGTCCTAATTCAAATGCATCCAAATAAAGACATGTAAATGAAATAACCTCGGTCCACATGAAAGTACATAGGACAATGTCTGCTCAATAATCTTTTGTCAATAATCTCAATAATCTGCTGTCTCCAGACCCATTCTCCTCCTTTCATAACTCTAATAAAAAACTTAAGAGGACACTTAACGATGAATTTTAAGCCCTATTGTTTTCCAATGGAAGGTACTCTGAGATGCATGATAATAGGGCTTTGCTTCCCCTTCTGAGAAGCTTAAGGAGAACCTTATTGTTTCCAATGGAAGATATTTCTGAAGACAAATGAATACTGTACCTATAGCTATAGTTCAGTATACATGGTAACTAACGGGACTTTACTCCTATTCAAGACTGCAACCGTCCTTCCAACCATCAGCATTTTGATTATTGTTATGATGGGTGGAGAGGGGAGGGGAGGGGCTAGATCCAGATTGGCTCATCTTTGCAGCCTTGTCCCTCAATTTAACAGGATCCAGCTCCATCCCGACTCAAGTCTTCCAGTGACGAGATGCTTGTTCTAAACGTGATCCAATCTGAATCCAGAATCAAGTAAAGCAAACGTAAAGCGACTGCGAGCCCGGAGGTTAATCCTGATTCAAACCGAAGGGAGACTTTGGAGAAAGCACCATCAGAGAGCAAGAGCGATGCTCCCCCCCCCCCGCGTTAAAGGGAGAATCCCTGCCCACCGGAGCGACGCCCCGTTAAGGACTGACCTGCATCTCACCACCACCTGGATGTTCTTGCCTTTGTCGTCTTTCTTCGCGCCGACGGAAGAATTCATCGTCGGTCCGTCCGGGGTAAGTTAAAGAAAGCGAAAGATCCAGGACAGGACAGAACCAAGCTGAGAAGGGAACCGGCGCTTCACCCGCAGCGGGCAGGGCAGCTCTAGATCGCCCGTCTTCCCGAAGGGGATCCCGGAGTCTTGCCGATCCGGAAACTTCGAGAGAGGAAAAGAGAAGCGCAGCCGCCCTTTCAGCGGAAACCGCTTAAGCTGCTCTTTCCACCCCACTCCCCCCCCCCAGCCAACTTCACGAGAGAGAAGCGCGCCAAGAGTTGAAGCCGACCACTTTGAATAGCTCGCGCCGCGTCTCAGCCAATCAGCGTGAGGCTACGAGATTCGCAGAGGACCATGGGACTTTTTTTTTTTAAATACGCGTGAACTCCCAGGCTGTTTATGACATCATCACTAGGCGACAAAAAAGATTTATTTCTTTTATTTTTTTATTTTAATTCCATTTATATCCCGCCCTTCTCCGAAGACTCAGGGCGGTTTACAAGTTTAGCAGATTAAGCGTACATAGACCTGTATTAGGGGTAGGCAACCTTGGCTCTTTTATGACTCGTAGACTTCAACTCCCAGAATTCCTCAGCCAGCCATGCTGGCTGAGGATTTCTGGGAATTGAAGTCCCCGAGTCATAAAAGAGCCAAGGTTGCCTACCCCTGACCTATATAAACAGGTTGTACAGGTGTCTGAAGCTTCTTAATGAGGTTGAGATACTCTTTTTGTTTTCCTCGCTCGCGGAATTAAAAAGCAGAAAGGGGCGGGGGAAATCTTTCTAACTCAGGCCTTTTTGAAAAATGTGCCGCAGTTAAAAATGCAGTTTGCAATAAATTTCATTCCGCAGTTGTTTAGAATAGCTTTGCATACTGGACTCCTATTTTGTGTACTTTCATCCAAATATCTGAGATGTAATTCCCAGGGTTGATAGCCATGACGCTTAGATTTTAACAACCAGTCGCAATCTTCTGCCAGCGTACCTATTGGGTTTTTTATTAGCGGAAGGGGAACCCGGGGTTTTTCAAACCGGGCAATTTTAATAGGTGTGGACTTCAAGATGCTGGTTTAGGAATTCTGGGAGTTGAAGTCTACACATCTGAAAGTTGTTAAGTTTGAAAAAAAATCACTTAGTGTTGCAGATACTGTATTAGTGAATGGATTTTAAATTCGGAGATCGGGAAATAGACAATTCTACGATTCTGCGTATGTGTTCAAGAAACTGCAAAGCTACCCAGAGTTTGTTATGAATAATAAGCATCGTCGGCTTGATGAAGACAGAACACAAACATTCTGGGAATTGTAGTTTTAATTACCTGTATCGTTAGTCATCCAAGGCGGCCAATGAGACAAGAAGAAATTTAAAAGACTATCAAAACTGGTTCTTATTTAATGTACTGTAATTGCAAAGCCTTCTCATGCCTCTCCTGTGCCCAATTTCCTTGGTACAAGAAATAGCTAGGAAAGGAGAGAGACAGAAATGCAGAGTTTTCTGTACAGATCATTAATACTACAAAAATGAAAGATTTATTTATTTTCACCTTTCTTTGCAGCAATTGAAGGAAAAACGAAGAGTGAATTATATATCCAAAACCTGCAGCATTTACAATATATTTAAAAGAGTGGTCAAAATCTCACCAAGGCCTGAGCAAATCTTTTAAATTCATTTGAATTATTCATTGAGTGGATACTAAAATTAGGGTATTAAATTGGGTTGTTAAAATTAGGATTTTAAAATTTTTACACTCCCTTGTGAAGTACACAAGAAATGTACATGTTGTAATTTTCCATTTCTGTTGTAATAGGCATATAGAAGCACTTACTTAAGATAAATTTAGGAAAGTAGATATAATAAGATGAAGGAATAGAGAGGAAATATATATATAATGACTTAAAGGATACTTTTAGAATAGTGCACACTATTGTAGAATAACATATAGCTTATGAATTCATTTTATATAAGGTTTATTCTTTATAAAAACTGCTTAGAATTAGTATTTTAAAGTATAACTAAGAACCAAAGTGCAGCCATGTTTAACCGAAGCATGAACTCTGTTACACACATAGCTTCTAGATGCAAAGCAGGTATTCTTATAGAAAAACAAGGAAAGACATAAATCTTTTATAATTGCAATTATCCAGCTTGGGTAACAGTTCACCTTGTAGATAAGGCTATACGTCAAGTTAGCAGGATGTTACAAATCATGTCACAGAAAAGGGAGTGAAGATAAGATAGGAACAAAAGGGCATTTGTTCTAATAATTGGAGGGTCTGGTAATTGTAATGGTTGCTAGGCGGTGGGAAAGCATGTGACCGGGTGGGCCTATCAACTGGGCTCACTTTGGAAGGATGTGGTGTGATGTACAGGACAGGGTATAAAAACCTATGCAAAAATTGATTCAAGTGTGGACTCTGGGATTTGCCATTACCAAGAGTTCCACTGCTTTTGCAAAAGCTTTAATAAAGTTTTGTTTTCCAACATCCTTGGAGTTGAATTTTTATTCCTCACATCCTCTAATGCAGGCATGTCAAACTCGCGACGTCACATGATGTCATGCGACGTATCGCGACTTTTTCCCTGTTGCCGGCAATGGGGAGGGTGCGGTTTCGTCGTGATGCATCCAGCCCACAGGCCGGCAGTTTGACATGCCTGCTCTAATGGCTATGTTGTATCTGAACCATATGTTATTTCAATTTATTTTATATATATTTTACTTTATTTTATTCTATTTATGAACATTTATATGGCCATCCAACTCATTCTCAGTGACTCCCAGCGGCTTACAAGGATAAAAACCTAATACAAATATAATAAAAACCAGGTCTTCAGGGCCTTGCAAAAGAATTTCAAAGTGAGGGCCAATCTTATCTCCATGGCGATGATGTTCCACAGTGAAGGAATGGGGAAGGCCCATCTTCTTGGTCCAGCTGGGGGAGGGCAATTTATTTTCCCAACAGGTCACATAAAAAATCAGGACATTGTGACAGATTGCTTTCCCATCCCTCTTGTGAGGAATAAAAATTCAACTCCAAGGGTGTTGGAAAACAAAACAAATTTTATTAAAGCTTTTGCAAAAGCTAGTATATCCGTCTACCTGGAAGTAAAGGGCCATACCTGAATCAGTTTCAGCATAGACTTTTATACCCTGTCCCGTGCATCACGCCACATCCTTCCTCTTCAAACCCAGTTGATAGGTCTGAATTAGTCACACGATTTCCAACCGCCTAGCAATAATTATAATTACCAGATCCTCCAATTATATGATCAAAAGTCCCTTTTGTTCCTGTCTTATCTCCCCTTCCTTGTCTGTGGCATGATTTGTAGCATCCTGCTAACTAAGGGTGTAGCTTTATCTACAAAGTGAGCCTGTCAACCTAAACTGGATAATTGCAGTTAAAAAGGATTTCCTAAAAATACCTTAGCTAAGAGCCTCTGTATGTCTATTCCTTTAAGCAGAAATGGAAAATTACAACATGTACATTTATTGTATACCTCACACACTGATGCTGCCTCCCTGCCTCCGAGGCTGCCCTGCCCCACCCCTGCCACCAATGGGCACCAACATCCCGCCCCCCAACTCCCCGATGCTACCACTGACACTACTGATGCTTTGGGTCAGATTGGAACTGCCCACAAGCTAAACGTGGCCTGCAAGTTGTAAAGTGCTCAAGTCTGTGCTTGATGAACCTCCTTAGGGGACCCATAGCATTTCCTATTTCCCCACTCTAGTCGGTTGGGAAGTGGTGACTGAAAAAAGATGGTCCTTTCAGATAACCTAGTCCCAAGCCATGTAGGCTTTGAAGATGACAACCAGCATCTTGAACTGAATGTGGAAGCACATTAGCAGCCAATGCAGCTCCCGCAAGAGAGAGAACACATGAGCACATCTAGACCTGCACAAAGCTATGCATGCTGCTCCATTTGAACCAAATGATGTTTCCAGATACTTTTAAAGGGCAGCCTCATATAAAGTGCATTGCAATAGTCAAGATGGGAGGTGACTAGGGCATGAGTGGCTGTGAGCAAGAATTATTGGTTCAGGAAAGGGGATAACTGGCACACAACTCAGTTGCACAAAAGGCACATCTGGGCCTGCACAAAGGTATGCATGCCTTTCCATTTGAACCAATTGATGTTTCTAGATACTTTTAAAGGGCAGTCCCATATAGAGTGCATTGCAATAGTCAAGATGGGAGGTGACTAGGGCATGGGTGAGTAAGAATTATTGGTTCAGGAAAGGAGGTAACTGGTACACAACTCACAGTTGCACAAAGGCACATAATTGAAAAATGACCTGCATGGAAAAATTACAAGATTTATTGTATTTTTATGGTGTAGTTTCTAGGTGTGGATATAAATGTGGGAATGGAAGGTGTCCATGTCATGAATCAGTCTACAAGAAATAAAATAAATGGTTATGCTATCAAGAACTTGATAGAAATAAAGAACTAATTTATATGTGCATTTATAAGACTGTTCTGTTTTGTTTCAGCTGGAAAGTCACCATGAATTATTGCTTCAATCTTGCCTTATGCCCTAATAGCAGAGGCGTGGTTTGAATGAACCTTTATTGTCAAAGTACAACCATGTATACATTGAGATTGGCTGAGCCTCCCTTCATGCCCCCACCCCCAACTTACAGTGACACAAACCCTCCACTCTTGGTGCAGTTTTCATTGAAGCAAGATTCATCAGCCTTTGAACAGCATGCCAAAAATCTCTTTGTAAAAGGAGATGGGGCCACATAGAACAATTGAATCATAGGAGGTATTTTGCTGCAACCCCCTGCCCAGTTCAGAATATTTACACAATGTATATAATTTATGCAGTTTATATAATTATAAAAATAGATTTTTTTATAAAAATAGGTTAGGACTATATTACTACAAGGATCCATTCACTGAATTTTAACATCACTTTTAATTACTTTAATTAAACTATATATTATATTGAGGGTCTCAGTATAAACATTTGTCTCTTTCTAAACTATTTTTAATGCATAAGCAAAGTGATTTTCTTTCCAGTATCACACTTTGATCTCAAAAATCAATAAAGTATGAAGGAAAAATAAAATTGAAGCTGATGGTAGTCTTACAGTGAATATTCACAACTTTTTCATTTAGACACTTAATTGTAATTTTTATGGATAAAGACTGCAGAGTTAAGAACGGCATGTTGTACACCACCCTGAGTCCTTCGGGAGAAGGGCGGTATAAAAATTTAATTAATAATAATAATAATAATAATAATAATAATAATAATAATAATAATAATAATAATAATAATAATAATAATATACAAATATAGTAATTCCCTTCACCTCACATCCCCATTAACCCCCAATTTTAATATAAATTGTGCATGAACACAATTAAAAAACCTCATTCTCATCCCCTCCCATACAGCACACATATACATGTGCAGAGAAGACAGCAGGATTAGGCAAAGGGAAGTGACGTGAGAGAAGAATTTATTGGTGAGTACCAACAGGGGCCTACCCATACAGGTGAGTTACACCAGATCCACTGGAAATGTACATGTGGTAGCATACACGGGTTCCACCTGACCTACTGGTGACTTGCTTCATTAGACAACTATGTTCTATAGACTGGTTCTGATCAACATTGTTTTGGCCTCTTGTATGTTTTAGTTTTGTATGTTCACCTTTCATAACTGCCACTGTATGCAAAATGAGCTCAGGATAGAAATTGTATGGCTCACTTAATTTAAATGTATATTCCTTCCGACTCTCACTTTCTGAGTCCATTTACTAGTGTATTAATATAGATCTTTTATCTTGCTGAAACTGACCGATGCTCACAGTTATTAGGCATATGCTTTTGAAGTTTGCTGCAATAGACATGGGTCGATTACAAACAGCAGCAAGTGATGCAAATCAGTAATCACCTGGGTGTAGAGGCAGCTTATCAAAACAAACCCCAAAACTCCACTGTATAAAAAGTTCCACATCTTCAAATTGATATTTCAGCCACATAGTAATTTTCAAAATAAAGTTATTTGAGAAAAGCCAGGGTTTATTATGTGCTGATTATTCTTACCTGGTGGTTCCTTTAAAAGGATAAGTGGTTAGTGTGATCATAACCCATTTAAGCAAATCTGAAGGGGTATTCTCTTTTTTGTCTCTTTTTGGCTAGGATTCAGGTTGAGTTATAGTACTGAGATGGCATGGTTGGCTTGTGGATGACCTCTGGAGGGTTCAGGATGGGGGAGATGTTCTGTCCTGGCTCTCTTGGATCTCTTGGTGACTTTTGATTCCATCAACCATAGTATTCTTCTGAATCAGCTTCAGGTGTTGAGAATGCTGGTCACTGTTTTGCAGTGGTTTTCCTGCCTTCATGGCCCGTTTCATTTGATGCTGGGCTGTGTAGACAGTAAGAAAGATGACCTTGATAGAAATATGCAGGAACCATTGCCTAGGTAAAAGGGGTTGATTTTTTTAAAGCCCAGAACAATCAAGTAACATTTGAAAGTGCTTCAGGTGCATACATCTCTAATTCACTGGAGAGTAAGGAGGAGGAAGGACAGAACAATCAGACATGCAAGACTCTGCTATTGTAGCCAATCTCAACAAAAAATAGTTTAGTTTTCCTGTGGAGTTGATTTCTTGGGTCTGGTATACCTAGTGGGCTACAGGGGAGAAAAACCACCTTGTCCATCTTGTGTGGAGTATGTCGGAGTTCAGGTTTCTTACTGATCATTTTTAAAATCTACATGAAACTACTGGGTGAAGTCATTTGGGAGCACAGGAGGTAGTATTATTAGTTACTTTGCGGCACATTTTCATCCTCCCTGATCAGGTAATTCCATTCAGGTGATTAGCCAGTGTCCGGAGGCTGTGAAGTTCTGGAACTGCTTCTGATAGAATTCCAGCAAGATAAAGTGGATCTGGGTTTTTCACCCCACTCTGAGTAACAGAGAGGTGTTTAATTAAGTTGGTATGTGATTTGTAGGTACTCCTGATTCACAGCTTCTGTTTGTAGAGCAGGTGGTAGCCTTGGCTGGGGGGGTGGGGTGGGGGCTTGGTATAAATTCATCGAGTACCAGACTAGAAAATTGAAGTATGTTGTAGTTACACCATAGAAATTCTCTTGTCTATTATCCTTCTTCACCTCTGTAATTTTTATTTCCTTTTTTTTACAGTTAAGAACGATTATTTTTAAAAATGCACAATCCTGGACAGTGTCCCCATATTCTTCCTGTACCTGTTTTGCCGATGTTCTGTAAATTTATGAGAAGCCAGGATAAAGGACAGAGAAAACGGGATAATGCAGCTGGAGATGCTTCACGAGACCCTTTATTTTATTTATTTATTAAATTTATATGCCACCCATCTCACTAACCAAAGTGACTCACTGTGGTTACTCTAGTACTCATCTCAGTTTGAGCAGAAAGTTTGGACTTTCAGTAATCTGGCTTAACTTGTTTGGTTAGTTTCATGTGAAAACAAGTCCTTACAGGGAATTATAAGGATTCACATTTTGGAAGTTTGAACGGATTGACAAGTAGAGAACCTGAATAACTGAAATCAGTAATGCAATCCAATAGTGTGATCAGTACCAGATCTGTCATCAGATATTTTTTTGAAATGTTTTATTGATTTTCTAATTTTACATTTAAATATTTAAAAAGGAACGTGGCGGCTGAGTTAACTGATAATTCAATATCTTTGGTACAGGTCTCAAACTACTACATTAAATATTTCCTCTCTTTTCCCCTTAGTATTTACTGTCTCATGTTTAAACTAATACAATTCTTATTATATCAATTAAATAAAAATAACATTCTTACATCTAAGTAATTTTTAGCTTATACATATCCTGGTTATTTTAACATTCAGTCTTTATAGACAATCAATGTCCTAATTAGTTTTTCCCAAGTTTTAGTTTCCCATTAATATTTAAATTTAACATTTAATATTTATAGTTTGCAAGTTTTAAATAACCAAAGTTCCCTTTATCACAATTCATCACAAAATTTAATGTTCAAGATACACGTCTTATCTATTTGAATATATTATTTCTCACCATCTTACATCAACTAATTATTAATACAGTATAACATTCTTATTTTCTATTAATTTCCAAATGTCTTAAATTTACTCACCAAAATTTCTCTTATTTCAACATTAAATACTTCCTCTTTTTCTCTTAATGTCTACTATCTCATATTTAAACTAATAGTTTTTATTATCAGCTAAGTAAAAACATAGTTATTACATTTATCAATGGATTTTTAGCTTATATATATCTTAATTACTTTTACATTCAACCTTTGTAAACAAGTCAATATTCAAATTTAACTTTTAATATTTATACTTCCAAGTTTTAAATGACCAAAGTTTTCTTTATCTCAGCTCATAACAAAATCTAGTATTCAAAGTACACATTTTGTCTATTTGAGTATATTCTATTTTAATCCTCACTAATAAGTCAAAACCCCAATTTTCTTCAGCCTTATTCTAGCTTTCTTTCAGGATCCAGACATCTTACATGATGCTCAATTTCCATCTAGAAATTTTTAGTCAACACTGTTGCTCCTCAGGACTGAAGTCCCAGACATGATTTTTTCAAAAGGCAGATGGACTTTGTTTTTTCTTGAAGATGTTTTGCTTCTCATCCAAGAAGCTTCTTCAATTCTGACTGAAGAACTGACTGAAATGGCCTCAATAACTCTCAGAAAGAGTGCTAATGACTAGATCAGGGATCTTCAAACTTGGCCCTTTTATAACTTGTGGACTTCAACTCCCAGAATTCCTCAGCCAGTGTGCCTGGCTGAGGAATTCTGGGAGTTGAAGTCCACAAGTCATAAAAGGGCCAAGTTTGAAGACCCCTGGACTAGATGACTGCAAGAATATAAATCCTTCTATCTTTCCACTCTTCAGTCAGAACTGAAGAAGCTTCTTGGTTGAGAAGCAAAGCGTCTTCAGGAAAAAACAAAGTCCAGTAGCCTTTTGAAAAAAGTACCTTTGGGACAACCATTATCTGGATGATTAAGAATCTCCATAGACACTCAAGACTAAAAATAGGATGTTCCAAAGAATCATGCAGTGTGAACACAGATTGGCCAGGAAATATATCTGGAGCACTTAAATCTAAGTGACATAGCTCTTAATATTAATTAGCTTATTAATTATAGTAGCCTCTCCCAATATGGGAGCTTATATGAGGGAGAAGGTAGAAGAACATAATTAGGAGCATAACAAGAGAAAGATGTGTGGGTTTTGTTGATGTGCATGAATAACATTACTAAATCATTCTCATCTGGATCGTCTTCCGTGAGGAACTGAATCATCCTTTACATCTCAAAAGGTATGAAACACACACACACACACACACACACACACACACATGCAGTGGCACAGAACTGGCTATTTTTTTTCAAGGTCTAAGACCAAAGGAACTGCTTCAGAAGTAAAACAAAACCAAATGAACAAGCTGAAGATCATTTCTCAAAGTCAGTCTAGCACAGTGGAGAGGCAATAGGCAGAACATGGTTTGGCAGTCAACAGCCCCATTTGCTTTCTTTGGAGTCTTCAAGAGGTGCTTTTATAATTAAAAGATAATTCCCAATTAATTTCAATGGAAGCAAAAGAATGAAGATATCCAGAGCCTCCAATAAAATTAATATATTTTAATCTTTAGAAGTAAGAAATATAAATCTTAGAAAGTGTACAGTAGATGTTCTATAACTCTTCACTCCCTCAGTTTTGGAGGGTGAAATGTTGATACTAGTGATGGCTGTTGCTTAACCCTCCTCTATTCATTCCCTCATATCTTTCACAGGATATTGTGCATATGTACTTTTTATTTATTTTGCACCTGGGATGCTTGCATTTTGAACTATTAAAGACCCCACCACTAGCACTTTGCTTATTTTTCAGTATTTGCTTTCACGGTGGAAGGAAGAAACGTTTTCCTATATTTGAATGAAGGAAGGCAAATTAGCATTATTTATAGAAAAAAACCCAATTCTACCTACATTTAACAAAACTGAACCTCAGGAAGGAAAACAGATCCCGAAGCAATCATCAGTCTTCTAGATTCTAGAAATCACTGTTTCCTTCCAACCCTTAAGATAACCTTATGGATCACAGTATTAAAGATTTAATTGCAACTAGTTACATCTCACATTGGTAGAAAACATAGGAATATTACTAATAAGGTTGTTTTCATTTTTAAAAAGCAAAGGAACATTTGTAATAATGTATGCTACAGGATAAGGTTTGTTAATTTGCTTTGCCTAAGATGCACTTTATTACTTTGGGTCTCTTCTTGCCATTTTACTATCGAATGTGGCCATAAGACAGGGCTCTGAGGACTTATGAAATGGGTCAGAGGACGTTCGTGTATCTTGCAGGCTGTGGGTTACACTTGTTCTACAATAGCTTAATATGCAGTGCATCCAGGAGTGTGTGTTTCACCAAGAATTTTTTAGTGATTAAAATAAATTATTGTACCCAATTATTATATTTTCAGCACTGTTGAACCTTGTGCCCACACAGCACCTACCCAAACCGTTGACCTACTTAAATACTAATTGTTAGCTTTAAGGTACGTCTTGTTTTTCTTTACTGATGGCTTGCACGTTACCTGTTGAAATTTAATCAACTGGATGTGGCTCTCATGTTACATAAGCTAATTATACAAGCACAGAAATTAAGGGATGCATTGCTTAAAACAAACATTCAGTTACCATTTCTACTTATATTATCCAGTTTGTAATTTACTTTGATATAACTAAGGGCACATCCTTAGAGCCACTATGATGGGCTTCACCCTACCACTGGCAAAGTGGTATCCAATTAAGGTACTTGTCTTGCGAAGGTGGCTACGTCTCTTTCCAGCCAGCCAGGGAGTCTACATAAAAATGGAAGCCAGTTGGTGCTCTGCCCCCATTTTTTCTTTAGATTCCTTTCCCTGGAAGGGAAAAAAGCGATGGGGCGGAAAATCTTAAATAGGCATTGTGCAGGAGAACAGTAAAGCTCCCTGTCAGAGTAAACAGAAAGGACAAGGAAATGGTTGAAAGGTTTTGTTTGCACAAAGGAGTGAAAGCTCCAGGAATTTCTTCCTATAGAAAAATGCCCACTTCTAAACTCCGAAGGAAACTCTGCAAACTGTTGAGAAGCTGAGCCAATAGGGAAATTTGATTAGCTTTCCAAAGCAGTGGCACTAAATGGGAATTGCCAGACTCAGATCACAACCCCTTCAGGTGAAAGTGTATAAGCACAATATATTACACATTAAGTGAGACATACTTGCACACAATTAGCAACTGGCTGACATTATAGTGAAGAAAGTTGATAAAATATCCACACACAGTATTTATTCCAAGCTGATTCACTGCATTTCAGCTAAGAAATGGTTCCCCAATCTGGTGCAGTATCCTCTAAATAGGATAGGACTGTATCTCCCAGAATTCATAATCTTTGATTGTATTAGATTCAAAGTTGTTCTGCTTTTGTACTTAATAAGAGCATATTTTGCGTATTAGAATTAAACCACCAATGCATCTAAAATAATAACTGAAAATTGAGAATTGAATTGAGAATTGATAAGATAGCAATGGAAAACAAATGTTATCTCTGCCAAGAAGCTGAAGAAATAGTAGACCACCTAGTTAGCTGCTATAAGATCTCACAGACTGATTACAAATGGCACGACAAATAGCAACAATGGTGCGTTGCATGAAGTAACATGTGCCAGTAGGCATGAGCTGGTGGGACCACAGAACGAAGTAATTAAAAAATGAAAATAAAATAAAAAAGCTAAAGTGCTCTGGCTCTTTGCTGTTATTTGTTGTGGAAATAGAATATGTGGGATTAAATTTATATTTTTTCAAAAATAGCCAATGTGTGAATTTTCGATGAGGACACCAGTATCTGGTATCTATTGTAATTGATTAATTTGCATATTGCACTAAATCTTAAAGTAGCTTTCTAATATTTGCTAAGCATGTATGAAACCAGCCATTGTAGATTATAAACCACAATTGTTTTATCTCTCTGTCAGAAACTTTGAGCTGGCAAACCTTAAAGAATTAGTAACCAGGAAACAACAAAATATTTATACATAAAATATATTCAGTGTACACTTTTTCCCTATAGAAGTTCCTTCCCATTCGTTACAATGGGAGTGACATCATAACATGGATCCTGATATAGTACACATTGTTCCCAGTTCCTGAATGACTTTAGAACAGAGTTTTTCAACTTTTTCACCCATTGTACCACTTTTAGGATATGGCAACATCCGAGTACCACTAGTCACCTAGCAAGGTGTCAAAAACTTGATGACCAAAAAAAAAAAGTGATGAAGTACAGGTAGTCCTCGAATTATAACAGTTCGCTTACTGACTGTTCAAAGTTACAGTGACACTGAAAAAAGTGCCCCCCAAGCCACAGCCAAGCAAGACACCTGTCTGCCCGCCCGGCAGTGCTCTTCCTCCTGTCCGAGGTTTTCATTGTGAGCATTTCTGTTGAGGATTGGCAGCGGGGGTGGGGGTTGGGTGTTTGGTTTTTATTCCCCCCATCTGCTGGTAGGTTGCAGCAGGTTTTGGTCACTTCACATGACCCTGGGACACTGTGACCGTCATAAATATGAATCAGTTGCCAAGCATCTGAATGTAAATCACAAGATGCTGGAGATTCCAGCTGATCGGCGCTTCTTTTTGGCTCAGCAGAAGTGCCAGGATCAGTGCCAAGCTGCAGCTGGAGCCTGGCGCTGATCCTGGCACTTCCACTGAGCCCTGACAACCCCGAAGAAGCGCTGATCCTGGTGCTTTCGCTGAGCCCTGACAGCCCTGCAGCTCCAGCCACTCTCACTTAGGCTTGCGTGGTGCTGCCACCAGTTCAGCTCATTACCCTCCCCCGTTACCCCTTTTCTAGGCTGTTCGCGTACCACCTGCCAGGTGCCAATGTACCGCTGGTGGTACCCATACCACTGGTTGAAAAGCCCTGCTTTAGAAGAGTGATAGAAGTAAGGTTCCTATATATCCAAGCCTTCTACTACATCTCAGAAAAGCATATATCCTGTTTCTACTAATAAAGCTAAGGCTTCAGTTTGGTGCTAGAGCAGGGGTCCCCAACCCCTGGTCCGTGGACTGGTACCAGGCCACGGCATGCCAACAACCGGGCCCCACAAACAAGCAAAGCCCCATCTGTGGGATGCAGGCAGCACACAAAACCACGCCTCCTCCGATCCGTGGAAAAACCTCTCTCTACGTAACCAGTCCCTGGTGCCCAAAAGGTTGCCCAAAAGGTTGCGGACCTTTGTGTTAGAGTTACCATAGGTTTCCGTCTCTAAGGTAGATTCCTTTCTCACTCTCTTTCTACAGAATTTGCAGTTTGTTGTGATAACAACATGCCCTGGTGACCTTTTTCCTCTTGATTACATGAATTCTCATGTATCATCAAAGATCTTTTTGGAAAGAGCTGAAAGATAGAGAAACCCTCTGATTACTAGCCAATCTCTACCCTGAGCTATTTCTCTTCCTACATTTGTGCTCTTTGCTTTCGGTTTCTGAATTCCTTTTCAGCTGGTCACCTTGCTCCTACTTGGGGCACCAACTTTTATCCAGGCTCCAGAAAAGTAGCGATGAGAGCTGGTATCTGCTAAATAAAATAATATAATAAAATAATAAAATAAAATAAAATAATATTTTGTATGGGGAGGGGAAAGAATATTAGTACCATCCCATATTAAAAGTGCTGTATTCTGACATGGTTTTATTGCAGATCCTTACTTTTCAGAAATAGCCGCCTTCTTACTTCTCCCTGCAGTGTTTACAAAATTGGGAATGTCAGTTTCTACCGTTTTCCTCCTGCCCTACCAAGTAAGAATAGCACAGCAGCTGCTCAGCTTGTTTTCTTTTCTCCAGGACTTTGCCAGTTGCATAATCATAGGAGAGGCTGTCTCTCTCCTCTCTTAGACTATTTCTGGCCTACTCTGTTCCCCCCAGGTTTATTTCCCATTACTTCCCATTACTTGAAGCAAAATAGAGATTAGCTGTGGGTCCAATCAGTTTTATGCTGGAATTAATCAGTGCCAACTCAAAGAAGGATGGAGGATGCTTTCATTCTCTATGGGGAAAATTCCTTTTTAAGGAAGGAAAGATCCGAAATATCCTAAGGTTTCTGAGGTGTTCCCTGGAGGCTGCAACTTTATAACCTAAAATTTCTTGAATGAAATATGCTCATGAGCTTCAATTCATCAATAAAATAACTCTTAACGTCTTGTATAAAGTTTAAAAAGTTTTAAGTCTGCGTTAAAAATCTTTCTATTGCTTTTTGTAGGATTCTTGATTCTTCCACAGATTATCTCTTCATGAAACATTGCCTATAAATTCAATTGCTTGGGCTTAGATTGAATATTTGTTGTTCCCAAAACTGGGTCTTAGCTTGGTGTCAAAGCCAATTTAATTACACCAAGCCCAAGGTATGGAAAAACAGACTTTTATTTTGGTACCAAAGACGAAAGTGACCCCGGCTTTGAAAGCTACCGAGGCCCCGTTTACAGTTTTACAGCAGTGTTTATAATCAAAGGTGATTTTCATACACCCCTCTGCCCACCCAACACATCTCTTTTCCCTCCCCCTGATAATACATGCATAACATCAGTCAAGCTATTCTCCAAAGCACCTGAAAGCAGGACAAGAAGCAACGGATGGAAACTAGTCAAGGAGAGAAGCAACCTAGAACTAAGGAGAAACTTCCTGACAGTTAGAACAATTAACCAGTGGAACAACCTGCCTCCAGAAGTGGTGAATGCTCCAACACTGGAAGTTTTTAAGAAGAGATTGGCCAGCCATTTGCCTGAAATGGTATAGGGTTTCCTGCCTGAGTAGGGGGTTGGACTAGATGACCTCCAAGGTCCCTTCCAAATTATTATTATTTTTTATTATTATTATTATTATTATTATTATTATTATTATTATTATTATTATTAACAACATATAATATTGATTGGTTACCTGGATTGCAGCCCCCTAAAGCTTTCTCTCGTTATGCAAAATAGCTAAATGTCACACCATCTTTGCCCACTTTAGGTCACAAAATCTTGCAAAGCTTCTAGTTTCCTGTGCCAGCTATGTGGTTTTGGGTTTTCTTATAAGCGGGCTATTCATATACCCAACATCCTGGCTAAGTGGTTGAACCTGTGAATCTGTCTCACTTCATTGTCCCTGCACCCGCCTAGCATGTCAACTGTTAGCAAGCTTGTCTGCGAAACCCTCAGTGAGCAGAAAGGAAAAAAGCAGTTAAAGAAAAAGTTGTTTAGGAGTAAATGTTTCTTCTCAGAATTCATCTTCCTCACTCCCATGTCGATCACAACCACACCTTGTTCTTATCTCCATATATAACCCTTCCTCTGATCCCCAGGGCCTCATCTGCATGTATATTCTTTCATCTGATTCTTCATATTCATCTATGCTCAAATCAAATTCTGTAAAAAAAAAACTGCAGTTCAGGATCAGATTCTAGAGACAAAGGATCTAACATATTTTGGAAGCATAGCGTTTAATGAATTGTGTATCTGATTCATTCCAGTTCTCATTTTATGAATACTAATATACACTGAAAGCAATATACACTTATGTACCCTATGTACTTGTTTTCATTAATTTTCTACAAAAGTGAACATGAAACTTTACCTCAGCTCTTATCTTGCAGGCTGGCTGTGCAAATTTCAAAGCCAAACATTTAGTAATCATCATGTGAAATTGGAAACCTGTGAAAGGTACGCTCAGTAGCAGTTTTCATCCCATGTTCTAAGTTATTACATTTCATTTATTTCATTTTCCGGGAAGTGTTCCTTATTGTTTATTACATCAGCCCAATGTAAGTAAGCAACGTAAACCCAATGAGATATTTAACCTTGCTTAAGACCACACAGCGTTGTTGAAGGAATCAAGTGACTGGAGGTAGCAGCTCAAAAAAAATATATAAAAAAATAAAAATTACACCAGTTAATTAACAGCCCCCCATCTGAAGCCCACCAGGCGGGTTGAATCGGGTCCCTCTCCATCCTCATCAGTTGTACGGTAGTTCAGCAACTCAGAAGAAAACGGGTGGGAAGAGCCACACTAAGGCTACTAAGCCCTACCTCCGGCTATTAAGGCCCTGTAAAAGAGCTAATCTTCTTCCAAATTAAAGGAACGTGGAGTTAGGGCTGGAATTGGGGCCCTCGAGCTGCCAACAACTCCTAAACCAGGACCGGGCCCCGTTTCTAGATAGCTGCGCCTTGAGGAGCTGGGCGGAAGTAACTTGTTCCGTTTGTGCCCGGCCTCGCCTTTTTGTGTTTAGCGGGTAGAAAAAGGTGCCAGGGGTGGTTTAGTGTTTTGCGCGTGTGTTTTACCCCTTTTACTCGGGGACTAAATCAAGTGACTCGGACTGAGGTGTGCAAAGGGCGGCCGTCTTGGTGGCAGACATTCCCTGTAACGGGGTCGCGCGCCGGCTCTCCCTCTTTCACAGACATACACGCGCGCGCGCACACACACACAAACACGCTCCCCGGAGGAAGGGTATAGAGTCCAGAGGCCTTTGCTCCTTCACTGCAGCCGCCGCGACAGGCGCTGCCCAGACACTGCCAGCGGCACCCCTTGGGCTGCTGCAGCCGCCTCTCGTTACTCCTGCCGGCGCAGCACGCTGCTTTCCCCCCCCGCCCCCCAGAGCCGGCTCCCTTTCCTTCCCCGCGGGCGGAGCGCTCCTCAGCGTCAGGTAGGCTCCTCCAAGCGCCTCCAGGCCTCCGTCGGGGAGGAGAAAATGGCGCCTCCACCGGCCGGAGAACTGCTTGGGCACTGTCGAGGGAGGGGCCGGCCGGGGAAGTAGGCCGGCTCGGGGGGCAGCGGGCAGGGCCTAGAGATGCGGCAGCGACTCTCCCGGCTTCTTATTGCTCTGCGGGCCTCCCTGCGGCCGCTTCCCTTAGCGCGCCGGCTTTTCCTGAGACAGCAGCAGCAGCAGCTCTTCCTTTCCGGGTACCGCCGCGGGGAGGCCCGGGGGTTGGGCCTCGGGGGAGGGGGCGGTGCGCGTCTCCCCCTCCCCCCCTGTGGCTGCGGTTGAGTAAGGGGTGTGGGGGGGAACCGTGGCCGGGTCGAGGTCTCTGGCGGCTTCTCCTCACGCCCGTTTCCGGGCTTTTGTAGCCGAGTGTGATAGCGCAGCCCTTGGCTGGAAAGGGGTGAATGAGCGGGAATGCGAATTCTTTTTTTTTGGGAGGGAGACGGGAAGAAATCCCTTTCACCGGCGGCGGTGGGGGGGGGGGAAGAGGAACCGTAAGGCTTAAAAAAAGGGGAGTTGGGGGCGGCCGTCGCCTTTCGCTCCGTCGCCGTCCCCGGAGAAGGGAATCTCTGCGGACAAAATGGGTGGGTTGCCGTGCAGGCAAGGTCGGTGGGCGGGTGCGAACCGCGGGGCGTATTTTATAGTGGGGCGGAAAAAAGCGGTAAGGGCGATATAAGCGGGGTGGGGGTGGGGGGGAAGGAACCCGATTCCTCTCCTCAGTTGCGTTCAGGTCGGTTCTCTGCTTTCTGTCGGGTGCCTTGCCCGGAGTCACATTTTTATGGGAGGAAGCTAACGTCACGCTGAGCAGGTTTAACTGAGGAGAACTTGGGACGGCAAAGGCGTCAGATTCCACGGCTGCTTTTTAAGTGTGTTCTTTTTCTTTCCTTTTAGTTTTGCAGAAAGGCGTTTGGCGTAGATTTTAGATCGCTTTTTGCCTCAGAAATCGCGGCTGAGATAAAAAAAAAGAGCTGAAAATGGCTGCTTTTTTTTTTTTGCTGTGCATTTGTTTTTCTGTCTTTCGTACCGCTCTAATCGAAACCGGTGTCCAAGTGAATGTGGTTTTCCAAATAAGAGTTCTGGTTCCCCCCCCCCTGATGTTATACTTCTTAGAGTATGTGCAGTAGTATTATATGAGTTGGTAAGGTTAATTATTTACCTGCCGAATGGATAGAAAATATTTCTTCATGGTGTAGTTAGTAGTCTGATACTAGTAGTCTGATAGTAGTCTCGCTTTATTGTAGAGTGAGCTCTAATAGTGTACTTGTACCTCACATAAGGTTAAGTGCATAATTTGGACAACTTTATTAAAAAGAAAACGGTTAAAAACTGTTCAATTTAACCTTACTTATGTTAGGAATATACCGGATATTTTTATTTACTTACATTAATAGCAGTTCTTCATTTTGAAGAGTATTATTTCTTTGCTCATTTAATTTTAATTTTTTTTTAATTTTAATTCCATTTATATCCCACCCTTCTCCGAAGACTCAGGGCGGCTTACAAGCTTAGCAGTAGCCTTCATTCTATTCATGTCTGTTCTCAGTTCAAAGAATTCCAGTGATTGACAGGTTAAAAATCCAGTGAATAAAAAGTGTTAGTAGATGCTGACAGTTGAATTATTATTGTATGTTTAAATGCCAATATTTGGCTTATTTGATTTCTTATTTGAATACATCTACGGCTGTCCATTGGTTAAGAGTAATAAAAGAAGAGAACATTAGGAAGTTTATTTACTTTTAGTAGAGTGAAGATGAGGAAAAATATATAAAAAAGGGCCCAGCCTGAAATTGAAGATATAAAACTACATGGTATTCTAGTACATGTAAAGAATTGTGGTGAATTTGGTGAATTACAAGTAACTTATTACTTGGGACTGCAGAAATTTCATTTTGTCATGGACCAAAAATATGAAGGTTAAAATTTTATTTGTAGTGAGTGGAAAACAAGTGCAGATGTGATAATCTGTTAGTGAAATATTTGAATGTGTAATTACCAAGGAGTTGCCAGAAATAATTAGCTTGATCCCACCCACAGTTAAGTATGGATTAATAACATTGGGTTTAATTACATATAACACTCATGTTGAAAGAAGTAGCAGGCTTGTGATACTGCAACACTTTTATTGTGCATAACTTATTGCAACTGTAGTCCACCGAGTCTTATGCCATTACAAATATTGACAAAGAATTATAGGAAAGCTGTGGTCTAGATATTTGAGTTAAAATCCTTAGGAGTTCTGGACAACATTGTTGATATTGAGAGATACTGAGAATTGTCTTTCATATTTGGTAGGTCATAAGTTAATCATTCCAGCAAAATGTCACTAAGTTGTCCTGTGTTTTTTGATATGTGCAGAAGCACTTGGATGCTTCAAATGTCTTTCTTTGGTCAGCCAGTCAGAAATCCTGATAGATTGTTAGAATATTGTGGACCAAGCTAATGACAAACATTTCCTCAATTTAATATATTTTGGTAGTACTACTTGAAAATGTTCTAACAAAACTATACAAAGTTATTGAAACTAGGAAGCTGGTTTTGTTCAGCTCAGGTGAAAACTGAACCGAATGTGTGGACATCTTGGGCAATCTGAAGGAGTGTCACACAAGAGACATTTGAAGTTGTTCATTGTTGTGTAAGATACTGTCAAAGCATGAGTAAGATTGTGAAAGAGGTTTGTAGGATTTTTGCTAATGGTTTAGGGACAGAATTGGAAAATATGAAATATTATGCTTGTATTCCAAAAAAGTATTGCAGACTATTGACAGCTTTCTATTTAGGGCAGGTGTGTCCATCCCATGACCCACAGGCTGCATGTGACCCTCAACAGCTAGTAATGAGACCCCCCAAGATCATAAACTTTAATTTTGATTCTGTGATTTATATAAATTACGGTAACGATGTTATATTTTGTATGCAGCTCAAGACAATTTCTCTTCACTCAGTGAAGCCAAAAGGTTAGACACCCATGATTTAGGGCAGGGCTTTTCAACCTTTTCACCCATTGTACTGCTTTTAGGATATGGCAACATCCAAGTACCACCAGTTGCCTAGCAAGGTGTCAAAAATTTGATGACCAAAAAAAAAAAGGAAAAAAGTGATCAAGTACAGGTAGTCTTTGACTTACAACAGTTCACTTAGTGACTGTTCGAAGTTACAGTGGCACTGAAAAAAGTGCCCCCCAAGCCACAGCCGAGCAAGTCACCTGCCTGCCCACCTGGCGGTGCTCTTCCTCTTGTCCAAGGTTTTCATTGTGAGCATTTCTGTTGAGGATTGGCTGGGGTGGTGGGGTGCTTAGTTTTTATTCCCCCCCTTCTGTCTGCTGGGTGGTTGCAGCAGGTTTTGGTCACTTCACATGACTCTGGGACACTGTGACCGTCATAAATATGAATCAGTTGTCAAGCATCTGAATGTAAATCACAAGACCCTGGAGATGCTGCAACATTCCAGCTGATCAGCGCTTCTTGGCTCAGCAGAAGCACCAGGATCAGCGCCAAACTCCAGCTGGAGCCTGGCGCTTCTACTGAGCCCTGACAGCCTCGAAGAAGCGCTGATCCTGCCGCTTCCGCTGAGCCCTGACAGCCCTGCAGCTCCAGCTGTGTCTCGCTCAGGCTTGTGTGGTGCTGCCACTGGTTCAGCTCATTCCCCTCCCCCACTACCACTTTTCTAGGTTGGTTGCGTACCACCTGCCAGGTGCCAATGTACCACAGGTGGTACCCGTACCACTGGTTGAAAAGCCCTGATTTAGGGCCTGCTTTTTGGCTAGATGGCCATAACAAAGGCCTAAACATAGCCTTCTCTTACTTTCTCAGTTGTAGACTTTGTTTCCTCAATTATTGATAAATAAAAAAGTAGATTCTGCTCTTACGGGAAAAGCACTATGAAGAAAAACATGTCGTATGAAATAAGTGGTTGAAATCCTACAGAAAAGGCAATTGTAAACAGTATCCCCATTACAGAGAACATCTGTGTCATCCTCTGACATTGAAATGTTAAATTAATTGGACTCTAATGCAATTGATAAAACAGAAATATTATAAA
Source organism: Vipera berus (assembly GCF_964194415.1). NCBI lineage: Eukaryota > Metazoa > Chordata > Lepidosauria > Squamata > Viperidae > Vipera > Vipera berus. Next base: position 72,868,208 of record NC_138207.1, on the reverse strand, counting down.
TTGAGAAGTAGTTGGAATCTAATATTAAAGTACAGGAAATGTTGTAAGGAAAATATAAATAACAAATGTATTTCAAGAGTAAAATGTCGGTCCATGATTTTCTATTTTTGAGGGAAAGGAGAGTGATTATAACAAAGTATAAAACACAAGGTCATCTAACAAGAAGGCAGAAAAAGGATGCAGAATTCTTTCCAATCCTTTAATAGCAGCACCCCTTTAGGTTATGTGATAGGGGAGGGTAGGAGCTATTGTTTAATTGCTTCCATAGAGAAATATTGGGGTTTTTTCCCCTGGAATGCTTTACAATCCTGAGATAGATCTGTTCCATTTTTTAACTGTAACTTTGTTTTGCCAGCTTCTTCTGCCTTATAATATTTGGACCCGTTCTGTTTTGGAGAGTATCTTGCTGATGAACAAAATTTCAAACCCCTTTGCATAATTGCCTTATTAGGTGGAAGAAAGGGAAGAGAATACCAGTGATACAGGATAGTAGCTTGATAGGATCGCTGTTGCCTGTTTTGCTGAAAAATTGGGGTTTTAACACAAGATTGAATTCACTTGTTAAATATTCAACATGTTCAGGCAAAATTAAGATGATTTTAATGCATATTATCAGGATCATTTTAGTCAGGATATACATGATGGGTGAAATTTACTGGAAGAATGTACATAAGAATATGTACTCTGGCTTTTCTGAACTAATAGCCAGCAGTAACTGTCAGGACGGCTAGTGATGAGTGAGATTGGGAGTTGCTGTACTAACAATTGATGAGTAATACTTCCCCATCTCCACCCTTGGGAGACTTCAGTTCAGTTAGAGTATGTTCTGTGATCGGAGCTTAAACTATTAATCATAATGCCTGTTTTTATATAACATTCTTAAGATAAACTACATTATAATGTGATTCCTGACTGACACAACACCCTAAGAATAATGTAAATTTTGGGTTAGCCAGGGAGTTTATTAACTATAACTATTAACTGCATATATGCTCATCCATAAAACATCAAAAGATATAGCTGAATTATTTTGGATAATTATTTGCCTTGATATACATAGCAATTTCAAAGTTTTCATTGTGGGAGCAAACCCTGCTATACCCAATAAATTATCCTGCGTTATATTCCCCCATAGAGCAATTGCCAGAGAATTGTGGACTTTGTGAATGACCATTTCTTTTATCTATTATTGCATTATAGATGAAAGCAATGAACATATTTTCAAAATGAAGTGTAATGCATTTTTCCTTGTGTAAACTCTCTTACTGAAACCACTGCATTACCTTTTTGCTTTCTTTTCCAGCTGGACTATGTCCTGTTTTTCTAGCTTATTGCATTTGTATTGTCCTATTTAATTTCTCCCCTTCATGGATTACTGCCTTGTCGTGGCGAAGGGGCTTGCGTAATTCAATGAAGCTATGAGCTATGCCGTGCAGGGCCACCCAAGACGGACAGGTCATAGCAGAGAGTTCTGACAAAACGTGATCCACTGGAGAAGGAAATGGCAAACCACTCCAGTATCTTTGCCATGAAAACCCTATGGACAGTACCAAAAGGCAAAACGATATGACGCTGGAAGATGAGCCCCTCAGGTCGGAAGGCGTCCAATATGCTACTGGGGAAGAGCAGAGGGCTAGTACTAGTAGCGCCAGAAAGAATGAAGCGACTGGGCCAAAGCCGAAAGGACGCTCAGCTGTGGATGTGTCTGGTGGTGAAAGGAAAGTCCGATGCTGTAAAGATTTTTTCTCCATAGGAACCTGGAATGTAAGATCCATGAATCAAGGAAAGCTGGACGTGGTCAAACAAGAGATGACAAGACTGAACATCGACATCTTAGGTATCAGCGAACTAAAATGGACAGGAATGGGTGAATTTAATTCAGATGACCATCAGGTATACTACTGCGGGCAAGAATCCCTCAGAAGAAATGGAGTAGCCTTCATAGTCAATAAAAGAGTAGGAAAAGCAATACTGGGATACAATCCTCAAAATGACAGAATGATCTCAGTTCGAATCCAAGGCAAACCATTCAATATCACAGTAGTCCAAGTCTATGCCCCAACCACCAGTGCTGAAGAGGATGAAATTGACCAGTTCTATGAAGCTCTACAGCACCTTATAGAACTAACACCAAAAAATGATGTTCTTATCATCATGGGGGATTGGAATGCTAAAGTAGGAAGCCAAAAGATAACCGGAATAACAGGCAAGTTTGGCCTTGGAGTACAAAATGAAGCAGGGCACAGGCTGATAGAATTTTGTCAAGAGAATACGATGGTCATAGCAAACACTCTTTTCCAACAACCCAAGAGACGGCTCTACACATGGACATCACCAGACGGTCAACACAGAAATCAGATTGACTATATGCTCTGCAGCCAAAGATGGAGAAGCTCTATACAGTCGGTAAAAACAAGACCAGGAGCTGACTGTGGCTCAGACCATGAGCTTCTCCTTGCAAAGTTTAGGCTTAAACTGAAGAAAGTAGGGAAAAGCACTAGGCCAGTCAGGTATGAATTAAATCATATCCCTGTTGAATATACAGTAGAGGTGACAAATAGATTTAAGGAATTAGATCTGATAGACAGAGTGCCTGAAGAACTATGGACAGAGGTTCGCGACATTGTACAACAGGTAGCAACCAAAACCATCCCAAAGAAAAAGAAATGCAAGAAAGCAAAATGGCTGTCTGAGGAAGCTTTGCAAATAGCTGAGGAAAGGAGGGAAGCGAAAGGCAAGGGAGAAAAACATAGATATGCCCAATTGAATGCAGAATTCCAGAGAATAGCTAGAAGAGATAAGAATGCCTTCTTAAATGAACAGTGCAAAGAAATAGAAGAAAACAATAGAATAGGGAGGACCAGAGATCTTTTCAAGAAAATTGGAGAGATGAAGGGAACGTTTAATGCAAAAATGGGCATGATAAAGGACCAAAATGGCAGGGACCTAACAGAGGCAGAAGAGATTAAGAAGAGGTGGCAAAATTACACAGAAGAACTATACAAGAATGAGCTTAACGTCCCAGATAATCACAATGATGTGGTCACTGACCTCGAGCCAGACATCCTAGAATGTGAGGTGAAGTGGGCCTTAGAAAAGCTGAGCAACAACAAAGCTAGTGGAGGTGACAGTATTCCAGCTGAGCTATTCAAAATCTTAAAAGACAGTGCAGTAAAAGTGCTACACTCAATTTGCCAGCAAATTTGGAAAACTCAACAGTGGCCACAGGATTGGAAAAGATCAGTTTACATTCCAATTCCAAAGAAAGGCAGTGCCAAAGAATGTTCAAACTATCGCACCATTGCACTCATTTCTCATGCTAGTAAAGTCATGCTTAAAATCCTACAAGCTAGACTTCAGCAGTATGTGGATCGAGAACTACCAGAAGTACAGGCAGGATTTCGAAGAGGCAGAGGAACTAGAGATCAAATTGCCAACATACGCTGGATCATGGAGAAAGCTAGAGAGTTCCAGAAAAACATCTACTTCTGCTTCATTGACTATGCTAAAGCCTTTGATTGTGTGGATCATAACAAACTGTGGCAAGTTCTTAAAGTGATGGGAGTACCAGACCATCTTATTTGTCTCTTGAGAAACCTATATGCGGGTCAAGAAGCAACAGTGAGAACTGGACACGGAACCACTGATTGGTTCAAAATTGGGAAAGGAGTCCGGCAAGGCTGTATACTGTCGCCCTGCCTATTTAACTTATATGCAGAGCACATCATGAGAAAGGCAGGGCTAGATGAATCAAAAGTTGGAATTAAGATTGCCGGAAGAAATATCAACAACCTAAGATACGCAGATGATACCACTCTAATGGCAGAAAGTGAAGAAGAACTAAAGAGCCTCTTGTTGCGGGTGAAGAAGGAGAGTGCAAAACTTGGGTTGAAACTTAACATTAAGAAAACCAAGATCATGGCAACTGGCCCTCTCAATTCCTGGCAAATAGATGGGGAAGAAATGGAGGTAGTGACAGATTTTGTTTTCCTGGGCTCCAAGATCACTGCAAATGGGGACTGTAGCCAAGAAATTAAAAGACGCTTGCTCCTGGGGAGGAAAGCCATGGCAAATCTAGACAGCACACTAAAAAGCAGAGACATCACCCTGTCAACAAAAGTGCGTATAGTCAAGGCTATGGTCTTCCCAGTTGCAATGTATGGCAGTGAAAGTTGGACCATAAGAAAGGCTGAGCGCCAAAGAATTGAGGCCTTTGAACTGTGGTGCTGGAGAAGACTCCTGCGAGTCCCTTGGACTGCAAGGCGATCAAACCGGTCAGTCCTAGAGGAGATCAACCCTGACTGCTCTTTAGAAGGCCAGATCCTGAAGCTAAAACTCAAATACTTTGGCCACCTAATGAGAAGGAAGGACTCACTGGAGAAGAGCCTCATGCTGGGAAAGATGGAGGGCAAGAGAAGAAGGGGACGACGGAGAATGAGGTGGCTGGATGGAGTCATTGAAGCAGTAGGCGTGAGCTTAAATGGACTCCAGAATATGGTAGAGGACAGGAAGGCCTGGAGGAATGTTGTCCATAGGGTCGCGATGGGTCGGACACGACTTCGCAGCTAACAACAACAAATTTAATTTCTCCTATGTTCTGTGAAAATTGTTTCTTGTATGCCAGTCAGCCTTAACAATACATTCAGAACGCTAGTTTGACCAAATTCCATACAAGCATTGTTGTTTGTTAAACATATATCTGATTGTGATTTATTATATCATAAAACATGTTTGTAGTAATATAAATAACTTGGATAAATGTTTGTTACAAGAATATTTCTATACATTACTCAGGAACAACTTGGTGATATATATTCACTTGCTCTTTGGATATAATCATGGCTATAACTACTTCTCATTTGATTCTTCTTTAGGTGTGAAGTGGTCACAGAGGGCCATATGTCTTAAAATGTTAGATGGGAAGCAGTTGAAGTAACCAGCTCAACAGTGTGTCTCCTTATAAATAATTCCTGTATTACAGTGCTAACTGATTTATTGTTGCCTAACAGTACTATATAGTGAAACCACCAGGAAATATAAAGGTATTCTATAGTCTAGTTTTTATATCTGCTTGGAAGAATATTCCTTAAATTTCTCTCAAATTAGAGTAGGTTTTAATTGATAAAAGCAAGTTCATTTCAGAACCATTGCAGGTAGATCTGTTTTTTGTTATGAACTCATGGTATCAGAGAGGTTGATATGATTTTGCAGAAAAAATTCAATTTTCATTAAAACCGATTAAGTGCTGGAATTAATCCATAGTTTTAAGTTCTATAAATAAAAGGTCGAATTGCCTACTAATATAATACTTGTTCCCAATAGAATTATGAATACTAAGTGTTCTGGCTTGTCTTATAGTGGCTTATGTCAGGAATTATTTTCAACAGTTACAAAGTAGGTAGAAATATAAAAGGTGTAGCTTTCTCTGCTGGCTTTTCTACATGCTGGTAGATTTTGCACATGTTGAATTTCTGTCCTATCCTTTCCTAAAAAAAAGATAGAAAGTGTTTTGCCCTAAAAGCCTATTTGTATATTTAGTTTAGATGTAGGAAAAGTAACGGTGTGATGATTAGGATGATGATTGGTTAGCCAGATGTTCAGACAGGATTTGGCATTTTTGTTCATCTATCTATTCATTCCCAAGGACATTATTATTGTGATTGGTTGCATAGTCAGCCAGATATTTAGACTAGATCTGGCATTTTTATCCATGTATTGAGTTCTTCCCAAAGACCTTGGATAGGTAGATGTTGTTAACGGTATTTTTGCAGAATGCAAACTGTTTCAAGTAAAGCAGCTTTTTGCAATTGACTAATGGTGATTTTGTCAATGCCAATAGAGTTCAAGTGGTGCTCCACATGTTTTTGGATTACACCCAAGGTTCCTATTATTAAATACACAAAAACGTGAAATCACAATTACCAGTAATTTCTGCCATTGAGTTTTTCTTTAGAACTTATGTCATAATATATCAGCATAGTACCATTTTAGCCATCGTCTGTCCACTGCAGGATGAAGGCCTCGTCTGCATGTTTCCAACCTATATGGTCCTGAGCTTTCTTTTGCCGATTGGGCCTACAATACTTGTTGATGTCATTGATCAGTCTTGTTTTAGGACTCTTTCGGGGATGCTTTTTATTAAATGGGATCCATTCTATGACTGCCTTGGTCCACCTGCCCTCAGTTCTTCTTGCTATGTGACCAGCCCATTTCCATTTCCATTCTTTTACTGTCTTGATGATGTCGTATACATTCGTTTGTTCTCTAATCCACGTGCAGGTCTTTCCATCTTGTCTTGTAATGCCGAGCATGTATCTTTTCATGGGTCTTTGCGCCACTCATAGCTTTTGTATTGATTGCGAAGCAGGTAGCACACCTGCTCAGCATATTATATAGCATAGTATATGTTTAGATCCAAGCAGTGTATCCTCTTGTAATTGACAAATGAAAATTTTGTTTGGTATCCAGTGTGCTGATAATTACTGAGATCGCCACAACAAATTTTTATCATAATCTTTCAATTTAATTTTGAGATTTTTTTAAATTTAATTTTAATTCCATTTATATCCCGCTCTTCTCCGAAGACTCAGGGCGGCTTACAAGCTTAGCAGATCTTGATACTTTGTGATCTTTTCCAATACTTTCACTTCTGCTGTCTTCTGGTATTGCCACATCAATTATTCACACTTACTTCTTTTCAACCACAGTTAAATTTGGAGTGTTGTGGAATTATTCTTGTTAATATTAATATAATGTGGGTAATTTACAGTTAGATTCAAGTCTAAGTTTAGTGGAAACTTAACAGTTTAAGTCCTAACCAAGGATTTAAGAATGATTAAGGTAGCATCTAAGAATATAGATATAGCTAGGGTGTTCAAATCTCATAAATTCAATGTTTTTGGATATCGAGGAAGCTCCTTAGGTAACTCTCTCAGGAACATACTCACAATTGAAGTAATAATAGATTTCTTTTTTCCATAAGTGTTCAACTTTAATCTGCAAATCCTGGTATTTCATAATTTTTTCTCACTGTTTTTCCTCAGTTCTAGTGTCAAGTGGTATAGCAACATCGATGAACCAGACTTTCGTCTTTTCAATTAATGTTATATTACGTATGTTATGAATTGGGCACCTGTCTGTTTGGATCTTAAAATGTCATAAGAACTTATCTCGTTCATTTTCTCATTATGTTTTTCTCAGTAGTTTTTATTACATTCAAATTGAAACCTATGGCAATTGTTTCCTCCTTTTCACCACAAAGGCAACATTTGCTATTTGTTAGGGAATGTGCAACGGTGAAACTTCATGCAGTTAGTTGGCCAGTCCTGTTCTTGAACTACTCAATTATATAAAGCCTTCAGTTTGATCACCCCTGATCATAACCAACTCTATGTGGGAATTCATTCATTCGTTCATTCATTCATCCATCCATCCATCCCAGTCAGTCAATCAGTCAGCCAACCAATCAATTTCTGTAGTCAGTAACTCTAGGTAGCTTTTTAAAAAAATAAATTAAGTCAAAAGTTAAAATTTAAGAGTTCTTTCCTTTATATCCTCCAAGAATTGACCATGCACTGGCTTATTGTTCCGAGTAACAAATCAGTTTTCAATTGTATAGTTGTTGTTTTCAAGAGCTTTCCCTTGATTAACTTCCTTCAGCAATAGCTCTTGGCTTTTCTTAATTCAGCCCATGCTTTTTTTCCTCCATGGTTTTTCACCAGTAGGAATCCTCTGCTCTCTTCAGCCTTTGGCAAATATAGCTTATCGATATAACTTTTTTAGGTGCAACGCATGGTATGTTGTTATTCATTTTCTTATCTTCTAATCCAAGTTACCAAGTTCCATCTGGGTCCAATCAATTATCTGTGCTGCCTATTGAATAACTGGCATTGCCCAGGTATTAACTGCTTTAATTATGTTTCCACCATTTAATGATTATTATTAGTAACATTAATATGCTGCCTATCTCTTAGTGACTTTGGGTGATTTAGAAATTGTTTAAAACATTAAAAACAAAACAAAAAGGCAGAAATTAAAGGTATTTAATTCACTTTTAACTTTTGTATCCTGTTTTTGTATTTATTGCCCTGTACACCGCCCTGAGTCCTTCGGGAGAAGGGCGGTATAAAAATGTAATAAATAAAATAAAATAAAAATAAAATAAATAAATAAAAATAGCAAAAATGACAAAACCAAAGAACAAAGAGTCCAGACAATCTAAGAAGGCTTCAGTCATCCTCATCAAAGTCCTGGCCATATTGTTGGCACCAAAGATCCAACAGGCAGGTGATGTCACCTAACAATTTCATACAGATGGTAAAAATGTACAAAGAAGACCTGGGAAGTGATCTTTCTCCCCCCAACCGATAAGATTAGAACCAGACCTGGAGAAAAAAAGAGAACCACTATAAATCAGGATCCCCAAATTCTAATCTGATAAAATTGTGACTTTCATGAAATGCTCCCAAGATTTAGTTTCCATTTAAGTCAAGATAATGACTGGTTGGCCTCAAAAGGCATTGTATTTCTTTTTCTCAACTTCAGGAATTTCTCACACATCAGCAATTTAACTTTTGCTTACAGTGTATGTAAGTCTCCTATGTTATGTTAATTGAAGGCTTGTTTTAATTAAAAAATGAGGTTTACATACAGGTTGAAAGATCCCATGTGTATCCCATCAACAGATTATCTTGCCAGACTTGAGAATGTCAGCATTCAGAGGCTATTCTTCTAAAACAATATTTGATGCATTATCTATATTTATAGGATACCTTGGGCAAAGCCCAGGATTTCATTTTTCTAAAATATTTTTCTGCCATTTCTTTTTCAAGTGATTGAAGGAGCACTATTCTGGTGGTGGCTGATTGTGAGAAGGTTTGGCTTTTCTATCTTTTGCTTTAACTCCATTTTCTGGATATTTCAGAAGCCCAATCAGGCAGTACCGTGTTTCCCCAAAAGTAAAACCTACCCCCCAAATAAGCCCTAGCTTGATTTTGGGGGGTGGGCCTAATATAAGCCCTTCCCAAAAAATAAGCCCAGTTTTGGGGCGAGGCGCATGCCTACAAATCAAGCTAGGGCGGGGATGGAGCTTACCATTGCAGCCAGGCCTCCCATGGATCAATACTTGCCTCGCTGGCCCATTTCTTCTGTGGCCAAAGTAGCAGCCTCATTCTGCAGCTGAGAATGGAGCCTGGCCCGCCATTTCGCTGTCAGAGGCCTTTCTGGAAGGCCTGTGCAGCCGAGAACCGAACTACGGATTCAATCTATAGCTTGGTTCTCGGCTGCACAGGCCTTCTGGAAAGGCCTCTGATGGCGAAATGCAGAGCCGAGCTTAATTCTCAGCTGCAGAGTGAAGCTGCTCCTTTGACCGCAGAAGAAGTGGCCTGGCTGGGTGGGGCTGTTGGTGCCACCACGGTGAGGTGAGTGGAAAAGACATCCCACCCCCTGAAAATAAGACCTGGTTTCTCTTTTGGAGACCAAAAAAATAATAATCCGGTCTTATTTTCGGGGAAACACGGTATTTGTACTTTTAAATTCATAAAGGCAGTTCATAAAGAGAATGTTGGATCTAAAGTATGAAGGGGTTAAACATTTTCACCTTGGTTGAGAACAGAAGTTCACAGTTGTAAAATTGATTGTACATGTTTTCTAGTTTTTCATCAGAAAATTAGTTACGGTATTCTGCACTAGCTGCAGCTTTTGAGCTGGTTCCATGATGCCAAATGTTTGAAGGAAGAATTAGTATAATGAGATTTCCTTATTGCTGTAGTTTGTTGCTATTTATAGAGCACTATGGGATAATTTGCACCTTAATTAGCATCACCTACAAAGTCCTACATGGTTGGGATTAATTGAAGGATTGTCTCTTCCTGGTTACATTTATCTGACCCACCAGAGCAGGTAGGCAGGGAATGCTATGGGTCTTCTCTCCTAAGGAGGTCCATGTATCAGGAGCAAGAAGAGGGACTTTCTCTGTGGTGGCCCCAACTTTGATGCTTGCAAGATCCTGAAAACTGGCTTTGCCAGTAGACCTGGGGGCCCTAGGATAGGATAAATCCCATCAAATGGCTTATTTGATTGGAGGGAGGTATTGGGAGGTATTGCTTTTTATTATTTTAATATTCGGTTTTTATCCTTACAAGCCTCCTCGAGTCATTAAGAATGAATTGGGCAGCAATATAGATTTTCTTAAATAAATAAATCTTCCCAATGATCATCATGATTCTCCTATGCTAAATTCTCACAAATTTGACTAAGATCATACACCATTCAATTCCATAGAGGAGAATGTTTCATGAAATCAATCTGCTAATAGTGATAAAAGCCTTTCCTAGTTAATTAATGCATGCTGAGTACTTATAGCCCAGGGCTTTTCAACCAGTGGTACGGGTACCACCTGTGGTACATTGGCACCTAGCAGGTGGTATGCGACCATCTTAGAAAAGTGGTAGTGGGGGAGGGAAATGAGCTGAACAGGTGGCAGCACCACACAAGCCTGAGCAAGAGATGGCTGGAGTTGCAGGGCTGTCACGGCTCGGTGGAAGCACCAGGATAAGCAGCAGGATTCAGCTGGAGCTCGGTGCTGATCCTGGCGCTTCTGAGCCCAGAAGAAGCACCGATGAACTGGAATGTCGCAGCATCTCCAGGGTCTTGTGATTTACATTCAGATGCTTGGCAACTGATTCATATTTGTGATGGTCACAAGTGTCCCAGGGCTATGTGAAGTGACCAAAACCTGCTGCAACCACCCAGCAGACGGAGGGGGGGGAATAAAAACCAAACACCCCCCACCCCACCGCCGCTGGCAATCCTCAACAGAAATGCTCACAACAATGAGAACCTCGGACAGGAGGAAGAGCGTCGCCGGGCGGGCAGGCAGGTGTCTTGCTCGGCTGTGGCTTGGGGGGCACTTTTTTCAGTGCCATTGTAACTTCGAACAGTCACTAAGCGAACTGTTGTAAGTCGAGGACTACCTGTACTTCATCACTTTTTTCCTTTTTTTTTTTTTGGTCATCATTTTTGACACCTTGCTAGGTGACTGGTGGTACTCGGATGTTGCCATATCCTAAAAGCGGTACAATGGGTGAAAAGGTTGAAAAGCCCTGTTATAGCCCTATCCCAAAGGAGATAATGTCTGTAATTTGTTTCTGAGCAAAGGTGAAAGTCTAGTCCTTTATAAATGCATCTTCCTTATTCATAAGCTGCAAGAAAATCGTGTGCCTTTTGCTAGCTAGACACTTAAAGGATGACTGTGTTTCCTCGTTCTTTTGTCACCATTATCTGTGCCAATTGAGATATTAGCCAAGCTGTCATTTTAATCCTTGCATAATCATCAGAAGATGCTATGATTCTTTATATGACTTTTGTTGTAAATAAAACAACAAATAACTAGTTTTAAGGTTAGTTTGAGATCCATTAGTCTAATGGTTAAAGCACCAGGCTAAAAACCCGGAGGCTTGAGTTTTATTCCTGCTTTAGGCATGAAAGCCAGCTGGGTGACCTTCGGCCAGTCCCTCTCTCTCAGCCCAACCCACTTCACTGGGTGGTGGTTGTGGGAAAAACAGGAAGGAGGAGGAGTATTATGTATGTGCATTCCCTTGAGTTACTTAAAAAGTAAGTAATAAAAGTGGGATAAAAAAAATCTACCTAATAGAATTTTGCTGTTGATTTTGCTAAATATCCACTCTATTGCTCACCTCTGTATATCTCTTTAGCATATACTTTATTAATATCATGAATGTTGCTAGAAAATATTTTAATTGCCATCCTAGAACCCTGTCTAGATTTAAAATGTAATATTGTCTTGAGGATGGATACCTCCCTGCTGTGAAATCTAATAAAATTAAGCAGGACCTATCTTCTTTACATATTAGTAACAGCCCAGTCTTCTTCACACACCAATAGGTATTACAACATGATATTTAAGATAGATCCTGCTTTGAAAAGCGGAGGAGGATTATTTCATTCATTTCATTATTTCATTCAACCACATTCAACATTAATATACTATAATTATTTACTATAGATGAGTCTTTCATAGTAGTATCACTTACTAAAGTAGCCAGACATGGTACGTGTGCAGCCCCTCCCCCCGTGGCCCGATCCGGGTTCTGGAGGCCTTTTCCAGGCCCGATCAGGCCGTTGGGGGGGGGCTGCGGAAGTGTTCACCACCCTCAAATCTGGGTGGCAGCAGCCTGGAAAAGGCCTCTGGAGCCTTTTCCAGAGATTTAAGATTCATAGTTTTAGATTTTAATTTTATATAATTTATGTTTCTGGAAATGGATTGTTATGGCATACTGTATTAAATGATGATGACATACCACATGTAAAACTGATACCATGGCAACTTTAAAAGTCTACACATTGGGCAGTATCTGAAAGCTCTGAAGAACCTCCACAAAGGCTGCCAGAAAAAAAATGCGGTTTTGTGTGAAAGCTTGAAGTAAATGACACGCTGATAGCATATAATGTTTCTGTGTATCCTGCTAGTATTATGGCAACCTTTATTATTATAGCAGCTCTTTAATTTTTAGCAGATTGACTCCCTTCTCAGTTTGATTCTTTCTCAGATCAGACTACCATACTGGCTGGCATAAAATGTCATTGTAAATTATTTACTAGATAAATTAGATAAATAATTTTGCTTTATTGTTTGATTCGCTATATAGCCAAAATGAGTTTAGCTGGAAAAAATGTGTATGTGATTTTTAAGCATAGAACTCTAATATTAACAGCCAAGGTCTGTTGTGGAGTCCAGAGATATTTAGTAAAGAGTCTATATTGTAGAATATAGATTTCTTTGTTGTGTACTCAATTATTAACCGTTTTGTGACTAGTGAAGGTAGAGTGTAGGAATATGGAATTAAATTTGCTATTCATCTAGTTTTTGCTGTGAAACATTTTGCACTATTACTGCTGATGAAATTTACCATTTTGTTTCTATTTTCTCCCAGCTTTCCTTTTGCTTAACTTCTTTTTAATTCTTAATTCCTCTTAATTACTGTAATTGAATAGTACAGTTCTTGAAATGCAAGTTTTGATTCTTTATATCTCTGATTATAGTGTCACAGAATTTGAGCAGGGTTTTTTGTGTATTTAGAACAATTATATTGCCTTTCTGCTCTAGAAAGCTGATGGATTTTGCATTTGTCTTAAAAGTTTCAGGATGGCATGCTGCTATTATGAAGTAGATAGCTGTTGGGTACAAATAATTCAGCACTTTGCAAATGGAAGCATAGTACCAGTCGTTTAGACTGTTTAGGAAAATTGGGTATGGTATGCTAATATTGTTAATTGATAGGTTGAAGAAGATATGCTGTTTTCTTCAGAGTTATAGTTGAAAAGTTAATCCAAAATATAGACAACAAAGCCATGCAGTAATGAAAAAGAGCCCCACATTACTAGATTCTTTTCATTTTTATCATTGTTCGTACATTTTATCTTTTTACACACAATAATCCTATATATATATATATATATATATATATATATATATATATATATATATATATTTATAATATTTATAATATTTATTTATTTATTTTATTAGATTTATATACCGCCCTTTCCCGAAGGACTCAGGGCGGTTTACAGGGTATTTAAAACAAGAAATACAAAAGTTAAAAACAATTAAAAAAAAATTACATTAGTCCCTGAAAAAAAAGTAAAAACCCCAAATAAAATTAAAATTAAAATTAAAATTCTCAGCCTGGGCCAGAGAGCTCGAAGAGCCAGGTCTTCAGGTCCCGGCGGAATGAACGGAGGTCGGGGGCAGTCCTAAGCTCCACGGGCAGCTGGTTCCAGAGGGCAGGCGCACCCACTGAGAAGGTTCTACCCCTGGGTGTTATCCGCCGGCAATCTTTTACTGGCGGCACCCTGAGCAGACCCTCCCTGTGGGAGCGCACTGGACAAAGGGAACTTGATGCTGGCAGCAGGTGTTCCCTCAGATATCCCGGACCCAAGCCATTTAGGACTTTATAGGTCATCACCAGTACCTTGAATCTCACCTGGAGGGCAACTGGGAGCCAATGCAGCTCGCGGAGTAGAGGTGTTACATGGGAGTATCGGGAAACCCCCATCACAACTCGCGCGGCTGCATTCTGCACCAACTGAAGCCTCCGAGTGGTCTTCAAGGGCAGCCCCATGTATAGAGCGTTGCAGTAGTCTAAACGGGAGGTCATGAGTGCATGAGTGACTGTGCGTAGGGCATCTTGGTCCAGGTAGGGTCGCAACTGGCGCACCAGGCGAACCTGGGCAAAAGCCCCCCTGGTCACGGCTCCTATATGGTCTTCAAAATTGAGCCGGGAGTCAAGGAGGATGCCCAAGTTGCGAGCCCTATCAACGGGGGGTAACACCTCACCCCCCATCGTTAAAGGTGGAATGGTCTGGTTAACCCGAGATGCCGATATGCACAGCCACTCAGTCTTGGCAGGATTGAGACGAAGCCTGTTTCTCCCCATCCAGACCTGGACTGCCTCAAGGCAACGGGACATCACGGCGAGGGCATCGCGGGGTTGGTTCAGGGTGCAAAGAAAAAGTTGGGTATCATCAGCGTACTGATGATAACCCACCCCGAAACCATGAATGATCTCACCCAGCGGCTTCATGTAGATGTTGAACAGGAGGGGCGAGAGAACCAACCCCTGAGGAACTCCACAAACGAGAGGTCTGAAGGTGGACCTCTGCCCTCCCGTCAACACCGACTGCGAGCGGCCCAGGCGATAGGAGGAGAACCACCGCAAAACAGTGTCTCCCACTCCCAACCCCCTGAGACGCCGCAGTAGGATACCATGGTCGATGGTATCAAAAGCCGCTGAGAGATCTAATAGTTTCAGTTTCAGTTTCAGTTTCAGTTTTATTAAATTTTTATACCGCCCTTCTCCCGAGGGACTCAGGGCGGTGAACAGGGCATATAATAAAAATACAAAACTACAAAAGTTAAAATAGAATTAAATTGATGCCCAAGATAAAACAATAAAATATACAAATATTTAAAACCCAAATTAACTCCCCATCAGGCCAGGCCAGCTTGTTCAAACAGGTGGGTCTTTAACCCGCGCCGGAAGGAGCGGAGATCCGGTGCCATCCGGAGCTCCACCGGCAGTTGATTCCACAAAGCCGGGGCGCCCACAGAGAAGGCCCTCCCCCTGGGGGCCACCAGCCGGCATTCTCTGACTGGAGGCACCCTGAGGAGGCCCTCTCTGTGGGAACGCACAGGGCGGAGGGGAGTTGACGCCGGCAGCAGGTGGTCCCCGAGGTATTCCGGACCCATGCCATGTAGGGACTTAAAAACCATCACTAAGACCTTGAACCTCACCCGGAAGACAACTGGTAACCAATGTAGCTCGCGGAGCAAAGGTGTAACATGGGAGTACCGGGAAACTCCCAAGACAACTCTCGCGGCCGCATTCTGTACCAGTTGGAGCCTCCGAGTGGTCTTCAAGGGAAGCCCCATGTAGAGAGCATTACAGTAGTCAAGGCGAGAGGTCACGAGCGCATGAGTGACCGTACACAGGGCATCCCGGTCCAGATAGGGCCGCAACTGGCGCACCAGGCGAACCTGGGCGAAAGCCCCCCTAGTCACAGCTGCTACATGATCTTCCAAGGTAAGTCGTGAATCTAGGAGGACTCCCAAGTTGCGAGCCCTATCCACGGGGGGTAACAGCTCACCCCCCATAGAAAGGGATGGAACATTTTGAATGTCCCGGGATGCCGGAATGTACAGCCACTCAGTCTTGTCAGGGTTGAGTTGAAGTCTGTTCCTCCCCATCTAGACCCGAACCGCCTCCAGGCAACGGGACATCACAGCGAGGGCATCACT
Source organism: Vipera berus (assembly GCF_964194415.1). Taxonomy (NCBI): domain Eukaryota; kingdom Metazoa; phylum Chordata; class Lepidosauria; order Squamata; family Viperidae; genus Vipera; species Vipera berus. The sequence continues at coordinate 72,852,388 of NC_138207.1, read as the reverse complement.
GGGGTGGTTTGGGGTAGAAATAAAAAGTTGGGTATCATCAGCATATTGATGATACCCAACTCCAAAACCACGAATGATCTCACCCAGCGGTTTCATGTAGATGTTGAACAGGAGAGGCGAGAGAACCGACCCCTGAGGAACTCCACAAACGAGAGACCTAGGGGCCGATCTCTGCCCCCCTGCCAACACCGACTGCGAACGTCCCAGGAGATAGGAGGAGAACCACCGAAGAACTGTGCCTCCCACTCCCAATCCCCTGAGACGCCGCAGCAGGATACCTTGGTCGATGGTATCGAAAGCCGCTGAGAGGTCTAATAGGACTAGGACAGAGGAACATCCCCTATCCCGAGCCCTCCAGAGATCATTCACCAGAGCGACCAATGCCGTCTCCGTGCTGTACCCGGGCCTGAAACCCGATTGGTACGGATCTAGATAATCCGCTTCATCCAGGACCAGAGGGAGCTGATGCGCCACCACACTCTCAACAACCTTCGCAAGAAAGCGAAGGTTGGAGACTGGACGAAAGTTGTTCAACACAGCTGGGTCCAAGGCAGGCTTCTTGAGGAGGGGTCTCACCACCGCCTCCTTCAAGACGGTGGGGAAATTACCCTCACTCAAAGAAGCAGTTATCACCGCCTGGAACCAGCCTCGTGTCCTCTCCCTAGCTGCATAAACCAGCCAGGAAGGGCACGGGTCCAATAAACATGTGGTGGAGCTCAGCCTCCCCATAATCCTGTCCACTTCATCAGGGGTCACAGAATCAAACTCCTCCCAGATAACATTGACAAGACCGCCCGTGTCCTGATCGTCAGACTCTGCCCAGCTGGAGTCCAAACCGGTCCGAATCCGAGCGATTTTATCCGACAGATGCTGACCAAACTCCTCGGCACGACCCTGTAAGGGATCCCCCCTCACCTCCTGATTAAGAAGTGAGCGAGTCACCCTAAACAGGGCGGCCGGGCGATTATCTGCGGACGCGATGAGGGTGGAGAAGTAATTACACCTCGCCACCTCGCCCCTGTCCCTAGCCCTCCAGAGATCATTCACCAGCGCGACCAATGCCGTCTCCGTGCTGTGCCCGGGCCTGAAACCCGATTGGTATGGGTCCAGATAATCAGTTTCCTCCAGGAACAGAGGAAGCTGATGCGCCACCACACTCTCAACAACCTTTGCCAAAAAGCGAAGGTTGGAGACTGGGCGATAATTATTTAAAACAGCCGGGTCCAGGACAGGCTTTTTGAGTAGGGGTCTCACCACCGCCTCCTTCAAGGCGGCGGGGAAGACACCCTCCTTCAAAGAAGCAGTTATTACTGCCTGGAACCAGCCTCGTGTCTCCTCCCGGGCCGCGTAAACCAGCCAGGAGGGGCACGGATCCAACAAACAGGTGGTGGAGCTCAGCCTCCCCATGATCCTGTCCACATCATCAGGGGAAACAGGATCGAACTCAGTCCAGATAACATGCTCAAGACCGTCCGATTCCTCCACGTCAGACTCCGCCCAGTCAGAGTCCAGACCGGCCCGGATCTGAGCGATTTTGTCCGTCAGATGATGACTAAACTCCTCGGCCCGTCCCTGTAAGGGCTCCTCCTTCACCTCCTGGTTAAGGAGGGAGCGAGTCACCCTAAACAGGGCGGCCGGGCGATTATCTGTGGACGCAATGAGGGCAGCGAAGTAATTAGACTTCGCCGTCCTCATCGCCACAAGATAAGACCTTATAAAGGTTCTTAACTGCAATCGGTCAGATTCGGATCGGCTGGACCTCCAACCGCTCTCTAGACCCCGTCTCCGACGCTTCATCTCCCGGAGCTTTGCAGAAAACCATGGAGCCCAGCGGGATCTGCGCTGGGTCAGAGGTCGCAAGGGTACAACACAGTCAAGTGCCCTGGCGGCCGCCCTTTCCCAGGCATCCACCAAGGCATCGACTGGGCTGTGGGTGAGCGCGATGGGTGTAGAACCAAGTGCCATCTGGAACCGTTTCAGGTCCATTAGGCGCCTGGGGCAGAACCACCTGGTCGGTTCCGCAGCCCAGCGGTGGGGGGTGGCGTAACAGAAGACCAGCCGCAGGAGATGATGATCTGACCATGACAAGGGGACAATGGTTGGTGAACCCCCTCCCAGATCATCCAACCACTGTCCAGACAGGAACACCAGGTCGAGAGTGTGACCCCCCACATGAGTCAGGCCCTGAATTACTTGGGTCAGGCCCATGGCCGTCATGGAAGCCATGAACTCCCGAGCTAACTCAGACGGCCCTCCCAGTGAGGGCAGGTTGAAGTCACCCAGAACTATAAGCCTGGAGAACTCCACCGCCAACCCTGAGAGGGTGTCGAGCAGCTCGGGCAGGGCTGTTGCCACACAGCTGGGCGCCAGGTATGTGAGCAACAAGCCCAACTGAGCCCGAAGGCCACATCTCAGGAGGAGGGACTCCCGGCCATCTGGATAATGGTGGTCTCCCACGGGCATAGATAGATGTCTCCCGGACAACCACCGCCACCCCACCACCCCTGCCCTGAGCCCGTGGCTGGTGTAGCACACAGAAACCTGGAGGGCATAACTCGGTCAGAGGAACCCCTCCCTCCGAGCCCAATTATATGATATCGATAATATTGTGTGTGTGTGTGTGTGTGTGTATAATATTTCTTTTCGTAGATTTGCCAAGATCTATCTATCTATCTATCTATCTATCTATCTATCTATCTATCTATCTATCTATCATCTATCTATGCACACACACACACACACACACACATACACACACGTGTGTATGTATGTGTGTGTTGTGTGTGTGTGTGTATATATATATATATATATATATATATATATATATAACACACATACACACACACATGTGTATGTGTGTATAAACTATATTATAGTTTAATAAAGAATAAGGAAGGGAGGAAAATTCTTTTGCGTACAGGTGGCTCTTGACTTAGAATCATTTGTTTAGGGACCATTTGAAGTTACAGTGGCACTGAAAAAATGTCTTATGGCTGTTTTTCACACTTATGACCATTGCAACATCCGCATGGTCACATGATCACAATTCTATGCTTGGCAATTGGCTCATATTTATAATGGTTGCAGTGCCTCAGGGTCATGTGATTACCTTTTGCAACCTCCTGACAAGCAAAGTCAATGGGAAAGCTAGATAACAACCTTGTTAGTAACTTAACTGTAGTGATTTGCTTAACAATTATGGCAAGGAAAGTCATAAAATGAGGCAAACTCACTTAATAATTGTGTTGCTTAACAAATTTTGGGTTCAATTGTGGCCGTAAGTCGAGGACAAACTGTACTTAGTATATACTAGCAATTTTTACAACAATAACAAACCTATTAGCAAATCTCAAAGTAACAACAAACCTACCTAATCGGCAAATCCCAAAGTCAGAATTTCATTTTATCTGTCTTGAGCACAAAAATCTAGAAAAATTATTCCTTTATTATATCTAAGTGCAATTCAATCAGCAATAGGATATTGCAAGAACAAACACTGAAAATGTGATCATTGCATTTCTTGAGGTTCGGACAAAGGTATAGTCACACCAGGAACTCTGTATGAATGACCGCAGTGTTCATGTATGTTGCAGTTAATTCCTGTAAGTGCAGATCATGAACAAAATGGATTTCTCACTGATCCTTGTGGGAAATTTTTAGCATTATGAAACTTGTCTATCTTGTTGAATTCACTAAGTTTTTACTAACCTTAAATTTTTCATTTGGGATTCAAAGAGCCATATAAATCTAGGCATGGCCTGCCAAAACAAATGATAAGATGAGCATTATTGTACTATGGTTTGAATGGAGTACTATTTTTATTTAGATAATTAATTGGTATTAGTATTAACATTTTTATTTAACTCAGAATTTAGCACTGGAAAATAGTATCTATTATTATTAATCAATAGTTAGCAGGGATGTAATTAAGGATTAATAATAATAATAATAATAATAATAATAATAATAATAATAATAATAATAATAATAATAATAATAATAAAATAAATTACAGTAAAATAGTCAAAGACAGGAATAGGTTTTATACAGGTAGTTCTTGACTTATGACCACCATTGAGCCCAAAATTTCTGTTGCTAAGTGAGACATTTAAATGCATTTTGCCCCATTTTACGACCTTTCTTGCCACAGTTGCTAAGTGAATCAGTGCAGATGTTACACTAACAACACAGATGTAAGGTGAATCTGGCTTCCCCCTTGACTTTGCTTGTCAGGAAGTCACACAAGGTGATCACATGACCCCAGGACACTGCAACTATCATAAATGTGAGCTAGTTGCTAAGCATCCAAATTTTGATCACATGACAATGGGGATGCTGCAATAGTCATAAGTGTGAAAAACAGTCACTTTTATAAGTGAACTGTTGTAAGTTGAGGATTACCTGTGGTCTGTTAAATGAGTTACCTTAATAAACTGAATCCATTACCATCTTTTTAGTTGCTGTAATGTATTTATCAGAAGCTGTGCTGGCTATTAGCTTGCCTGGCTTCAAAAAGGACTGGACCTCATAATGGAAATAATGGGGATCAGTGCTATCAGCCTGTGGTGATAGCATGAATGCCTCTGAAGGCCATCTCTTGGGAGATTAGTGGACTTTCTTGTGCAATTGGTTAACTATTGTAAGAACGGACTGCTGAACTAGGCCAGGGTTAGGCCAGGGTCTGATGCAGCAGGACGCTGCTTATATTCTTATGTTGGTAATACTATTTTATTTGAATTCAACTTTTCCTAATATCTTTCCTGGGGTTTTTTTAGGATTCCACAAGAAGGATACTACAAAATGAATGATCTTGCTATCAAAAGAATAACCAATGAAATTATCAAATCACCTGAAGATAAACGAGAATATCGTGGATTAGAACTGGCAAATGGCATCAAAGCAGTGCTTATCAGTGATCCCACTACAGACAAATCTTCAGCTACACTTGATGTACACATAGGTATTTAATCAAATACTTCGGTTTAGTTTTGGTCTTGGTTTTATATTGTATGATAAAACAGGGTTAGAATCATTTATTTACATAACTTAAGTAGAGTTGTAAATTTGCTTGGAAATTTTACTAACATTGTTCCCAAGAATCAGTAGTTCAAATTAGAATTGATTTAGTCAGATTTGTATGTTTACTTGGCATAACTGAAGATTTTCATGTTATTTTAGAAACTTACAGATAGCAAAGGACCAGTAAGAAATTATATAAAAAAGATAAATATTCATAGGTTACAAGAAATAAAAAAGCAAGCAAGAAGAAAGTAAAAGTAATAGAAATGGTAATGTAATAATAGTAGTAGATTCAGCATCTTCTAATAGTGTTTACTATGGTATAGAATTTTGCTTATATTTTTCAAAAAACCTTGCACAGAATAAAGTAACATCATACTAAGCTAATAACAACTTTTCTAAATATTTTCCTTTTATTTTTATGTAAAATTAATTCTTGATTGACTCATGAAGTTTATTTAACCTATCTTTTTTCTTTGCAGTTTCATATTTATTTTTTATTTATTTTAATTCCATTTATATCCCGCCCTTCTCCGAAGACTCAGGGCGGCTTACAAGCTTAGCAGTAGCCTTCATTCTGTGTATATGCCTGCTTATTAGGGCTTTCATACACCCCCCATAATGCTTGCATTATACCTTCACCTTTGATTTCTTAATAGTATATATTACTATAACTTCAGTGGAGATTTACCTGGAAGAATAGCCTGAGGAAATTGTGTAGAAGCTCACATATATTCTAGTATGACTTAGCTACAGAATAAATAAATCTACTTAATTGATTTCATATGTTGATCTTTTTTTGAAGTAAATAAAGTTTCCTATACCGCATTGATTTAATTACAACTCTCCCATTTTAAAAAATTATTTGTAGAAGTTGGGCATGTTTCTTTAATAAAACTTTAAAATTTATAATGGCTTGTTGTATTTTTTTCCTCTCCACAAGGATCATTATCTGATCCCATTAATATTCCTGGATTAAGCCATTTTTGTGAACATATGCTATTTTTGGGAACTAAAAAATTCCCAAAAGAAAATGAATACAGCCAATTTCTCAGTGAACATGGAGGGAGTTCAAATGCTTTTACCAGTGGAGAACACACCAACTACTATTTTGATGTCTCACACGAACACTTAGAAGGTGCTCTTGACAGGTAAGCATATCGTAATTATTCGGTAAGTATATTGTTAACCGTTGTGTGATTTTTACTGGAATAAAAGTTCTACTTAATATACTGTACTTCTAGCATAATCTTTATTAGACCAGTTGAAATTTTAAGTGAATATATTATAATTCCTTTTCTTGCAACCTGGAAAATATTGAATTTTGCGAATGAAGGAAAATATATGTATCCCAGGATAATGTTGCAGGATCCAATCTAAGTTGATCACTGTAAACAAAGGTATATTCTTCCAAGCTTTTATGAAAGAGGGACCTCGCTGGTACACAAAAGGGACTGGCTTTTCGTGGTGGTGCAGCTGGGCCCATCTTTCACACAGGCCCTTTTTTGAATGTTACCCAGATTCTTCTTTCATTAAATGTATGCTGGAATCCTCCGTGTGGGTTGCAAATTGCCCATCCATTCTAACCTAACTTAAAAATTTTAAATTGATAATAATTTGTGCTCCATAAAGTGAATTACAATGGAACAATTACTTGAGAGTCATTCTGTGATTTTTAGCTGCAGTGGTCCAAATGGGCAAATTAATAGAGACACGAGCAGAGGTACCAAGATGAAGGATGAATGAAAGTTATCTATCCTGAACTAAAAAATACAGTCATGTTGTATACTCCCATACTTGTTATTTTAAACTTTTAAAATGTTATTGTATTTCAGTACATTAATTTGGGAAATATGGAACTTCCTTTGTATAGGTTTGCCCAATTTTTCTTGTGCCCTCTCTTTGATGAAAGCTGCAAAGATAGAGAAGTGAATGCTGTTGATTCTGAGCATGAGAAGAATTTAATGAATGATTCATGGAGACTATTTCAACTAGAAAAGGCTACTGGAAATCCTAATCATCCATTTAGCAAATTTGGCACAGGTAATTAAGAAAGTAATTTTACATTATTTGTCTCTTACGCTATAAGGATATGATTTCTCATCTTTCTAAGCATTCAGTTATCATGCAAATAAAGATATATGGCATAGGTAGGTTGTGGAATCTTATTGATGTTGCAGCCTTTAGAATTATGGTAATTAAATTTCCTTGATTCAGCATAGAGCTAGAAGGGACCTTGGAGGTCTTCTAGTCCAACCCCCTGCTCAAGCAAGAGACCCTATAACATTTCAGACAAATGGCTGTCCAGTCTTTTCTTAAAAACCTCCAGTGATGAAGCATTCACAACTTCTGAAAGCAAGCTGTTCCACTAGTATATTGTTTTCATGGTTAAGAAGTTTCTCCTTAATTCCAGGTTGCTTCTCTCCTTGATTAGTTTCCATCCATTGTTTCTTGTTTTGCTTTCTGGTGCTGGATAATAAATTGACTGCTTCTTTGTGGCAGTCTCTCAAATTCTGGAATATTGCTATCATATGACCCCTTGTCCTTCTTTTCTTTAGACTAGCCATACCGAATTCCTGCAATCATTCTTCATATGTTTCAGTATCCAGGCCTTTAATCATTTTAGTTGCCCTTCTCTGCACTTTTTCCAAAGTCTCAACGTCTTTTTTGTAATTTGATGACCAAAACTGGATGCAATATTCCAGGCGTAGTCTTCCTTATAAAGTGGTACTAACTACTACACGTGATTCTGATTCTGTGCCTCTGTTTGTACAACCAGGGATTGTATTAGCTTTTTTGGCTGCTACCACACACTGCTGGTTCATATTTAATTTATTGTCCACTAGGATTCTAAAGTCCCTCTCACAGTTACTGCTTGAGCCAGGTTTCACCTAATTTGTACTTGTACCTTTGTTTTTTTTTCTGCCTAAGTAAAAACCTTAAACTTCATTTTGTTGGATAGGGCCCATTTTTCAAATCTGTCAAGATTTTTTTGAATCCTGAGCTTGTCTTCTGGGGTGTTTACTATTCCTGCCAGCTTAGTGTCATCTGCCAATTTGATGCATTCCCCTTCTATTCCCTCATCTAAGTGTCATTTATGAAGATATTGAAGAGTACTGGGCCTAAGATGGAACCTTGTGGTACCCGACTGTTTACTTCCCTCCATGTAGATATAGCACCATTAAGGACTACTCGTTCAGTACGGTTTGTCAGCCAGTTATAAATCCATCTGGTGGTGATGCTGACTATCCCACATTTTTCTAGCTTACCAAGAAGTAGTTTGTCAAATGCCTTACTTTGCCAAATGCCTTACTGAAGTCTTAAGTATGCTATGACCACAGCATTTTGCTGGTCTACTAATTTAGTCACTTTGTCAAAGAATGAAATAAGATTGGTTTGGCATGATCTGTTTTTAACAAATCCATGCTGACTATATTCATCAAGGTCAGACGGGTATTGTCTTACCATTTTCTTGCTGATTCATTGACAATGGAAGTAAGGAAAAAAGGAAGGGAATGAGAAATGGAATGAGAAATGGAATTATTTATCTAGCTATAAATAATTGTGATAACATACATACAGTAAGTGACATTCATCTATTCATCAGCATTATTTATTATACCAGGACAAGCTAAAGCATCAAAATCAAAGGATCTAAACCTATAGGTTTTATGATATGCATCCTCTGTCATCATGTCTTAGGTGTGAAGAGTCTAGTGGGAGTAAGTGCTTCACAGATAACTAAACATTTAGGAATTCATAAATTCATAAATTGGCATCTTAAGATGAACCTGAAAACAAACTGGCAATCAGTGTAGTGACCCAAATACTAGTGTGATGTGATAACATTAGGATTCCCACTAACAAGTAGGCAACTGCATTCTGTACCAGATGCTGTTTCCAGATGGTCTTTGACTAGAGGCCCATCTATTACCATAGCTAAACATGAGGCGAAGAGGACATGAGTTACTTGCCTAGTGCTAGTTCCAATAATAGATTTAATTGGGACCTCAGCCAAAATTAAGTAAAGGGGATTCCACATGCTCTTTTGGTAGGAGCTGTTAATTTAGGAGTTGATGGATGAGCTCCTGGAGAGTATGGCTCCCTTCTAGGCTTAAGGTTGGGATTGTCTTGGGAGTCAAGAAAGTCTGAATCAACTGCCACTGTATCCTCCTTGGGTTAAATCATCCTGTTTTTCCACATCCAACCCTTGTAATCTTCAGAACTAGGTTAGGAATTGCACTGCACTCATTCAGTGTTATTGGCTAAAAGTTCATTTTTGTTGTGTATGCTATTTAGAAAACCCTTTTAAATTGTTTTTATTTTTTTCTTAATATTTGCATTTTTGAAAGCAAAGCAAAGCTAAATACCTGTACTGCAGGGTCATTATATTGTTATTATAATGGTAGCCTGTAATCAGTGTGTGTAGGCTTGATGAGTTATGTTTAATAACTGTTCTTAATTATATTCATACTTGGATATAATTACAACTGTTTATAAACCAAGTGAATTGTTTTATATTTCTGTGTTCTTATTTTATTTCATTGTTTCTTGTCTTAACTTTACCATTATTATAGTGTATCATCTTGGAGTGATGGGTTTATTTTGTATAGCAATAATGTTTAAGATAACATGTTGGAAATAGACATTCTAGCTTTGGTTTCTCTTTTGCACTGCCAGAAAAAAGCAAATGACTGAAATATTACAAAGTTTCGCATTTTGTCTTGACAGTACAAGTTTTCAAACTAAATTCTAGAAATTATTCTCCCTACATTAATGAAGAAGAATATTAAAACTTCATTGCTCAAAAAGAAGTTAGTGAGTTGCAAGGATAGCCCACCACAATTCATTCCACAGCCATCCTTCTCCAGTCATTGAGCACTGCCTTCCAATTCATCCTGGGTTGTTGGGCTGCCTGCCCCAATCAGAAGGGACCTTCCCATGGAAGACCATAAGAAGCTGGACTTTTTCATTTTACATTCATCAATTGAATACTACAATGTTAAAGATTTCTTAAGTGAAGATATTTCCCTGTCAAACTGCATTGACATTGGCAACAGTTCTCCCGGTTTACCCTTCTGATCTAGCAGGCAGAAATAAAAATAGAAACTTTAGTGTTTTCAGGATTTTTCCTTCTCACCGTACATTGCAGACAAAGCAATGTATGGTTAGGCTGGATCCAGATAAATGGTGAGAGAATGGATCCAGATAAATACTTCTAAAGCTGACTTCATTTCCAGTGGGTTGCAGCGCAGGAGACAAACAGGTCATGGCAGCAGTGAAAAAGAGCCCTTAGTGCCCACTATTCCTTGGCCAAGAGATTACAATGCATTGGATTGGGAAGGAAGTTCATTTAATTGGCTTAAGAAAAGACTGATTCATAATAACAAAGTTTTCTTAAGATATTCCCAAATCTGGAAATTTGGGGAGCTCTGTCCAATATTTTAAAGTTATGTGCCTTTGTCCAGGCGGTCCTATTTCTTTTAAGTTGTGGTTTAAAAAAAAATAGCCTAAACCATTCAGAGGGTTCTTGGAGTCAGGCAGCATCAATAAATACTGAAATTTACCAGATTATAGATTTAAATTTTCTCAAGACATTAGGATCACAAAGCATAGCTTGTTCTCAATTTTTGGTGAATATTTAACAATAGGTTCACAGTTCATACGCCCTGAGAAGTATACTTAATAAACTAGGGTTTGCCTGAGTAAAAGGGAAACATTAGTCAATTTCTTCTTTTTTGCTTCAAGAAACCATGATTTTTTGAATCAGGCTGATTGACATGATAAGTGCATAATACTTTTACTTCCATCTGGGTTTGAGGATGCTAATTAATGACCTCTACAGGTAACGTAGAGATCACTGCAAGACCTCTATTATTTTCTCTTGGTTGAAAACTTCAGTTCTACATTTCGAGTTACAGTTCCCCCCCCCCCCCCATTCATATTGTATAAATTTAAAGTACCTAACAGAAGCTCCACAATCTTATGAAAAACACGGATAGGAGCTCCATGACTATTGACCAGGAGATACCCAGGAGTTTTTCCCAACCTCATTGGATGATCTGATGAAAAATATACTCATCAGCTTCTCAGATGATTGTACAGTTTATGAGAATAAATGTCTCATTCCCTGCTGTAACTTTTTTTCTCTTAACATCTCCTTTATATTTACTCTTGCTTTATAGGGAACAAGTACACTTTGGAAACTAAGCCAAACCAAGAAGGAGTAGATGTAAGGCAAGAGCTTTTGAAGTTTCACTCCACTTACTATTCATCAAATTTAATGGCTGTTTGTGTTTTAGGACGGGGTAAGAATGGCAAGCGTTGTGAGAATTATTTTGAAATATTTAAATGTTAATAATTTATGTAATAATAAATCATTTAGGAAATTAAACACAAGACAAGCTTCATATTCAAGAGTAAAATAAAAATCACATTCCTGGTTATAACACATAAAAATATTAGAGCACAGATGCAAAGCACTCAGTATTATTTTGCAGATTTATTCTTTTCTGCCTTCTGTAGCTATTAGCATCACTGCTCTTTAAGTTCATGTCACCACCGTTTTTTAAAAAAATCATTTTTAGAGTATGAACCATGTTTCATTGTATTGTTTCAATATAACAATGTTTATATGATTAAGATTATTAACTGTATTATTTAGGTGGCTTAAAGTATTGAAAAGAGGGAAAGGAAAGAAACAGTTTTGTCAATATTAAGTAAAATTTAGGATGTTAACATTCTAACCGTAAAACTATTTGATTTTTCATCTGAATATATTAAAATATATATTAATATATTAATAAAGAGCCACTGCACTCACATCAAAGTATCAATAATGTCATAATAGTTTTAATCTTAAACTAATTAGTGTTAAATTAATAAAAGGTAAAAGATAGGCAAATCAAATTTAATAAAGATAAAATACCTGAAAAGTAATATTATAATAACTACTACCACTATTACTACTACTACTACTACTATTACTATTGGTTTCTAATTTGCACCATTTTATACATTTGTTAATCTTTGTGATATTTGTAGATTTTCAGACCCCCTTAAAAATGAAACTATACATGGTTATGTTCACCATGCTGTGTAGTGTGTTTGATGTATGGGAACCATTTTTATTTAAATTTAGTTAAATTTGTATTGTGTAAGTGTAATGTTAGTTTTGCGATTGCTGTGCACAGTCCAAGGTTTGCAATCAGATATTGTCAGGATTGTGTCCTTCTTCCAGTGTTGAACAAAATATATTCTTGCTTTTGTAAATATATATAAAATTATGATATTTCTATTTCTTGTAATTTCTAACATTTATTACTATCTGATTTGTCTATATTTGTTGACGTAGTTGAATACCACCTATAAAACATTTTGTAAACAATTTTTTGTAAGTTATAATTTGGTGTAAATTTTATATATTTAGTTCATAATTCTTCCTATTGTTGCATTGTAATAGTTTCTTTAAAGTTTGTCATCCATTTTGTCATACATTATTTTCTTTGTTCTGTCTCTGTATCATATTAACAGTTTGTATATATACTCTTAATAGGTGGTCTTGATATTATATGAGCATTTTTTAAAAAAAAATATTGTGGGCTTTTTTCCTGAATGTCCCTCCTTCCTTCTTGAGATCTGATTTTATTTATATTATGCAGTGTAAAATAAACTGATTGAATTCTGGATACAGAATTTCTGCAATAAGAAATATGTATTCTTAAGTTTTTAGATGTGTGATTAAAAGATAGGGCTCCTAGAGCTCCTTGACAAGAGAGGTTAAGAAGTCTATAAATGATCTTATTTTCTATATTTTTCCCAATAAGAAATCTTCTAATGTGTAAGAGTTACATTATCAGGATTCCCAATAGGTTAGAATTCTGGAAATTAAAATCCAACAGACTTTAAGGGCCTGGAGTAAGTGATTCTGCTGTTAATTATTCATTTTTTCTTTTCTTTTTTGCAGAATCTTTAGACGAGCTAACCAATCTGGTGGTGAAGTTATTTTCTGAAGTAAAGAATAAAAATGTTCCAATACCGGAATTCCCTGAGCACCCCTTCCAAGAAGAACATCTCCGAGTGGGTTTGAAACTTTCAAGATTACTGTCAAGCAATAACATTCGATGTTAGCAGTTTGTTAAACAGTAGATGGAACAAGATAGTATTCAATATTCTCTGAAAATCATAAGTGGAGATTGTTATATACAAGTTTAACCATCTATTTCTTGAAATTATAGGAACTGTTCCTAAAGTTGATAGCTTTAACCTTTAACTTACAAGAATAACAAATTTTAAATAAGGCTTTCCTGTTTTCTTTTTTTGAAATTTTACAGCAACTTTACAAGGTGGTACCTATTAAAGATTTTAGGAATCTGTATGTCACATTTCCAATACCAGATCTTCAGAAGTACTACAAATCAAATCCTGGCCACTATCTTGGTCACCTTATTGGGCATGAAGGTCCAGGAAGTCTTTTATCAGAACTGAAAGCTAAAGGTAAGATAATTCAAAGTTAGCTGGCATGCTACTTGCATTCAGCTTGTTTACTAAGACTTGTGGAAATGCTTCTGCAGAGTGCCTTCATGATCTAAGTACATTTTATTTATTTTGCCCTTGGGTAGGGTCTATGATTTTAGTAGTGTTAACAGATATCTAAGAAGTATTAAAAGAAGAGACTAGGACCCACCAAAAAAGCTTCCAAAAGATCACCTGTATCTTTCTACTTGATATTCTTTGTCCACAAATAAGCAATTTCTGTGCTTAATATATCTGACCGACTGTCATAATATTAAATTTGTGTCCACTTTCAAAAATGGATTAATCAAGCCTGATGCAATCCATCTTCTGACAGCACTTCCTTGAGAAATGTTATTGATGGCTATGGAATAATCAAATTCCTCAGCAAGTATTCTTATGCTCATCTTGATTTGCTCCAGACTTCCATTAATTGTGGCCCAATTATTAGAGGCATCCTCTATATCAACAGACTCCTGCAGAACCATTTAGATGGTTCTTGCTCCCTCAGTAGGACTTTGCTGGCCAGAAAACAAACTCAAGAAGTGAAAGGTTCTTCCTGCAACATGGGGTTGATATTTCTAAAAGAAAAGGCAGAGGTACTTCAATCTTCCATCATCAACACTTTGATTTTCCCACTATTACCATATTTGTCTCCCTAGTCTGTTTTTGATTTTACTTTTGCTAATACTAAGCACCCTGGCCTTTTCAAAATATGCCTATAGCTAAAACCATGGTGTTGCTGGCTTTCCTTTTCATTTCTTCCTGGAATCCAGATATGGCAGATGAGTCTGCAGAGGTCTCTATTAGAAGAAAAGTTTACATATACCAGTTAATTCACATGGCAAAGATTTGCAGCTTCAGTAGACTTGTTCAACTGGTGACCAGATTCATCAAGTAGTCTATGCCAGTGCTTATGTGTCAGTGGCTGAACCTTGCTGTTTTCTTTAACTGAAGACAGTTCTGAATTCTCAATGGAATTCAGGTTAAATTAGGATCTCAGAGTCATGTAATTCTGATAAACATACCTAATATTGAATGCAGTGAGACAAAGTCCTTCTATCATTCTGCACTTTTTCTGCATTGTAATTCAACAATCTTGGTTAGGGGGCAGTCAGCCTTTTTTCTAAGAAGGTATTAATGTTCCTTTTCCCATCTTTTTTTTTTAAAATCCCATTTATATCCCGCCCTTCTCCGAAGACTCAGGGCGGCTTACAATCTAAAGCACAAATCAATGTGCTTAGCAATAGCCTTCATTCTATGTATATGCCTGCTTATTAGGGCTTTCGCGCGCCCCCCCCCCCCCAAGCGGCATTTTACAAAGTCAGCTTATTGCCCCCAACAATCTGGGTCCTCATTTTACCTACCTCAGAAGGATGGAAGGATCTAGCAGTAACATCTTTACGATGGCCTGCAGATTGAAGAACACTGATCAAATATCATACGGCTAGTTGCAGTTTTGCCTCCGTCATCAGTGGCATCACACTTAACACCATGCTTAGCAGGACTCTTTCAGGAACTTTCTAATGTCCTTCAATTCTGGAAGTGAGGCCAATTTAAATCTGGCTGATTTAGTTATGAAAATGTATTGGAAGAACCTAATAGAATTAGAATAATCAAGAGGAAAAAAAGGACTAAAATGGATTTTAAGCTTATGAAAGAACTGTCAAAACATATGTAGCACCTATTGGTGGTAATATCACTTTTTAAACTGATAATATCTGATAATATTGTTGACTTTATTTTTATAAGGAGAACAATTTAAAAAAATTTTAAGGAGCTTCTAAATCATCCATATCTAGGAACTCTGCATGCTTCTACAATTTAAAAATAGAAAAATCAATTCTCCATAGGTAAGATCTGCCAAGACTGAAAAAAATGCCTGCAAAATTAAATGATTTAGAAGGGACCAGGATTAGACAAGTTGAACCAGAAATGTATGAATGCCATGATAACCTTGGTTCCCAAGGGTAAAGTAAGACCATCATATTTCTGAGGAATTTGCCATATCAGTTGTCTTGGACTTCTAACTGTAATGAAGGCACCTTATATTTTTGAGTTCATCCTTTAGTGCCATGTCATACAAGCCATATTTGACATTATAGCATGGTATCATACATAATGTGTGTACGTGTTCATGCCATTCATTTTTCACCTCTTGGATATCTGTGTCATTCAGAATTTCTTCTCAACTGTGAAATACTGCGTAGCTTCTGACAATACACTGGCAAATATTCTTAATGACAAGTAACTATACAAGCATATGCTTGCCTTGTGGTCATTCACAACTCCTTTGCCCATTGGAGAACCTCTTCCATTGATATATTTCCACATCATGCAATATTTTCTGCTGTTAAGTCTGCAACAGGCCATGCCATAATTTAGCCTTTGATAATGTCTACTATGTAACTGGAACCAATTTATTTGCTTTCACCCACTCTACTTTTAACCAAGATATCTCAGATGCATGCCTTCTAGTAACCTGGCAGCCCGAACAGCCATAGATTTCCATCCTCTTTCATCTGATTTTGCATTCCACAATGGCAGGATTTAGAAACCCAGCACTATGAATTGCTATATTACCTTGACCAATTTTTCCTATACCTCACAATTTGATTTCTTCAGTTCATATTTTTTCAGTAGAGATGATAAAATTAGAAGCCATTCAGCTATACTGTAGGTATTCATTTTTTCAGCTTTTGCTTTTGCCATAACTGGCTGTTTGTACATTTTGCAGATGTTGCTGTCTCTTCATTCTTAGCAACTTAGAATTTTCTTCTGTAAAATAACTTTTTTTTTGCACAAAACAGTAGACACCATTCCATGTTTTCTTATCCAATGTTGAATTATTTCCTGAATGGTTTTGACAACCCGCTACTATGGAATATATTTCCTTCAAAGCACAGAAGTATTCAAACCATTTGCAACATAGATCTTCAGTTATTTATTTTTAAACAATGTTCCTAGTTAGTAACTGTTATTTGTTCCTGTGCATGCGCATGTGCGCACACACACACACACACACATATACACACACTTCTGTGAATCCCTGGTTGCAGGGCTGTGTTTTCCTAGGTAACTGAGAGGAAAGCCAACATTTTGTCTTAAAGTGTATTCAGAAGGATTTTTTGGTTTAAAACTTTCTTGGTTGGAGAAGATTCCCAATTAAACTTTTGTGTAGATATAGGAAAAATATGGAAATCCACAGATGGTTGTTCAAAAAACAAAACAAAACCAAAGGTATTGGTAAATAAGCTGTTCTTGCTCACTGTTAAGAATTGATTCTTGGAGCCTTATGTTGGATGAAGTCATTCTTTACTGTGTTATAAGACACAATTATATATATAATTTCATCTATATCAGATGAAAAATTACAAACAAATCAGTTGTAAAATTGTATGCATCTATGCAGTGATTATTATTGCATACCACACAACCTAGTACATGTGTAACATAGCTAAATGACTATATCTAGAGAAAACAGTTGTGTATTTTTAAAAATGGCAAAGGGTAGAAAAAGAAGGATAAAGTATTTTGTAATATTTTGATTTAAAGTAATCCACAAAGTTTCATGAAAGCAGTTGGTTATTATTTTGAAAATGGCAGTGGTTCAAAAAATAAATGAACAGGTGAAGCTTGACCCAGTTCAGGCAAATGCTGAATCCCAAGAACACGCTAGAAGACCATTAAACTAATTGCAGTAGCACTTAGCCTTATATACCATTCCACAGTGCTTTACAGCACTCTCTGAGCAGTTTACAAATGTTATCTTATTTCCCCCAGCAATTGACCCCAAGTGGTTGATGCTTCTGCTTCAAATTAAGAGAAAAGTTTGTCAAAATTTATGTGGCAAAATTTCTACACCTTGATTCCCTCTAGTTTTCTTCTGATATAATAGTAGAAGATTAAATACACAATATAGAGCTTCCTGAATTACACTACAACCAAGTTGATTTCTTCCGTTTTCACCTTTTACCTTCTTGTTTTTCTTAAACAAGTTTTTATTTGTAAAAGAGTTTAAAACATTTTGAAGTATATTCAATCAACTTTCTGTTTGTCTAAATGTGGTGGACATTTTAACTCTGTGTATGCCAAAGGCATATTGTACATAATATATTTTAAAAACTAACAGTGTCTCAGTGTTCATGTTTGGATTTGTCTTGTCTTGATTTCAAAACATATGTTTCATATTCAAAATCGGCTGATTTGTCTTCATAGAAGTGTTATTGCGACAAAATTTCTGGAAATTCATTACCTCTAATGGTCCCATTTTATCGGTTCCATTTATAATATTCTGTCATAATGTGTGAAAGTTGTTAACCAAAAATACATATATTGTCAGTGTTTGCTTAAAAATAATATAACTTTTAAAAATGCAAGCAATATTGTATATTATATGCTTTTATCATAGGCTGGGTAAGCACACTGGTTGGTGGCCAAAAAGAAGGTGCTCGAGGCTTCATGTTTTTTATCATTAATGTTGATCTTACGGAAGAAGGACTGTGTAAGTGGATCCCTTCAATCATTTTGCTTTGCTAGGGCTTAAATATCATTTAAATATCACTTCTCTTATAAGACCTTTTATATATCCCACTGGGAAAAATATTCTGTAGTGTAGTAAAATGTAAACATTTAATTGACTTTAATCACATGGAGTTTCATAGAAACAGATAGTCCTTTCCTTACAACCATTTGTTCAGTCACTGTTCAAAGTTGATGACAGCAGTGAAAAAAGTGACATGACTGGTTTTCACACTCACAACTGGTGCAGCATCCCTATGGTCACATAATCAAAATTTGGGTGCTTGGCAACGGGCATGTATTTATGACAGTTGCACTGTCCCATTTGTAACCTTCCCAGATGGTTTCCAACAAGCAAAATCAGTGGGGGAAACCAGATTCACTTAGTGACTGCAAGATTCACTTAACAACTGCAGTGATTTGCTTAACAACTATGGCAAATAGGCCATAAAATGGGGCAAAATTCACTTAACAACTCTGTTCCTTAACAAAGGAAATTTGGGGCTCAATTGTGGTCATAGGTTGAGGACTACCTGTACTATAACAAGAAGGATTTTCTTATTTTTCAGAAAGCTGCTAACAGTTCTGTGTGCTTTTTCCTGATCTTGCAAATGTGATAATTCCTCATATTCTAAATCAGCAGTATCCAAACTTGGCAATCTTAAGACTTCTGGACCTCAACTCCAAGAATGATCCAGCAATTCCAAGAATGACCCAGATAGCCATTCAATTTTGGGAATTGGAAGTCCACAAGTCTTAAAGTTGCCAAGATTGGACACCCCTGTTCTAAATACTGCTGGCAGTTAGAAAGAAAAACAGCTCCTGATAATCAAATTGGTTTGAAAACTATATGAAGCTTTGCATGCATGCATATACTCTGCACACCTTCTTTCCCTTCCTGAGCTTGTGCTACACTACAGCACCCTCCCCCAGTTCACGCATAAACTACACCAGGCCTCCCCAGGTCCCCCCAATCCCATTGCCTCACTGCTGTCCTCCTTACCTGGATTCTCTCCACTTCCAGATCTGCACATCTGAGGTTATGGGAACTACTAGGATTGCCATCACTAAGTGATGCAATCATGTGATATTGCACTTTCCAAATGCATTGTCTTATGACGGAAGAGTTTGGTCCTAGTTGTGGTTGTAAGTCATGGATTGCCTGTATAGTAACAACATCGTACGGGAGTTGTAATCCTAGAACTTTTGTGACACTTTTGCTTTCGCCTAACAAAACTAAAAATCCTGTTGTTGTTTTTTCTTGTATAGTACATGTGGAAGATATTATTTTCCATATGTTTCAATATATTCAAAAGCTACGGACAGAAGGACCTCAAGAATGGGTTTTTCAGGAATGTAAGGTAAGATATCTTTACCAGATTATTTTCTATTAGCTTAAGGAGCATGATAAAAATCTTATCATTTTAAAAACAGGATTGAACAGGCACCTTAAACATTTTAGTTTGGTATTTCATGATAGTGAATCTTAGAAAAACTGTCATGAATAAAATATTAAGCAAGTAGCATCAAAATCTACAAGGGCTATTCAAAGGAGTTTTTTTTAGTTCCCAAGGAGGTGAACGGATATATCACGTCCAGTACTAAAGCTTTTTAAAGCTAAAACATTAACCCAGATATTCTACCCAGCTCAGGTGGCCTATATATGAAGAAAAAGACCCCTAGAGACAATACAGACTAAGTTTTTTAAGGTTTTTGCTTGTGGCACCATGAAGTTATCCCCAAGATAGTATCAGGCTTGAATCTGGAATGCCCAAAATTGAACCGGAGCATGGAGAGTATTGGTGGCATACTTGTTAAAGATTAGGTTTTTTTCCCTACAGTGTTGCTACAGCTAATCTTTATTAACAGTTACATTTCATTGTGAACAAAACCAATAGAGCAAAAATTTAAGAACATCTGGAGTGCCTCTAGATTCGTTGCAAATTCAGACAATGCTCAGAGCAAAAAACCTGGTAATAACAAAAATTGAATGACATTGAGTGTCATTCCAAACTGAATTCCCTCTCTTGAGCCCTGGAAGCCACCCAGACATAGGGTCCTGGGAATCTGCAAGTGTCTTCCTCTCTCTTGAGAAGGGCCTTTTCAGGGCCAGCAACAACCACCTCCCATCCTCATCGTTATTTGTCAGCAATGCCAACTTTCCTGTCTCAGCACTTTTGGCTGGTGATTCCAGGGAAATTGGATCAATCTAACATGTCCTTTACTACTGCAACCATTACAGGTAGTTCTCAACAGCAATTCATTAAGTGACCGTTCAAAGTTAAACGGCACTGAAAAAAGTGAGTGATGGCCATTTTTCATACTTACAACCTTTGTAGCATCCCCATGATCATGTGATCAAAATTCAGATGCTTGGCAACTGGTTCATACTTATGACCATTGCTATGTCCCAAGGTCATCTGATCACCTTTTGTAACCTTTTGACAAGCGAAGTCAATGGGAAAGGCCGGATTCACTTACCCCGGTTACTAACTTATCAGTTGCAGCGATTCACTTAACAACTGTGGTAAGAAAATTCATAAGATGGGGCAAAACTCACTTAACAAATGTTTCACTTAACAGAAATTTTGGACTCAGTTGTGGTCATAAATCAAGGATTACCTGTATAAGGATCTTCCATAGGGCATTAGAGTTTCCCCTTTTATTAAATTTCCCTGGTAGAACAGATGGATTGTATGCCATCTTTTTAGCCTCAAATCTTGAAGCCACTAACTGATAACTGCATTTATTGTGGCAGCAGAAGTTAACATCAAACTATATGTTGTCCAAGAATACTCTGTCAATAAGGATTGTCAGAGATCTGGCCAGGGATCATAGCCAGGAGAAAAAAAGTGAATTACTATATTATTATCTCATATACCGAGAGAAATAATTTGTTTGTGAAAAACTGAACTCAGTAAGAATAACCCATGCAAATTTATAGTAAAACTTAACTGAATTCAGTGGTGGTTACCCATACATTAGTTTGGATATTCCTGTAAAGTTAGTCTTAATGAGTGAACCTCCCATATATAGAAATAACTATTTTGAAATAATAGTAGTATTTTATATTAGTAGTATTTTATATAAGTACTTTAGGTAACTTTTGTATTAATAAACTAATGCAGCCTGCTCCAAACTAGATGCCTTCCAGATGTTTGGATTTAAAATCCAAGAATTTTTAGCAATGGCCATAGTTCTTGGAAGTGTCCAGAATTGTGGAAGACAAAAATAATAATGAAATAACATTTTTCAAGAAAATGGTATTTATATAAATATACATATAGTTTATCAAACTGCTAATGATCCTATTTTAATTTTGAAAAATAGGACTTTTTTAGATGATTCAGAGAATTGGCTCTATGTATTTATTTCAGCTTTAAAATAACTTGCACTTCAAACCTCATATTAATTTATCATTATTATTGGGAAAATGTTTTCTTTGCATCCCTATAATGCAAAGAATTATATTTTTTATTATGCTCTGTAGAAATTCATAATAATGTAAGAAGTCATCCAGTTCCATTCCTGTGATTAATTCTGAACATCAGAAATCAAACTAAATTTATGTTTAAGAAGAATTTTCTGTGATTTAATATATTAATCTGTATCTGCAAGAGTATTTTATCTTATTTTCTTTCTTTTGTTAGGATCTAAATGCTGTAGCATTCAGATTTAAAGACAAAGAAAAACCAAGAGGTTATACATCAAAACTTGCAGGGATGATTCATGTAAGTTGCAACTTGTACTATAGAGCTATTTATGTTAGTATATAGCTTAGACTATTCACTATTGTATTTAATATTGTATCATTTCTTAACATTTCTGGGACTTTTGAGAAAAAGTTACTGGTAACAATGGCACTTGTAAGCACAGCTCTGCTTTTGTACCTGAAGCAGACAGAGGTTGCTAAGATTGGCAGCAGGAGAGACGATAGGGCTGCCTGTTACTTTGAATGCTTATCCATCTTTCTGCAGGATTCAGGGCTCCAATAATAAAAGCAGGATCAATGACTGCCTGGAGTGTCGTATTTGGGTTCTCTGAGTGTATACTTTAAAGTTGAGGTGAGAGAGAGAGAGAAAGAGACAGTGGCAATACCTGGTACTTCACAAGACTTGAACCCTCTCTTTGTTCGGATAAATGCATAACTAAATTAGGATTGCTATTATAAAGAGTGGTAGTTGTTGATGGCACAGTGACCAATTTCTTCATGCAGAAGGTCATGAAATAAGATTGAGAGAACTGGCTCGCTTGTTGTTGAACAATTTTGCAACATTCCTTTTCCAATTAGAGGTGATTTGATTATACGTTTACCTGCTTACTAAATTAAATTAAGTTGCATAGTGTTACTGTGAAGTGAAATATTTGTTGCTTAAACAGGTTGATGTTAAAAGGTTTCATTTTTTTCATTGTTCTTTGCATTATGTATTGGGTTTTACATTATTTTAGTACTCTCAAGGTGAGTCTAATGCCTGAACGTCTAGAGCAGTACCACCTGTGGTACTTTGCCACATGGCAGGTGATACGCGACCGTCCTAGAGAAGTGTAGCAGGGGAGGGGAATGAGTGTAAGGGAGCCAAGCCTGAGGGAGAGGCAGCTGCAGCTGCAGAACTGGGCTCAGCAGAAGTCAAGACTATATTAGAATCATGTCCACTTTTGTTTTTAAATGTACATTTAATAAAATTTTCTAAAAAAAAGACTATTGAATGGATGTTTTTCCTTCTGATCTAAATGGCGCCAATTCCTTGTTGAACTGCTTTTGAGCACTTTTAAAATCCTTTTCAGTCTAAACTAAAAGTGTAACACTTTATTTTAGTACTATCCTATTGAAGAAGTTCTTGCTGCTGAATATTTACTTGAAGAATTTAGGCCAGATTTAATAGAAATGGTATTGGACAAACTGAAACCTGAAAATGTCCGGTAAGATGCATTGCCATATTCTGATGTATTACTATGATTTATAAATGGTACATTGTGATGCTTATTGAAAGATAAAAATTGTATTTCATTGCCAAATAACAAAGATTAGCAAATAGATTCTAAAGTAGTTTCTGAAGTTTCCCTCATTTTAGAATGTCTTTAGATGTCTTTGTAAAGACATTGCCTGGAGTAATAAATTAGCAACATTCAGTAGTAATTGTTATATTGTAATGAGAATTATCTGCTCTTTAGAAGGCCAGATCCTGAGGTTGAAACTCAAATACTTTGGCCACATGATGAGAAGGAAGGACTCAATGGAGAAGAGCCTAATGCTGGGAAAGGTTGAGGGCAATAGAAGAAGGGGACGACAGAGAATGAGGTGGCTGGATGGAGTCACTGAAGCAGTACGCGTGAGCTTAAATGGACTCCAGAAGATGGTAGAGGACACGAAGGCCTGGAGGAACATTGTCCATGGGGTTGCGATGGGTCGGATATGACTTCGCAGCTAATAACAACAATGAGAATTATGTGTTTTTCAAATGTGATTTTAGGAAGGGATTGTCATTCAGCTTTACTAATAGGGCTGTACGATGCTTCTAAAACATTAGTGACCACAAGTGCAGTGCCTGTCAACTGGCAAGAACTCCTGGAAGCAGACATAACTGCTTTAATAAAGTGCCTACAGGTGCTGCATTTCCACTCCTGCAGGCTCTGAAGCACCTTTTCCGAACTGAATCCAAAACATTACTTTGCCTTTCTAAATAAATTCATCACTGTTTGTGCATTTATGGAGAGGTAATTCAACCTAGTAGTTATGGCACTGGACTAGGGAGTGAGGGCGATCGGAATACTAGTCTTAGCTGAGGCGTGGAAGCCAACTAGCTCACTCTTGGCCATAGAGAAGAGGCAAAAGCAAACCATATCCAAAAACATTGCCAAAAAAACTGCACAGACTTGTCTAGGTAGCCAGCAGGAGTCAAAACTGACTCAAAGGCATCCCTCCCACCTTCCGCATAGTACAAATTGGCATTCAGTCATAATGCTTTCCCTGTTAGGTATGATTGGGAGGTTTGTCTGAATAAACCCTGAGAAGACTCAAAATAAGCAGCACCTGCCACCCTCTTTTATGAATCTGCTTTCTTGTTTCTGTTATGATTAGTGTTTGCCTGCCAAGTCCTAACCGGAGAATATAATTGGAAGTCAGTCAGTCTGTCTCTGTCTCTGTCTCTCTCTCTCTCTCTCTCTCTCTCTCTCTCTCTCTCTCTCTATGTGTGTGTGTGTGTGTGAATTGATTTGGAAAGAAAGCTTTGCTTTTAAGTAAGAAAAGAAAAAGTAGAACTCAGCAGGAAAAAGAGAAATTATAACTCATTCTCTTGCATTCATTTATTCACTGAACTTGTATCTGATGTTACTTCAGCTCAGGATGGTGTACATAGTGTTCCTTTCTTCTATTTTTCCTCACAAGAACAAATCTTGAGGTAGATTGGGTTGGAACAGAGCCCCAAAGTTACCCCATGAGCAGTTGTTCAATTTAGTATTTGTTTAATTCTGGACATTATTTTACGATTTAATTTCTATTTAATGTTTTGTCCATCCAAGTGTCTTATATTTTTCCAATTTCTAACTATTTGTCTCTGAAATGCAGAACAGTGTTGATAGTAAATAATTTCTCTTGCATGTAATGTGCTGCAAAGTTACTGCTCTTGATAATTGCCGTTTTATTTTAACTGGAAAAGAAAAATAGAATCTCCTTATAAACAGAAGGGCCTCATTTTACTTGGTGAGATACTTACTTACTAAAATAGTTTGGAATATGGCAGAGAGAGATTCTACTATGGCTGTCCTAAAACTCTTTTTTTCAAGTATTTATTTAAAATGAATGGAAAGTGAATTGATTCTTGAATGTTACATAAGCTTATATCAACTGAGAATAAAAATCAGAAATCATCCTTTAATTTAAGCTAACTTCCAGATAGTTTTAGGGGCAGGAAGGGATCTTATATAGAGTTGGAAGTATTTTCAGAGGCCCTCTACTCCAATCCCCTCCTTGGTGCAGTTTTTTTGTCTTAGTCTTCTCTCTTTTACATGAATTCTAATAGTGTTCCTCTTAGCAGATTTTAATCTAAGAAAGTAGAATGTCAGGCTATAGTTACTGCTTAGGGATTTTATTTTGTTTTTACAATTCAGTTCAGATATGAAATTATGAATTGTTTTTCCTTTTAGTTGACAAAAAAACTGGAAGTCTCTACTAAATGCTCTAGAACAGGGCTTTTCAACCAGTGGTACGGGTACCACCTGTGGTACATTGGCACCTGGCAGGTGGTACGTGACCATCCTAGAAAAGTGGTAACGGGGGAGGGGAATGAGCTGAACAGGTGGCAGCACCACAAGCCTGAGCGAGAGACGGCTGGAGCTGCAGGGCTGTCAGGGCTCAGCGGAAGCGCCAGGATCAGCGCCAGGATCCAGCTGGAGCTCAGCGCTGATCCCGGCACGTCTGCTGAGCCCAGAAGAAGCACCAATCAGCTAGAATGTTGCAGCATCTTTAAGGACTTGTGATTTACATTCATATGCTTGGCAACTGATTCATATTTATTTATTTTATTTTTTATTTTAATTCCATTTATATCCCGCCCTTCTCCGAAGACTCAGGGCGGCTTACAAGCTTAGCAGTAGCCTTCATTCTATGTATATGCCTGCTTGTTAGGGCTTTCACACAAACCCCAAGCGGCATTATTACAAAGTCAGCTTAATTGCCCCCAACAATCTGGGGGCAATTAATTTATGACGGTCAACAATTTATGACGGTCACAGTGTCCCAGTTTCATGTGAAGTGACCAAAACCTGCTGCAACAATGAAAACCTTGGACAGGAGGAAGAGCGCTGCCGGGCGGGCCGGCAGGTGTCTTGCTCGGCTGTGGCTTGGGGGGCACTTTTTTCAGTGCCGTTGTAACTTCGAACAGTCACCAAGCGAACTGTTGTAAGTCGAGGACTACCTGTACTTCATCACTTTTTTTGGAGAGGGGGTTTGGTGATCATGTTTTTGACACCTTGCTAGGCGACTGGTGGCACTCGTATCTTGCCATATCCTAAAAGTGGTACAGTGGGTGAAAAGATTGAAAAGCCCTGCTCTAGAACAGGGGTGTCAAACTCGCAACGTCACGTGATGTGTCAAGACATATCGTGACTTTTTTTCCATTGCCGGCAATGTGGTGGGCGCGGTTTCAGCATGACGCATCCGGCAGTTAGACACCCCTGCTTTAGAACAGTGATTCTTATACTGGGAGTTATTACCCCCAAGAAGTAATTTGGGCATATCTGGGATTATTAGAGCAAATTGTAATAACTTATTTGTGGGTCAAGGATCCAATAAACTGTTGTATAAAACAACAGAGTGGGTTTTTTTGTGAGGGCAGTGATATGTCTGAAACAGTTGGGTCAAACAGTGTATGAGCCACTGTTCTATTATAATTAAATTTGCTCACTCAAATATCAGAGTAGTAATATAACAATAAGAATTCACATAATTCTTTTAATATAAATATGAGCAGACCATATTTCTACAGGAATATTAAAGTATCCTAATGTAAATTTCATTGTGATAAAGCAGAATTATTTGTTTCGAAGATAGAGAATTTTGATCAGGTATAGTCACATATATTTTTATTTTGTTCTTAGGGTTGCAATTGTCTCTAAGACATTTGAAGGAAAAACTGATAAAAAAGAACGGTGGTATGGAACTCAGTACAAGCAAGAAAATATTTCTGATGAAGTCATTAAGGTATTCTAAGTGCACTGATAGCATCTTTTTCATGGTAACAGGCCCAAATATGCGTTTAAAAAAATACTTGCCCTGCTGCAAAGGAAACTATTTTGAATATGAATATTAGCTATCATTCGCATATGTGCAATGCATAATTTAAAGTTTTTCTCAATCACCTTTATCTAGTTTTATTGCATTATGTCAATCTTGTTGATCTGTATATTTGTGTTTCTTTCCTTTCTTTAAAAATTAGACATTTGCAATATAAAAATTATTTATTTTCTTGAACTGGTCTATCAAAAAATCTTACTTGCTTATTTTGATCTTATGTATTGCAATGCAAAGAACTGAAAGTACTTGGCTTTAATAAATGTTCCTGAGTAGATGTTTAGAAGTGAAATGGGTGACTGGCTGAATTCAGTTGCTCTTCTCCAATCATAAAAGTCTGTTTTATGATTTTATTAAAGAAAAATATTTACATGCAAATCTGGCTGCTGGTCTAAGAGGAAACTCATGCACAAACCCATCCTAGAGCCAGTTTGGTTTAGTGTTTAAGGCAGGAGACTGAGTTCAAGTCCTACCTTAGCTATGAAAGCCAACTGGATGACTTTGGGCCCGTAACTTTCAGTCCAATCAATCTCACAGGATTGTTCTTGTAGGGAAAATAGGAGGATGAAGCTGTTTTGGATGCAGTATATTCACCGCTTGAGTTATTTATAAAAATGATAAAGGTAGAATACAAATAAAATATAAATTTCTATATGTTTAATGTCTTTAACCACATAAAAGAATTTGTGTAATTGAAGCTGACAAAAGACAGCTATTTTCATGGTAATATTTGTATGGAACAGTCTAGTAGCCCAACATGGTAGTTATAGTATGGAAACAGTCTTCATCTTATACATTTCAATATTCTGCATTGATTACAAAGAAAATCAAAACAATGGACTATGGATGGTAACAATCATATTTGAAATATGTAAAGGTGATATTTAGCAAGGCTTCGTTGCAATTTCTTTTTTAAAAAATACTCATTGCAATTTCTTTTTTAAAAAATACTCCTCTTATTTATGTTTCTTTTACACAGAAATGGCAAAATGCTGACCTTAATGGGAAATTCAAGCTTCCAATGAAAAATGAATTTATTCCTACTAATTTTGAAATTGTATCTTTGGAGAAGGATACACCACAGTACCCAACTCTAATTAAGGTATATATGGCTTCCGTAGTTAATAATAGTGAACGTGATTTTACACTAGAGCTTTACAGGCTAGTTCTAAAGTGAATCATCAGCTTCATTCATATTCATTATATTTTTAAAGTTGAATTTCTAATGTAATTTTGAAATTTAGTTCAGATCAAATTGAACAATCCTGTTGTACACTGCAGACAGCCAGTTTGGTCTAGTGATAATGGTACTGAAATAGGAGCAGGGAACTTGCTGCCTTAGTCATGAAGTCCATCTGGGCCATTTGGGTCTGTCATTGCTTCTCAGCCCCAAGAGGTAGTGACCAACCATTTCTGAAAATCTTCCCCCAAAATCTGCAGGGATTTGTCCATGTAATTGCCAGATACAACATATACATTTATTTTATTTATTTATTTTATTTATTTTATTAGACTTATATACCGCCCTTTTCCCGTAGGACTCAGGGCGGTTCACAAGGTTTTTTAAAAACAATACACAAGTTACAAAAATTAAAAACAATTAAAATGATTACACTAACCTTGAACTAAAACCCCCAATTACAATTAAAATACAATTAAAACCCCAGTTAATACTCTCAGTCCAGGCCAGAAAGCTCGAAGAGCCAGGTCTTCAGGTCCCAGCGGAATGAGTGAAGGTCAGGGGCAGTCCTAAGCTCTACAGGCAGCTGGTTCCAAAGGGCCGGCACACCCACAGAGAAGGCCCTCCCCCTGGGTATTGTCCGCCGGCAATCTTTTACCGGCGGTACCCTGAGAAGACCCTCCCTGTGGGAGCGCACAGGACGAAGGGAGCTTGATGCCGGCAGCAGGTGTTCCCTCAGATATCCCGGACCCAAGCCATTTAGGGCTTTATAGGTCATCACCAGCACCTTGAATCTCACCCGGAGGGCAACTGGAAGCCAATGCAGCTCGCGGAGTAGAGGTGTTACATGGGAGTATCGGGAAACCCCCATCACAACCCGTGCGGCTGCATTCTGCACCAGCTGGAGCCTCCGAGTGGTCCTCAAGGGCAGCCCCATGTAGAGAGCGTTGCAGTAGTCTAATTGGGAGGTCACGAGCGCATGGGTGACTGTGCGCAGGGCATCTCGGTCCAGGTAGGGCTGCAACTGGCGCACCAGGCAAACCTGGGCAAAAGCCCCCCTGGTCACGGCTCCTATATGGTCTTCAAAACTGAGCCGCATACATGCATATATAAAATCTATCTCTGTGCCTGTGTGTACATCTATCTATCTGTATCTATGGGTTGTGTGTCTTTTCATGCATATAAAACAAATGTATGTTTTAAAAAATAGGGGGTTTTTTGTTTAAAAGTAAAACTTCCATAATGCTACTTGAATCCATACTGAAATTATATGGTGAAAGGACAGAAAACAGTCAATCTAACAACGTTTTGAAAGAAAAAGAGGCATCTTAATTTTTTATACAGTAGTTGGGTTTAAAATGGTATGCTATAAATGGTCATTCATATTAAGTGGCATTTGGCTGACTTTTTAGTGTTAATAAATATTCCACTTTAAATAGTGCTACATATAAAGTTCAAATGATAAGTGTGTAATTTCCCTTTTTAAATAACAATTTACCTCAATATAACGTGAATCAAATCTTTAGTAAATAAACTCTAACCTTACCTAAGATTCACCTATTGTTATTCCAACTAGTCTTCCTTCTCAAGCTGTTTTCCTTCTCAAAATTATGGTAGGTGGAACAATCATATTCCATACTGTTCCTGTAGATCTTAAGATCTGACTTTTTTTCTATGTAGATACAAATATTATGGACAATGTAATCATACGTGCCGGAATATTTACTAGTTGGACACATAAGGCACTCCAATCAAATATATATATATATCTTGAATGCTACTAGCAATAATTCACACACATACATTCTCCTGCAGGGAGGAACAAGTTAATCTATTAAACCCTGAAAAAGCCAGGACATTTTGCCTTTTTGAAAATTCAGGAGCATGAGTGTTGATTTATCTCTGGAGAAATGCTGTTCCGGAGACAGAGAATAGCTGCTGAGGAGTCCTAGTCCATTGAATTTGAAGTTGTCATTCCACAAGAGACCTAGAGACAGTCCTCTCTTTCTGACCTTAGTGGATGGGCATAAATCATTGAGAGTAAGGTGTTACATGAATGAACCAGTTAATAGAGCCTTGGTGGAGCAGTGGGCTAATGCCTCCTTAAGTAACACCAGCTGCCTGCAATTAGTGCAGGTTCGCATCCCACCAGGCTCAAGGTTGACAGCCTTCCATCCTTCCGAGGTAGGTAAAATGAGGACCCAGATTGTTGGGAGCAATTAAGCTGACTTTGTAATAATGCCACTTGGGGGGGGGTGTGAAAGCCCTAATAAGCAGGCATATACATAGAATGAAGGCTACTGCTAAGCTTGTAAGCCGCCCTGAGTCTTCGGAGAAGGGCGGGATATAAATGTAATTTTTTTAAAAAATGCACATAAACTGCTTTTGCTTCTGCATTCTGAATGTTCTGAGTAGTCTTCAAGGGCTTCTTCACCTGATAACAGTATGTTGCTGTAATCCACTACAAAGGAACAATACAAAGAACGGGATACTGATAAATTCCTCCATATTCTCATTAATACCTTTGCTCTGTAACATCGTGCACTAAAATTGGGTAGTATGAGAAAAGGCGTTTTATTCGAGTCTTATTGGACTTATTTACAGTAGGTTATCTAGATTGAGCTCTGTCTATTTAACAAATATTCA
This sequence comes from Vipera berus, assembly GCF_964194415.1. Taxonomy (NCBI): domain Eukaryota; kingdom Metazoa; phylum Chordata; class Lepidosauria; order Squamata; family Viperidae; genus Vipera; species Vipera berus. Next base: position 72,821,720 of record NC_138207.1, on the reverse strand, counting down.
ACATTAAAATAATGAAAATAGAGGCTTTTGATGGAAAATGTTCTTTTTCTTAAATGCAGGATACAGCTATGTGCAAACTGTGGTTCAAGCAAGATGACAAATTTTTCCTTCCTAAAGCTTGTCTCAACTTCGAATTTTTCAGGTAGGCAAACGTGTTTATGTTTACATTTGTTCATATTGATTATGGTAAATTATATATATATATATATTTAGTAAGTAGAATTTATGTAATTTGGAACACCTATGGAATTGCTTTCTTTGTATAACCAAAATGGCCTATCCATACCTTCTGCCTCAAATCAGCATTTGATATGTGCAGCCTTGGCCTAATTTTGTGCAGTGTTTCCCAGAGGATGAAAACATGATCCAGGAGCTTTTACTTGAAAGCAGAGGTCTGAATTCAGACCTCTCTATTCTGCTCTCCTTTCCCCTTGAAACAAATCCCAGTAAGTAGTACCTAGATAGAGCTTTTCTACGTAGGAAAAATTCATCTTGGATATGTGCACTTGAACTTGCTAGATAGGATGTATCTTTTGTTAGATTTCTTAACAACAGGACAGATCTATAGCCATTGTGATTGCTGCCTTCATTTGATTTATTGTTTAGAATTTTTTCACCTTCAGAGATTATTCAGTAGATTTTTTTCAAGGTGTCTTAATTAATTACTGAACAATGACATCTTGATTGACCTTATGCTGTAAGAACATTAATTTACAAATTAATGGTGTAAGAATTTTATTGTCATGTTAGCAGTTCTTTTTCCAGAAGAGTAATGCTTCCATCTTTCACATACATATTTATTTATTTTATTTATTTATTTATTTATTTATTTATTTATTTGTTTGTTTGTTTTTATAAACCGCCCTTCTCCCGAGGGACTCGGGGCGGTGTACAGAGTAAGGTAGGTAAACATAATGAAACAATACTGAAAAAAACAATAGTCAAAACAAACTGGGACCCCAATTAGAGCTCTCAGGCCAGGCCGGACTGCTGGAAAAGGTAAGTTTTTAAGTCGCGCCGGAAGGTGCGGAGGTCGGGGGCCATCCGGATTTCAGTTGGTAAGCAGTTCCAGAGGGCTGGCGCACCCACTGAGAATGCCCTCCCCCTGGGGGCCACCAGCCGACATTCCTTGAGTGGTGGCACCCTGAGGAGGCCCTCTCTGTGGGAGCGCACAGGACGGTGGGGTGTTGACATTGGCAGAAGGTGCTCCCGTAGGTAGTCCGGACCCATGCCATGTAGGGCTTTGTATGTCATTGTTAGCACCTTGAACTTCACTCGGAAGGCAACCGGAAGCCAGTGCAGCGCACGGAGGAGAGGTGTGATATGGGAGTATCGGGAGGCTCCCAAAAGTGTCCGTGCCGCTGCATTTTGCACCAGTTGAAGCTTCCGAGTGGATCTCAAGGGCAGCCCCATGTAGAGAGCGTTACAGTAGTCTAGGCGAGAGGTCACAAGGGCATGGGTGACTGTACGTAAGGCATCCAGGTCCCGATAAGGCCGTAGTTGGCGCACCAGTCGAACCCGGGAGAAGGCCCCCTTGGTCACAGCTCCTATGTGATCTTCCAGGGATAGCTGCGAGTCTAGGAGGACACCCAGGTTGCGGGCCCTATCAACAGGGGTTAGTAACTCATCCCCGATGTTAAGGGGTGGGATGCTCTGAGTATCCTGGCTTGCCGGTACGTACAGCCATTCAGTCTTGTCCGGGTTCAGTTGAAGCCTGTTCCTCCCCATCCATTCCCGGACCGCTTTCAGGCAGCGGGACATCACGTCGAGGGCATCACTGATGTTGTTTGGAGTTGAGATGAAAAGCTGGGTGTCATCAGCATACTGATGGTACCCTACTCCAAAGCTACGAATGATCTCACCCAGCGGTTTCATGTAGATGTTGAACAGGAGAGGCGAGAGGACCGACCCCTGAGGGACTCCGCAAACGAGAGGCCTCGGGGTCGACCTCTGTCCCCCTGCCAGCACCGACTGCGAGCGACCTTGGAGAAAGGAGGAGAACCAACGCAGAACCGTGCCTCCCACTCCCAGTCCCCTGAGGCGCCGCAGCAAGATACCATGGTCGATGGTATCGAAAGCCGCCGAAAGGTCTAATAAGACTAGGACAGAGGAATGGCCCCTGTCCCGGGCTCTCCAGAGATCATTCATCAGAGCGACCAATGCCGTCTCCGTGCTGTAGCCCGGCCTGAAGCCCGATTGGCACGGGTCTAGATAAACCGCTTCATCCAGGACCTGAGCAAGTTGGTGCGCCACCACGCTCTCAACAACCTTCGCAAGGAAGCGAAGATTGGAGACTGGACGAAAGTTATTCAATGAGGATGGGTCCAAGGTGGGCTTCTTGAGGAGAGGTCTCACCACCGCCTCCTTCAAGGCGGTGGGGAAGTGACCCTCACTCAGAGAAGCAGAGATGACCACTAGGAACCAGCCTCGTGTCCCCTCTCGAGCCGCATAAGCCAGCCAGGAAGGGCACGGGTCCAGTAAGCATGTGGAGGAGCTCAACCTCCTCATAATCCTGTCCACTTCCTTGGGAGTCACAGGATCAAATTCCTCCCAGATGACGTCGACAAGACTGTCCATGTCCTGTTCTTCCAACTCTGCCCAGTTGGAGTCCAGGCCGGTTCGAATCCGAGCGATTTTATCCAACAGATATTGACCGAATTCCTCGGCTCGACCCTGCAAGGGTTCCTCCCTCACCTCTTGGTTCAGTAGGGAGCGAGTCACCCTGAACAAGGCAGCCGGGCGATTATCTGCGGACGCGATGAGGGTGGAAAAGTAGTTGGATTTTGCCACCCTTATCGCAGCGAGATAAGACCTGGTGAGGATTCTTAATCGCAATCGGTCGGATTCGGATCGACTGGATCTCCAACGGCTCTCAAGGCCCCGTCTCCGACGCTTCATCTCCCGGAGCTCCGCGGTGAACCATGGGGCTCGCTGGGATCTGCGCCGGGTCAGAGGCCGCAGGGGTACAACTCGGTCCAGAGCCTCCGTGGCTGCCTTTTCCCAGGCTTCCACTAAGGCATCCGCCGAGCTGTGAGCAGGGAGTGTATGTGCGTCCTCAAGCGCTGCCTGGAACCTATCAGGGTCCATTAGGCGCCTAGGGCGGTACCATCTGGTTGGCACCGCGCACCCACGGCGAGGGGTGGCAAAGGGGAAGTCTAGCCGTAGGAGGTGATGATCGGTCCATGACAGGGGCGTAACGGTCGTGGCGCCCCCACCGATATCATCACGCCACCGTCCAGACAAGAACACCAAGTCTGGGGTGTGGCCTCCCTCATGAGTCGGTCCAGAAATTATTTGCGACAGGTCCATGGCCGCCATGGAAGCCATGAACTCCCGAGCCAGTTCGGACGATCCTCCCAGGGACGGTAGGTTAAAGTCGCCCAAGACCATGAGTTTTGGGAATTCAACCACCAACCCTGAGAGGATATCGAGTAGCTTGGGCAGGGCTGCCGCTGCACGATTAGGTGGTAGGTACGTCAGCAGCAGGCCCAACTGCGCCCCCGGGCTGTATCTCAGAAGGAGAGACTCACACCATATGTACATATGTACATATGTACATCCATACACACATACACATATATTTATTAAAGAGGAATACTATGAAGCTGGTGGATTTGTCAGAGTATTGGAATAATTAATAATTCCAGTTGGTTTATGACTGGTGCATAGAGGGGAGGAATAGTGCAGAAATTCTAACTTACATTGCCCACCCCAATATGTAAATTGAAACACAATTTTGCACATTTTTCTTGATCTTTTCTGCTAAACTGTTTACATTAGGGAAAGGTTTACATAAAATGCATTCCAGGTGGAAAAACATAATGCGATAGAAAAAATTGCATACAACAAATGCACACATGTTAAAAGGATAACTTGACAAAATCAGTAAAATAATGTTGGAAAAATGATCACGGTTGAGCTTTAGATTTGAGCAATCATTTTTCAGAGAGAAGAAAATTTATTTTTGTGTTGCGTTATATAGTCTTTGGAAATAGGAGATTTTGTGGTCCTTCAAAAATTGCATGTTGCTTGCAAGAAATTTGCTTGTTCACCGGTAGAAAATGATACAATATTTGGAAAGTCTCTTTGAATGTCCAGTTACACCTGTGTATCTGCATTGGCTACTGTTTTTTTGAAATTACCTCCTTCCAGTGAACCTTGTTGTATCTCCCTGCTGGGTGAGCTTGAATTGTTTTACAATTCCCAAGACATAGACGTAGCAAACCAATCTTCCAATACATTGCCTCATGTATCTAGTGTTTGAATACTGTGTTCAGAATTTGGTAATATAAGCTTACCTTGTCTCCCAGGAAAACTCAGAAAAATCATTAAGGTTCAAAAAAAGTTGATCTTGCCCATTTTAAAGACCTTTGCTTTTGAAGAAATATAGGAAGGAAATCTGGATGATTTAACATCCTGAAATGGTATTTTCTGTATTACAGAATATTGTTTTTCTAGTGAGACATAAAGCAGAAATAGAAACTATTCCTTAAACTGAGAGTTGGTTTTTGCTGAGTAATCTTTTTATTGTTTGCAACAATTATGGTTTTACAAAAGGAAGAAAAATGTGAAGATTATGAGAACCACAGTAGTTTAAATGAGAGTAGACTAGATAAGAAAGATAAAATTGGACTGAGGAGCAGCTTATATAAAAGTGAATGCATGTATTTGTATATTTATACAGTATAATCAATTTGTCCACAATATCTGGCAACCCACTCACATTTACAGCTGCTTGTAATGTCCTATGGTCAGGCAATCTGGCTTGCAACTTTGGCAAAAAACACCCATTCAGGAGAATGAGTTATGATTACATGATTACTTATGATGTACTTATGATTACATCATTCACTTATGACTGCTTTAAAAATGGTCACAAAATTGAGTCCAATCATGTGGATGCCTTGACTTTCAGCAATTACAACTTACCACCAAAATTCTGGTTCCAATTGTGGTTGTTGTTGTTGTTAGCTGCGAAGTCGTGTCCGACCCATCGCGACCCTATGGACAACATTCCTCCAGGCCTTTCTGTCCTCTACCATCTTCTGGAGTCCATTTAAGCTCACGCCTACTGCTTCAGTGACTCCATCCAGCCACCTCATTCTCTGTCGTCCCCTTCTTCTATTGCCCTCGATCTTTCCCAGCATTAGGCTTTTCTCCAGTGAGTCCTTCCTTCTCATTAGGTGGCCAAAGTATTTGAGTTTTAGCTTCAGGATCTGGCCTTCTAAAGAGCAGTCAGGATTGATCTCCTCTAGGACTGACCGGTTTGATCGCCTTGCAGTCCAAGGGACTCGCAGGAGTCTTCTCCAGCACCATAGTTCAAAGGCCTCAATTCTTTGGCGCTCAGCCTTTCTTATGGTCCAACTTTCACTGCCATACATTGCAACTGGGAAGACCATAGCCTTGACTATACGCACTTTTGTTGACAGGGTGATGTCTCTGCTTTTTAGTGTGCTGTCTAGATTTGTCATGGCTTTCCTCCCCAGGAGCAAGCGTCTTTTAATTTCTTGGCTACAGTCCCCATCTGCAGTGATCTTGGAGCCCAGGAAAATAAAATCTGTCACTACCTCCATTTCTTCCCCATCTATTTGCCAGGAATTGAGAGGGCCAGATGCCATGATCTTGGTTTTCTTAATGTTAAGTTTCAACCCAAGTTTTGCACTCTCCTTCTTCACCCGCAACAAGAGGCTCTTTAGTTCTTCTTCACTTCCTGCCATTACCAATTGTGGTTATAAGTCATGATTTCTATGTGAACTGTAGTGCAGGGATGGGTCGGATGAAAAATGTACTAAAAGATGGGATGGTTGCAGCTTTAACTGGAACATGAACAAAGAATATCATTGCTTAATACAGATAATTTTTACTTACAACCATTAGTTTAATGACAGTTCAAAGTTACCAAGGCCTCGAAAAATTGATTTACAACCTATCTTCGCACTTAAAACTGTTGCACTACCCATAGTCATAGGATTGCAATTTAGGCACTTGGGAACACCACCTCATATTTACAATCAGTTGCAGCATCCTGCAGTCACATAGTTACAATTTGCAGTCTTCCCAGCTGATTTCTGATGGAAAATGTCAATTGGGGAAGCTGGCTCGTAATGACCACTTGTTCGTTTGTTTATATCCTGCCTTTAAATAATTCAAGGTGACAAACGTATCCAATATACCTTCCTCTTCTTATTTTCCCCACAACAACAATCCTATTAGGGAAGTTAAGTTGAGAGAGAATGGCTGCCCCAGATTCATCCAGCTGGCAACAAATAGGGTAAAAATGTTTGTAAAATTGGATTCAGTCATGTGATGACTTGCTTTATTACTGCAGTGACTTACAATAAAAATCCCGTCCCCAATTGTGGTAGTAAGTTGAGTACTACCTGTATATTAGTACATGGTAATCATCAAATAGTCATCATATGGTTGCAAAACCCACAAAGCTACTGTGTATTCACTCTACTGAGTTTTTCCCCTGTTCCATTGATATGACATGTTTAAAGGTAGGTGTGTCTTCTTTCCAAGGGTTATCTGTGTGTTTGTGATTGTAAGTTCTCTCTCTCTTGACCTTCCATCCTGAGCATCAACATCTTGTTGACTTCCATATATTGAACCATTGAACAAGAACTTATCTGCTGTTAGGAAAAGGAACTTTTTTTTTTAATTTAATCAATCATATTAATACAAAACTTTAAAGAACTGCTTTGGGATTTCAGATTGCCCACATCAACTAATGTGTAATCTGCCTATGTTCATTTAGTTAGGAATAGTAAAGCTCCACATTTATTAAACCTACATTTGGTCTTTTTTAAAGCAGCTAATTAGATATAATAAGGGGACGCAGTGGGCCAGTGGTTAAGATCTGGGCTTGTCGATGGGAAGGTTGGTAATTCAAGACGCAAATACCACATGATGAGGTGAGCTCCTGTTCCTGCCCCAGTTCCTGCCAACCTAACAGTTTGAAAGCATGCCAGTGCAGGTAAATAGGTACCACTTCAGTGGCAGTGTTACAATGTTTCATGCACCTTGGCATATAGTCATGCTGGCTACATGATCATGGAAATATCTTCAGACAACACTGGCTCCCTCGGCTAAGAAACATTGCTCCCTAGAGTCGGACACGACTGGGCAGAGCAAATCTTTACCTAATTAATTATAATACAGATTTAGTAAATGTGAATAGCCTTCAATCACAATTAATTATTCAAAAACCTAGGGGTACTTCTTCTGGTTTAGAATGCTTGTCTAGTCCAATTTCCAAATGTGTATAGATAAAAAAAATGCTTACCAAAACAATGATCAGATAAAGGAGTCGGAGTCTGGGCCAAGAAAGTAACTGGCATCAAGTGATGAAGGGAGAAGCACATTCAGACCTGCAAGATTCTTTCTCTATTCCTGTTACAATAAAGGCATTGATTTCTTAGTCTGGACTACCCTAGGGGGTGACAGTTGAGGATAAGTGTTTAATTGAGTGCATGTTCTATCATTTACTTAGTGCATAATAGCAGTAAGTTTGAGAAACACAGCTGTAACACTCTTCAAATTTTTCTGAAAGTAAGTAGAAGAGGATTAGCTTTTATTAAATGTAGATAGAATAGTTTGTCCATTAGACTTTTATGAGTGAGGCAATGATTTTCAGGACAATTCCATTTTTCTTAAAAATGAAAATAGATAAATGATTTGAAATGTTTCAAAATGTTAAAATGCTACATTTTAAATTTGCAGCATTACCAGCCCTCAGTTATGAAATTGTTCATCTTGTTTCTTTCATTTCTGATAAATTATTCTGTAAAATTTTTATAACAATTTCGATATAATAACTTTGTATTCTCTTAACTGCTACATATGCAAATAAGAAGTAGAAGTTAGACATTCCTGTACAATAAACTGCTTCATTTCACATCAAGTTAATGCTATTTAGAAGTATTACTGCTTGAAACATGGCTTGAGTCTTTGAGTTGTCTTTGTCATAATACTATCTGTGCAGATTATCTTATCTCCCTGGATATTGCAAAAATATATTAGAAACTTTTTAAGTACTGTAGATGAACAAAAAAACCATATCTTGTATGCTTAAAATAGAAGATGATTGCATTTTAGTAATAAAATTCCACAAGTATTTTTCTTACACTCTGAATCCAGTTCATTGAGATTTTATTGATATGATATATAAATGTGTATTTATACTTCCTTCTGCAAACAAGAGTGTAGAACAACCAATTTAAAAACAGCAGTTAAATAATAAGCTGCTAAAGTAGCTTTTAAAAGCTAGATTTAGAAAAGCCGATTAATAACTTTTATAAAATTTGCAAAATGTTGGTAATTGTAACTACACACACACACACACACACACACACACACACTGAAAATAAGAACTGGTATTATATATTTTTTGCCTCCAAAAGAGGCACTAGATTTTATTTTTGGGGGTACCCTTTTACCTCAGGACCGTTGCAGCCATGCCTCCTGTGGCTGCTTGTGACTGCTCGCAACAGGAGGCTACGTGTCACGTCACCCTGGTGCCACCACTTGCAGCAGGCCACATGACATATTGTGTTGTGGCATGCATCAGCAGTGGCACCAGCACACAATAGGCCATGTGGCATCCTGCCATGAGTGGAAGCATCAGCGCAGTGTGCCACATGACATCCTGCCGCGAGCAGTAGCACTGGCGTCATGTGCCACATGGCTTCCCACAAGTGGCTGCTAACAACCAGAAGGAGTGGGGCAGTGGCCATGCAGGCTCCTGATGGACAGGGCTGCTGGTGCCACTGCCGCAAAATGAGGCAGATGTTGAGGTGTGGGAGTCCTGGCTGCAGGGGTCCTGATGTAAGTGGGTGCGGGGCACGTGAGGCAGCTCCACCCCCCCATCCCCGCCCTAGCTTTTTTACTTGTGCACCTCGCTCCACCTCGTAAAACCAGACAGTGGGACGGAGTGGGCAGGATCTTAATTAGGGCTTATTTGGGGGGTAGGGCTTACATTAGGTGCACACGGAAAAATCAAGCTAGGGCTTATTTTCAGGATAGGTCTTATTTTGGGGGAAACACTGTAGATGGGTGGTGTATACATTTAATAAATACATAAATGATAACTTAAAAATGCTGTCCACAGTTAAAAACTTAGAAAAATTCAGCAAATTTGCCGACCATCCTAACAAAATAGTTCATTGGATAACAAAAAATTGTAACATGAAACTGCACAACACCAATCATTTCTTACATGGGAGAGATCTTAAGCTTTCAGGAATTGAACCTTTGAAGTCAGATCAACAGTTTGATTTGAGATTGGATGAATAATTAGCACATAATGCATCTCTTTCAACATTGCAACAGGGATATTTCAAAGGAAGTACAGTTTCTGGAACAGATTCTATTCTAAGTACTTGACCAGCGTCACCTCCATCTTGTCTGTTTATAATCTCGGATTGTTTTATCCACATTCAAGTTCAGGGATATCATTTGCTTCCTTAGTATTGAATGACAAAAAGCTGTAGAGTCTTATTGCTCTATTAGTGATTCTGTTTTCCAAAATCTAAAATGATTTAATTGTTTCATGTAGCTAATAAAAAGTGTAGAAAATAAAACAGATATTGTAGTTTCAAATAAGTATTTAACAAACAACATCTTTTGGATATGACCAAATTCAGTATATTACAAAAAATAGCAAAAAAATACCATGATCAGTGGTAGTAAAAATATATTATTAGCTGAAAGTCTAATCTGAAATGTGTTCAGAACGGATGAAAGTTCAGTGTCACCTTTATACATCTATAGTAGCAATGTTACCAATACTCCATTTTTATATTTTTATATTCATGTGTTGTCTTGATGGTACTCATAACAGGAAGTGTCAAAAAAAATTTAACATTGTACCTTGAGATCCAGTATCGAGGTCTATAGAATTGGTATTATTTATATCACATATTTACTTTTAACATTTTCTTCCAGCCCATTTGCTTACGTGGATCCCTTACATTGTAACATGGCTTATTTGTACCTTGAACTACTCAAAGACTCCCTCAACGAGTATGCATATGCAGCAGAACTAGCTGACTTGAACTATGCTCTCCAAAATACCATCTATGGGATGTATGTAAGTACCAACATCAAGAAGACTCTTTAAGAGTCTTAAATTTACTTCCATGAATCAAGAAACAATTTGATTTGCTGGAAGCATTTTTAAAATGATATTCCCAATTGAAGATCTAATTTTAAAGTTCCTTTTTCAACCTTGATTTCTAATTTCTCATAATTTGAATTTTACATGAAATATTCTTAGTCTTCAAGATTCCCATTCATATTCAGATTTTTCATTTCATTTTATATCATTCATTAAAATAATGAAATTAAGTGAAATTTAGCCCAAATTGGAGTTCAGATTCTACTTCTTTCTTCCAGAAGTTAAATCATTAATCTTAATGAGGAAACAAAATCCTTATTTTACATTAGTATTTTATTCCCAGAAATATTGGTTATGAGGCTGCATATACATACTCTTCAGTCATGTTTCTTCATCCATTATCATGTCACGAAGTATCAAAGCATCCTTTTTTCTTTTTGTTAGTCGCTACCTTTATATTGACCCTCTCCATTGCAACATGACATACCTGTTAATGAGGTTGTTGAAGGATGATTTAAAAGAGTATACATATGCAGCACGCCTCTCAGGTTTGAGCTATTTCATTGCATCAGGAATGAATGCAATACTTGTAAGTAAGATGGAACAGAAACAAGTGAGATGGCTTGAGAGCTATGCACTTGGAATATGCTTGCTTTTTCAATATTTTTTTTGCATAACAGTTACCAGTTCTGTGTTCTCTTGCACCTTTCTCTTGTCTGAAAGTGTCTGGACAAAGACGCTTCATCTAGCTATGATTGGAGTGCTTTTTGTGACCATATAGTGCTTTGTAATACATTTCTTTATGCATCTTTATGTATTTAACATCCTGGAAAGTATTACTTTGACTTTTTTTTAGACTATTAGTCTTTTAGATACTTTATGCTAAAAATAAATAAGAATGTCCTGTGGTGTTAGTCTAATATGTTTATTGAGGCATGAGCTTTTGCAGGATAGAATCTACTTTGTTAAAACGCTGACTGAACTAAATACCACTAACTGCATTAGAAAAAATGCTTGAGTATTATAAATTGAGCTTATTTGTTGATACAAATAACAATTTCTTACATGTCATCAGTTCCTGAGATTTTTGGTCAAATATAAAATATCTGTTTTAATATTTTAGTTGTCACTTTGAAAGAGTTTAAACATCATTGTTCGAAAAAAATGGTTCAAAAGAAGTGTGTATTGTATAAATGTTGTATAATATGGAGTATTATAAAATAGAGTTAAAAATGGGTTCTTGGTGCTCTTTGACTTTGGTTATTTTCTTGCAGACATTTTATTACCAGGCTAGGAAGCAGTACAAAGAAGAATAAAGTATTCTGGCTGTTTGTAACTTGCTGGGGTGTGTGATTTTTTCTTTGATGGTTTCTTGCATATTGGTTGCTAGATGGCATGTGTTCTAGGCTGTTTGTGTTTATTGAAGGCTGATATGGCTGAATACTTAGCTTCTAAGATTATTAAAGAATAATCAAGGTGGAAGCATCCACCACAGGTAGGGCAAGATACAATATACTGCATATAAACAGCCAGCAAACCTACCTTCCATTGGTGATGATCCCTAGCCTGACAATGAAATATTTGCAAGGGAAAAAAACCCTCAGCACCAAAAAAACTAATAATTTAACTTTGATCTATAATAGTCTCTTGTGTTATAAATAAAATACAATTTAAACTTGAAATGCTGTACCTAGTAAGGCAACCTGCATTCTAAACTATTTTGCTTCAGCAACGTTACTGTACCTTATATTTTTGGATCACTGGGATCAACAAAGATAACATTGGTTCTTAATTCATCTATTATGACATTTTTATTTTTCTTGTATCATAAATATTCATTTTAAAGTGTTATATTCGGAGACTGGAGCTTTGTTCTATTAAAAGGTGTACTTCAGTTTTTATGCTTAATTATTTCTGTATTACAATATAAGTGGATGTCCAACTTACTAGAAGAATGAAACATCCATTCTTCACTTATGTATGCAAACATTTCTTTATTCAGTGTGAGGAATAATGATAGTATAGATTATTAATATAGCTTTAAATGACACTGTTAAAACATTTATATGGTTTGCAATTAACCACTTTATGAAGTACTGTAGTTTAGTAATTATCATATTCATGAATTAAATATTCTGATACTCTGCTTTACCTTATTAAGAACCTTGTGAAGTGTTCTATGTTAGAAAACATTGAGTGGAAAGTTTTTTCCCCATATTTTGCTGTAATAAGGTCTTAAAGTACTTCTAGTCTTTATTTGAAGGGAAATAGCGAAGTTTGTTTACTCTTTCCTCAGTCGTAGTTTTTAAAAAATACTAAATCCCAAAAACTATAAAGAATCCCCCCCCCCCGCACACACACACTAACCAGTATGGATACTACCACATTAAACTTTGCTTTGTAACATGGTACAATATATTTTCCATTGTAATCTAAACCCCACTATGTTTACGTCGACTAAGTTCAGAGAAAGAAAGAAATCATTATAATGTCATATATGTCAGAGGTCCCCAATCTGTGGGCTACAGACCACTAGTGGGCTCCAAGGGGTTTGCAATGTGCGTGCGTGCGTGCATCCTCACTTGTGCAAGCAGTGGGCGAGCGCACGCACACGTGCTCCATTTGTGTGAGCAGCAAGCACGCATGCACATCACTTGTGCAAATAGAGTTGCGTGAGCGCTTGCCAGCCGCTTGCACAAAGCATCCCTTCCCTCCGCCGGTCCACAAAGCCAGAAATGTTGGGGAACTCTGATATATGTAATATCGTGCAATTAAAGATTAAACTGGATTTGTATTGATTTGAAGGAGAGAATTTCCCCATGCTCGGTGGCACCTATTGCTTTCATTGGAGATCTTGTCTTTTAATGGATGGAAGGCCTAGCTAAAGTATACAACCACTTACGTATTCTTTTTGTATAGCTTTCTGTAAAAGGTTATAATGACAAGCAACATATTCTGCTGAAGAAGATTATTGAGAAAATGGCTACCTTCGAGATTGATGAAAAGCGATTTGAAATTATCAAGGAGGTGGTAAGCCATCTGAAAAGTTTGATCCTGTTAGAATTGAGAAACACCCTTTCTGTGAAGAAAGAAAAAAGGAAAGTTGTTAAACATGAATTCTATTTCTGTACCATATAAATGAATATTTCTAGAAAAGGGCAGGATGGTGGGCACCATGTGTAGCTCTAAACTTAAGTTAAAATCCTGTACACCTAGTAGGGAGTGATCTTTACTAATCAGTGACTTATTTCTGAGTTGATAATATAAACTGTGATCCTTAAGCCTTCAGTTTGCAAAAGGCTAGGAATCCATGGTAGGAATAAAATGTTCATCATTCCTTTTATTAGAGATAGATTTTTTCACTCATGGCAGTGTCTTCCTGATTCCCCTTTTAATTATTGAAAATGTTCTGTGATGCTTTTGCTTTTACTCTGATTCAGAGAGTGGGGAAAGACTGGAAAATAATGTATTCATTTGCCATTCCCCAGACTCCAGCCTGTGCAAGTACTTGCTTACAATTATTGAGCCCCAGTATTAAATGCTAGCCTTTGTGCAATTTTATAGGCTGTTTTATTCACCAATCTCACTTCCTGATTTCAGGTCTTGATGAAGAGGGAGCCATATTTCCTTCTATATTTTATTTGAATGCTTATTTTGAGTATAAAAGTGATTAGATCAGTGAGGTTTCTTGAAAAGCTACATTATTTTGCCTTGGCTTTTGTTTTACTTCCATAGTATATGCGATCGCTTAACAACTTTCGAGCTGAACAGCCACATGAGCATGCAATGTATTACCTTCAGCTCTTAATGACAGAAGTTGCCTGGACCAAAAATGAATTAAAAGAAGCTTTAGACGGTAAGTTTTTGCCAAATCTAAATTGCATGTTTTCTGTGTTACTTGGTATGTTAATTTGGTTTACTTTAAAGGAAGTAGGCCCAAAGGTCACATGGATTGTTGTGAGGATCAGCAATTGTTGTGATTGTTGTAAGGAAGTTGAAACAAATATAGAGAAATTTCTGTTTTTCCGTTACTGTGATAGTAAGTGTATAGAAATCAATTTATGAATTTTGGCAAACAATACAAGCTTTAAAATTAATTTTGGACATTGGTGTCCATTTGTTTTTTAACTATTTAAATACAGTTTTTCTTTACAACTGAGATTGAGTATAGCTGTCGCCTTAGTATGTATAGGAAAAAAAGTATAGAATCTACATGATAGACATGATTTACAAAATGTGACAATCTTTTTTTGCTAGCTCATCCCATATTCATCTTAGAATTAGAAGCTTTGTGAGTTATAGTTTTATGATGAAGAAAGACAGGATTTCCTTAATAAAAGAGTTGATTCCTTTCTTACCTCTACCTAGCTTGTGTTTGGTTTTGGTTTCCTATCTCTCACACTATGCTTGTCTATAATAGTAAGAAGTTGGTTAATCTGGACTACGCGTATAGGTTTTTTTTAAAGTTTATTGATGGCTAATTACTTCAGGTAAATTGTAGTTAGAAGTCTAACATAAAATAAGTTCTATCAAAACATGTGAAAAGATTGGATTTAGAATGCATATCCCACTGAATGCATTGCAGTATAGTAAATAGCATCTAGATAGAAGTGTATATGATTGGTTGGACAGTCAGCCAGGTGTTTAGACTGGATTTGGCATTTTTGTCCACTTACTGAGTCCTTCCCAGGGACCTGGAATAGGAAGATGTTTAATAATATTAAAGATATGGTCTCAGGATGTAAGCTGTTCTAAGTAAAGCTGCCTTTTGCAATTGTATGATGGAGATTTTGTCAATGCTGATTGTGTTCAAGTGGTACTCTACTTGTTTTAGGATTGCACCATAGGCATATATTAGTATTATTATTACTATTGTAGTCTATTTGGTACCACTCAAGGCAGCATACATACATTTGGTACCACTCAAGGCAGCCTTCTATTTTCCCCACAAGAACCTAGTCTGATGAGTTGGGCTGAATGAGAATGACTGGACCTAAAGTCACCCAGATGACCTTCATGCTTGAGGAAGCAATAGAACCCAGGATCTCTAGATTCCCAGTCTAGTACCTTAACCTCTACACCAAATGTTTGTCTGGATCTCTCTGAAAGAGAGACAGATGCAAAGGTGTGTAGATGTATACCTATGTAGGCATGAATGTGCCAGAATTAAAGGTAATAGCTGTAACATGGCATTCTTCAGTTTCGTGCCTTCTAGTCACATTAGACCACCATTCTGATAATTCTCAATTCTGGCACTTGATATCCAACATAAATGAGATACACTAAGATTTGGAAAGATACTTGTAGCATACACATGTTTGCTAAAAATATAATATCAGAATAACCATCATTTTAAATCATTGTTACAAAGATGTCAGGGCAGTTACATACCTTTCAGGAGTGCTGATGTCAACGCTGTAACATTGGATGTTCCTGCTCTGACAACCGATGGAAATTGCAGCCATTTTTAATTTGATTTTAACATGCTTTTATTTCTGTTTAGAAATTATGTGTTGAAGGCGGGATGGGGTGAACGCTTGAGCTCAGCTAGCCATAATAACAATGCAGCTCCGTGGGAACAAACTGATAACGTTTTGGCGGACTGGGGAGAGAGCCTGCACTCTTGGCTAATTGGAGAATGTGATTTATGACTGCTTTGTGGGGAGTGGGACTTGCAGTTTGTTACTTTGTATCTCGGGGAAGGGAATCTAGTTTTGGGTTCAACTACGTAGTGCCCATACTTTGTTTCCTCAATAAAAGGTTCTTAAAGGAAGAATTCTTGCCTTGAACTTCTTTAATGGGTTTCATCTATCGGAACCATGACAACTATATTCTTTAGTCAGTAACAGCTTGAACCTTGTCTTCGACTATCATGTGAATGACTAATTTTGAAGATGGGTGTATGTTTAGTTTGATTGTACTGAAAGCTGTCTTTTTCGCCTTTTTCATATTGAAATCTGGGTCAAACCAGATATGAATTCTGAGTAAGGCATACTGTGGGCACAGAAAGGTAGAGTTGGAACAATTCCCAAACATGAATATTTGTGAAGAAAACACTCGCTATCTTTTGTTGATTATTATATTTTTTTCTTTCTACTTACAGCTAAGAAATACATTGTATCTTAAGATAAATGCATTTTTTTCTTGCTCCTTCAAATGGAAAATGCATTTGATTTTAAATATCTACATATCTATTTTAGATGTCACTCTTCCTCGCCTCAAGGCCTTTATTTCACAACTGTTGTCACGGTTACATATTGAAGCACTTCTCCATGGCAATATAACAAAACAGGTTGGTTTTGATGTGCTTTTAATGGATATTTATTACCATTTTCCCCCAAATCTTAGCTTTTTGTTTTAATCTTAAATAATATCCTTATTGGTGTATTATGTGTAGTTCCTTAATGTTCAATATTGCAATATTAATAACAGTAAATTTATTATATCAATAAATTGGAGGATAGTTATATAGTATTGGCACAAGGTACATATTTTGTAAAATGGGCATTATATGTTTCATGCTGAGGATAGCTAATTTCAGTTATTTTTGTGTTGCATTTTACATATGCTTTCATCTTCTAGGACAATTTGGATATGCAATAATTAGCTTTTCTAATATTTCTGCAAAATCCATTCATTTGGATTGACGCTTATTACATTTAATAGGATACATTTCCAAATAAACATATAATTGAGATGTGAGATGTTTCATCTCTTTTATAATAAAATTGTAATGTCAGACTATTCATCATTTCTCAGATTGATGCTTTATAATCTTAGCATGCATCGTATTATATCATCTTCATTTTATTTTGTAATTTTTTAAGACCTTGTTTCTCTTTTAAATACTTTTGATTCTGAATTTGTTTAGCCATTTTGTTGTTAGCCTTTCTGCATGGTAAAATAAAAGATATTTTTTATATTCATCAATTTGTATTACACTGTCCCATTCACCTGAAGCAAACTGGATCCAGGCATGAGACTTAAGCATGCCAGCACCCTAGGGAAATGTTAATTCAAATAAATCTGTGAAGTGCTATGTGCACAAAACTGGGGGAAACAGAGTAGTATAAAATGCAAATCAAGGAGGGTGAGGCAGGAATACATTGGCAGATTTATCATAAATGAAAAGGATGATAAAACATTTTCATCTTAAATACAGTATTAAGAAACTGAGAACAGAATTTAAACATGCAATGAATGTATGTAAATGTTTTTAAGCTTTTTATATTTTAAATATAATGCAAATATATGCAGGAATTCTCCCTTTCATTTCTGAATGCTGAGTAGCATTCATATGCATGGCTTCCACTTTCAGACTTAATATTTGCAAGGGAGCATCTCCTTTCTCATTCCTAATTTTGCTGTTGCAGTCAAATTTGTTACCCTTCTACTTTTGTCAGAGAGATGAAGAATGATCATGCAATGAATAAAATCTGCAATGAATTTCTTCTTTTACAGGCTGCATTAGGAATTATGCAAATGGTTGAAGATACACTCATTGAGCATGCTCATACAAAACCTCTGCTTCCCAGCCAGCTAGTAAGATATAGGGAAGTACAGCTGCCTGATAGTAAGTGGTTTAGTTTCTCAGCTATAAAGTGCTTCATTTCAAATTTCACAGTGCATCAACTGTAGCTTGCAGCAAAGAACAATTATGCCTCCAGCTATTTTTGTTTTTCAAAATTTATTTAATTTCAAGGTCGTACTGCAAATATGTGAGAATACCATGATTTGCTTCCTTGAAAAAAAACTCCAATCATGAGATTTATCTCTTTCACTGTGATATAAGAGGGGAATGATATTGGTACCATCCAGCTCACTTAAACTGATAGTGGTATATACTGTAGTAGGGAGTCATATTCATTTTGATGATGTGCAGATTGAAACTGCTGTATACCTAGGTCAGGGGTAGGCAACCTTGGCTCTTTTATGACTCGTGGACTTCAACTCCCATGCTGGCTCAGGAATTCTGGGAGTTGAAGTCCACGAAGCATAAAAGAACCAAGGTTGCCTACCCCTGACCTAGAGCTTCCTTGGCATTTGGAATGTTTGTGCATCTGTTCAATCAATACTACTAAAAGTGCTATGGTTGTGTGCTTTTATTCCACACATAAAATACAGGAGCATTTTTTATCTGGCATCTTTAGGTGTGTTTAGACCACTGATGCTAGAATTGCAATCAGTCTGGCTTTTCCTCTGGGAATTCTAAAACTGATTGTATATTTAGAAGATGCCAGGTTGCACAAAACAAATAAGCATGTTGGGTTTGCATATTTATATTAAATAATATTCTTTAGTGATGTACTTTGCTAGTCTACACTAAATAGAATATAAGATTCTCCTTCAGTCTAAATTCCATTTGTTTTGCACACTCCTCATTTTTTCTTAGGAGGATGGTTCGTCTATCAACAGAGGAACGAAGTTCATAATAATTGTGGGATAGAAATATATTATCAAACAGATATGCAAAGCACTTCGGAGAATATGTTTTTGGAGCTCTTCTGTCAAATTATCTCAGAGCCTTGCTTTAATACTCTGCGCACTAAGGAACAACTAGGTGAGCTTTTGTTTATGTGTGTCTCTGTTAAGATCTCTCTATTATTATAAGGGACGCGGTGGCTCAGTGGGTTAGGTCGGCAGTTTGGCGGGTCGAATCCCGAGTGCCGCGTAACAGAGTGAGCGCCTGTTACTCGTCCCAGCTTCTGCCAACCTAGCAGTTCGAAAGCACGTAAAAATACAAGTAGAAAAATAGGGACCACTATGGTGGGAAGGTAACAGCGTTCCGTGCACCTTTGGCATCTAGTCATGCCGGCCACATGACCACGGAGACGTCCTCGGACAAGCGCTGGCTCTTCGGCTTTGAAACGGAGATGAACACCAGCCCCTAGAGTCGGAAACGACTAGCACGCATGTGCGGGGGAATCTTTACCTTTACCTTTTACCTATATATTATTATAAGCTAATTTACTGTTGCATTTTTTATTGAAAATTCTACCTATAGGACAACGGATGATTAAACAACAAATAATTGGTAATCGGCTATTTAGGGCTGTGTGGTTTATTTGCTTGACTGATTTTGCTGCATTTGTATAACACAATATCACAAAACACTAAATAAAATGTGATTGTAGTTCTCAATAAAACTGAAAGAAATGGTGTGAAGCAGATTGCAATAGATGCCTTTTTAATCAGATTCTCATATTGCGAGATTCATAGCAGTCTTGCAGTAGTTTACATTAAAAAAGTCACTTCAATGTACAGTAAAATATCCGTGATAAAGTAAAATTTATTTATATTCTGCCTTTATTATTTTTATAAATAACTCAAGGTGACAAACACACTCAGTGTTCCTTCCTCCTCCTCCTATTTTCCCCATAGCAACAATCATGTGAGGTGGGTCAGACTAAGAAAGAATGACTGGCCCAAAGACACCCAGCCGGCTTTCATGCATAAGGCAAGACTAGCACTCACAATCTCCTGGCTTCGAAATAAAAATAAAACATACTAAAAGCATAATAATTGAACCTCAAATGATCTCTGGAAAAATTACAACTTTACCTTGACTAGAAGGGAACCAATTTGGATCTAAACAAATCTTTAGGGGCAACGTCTCGACAAACTAGGCAATGCCATTGAGAAGCTCTCATTCAAACCAAGATTTATCACTTATGTCATATTTAATATCAATATAACAGACTAACTAAATTTGAAGAATATTACAGCATATAACTCCAAAAGAGGGCTACACATGGAGGGGGAGATGAACATTTTCAGCAATGTAGAAAAACAGACCTCAAATCCTGCAGGTCTGAGCTCCGTTCCTGCAGCCTTCCAGAGCAATTTCCTTCCACACATGGCAGGGAGCTTAACTCAGCAGGCAGCTCTTTTGCCCTGTTTGCTTAATGACCAAGGAGATCACTTAATGACTACCACCAGAAGTGCTGGGTTTGCGGTGGTTGAGTAAAGCAGCCCCATGGGTGTCTTGCTTAACAACTGCTTCCCTCAGTGATCAAAATTCTGGTCCTTGTAGTACAGTGGTTCTCCTCTTTATTAATAGAGAGTCTTTAATGTAGCACCAAACATTAATTGCTTGAAATTACACAAATACCGGTTGTATCTAGTGGACAATCGTACCTGGCAAGGTGGGATGCAATGTGAAAGGTAGGGAGGTTGGGCCTTTCTCAAAAAATTAAACTGTATATAAGAAATCAGAAACTTGAATTACAAAAAGGTGTTTGTGGAAATACTTTATTTATTATTACATTTTTTTATCCTGCCTTTATTACTTTGTGAGTAAGTCAATGCAACAAACATACAAAATACTTCTTCTTCCTCCTATTTTCCTTCCACAATATTTATTTTTTAACATTAATTATAAGTCAGAAGATCCTCCTAGTATCAATGGTTATTCTGTAAAACAATCTAGAAGTGCCATATTGTTTTTTCCTCCACACTTCTGCAGTAAATTTAGCTTGTCACAGTCAAACCACAGCCGATATGATGCTGTGTGCTTCATTTAAAAAAAAATACTCCTACCAATAATTATAGAATAAATTTTAAGATTATCAGTTGAGTTTACACATGTGCAGTCTCCTGGGTTGCCATCTCACTGGAAGCCCAGTTAACAATTTGATTTTAATAATTGTTTTAGAAAGTTATGCTAAAATTCAATGTTAAATTAAATTTTCAAGAAAAGAAATTAAAGCCTTTTTTCTCTTGGAAAAAAAAAGAACGGCAAGAGATTATAATTGCTGATATGCTGACTTCTCCTCACCCCTAACCCCAGGTTACATTGTGTTCAGTGGTCCACGGAGGGCTAATGGTGTCCAAGGTCTGCGGTTCATCATCCAATCAGAAAAGCCCCCACACTACTTAGAGAGCAGAGTGGAAGCCTTTTTAAAAACTATGGAGAAATCTATACAAGATATGCCTGAAGAAGCTTTCCACAAACATATCCAAGCTTTAGCAATTCGCCGCCTTGACAAACCAAAGAAACTATCTGCTGAGTGTGCAAAATATTGGGATGAAATCATTTCCCAGCAATATAACTTCGATAGAGGTAAGAAAAAAAAAGCCAATTACCCTGAGCCAATTGGAAACAAGAATATTTGAGATTAACTGAAATCCCATCTTCCATGCTAATTCCTATTATACTTTTAAAATTAGTGACAGCCTCAACACTGGAATATTGCTTATTGGCATTTATAGACCTTTTTACCCTTTGAATGTTTTGTACAATTCTGAATTATTACAGAAATCATGCAAGAGAGGATGGTAAGGGGGCTAGAGCTTCTATACTACAATTGGGCCCTTTTTAGTATGGAATGAAGGGTAAAGAGAAGATGTAGGATGTAGATAATGTGGATAGACTGAAATATTACCAATAGAATACTTGTAGCTCAGGGCTTAACTGTGGAGTCCTTGGTGCTCTCTGAGTTTAGTGGTTTTCTTGCGGATGTTTCATGTTTATTAAGTGCTAACTAGACTGAAGTGTTAAAATGCAAGGTTATCCATTTAAAACATTAAATTCTCGGCCAGCAGTTATGACAATGGGAGCCGAGTTGAATGATTTTAAAAGATTTGTTAGCCGTGGCTATGTATTGCACACATCAAACTTGCATATTTTGTGCATATTAAATTTATTAACTTTGTTGTCCAGATAACATTGAAGTGGGATATCTCAAAACTCTTACTAAGGATGATATAGTGCAGTTCTATAAGGTAAGTTGATCCAGGTTCTGGTTAAATTATTATTAAAAGACATATTTGTAATACTAAGAATGTATTTGACAGTTTTATAAAGATTGTGGTAATTTAAGATCATATGGATGAATTATTAAAATGGCATGCAAATTCTTCTATGTACTCCACATAACAGAATATTAACAGTTACTTCATTGAGTCTCATCATTATATAAAGGAAACATGCAATATAAAATGGCTTGTAAACAGATATACAGGAGACATCCAATACGAAACAATTCCACACTTGTAGTGATCCAATAATTGCCATTCAAATGTTCATAGATAAGTTAATGGATAAGGTTCTTAATAAATGCTTTAAGTACAGCTTCTTCCAAGAGCTTTAGCAACCTAGGAAGATTCTAGTAAAAGGTCAACTATTCAGCAAAGAAATGAATATTGGATGACATAATGTGTTGGTATATTCAGAATGCATTTTCTAAAGAAAGATTTGACAATGATTTGATTTGAAGATGGCATGGAAATTATTTTTACTTTGCTTGTTCATTTTTGTGATTTGCAGAGGTTGCTATAGTATCTATCCTGTGAAAATAAAAATAGTAGTTACAAATGTGATAATTGTAGGTTAATGTTCTAAACAGAATCTTTTTGTAGAACATTGTTATTCAGTTATGTTACTGGACCTCTGGTTATGTAATTTATAGAGGGGTTGCTGTTAATAGGAGCTTGCAATTTTTCTTTCTTGCCTTAGGAATAGAGAAAACTTGCAATAATTGCTTTAAATTATGAATGCTTATTTCATTTGTAGTGCTGACAACTACTATTGATTCTCGTAGACTTTTAATTTTCAGAGAATTAAAAAAAGTAATAATTAGAATGTGTGTTTAGTTAGATTATCTGATTGGAGTTGTGGATAATTCTGATTTACTCCTTTCGCAGCTAAATCACTCAGTGAAGCTTTTGATGAGCTGCAAGCTAGATTTACTTTTTACCATGTGTTCAGTACTTTTCCTAAGTATTGGTACATGTTTTTGGAAGAAAACTCAGAAGAATTATTAGTTCTTATAACATTTAGTCTTGTAGCTCATTTGCTAACTTTGTTTTGAATTTCATCTGTACTGAAGAAAGTAGGAAGGATTGGCCTTAGTTTGTCTGGAAAAATAAAACTACATCATGAGAGGCTGTCTGAGTCCTACTTACAGACCAGAACCCCACCATTAGCAGTAGAATTTCTAAATTTCTTTCTGCAGCAATTTCCATAGGAAGACATAATATGTCATGGAGCCATGATATAATGAAGCATCTTCACTCTGTTATGTTATTGTATTCTTATTTTATCCTATTATTTTATCTTATGTTTTACATTGTCATATTATTCATCATCTAAAGTCTAATTTTTTAATGTTCTGTATTACGCGGTATTAATGTTCTGTATTACGCGGTGGCTCAGTGGGTTAGGACGCTGAGCTTGTCGATCAGAAGGTCGGCAGTTTGGTGGGTCGAATCCCGAGTGCCGCGTAGCAGAGTGAGCGCCTGTTACTCGTCCCAGCTTCTGCCAACCTAGCAGTTCGAAAGAACGTAAAAAATGCAAGTAGAAAAATAGGGACCACTACGGTGGGAAGGTAACAGTGTTCCGTGCGCCTTTGGCGTCTAGTCATGCCGGCCACATGACCACGGAGACGTCCTTGGCCAAACGCTGGCTCTTCGGCTTTGAAACGGAGATGAGCACCGGCCCCTAGAGTCGGAAACAACTAGCACACGTGTGCGGGGGAACCTTTACCTTTACCTATTACTATTATACTGCTTTAATTGTATTTAGTTATTGTTTCTTTTTCTTTTTTTTTTGACCTGGCTGGTTGTTGACCATAGGTAAATAAATTTGATTTGATTTAGCATTAATATTTCTCAAAACTCCTCTGCTCCAGGGTGTAGTTTGTTCAGCTCGGGAAAATTTGCATGACTTCTTCCCATTGCAAAGATGGAAAGTTTTTATTGGAATAATTAACCCTGATTTATTTACATGTAGGAAATGTTGGCAGTAGATGCCCAAAGAAGGCACAAAATATCGGTCCATGTACTAGCAAGGGAAATGAATTCCTGTAAGTACCAAATGCATGTATTTCCTCACAAATAACCTTTTGTAATCAAATTCCAAAGTGAATTTCTACAAAGGTAGAGCTGGAAACTGCATGTTCAAGTTGGCCCATAAAGATGGTTGTACTGCAGAGCAAACACACTGTCCTGTGACCTTTGGTGGATGAATAGAAATATATTCATTAATTTACATGTGTGACACTTAAATTATAAAGATAATATTGAAGCAACCAAATGCATTAAAATACACCACTCACTACCCATTTATGTACATGGAAATAATTATAAGATGAAAGTAGAAGCCATATTTTGTAGAATTGGTACTGCCCAAGCTGTGATCTGTTGTAACTAAGTTCGTTGCTATTAGTGGTGAACGCTGTGGAGTGCACAACTTTCTGTAGAGGTCAGGATAGGAAACACCAGTGATTCGACAGTACTATTGCAGAGTGTTCATGGTAAGATGTGAAATTACATTGGTATAAATCCACTGGGCATAGCATTTTTGTGAATTGTGAGTTGCTAGCTGGAAACAGTTTTCTTAAAGTTTCCAGCTCCACATTTGTAGAAATTCAGCCTGGAATTTGATTACAAAATCCTTTCCTTACGTTTTGCCACAATCTGTTCATAATTCAAAACTAGAAACAGCTGAGGGAATATCCAAGTACCCGTTTTGTCAACAGTATCCTGCTAACCACAGGTTTAGTAATAAAAGACTTGTGGTAAAAAATGTAACTTTAACCAATAATTGACAATACCTATCCACACTCTAGTGTCTACCTTTTCACTCCTACTTCTATGTGGAGTGCGATATTAGGAGTACACTAAGAATCTGGAACAGCTTCCTTAGACATTTGGATTGAACCACCTCAAATTTAGCAAAAGTGATGCATGGCATTAGCTGTAGAGGAGTTATGCTTTGGCTTCAAATAACATTAAAACTGCTGTATTCTACATCTATGAAATAGAAGATAAATTTGGGGGCAATTTTAATGAAGCATGAATATTAGGAACTTCCTATAAACTGGAAGACAACACCGAACTATTTGAAGCAGTTCAGGATTTGCTCAATGCCCTTTAATGTTTATAGCTATTTGGACATGTAACAATTATTTTATATATAATACAATACACACAGACAGACACACACACACACACACATTGTTTAAAACAAGAAACAAGGATCACCAAGACTGAAAAATTTATTAAAACTGAGCTTTCGTCAGCACCTGCTGACATCATCAGAGTATAAGCTAGTATTGGGAAGCACATTCTTATAGTCTCTTTGAGGCCAGTAGTTTGGCTAATAAGCATGTAACAGGTCTATTCCGCTCCCGCCCTCCTGCAATCAATTGCATCGGTCCTGTGTCCATCAAGCACACTGACATCTGTTTGATTTCAGGCGCTCTGCCTCTCTCCACTCGCCCCTCCCATCAGGAACGTACATCCTGCCACGAGCAATCCTCTCACTATTTGATTAACCCTTTCACACTTGCTGTTGCTGATATAGTCTGCCACTCGCCCCTAGTGCCAGCCTCGTTGTTTAATTTTTAAGTCTTGGTGATCCTTATTTCTAGTTTTAAATGTATATACCCAAGTCTCATATTTTTAGGACTAATTTAGGCGTGTGTGTGTTTGTGTCTGCATGCATACACACACACACACACACACACACACACACACACACATATTATTTGTATAATTATATGACATAATTGCAATTATCAACTAATTTTAGAAGATGCTATTTCTCCTTAGCTAGATGTATAATTGTTGAATAAATGGAACAGTAATACAGCCTTGTTTGTCCCCTTTTGAAAGATGTTCTGCTATATTACACATTGCCCTCAGACACTTGCATATGAGTTTAAGCAGGCAACCATCCTTAGTGGCTGTTATTTTGATAAAAATCTGCAAATTTCCAAGCAATAGAAGGAAGCAATGCATATCTTTTTAGTATATGTTATGGAGTTCTTTATTAGTCTTTAAAATATTTATAATTATTATTATTAAATAGGTCCTGTTGTAGGAGAGTTTCCAAGCCAAAATGATATAAGTCTAACACCAGCACCACCACTGCCACAGGTAAAAAAAGAGGATATTTTCATACCTATTTCTAAAAGAGCAATGCCCAAAATGCCATCGGGTTTGTGCAGTTCTAAGTAATGTTTGAATTATTAAATAGTTGCATTTATCTGAAGTGCTAATAAGTTAATGATTAAGATTTTGCAATCCAGACTTCATCAATATATGAAACAGGAATTATGAGATGTCAAGTTGGGTTCAGAGGAAACAGGGCACCCAAGATGA
Organism: Vipera berus; assembly: GCF_964194415.1. Lineage (NCBI taxonomy): Eukaryota > Metazoa > Chordata > Lepidosauria > Squamata > Viperidae > Vipera > Vipera berus. The sequence continues at coordinate 72,795,496 of NC_138207.1, read as the reverse complement.
TATAATTCATCACCAGAGGATTCTGGAAAAGGCAAGAGAATTCCAAAAGAACACCTATTTTTAGTTGATGGATTATATAGAGCATGGGTGTCAAACTGCCGGTCCACGAGCTGGATGTGTCACGACGAAACCGCACCCACCCCAAAGCTCCGATACATCACGTGACATCACGTGATGTCGTGAGTTTGACATGTCTGATATAGAGGCTTTTGATTACATAGACTACCACAAAGTGCGCCATGCCAAGTGCCTACAGAAGACTATTTATGACTACTAAAAGAAGCAGTTAGAATTTTGAGCCCCCCAAAGATTCAATATTCAGTATCAGATGAAGTAAAACCACTTCACTCGGGCAGGTAAGAATCATTGAAGAGAACCATGGAAAAATGGAAATAATAAAAAAGAGGATGATAGAAAACAAGTTGATTAAATGATACCACTAATCAACAGAAGCATGAACTTACAAGAACCACAAGAAGCAGTTCCTGCCAGACAATCTTGGCAAAACGTTCATCAGGTAGAAGCAACTAAAAAACAAGCACAGCAAAACAACCTGTTTACACTTCTTGGGTAACTAAGTATATGACAGTTCAGTGAGTTTAACGCACAGGCAATAGATACTGTAATTTATCATAGGCATTTTGTCTCAATTGAGCACTTGTTCGCATTTTAGCCTGTCTGAAATCCCTTTTTAGACAGGCTAAACATTTGCTTGTTTATTCATTCAAAGGCTAGTTGTCAGCTTCCCAGTTCACCCTTCTAACTGTCAGCAATTTTTCCTCAGCTGATTTCCTGGTTGACTCAAATCCATAATTTGGCAGCGAGGTTGCACATTTTACATAAAGCTTGATTTCACATTCACATTGACATGTAGAGTATATTTGTCTGCAGATTACCTTATTGTATTGAAATTTATACAATAGAATGCACAAACCTACGGTATTTTAGAAGGATTGGGTCCAAGTCTGATTTCTGTGTTTAGTGTTTTTTTAATAACCTTTGCAGTTAAAACCTGTGACTTTTTCAGCTTTCAGTGATACTACCTGTCTTGTATAGCATATCAGTATGAGCATGCTTGGTTCTCAATGGCTATCTTTCTAAAATGCTTTGTTTACAGCCAACTGTGATTGAAAACATGACTGAGTTCAAACGCAGCCTGCCACTTTTTCCTCTGGCGAAACCTCATATCAATTTCATGGCCGCAAAACTGTGAAGAATCTTGCTGGATGAAGAACTGGAAGGAGATTAATATGCCTTTGGTGGCTTTTCATAATGAACAAAGATCTTAATCTTTAGGACAAGTGATCCAGGATTCCTGATTCCTTCTAGGTTCATCCAGCATCAGTGCTGCTATAGGGATACAGCAAGTTAAGCAAGTATGCTGTAGTCATGTGTTATGTTTGTCATAGAACCACTACCAGAAACTAAAATTAAGTGGTATATATGAAGATCTGTGTAGGTAAATGGTATATTTTAAAATAATGTGGCCCTTTAATAGTTTAGTTTGCATGGATTGTGAAGACGTTTCCATACCAGTCTGATCTTTGCTTGCAATTCATTGCTTTTTTTTTAAGATCAACTGTTTTGGAAGCATATTTTATTGGACAAGAAAGAAAATATTATTAAAAGGCCATATTGATGTTTTTAAAGGAAGCATGGAGTGACACCATTTTTTTAAAAAAAAAAGATTCTTGGAAGCAGCCATTTAGATTCTATGTAAAAATCAGTGGAAAGGGGAGGAAAAAAATTAACAAATATCTTTAAAGAGTTATTGGAAAAGTCAAAATAGTTTTAATCTTTATACCTATTTGAGGACATTTTATATACAGACTTGTAAAATGCTGGAAACACTTGGGTAGCCGTGTTTTTCTTGCCAAGAGTGTTAACTTTATGTTTATAAACTTTGTGTTTTCTTAGGGTTGCACTGATAATGTTTCTTTGACTTATAAATAAAATTACTTTGGCAATTCTTTTTCCTCCAGTTGTCATGTACTGTTTTAGGACAAATCTAACAGGATCTGGGTGTACTGTATCTCGTTAAAAGGCCATCAATAATTATTGGTAGTTATTTAAACTGTAGACAAACACTCCTTTATCAGAAACTCACAATTAATATTTACCTGGATCCCCTGCATACTGTGTGAAGATCGAGTGTGATCACCTAGCATGATCAGCCTTATACGCACTCAGTCTGCACCTTTCTCAGTTCACTAAGGCTTGATGCAGATTCTCATACCACACAGAGATCTTTCTAGGAATATAAAGTGGGAACCAACACATTTACAGAGTTCATGCACATCGGCAGCAATTATCAGTCTAATGATGCAGAAGTTGAACTTTCCTCAATCAAAAGTTCTCAGTATTTTAAATGCAGCCTAAATTCTTAGCCTGCATCACTTTTATGTGGCACTTCAAGCATCTGAAATGCCATCCAAGTAGGCTTTGACTTACAACCGATTGCTTAGGGACCATTCAAAGTTACAACTGACCTGAGAAAGAGAACTTACAACCCAAATTTGAAGTTCTGACGGTCACACCCCCTTCATAGTCATGTGACAACTGCATATGTTCAGAAACATGCTACCATTTACAGAGTTTGCAGAGTCTGCCCATAGGGAACTGTGATTTGCTTAATGACCACAGCCTTCTCTTTACTGCGGTAAAAGGGTAAAATTGGGCCTGTGACCTATTTTAACAACTGTCACAACAAACGACCGTAATGGACAGGCTCTGTTAGATCGTTTGTCAGAGACTACCTATAATAGCACTATATGATTTTCTATTTATGATTCAGAGAAGCAATCATATGCCAATTGATTTTAAGGAAGAAAGGGGATATAATTGTGCAAAATAAACTGGAATCAAAAATAAATGAAGTTAATATTTTAATTGTAAAACTAAAAAAAAAGCTTTTGAATGGTTATGCACTCAAAAGCACATAGAATAAAACCAGGTGCTATTTTGAGGCTGGAGCTGGAGAGTGAAGAGGCATTTGTATTTCCAATGGTAGTATGTTATTGCAGTTCATAGTAAGCTTCCAAATTCATTCTCTGATTTTAGTATTAAGTGGTTAGACATGAGGACCTTGCACTCAAATATTAACAGCTTTAAAAGATGAGACTAGGATGTGATTATTGGGGTTACACCACTTATATGTTTTGTTATGATTAATTCAACTGATGCCTTGTTTATTGTAAAATTATGTTACATCTTCTGGAAGAAACAAGCTATAGAATAGTTTACATTAATGTATAAAAATAACTAAAGAGAGAACATAGAATTAAATGAAGTGCTATATATTTCACCTTGATGACTTAATTTAAAGAATGACAGCATATTCTTACGTCATATACTTGAGTGATTGAAAGGTACTCTTTCATGCCTCAGAGGTTCATTATTTTGTTACTCAAGAAGGTGTACTTTTCAACTAGTAGACAAGATAGGAGCATTTTTAACCATGAGCTATAAAGATTCTTCTTTATTGGTACAAGATAAGAGCATTGTTGCTTAACATCAAAACAAACTATAAGCTGATCTGATGGCATCAGTCAGATGCTCCCTTCCCACTGTAACAAATGGCAGTTTGTTGGAGCTACATAGAAGGTTTTCCAGTGCTTTGAAGAGGTCATTTGGAATGTGAACACAATGTTGTTTGCTACTTATTAGAACAAGAGTAGCTACACAATCGTACCCTTCAAGATGCATGTCATCTTGTGGAACCTCCTTTAAATCTGTAGAATTGTTTCAATTATCCAGTAAACAATGCTTAAAATAATTGTATCAAATTATTTGTATTCACAAAGCATGAAATACAATGCAACAACATTTATGACAAAATCTGTATAAAGATTTTTCTTCATATACTTTTCTTCCAAATTTAATATATTTGGATGTGTTTGCGTTGCAGTGTAATTCTTAGGAGTCCCAGATAGTTTTGTAATACTTAGTGAAAATTCTGACAATCATAATCCTATCACATCTTGAGAGTGCAGCTAGATGGTAGGAGGCTGTCCTAGAATGACAGTACAAATTTGCACAACTTTCTTGTTCCTGGGGCTAGTTCTAGTCACATTTTAAGACAAGGGTCTGCAATTTACTACCTTATTGAGTTCTATATTCTATACCAGGGGCTCTTTTATGACTCGTGGACTTCAACTGCCAGAATTCCTGAGCCAATATTCCACAATCTGGATCCTTTTAGACTATTGGTGTACCATATTTTCCAGGCCAAAGACCACACTTGGTACCTCAGGCAAAAGCTATATTTCAAACATTAGTGAGCATTTTTTTTAAAATGTGATTTCTATTTCAATAAAATTAAAAGCAATAAAATGGGATAGAGATCAAATAAGTACAATTACTATGGTTACAACAGGGTGCAGGTGGCTAAAATGGAAGAGATGGGTGGGGTCAGAAAGTCCCTATCTTACTGCTGGCTCAGGAATTCTGGGAATTGAAGTCCACGAGTCATAAAAGAGCCAAGGTTGCCTACCCCTGTTCTATACCATGGGTGTCAAACTTGCCATGTCACGTGACGTGTCGTGACATATTGCGACTCTGCATTGCCGACAATGGGGTGGGCGCGGCTTCAGTATGAGGAATCCGGCCCACAGGCCGGCAATTTGACACCCCTGTTGTATACTGATGTAGTTCAGATATTCACCACTCAGGAAGACCCATCAGCCAGCTACATTAGGAAATACAGGATATCTCTCACACGCTCTTGTAAGTTCTACTAGAAGCCTTCACTGTCTGCAAGTAAGACACTTCAGACATCATCCCAGGTCAATGTTTGAGTTCCAAGTTGTTTTATTAAGGTTCAAAGCCAGTATTCCACAATCTGGATCCTTTTAGACTATGTACCATATTTTCCAGGCCAAAGACCACACTTGGTACCTCAGGCAAAAGCTATATTTCAAACATTAGTGAGAATTTTTTTAAAAATGTGATTTCTATTTCAATAAAATTAAAAGCAATAAAATGGGATAAAGATCAAATAAATACAATTACTATGGTGACAACAGGGTGCAGGTGGCTAAAATGGAAGAGATGGGTGGGGTCAGAAAGTCCCTATCTTACTGAGGCTCAGGGCTGGAAGGAAGCAAGCACAGAATGGCTTGGACAGATGGGAATGGCCAGGATTGCAGTTGCTAAGCGATGCTGTCATGTGATGTCTCACTTTACAACTGCCTCACTTAGTGACCAACATTCTGGTCCCATTGTTGCCATATGTTGGGGATTAGTTGTAATTATGTACACCTCTCCTCTCCACCTATGCCTAACAAACTTCTTTCTCATTGCCCAATATCCCATTAATAATGCTTTATCTATTTGTAAAATTACTTAAAATCATAGGTACTATATGAGGTTTTTTTTAAAAAAGATAGAAACTCATACAGGTAGTCTTTAACTTATGACCACAATTGGGGCCAAAATTTTCATTGCTAAACAAGGTAAGTTATTAAGTGAGTTTGGGCCCAGTTTACGACCTTTCTTGCCACAGTTGTTAAATCAAGGACTACCTGTACTATAAATTTAAAATGGATGTGGGAGGGATATTTAAGCTTGCAGAGAGGTCAAGAACTGTCAATTACTTCTGCAAAGAAAATAAGATTATGGAATAGTGAATAGTTCCTAATATATGTCGAATATTTTAAAACACTAGTTATTACTTACATAGCCATGCAAGTTACACTCTTTATACCAGATGTTGCAAACATAAAAAAGCATAAACATTAATTTAATATGGGTTGTATCCAAGTTAATTATAGGTGATGATCATTATCACAACACTAAATATCAGAGTTGAAGTTATAACATGGACAAAACATTATTTTCTGACATAACATTGGCAGAATACATGCCAGTTTTCAGGCTGAATCTTACATTTAGAAGTACTCAATTTGGAATCCTGGGCAGGAATGCCTGAGAGATTTATCCATAAATGCAAAGGGAGGGTCAGTGGACATACAAAGGTTGACTGGTTTGTCCCTCAGCAGCCACCATTTCTTCTGACATAACATTGGCAGAATACATGCCAGTTTTCAGGCTGAATCTTACATTTAGAAGTACTCAATTTGGAATCCTGGGCAGGAATGCCTGAGAGATTTATCCATAAATGCAAAGGGAGGGTCAGTGGACATACAAAGGTTGACTGGTTTGTCCCTCAGCAGCCACCATTTCTGCCTGACTAAAGTCCCCCTTTAAAAAATCATCTTTAATTTTGTAGAAAGCTGTCAATTGAGGGATGCTCAAAAGCAGCCTGTGTCACTTGATTAATTTATAAATTATTTATAAATTAATTATTAATTTATTGGATTTTTACTCAATTATAGAACAGAGGAATATGGCCCCTTCAAAACATGACTAAACTCTTGTTTCCTTTATCCCTCACCTTTGAACCTACAGTATGTTTCTGAGAATTATAGTTTACTTACATCTGGAAAGCCACATGGACGAGTTCTAGACAAAGGTATAAAATAGCAATGGTGGGATGAGGGCTACATTAAAAGATAATGAACTTGGTATGCCCATGTAGTAGGAGTAAATCATATTCACTAGTAGGTATTTAAGTGTTCTCCAGCATTTTACAGTTTGCATTTGATAAAACAATGCAGTTTGATAACTCAGGCATTCAGTGGATTCTTGTAGATCCAAAGCTGCAGTGTCGACAAGCAATAACAAATTACTTAGTTATACTGTTAAATCAATTCTAGTGCTCATTAACAAAATGTATGTAATCATAAATAATGACTAAATAACTGTAATTTTTGCAAGTGCTGTTTTAAAAACTTGATTTAGAATCCGGGTGCATGTTTTGACACAGTATGGCGGAGTGTTTGTCATACTCTTGATAATAAACAACCTGAATACCTTGTCTGGATTTCTTAGATGGTTTTGATTTAATGTAGTTTTCAGTCTGATTTGTTGAACTGAGGAGGCCATTTTAGGAATACAGGAGATGTTGCTAAGGTTTTTCTAATTATGGCACCTTTAAATAATAATACCTTAACAATTGCTATTCGCTGTTTTGCAAAACATACATTTTGGGAACAATTTTTGACTGGGCTCACACTATACATATATCAAAGGAAGTCGTTAATCCTTTTACTCCAGTTATTTTTAAAAAATAAATATACATTCTTTTTTTTTGGAGCTGAATTGTGTCAAAGCAAACAAATGTTTGGATTAAACAAAATAACATCATGATCCCCAGGCAAAGGCATATATGCCCATGGAAATACAGGTAGTCCTTGACTTATGACTACACCTGAGCTTCAAAATTTCTGTTACTAAGCAAGAGTTTAAATGAGTTTTGCCTCATTTTGTGACCTTTCTCGCCTCAGTTGTTAAGTGAATGACTGCAATTCTTAAGTTAATAACATGGTTGTTAAGTCTATCCAGCTTGCCTATTTGACTTTGCTTGTCAGGAGGTTGCAAAAGGTGATCACATGACCCCGGGACACTGCAACCATCATAAATAATGCCAGTGGCCAAGCGTCCAGATGTTGATCAGGTGACCTTGGAGATGCTGCAACAGTTGTGTGAAAAACAGTCACTTTTTTCAGTGTCTTTGTAACTCCGAACAGTCACTAAACAAATGGTTTAAGTCAAGGACTACCTGTAAACCAAATGTTGTAGTCAAACAGGGAATATGAACTGCAATTTGATGTGTCAAGAGGTTTCCTCCCCCCCATTTTATTTGGAAGGAATGCAAAAGCCCTCCTGGCCATGGTTTTTTGAGCAAGAGCCAACAGTCCAGAAGGAGACCCAAATTTCACCTGAATTCTATCTGAAGGATTCTACCCACCCACCCCCAACACCTTCAAAACCCCTCTACCTTGATGCTCTTCACTTCCCACTTGTCACTGTTTCTTCTTAAATCTTCCATCTGAAATGCTGTCAGTATGATTAAGAGGCTGGGTTTTCAAGACAAGGCAATGAAATGAAGATTGTCAGACTGTTGGTATTTGAGCACTTCACAACTTGACCGAAATAAATGACTGACAATCATTCTTTCCAGGTAAGTGAGCCTCTATAAAATAACATATTATAAATTGCCTTTTCCTAAACTAGTAGGAATTCTGAATGCTCTTGTCTCAATTCACCTGAAGGGGCTAAGGTTTCCATAATAATCTTAATTTCACTGACTATCAGAAGGGTATCATATATGTACTTGTCTGCCTGTGCAAATTCTCAAAATGCAGTAACAAGATGCTGAAAGGGACAAGCTACATACCGTATTGGAGAAATGTCAAGAGAGGTATTGAAATATCTCCTTTCTCCTCACCATTCTTGTGACTTCCTTGCATTTTCTGGGCCTGCAAAGAGTGGAGTTTGTCAATTGGCTAGCTGACAACTTGGGCTCTGGCTAAGGTGGATATTACTCAATATGGCTTCTGCAGATTGTAATAAACCATATGTAGGATAAGTACCATACTTAAATAGCTTGAATATAGCTCAGGTTTCTTCTATTAAATTGTACTTGATTATCAATCATCAGGCCTGCTATTTTTAATTAAACTAGAAATGCCCAAAGCCCATCTTAATGATGACATCATGTGTGACACACACCACAAGCAACAAACAAATGCTACATATTTAGTTAAATTCTAGCTGGTTTCTAACCTGAGTTTAAATTTGTGATTTATTAATGGTTTATTTTTGGCACCCCATCCATTATTACCGGAGTTATAGAAGTACTAGAAAATAAAACAGGCCTTGGCAGAAAAAGCCTTTCTTTAATTATTGAAAAGTAGCATTGTTTTGGGGGGAAAACCAACATTCTGGAGATCAGGAGAAAGTTGCCCACTTAAGACTGATTTGTAGGCAAAATTATGCAAGTGGATTATGTGATTTATTTAACTAATAAAAATTATTCTTTTCTCCAGGAATTGTTTATAAGAAATATTCATTGGTATATCAGTATATACTTCCTGCTGTGAATTGGATGAAATTATCTCCCTCACCCAAACTGGCATAACCACTGGTCAGGAAGTAGGAGAATTGTATTCCAAAATACCTGGTGGCCATTTGTTTGCCTATTTCTGGTATAGGAGAAGGTGGGGCTACTCATAGCTCCCAAGTTGATGTTGGACTCCAGTTTTCATCACTCACAGCCAATGGTCAGTAATTTGGGGAATTGGGCTGATAATCTCAGGAAGGCTAAAATTCTTTAGCCCTGCAAAGACAAAGTAGATTACACTTGTAAATGTACTTGACCATCAAGCAAGATGCTGTCTCTGAAATAAGTTTGTCCTTCCAGCAAATAATGCACCAAAATGCTGTGAAGATCTTGATTGGAGTAATAGTCTTATTTTATATCTATTACCAGCTTATTATGGAAAAAAAATGAAAAGCTAATATTTGAATAAAGTCAATTCTATTGATTATCTCTAAATATTAAGTATCAAAGAGATGGTATTGTTTTAACAGATCAGCATATATAAATAATTCCCATGAACAATTGTAATTCTTCCTGAGGCTATTATTGAAAATAAAAACCATCATATCTGAAAATGTTTTGCAATTTGCACATGACTTGGGTCGCTGACAATTCTACATGGTTATATGGGAGTAAATATTCTATTGAGTTATATCTCAACTTTTTCAAGGGCGCCAAGTCAGCATATGTGGTACTCCCTCCTACTTCTTATAATATTAACTGTCTGAGGTAGCTTAGACCTTTTTTTAAAAAAAACTTGGCAACATTAAGATGTATGGACTTTAACTTGCAGAATTCTTCACCCAGCATACTGGCTAGAGAATTCTGGGAATTGAAATCCACACGTTAACATTGTGAGCTTGAAGCACATTGGCTTTGACCAGTGAAAATATGCCATGGCATTATGGGTGACACATGACAACAAATATTCTCAAAACCATTCCTGTTCTGAGATTTTGGAGGCTGCAGTGCCCACAGAAGGGCATTCTTCTAAACTCCTTCAAAAAGTAAGGCCTCATGCAATCTGGAGCAACGTCAGGTAGGCCTCAGGACCTGTCAACAGGAAGAGAGCTCTGCCTGAGGTAAGCAGTGCGTGGCAGATCCAGGAGAGGCTGGGCTAGGGGGGCAATTGTGCCGGTCCCCATGGTTTGTGTTCTTCAGGGGATGGGGCAAAGCAACCTTTTTGAGTGGCAGTGGTGGCAACTAGGGCTGACGTTGAGGCCTGGGCCCACCCTCAGCATTGCCACTGAGTGCTGCTGTTCAGGGTGGCCTAGCTCCCTACCTCAGGGAGGGGTGAGAAAAATAGAGAATTGTTTCTCTTTGGTTTGGCGGGGGGGTATGGCATACCAGCAGAAACAAGTTAAGCATTTTCTGAATTTTTGAAACACCGAACGCAAAAGGGAACAACCTGCCTCCAGAAGCTTTGAATGCTCCAACACTGGAAGTTTTTAAGAAGAGACTGGACAACCATTTGTCTGAAATGGTATAGGGCAAGGGTAGGCAACCTTGGCTCTTTTATGACTCATGGACTTCAAGTCTGGTTCAGGAATTCTGAAGTCATAAAAGAGCCAAGGTTGCCTACCCCTGGTATAGGGTTTCCTGCCTGAGCAGGGGGTTGGACTAGATGACCTCCAATGTCCCTTACAACATTATTATTATTATTATTATTATTATTATTATTATTATTATTATTATTATTATTATTGTTGTTGTTGTTGTTGTTGTTGTTTTGTTGTTGTTGTTGTTGTTGTTGTTGTTATTATTATTATTATTATTATTATTATTATTATTATTATTATTATTATTATTATTATTATTACATTAAAACAACCAGAAAACCCCAGCACCAACCAGTTTTAGCGATTGGTGCAACAGCCACAGTATGTCAACCAGGAGGTGCTCTAAGCTTTTCACACCACTATCCTACTTTAGGTTTGAAACTGGAATTTATTGCTTGAAAACCTGTACTGTATTCATTCTGAACTGGATGCTAGTGTGACAGTATCCATGGTGATGAGCAAGGAGGGTTCATCTAGTGGTTCATGATCCTCAGGAACTCGCACTTTTTGCTTAGATGAAAACGCAATTCCAGTTTCAACCTTACCTGGATTATATTGTCCCAGTGATCAACACAGTATCTCCTGGCTTGGTCTCCTAGCTGACAATGATTATATGCTGTCTATGGAGATGACTTTGGAAATTATTTGAAAGCTGCAAATAGTACAAAACGCAGTAGCCAGATTGCTGGTAGGACAACCCCACCAGTGTAGAATAACACCTGAATTCTGAAGCTATTACACTGGTTACAGTAAATTCCCGGTTGCAATTAATTATCTTTCAATCCTGTAGAGCAGGGGTCCCCAACCTCCGGTTTGTGGACTGGTACTGGGCTGCAGCATGCCAGCAACTGGCCCACACAAACAAGCAAAGCCCTGTCCATGGGATGCAGGCAGCACACAAAACCATACACCTCCGGTCTGGGGAAAAACCTCTCTCCACGGAACCAGTCCCTGGTACCCAAAAGGTTGGGACCTCTGCTTTAGAGTTCAGCACTAGGAGATACTGTATTAGATAACTACCTTTCTAATATGCCAAGGGTACTTCTAACTTTTATCTTTCTTACATTTCATAAACAACTAAAATTATTTTAATAACCATTTAGCTCAGTTGGTGATTGTGGCTGTCCAACTTGGTTCCTCTATTTGGAATTTGTTTCTGAACTGAATTTATAATATTTTAATCTGTGGTATTCCACTCCTAGCACTTCAAGTTAGATTGCAAATACTGTAAATAAATAAAAATAGAAGTTATGTTACCTTCAGTCTTTCTACTACCAAAATGTGTTTGTTTGTTTAGAATTCCTTGCAGGCTGTTTATTTTGTGTATTCTGAGAGTCACAGTGTCAACAACACATCTGGATGATACCAATTTAGAGAAAACTGTTGTGATATGAGGGGCCACAGATACAGGGGTCTTCAATGAAAATGTCCTTGTCCACTTCCTCAAATAAATTCTACAGGAAAAATGAATATGTGAAGACCCAAAGGTGCTTTTTCAAAAGGCAACTGGACTTTTTTTTCTTGAAGATGTTCTCATTCAAGAAGCGTCTTCAGTTCTTCTGAAGTTCTGAAGAAGCTTCTTGGATGAAAAACAAAATGACTTCAAGGAAAAACAAACTCCAGTAGCCTTTTGAAAAAACATCTTTTGGATAACCATGACATGGATGAACTGAGAATTTGCATAGCCATTGAGTATGTATATAGTATATAGAGCCTTGGTGCAGAAGTGGGCTAATGCCTCCTTAAGTAACACCAGCTGCCTGCAATTAGTGCAGGTTCGCATCCCACCAGGCTCAAGGTTGACTCAGCCTTCCATCCTTCTGAGGTAGGTAAAATGAGGACCCAGATTGTTGGGGGCAATAAGCTGACTGTAATAATGCCGCTTGGGGGGGGGGCTAATAAGCTCTAATAAGCAGGCATATACATAGAATGAAGGCTATTGCTAAGCACATTGGTTTGTGCTTAAATTGTAAGCTGCCCTGAGTCTTCGGAGAAGGGCGGGATATAAATGGGATTAAAATAAAAAATAAAAATATGTGAAGAGGTGACCGTAGAAGAATCTTAGAAATGACAGTTGTGCATTGGCATGAAGAAATATTGTGCAATCTTGACATAAATATTGTGTCAAATGTTGTCTACCTCCTACACCCAAGGAAGCAAATAGTATTTTTATATCAATTGGTCTCAAGTTTTGGTATCTTATGCAAGACTTAATAGGGAATTAAATGTAGGCTGCCATGATGGATAAAGGAAGCTGATGTATGATTCTTGATATATTGCTTTTGGTGGGAGGAAATAGTATCATTGTGTCACACTGCTGACTTTAGCTTTGAAAGGTGTGTAGGAGGCAGCCACTAAAACGCTTTCGCTGTAGTTCTGAAATTGTTTTTTGGGGGCAGAACATGTGACTTGCAAATATCAGTAAAAGTACTGGTGAAGGGGGAAACTTTGTTGAATGTCTGCAGTGTGATGCACACAGAGAGAAAGCTGCCAATGGTAATGTCTCATTCACCCTGTTGTCTCATGAGCACCACCTCAATGGGGATCTTCAATGAGATGCATTGTGAAATGACTGCATCAGTTCCCTCAGTAGGCAGACCCAGGCCGTTATCACATTCACTGCATTAAATAACTCTATTGCTGTGAAGGCATTTTCAGTGCAGAGAATATAGAGTGGCCAGTTATTCTTGAAAACCATTTTAGATGCAAGGAAGCAGCAGCTTTGGGTAACAAATTATGAGAACAATAGAAGGTAGGAAGCTAAGCAAGTGTGGTCTTACTTTGCTTGAGCACCACGTATGTAGCTGTTTGTTTAATCTGTGCTATAGCATTTGCTTCTGCAAATTTAATTCAGGCACTACTGCTAAAGTCTTGTTGAATAACTGTCCAAGATATAAATCCAGATGTTCAAAAGCAACTTCCAGCAAGCTAACCCATTAATTAGGGTGACTAGGGCTGATAGGAATTGCTTTGCAAACAACATCTGACATATTTAATAAAAATGGGGGCTAATTATTTCCAAATAGGAATGTAGAATCCATGCACAAACCTTTCTGTGTATAAAAGATCTGGTTTGGGGTTCAGTGTGAATGGATCCAAGGCAGGAGAGATGGGAAACGGACAGTATGTGCTGCCCTTTGATATTGGTGGCAGTGACTGAAAGGAGCAGAGGTACCAGAAACTTCAAGGGCAGGTTAGATAATGGGATAAACCATGCTGGAGGCTATTGAGAGAATGAGAGAAGGGAAGAGATGATGTGATGTGCTTGTTCCTTGCTTACTCACCCTGTCTGGATTTTGTTTTGTGTCCCAAACCTGGAACCAAGCATTTTAGGGTCCAGTTCTGCCAAAGCGTGGTTTGCTCCAAATGAATTCCTGAAACACAGTGGTTTTGTTCAGTGTTCAGAACAAAGCATTTTCTTCATGTTGTGCAAACCCCATACCTCCCACACATCTTGCAGTAATTACATGTTCAATGTGGGATTAAATTATGTCTTCTACTGTGAAACAGCCATTGCTGCAGTCACATATTGAGCAGCGCATTATCTTAATTTTCACCTAGCCACATTGTTAATCTTGTTTAAGTATACTGTACAATTCTAAAGTATAAACTTTGTCCTGAATGGTAGACCATCTTTAAACCATACTGATTTTTGCAAGCCAACAAAAAAATATCAAGCTGTTATTATCAAATATGAAGAACAACGCTCAGATAACTATCTAGGTCCATGTGTTGTATATGAAACCAGACTATGGAGTCATCCAGTCCTTGATCTGGGTATATCCAAATTTTGATAAGCCTTTGTACCATGGTTGTGCCAGGTGTATGTAATTATTGTTTCTATGTTCAATGTGGATTTATTTTCTGGAATTTAAGCAACTGGCATTGATATAGCATACTTTTCTAGCATCAACGTTTACTAAATAAAACCTTTTGGACTGCTGGAAAGTGATTTTGTTGATCTGCAACTTTTTGTTTATGGAAGCATGCAAGAAGTTAAATACAGAGGAAAGGCAGGTAATCCTGAGGGCAGCATACCCTTCCTGAGGTTTTGTTTTTTTCTTGAAAATCGGCCAATTTGCCACCAAAATTCAACTATGATGGAAATTCCTACTACACTTCAGCAAATGGAATCACTGATTTTCAGTGACTTAGAAGTAGTTCATGTAATATTGGCAACACAAGTAGAATGTTAAGTGAAAGATGTGCATGTATATGAAAAACTAAGAATCAAGATTAAAGGGTACTGAATGTAGACAATATAGAAATAATCAGTACAAAAGTAGCTGGATATAATTTGATCATATAGAATGAATGAATGAGGGTCAAATCAGAAAGAAATATATAAAAGAAGAGAAAGTTGTGTTTACATGATGTTCATGAAATCCTCAGAGAAAGAAAGAAATGAGAAAATTTAAAATATAGGGCATGGATTTAATGTAAGCCAGGAGAGTAAAAAAGATAGAAGAATCTGGAGATGCATAATATAATCTATTTAATTACAATTTTCTTTCCTGCCTATAATTTGTTTACCATTTGCAGTTTGGATATTACTTGTCCCAAAATGGAATATTAGCTTGTGGGCAAACACCCACGGCATATTTAGAGTTCTCATAAAAATGCTGACTGTACAGGCAGGCCCAGCCCCAAATACACATTAAGATGGCAAACAGGTGTGATTCTTTTATTACCTTCAAGAAAACCGGTATCCAACTTTTCCTTTTCAGGCAGACACTTTAAAACAAGGTGGGCTTTTCCACCATTTTTATTAAAAAAAATTATAAAGGGAGTATGTTGAGAGACAGTCTAGAAATTAAGGTGCCAGCGTCTGAAAGTTTGCTCTGTTAATGTGCCTGCTGCTGCCTAGCTGTTTTAATTAAGAATCCAAAACATTATTGAAACTAGTGCAGGAGGGAATCCAGTGATACCAAGGTGTCTAGGAACACATTAACATCCTGTGCATCACTGCACCACGCTATGATGACAAAAATTAAGGCAATGCCTTCGAAAGGCCTACTGAAAAAAAACACCAGCAGAAGGCATCTATTTAGGTGATTCTACTCTCTAAGAATCCTTTAATTAACTGAAGCATTAAAAACTGCCATCTAAACATTTTGATGCAGCCAGGCGTGGACCGCTTGTAAAATTGTTTTGCTAAGGCCTTCCTGCTGTTCTATAGAATTATTATTTTACAATAAGGTTGCCTTGACAGTGTGTATAGTTCCTTCATAATACATCCAGGATGAATGTGCATAACTGCTCTCAATTATTTACAGAGGAGCTTAATTAAAACAAGGGTTGACTTAACTACAACAGCAGGCAAAGTCAGATGATACATAGGAGACATGTTCCAGCGTTAATGTTTTCCTTTCACTATAAATTTAATTTGTTACTTGGTGATTAACATTTGCTGACACTGGAAAGTTTACAATATCCGTCTTATAATAGATAACGTCAAAGCAAGGCAAAGGTACACATAAAATCCATTAGTTACAATTAGGGGTTTCGGAACCGAGGTGTATCCCTTGGGGAGGTGCAGACAGAATCCAGAGCAGGTGTTGAGAACCTTTTAGTTATATTGTTACAATAAATCCATCTTTCCCAAAACTTCATTGTATTGTTTTCATTGTTCATTCATGTTCATTCTGGAAGAATTATTTTTTTTGGGGGGGGAGGAGAAACTTGAATTAAACAAATGAAACTTAAATTAAATGTTTCATCACTATATAATCGCTGAGCTACAAAATGTGCCCCATGTGCTGGACACACACGTAAGCAGTGAAAATCTCAAAATTAAAACAGTGTCCATTTCTATTTAGATAAAACTGGCAAAAACATTTCTTACAAAAAGTCACATGGATCAGAGTAAGTTATCGTCAATTAAAATGCTTTCTTCATATAAATTTTATTTTATTTATTTTTATTTATTTTAATTCCATTTATATCCCGCCCTTCTCCGAAGACTCAGGGCGGCTTACAAGCTTAGCAGTAGCCTTCATTCTATGTATATGCCTGCTTATTAGGGCTTTCACACACACACACCCAAGCGGCATTATTACAAAGTCAGCTTAATTGCCCCCAACAATCTGGGTCCTCATTTTACCCACCTCGGAAGGATGGAAGGCTGAGTCAACCTTGAGCCTGGTGGGACTCGAACCTGCACTATTTGCAGGCAGCTGGTGTTACTTAAGGAGGCATTAGCCCACTGCTCCACCAAGTATACTTATCCACTGCTCCACCAAGTATACTTATAGCACACAAGCAAGATCTATTGCTTAGCAACTCAGCAATTTGTTACTGATCAATTCCACTTGGTGGAAGATTATACTGAACTGTGTTTTCCTCACTTTCATGTATGAAACAAGCTAGTTCCTCTACTCAAATAAATAGGTCAGCCTCAAGCAAAAGATGGGTTCTTGGCAGGCTGAAACTGAATGTGGAAGGCTTGCTCACTTTAGACATGCAGTATTAACATAAAAAATGGGGAAGAGAAAACTCATCATATCAAAATGAAGTAAAATAGTGACATTTCCAGGATCTGTTCTGAACAATAAAAATATTCAACGTAATTCTGAATATTTGCATCTCAAGTGTCTGAAGATCGTGTCACAAAAACAAAATGAACAGCAAAATAGCTTTAAGAAGGAACCTGCTGTAGGTTTTGTTAGCAAACTATGGTTGTCAAGGTTCTATTTTTGTTGCTAAAATATTTAATGCCCTCCAAATGTAATCAACTTTTCTGTTTTATTTACCTTCAAACACCATACACTTAAATGTAAAAAATTTATTCAATCTAATCCAATATGTGATCACAAGTTGTACCAACAGAAACATTAAACAGCACAACAGAGATAATGGTTTTGCTATTGAATTAAAAATAATTCCACATTATTCACAGTACAATTGAATCAGAAGATACAGACTAGTTTCTGAAGTTTAACCACAGAACAAATTTCAAATTCACACACTGCACCAGGTGATATTATGAGAGTATGTTATTTGTTTTTTTAAAAATCCAGCAGGTAACAAAGGGCTAGTGCATATACCAGAAATAACACTCACAAGACTTTTCCTCAAAAGAATTTTACAAAGTATTTATAGCACTGAAGATCCTTGAAGAAATCCAGCAGTTTGCAAATACATCTCTCTCTCTCATTGTAATTCCAGAGTCCAACTGAATTTAAACTTGTAATTCTTCTCAGTAGTTAGAAGATACAGCTAGTATTCTATACGTTATATTTCTTCACATACTTTAATAGTGGAATACTAGTTGGCATAATATACATTTTATACATTTTTAAAATATTACATTTCTATAGTTAAAATAATGTTCACTTCAGAAAATCGTACTTTGTTAACATACATTATTGCAAACCAACATGAAGCCCATTTTGTCTGTTTAATTGCTGATGAACTATTTACCAATTCTTAAAAAGAATAAGTTCCTATCTTACACTGTTGAATCTAGCATTATCTAATTCTCCAATACTGTTGACACAAATGCCACCAGTAAACCCAGGAAATGTTTACATAGATAAATATGATTTCACACTTCTTTTGTCGAGAAAAAGGTTGCTCAAGTATCATTCCTAAATCTCAACTCTTATGTTCTAAAAACCCATTTTGTTTACTAGAATAGGGCTTCTCTCTGTGCATATGTAGTACCAATACTCCAAGTATTTGCTGGGAGGTTCCATCAAAATCAAAGACACTTAGAAAATGTATTCTCAAAACAAAAGCAGTAAAGTGCCAGATGTCATAGGAGTAAAATATTTAAAAAAACCTTCTATTTAAAAAAGCCCTACTAGTAAATACAATTTGTATTATGTTTATAATTTCCTGAATACTTTTGGAAGTATAGGCAGAATACTTCTACATATATAACTGCATGTTATCAGTACTGGTTTTGAATCTTACTTTTATATTTATCTTGAACTAGTAATATCCATAATTTGACTGGGATTCCATAGTACATTGGTACAAAGCAATAACTCCGATATTGCAACTTGGTTACAAGCAGATTATTATTCACTTTTTTCATTTCACAGCAGGCAAATAAGAGTCAATTATATGTAGTACAACTTACAATGGAAGGACGAAAGGTAAACCATTGGATGAAACTTTTAAATAAAAAAAACATACATTAATATTCCAAGTGCTTATTAAGAACAGGCATCTTCAGTTTTTAACATTCTAGACATGTTGGCTATTTCAACAGGTAGCTGTTGACTAGCAAAGAATTATGAATTTACTGCAGTGAGCATAAAAAGATATTTCAATACAGTCTGCACATAATTTATTAACTTCATGTTTGGCTGTTTCAGAAAACACCCCCAAAAGGCAATATATCCCCACAGGAAATGGATTCAGTTATCTCCTGCCACAAAGAAAAACAAATTACATTCTTAAGCTTAACAACTAAGTAGAATTCACCTGTACATTATATAGTCTTTTATTAGTCTATGTGGAAAGGGGAGAGATACAAAATGCAGCAGCATCTCATCCAATCTCTTCTCCTGTAGCTAATTGTTGCAGAATATAGGAAATGAGATTGTAAGAGTCTGACAGGCATACTGGTCGTCATTTATGCACCTTCTTGCTCAGGGTAGTTTAAAATTTTCCGATGAGCTTGTCGCAAATATTGCTGCTGTTTGAAGTAGACTTTGAAAGCTCCTTTTATAGCAACAAAAGCAATTCCACCCTAAAAATAAAAGGGAACAATTATTCAAAGCCTATCAGAGAAATTCAATATCTTTTTTTAATGTGGCTTTTTATACACATTTGTAATGTGCCTTGAGGTTAGGTTAATTAAAGCAATTTTATATAAATACTGGAGACATGCTATTCCCTGTTATGTTATTCTGAAATGTTTCTTTTATAAAAAATATTTCATGCTGATTTTACACATTATTTTGGTTGGGTTTTCTTAATTCATTCAATGGGAGGGAGGTGTCCTTGTCCTTGTCACCTCATCCGTTTATTGAATACCTTCATCCTCTGTCAAATGTCATCTCTTCCATTTTGATCTGTTTGTAATACTCTGCTCCCAAATTCTCTGTGGGCGCGCCTGCCCTCTGGAATCAGCTCCCTGTTGAGCTCCGGATGGCTCCCGACCTTCCCTCCTTCCGCCGCGACCTGAAGACTTGGCTATTTGAACTTGCCGGCCTGGACTGAGGGACTGGGATTTTAGATCTTAAATTTTAAAAATTTTAAATTTTTGAATGTGTTTTATTGTTTAGGGCTATTGGTTTAATTTCATTTTAATTTTTGTATATTATGTGTTGTTCATAGTGTTTAATTGCCCTGTACACCGCCCCGAGTCCCTTGGGAGAGGGGCGGTATATAAATCCAAATAATAAATAAATAAATAATAAATAAATTAGTTTTCTAAACACTCAATAGTCAACCTTAAATCTAAACATTGGCTTTTTGCCTTAATCTTGGATTCAGTCCAATCTTCCTGCACTTACCTTCTATGCTATCCAGGGCCTTGTCTCCCCACTAATCTCAGATTTTATACCCCAAAAGCTCTGTCACTGCTTGCCCTTCAAAGGGATCAGCTAATTCTTTCCTTTGTTGCCTTCTCAATGATACAATTCATTTTAATCCCATCTGCCAGGATCAAACTCCCTTCGTCCAGTGCGCTCGCACAGGGAGGGTCTTCTCAGGGTGCCGCCAGTAAAAGATTGCCGGCGGGTAACACCCAGGGGGAGGGCCTTCTCTGTGGGTGCGCCTGCCCTCTGGAACCAGCTGCCCGTGGAGCTTAGGACCGCCCCTGACCTTCGTTCATTCCGTCGGGACCTGAAGACCTGGCTCTTTGAGCTCTCCGGCCCAGGCTGAGAATTTTTAACTGAGGTTTTTAGTTAAGGGATAATTTAATCTTTTTTTAATTGTTTTTTTAACTTTTGTATTTTGTACTGTTTGATTTTAAATACCCTGTAAACCGCCCTGAGTCCTTCGGGAAAGGGCAGTATATAAATTTAATAAAATTAAAAATTAAATTAAAATTTTGGGTTAGGTTTTTGACAAAATTCTTCAGCAGTTGTCCTCCCTGTTTCTCAGTGGCAAGTGTTGCATCTCTCCATATCATATCATCAAATTCCATGTGTGTCAAGCTACTAACAGCACCATGGAAGCAAGATTCAGTCTAATCTATAAGGTTTAATGACAGGAAGGGATTAGATCACAGAATTCTGGAAACCAAATAAAAAAACCTGTGTTCTTAATTTATTAGTCTGTACTTAAGTTCTACATGTGTTACCCAAATTTCTTTCTCATACATTCTTTAACTGATGGACTGAGGCTTCGTTGAACAGACAGGATGAAATATCCATTTGTTCCTTATTTGCCATGTTTTCAGTAACATATTTCATTCCCAATTCTCTTATAGTATATACTTGCATTTAAAGCTCCCCCTTTTCAGTAGTAATAAAATTTTAATTACCTTACATAACATTTGGATGTCATATTTCTAATTAACTCATGTAACCTTGATATCCACAGTTAGCTAGCTTCAATTCAGCCTTGATTAATTCACTGATGAAAAGCAATTATGTAAAAGAATAACTTTTGAATACTGTGACTTAAGTGATAAGAAGCAGCGTAAAAGCTGTTGTAAATTTACGCATTTGTATAAAGTATTTTGAATCTTGAGGACACATAGTTACAGCCACTATGAACCAGAAGACACTACCTGTGAATCTCAGCCTTAGTTCTAGATGTCAAACTGTCTAAACTGTCTTTCCTATCTATTGTTTAGTTGAAACAATGAACTAGGAGTAAGGAACTGGATCTAGTTGAGTGTTTCCCAATTTTGGCAAATTGAGGGACAGTGGAACTCAACTTCCAGAATTCTGAGTAATTGTCCATATACCTGAAATCGCTAACGTTGGGAAACCATGATCCAGTACAAGGAGCTAGGGTTCCCTATCCAATAACATCAGCACGTTAAATAAGGTGGATTTGGAAACCTGGATACTTATTTTTACCCCCTCCATCTTATTTACAAAATATCTACCCCATATTTATTCACCCTACAGCTTACAAGTACATATCCCTATATAATCTAAAACAGCTACCAATAACATCCAAGTAAAACTCTCTCAAAAATTAAAATTGCAACACAAAAGCCATTATCAAAATCAGTTAAGAATCACTTGTGTTCATCTGCCATTGCACAAGAATGTAGTCATTACTAGCCACCTCCTGCATCTGGATTAGGGAACTGCCAGCCTCTTCTTGCTCACTGAACGTAACAGAGGTGTGGGGACAGGTAAGTTCAATTGCTGGGAAAGAACTTTGATGGAAGACCTCTGGACCATATCAAATGCATGGTCTGAAAAATCCTTCATTCCTGCAATAAATCATGTCATTACACAATTACAGGACTTCTAGGTATGACTGAAAATCAGCTCTGAATAAGGGAAGTCTGAGACTTTAAAAAGTTTCAGTATGGACTTATGAAATTATTGATTAGTCTTGTGAAAGGGCACTTTTTAACATGAGGAAATCCTGGTATGACACATGGGTATATCTTGCACAACAGATTATATCTCAAAATACTATACGGTGGATGCACAAAAACTACAAAGGTAAGATTATATTTCATAGGAATAGGAAACCAGCTATTTAAACCAGCTAGAGTGTTTGTGAAATAGCAATTGTGTTTTATTAAATGATTTAAAGCTATGTGAACCCAGCCTATTATACTCAGGGCTTTTTTTCTCATAGAACGCTCAGAACGGAGTTCCGGCACCTTTTTTGGATGGAACCTTGTAGGGTAGGGAAGGTGGGTTGTATGACATGTGTGAGTTCCGGCACCTTTTTCTTTTACAAAAAAAGCACTGATTATACTTGTATGCAAAATTTAGGCGACCCTCGTTAAATGGTATATTTCAGAAGAATTCTAAATGAACAAAAGTTGACACAACCTCTACATGATTTCTATGACTTGGAATGTATATTTAATAGTTACATACAGTTCTTTAATGTTTTAAAATGAGAATTTAGATATTTATTATACAGAATGTTATTTAGCAGAAGGAATATAAAAACATTTATGTAAAGAGATGACAAATGGTTAGAAATGTTTCTATAATCTTGCAGGTTTACTTCTACAAAGAAACTTCATCTTACCAAAATTGTTCTTTGAAGATTAGAATTAACACTGCTGAACATCAATTTTCCCACTATTGTGGCAATTGTGGGAAAGACAAGAGCTCCACACAGGATACGAGTAGCGGAGACATGATCTGCTAAAGGGTTAGCCTCAGCTGGAATACGAGGAACAGGACATCCAATCCCTGAAGAAAAATGCCATTGTTAGCTAAATATTAGGATATATACATTACACATTTCTATGCAACAAACTTTTCAATGCAGTATTTTAATTTTCTTCACATTCAGAATTCTGCACAATACATTTTTTGCACTAAATTCCATTAAACAATCTATGATTTTTAATAATGCTATATAAAATAAGTTTGCTTTTTATATTTTGATTTTGTTTCATCATACCTTGTCAATTGAGATAGAATTCAACCAGAATCAGCAAAAAATGTGCTAGACAGGCTTTTCCTTAAGGTAGGAGAAATGTGGTATACTATTTCATTCTTTCTTGCTGAAACCAAGCCTAGCCTAGATACTAAAATTTTGTAGCATTACCTGGAAATATGCTGTTCAGAATCTGCAGTTTGTTAGAGTACTTTCGCCACAATCTAAGCACATAGTCTTCCCAGCGGATCATCTTTCCTAATATAAGCATAACTGGGATGGTGGGAAGTCCAATTAAAAGGAATAATGGATCTGCTCTCTCCATGACATCAAGGCCCTCTTTATGACCCACAACCTACCAAAACAAAACTACACATTACTACATTACTATTACAAGCATTTTTGTTAACAGATAATCATTTTATAAAGGATTACTCACAGAATCTTTATCAAGTGTGTTATTAACCCGATTCAGCCCTTTTCAATTATGCAAGAACAATATTTTAAGCTGAACAAATCTTTTTTCCCCATATATTTTATTGATTTTTTAAAACATAAATCATTTAACAGTTGGTAAACAGTGTGTTTGCTGGGTTTAATAATAATAATAATAATAATTTTATTTATATACCGCCCTTCTCCCGAAGGACTCAGGGCGGTGAACAGGGCAAATGTATAAAAATACAAAAATACAAAAGTTAAAAGGAATTAAACATAATGCCCAAGCTAAAAACAGTAAATACAAATATTAAGAACAATAAAAACCCAACCCATCCCCCATCAGGCCAAGCCGGCTTGTTCAAATAAATGCGTTTTTTTTTATTTTTTTTAAAATTCCATTTATATCCCGCCCTTCTCCGAAGACTCAGGGCGGCTTACAAGCTTAGCAGTAGCCTTCATTCTATGTATATGCCTGCTTATTAGGGCTTTCACACACACCCCAAGCGGCATTATTACAAAGTCAGCTTATTGCCCCCAACAATCTGGGTCCTCATTTTACCTACCTCGGAAGGATGGAAGGCTGAGTCAACCTTGAGCCTGGTGGGACTCGAACCTGCACTAATTCCAGGCAGCTGGTGTTACTTAAGGAGGCATTAGCCCACTGCTCCACCAAGGCTCATTAGCCCACTGCTCCACCAAGGCTTTTCAGATCGCATCGGAAGGAGCAAAGGTCGGGCGCCGTCCGGAGCTCGACCGGCAACCGATTCCATAACTCCGGGGCACCCACAGAGAAGGACCTCCCCCTGGGGGCCACCAAACGACATTCTCTGATCGGTGGCACCCTGAGGAGGCCCTCTCTGTGGGAACGCACGGGGCGGAGGGAAGTTGATGCCGGCAGCAGGTGCTCCCTAAGGTTTACATTTGTAAAGAAAAATCATTAACAATTGGTTTCTATAATCCATAATCCACATATTACATTTAGTTGATTTCCCCTTTTCCCCAAAATGTCTTTTTTGCAAATCTTGAATACAGTTATTATTCTGATAAATAACAGTTACATATGATTTTTTCCAATATTCCTAGAAATAATAATCACATCAATATAATATTTCTTTTCTATGTAATCATTCTGGTTGCCTCATCTTATATCCTATTACAGTCCTTATTATAAGATTTGTTTCTCCTGTAAAGTTCAAAGTATTCTTGCTGGTTAAGATTTTCTCAACAGTTAATTACATTTAAAGATTTAAATCCATTTTTCCCATATAAACCATCTCAAAACTTTTACATTTCTTAGGTAAAAACAGTAAACAAAAGGAAAAGAGAGCAAGAGTAAAGAAACATAAAAAGTAAAATACTACTTAAAATATATATTCCTCCTAAGCTAATATATATTCATTCCCAAAATTTCTATTTAATATATTTAATCTTTAAATATTCCATTTAATGTGTCTAGTCATCTAATCCTTTTACTCCTATTCAAAACATTTTTTCTTTTTTATACATTATAATTTCCCTAAATTCAAACACATTTAATTATCTAAAACATTTCCTTCATCTAAGCCATTTCAACAATATTATATTGCTTATATCAAGAAATAAAATAAAAAAGGAAAAGAAAACATACAGTATTATTTAAGGAATTCATCCCTCTTAGAATGACCTATGTATTCAAAATCTTTTCTATTCTCTCTGGTAGATCCCATCATCTATCTTCTTAATTTTCACTTTAATCATTTTCCTTTGACCAGTATCTTCCTTGATCAATGTGTTTTGCTGAATCAAAAAGTTTTTCCATATGTTCATGACTGTTGCTGTAGGTATAAGAAGTAAATTGAATAAAGTCTTTATATGAGGCTTGTCTTTCCATGTTTCTTGAAAATCTTTTTTCTTTTTCTCCTTGCTTTTCTTATCACTTCCTTTCTCTCTGATGTTTTCAACATCTCTACATTCCATTTTATCCAATCTGGTTTTTTGTCCTCAGATTTATTTTGTAGTCTTAAGGGATGAGTTGTTTTTTCCATTTCTTGTAAAAAAATTTCCACTAGGATTAAATCATCTTTAAGTCTCTATTTTCAATTTTATGTCCACTTATTTGTTTTGTCTGCTCCTTCTCTGTTATTTCCTGGAAGTTTTTTTGTTGTAGAGTTAACTTAGAAATAGATTGATTTATATTTTCAAATTTATTTTGGATTTCTTTGTGATTTGACCTTAGTGTTATTTGAATTAATTGCAGTATACTATATATCTCCTCCTGAGAGGTATTTATATTTTCTTGGTGTGTTCTGTCTACATGTCTGATCCATGAAGGCCAAAAGTTGAAGTTTTCCTTCTTATCTGCAAATAGCTTTAGAGTCCCGGTTAATCCAAAGAGTTCAAAAAAGATTTTTTACCCTAAAGTTTATAATTCTCTCTTTGTCTGTAGCCCAGGTTATTTTATTTTTATTTTTTGGTCACAGCTGTTCTTTGTTATTAAAGCTTTGAAGGTTACAAACACAGATTAGCTTTTGCCAGGTTTTGGCAAGTTCTCTATGGAATCATAGCTGTCATAATCTTCATCCACCACTAGGTGTCAGCATCTATTTAGTTTTCAATATGAACAATGATCTTTAAAATGAGAGTCTTAACCATTGAAGCATTTTAAACTTGTTGGAAATTAAATTTTAGCTTTCAAGTTTATAAATTTATTTCACTACCATATATTTGGATCCTTCATGGAAATTTTAATTCGCCGCTTCTGTTAGTATAAGGGTGGGGTGGCAGAAGTCCCCCTCCTTCACTTTCGGAGTATTTTGCTTCTTGGGGATCTTTTCCAGAAAATTAAGTGTAGAATAGAAAAGGGAAAATCAGATTCCTCACCCAGTTTCAAGCACACTGTTTACTGTTGTGCTGGTTAGTTCTTTTGGACTTCGGTTGCAAGTAGCTTGGGTTGATTGGTAAAATACAGCCTTTCTCCTGTCAGGTTAGAAGGCTTTCCCCAAGATGAACGGAATGACCGCCGTCATTCCAGAGTTGCCGGGGCACACTTCTTTTTTTGCCGACTCTCTGGGGTGGCTTGGGCCTATTAGGGTCTCCAGGCAGGATGAAAATTAGCTGCGAGGTGCAGCGGTCCGCAAGCCCGCGGCCAGTCGCTACCGTGCAGGACCTGAAGTCTAAGCTGAACAAATCTATTTAGAAAATATTGCAGAAGAGCTGGAAAATACCAAATCACTTCCAGGGAATTTAAGAAGCATTATACTACACTACTGTACTGGGACAGGAAGCCTTTCCTCTACAGAGAAAATGACCATAGCTAGTAAGAGACTAGGAAAAGAAAAACTGGAAACTGATGGTTGGATAAAATTTAACACCATTTAAGACTAATATCTATTTTTATTATTTGTAAATTATTTCTTTTGATATAATTTTCAAATCTATTGCAACATGATCTTAATAAGTTATGTTGGAATCATAAAAATCTTTTTTTAAATAGTATCTTTATTAGATTTCAACATCAAACATTAATATACAAACTAACACAAAGGGTAAAGAGAAAGTGAATAACAAAATAAATTAAAAGTGACAAAAATATACACCAGTGCTAGATTTGTCAACCAAAATATACCCTGTGATAACCAGCCTGGTATCTGAATCTTGTCCATCTAGATAAGTATTTAAGGCATTAAAAATGGAAAATGCTCAATAAGTCTGAATCTGTTTTAGTTGTAGAGTTCTGCTCTTAGTAGGAAAATTTTAAGGACATTAGCTATGTGAAGAGGCCGGATTGTATTTGCTTGGAATCTCTAATTACAAATGCCTTCACGTTTAATAAACCTGAATTACAAAGCCTTCATATACGGTAATATAAAATTTCCCTATGTCAAGCTTGACTCCTAGTAACCACACGAACATGTCCATGTTGTTTCTTAACAACAGTATAGAGAAGTTTGACATTGCCTTCTTTTACTATTGCTTTTTAGAGGGCCATACAATGGAATGGCTCTCAAATGTATTTATGGTGGTCTCTTATTTCTGTAGGTGGTCTCATATCCAGAAATGAACTTTTTTTTTGAGATCAGTCAAGAGCAGTGAGACTTTGCCACTTCCATTGTCACAAATGTCTTTACCAGTTGCTGAAGAAATCAAAGTAATACAGGTAGTACTCAACTTATGGGACTGGATTTCTGGTTCATAAGTCACTGCATTTAAGTTGAGGCATTCACATGACCAGACCCAATTTTACATCATTTTTTGTGGCAGTCATTAAGCAAAACATTATGGTTGATAAGCAATATATAATTGTGAAACCATTCTTCTGAATGCATGTTTTTTGCTTGAAACTGGCAAAAAATATTACAAAATGCATTCATTTATCTGTGGGATGTTGCAATTGGTTGTAAAGATGAGCCAACTGCAAAGTGCCCAAAATACAGTCATGTAACTGTGGGAAGATAGTGTGTGGCATGATGTTTTATAATGGCCAGAAGTGCTTTATGAACCAAAAAACACATTTCAGGCCTGTCAATATTTTGAATGATTGTTACTTGACCAATTGTAAATTGAAGACTACCTGTAGAATCATAATGTCAAATATAAGGCAGCTAAAAAGGAACAAAACCCCACATGGATGAAGTAAACATAATCTGGATCTAGGTGTAGTAAATTGGGTTTTCCAATCCTTAGAATTCTCTTTCCTATCCACCCTGAAGGGCTTCTTCAGCAAATCTCCAGTTTCCAGCCCAATTACAGTAATTTAACATTAAAAACATTATCTCAACCTGCATCACTGTTACAGCTCCATAAGTGACAGCTGTCCAGTAGATAGAGCCCACCATTATTCCAGCTGCAGCAAATGGACAGGCTTTTGAGATAAGACGATCTGCTAAGTCCAAGACATAAACAACTGGACCTATAACGTAAAGAAGAAATGAGGGTCTGTAGCAAAAATCAGAGTATACAGCAGAGGAGCAACTGGCAAATGAAAATTATGTTTTATTAGTAAATTTTATAATTGTATAAAATTGTTTATTTCTTTCTGTAGAAATATAATATATTCAGATGTCTAATCTATTATTGTGCCTTTCTAAGTATATCTGTAACACACGTTCTTAAACGATTTAATCCAAAAATGAGAGAAATAGCTCTAGCCTTTTTATTAAGTTGAATGGGTCACTATAAAACAGGGGTGTCAAACTGGCAGCCTGTGGGCTGGATGCGCCACGCGCAGGCCATGCCCACCCCTGCTCCACAAAGGTAAAAAAAGTCACAATACTTCATGCTACATCATGTGATGCAATCGAGTTTGACACCTGTGCTATAAAATATATTTAGAATAGGTTTTATTTAAGGCAATACAATTTAGAAATCCCATTTATCCCATTTATATCCCACCCTTCTCCGAAGACTCAGGGCGGCTTACAATCTAAGAAGCACAAATCAATGTGCTTAGCAATAGCCTTCATTCTATGTATATGCCTGCTTATTAGGGCTTTCGCCCCCCCCAAGCGGCATTTTTACAAAGTCAGCTTATTGCCCCCAACAATCTGGGTCCTCATTTTACCTACCTCAGAAGGATGGAAGGCTGAGTCAACCTTGAGCCTGGTGGGACTCGAACCTGCACTAATTGCAGGCAGCTGGTGTTACTTAAGGAGGTGTTACTTAAGGAGGCATTAGCCCACCGCTCCATGAAGGCTATGTACTATGCTATGTACTATAGGTAAAGATATAAATGTACTGGTTTTAAAAAGTAAAGACTGTATGAAAATGGATTGGTCATATAATGTGTGTATTTTTTGCAGTCTGACTTTTCTGTAGAAAACCTCAGCATTTTATTCAGTTGCATTTTGAGTAAACCAATCTAACATACAACTTGCCTTAATGTGCAAAATAGAGCTCATTTATTTTTTATTTTGTAGTATTCCTTAGACATGGAAGCTGGCTGTGATCTGAGCCAGTTATTGTTTTTAACCCTAAATTGGAAAGTTAAAAGAAAACTACCTACCAACTTGCAGGTGACAAGTCTAATAAATTATTATGCATAACCTTTAATGAAGAGAACTTCCTGCAATGGGTTGATTTGGGATGGATTAATTTGGGATAATAATGATAATGAAGTAAATTGCAAAAGGCAGTTCTACTTGGAACAGCTTACATCCTGCAACTATACCTTTTACACTATCAAACAACAATATCTGCCTATCCCAGATCTTGGGGAAATATTCGAGGGGTGAATAAAAATACCAAATCCAGTCTAAATATCTGGCTAACAGTGTGACCAACCATAATAATTTTACATGTATTAAAATTGGCAGATTTCTGTGTGATTTTTTTCTTCAGTATAATTGCATATTAAGCAAGCAAAATGATTTATAAGCAAACACATATAATACTGATATGGACTAGAAACAGATATCGCTATCTCTGAACTTCTATACTTTAGACGTTTATACCATATCTACTTTATTACTTATTGTCTAATAATCATTCTTCCCTGATGTCATAAACCACACTGATGTTCTCATGTAGGCTAAAAAAAGATTTAAGTGTTAATGGAAAACCTAAACCTTCCCACACCATATCCAAATTTTCAAATATAGGAGACTCACAGTTAAAATCTTGGAAGACAAACCTGTTTCACTCAATATGTGTGTCTTACCTAGCTTTGGAAATACTATCAAGTATTCTGCATTGCACTGTGGACAGGCAACTCGAGCTGTACTGTTCCCTCTTTGTTTTTCATCCACCCAACGCTGCAGACATGTTTGGTGAACCCATTTTGTAGAGCCTCTACATCTGCATGGTCTCACCCATTCTGCTGTTCTGTCATCCTCATCAGTAGCAAAACAAACCCAGCAACTCCTGTAATTCAAACACAAGTCTTGTCTTTGTTACAATTACAAACAAGAGCAAAATATCCTCATTCGCCTCTACACTTTCTTCTTTAAAAAAGCCACCAATCAAAGTTTAACCTAGAAGCATTTTTAATGTTTTATTTGTCAAAGAACACAATAAAAATTTCAAACAAAAGGATCATATTTGAATAGTATTTGGAAAGTTCCAACAAGAACCTTCATCGACTATTACTTCTTCTTTGGCAGAATCAATCTACTACAGCAAGGTTCTTCAAACTTGGCCCATTTAAGACTTGTGGACTTCAATTCCCAGAATTCCTCAGCCAGGCACGCTGGCTGAAGAATTCTGGGAGTTGAAGTCCACAAGTCTTAAATGGGCCAAGTCTGAAGACCCCTGTACTACAGGATGAGTGGCTCTTCACTGATGTTATGGACTGTGATGTTTATAACATTCAGGTTACATCCACCTGACCCACCAGAGAGGCAGGGAATGTTGTAAGTCTTCTTTCCTTCTCAATGGTGTTACCCTCCCTTTGGAACATCATCAATGTAAAGATTAGACTGCTCCCACTTTGACACTCTTTCGCAAGACCCTGAAGACCTAGTTTTGCCAATAGACCAGAATGGGATGGATCCCATCAAGTGGCTTGTTTGATTGCATGTTGTTGCAGGGAGGGGTGAGAATGGAGGGTTTTTGTTTTTACCCTTTTATATTGGGTTTTTTATTATTTGTAAGCCACTTCAAGTCACTGAAAGTAAGTGGGTAGTCATATAAATTCTACAGTAAATAAAAAATAAATAATAGTTCAACAAAAGTAATGCAACAGTATTGCCTGCAAATACTTTTTTCAGTATCTGCCACTGACTCCCTTCCTGACTGTAAATTAATGGCCATACAGGTAATCCTTGGCTTAAGACCGTTTAACAATGCTATGAGATTACTGTGAGTATGGAATGGGTGCTTTGCGACCCATAAAGCACTTCACAAAACATTGCACTACCAACCCCATGTAACATGACCACAATCTGAGTATATGGCAACCTGTTCACACTTTCAACTGGTTCTAAGCACCCTGCAATGCCATTTGCAGTCTTCTGTGCTCACTTTCCCAGAAGGTCAATGGGGAAGCCAGCAGGAAAGGTTGCAAGCTGATGGCACCTGCCATGAAGGTGAGATTCCAACCTGGCAGCTTTTTGAAAGCAACAGCTGGCTCCTGGGAGAAAATTTCAACTGGGAGGGAATCTCAGGTCTACATGGAACTGAGATTCTGTCCCTCCTGCAGGCAGCCTTTTGAGAGCAAGAGAGTTGCTTGCTGAGGAAAGGGGAACTCCTCTGGCAGGCTGCAGAAATGGAGGTTTAATCGCAAAGATCTGGTGTCTGTTCCTGCAGACTTTGAGCAGAATTCCCTTTCATGCATGGAAGGGAGTTGAACTTGGCAGGCAACTTTTTTCTCTATCTGCATAACAACTCCGGAGATCATTTAACAAGTGCAACTGGAAGCACCAGGATTGCGGTTATTGAATAAAGCAGTCAGATGGGCATTTCACTTAGATTGCTATGCTCAACGATGAAGATTCTGGTTCCACTTTTCGTTGTAAGTCAAGTACTAACTGTAGTTTGAAAAGGTAGCCAGGAAATGGACTGAGTTGCTCTTCATGCAGTCATTTAGCACAGGGATTCCCTAACCCCTGGTCTTTGGACCAGTACCGAGCCACAGCATGCCAGCAACCGGTCTGCACAAACAAGCAAAGCCCTGTCCATGGGATTCAGGCAGCACACAAAACCACGCCCCCTCCGGTCAGCGAAAAAACCTCTCCACAGAACCAGTCCCTGGTGCCCAAAAGGTTGGGGACTTCTGATTTAACAAGACTGTAGGACATATGAAGCATTGATTGCTCTAGGGAATGACATTCATCAGAATATTATCTTCCTATATTTTTAGAGCTCTTGGCAATATTCAGTACCATCAACTATAATGTCTTCCTGGATCCCCTAAAACAGGGGTGTCAAACTCAATTTCATTGAGGGCCACATCAGCATTGTGGTTGCCCTGGGGGGGCAGGTGGGTGTGGCCAGGGTGGGCGTGGCTGGAGTGCATATGGCCTACTGGGTGGGCATGGCCAGCTCTACATCATTGGCATCAAGGGTGCCTATGGGGGCCTGGGAAGGAGTGGGACAGATCTGGGGGTCTCTGGCAAAAGGAGGGTCTCTGGGCCAGGGCCAAGGCAGCAGGGGCCGTTCCCTCACTGTTTCCAGGATGGCTTCGGGGGCCACACGAAACCACTTCGCGGGTTGGATCCGGGCCCCGGGCCTTGTGTTTGACAAGTCTGCCCTAAAAGATATTGTTTTATAATGGTTCCAATCTTATCAGAGTGGGCATTTCCCACTAGTAACTGTGAAAGAGAAATAGTTGAGCCCATGATTCAACAATGCAAGATACCATATGACATGACTTCCTTCTTCCCTCTATACTATTTAACATCTGTGTGAAATTGGTCAAACAAAGATTTGGGATGAGATATCATTAGTACATGGATAATACTATACAACAAATAATACTCAGTTGTGCATTGCCACTCCAGGCTAAATTGGATATGGTGTGGAAATCCTGATTTTATGTTTAAGATTGGAAAGGACCAGATGGGGCAAAATCTTGCCTGGTGCACATGGACATAACTTCTGAGGATCTAAGATATTATGCCATCTGCCTTCTAGAAATGCTGAGTAGAGAACATTGAATAGGGCACTAAAGAATACCCAGTGACACTTGGGTAAGATGAATATAAGTAAGCAGCTGGAAAGCATCTCTGATTCTTCGAGTAATTTATCAGTTTCAATTTAATAAACTTAATACATTTAAGTTTATTAAATTTTAACATAAATTGCTCTGAAACTCAAATCCACTGTTTAGTAACAGCTTTAACCTTGTCAAATTCTAAGAATAATAGATGTTTGGGTGAGAGGCAGATTACATATTATGCTCATCCATCTCTTAAACCAATAATTGTCAATTGATATTAATGAGAGGAGCCAAGCTAAACCCTATCTGAACAAATAAAATGACTAGCCAAACATTGGCTTCAATTCTGAATAGCTTGGCTCTAGTCTCAAGATTGTATTAGGAACATATCCAGGCTTTTTAAAAAACGCATCACAAGAAATCTTATTGTGCTTTTTGAAGTTGGCATAAGCACTTAAGGGCACAGCATACAATAACTGTGTATCTAATTCTGCAGTAAATCATTTGATGGCAACAAGAATAACGTTGCTTCCATGCATTTAATGAAGTCTTGTAAAAGTGCTTTGACAGGACTTCTTTTGTGTTCCAGAAAAGGCATAATAAACATAAGCACTTTTCTTTTAAAAGCCTGAAAAAGAACTTAAGATAATTAAAAAAATAACTCGCTCTATGTCATAGTTGTCTATATGTCACCTTTCATTTCTGGAACTGTTGGAAAACAACATGATTTCTGTTTTTTGATACATTTAATAAGTAATTTATAGTATTTTTTAAAAGCACCTTTGATTTAATATTTGTATTAAGGACAAATTTAGGTTGGAGGGCATAATACAGGGATATGGATTCAACGATGGATATCTTGTTCTAGCTATAAGAGGAAGTGATAACTGATAATTACATACAGCTTTAGTTCTTTATTTTATTCTTGCACAGAGGGAAAATATAACAGGACCTCAAAATTTTAACCAAAATACTATGAAAAATGTCCTACATAATGCAAATATTTAATTAAAAAAATAATCCCACAAAACAAAATACTGCTGTAAATGCTATTATAAAAATATATGTTAAACAAAATAGGAATGCAAAATACATTTAAGAACATAATTTTAAAAATTATAAATTATTCTAATCAAGGAATAAAAGAACATATTCATTATTTTTTAGCTTAATAAGTCATATGGTTACTTCATATAAAATGAAGGAATGAAAAACACATATTGGAATATTCTTGAAGCAACTCAACAGACTAAAAGAGTTAATGTTCCTTTGAATGAGAGCAAAAATAAAAAAAATCAGTGGATCATTATATGTACTTATCAAATAAGTTTTTCAAATAAGTTTAAATAATATATACAACATCACAATGGATGAATTGCAAAAGAATTGTATAATTACTTTTATAGTCTTAAACCTTCAGCACAATACGAATACTATAATGGTAAAGGATTGCTTTCTGTCAAAAGATTTATCTTGTTATTGATATAGGAGAAAGCTAAATAAAACCAATGACATAAGAATCTTAGCTCTTGCCAAATTTTTCATTTTCTTGTACTGAATAAAACATTACTTTTAGCTAGCATGGAATAGGACAGCAACCTAAAATAGAAACAGTTTGCTATGTCAAACAAAACAGTCTAAAAATCAGCCCGTGGTCCTTACCATCTCTAAAGAAAAATACAATACCTTTCCCAAATCTTTCATGTTTTAAAGATCTTGGATATTGTTTATTGTATTGGCATTAGAAAAAACAAATTTTAAAAAATTCTATGTAACATATCTATTGCTTATTACACAAAATAAAACTTATTATACAAAAGATAACTTTTTCCATTCTTTTTCACATACATATCACTCAAAGATATTTCACTGAATGATAATAAACTTCCAGAAGTGGTCTATGATTCTTTCTTCCAATCAATGTTTGTAAAAGACAAATTGTATTATTTTCTAGTATGGCAGAGTATTCTATGCTACAAAGTTGGCTATTACTTGTGTTCAAATTTTACAGAAAGAGATTTATAGAAATCCAAGAGTCAGACTCACACTTTTCAGCTAGTATGAGATTACACTGACAATTTTGTTAGCCCTGTGAGTGATTAGTTAGGATAAAACAAGAATATACACATAGTCTTTTTGCAAGTCTAACAGCCATTTTTGAGATGTCAACACAATTAATACCTTTGGTTTTTATGCTAGATGAGGAAAGAATAGATTTATACAGTTCATAGCATTTCTATGCAGGATGTAACAATCCAAACTATATTGTTGGACATACGTTTATTTCTTATTTTTATCTTGACTTTATTATTCTTATTTTATCAAAAAAAACTCAAGGCAATGAACACACATAATACTCCCTTCCTCCCTCTATTTTCCCACCACAGCAATCCAGCAACCCTGTCAGACAGATTGGGCTGAGAGAGAATGATTGACCCAAACCCTTTCAACTGGCTTACATGCTTAAAGAGGGACTAGAAGTCACAATCTCCTGGTTGCCAACTTCGTGCCTTAATCACTACACCAAACTAGCTTTCTTTTGAAGACAAAGAGTTTACTTTTCCCTTTTTAAAATAGGCAAATAACAAAATCATAACACAAAAGCCTCAGAAACACTCAATGTATGTTAACTAAAGCAAGAAATTTCAAATCTTTCAACTGTTATAATTTTTTGTGAATTTTGAACACTGACACATTTGTATTTGACTGTCTTCTACATCCTAGTTGTTCTAACTAAAAATAAAACTAGACTGTAAGGAAGAAAAAATGTATCTAAAAATAGTTGCAACATTTTAATGAGACAGGATTTCAGTATATCTGAAATTAAACTTTTCACTATTTTTAGGGTACATTCAAAACACTAGAACACATATCTTGGGTTTTAAGAGTAGGATGAAAGCTTTAAACTGAAGCACAGTTGGTACAAGGCACTTTTTTGTTCAGTATGAAGATATTAAAAAAGATCGTGTTCAACATATTTAATTATATTTTAATCAATAAGATAGTAAACTTCAATGTTTGGAATTGAAAAGCCATTATGTGAACAATGTTAAGCAGCAATTTAAGTTCTTAATTTCAATTCTATTAAAGATTCTGCAAAGCTTCCTACAGTAGCACTAAACTAAAATGTGCTTTGTCATTCTCTGTCAGTAACACTAATCAGCCACTCTTCCTAAGTACGTATCATGGTTATTAATTTACCTTGCCAGTAACTTCACAGAAAGGTGAAGATAAAATGCCTTCTTAAATTAATCCTGCTTTGGGGAAGGTGATCTTCTCTTAATAAACATGTGAACAAAGATTCTAAATACTATTGACAGCAACGTCTTGTTTCACCTGTTATGTAAAAAGCTTAGAACATTTATTTTCTTTTTCAGAACAGACAGCAATGTGCTTCTGTATCTAAAATAATCATATTCTAAAAACTGAATTTTGTGTGTTTACATATGGAAACCACGTAGCATTTGGAATAGTTTTTCTTGTACGTCCATTTTTCAAAATAATTACCATATTTAAAGAACAAGAAAGGGTTTCAAAATTATCTTTGTATGGAGTACAATAGTTATGTGATAATTAGCTTTCAAAATAATGTACAGTTGAAAATAGCATCTTAACATCAATGTAAGCACATTAAAAAGTATATACAACCCACTAGCCCTGAATTCTAAATCGAAGTCAGTATGTTTTTGGCTCTGTTATGTAATACTGTGAAAATACTAGAAAGTACTGCTCAGCCTCTGCAAACATTGACAGAAACAGATGAAGAATGATTTTTACTGTTGATAGCAGAGAATGACAAAGCACATTTAATATACTGCTGCTATAGGAAGAAATTTTATAGAATAAAATTGCAGCTGAAGTGGCTGCAAATGTGTACCTGCTACACATTATGACTTTCTCTAGGGAAAACATGCAGCTTTTAAAATTCACATAACTGGGAAGGAAGAGTGCAACAATAGAGCAGTCAGAAACCTTTTGAATGCCACCCAATGGCCTCTCCCACTGAATGCACTGGGTAATGTTTTGTCTTCACAACCTCTGGCTAATATCTTTCTTTTTTTGGCTTCTTCTGTCACACCAAATTTGATCCCATGACATTCTGTTTTCAGGCAGTTAGCCTTTTTACATAATATCCCAAAATTCCTTTGGGGTGAAAAAGTGCAAAGGCAAAAATATGCAGAGCATTTTTTTGGGAATCTTTTCTATTTAATTTACCAATAGTGACCATAGGACACGTCTGCATTTTATTTTGTTATGTGCCTGTATGTTTTTGGCAGCATTCTGTGCCATTCCCCATATGGACACAATGGGGTTTTATTCTGATCTTTTTTGGTCCGCTCCCAACTGGATCTAATCTAATCTAGTCTAATCTATTTTCAAGTTTTATCTTTTTTTTTTGGGGGGGGGGGGAGAGATGACTTCTAACTTTGGTCCTGTTTTGTTTTTGAAAAACAAACAAGAGACCCAAACCCCTTTGTGTAATTTCTTCCATGTTTTGCTGAGTTGGGAAAAAATAAAGACACATATATAGTTTGATTGGCTATGTGCCATCAAGTTGGTGTCAACTCTTGGCATCCACATAAATTTTCTCCATGAGGATTGGTGCTTAAACTGGCACTTCAGAACATTTGCCCAGAGACCTAGATCTTCATATAATATATCCAAAGTATGATAATTTAAGCCAGGTCATTTATGCTTTAAGTGAGAAATCTGGGCTGTTTCATGATCCTTTTTTTTAAAAAAAATGACTTTCCACAATACTATCAGGTCTTTTTTTTCCAAACACCAGATTTCAAAAGTATCAATACTTCCTACCCTGCTTCTTTAAAATCTACCTTTCATTTTCATAAGATGTCAAAGGGAATACCAATGCCTGCAGTATTCTGATCTTTGTAGAAGAGAAACAACACAGCATTCAAATATTATTTCCAAGACCTTCATGACTACTTTAAGTGTGTAAGTGTGCACGCACACGTATACATACATATATGGTACTATAATGCTATTACAATATCAATGCAAAACAGTAACATAAAATTGTTCTGCAAACATAGCCTACCTAACATTAGAATGATTATTGGCTCAAAAATGGGTCTAGTGTTGTCCTATGTTTTTGCAAGTGACTCAAGGATTAATGGAAATTATCCACCTTGAATGTCATATGGGAAAAAAAGATATCAATCACCATAATAAAAACATAGTATGTGTTATATCCCAAAGACACTGTGTGAATTGAAGCTGTTTTCATCTAGTTCAGGGGTGCCGGCAATGGCAAAAAAGTCACGATACGTTGCGACACATCACAAGAAGTTGCAAGTTTGACACCACTGATCTAGTTTGTCTACTGATGGGACACAAATTCTTATGAAGCATCTGAATGACAAATGAAAGATTTTCAGAATTGGAGAATTGGAGAGTGATGACACTGCTCTTATTAATAAAATTGACTAAATATTGGTTCATGTTTTAAAATTTAGTTCTACACATTTAGAAATGTTAGATTCTATTAGATCTTGAGAATCATGGGGCACAATATTAAACTAGAAATCTCGTATCGTTATTTGTCACAAAATGAAGTGGTGACCTTCAACCAACTATTTATCCTTAGATTTACTTCATGTGATTGTTTGGAAAGTAAAGTAGAATGTGACAAACTCAAAACCATGAGACCTGAAGGAAAAGTTCCATATCAAAATATTAAATATTTCAGAATGTGACAAATCTTTTAATTATTGTAATAACAGGTATATTGCTTATTGTAAGTCAGCACATTAAATAACAGCCATTTAGACACTCCCCCCTCAAAATCTAACCTTGTCCAATTAGAGTTTTTTAGGATATCTGATACTATTTAATGCAACATCATGGCTGGAAATGTAACTTTCAGGATTTTTGTATACTTCTATCAATAAATAGTAAAAAAATATACCTTCAGATTATACATTTTCTATCACGACTTTAAATAGGGAATAACATTAGAAGTGCAAAACAGTATTATTGAAAGCCTCACAGTATTACTATATATTCATGCTCTCTTTAACAAGCAGTTTATGGTGCCAATTTATATTATAAAGAAATTATTGTGATTTGTCCAATTTTGACTATAAAAGACTCCTATAATGTAAATAACTGTAAAATAACTGTACAATTCTGTTTACTTACTTTTGGTTTAATGTCATTGTTTATTTTCCCAACATACTGCCATAAAAAACCATATTCTAAAACAAACATAATTTGGTTATTTATTTTTATAATCAAAGACCAAAATGAACTAGAAACTACACATCCGTTTTCACATATATTTTGTAGAAGTAATATAGAAATGATTTGGCACAGCTTTCAATATATTTTTTAAAAATTCCAAATCTAGTCTATGCTACACCTGCTCATTAGGGTAAAAAAGCCACTGAATTTAATATAGGATTTAATACAGTATCTGAGTAGAGCCTTAGATTTCAGCAGTTATTGCACATACTTTACCTTTCCCTGCTAAAACTTTTTTTTTAAAAAAACACACATTACTATTATTAAAAATGATACACCATCCTTAAACTACATTTACAACTGAACATTTATCTTGCTCCCATAGTAGCCAAGCAGGAGCTATCCATAGGACATGAGCGTCCATAGGATATGTTCATAGAATATGAGCGCAATTATGTTTCTGCTCATATTCCCTAATATTGAGATTTCTGTTTGATCTTGATACAGTCAACATAATTAATAGCCACTAATAGCTTTATCTGCAATGAATTTGACTAATTTCATTTTTAAAAATGACTCAGGTTTGCTGACATCATCCAATTATGTAACTTACTTACAATCATTTACTATAAAGGTCTATATTATATTAAAATGATACTTATACATCATTTTAAATGGTATATTTTAAATAAAACCGAGAGATAAATTTAATGATGATTTAATCTTTTTAATTGTTTTTAACTTTTGTACTGGTTTGGTTTTATATACCCTGTAAACCGCCCTGAGTCCTTTGGGAAAGGGCAGTATATAAATCTAATAAAATAAAATAAAATAAAATAAATAAAACAATCAAAACTGCCATACAGAGATGAGTGATGGTCCACCAACACAGGATGGAAAGATTGTTCATCAACTCAGAAACCACACGTTATAATGTTATTATTCCAAATCAATCCACTGCTGGAAAAAGGACTCTTGATTTGAAGGTTAGGCACTATAATCAGTCATGCTGGTGCACTGTGGGTAGGTAAATGTTCTTCTTAATTTCCCAGTACGACACAGAGTGACTGACACATAGTCATCTTGCTATCTCCCATACCTGAGGTCTAGAACCTGGGTCTACCCACTTTTAATCCAGGACTACATCACACTGATTCTCAATTATACATCAATCCCTCAAAAGTATTGTCCTAGATTTTGTAAAATTTATATATTACTTTGTAACATAGGATTCTCTTTCCTATTACAGTTGATCCTACTGGAAGAGATTTCTAAATAACAAGGTTCTGAAGCAATGAAATATCAAAAGCATGAAGATCATAGTTCTTTGGTCTATTGCAATGATATCCTTTCTGATCAAGAGATATTATTTTTTATACATTAGAGATAAATGGGGAAGCCACCACAAAATTTGCCCCATGGCAATGACATGTTAAATAGACTAATAGAAGAGCCAGATATCTAATATAACTTCATAGAATTGACACAATCATCTGGTGCATTATGCTAACCATACTGATTTTGTGCGATTCCTCAAAATCTCACTGGCACAAAGGTTTTGTATATGCAATCAATCCTAGATAGAAAATTTATCTCATTTTATAATTCATTCTAACCTGAATTCATTTGTGTAGAGGGGGAAAGCCTTATCAGGTTCTTAGTATTTTAGTTCTGATAAGGATAACCTGTCTTTTTCTATCAGATAATACTGTTCCCATTTCTCAGCATGTAGCTTCTCTTCCCATTATAGTACTAAAATTATAGACCACAAGCTTTGATTCCTTCATTAAACCTGGTGTAAAGAAATTCCACACAGATTGACTTAACATTAATTTGTTTTGCATCTCTTTGTGCTAACCTCATGCACAGGCCTACAGCTATGCTGTAATAAACCTAAATCTGTAATTGCTATAATTGCAGTATAAATTTTCAACCCAAATCTTTTTTGCAGTGATCACAAAACAAACAAGATCCTGCTTGCTTATATCATCATATTAAGCCTCTGAGGCAATCAGTGCTGAAGGATAATGGCAAAAAGAAGGCTCCTATTCAATAGAGCAGGGGTAGGCAACCTCGGCTCTTTTATGACTCGTGGACTTCAACTCCCAGAATTCCTGAGTCAGCATAGCTGACTCAGGAATTCTGGGAGTTGAAGTCCACGAGTCATAAAAGAGCCGAGGTTGCCTACCCCTGCAATAGAGTATCCAAATTCAGTTCCATTCCACTAACTTTCTTATTCACCTCTCTGGGACATTTTTTTTTAAAAAAAAGCTAAACTGAGGGCAAACAGTTATTAGTATATTATATAAATTTATTCAGAATATATAAAGGTATATCATAAAGGCATTAATGTTACAACTTTAAGCTCTTTACGGCGCATTAACATCAACTCAATTTCAACTGGAGTATACGCTCTCAGCCAGGGGTCTTCAAACTTGGCCCTTTTATGACTTGTGGACTTCAACTCCCAGAATTCCTCAGCCAGCAAAGCTGGCTGAGGAATTCTGGGAGTTGAAGTCCACAAGTCATAAAAGGGCCAAGTTTGAAGACCCCTGCTCTCAGCGGAGAGGGGTGAATAATGTCTTGAGATGTCATTAATTCCTGCTCTTGAAAGATGCCGCAACCGCAAGAAGATTGCAACCCACAGACCTCTTTTCCTCCCTCTCCTCGCCTCCTCCTCCCTAAACAGCAGCCCTTTCTATTTCTCTGCGGGGCCCTTTTATTCCAGCGGCGTTTCAGTCTTTTCTGCATCTCTATGGTCGCCGCTTTCCCTCCCTCGCGGTCGGCTCCGCGTGTCTCTGCCCCTTGACGCACCTGAGCAGGTCATCCCGACTCACCCGTTACTCGCCCCCCCCCCCAACTTTACTCCTGCTCTCCTACCTGTCCAGGGTCTGCGGCACTGCTAAGCCCGTCTGTTCCGACATCCTCCCCGGGTACGGGGAACCCGGGGGCTCGGCTAAAACAGGCGCCAGCAACCGCTCTAGAAAGCAAGGCCCAGAGCCTGCCAGGAGGGAGGGGACCAAAAAAAAAAAAAACAACAACAACCCGGAGCGCGCGGACGCTTCGTTCGCGGCGACAAAAGGACGCCGCTGAGGAAAGGTGCCACTCACACCTGGTAAGCGGCGACAACGGCAGAGCGCGTGCGCGCGCGCGCGAGAGAGAGCGCGAGAGAAAACGAAGAAGCGAAAGAGGGGGGGGGGAAGGGGGAGAAGCAAGGCCGCGGCCTCCAAACGGCGAAAGACGAGAGGGCGGAGCGAGAGTCACTGCGCACGCGCCGGTTCTTACCTCACAGAGGAACCGCTACTGTGCTCGGCTCCCTTCTCCCCCCCCCTCCCCGCTGTAAGCGAGACCGCAGTCAGCGCTCAAGTCACCATGGGAGATGTAGTTCCTGCTCCTTGCTACCCCTGAGGGGATTTAAATCCCCTTCTCACCTCCCCCCCCCGCCCTTTCCTCCTCCTTCTAACGGCGCGCGCGTTACGGTTGCTCTCACCACGTCCTTAAAGCCGCAGCTGGGTGTGCGTGAGCGCGAGGCGGGTGGCATTTTGCCTTTGGCTGCGGACGCGGCGAGATGGCTACGCTCGCTGCGGGAAAGGTCAGCACCTCGCCCCCGGTCAATTTCTGTGCGGGTTGCTTTTCCTTTCGTCCAACCTTGTCGTTCCCTTCTGGGGGAGCGGGGAAAGAGAAGGCACTGATTCGTAGTTAGATGTTATAATGTGAATTACATTCTCTCTCCTTCCTTCCCCCCCCCCCCGGCTTTCCTTTTCTTACAAGTTTGTCTTCTATGGCGTTCTCCTATTTCCAAGTCTCATCTGTGACTTTTTGATTATGGTAGCTCGACCAATAAAATGGCTGGCTCCTTAGCTGTCAGTAGTCAGGGGAAAAAAAGTGAGGGAAACGAAATGAGAACCAGCCTCACGCTCTCTTTTGAGGATAGGATAATACCTTCTGTTTTCCTCCCAGTGAGGCTATTAAAACTAATGTTGGGGAGACAAACCTTGGTGCAGTTTTAGTGTTTCAGTGGGGTAGCCTCTTAAAATATGTCTACTCCTGAGGGAAGAGCTTAATGGTAACTGACCTATTTTCTTTAACCTGCTTGTTGTTTACAGAGATACGTGAAAGGGGGCAGAAATACCTAGGCAAGAAATGCTGAACTTCCAGCTATTATCTAGAATGCCAGATCTTCCTCAAATTATATCAGAATGATGAAGATAAAACATAGTACGTGGGTGGTCCTTGGTGCTCTCTGAGCTTGATTGTTTTCTTGCAAATGTTTCATTACTCAGACATGATGATATCTAGTTTGGATA
Source organism: Vipera berus (assembly GCF_964194415.1). Lineage (NCBI taxonomy): Eukaryota > Metazoa > Chordata > Lepidosauria > Squamata > Viperidae > Vipera > Vipera berus. The sequence goes on along the minus strand of NC_138207.1, from coordinate 72,751,978 downwards.
GTGAAATGTCTGCAAGAAAACAACCAAGTTCAAAGAAGCACCAAGGACCCCTCATTTCAACCTTGTCTTACAAATATTCTCCCCTATTGAAACATGGCACAGTATAGCTCATTGTTTAGAAAAAAGAAAACCAAGAACCCTAACCAGTGGTTTGGTTTACACCACACACTTATCCATAGTTAACTGAATCAGAGTTTACTCAACCCAATTTTTTGTCTGAATAATAACGGATGAAACCATAATGTAACTACATAAGCTAAGTTCCCTCAATGGGCTACACTATGTATGTCAAGTTGTTTTTCAGTATGTTGTACAAAAACAGCTAGAGTGGGTTTTCTTCTAAGAATGTAACAAATTGTGCTAATTTTACTTTAGCTTTGTTTTTTTCAATGTAGATTAAATAGGTCCATCTGGTTTATAAGATTGCAGGTGGCTTTGGTTTAACAGTTAATAGGGATTGAACAAATTTGATACCCTTAAAAAAGTTGTAATCAAAAATTAGAGTTTGTTTTGAAATAGATCTTCTCATTTCTAAACTAAAATTGGTCTAATTTGGTCATTTCATTCTTTTATGACAAGATAAAGCTCATTTATTTATCAATAACTAGCATTTTTTCTTCTACCAATTTTAACTTGTAATTTGATAAACACTAACAAGATACATAGCAGGATGTAATGATTTGTACAACTTTTTAAATAATGGGATGTCTTATTTTTAAGGAACTAGTTATTTCCTTATCAGTCATGTGGATTGCATATAAATACAGAATGGTATGTTTAATGTAGAACTCTGCATGGTGAATTTTATATAAAAAGCTACCAGTTTTTGCATTCTACCCATAGCATTTGATATCAGTTCCTTATTAATTTTTGCAACCATAAAAATCAGCATATATCAATTTATCTCAACATGATACTTCGGTTATGTTGTATTTCTAATTCTGTTACAGCCTCATCATTTTCCTTAAGAGAATCATGGGCCTACAGTTTTGGGCTGAGGAACAGTGTTGTACAATTGTAAATATAGCAGCAAGTTGATCCTGTCTTTTTCTTCAAATCTCTCATATTTAGTTACTTTTTCCTTTCAGTTTTGGGCGCAACTTGATTGTCTTTAAGAAACACATGACTATTTAACTTGAAAGACAAAATTTACATATCTTTTATACTATTTCTGAACTTTTTGAAAGCTCTGTTTATAGAAATATAGAAACAATATTGACTTTGAAGTGGTAGATCTTGCACCGGTCTTTGGATCTTCTATATCAGGGGTGTCAAACTGCCGGCCCACAGGCCAAATGCGTCATCTAGAAGCTGCGCCCATCCCATTGCCGGCAATGGCAAAACCATCCCGATATGTTGCGCAACATCACATGACGTAGCGAGTTTGACATGTCTGTTCTATATGTTTAACTTCCAAATAGCCTATCATTATGCAATGAGACAAATGTTGAATTCTATTTAGCACTCTGGATATAAAAATGAATAGATAGAAGAAACCCTGGGGAAAGAATGAGTAGATGTCACTGTATCTTCTGGTCTAATAACACATAAATGCTTGTTCTCCATGATACATTCTCCTTATTTTACTGTTTGTGTTTCAAAATATAATTTTAAATAAAAATATTCCTTACTGTTCTACAACTGAAGAATGTGCGCTTACATGAAATTATTTATATTCATGCCCTTTTACAACAAAGTCTCAAGTCAGATTTGACTCCTGATAATTTCAAGGATATGTCTGTTAGGGTTTTGGCAATAAAGCCTCATAAAAGATATTTCCAATAACACTATTTTTTCTCTATCTTGAAGTAATCCACAAAATATAAATTTTGGTATTTCATCTGCAAATGCACTAGTATGTTATGTTTATCCTACCTTGTACATTTTAGGTTGTTTCCCTTGTTCGGACAATAATAGGAAAACAAAACATTTTGTTTTGAAGTAATTACCTTGTAATACAAAATATTAGTAATTTAATCTTCTAATTAAGGTTTCAGTGGAATATATCTAGAATGCTTTACTCATTCATATTTTATGTGGGCCTTTATTCTCTTTTCTATTAAAAGAAAGCATGTTATTCATTACACATTTGAACCATGGTTTATATCTATTAGGGACGCGGTGGCTCAGTGGGTTAGGACGTTGAGCTTGTCGATCAGAAGGTCGGCAGTTTGGCGGGTCGAATCCCGAGTGCCGCGTAGCAGAGTGAGCACCTGTTACTCGTCCCAGCTTCTGCCAACCTAGCAGTTCGAAAGCACGTAAAAAAAATGCAAGTAGAAAAATAGGGACCACTACGGTGGGAAGGTAACAGCATTCCGTGCGCCTTTGGCATCTAGTCATGCCAGCCACATGACCACGGAGACGTCCTCGGACAAGCGCTGGCTCTTTGGCTTTGAAACGGAGATGACCACCGGCCCCTAGAGTCGGAAACGACTAGCACGCATGTGCGGGGGAACCTTTACCTTTACCTTATATCTATTAATGCTTCCTCATCTATATGATAGTATAAATGAATTTTCTTTGAATTTTCACCCTGGTTTTATTTTTTTATTAATTTGGTAAAACAACAAAAATGCAAAAACAAGAAAAGGGAAAGGAATACTTATACATGGATAAAATAACACTATAGGGAAAATTTGAAACGAAAGTTTGACTATAAAATGAAAATGAAAATAGATTATATAAAAAGAAAAAGTATTCTAGTAGCCCTTCTCTCCCCCCCCCCCCATTTTTACCCAATTACTAATTACTAGTTTAATATTTTTATCCCATAGTTTGGACATTTGTGATTGTTGCTTGTTTTTATTTGCGTTATTTTTATTATTTTTAAACAGTTTTTTTTCCTCAGAAGCCATATTTTTATATCTTAGTTTGCCTTCTTGGGTAATATGTTTCATATAAAGGAACCATTTCTGCTTGAATTTGATATCTCCTTCAATCTTAATGAATTCATCAATAACTTCATATAGCTTTCTTTGGCGACAATACCTAAGTGCCTTTTTCACAATGCTTTGACTTCTTAATAGAGTCTACAGGTTGCCAGCTAGGTGCTGCCACCTAGCAGGGCCATCCACAGTATGTATTGATGTGGTTTATATATGATTAATTCTAACTAATTTTGTTTATCATAAGTGCTTGGTTATTACTGTCAATTGTCTCACTTCAAGTGACACATGTCTCACTTCAAAACTAGAGTGACTTATATTCCCAATACATTGGGTTAGAACAATAAATAAAAAAGTAAAGAAAAGGGACAAATTAGCAAAAGCAAGACATTAGGGATAAAAGAAAAGAGAAAATAATTACCAAAAGCCCTTCAAAATGTCACACCCTAAATTCATATATAACATTAAAACAATATTTATTTCAACTAAGTGGTAAGCAATTTACAGTATTGGTATCACGAGTAAAACAACCTCACTCCTTTTGAAGACTTCCCTAAGTGAGTCAGTAAAAGAATTTGGGGCAAAACATAATGCTGAATGAAATACTTGAGTGCTATGAATATATGTGAGAGAGATTATCCTTGCCATCTTTAATTATACATTTAAATTAGACTAGAAACTAAAATGGAAACTAGTACAGATCAAATAACAGTATGATGTTTCAGGGTGCCGTCTTCAAAAAATAGGCTGATTTTCAACAAACAGAATTTTTGTTCTGTTTGGCTTCTTTTAATAATTTAGTCTGGAAAAGGCAATTAACGGTTGTTGGCTTTAGCATGCCACAGTTAATAAAAATACATTTCATTCAGTTGACACCATCTGTGTATCCATTACGGAATGCTGTCAGATTGTCCACCTAAGACTATGGATATAATCTGCCCTTGCCCTTAAATGCTAAATGTCCAGTAAAAAGAACCTCTATTGTATTTATTTTTTCACACATCCAGACTTCCACACCACTTTCAGACATTAGATCAAAGATCCAACTGCTTCCCTCAAAAAGAACAAAAGGGAGACTAAAGTATAATGGTTTTACTGGGAGAAAGATCCCTTTGAACGACGTCTAAATAAATATGGATTCATTTGCTCAGGTATAATTAAAACAGATGATTCAGATATTTAAATTCCAATATAATTTAAAAATCCAAAAATCATTATGTAAATAAAGGAGCTCCTTTGCATCTTAGCATATAATATCTTAAGCTATTTTATGATGGAATGCTTAGATCTTTTATGCCTTCCCCGTGTAATTTTGTCAGACAAAATGCAACTGGCAGTAACTGGAAAAATAGGTATTTCTGTGCATTAACTTAGTATTTACAAGTTAATCCATCCTATTAACTGAAGTGATTTGTAATTCCAACACATTGGTCATCCACACAGAGTTTAAGAATTTTTAGTAGGAAAATGCCAGACACAATATTTTGAAAAATATGAATGTTAAGTATATAAGTCAATTATTTCATAAAAAGTATATTAAAAATAAATAGAAAAAGTTAAAATCTGTATGTTTCTTAAAATTATAATTAATTTATTTATAGTTACTAATTAGAAGTTTACCACCATAAAGAATGTTATGAAAGTATAGTATGTTACATTTCTCATTTGTTTTAACAGAGTTACTACATCTAAAGTCAGTTATGGAAAAGAGAAATCAAATTGTCATATTATCCATGATAGATTTCAATTTATAGTCACATAGGATTTTGTATATGAATGTGTGTGCGCATGTACACTTTCCTGAAGAGAAGGGCTAACTTTCATTGTAAACAGTAAGGAGTAAATAACTAAGGGATTTTTTAAAATCCATGGATATATGCAAGAATGGATATGCACGACTTTTTTAAAAAAATATTCCCAAGCAGACAGAAGGAGGGACACAATAGACCTGAATATATGTTGATAAATATATTAAGCCTTTTTAATGAAATGAAATCCAGTTGCTTAGTTAAGGTCTAAAGTTATAATAACTTACTTTGGGCAGCTATTATCCGGTCGATTTTAATTCAGATACGATACAAATCTCTTAAAAAAAAAACAAGGAAACGTTAGCGTTTAGATTCATGTCTAAACTAAGATCAGTTAATCATATATGATGAAGTAACTATTATTTCCAAACGTACCTGTTAGGCCAGTTTTCTTTGTTGAAAAATCCATATAGCCGTAGTTCCTTTTATTAAACGTGCGTCGCTGCTTTGAAAGAGTACTACAGTATTCTCCCAGCCTGCCTCTGTTCAAGAGTTCATTCGCAAAAGACTTCAATCCCCACAATTCCGCGCGCGCGCATGCGCTTTAAGCTTACAGTTGTCAAAGTGCTCTTGCCAGAGCAATTTCTATTTATCATATACCAAACCCGAAAGAAGGAAATAGACATACTGTCCCTACCTTTCATTGATCTTTAAATACAGAACACTCAAAAGGTAAATGTTCTGGGCAATTTGCCTTGACTTGTGTGGGTTACTGCATGCAAATGAAGTACAAAGGGGATATTATTTTTTCCGTAGTATACTTTGGATTGACATAAATATATTCAGTGGGAGAAAAAGGGGTGGAGAAATCAGGAGACTCTGGATATTAACCTACAACTAGATATTTGGCTACCTGCTTTTTTTTTTGAGTAACGTCCTTTTCCCCCGGTTCAGACTGCTTACAATTACTAAAAGTAGATGTTGACCTTGAGAAGAAAGGTGTGATTTTTAGTGAAATCCTAACTGTAATATGAAGTTCATAGTGGTATTTAAATCAGTTGTTACAGTATAGCTTATCATCTATATTGGAAGACATAGTGTTAATAATATCCTTATTTATAGAAATGTTTTCATAAACAGGCATTTTAAAACTGGTGCAGGGTAATACCCCCCAGGTTTTTTTCCTTTGCATGAAATATTTTGTGTATATATTGTCTACATTACTGCTTGGATGAATTTGATCCGAGTGCAGCTAATAGAAAACTACACAAAGGCTTTGATATTATGGCTTGCTGCAGTGCTGCTTTAAAGGTTTGCCTGCACCCCCTATAGAAGCGTCAGAACTGCGTGCAAATATGCGCTAGTTTATTCCTTTTGGGGATTCTGAATTTAGCTTAGAGCACTCTATATATGCACCCTCCGCAACACATTATTTTTAGCTCGTGTGTAGATCAGTAGTGAAGAAAATTATTTCTGTGAACTATCCTGCTGTGGATTAATACCCATACAATAAATGCTTCTAGCTGTTCTTACTTGATTAACTATCTGTTTGAAGAGGAATGATAAATTTATGAATCCCTGGAATGAGAGACGTGAGAAAGAAAATTACTATGTTCTTAATTCTCTTAAGTCCTCTAAGCAGCTGCTGTTACGATGCCTTGATTACCTCTATGCAGTTAAATAGCAAGAAAAAAATGAGTGATTTGAACACTGGATAAAGGTGGGGGGAGAAGGAAGCCACGACACAGCATTAAATTTTGAATGTTGTACCTACTACTAACTAATTCAGTTTATAAAGTTCAGGATGTAGGGTGGATGGCTGCCTTTAGCCTATTTTACTATTTAACTTTTTCTCATAGTTTTCTTGCTATAAATGCTAATGAATGTTTTTACAATTGTTTATTACATTTTAAACTGCCCAATAATAAAAGATTTTTGGAAGGATATTAATGTGAGTGAAAGTAATGATATATATTTCTGAAAGTCTAGTTATTTACAATGGACAGTATTTTAAATAATGTATGCATACTCAGATTCTGCAATTTGCCTTTGGAAAATTGTTACAGCTGTGGGAATACTTTTTTTTATCAATTTTGAGGGTCCCAGTATTTCAGGATTTTTAAACCAAAATCATTTTTTTAAAAGAAAGGTTAATCATACAAATGCATTTGTGTCCAATCATAAAGGAGTGTAAGTGAATTCAATTAACTTTACTCTCATAAAGTTGAATTCTGTAAAATTTACAAATAGATTGTTGCGTTATATTTAACGTGCTTGAAAGAAATACACAAGCAAATCAGAAGCAAGCCAGTTACTGAGTCGGTTTCTTATCAAAAAATGGTTGTTAAAACAAGCCAAACTGAGTATTATGTAGGATACTTTCCTTCCTCCCCGCTCCGTAGTTTAAAGAGCAAAATGCCTTGTCTTGAGCGTTTACCCTTATTCTAAATTGGAGATCGCGAATGGGGAACTGTTTCAACATTAGTTGGCTGAACCTTTTTGTTTATTAATCAAAATGGGTATTCGGCTCTTTTAAAAGTCTATTCATAGGAAAGGGGTGGAGGAGAGGAAAGGCTGCTGTCTTTTTAACCTTGCTGAAGGACGCAGCAGTATTTATTGACGTATGCAAATAACAGGGGAGGAGGAGGAGGAGGAGGAGGAGGGTGTAGGGAAAAACAGGAACCAGAATCAGTTTCTCATTGCAGGGCGAGAGCTCTGAGTTCCGGTATAAGAGAAAGAGACGTGGCGAAATTGCTGTATATCTGTGCCCTATAAGCACATTTTTTTTCCTTTACACTGAAAGGAAGCAAGACATCGAAAAGGGTGAAACCTCTTCAAATGTATTTTTTAGAGGCAATGCGAACTGATCGTGCTGATTCAAACCGTTTACCCCTAAAGGGAGTGGGGGGGGGGGCGGTGGGGATTACGTGTTAGTATTGCTGTGTCTTGCAATTTGCGGCGGCTTTTATGCTAGCAGTGGAATTCTAGCAAGCAGTGGGAGGCTAAAGCAGCTTTATGAATGTTAATAACTCTATGGTTTTTTTTCTCTCCCCCTTTTCTCCTCGTTTCAGCTGCGCAAACCATGCAGGATGATTTACTGATGGACAAAAGCAAAGTCCAGCCTCAGCGGCAGCAGCAAGATCCAAACGCAGCAGAAGCTCCTTCTACACCCATAACGTCAGAGACACCCAAACCGGAGGACAGTCCAGTGACTAGCATCGGCTCAGCAGCTCCTGCCCAAAATAGCAAAGAAAAGATGCAAATGGAGTCTCCCATCTTGCCCGGCTTAAGTTTCCACCAGCCTCAGCAGGAGCCTACAGCCGGCACCTCCTTGTCTCCCTCCTTCGGAAGCACTTGGTCTACAGGGACCACAAACGCAGTGGATGATAGCTTTTTTCAAGGGATTACCCCAGTTAATGGGACAATGCTTTTCCAAAATTTCCCTCATCATGTCAATCCTGTTTTTGGAGGCACTTTCTCCCCCCAGATTGGCCTAGCTCAGACTCAGCACCACCAACAGCAGCAGCAGCAGCAACAACAACAAGCACAGCAGCAGCAAAGGAGGTCGCCGGTCAGCCCTAATCAGGCATCTTTTGCTCAGAGAAATGCTGCTTATAGCCATCAGCCCATCATGACCAGCAAACCTTCTTCCTCTTCCACCCCCACCTCTTCTCCTTCCAGCTGGAATAACCATCAAAATGCAGCTTGGAGTACACCTTCCAATCCATGGGGTGGGCTGCAAGCTGGCAGAGACCCTCGAAGGGCAGTTGGTGTGGGAGTTGGTGTGGGAGTTGGAGTTGGAGTGCCATCCCCACTCAATCCCATTTCACCACTTAAAAAGCCCTTTTCTACCAATGTTATTGCCCCACCGAAATTTCCCCGGGCTGCTCCTCTAGCTCCAAAATCCTGGATGGAAGACAATGCCTTCAGGACAGACAATGGCAATAATCTGTTGCCTTTTCAGGTAAAGTCCTTTCTTGGAGTGGGTGGGTGGGAGAGAAAGGATGGGCAGACATATTTTAGTATTTGTCCTATAATTCAATCCTGTGTAAAATTAAATGTTTTTTGTCATTACAGTTTATGCCGGCGTTAGGTAGCAGTCTTTCTTGATATAATTAAATCTATATACTTGTTGAGAACATTTACATATGTTAGGGATTCAAAAACAGATTATTTCTAGGCTCCTGGTTTCCACTTGATTTTCAATTTAAAAAATATTTGAATTTTGGTTCTAGCTTTTTTCCTTAATATTTGCTCCTGTTTTATGCATTTTAACTAAAACAGTATTCTTTAAAAATGTGAAATACAAAGTTTCAGATCTTGTCTAGGTGGCTTCATATTGTAAATTAACTAGTATGACCAAATCCAACAACACTTGAGGAATCTGTTTAATTATCCTTTCCACATTAAAGGGCCAATCCCTTTTGCTTAAAACTGCTCTGCCTCGCTAATGCTGAGAAATGAGGTTCGACAGGATTGTGTTTGCAAAATTAGGCATATGAATGCAAATAACATGCTGAAATTGCTAAAATGTAATCATGCTAATATGTCCAGGGTGTGGATTTAAATAGATCCAGGAAGAGGCTTGGGTGTGTATTGACCTGAATAGCATTTACTATTAATAAGAACATGTATAATGGCAATAGAGAGATTAAGACACATTAGAATATTTGTGTGGAGTAAACATTTTGATTCTTTCATACTCAATATCAGAGGAAAAATACAATAGGACATGACCTTCACAGCCATATTGCAATGGGGCCTATTTACTAGCTACATAAGCCTTGAAATATTTAAAGCGGCAGTGTCTTGCAATGGTTTTGTTATCTAAGAGGTCAAGACAGATCAATTGCAACAACTGAGACTGAGTAAAATTTAAGCTTTGCAATTTTAATGCAGAATGGAACTTTTGTTAGTATTAAATGTTTACCTAAAGCATGTGTGCCAATTATTCAGTTATCTTATATCCAAATCAGATTATTAAAATAAAAGCTTTTCTGTATTCTAATGTATTTTACCGGTAAGCTATTATAAGTAAATATACAAATTATTTGATTTTTTATGCAGTGAAATTAACTAATTTTGGTTTTGCACTAATTCATTTTTTCAATACATACAATATAAATTATTATAAAAAAAAATACAGTATATTCAGTGGTACAGAATATCAATTTACTAATGCTGTTTCATTTCATTTAGAGAACTCCTGCCTTTAGACCTCAATTCGATACTTCACTCTGAATAAAATAGTTAATAATTTTTATTGGTTCTGCAGTTTTAAGGGAGGGGCATATTTCTGCCACTTAGTATTTCATTCTTAAAACTAAAGGATAGATAGATTCAGACAGACGGAGACTGTCATGCCATTTTTTAAAATTCGTAATTACAGTACAGGTATGACCAGAATTGACCCCAGAATTTCTATTGCTAAGTGAGACATTTGTTAAGTGAGTTGCCCCATTTTATGACCTTTCTTATCCTGGTTGTTAAGCAGATCGCTGCAGTTAAATTAGTAACTCAGTTGTTAAGTGAATCTGACTTCCCCATTGACTTGGCTTGTGAGAAAAATCACAAAAGGTGATCACATGACCTTGGGACACTGCAACCATCATAAATATGAGTCAGTTGCCAGACGTCTGAATTTTGATCATGTGACCGTAGACTGGGTGCAATGGTTGTGTGAAAAATGGTCATGTCACTTTTTTCAGTGTTGTTGTAACTTTGAACTAAATGAACTGTTGTAAGTTGAGGACTACCTGTATATGCTTTTAATTATATGAAACAATAAAGTAATTATATGAATATATCTTTTTATAGAAATTTTATTAAACATTACAATTAAAAACTAATAGAAACTAAAAGAATGAAAAGGAGGAAGTGCAGGAAAAATAGAAAATATAAATAGAAAAAAAATAGTAAAAAGAAAATATTAAGAAATGACTTTCCCTCCATGATATATATGCTCAATTTTAGTAACTTATTGCTGCTTCTTAAAATGCAACAAATGTGTTTTCTTCCCATTTATCCCTTAAAATAAACAGATCCTTAAAGCCTCATTCATTCAGTCCTTGTTAGCAAAGGTCTATTAAGAGTTACCACACATTTAACCTTGATCAGACAAACCAACTTTATATTCCTTCCTTTTACTTTTAACAATATCTTTAATCCCTTCAAATACAGTCCCGGAACTTGATTTGTTTTCGTAATTTTTTTATCCGTTTTCACAAAACTCTTCAAAACTTTTAACAAGTCTGTCTTGTAATTCTAATATGGGATAATTATTCAGATCATTCTTTTGATTTGTTTTTGTATATCCCTTTTAATTAAGACATCAATTGGTTTCATTTGTATACCCTGTATAGCATATTGATATTCCATATTGTAGGCTGTCATTTTTAAATCCACTTTCAAATCAGTCTGTCTTGTACAGTAAAACTTGTTCCTTCATATCTCTTAAACATTCTATAATGGGAGACAGATTTAAAATTAACTTCTGGGTCTATTGCTCACAAATATCATCTAATGTTAAAGTATTCTGATTCATTATTTGACAGTAATTCACATTTAAATATGAATTTAATTGTAATATTTAGTTCTTTCTGATTCCCTCTAGTGTCCAATGTTCAAGGTCCCTGCTACCTTTTTTTTAAGAATTCAAAACAAAAATATTTTCCCATGCAATGGGAAATGGATTTTATAATTAATTTCAAAATCCTTCTAGATCCTTAGTTCATTTGTAATTTTCCAAAATTAATATTCTAATTACTCTTTTGCTGTTTATCCCAAAAAGTGATTTTTAAAAAATCCTTAAAGTAACTTATTTTGCTGAAGTATTAAAAAAAACCTTTGTCAATTCAAAGGTTCCTAATATCTGAAGAGTAATTAACAAGCAATTCCCAATCATGATTAGAAATGGCTCTGACTGCAGTTCAGGCAGACTTCTAAACGTACCAGATACCACTCTCTACTGGTCTTCTCATGAAGAGCAACTGTCTGGAATACAGCCCTGAATCTTCTCCCTGTTTAAAGAGGAATTTTGAAAAGCTGATGTACTTGCCAGCTCTTCGTTCCACCACAGTTGTAGATTCTGCTTTTAGCAAAGCCATCTTCAGGTCACCATTTCTTCCTCTGAAATCTCAGTATATGCTTCTAACAATATACAACATCATACTGACATTTGAAAATATAAATATTTATGCTAAGATAGATAAAAAGTAGTGGTATTCTAAATTATACTGTTGGTATAAGGTAATGTATAATCCCTAATCAGCTTTCCATCCTTCTGAGGTCAGTAAAATGAGGACCCAAATTGTTGGGGGCAATATGCTGACTCTGTAAACTGCTTAGAGAGGGTTGTAAAGCACTATGAAGCAGTACAGTAGTGGCCAAAATTGTGGAAACCTTTTGGGAAAAGTGTATTTTTTGAGGTTTGATGGCTAATAACACCACTTTTTTTTGAGTAGTACCATAAAATTATATACCATTGGAAAGATAATTTAACCAAGAATGTAATGCAGCAAAGTTTGTTCAATTATCTGTACTGTAGTCTATGAAAAGTTATAGCCAAATAATCAGAAAAAGGAAGCACAACTTGCTTAGGCTGATATCAGGTAGCTTTCCTTCATCTGATTGAAGCCAATGAGCATGAGTGTTTAGAGAGCCAATCAGGTGTCATCTTGTTTTGCAATGAGCCAATCAGATCACATAGGGACGCGGTGGCTCAGTGGGTTAGGACACTGAGCTTGTCGATCAGAAGGTCAGCACTTTGGCGGGTCAAATCCCGCGTAACAGAGTGAACGCCTGTTACTCGTCCCAGCTTCTGCCAACCTAGCAGTTCGAAAGCACATAAAAATGCAAGTAGAAAAATAGGGACCACTACGGTGGGAAGGTAACAGTGTTCCGTGCGCCTTTGGCATCCAGTCATGCCGGCCACATGACTACAGAGATGTCCTCGGACAAGCGCTGGCTCTTCGGCTTTGAAACGGAGATGAGCACCAGCCCCTAGTGTTGGAAACGACTAGCACGCATGTGCGGGGGAAACTTTACCTTTACCTTTAATCAGATCACAGTAGGATTCAATTATTGATGTCATGTATTGAAGCTGAGAGGACATTTGTGAGTGTGTTATGTGATTGCTATCAAGTTGGTTGGGTTTTTTTGTGTTCTTTCATTTAGTGACCTTGTAAAATGTAATAAAATTTAAATAATGGTGCCAAGAGTTGACTGGTTGCCCAGAAAGCAATGTAAAATAGTATTATTAAGTGAACAAGGCTACAGTTATAAAGAAATTAGAAGAAAAATTGGTGGAAATTTAACCAAAGGTGGCATTTCTACTGTACACTTTCCCCAAAAGGTTTCCATAATTTTGGCCACTACTGTATATAAATCTCTTATTGATATAGTGTGCTTTGGAATATAAGCCACAAACTGAAGGAATTTTTGATAAAAAAAAATGCAAAAACAACCACAGCCCGTTTTAGGAACTACAATGCTACATTTTAAGTAAAAGCAAATATACTTTTCAGAGATTAAATGTGATCCTCAATTGAACATATTTTTGTAATAGAGGGAATGGATACTCCAGGTTTGTTATGTAAGATTATTCCCTTTTGCCCTTTCTCTGCCCTGTCAAAGAATTATTTTCTTTTAGAGTTGTCTTCTAATGGCAACTGATATTTGTTCTTTTGATATTACTGTAGAAACATGGCCATTGTATTTTTGCCAAACCATATACACATTGTCTTCAACACTACATTTCCATTGAATCTTTTCTTTTATAATTATTTGAAGTGGTTGATATTTCTTTTTCTGAATGTCCCAACAATTTGATCATTCTTTGGAAGAACATTTCATTTTGAACACATACAGCAAGCTCCATACAGAATCTAGTGATCATGAATGTTTTGTATACTGAATATAAATGCAGAGAAGCTTTATATTGGTTTAGTAGTTATTTAGTTGTCATTTCTATTTCTCTGACAATCCAAGGAACCATAGTTCTGAAATTTGGACCTGAGAATGTTTTATCAAAGTACAATTCTGGTTTTATTGTTATAAGCCCTTAAAATTGAAAATTAAGATTTAATAGTAGGACTCCTTGACCTGAATGCTTTGAGTATTGTTAAGAACACCTAATGTCACAGTGATTGACTTTAGTATATGTTTAACATTTTGAAAGAACAATTAAGCAATTTATTACTGGTTTTTGGTGCTGTCTGAGAATATATAATTTTAACCCAGTATGTTAAATGTTTTAATAATGTTGGAATTATAAACATGGTTATACTTTGTGAAATTATTAGCTAAGATATAAGGTATACATTTTTACTTACTGTAGGATTTGTAACTTTTTAAAAGCCATAATTGTCAATATGTTAGTGACAGTATCATGTCACATATACTATTGTACTTTCATCCAAACCGTTCAAAGAAATAAGAGCATGTTAAAATACAAAAAAACCCCTATTCCACTAATTCTGGACATTAATTACTTGCTGTACTATATTTAAACAGCACTGCGTAATATGCATGTTCAATTCAGTTCAGTCTTAGAAATCAAATCACAGAGATACATGAGGGAATAAGTGGCATAATTGAAAAAAGACTTAACTTACTCTGTATAGCTATTTATATAATGTCCTTTTTAAGTGCTAGAATGTCCAAAATATTTTAATTTATCAGCTGTAAGCACTAAGAAACCTCTTTTCTCCACATTCTCATAATTATATGTTATATAATGTTTCTTCTTTAAATTAATATAAAACTATTATTTCTCATTTTTTCTTATTTAATTACATTTAAATCCCAGTTAATAGTTATTCTGCAAGATAGCATTGTTCCATTGTTGCTTATGGAAGATCTGCAGGATATCCTGGAACTTAAGATGCCTTTTGCATAACACATAAATTCAGTTCTCTTCTATAGATTTTTGAAAAATGGTGGAAGCCATATATTAACTTTTCAAAATAGGTAATGATTTTTTCTGCTTTGAGCATTCTTCATTTCCTTGTTAGACTCACAAGGGAACAGTTCAAAAATCTTTGACAGTATACAAGATTCAACAATTATAGGACAATTATGTTATATAGGAATAGGATTAACATCTTTAAATTATATTACTTATTCAATCCTATTTCCTACTAATGTGTTATATATTCCATATATATTATGTTCAACAATTGAAAATGATATAGTATCTTGCTGTGATTCTAACATTATCAAAATTTCCTTTGCTAGTTGCTGGCAATTGTTGAAGGGGATGGGACGATCTACATCACTTACTTGAAAGTATATATTGTATTCTCATTTAACAACTTTTGTTCAGTGACCATTTGACGTTATGATACTGTTGAAAATGATAACTTATGATCTTTGAACTTATGGCAAGTGTAGCATACCTGTAATTATAAGATGGCAATTTGAGTGCTTAGTAACAGGTATGTATTTATGATCACATGATTGCCATTTGTGATGTTCACAGACAGCTTCTGACAAGCAAAATCAATGGGAAAACTTGGAAAAAGTTGCAAGTTGCAATCACATGGTGTTGCACTTAATTGCAGCTGAAATTGACATAGTAAGTTGGGTGCAATCGTGATGTTTCACTTAACAATCTCATTACTTATGACCAGTGCTTTTTTTGTAAAAGAAAAAGGTGCCGGAACTCACACATGTCATACAACCCACCTTGCCTACCCTACAAGGTTCCATCCAAAAAAGGTCCTGGAACTCCGTTCTGAGCGTTCTATGACAAAAAAAGCCCTGCTTACGACAGAGTTGCTGGTCCCAATTATGTTTGGTAAATGAGGGTCACCTGTATGGAAATTTGGTTTTAAGAATGACAAGGACTTAACGTAGCATCCAGTTTTTGTATTGGTTGATTGATTCATTGATTATGTGCCATCAATTTGGTGTCAGCTCTTAGCAACTACATACATTTTCTCCATGATAATCTATATTTAACCTAGTCTTTCAGGTCTACCCATGGTGTAACCATTGTGCTGCTGGTCTTCCTCTTCTTTCCTTTAACTGCATGAGGGCCTTCTACAGCACATACGTAATGTGTGAAAAAGATGCTAATTAAAATGATACTCATCTTCTTTCAATCCAGTTTTCCTTCAAATATATTTAGCATGTCGGCTGACTAAATAACGGATGAGACACCTTTGCTAACTTGATGTCAGTCTATTTTGTCTGTTCTGTCAGTCCTGTGGTTCCTTAACCTGTGTTAGGTTTTGCATGAGGGCAGGTAGTTGTTGTGGGATTCCCATTTGACATGACTGGTACAATGAATGGTCTTTTTATAATCAGTAAAGCACATAGTGACTATTTCAGGTTGGGTTTTGTTTTTTGTATTGCTTTTTTTTTGCTTCCTCAGTTATCCAGTGAAAATGATGTCTCATTTTCCTCAGCTTTTTCTAAAGCCAGCTTGAAAAGGTGGCATTTTCTTGGCTATATTAGCTCTAATCCAGACATGTCAAACACAAGGCCCAGGGGCCGGATCCGGCCCGCGAAGTGGTTTCATGTGGCCGGCAAAGCCATCCTGGAAACAGTGAGGGAACGGCCCCCACTGCCTTGGCCCTGGCCCAGAGACCCTCCTTCTGCCAGAGACCCTCAGATCTGTCCCACTCCTGCCCAGGCCTCCATAGGCACCCTTGATGCGAACGACGTAGAGCTGGCCATGCCCACCCAGTAGGCCACGCCCACCCTGGCCATACCCACCCGGCCCCCTGAGGGCAACCGCAATGCTGATGCGGCCCTCAATGAAATTGGGTTTGTTTATTTATTTATTTATTTTATTTATTCGGTTTATATACCGCCCTATTCCCAAAGGACTCAGGGCGGTTTCCAAGGCAAAATTTAAAAACAATCCAATATAAAATTAAAATAAATTAAATTAAGTCTAGCCACAAAAATTAAATCACAATTTAAAAACATTAAACCCCTCAGTCCAGACCAGATAGCTCAAAGAGCCAGGTTTTTAGGTCCCGGAGAAATGAACGAAGGTCGGGGGCAGTCCGGAGTTCCGTTGGCAGTTGATTCCGTTGGCAGTTGATTCCATAGGGCAGGCGCGCCCTGTGGATCGCCCGTTGGCAATCCTTGACCGGCGGTACCCTGAGGAGGCCCTCCCTGTGGGAGTGCACAGGACAATGGGAAATTGACGCTGGCAGCAGGTGCTCCCTTAGATAATCCGGGCCCATGCCATTTAGGGCTTTATAGGTCATCACCAGCACCTTGAATCTCACCCGGAGGGCAACTGCAAGCCAATGCAGCTCGCGGAGAAGAGGTGTTACATGGGAGTATCGGGAGACTCCCATCACAACTCGCGCGGCTGCATTCTGCACCAGCTGAAGCCTCCGAGTGGTCCTCAGGGGCAGCCCCATGTAGAGAGCATTGCAGTAGTCTAGCCGGGAGGTCACAAGCACATGGGTGACTGTGCATAGGGCATCTCGGTCCAGATAGGGCCGTAACTGGCGCACCAGGCGAACCTGGGCAAAAGCCCCCCTGGCCACGGCTCCTATATGATCTTCCAAACTGAGCCGTGAATCCAGGAGGACACCCAAGTTGCGGGCCCTATCAACGGGGGGTAACACCTCACCCCCCATAGTTAACGATGGAAAAGATTGGTTAGTCTGAGATGCCGGTATGCACAGCCACTCAGTCTTGGCAGGATTGAGACGAAGCCTGTTTCTCCCCATCCAAACCCGGACCGCTTCCAGGCAACGGGACATCACGTCGAGGGCATCACTGGGTTGGTTCGGGGTGGAAAGAAAAAGCTGGGTATCATCAGCATACTGATGATACCCCACCCCGAAACCACGAATGAGCTCACCCAGCGGCTTCATATAGATGTTGAACAAGAGGGGAGAGAGGACCGACCCCTGAGGAACTCCACAAACGAGAGGCCTCGGGGCAGACCTCTGCCCTCCCATCAACACCGACTGTGAGCGGCCCAGGAGGTAGGAGGAGAACCACTGTAAAACAGTGCCTCCCACTCCCAGCCCCCTGAGACGCCGCAGTAGGATACCATGGTCGATGGTATCAAAAGCCGCTGAGAGGTCTAATAGGACTAGGACAGAGGAACAACCCCTGTCCCGAGCCCGCCAGAGATCATTCACCAGCGCAACCAATGCCGTCTCCGTGCTGTACCCGGTCCTGAAGCCCGATTGGTATGTGTCCAGATAATCATTTTCCTCTAGGAACAGAGGGAGCTGATGTGCCACCACGCTCTCAAACACCTTCGCAAGAAAGCGAAGGTTGGAGACCGGACGATAGTTGTTCAAAATAGCTGGGTCCAGGGCAGGCTTCTTGAGGAGGGGCCTCACCACCGCCTCCTTCAAGGCGTCAGGGAAGTTACCCTCCCTCAAGGAAGCAGTTATTACTGCCTGGAACCAGCCTCGTGTCTCCTCCCGGGCTGCATATACCAGCCAGGAGGGGCACGGGTCCAATAAACACGTGGCGGAACTCAGTCTCCTCATGATCCTGTCCACCTCATCTGGGGTCACAGGATCGAATTCACTCCAGGTAACATTCTCTAGACCGCTCGATTCCTCCCCGTCAGTCTCTGCCCAGTCAGAATCCAAACCGGCTTGAATCTGAGCGATTTTGTCCGTCAGATGATAGCTAAACTCCTCGGCTCGCCCCTGCAAGGGCTCCTCCTTCACCTCCTGATTAAGAAGGGAGCGAGTCACCCTAAACAGGGCGGCCGGGCGATTATCTGCGGATGCGATGAGGGCAGCGAAGTAATTAGACTTCACTGTCCTCATTGCCGCGAGATAAGACCTTGTAAAGGTTCTTAACCTTTGACACCCCTGCTCTAATCCGTGCTGAATGATCCCTCATTTTGGTTTGCTAGCATGTGAAATTAAGGATATTTTGCATATTCTATTGTTTCCCTTTTCTTTGGTGTATTGGAAAATAGACTTTTCCAATATGTTCTCTACTGTGTTATTCTCTAGATTTGCTGACATAGCTTAGTTAGAATCTTGCCTGATTGTTGTTCTGTTGCTTGCCATATTTCTGTGTGTATTCCATCACTTTCTATAGCCTTTGAACTTCGTAATGACCAGAATATTGTTCTAACTTCATCTTCCAGTACCACAATTTCTTGTAAGTGGGAAATTTATTCTAAGAGATCTTAGATGTTGACATCTCTGCTGTACTGGATTTCAGTTTATTCCTTCCATCTTTATTTGATCTTATAGGGATCCCTGTCTATTTGTATCCCTTAGCGCACCAATTTGAGATTGGATCCTCAGAGAACTTTTGGAAGGTTTTCCTTGTTTTTCCATATCTGTTTTCATCTGTGGTGCCTTTGCAGGTGCTGTGACATTGTTTCTTGTCTTTTTAATAGCTCTCTGAAACTCTTTGCTAAGTTTCTTCCTTAGATTTTTTTACCATTCTTGGTTTCTCTTGGTAATTTCCACACTTTCGACATCCAGTTTGTTTTCTTCTGTTTTATCTTTGGCAGTCTCTTTTCACATTTATCCTTAACTCTGGCTTCATTCCACAGTTCTTATGGTTGTGTACCAATGGGGTTCAGGACTTCAAAGCTATTTCTGATATTTTCCTCCAAAATAGCGGGTATATGCACAAGTTCATATGGTGAAAGTTGATTGGCTTTCTTCTTCTGTAGCTTAATTTAGAATTTGCATATGAGCGATTTGTGATCTTTCATACAATTAAGATTTGGCCATGTCGATGTAATAATTGAGCCCCCCCCCTTTAGCAATCTTCTACTTTACTTCTTCTTTTACTTCTTTGGTTATCAAGGTAGATACAAAATTCTGTTTTTTACGCTTCTGGTAGGCTCAATTATTGTTATTTTATGCTGTTGTAGTGTGTCTTTGATGTTGTCTCTCCATCTTCTGAGTCTTTGTGTTCTTTGGCCTTCATTTTTTATATCTGCCTTGTATGATATAGAGTCCTAAAACATTCTCTCCAGGTGAACAAACCACTTAGTCTTTATATGTAATTTAAAATTGGTTCTATTCCAATTCTTTCTCTTATGATCTCATTTTTGATTTTATCCCTTTTGGTCACTTTATCCCTTCTGGTCACAAACATGTCATTTTCATGGTGACTAACTCTTGCATATTTTTTATTGCAAGTGTCCATGTTTGGCAATGGTAACATAGAATGGGAATGAATATGCTTTGTATGAGATTCTTCTTTGTGCTGACCAATACTGCCTTGTGTTGTAGGAGTGGAGCTAGCTGTCAATACTTGATCAGCCTTATTGCATCGTATGTTAATTTCTTGGTCCATTTTCCCGTCTTCAGTGAGTATCATTCTTAGAAGTTTGAACTCTGAAACTTGTTTTATGTTCATCTCTCTACAGTATTACTATGTTTAAAGTCTTTTTCCCTACCAATTATCTTTGCTTCTTCTCTTTTGATACTCGTTTATTTTGCATTCTTGGTTCATGGATAGAGGATGTTGTTGCAGTTCCTTAGCTGTTTGTGCTATCAATGCCTGATTGTCTGCAAAGTTCTCTTACGCTGATGACTTGGCATTAGCATATAGCCACAAAGACATCGAAGTTACAGAAGGTGTACTTACAGCCGACCTTAAAACTCTGAGCACATACTTCCACCGATGGAGGTTAATCTCAAGCGTAAGTAAGACAGTCACATCATGTTTCCACCTTAATAATAAACTGGCAAAAAGAGAACTCAATGTATACCTAAGTAACAAATTGCTCCCATGTGAGGCAACTCCAAAATATCTGGGGGTCACCTTAGACAGGACCCTGTCTTTTAAAAACATATTCAGAATATGGCTGCCAAGGTTAACAGCAGAAACAACATTCTGCAAAAACTATGCGGAACAACTTGGGAAGCTTCAGCTCCAACTGTTCGATGCGCAGCCCTTGGGCTTTGCTACTCTGTAGCGGAATACTGCGCGCCTGTATGGATAAACAGCTCACATACAAGACTTGTTGATGTTCAACTCAACCATACGATGAGATTAATTACTGGGTGCATAAAATCTACACCTATTCACTGGCTACCAGTTCTTAGCCACATACTTCCCCCGCACTTACGACAACAAGAAGCTCTCATTCGGGAGTATAGTAAGATCCTGCTAAACTTCTCTCTACCCATTCATGCCTATACCTCTGATCTCTTAAGATGTCGATTAAAGTCAAGAAATCCACCACTCCTCACAGCGCTTAAGCTGCTGGCCGAACATCAGAGCACTATACAAAAGTGGATGGAAGCATGGAGTAGCTATACTTCCCAAGATATTTCTGAGCATATTAATCCTAATAGTATACCTCCAGGATTTAATCTACCCCGACACATATGGGTGACATACAATAGAATTAGAACGACTTCTGGGGTGTGTGCCGATTCTCTGTATAAATTGGGAAAGACACCTTCAGCACAATGTGATTGCGGGGCTCCCCGACAGACTATCCAACATATAGTGAGGGAATGCACTAATAGAAGATATCCAGGAGATTTTAAGGACTTCCTCTGCGTAACAATGGCAGCTACTGACTGGATCTCCAGACTCGACATTAAACTCTGAAATGTTATTTCTGTTTTTCTCTTAGGTTTTATAATTGCTTCTTTTTTAAAAAAAATTGTTTTAACTGTTCTAACTTGTAAATATGAAGTGCTTTTAATTCTGCGTGTGACCAGCCATACGCTAAATAAATAAATGTCTGCAAAGAGTAATTTGTTTAATATTAGTTCCATTCCTGGGCTTGGCTGCTTTGCTTATTCCGTCAATGCAGGTGATAAATAATGGTGATAGTACCCATTTTACTCCAGATGTTACTGCAAAGGATTCCGATGTTCCTTGGTTTGTCCTAACTATACTTTTGTAATTGTTGTATAAGCTTTTACATAATCCAATAAGATGTTCACTTACTCCATGTTGAACCATTGTTTGCCACAGTATTTTTCTATCTACTCTGTCAAATGCTTTTTTTTGTCTACAAAAGCTACAGGGAGATTCTTATTTACTCCATTTTTTCTATTAATTATTTAAGTATAAAAATTGCATCTATACAGCTTCTATTTCTTCTAAATTCCATCTGTTCTTCTAGCTGTGGTTCTACAACTGATTTTAATCTTATTTCTGTTACTTGGCATACATTTTTCTTACATAGCTCAAGAGTGAGATGCCTTGATATTGTGTGCATTTTCATTTGTTTTTCCACAGTGGAATTATTGCTGTGTGTTGCCAATCAGTGGGTGCTGTTAGATGTGTCGGTGCAGCATTAAAGATTCTGTGTAGCCATCTGATGCTGCTTTCCCCTGCTGCTTGAATTATTTCTGTTGGCAGCCCATCTATTTGTGGTGCTTTGGCTTAGGTGACTTTTTTTACAACTCTTGCTATTTCTTCAATCATTATTTCTGGTTCTGATGCTGTTGTTTTGTAGTCTTGTGCAGTTGCTTCATGACACTCTCCTGGAGGGTTGAAGAGTACTTTTGTATAATGTTTGTATAACTCTTTTTCAGCGTTATCGCTTTTTTAACTTCTTTACACCACCATTGGTCTCATTCTGAGACCATTTTTTTCAACTCTTCTTTTTCCTCATAGTTCTTCTGCAAAGACAAGCAGAGTAGTTTAGCAATAATGTAGTCAATTTAATTTCTGTGTACTCTCTCTCCTCATTTTAGTTGTTTCAAGACAGTGTTAGCAATGAAGAAATCATTCGATTGCCAGAAATTGATAAAATGGTTTCTTGCTTTATTTCAATTTCCTAAGCCAAATAATCCAGCTACATTTTTCTCATTAAAGCTTCCAACTTCGGAATTCCAGTCTCCGGTTGCGAGAAGTTCATCTTGCTGGTGTGTTCTGTAAATTTGAAATTTAAATTGACTATAAAATTAATCAACTTCCTCTTCTATCTCGGAGCATAAATTTGGATGATTGTCATATTAGAGTTGTCTATGAAGTCTGATATTATTCAGTCATTGTAGTCAAGTATTTTTGCTATACACTCCCTAAAAGTAAAAGCAACATTGTCCCACCTTTATTATTTTTACAAATAACTCAAGGCAGTGAACATATCCAACACACCTTCCACCTCCTACCTTCCCCACAACAACAACCCTCATGAGGTGGGTTGGGCCAAGGGAGAGTGACAGGCTAGCTGGCTTTCATGGCTGAGGCATAACTTGAACTCACAGTTTCCAGCGTTTTAGCCTAGTTCTATAATCAGTAGATCAAATTTCCTTCTTTGCTTTTCATGTCCTGAATAGTAAACAATGTGACTTTCAGATTAAAAGTGTCCAATTCCAGTCCATCTCAATTTGCTTATGCCCAAAATGTGCAGTAGTTTCATTTCATTTTTCATTGTGTTGAGCTTTCCTGTGTTCATGTTTCTTGACATTGCATAATCCTGCTGCAACTCTTTCTTTGCACCTTCAGATTTTCTTTTCCCGTATGGCAACATCAGCAGTGAAACTCTAAAAGGCTTTAACTTAGCCACATCATAAACACAATTCGTAGTCACAAAAATTCTTCGCTCTGTCTCAGTTGAGCATGTTGAGCGCCATCACATGAGGCACCCCTAATCTAGCATATATTTCATTGTTTCCATCTCTGGAAAATACAGGAGTGGTTTAACGTTGCCTTCTGCTGCACACCTTTGCTGTTGTCACTAAAATAATCATCCACATCTAGCATCTGCTTTCATTAGGTGTAATATAGAAGCCTGTTTGTTTCAGCTGGGATAACCTTTATATGTGGAGTGACCTGCTTGGGTTCTATACTCTTATCATATATTTATGATGTTCTTTGTTCATTCCTCCCAGGAATACCATGACAATGCAGCACAGCAGGATTTGGTGAAGGGGATGGGTTGTATTGCTGCGCAATAGCAATTTCTACTAAACTGGATTATTCTCAGATCAACCAATTTCACACAATTGCTTGGGGTTTTTATTGTTTTAAAAAAACTTTATTTTGCTTAGAAAACAAACTACAGATACAGGGTGAGGGATATATGACAAACGTGTTCCCAACTTAAAACAAAGGTAACTTTTCTAGTACTGTGTATCCCAACATTTCCTTTCATTTTTTTCCATAACAACAATCTTTCATAATTTTTATACCAGTGATCTAATGATGGAAGCTCTGTATTTTTCAAGTATTATGTAGTAGCCAAACGTGCAGCAACTATCATGCACTGAACAGTTATTTTTTCAGTTCTATGAATTATCTCACTAAATAATGGTAGTAAATGTTTTTTGGGACCATAACTAAATTTTCTGATATCTAGGTTGTTAATCTCTCTAATTAATTCTGCCCAGCATCTTTGTAGAACTTCACAGGACCACCATGCATGCATATAGATGCTTTTTTGACTGTATTTCCAACATTTATTTGGGCCTTCCTTAGTAATTTCAGCAACTTTGGGGGGGGTATAATACCACCTATGAATAACTAAGTTTTCTTGATCTTTGCTAATGCAGGTAGTAATGTAGAGTTCTTCTAGAGTATAGGACATTGTGCATCAGAGATAATTAATTCTTAAATCTGATTTCCATATTTCATGGGGATGCTGATCCCACTCCAAATATTTCCAATAGGATTTTATATATTTTGGATATTAGACCTTAGAGGACTCTGAAAATGCTAATAAAAGATTTTCAGAATCTATTTATGGTTGCAGTGCTATTTTCTTACAGATTTTATTTTTAACCAAAAAAACCCCACTTCATTTCATTAATTACCAGCCAATTAAGATTCATATATGTCAATTTCTTCATACACATTTGCTTTTTTGAAGGAAAAGGAGAATGCTGTGTGCTATACTTTCAATTGTCTGAAATAGAATAAAATAAAAATATAATAATGTTTCTGCTTTTGCACATTGGTACAAATAGTATTTTAGCAGCTAGTTGGTTGACCTGCTACTCAAGAAACTATCATGGGACAATAACATACTTAGCAATTTGTATGCATTATCTAACTCCTCTTTGGGGGCAAGGTGGTGAGAAACTGGTTACATAATAGCTTCAGAGCGCCTTGGATAACATGGATTACTTAGATCCCTTTCAGTCAGAATTCAGACGTCATATGGGATAGAAATGGCATTGATTGCTTTTTGAAAGATCTTAGGCATAGGCAGTGTTGGAAGAAAAGTCTTCATCATGGTTCACTCCAAGTTCACTCCAAGTTGGGGATAAACAACATGGCAACTGCTAAGCTTGTAAGCCGCCCTGAGTCTTCGGAGAAGGGCGGGATATAAATGTAATAAAAATAAAAAAAATAAAAATAAAACTGCTTTAGAAAGAAGGTTGCAGTTTATTGAAGAGGAGAACCAGACAGGAAGATGGCTCTGGAAGAAAAGTAAAAGGGCTGAGCACATGTCGAGAGTGGGTTTTTATACCCTCTGGAGCCTTTAGTTTGAAGTTGTTTCCTGTTCCTGTTTTGAGGCTTTGAATTTCCTGTGTCATGTATTTTGACATGAATCCCTTTGGCATCTGTGGGTTAATCCTATTATGTCCTGTTTTAGAGTTTGGTTGGGGTATGTAGATTTTAGGTGTCTTTTTCTTCTTAAACGTCTAGCTTCAAGTTTCCTGAATGGTCTGCATCTGCATTTCTATAGAGCTGGTTTCTGCTTGGGGGAGGCAGACTTGGGGCTATTAAGAAAAACTGAGCATGCTTTTCTGCCTCTTTAAGATAATTTGAAGAAATATATTTTTCTGACCTTTTAATATTTACTGTTTTGGTGTGTTTCAATGCCATTAACCATGAATCCTGAATCAGCTCAGAGTATTGAGGGTGGGTGACATGGAGTTGTGTTGGTTTACCTCCTTTTTTGAGGGTTGATTCCAGTCAGTGGTGATTGGAGAGGAGAGGTCCCATCCTTGGCCTCTACTACGTGAGTTGTCTCAGGATTCACTGCTCTCTCCTCTTCTGTTTAATAAGGCTGCTGGGTGAGCTCATTGTCTGCCTCTGACAAATTAAATAATGTTGTGTACCTCTTATCCTGGTGCCTGGAAGCTGTGAGCGTCTGGATGAGTCTGATCTGGATGTATTGTGCTCTGCTTGGGGCTGCCCTTGGTATTTCGAAGCTTTAACTGATTCAGAATGTAATGGCGCAGGCAGTTACATGTGCTCCCAGAGGAGCAGATATTTTACCTCTGCTCTACAAGCTGCATTGCTGCCAGTTTACTACAGGTTTCAATTCAAGATGCTGTCTTTAACCTTTAAAGGTTGCATGGGACCAGGTTGCATAGGACCTTCATTGCATGGGACCAGATTATCTGAGGGACTGACTCTCCCAACTATATTAGCTCATCCCATTATATCTGACAGAGAAGACATATTATAGGTATCATTTGCCAAGGACCTGCAGCCATGGCGGGATTATTGCAGGCTGACTCTGCCCACTGCCAGGATTTTGATCCTGACGGGCTCAAGGTTGACTTAGTTTTTCATCCTTCTGAGGTCAGTAAAATAAGGATCCGGACTGTTGGGAGCAATATGCTGACTCTAAACTGCTTACAGAGTGCTGTAAAGCACTATGGAGCGGTATATAAGTCTAAGTGCTATTGCTATTTGTTGGGGTCCAGGACATATGGCTTCTTTGCTGTTGTGCCCATCTTATGGAACTCTGTGCCCCATGAAGACAGATTGGCTCCATCCCTTTTTTAATTATGGAAGTCCCTCAACGCTCCCTGGTTGTGATGTAATGCCTGGGGGTTTCAGGGAATCATAGGCATTTTTAGATGGCTCCATTGTGGTTTATATTTACTCTCTCCAGGTGCTTCGCATATTTTAAATTTCTCAGTGTTTTTAGAATTTTTATAATAAGAATGTTTAATATTGTTATAAAGATTGTTTTTATGTATGGCATTTATTGTTTCTATTGATCTATAGTTCTATACAGTCCGAAGTCACTTTTTGTCAGATATGCAGCCAATAAATATGAGAAATAAAATAAATAAAATATTATTCTGAAAAACAATAAGTAAATAAATGAATAATTAATACGGTATAAATGAACCTTAAGAACTATGATTTTCATTGTACAATTGTACAATCTTTATTGTAATATTTCAGTGACTATTGTCAAACTATTTCCTTATTTTGAAAAAAGGGGTAAAATGCTTGCTGAATTATTTTTCATAAAACTTAGATTCCAACAAAAGATTAGTTCCATTTAATTTGCCAGAAATCATTTACTGAGAATAGAACAGTGTGCTAAAAAAGTTGAGTTCACCATTATATTCTAATTCAAAGTACAAAACCAACAAAAAGTTCACAATTATAAGAGATCACAACCGTTGGATGTATGAACTTTAAATTGCATTAGTAAGATTGTCATGTCCTTTCCTCTTGGCAATGAGAAGCATTCTAATAACACAGTACAGGATTGCAATCAAATAGCTTTATATCCAAATGTTCCATGGCTGATTGTTTTTCCTTGGTGAAAAATAGAAATAAATATGCATCTTCTCTCCTTTCTAAGTAGCTATTGATTCTAAAGCCCCAATAAGCCAAATCAAAAGAATAAAATGTCACATTATATAATCTTTATACAGTATTTAATATTAAAATACTATAAACTGAGCCCAGAGTACATGTCATTATACCATGTTGCATTGAAAACTTAAATTCTTGTGTAGGTAGTCTCAAATTGCAACTATAATTGGAATTGAAACTTCTGTTACTAAATGATGAATTTGTTAAGTGATATACGCCCAAATGTGTGACTGTTTTTGCTGTGGTTGTTAAGTGAATCTAGTTTTCCCCAATGATTTTTCTTGTTGAAAGTCTCTTGGGAAGATCTCAAATAGTGATCACATGATCCCAGGATACTGCAACTGTCATAAATATATGCCAGTTGCCAACTGTCCAAATTGTGATCACATGACTGCAGGGATACTATGATAGTTGTAAGTGGGAGGACTGATCGTAAGTCACTTTGAATAGTCATTAAACTAATGGTCGTTATTCAAGGACTATCTGTAATCCAAGAAATATATTTAGTGAGGTATCTATGGGTAATTATGTCTGTGATAGTCTCCAGGCTTGTACTCCATTGACTAATTCTTTGTTTAAAAGAAACAAAACAGTGTAAATTGTGTAAAGCCTAATAGAAGCCCACCTTTATTTTTTAAAAAAATGCTTTTTGGACTAAGAAAATAAAATAGAAAAAATAAAAATGACAGCTATAGTATATAGCAGACATGTCAAACTCGCAACATCATGGGACAGTTTTGCCATTGCCGGCAATAGGGTGGGCGTGGCTTCCATGTGACGGCCGGCAGTTTGACACCCCTGGTTTATACAGTTTAGTGTTTTAAATGTGTTCCATCAGCTAGGAAAAAAAACAAGAACAAATTCCAAGGTGGTGTCCTTGGAATTAGATGGGATGCTAAAGCATCCTTATCCGTTTACATTCTAGTGCCTGGATGCTTTGTGATTGCCAACATCCAGTGACTGTTATTTTGTGAATGAGTATCTTGACATGCTCTCATAATTCCAGAAGTGTCCATTAGGGTTAGGGCTAACTATTTAGTATATCCTTTTTCTGTTCAATGCTAAATCATGAATCTAAATATTTATGCTGCTATGTAAAAATTATGTTGTAATTTTGAAGTCAAGTAATACTTAGCCCACCTTTCATTTAGAAGGTGTATAGTTCCGTCCTGTTTGTCCCACAACAATCCTGCAAAGTTAGAATTAATTTTAAACACATTTTGCAGGAATAATGTGAATTGTGGCAAACAGAAGTTAAGCCACAAGTATGAATTGAGAAACAAGAAACAGCGATTGTCACCTGAATGGAGTGTTTTGAAACAAATATATTATTGTGGTCATTAATCTGCATAGAGGAAATTAATAGGTGAATATGTAAAGCTAAATAGTCTAAGAGAATAATCAGACAAAATACATATTTTTTTGCTAAAATATTAAAAACAGAATGCTAAGAAAAAAAATTAAAATTAACAATCGGTAGTGTAAACTTTAAAATGGTATAACAACATTTAAGAAAATATCAAACCAGGTAGTCATTTCTTAATGACTGCCTTTTTAAGCAACTTTTCAAAGTTATTGCAGCACTGAGAAAACTAACTTTATTACAGTCTTTCATTTATGACCATTGCAGCATTTCATGGTCATGTAATTGCCTTTTGTGTGCTTCACAGCTGATTTCCGACAGTTGGCACTAAAAACACAAATTGTTGTTGCATGATGTCTCACAACCTATATTGACTCACTTACCAAACACAGTGGAAGTGAGGTTGTAAGTCTCTCTGGACGATGTGATATATTCCTTAACAATGGCTTCACTTAGCGACATAGTTTCTGATCCCAGTTTTTGTCATTAAGTGAGGACTATCTGTAAATAAAGCAATAAAATCATCCAAAAGGATTTAGGGATTATAAACTGTGCTTATAGTTCTCTGCCAAACCTGAGAAGAATATAGTAACTGAGATGGCATGTACGCATCAAGACAAACATGTTCAAGATGTTAATAAATAATGGTAGTGTTTTAAACAAGTCTTATAATACTTACATACCTATTTACATGTATTTACTAAATTAATTATTTACTATATTTAATAAATTGTCTATTAAATAAATTATTAAATTATTACTCATGTATTGTTTATTAAAGTAACTATTAACTCTCCATTAAACTTTTAAGTAATTCTTTAACTAAAATACTATTAAATAAATGTTACAAATGTATAGAAAAATGCATAGAAGTGTGAGCAAACATAAAAGTTTAGTTATGCAATCAGGTGGAGACATTAAGAAAAAAGCAAAAGTTTGATTTCTACTTTTTTTTTAGTGTCGGGGTTAGGTATATTTGCCACCTTGAGTCATTTATAAAACTAATAAAAAGGGGAAAATAATTATCCTTAATTCTGTTACCTTTAAAAAACTTTATTGCTCTTTCTTATATTCTCTGATTATTAATCAACATTGCATTTCCTGTAATACTGAAAATAACCCAAGTGCTGCTGATGACAAAAATGGCACATTATTCTTAGTTTTTACTACCATTCTTTGTCATATGAAAATATCTAGTACTGGAATTATGAGAGATGTAGACAGTACACATAGTCCTTGACATGTGACCACAATTGGGCCCAAAGTTTCTGTGCTTAAGTGAGACATTTATTGTGAGTTTTGTCCTACTTTATGACCTTTCTTTCCACAATTGTTAGGTGAATCATTGCAGTTGCTAGTATGGTTGTTAAGTGAATCTGGCTTTCCCACTGACTGCTTGTTCAGATGGTCACAAAAGATTATCACTGCAACCATCATAAATATGAGTGTCTGAATTTGGATCATGTGATCATGAGGATGCTGCAATGGTCTTAAGTGGGGGAAAATGGTCATAAATTACTTTTTTCACTGCCGTTGTAACTTCAAATGGTCATTAAATGAATTGTTTAAGTCGAGTATTACCTGCACTGTTTACATGTTTGTTGTGACCATAAGCCAGTAGTCAGACCCAAAATAAAATCAAATATCTGAAAAATATAAGTCTCTCTCTCTCTCTCTGTCTGTGTGTGTATGTGTGTGTCTGTGTTTGTGTGTACAGTCTTTGACTTATGATCACAACTGTTGCTGAGTGAGACAGTCGTTAAATGAATTTTGCCCCATTTTATGAACTTTTTTGCCAAGTGAATGAATCACTGCAGTTCTTAAGTTAATATGGTTCTTAAGTGAATCTGGCTTCCCCTTAACTTTGCTTATCGGAGGGTTGCAAAATGTGATCACATGACCCTGGGATTTACGTCAGTTGCCAAGCATCTGAATTTTGATCACGTGACCATGGGGATGTTGCAGCAGTGATAAGTGTGAAAAATGTTCATAAATCAACTTGTATCAGTGCTTTTTGTAACTGAATGAATGCTAAATGAACACTTGTAACCAAGGACTACCTGTATTATGTATGTATCCATACATATAGCTAGAAGAAAACAAATGATACAACTTTGCAGTTACAAAGAGACGGTGCTTTTAGAAGCATAACGCTGGGCAGATGTGGGACAATATATTCACATAATGGTTGGATAGGAGAAGTGACACAAAGTAATTATGCTAGGGAATTACTTCAGGTTAGAATGGATAAATGTCATCTGTAATTTCCTGTAAAGAGAGCTGTCTCCCAAAAATACTTATCTGGCAAAATTTCTGATCTGTAATGGAGGCAGTATAGAAGGCTGATACATAACCCATTTGGAAGGACACCACAAGCTGAGCTGCAAGGTTAGGAACCTGGCGTAGACTGATTTAAAAATCAATGACCCAGTAATGTAATGTTTCATCAAACTTTTTCAGAACCTTTCTGGAATCTTCAGTTAATGTGTCCATACTTCTGCAAATAATTTTGTACATGTATTTTCTAGATAGTTTCAGTCAGAATTCTTATGGTCTTAGGAAAATGTTCTCCTGTTCTTCATTTCTCCAGTTTCTCAGTTATTTGATAGTTGTTTGACATATTCTTTTATCCAGGCGGATTGGTATAGAAGCTGCAATCTTTCCCTTACAATTTTTAATTTTCACCCCACTGTTTCTTCTAAAATCCGATAATGCTTACAGTCCTCTCTCTGGCCATCAAAATAATCATTTAACCATATCTGAAAAAAAGGCAAACATATGCTTATTCTATTCTTCTGTCATGTTTCAATTACAGATACTTGGTCTTCTCTCTCTTGGCATATGAATCAAGCAGTGAGTTGAATTTAATTAGGAATAACTATCTTTGAAATGGTTCTCATGAGCAGACGTGATTGTTCTGTGAAATATATTTATTGTAAAAATGAAGGAAAGTGATGATAATTTGAACAGCTTGAAAAATATTCCATATTTTATTTCCTTCAAAGAAAAAAATTGAGAAAATTGATTTAAACTTCATTTCAACTTGTCACACCCAATAAACAGATATTACAAAGAAGTTCTATGTATGTCACAGGCAATGTGTGAAAAGCTGGCATTGAATACGAAATCTATAGAATGTGTGACATTTTAGGCAAAGTATGAAATGTCTATGTTATTTTAGTATGCTATATTCTTTCCCTAGGCATTGTATATAATACCTACATTGTGCAGAATGACAAGAACTATTTAGGCAGAGTATGAAAAAAAGTCATGAAAAGGATTATTGAATCTTTTTCAATCCTTTATTGAAAAGCTGTATAAAAAGCTGAAATGTAAAATAAAGTGCAGGACTTTTTTACCAGAAAAAAGCAAGAGAAAATGACCAGTATTTAACCTACTTGTTGCAACAAAGAAGGCTAGAATGGCATTTTAGTTGGGAGTATTTTATACTTTACTGGTTTGCTTTTAGGTAGAATGCCTGTGAAATGTGTGAAATATTAAGCGTTTTATACTTTATTATCCCACTTTGGCATTCTATAGATTTCCTAGGCATTCTATAAAATGCCTAATTTCACACATTGATGGTAACGGATACAATGCAAGTGTACTTTGTATATTTTTCTAAAAAAAGCTTAAGTTATTCACTTGTCATGTTTTTTTAAAAAAAATCTTTTTAAAAACACTGATACTTCAGTGAGAGAGGGACAGGCCATGTAAGTGGGGAGTGTGGGGAGAGCCAAACCACTGTTGAAAGATGAAGATGACTATGCACAATTCTCTGTACCAAAATTATTATTGCAAGGACATTTGAAAAGTGGAAAGTATCATTAAATGAATCTGTAAATATCAACAGAAATTTTAAGAAGGCCATGTGTTGGTGAATGCATCATGGGTAGAATAAGTGAGCCGTACACACTATAAAACCTAAGAGAAAGGCAGTCCTGAGCTTCCTTTTGAATTGTCCTTAGGTTATAGCATGAGATGCACATCTAATGGAAAAGATGAGAAATCATTATCTTGGTTGCTATCAGATTCAAAATATGAATGAAAATGGTCTAGAAATAATATAGATATTTAATTGCAAAAGGGAAAAACTAAAAGGTAGTTTAAATAAAAGAATGTTGAATGAGAGAACCAAGAGGCTAAAATTCAGGATACTTGCCTTTTTTGAAAGCAGTATTGTATAGAAAAACACACACAATAGATTATGAAAAGCAGAATCAGTAATGTAATAAAATATAAAAGGCATTTTTCAAAAGTGGCAATTTGTTTAAATTTGGAGAACAAACATTTTACTGTAATAATATACATGTACTGATTTTTTAAATTGTTATTAACAGTGCTAAAATTAAGGCAAACAAAGCAGAAATGTCAGCAATTCACTATTGGAAATGTAAAATGGTAATTAAGTATTTATGCTGATTGCCACTGAAAAAGATTTAGGGAAGGGACAATGATATATGAAAAAAGTTAAAGTTCAATGTATACTCTGCTAAGTAAATTGAATATAATGGGATTTTATCGATGAGTAGATATGAATTGTGCTACAGGTACAGTAGTAGAACTGGAATTAATGAGGTAGGGCCAGTATATACTAAGTTCTAACATTCAATTCAGAAATTGTTAATTCTACAACAGATTTATGCAGCTTCTCACTCAAATCACTCATTTAATGTGATTATGAGGATACTTTTTAAAGAATGCGATCTAATGGAAAAGTCTTATTCTAGTGATTGTTCTAAAAAAATGAAATACATATATTAAACTTTGACATGATTAATGTCTAAGTTTGTTTAAGAAGAATCAGCAAGTCTTTTGCCATGAAACATTTTGTACCAAACTTTAAATTGAAAGAGTCAGTTCAAGTTCAGTTCTACATTAAGGTATGGGTATAATCAGCATTGTTTTCCCAATGCGCATTTTGTCTCCTTGCACATAAAGCTAAGCTTCTATGGACATTTTCCTACTTCTCTTATCTAAATTAGATAGATAAGAGAATAGTTATAAGGATGCTTAAATTTTCTTGTACCAATTTGCTTTTGCAGATGTAAGCCGCAAAGCCATTGATCCTGACTCCAGAGTTCTGATTCTAAACGAAAAAAGAAAACATTTAAAAAGAATTAGAGGAATTTGATAAAATGTGTTTTTTTATCAAATCAGGCATTGCATAAGTAATAAGAGGGAAATCTATTCCCTATATAAATCTTAATAGTAAAATAATTTTGTCCAAGTCTGATTGGTTCCTTAGCTCCATTATCAAACCTATGTTTGAATAAACACGTAAGTCTAAAATGTTTGCCTTTACATACAGGTAGCTCTTGACTTATGACCTTTTGTTCAATGATCAGAGTTACAGTGGCGTTGAACAAAAGGACTTGCAACTGCAGCACCCCTGTAGTCATGTGACCTAATTCAAGTGCTTGATAGCTGGCTTGCACTTAAGACTGCAGGGGTGATTCAACTCTCCCCCCCCCCCCGTCTGACTCCCTGCCTGACCTTCACTGTCTTCTTGCTCCCACAGCTTATCAAGCATAGCTGGCCTGGCCTTTTGTGAGGTAGCTGCTGGCTGTATGAGGCTTTCTTCTCCAGGTCATGCATGGGAATTTCCTGAAAGGACCTGGGAAATCTGGCTTCATGTGGCCAGCAGTTCCCTCACAAAGGGCCAGATGAGCAAACCTCAGCGGCAGAAGACAGCAAGAAGACAGCAGAGGTCAGCTGCGGTGGCAGAGTGCCTAGAACAGTGTCTTTATATTGTTCTGCTGGAACTTTCTGGGGGCATCTGGGGCTTTCTGGAGTGGCTGCTTTGTGCTGTGCTGCCGGGCTATGATTTCATGCCACGCTATTGGGAATAGAATAGAACAGAACAGAACAGAACAGAACAGAACAGAAAGGAACCTTGGAGGTCTTCTAGTCCATCCCCCCGCTCAGTCACTCAGACAAGTGACTGTCCAGTCTCTTCTTAAAAACCTTCAATAACAGAGCACCCGCGATTTCTGAAAGAAAGCTGTTCCACTGGTTAACTGTCTTCACTGTTAGGAACTTTCTCCTTAATTCCAGGTTGCTTCTCTCTCTGATCAGTTTCCAACCATTGTTTCTTGTCCTGCCCCCTGGTGCTTTGGAGAATAGTTTGACCCCCTGCTTTGCACAGCAGTGTTGGGCCCTCCTGGGGGGGGTAGGACTTCCTGGGGTGGCTACAGTTTTGTGCTGTACTGTGGCTTCAGGGCTTCTTGCCGCCTCAGAGCCATGACACACTGGGAAGCCGCTGAGCTACTATGATTCTGGGGCTGCAAGGCAGGGTGATAAATGGCCAAAAGGACAGAGATGGAGGGAATAGGAGTTGGGAGAGTTGAAGTGGGAGAAAGCTGTCTCTTCCTTTGGGACTAGGAGGGACAATTCTGGAATGGCTTAGATCGGGGTAGGTTCTCAGGTAACAACCAGTGGGATTCAATTAACAATGGCAATGAGGATTGTTGAGATTGCCATTGCTAAGTGTTGTTGTCATGTGATGTCACACAACAGCATCACTTAGCACTTAGTTTTCTGACTCATAAGGATTTCACTGACTAATTTCTTGTAATTTACCATTTGTTATGTCATTATTTCTTTAATTAAATGAATATATAAACTAATTATATCAACATTAAAATTTATACAATATGGATGTTACCACTATTATCTGAAATAGATGCACATGATCTAATAGAAAAGTAAATAAATAAATAAATAATACTAAAACATAAATAAATATAATATTAAATTCTAGATTTCCTTTTATTGTTTCCTACTGGCGATTGCAACAAGTTATTTATAAATATTAAAATTCCCTCCACTATTTTTATATTACATATTTCTCCTATAAAAACCTGATGATTTTACTGTTGGATTCTCCATTGATTCTGCTTGTCAGAAGCTGGCTGTAAAGCTTGCAAATGGTATTCATATAACTGCAAACTGTGACAGTTGTAAACACCTGCTGTTTGCGAAGTGCCTGAATGTCAATCATATGAATAAGGGAACACTACAATAATCATAAATGCAAGGAGTAGTTGCAGAGTCTCCTTTTAGCACCTCATAGCTTTGAACAGTTGCTAAACTAGACATTATACTAGTATGCATCTTCTACCTTTCCTATAATTATACTTCATTGAATAGCAATATATGTTAGTCGTAGACTGTAACAATTGACTGATGTTGTTAGAATGAATATTTCTATCAAACTAGTTCATAGTATTTAAATATTGATGTCCTGCAAATTATCTCTCTCTATATATGTATCTCTATCTATCTCTCTATCACTATCTCTATCTCTATCTCTATCTCTATATCTATCTATCTATCTATCTATCTATCTATCTATCTATCTATCTATCTATCTATCTATCTATCTATCTATCTATCTATCCATCTATCTATCTATCTATCTATCATCTATCATCTATCTATTTATCTATCTCTATGTATGTATTAGCTTTGATTATTAGCAAAATAATTTAGTTTGGTCTGGATTTAGTCTGCAGAATAGCAAGTGTTTGTAAATATTTTAAGTGATTCATGAATGAGAATATGTGAGCAGATTTGTATTTAAATCCTGGTGCTGAACTAAATATAACCATAATTTATATGTGATTGGTAAATGCTCAGTTAATTGTATAAGTCTAGGCACATAGTCAAAGAAGTAAGAATAATGAGTTTTTATTTTTTGTCCAACAAAAAGTCACTTTATGAGAGACTCTGACTTGCAGTGTTCCTGCCAGCTTTTCTATTCACTTTGCTTGTGGAAAGCCTGCAGGGAAGGTTGCAAAAGATTGCTCATTGCAACATCATAATTGCAAGCTAGGCACATGAGTGCCCAGATCATGGTCATTTGACCAGGAGGACGCTCAATGCCTCCAACTTAGAGGACTGGTCATAAATTTCAAGGTTGGTTTTCTTAAAGTCCCTATTCAGAGAGTTTATATGAACATATTCCAACAAAGGAGTCTTTAATTACCTGTGATCTCTAGACTCTGTCAAGATGCCTGATAAATTCAATAAATTAGTATATTTTTTTTAGTCAGTAGACCTTGAAATTACACTGGCTTAATATCTTTCTGTTCAATCAGCTGAGGTACAGTTACCTATTACGGACTCTTAACTTCGTCTCCTGTGTTTTTTCAGCTAGCTGTAAAGCTTGGGCATAGTTGCTAAACTATTGATTTCAAACTTTTTTTGTGGTCTCCAAGTGTCCTTTTTATTGCTGATTTAGGTGCAGTATTTTCTGAGAATTAATAAAAGGGCCAGGTCGTTTGGCCGATGAATAAAACAAAGAAAAAAAGGGAGGAAGTGAATTTAGAGCACTAATTTTCTCCTTTTAGTTTACACATATTCAAGTTCTGTATCAATTTTAACATGTCCATTTTACA
This sequence comes from Vipera berus, assembly GCF_964194415.1. NCBI lineage: Eukaryota > Metazoa > Chordata > Lepidosauria > Squamata > Viperidae > Vipera > Vipera berus. The sequence continues at coordinate 72,715,122 of NC_138207.1, read as the reverse complement.
GTTAGGGGCATCAGAAGTTGAAAAACCCTCTGTAAAATAATGTGACTACTAGGAGCTTATGTCCTCATTTCCCATTTGGTCATTAAAGCGAATCACTGTAATTGTTAAGGGAAACATCATGTATCCATGACTGTACTGTACTGTACTGTACTTCCTCCTTTCTACTGACTGCTTGTCTGTTGCAAAACACACAAATTGTGATCATGTGACTGGGATGCTGCAATGGTTATAAATGTGAGGATTGGTCGCAAAGCTAATTTTTTACACCATTATAACTTCCAACACTGATAAAGGAGGCAGTCAATAATCAAAGACTACTTTAAAGTGTAATCCCCAGTTACTAATAGATTGCCATCGATAGTAAAAAAAAATGTTTTAAAGAACAGTGTTAAACTACTGTATAAAATCAAATGTCACAATGGTTAGGAAATTTCCTTTGATATATCTATCACCAACTATTAAGCAAAATCTTGAGTTGTACAGGTATTACTCTGTCCTGGAGACAGCTGCAATGAGTTTTGGCTGCTTCAAAATTGTACCTCTTTCTGGGATGAAGCCATGTAGCCTAGGGTGCAGCAGCCTGTTCTCCTACAAGTTCCAGAGTTTCAAGCAGGAAATCTACAGTAACATAAGTGACTGATCAGTGAATGAGGGTGGTGAGGAGGGTATGGGATCTAGTGGGATGGGAAACAGGCCCATGGCCTGTGGGGACCCAGTGGTAGAGGATGGGGGAGATAGGCATGGGCATCCCTGCAGCACCCTGCAGTCCACCATAAGGGCAGGTGGATTGACACACATTCCAATTTTGTTCACATGCTCATGGGAGTGCTGCAGTGGTCATAACTTCAAAACCAGGTAGTAAGTAGTTTTTTGAAGTTACAACAACCAGTTGTAAGCCAAGGACTACCTGTACTGAGAAAAAATGTAATACTCTGAGAACACCGTGAGGCATCCAATTGCTCAGTGTAGAAAAAAGTGATTGTGCAAAGGAGTTGGTATATTCTAAGACAAGCCACATTGAGCAACTTTTCTTACCAGTAAATCCCTAGAGGTGGATTGGTAGCTTCACAGTTTTCTGGAAGGAAATAACAATCAGCATAATTTCTCAGAGGAGAAGTGCACCAAGATCTTCCAGTCTTTGGTGCAGTTGGTTGCTACCTCTATCCTCTTTCCCAAAGGAGGAATAGCTCAGGCACGTTTAAAACTGTTGGTTGATTAAAGGGGATTGTATTAAGCATTAATTCACTTGCAGAGTTTGCAGAATTGGCTATCCATACATTAAATGCTTGACCTGCAGAGACTTTATTCATTTCTCTTTCTTCTTTAACAATGAACTTCATTATTGGCTGTTGTATTTTTATGCAAGGCACCAAAAAGTTAATTGGTAGAAAAATGCTTTATGAATGAGGTCATCATTGTGTTGGATAAAAAACTAGCAAACAGAACGTTTAAAATATATTCATATTTTATCTTCTGTATATTCATGTATAAAGGTAAAGGTAAAGGTTCCCCCGCACATGCGTGCTAGTCGTTTCTGACTCTAGGGGCCGGTGCTCATCTCCGTTTCAAAGCCAAAGAGCCAGCGCTTGTCCGAGGACATCTCTGTGGTTATGTGGCCGGCATGACTAGATGCCAAAGGTGCACGGAACACTGTTACCTTCCCACCGTAGTGGTCCCTATTTTTCTACTTGCATTTTTACGTGCTTTTGAACTGCTAGGTTGGCAGAAGCTGGGACGAGTAACAGGCGCTCACTCTGTTACGTGGCACTTGGGATTCGACCCGCCAAACTGCCGACCTTCTGATCGACAAGCTCAGCATTCTATACTAAAAGGATAAATTAGTTTTAGTATTAGTTTTAGCTTTTTGTGTTGTTATTTTGCTTGTAACAATTACAAAGTATTTTGGACAAAATATTACTGTGTAGCTTGGATTTCAAGAAATGCTCTATATATCATATAATGTCTGGTCTGGGAAACTCACAGGAAGTATTTTTCTGCTACAGTTTTACCAGACAAATTTAAATTTAAATTTCTCTTTCAGAGCATTTATATTGAAGATTTTGTACCTCTCTGAAAGTAGCTTCAACATTCTATTTTAGCAATACATGCATTGTACATCTGGATAAACTTACTTTTGGTACAGCTGAGGCACAAGAGGATTTGGCAGACTTCTGTTTTTAGCCATGCAGCAGTGGAATTCCATAGGTCTCCCATTCACAAAAACTCTTCCTCAACCATAGGTACTCTGGTGGATCTTTAATAAACCTTTACCAGCAAATCTAATCTTAATTTTTCTAATCAGTTTTTAATATGGCTGGGCAATGCTTTGGATCCAACTCTAAATAATGTTTCCAAATGCATGGAAACCTGAGAATAAATATGGTTATTTTAATGAATCACAAATAGTGATTTATTAATATAACCATATTTATTATAACACATTCTACTAGAGAGAAGTTGCTTGAGGATGGGTTCCAGCATGAGTCTGAAAGCTCGGAAGAATTTAAATGCAGGAAAAATGACATTCCCATGGTGAGATAGTTCAGATTTGGTGGGAATGGTTAAACATACAGAAGAAGTATTGGAAATATGATAAAAGATGTAACTCCATGTATATATATTCCTTTCCAACAGTAAACAAGTTCAGGTTATTAGCTAAAAGTTTGGATATTTGTGGAAATAAATTCCTCTTAAATGATAATTATACTCTCTCTCTCTCTCTCTCTGTGTGTGTGTGTGTGTGTAGGTTATGTAAATCAGATGGTTCCTCAAATTATACTTATTTTTTTCAAGCTGATTTTGGTAAATGGAGCCTAGTGTTGCCTTTTCTTGTAGAACAGACATGTCAAATACAAGGCCCGGGGGCCGGATGCGGCCCGCGAAATGGTTTCATGTGGCCCCCGAAGCCATCCTGGAAACAGTGAGGGAACGGCCCCCACTGCCTTGGCCCTGGCCCAGAGACCCTCCTTCTGCCAGAGACCCTCAGATCTGTCCCACTCCTGCCCAGGCCCCCATAGGCACCCTTGATGCAAACGATGTAGAGCTGGCCACGCCCACCCAGTAGGCCATACGCACGCTAGCCATGCCCACCCAGTAGGCCACGCCCACCCTGGCCATACCCACCCGCAATGCTGATGCGGCCGTCAATGAAATTGAGTTTGACACCCCTGTTGTAGAAGATGAGAATACCAAAATTTAACAAAAAGAATGTATTTGGAGCCCAAAAGTTATGAACTTTTTATTTTATTTATTTTTTAAAAAATATAATTATCCCTTCGGTATTAATTCTGTGTGTACTTTGTTCTTGCACTAAAAAATAAAAGGATTTTCAAGATCTGCATACTGCTTATTAGTCTGTTGTGCTTCAGTGCATTTATCTGCTCCCAAGTTGTTTGCACAATTTTACTCTGCACAAGGGTTTTGTATCTAAATAATTGTTTTATTTTGCAAGCTGAAAGTGTGTAGAGCTTTCCTTGGGTGCAAACAGTATTATTTTCAGGATGTATTTCAAATTAAGATGTTGTCATTTCTTGGTTACCTTGAATCTTGGCTTCTGTTTATCAACATACTTCAAAAATTAACTTCTTGTAATCTTCACAAACAGCAGTATGATTAAAATAATTGTCTTATTTTGCAAGCAGAAGGGGCAGAGCCTTTCATTAGATGCAAATGGTACTATATGTAGGTTATATTTTAAATTAAGCTTATTTTATTTCCTTGCCTACTTTGTATCTTGGCTTCTGTTTATTAACATACTTTGAAATATAAAATTCATCTTGGTAAAGTATCTGTCAACTCTAACTCTACTTTTTCTGTACTGTATTTAATTCTTATGACCTTCATAGAAATGTTAAATTATATTTTTAAAAAGTAAGAGGTTTTACTATAAACAGTGATTTGGATGCAGAAAATTGTCAGCAATATTCCATTCACAAATTACCTTGCATCGCACTGTTTCTCTATTTCTAAAGTGTTTTTATGCTTGAAAGAAGCTCTACAATTGTGCTTGATGGTTTTGAAGAAAGAGAAATACAGTTGCAATATGCTTGAAATTCAAATACATGTATCTTGACACAAACTCGTTTAATTGGGAATAGAGGAGTCTCCTTCGTCCCATTCTAGATCATGGATATACATGACAGTTAATATCATATAATTTATATGTCAGTTGTTTAATCTTTGACCACTGTACACTTTAATAGATCATGCTAAATGTGTGAGAAAATAGGATATATGGAAGCCTTTGCTTTAGAATGCAGTTTGATAGTGGAAAAAATACATTTGTGCTAATATCTTAAAATAATATACATTTATATTTGCTACAGAAAATTATATTTCTGAAGAAGGATAAGTATGATCCTCCTGTTAACTTGTCTTCCTGTTCTCAACATTTGTTAATAGAATTCTTAACTTGAGCTTTGCATATTTTTGCTAATCTTACCATAATTTGTGATGAATGGAATAAGTGTTAAATGACTGCATTATTTAGTGACAATTTTGTAACAATCCTTTTTTTTGTTTTTTTCCTAGGACCGGAATCGGCCCTATGATACTTTTAACTTGCACTCTTTGGAAAACTCATTAATGGATATGATAAGGACTGATCATGAACCTCTTAAAGGTAAACACTACCCTCCCAGTGGCCCACCAATGAGTTTCGCTGATATAATGTGGAGGAATCATTTTACAGGTTAGGAATATTCATATGTTCATACTTACTTTAAGAGAAAATCAGCTTTTTTTCTGCTATAACATTTTGATGTGTTATTGCTTTTTTTTTGCTAGTAAATAAATTGCTAAATGTTTAAAGCTACTCCTTGATTTTAGAATCTCAGTTAACTGAGGTGAAAAGTAAGTATACAGTATGATTAATGAGGCAGTTAGATGTCAAAGCCTAGTTTATGGTTGGCCCTTTTTCTCCAAAAATATCTTAGATCATTCATTTTAAATTTACAGTCAGAGAAATAAACATAATCTTGAAGCACCTTTCTTGTTCTATTTGAAAGGAGCGTGTGTAACAAACTGGGGGCATGTGCATTTTCAATCTTGTTAGATAGACGGGATGCCAGAGATTTTTGATATATATAATTTCCAAAGTAAACAACTATTACAATTAACTGTGAAAATCAAGGCATAATTTCTCATGAAAGCACTGGCCCTTTTTCTACAGCTTTTCTATTTTTAAGAACTCAGTAAGTGTGCAACTTGGCATATGAATAAGAACAATCTTAAAACTAGAAAAAAAATGACTAAATCAGCTCCAATTCCTAATTCAGTATATTTCTTAAATAATCCAACCAAGGAGAACCATAAATGATCCAGAAACATTTACCAACTGAAGCTTAATACATTTAACTTCTTTCTGAGTGATGTACAAAGTTCAGTCAAACAATTAGAACAAATCAAATAATGTTCATTCCTCTAGAAATGACAGTGCCATTAGTCCTTGCATTAGTGGTATCCCACCTGAATTATTGTAGCAGATTTTTTTAGCAGGTCTTCCTAACTCTGCTTTCTGACCACAGTGCAAGATACTCTTATTTGTGTGCTTCTAGATCTTTCCCAACCCATCCCTATTTCCCTTGCTCCCTTCATTGGTTGAGTTTTTAGAGGCATTATCACATCTAGCACTGGTTTATGTCATTATTTTGTTAGTTGTATAGTTATTTTGTTCACAACTGATGATGCTAGTGCTCCTTATTTGTTGTCTGTATTAAGATTCTAGCTAGGCTAAGTGAAAAATATACAGTCAAACGAAAACATTTAGTTTGTAAGATAGTCCAAAATCTCTTTTCCAAGTGCAGTCAGCTGAGTCATGTGTCTAAAATTATGCAATTCACTTCTAACCCTTTTTTAATTCTATGCATCTTGAATTGATTGCTTGAAAGCCAAGGAAAGATTTTTCATGTCAAATATGTTTGATAAATTCACACTTATCTTCATTTATTGGAAAATGGTATTAGTTCAGAGTCTTTAAAAAATTTTGTGTTTGTGTGTGTGTGTGTGTGTGTGTGTGTGTGTATAATACACACACACACACACACACATATATATATATATAATATTCTATTGTCTCATCTGCTTAACGGGAATTGTAGAAATGAAAACAATAAAAATGTTAAATATGTATACTAAAATAGTTGAACAGTGTAGCATTAACAGAATAATAAAACTGGAGAATGAAATTGTTAAAAAGCTTGACAGAATATGTCTACAATTAAGGATGGGAAAAAAAGGCTAGACTAGCCTTCTTAGGAAGAGAAAGAGGTAAAAATTCCAGGATTTAGGATGGGAGGATCTGATATTTTAGATTATTAATCAATGTTACTGTTTCAAGGAGTATTATAGTTTTTAAATTACATACCAAATGATCTTATTACTTTTGTTTTGGACAATCTGAAATTCGAAACTTACTATCCACTATTACTGAATAAAGAGACTTGGCTGGTTCTCTCTAACAAAGTTAATGATTATTGCTGCTTGCTGTGATGTCCATTGGGCAAAGGTTATCAACCACTGTTGCAATCCGGCAAGAAGTTAAAAACAACCTATCAAAGATTTTCAGGGACAAGGTAAAAGGAAAGTGTTCACTTTCAGGTTGATTGACTTTTGCAAACCTGGATACATACTGTGTTTCCCCGAAAATAAAACCCACCCAACCTGATTTTTTGGGGTGGGCCTAACATAAGCCCTACTCCAAAAATAAGTCGCAGGGGATGGGCATGGTCAGCACAAACGGTAGTGAGCGCACAGGGGCTGATGGTGTCTGGCAGCAGCCGTAGCCCAGCCATCCCTTGGCACAGAGCAGGTAAGTCTGCGCCGAAAGGCAGAAGCGGGGGAAGTGTTTAGGTGCCTATGGGCCTCTTGGAAACTGAGTGATTTGCTCGGTTTCCAAGAACCCGATAGACGCCCAAACACTTTCCCCCTGAATGGAGATCTGATGGAGACTGGAAGCTCCGACTGGTTGTGAATGGGGTGCTTGGAGACAGAGCTAGCTAATCGCTCCATTTCAAAGCACCCCATTCACAAGTAGACAGAGCTTCCAGTCTCCATCAGATGTCTGTTCGTGGGAAAAGTGTTTGGGCGCCTATGGGGCACTTGCAGCTGCACCCCCTCCACCTGCCTCGCCTTGTGGCAGTGGCACGGCAGGCCACACGGCCTCCTGCCACAAGCAAGCCACAAGGGGCCACAGAAGTGGGCCAGCAGTCACATGGCCTCCTGCTGGATGGGGGTGTTGGTACCACTACCTCAAGGCGAGGTAGGTGTCGGGAAAAAAGACATCCCCCAAAAATAAGACCCACTGCCTCTTTTGGAGGCAAAAAAATATATAAGACCAGGTCTTATTTTTTGGGAAACACGGTAGTGAATTAAATTCTGAGAGATCCTAACATAAGCTAACAAGGAGAACTTGAAATTAGCCTAGCAGCTATATTCAGCTGGGTAATCATCGTTTATAGACCTATTTAAAATTACCACATACAGTTTCATGAAAGTGTGGACAAGGCAAAGCCCTCTATAATCACTGTATACAACTTTAAACTGGTGGCATAGAATGAGGGATGTTGTTAACAAAAGATAAGGGCTGGCAGTGAAATTTAGCAAAGTGATTTATCGTTGGTCTGATTCTCTTGCATTGAATCTGCCAAGCAGTATTAAATATGTTCTCTATAGGTAGCCGTTTAAATAACCACTCATTCAGCAATTGTTACAATGGTGCTGAACAAGTAGTATTTACAATTAGTCCTCAAAGTTCCCACAGTCCCAGCACTCATGTGGTCATGTGGTTGCACTCTGTGCTTGACAACTGGCCTGCACTTACGACGGTTGCAGCATCCCAGAGTCATGTGTTCACCTTTTGCATTTGCCCCATTCTCTGCCAGCTTCACCCAAGCAAAGCCAAAGGCAAAATCAGCTGGGCAGGTGGCAAGTCACTCCAATAAGTTACAGGCAAACCATGCATCTCCCCCTCCCCTGCAGTAGTTACTTACTGGCTAGCTTGAACTTACTTAATGACCTGCGATTTTTGCTTAATGCTGGCAATAGGAAATGCTGGGATTTCCATCCCTAAACACTATGATCATGTGACATCTCACTTTGAAACTGCATTACTTAGTGATGGAAATCCTAGCACTCTCCTTTGCCACTGTTAAGCAAGGATTACCTGTAATATTTGAATTCACAAACAACATTGTTAAAGTCAATATTTAACGAAACATTTCAACTGTTAAAAGCTTTTGTGACTGATTTGTTTTCTCAGTGTTATGGAGAATTGTGTAAGAGTATATGTTTACTGGAGGACAAAAAATCCATACCTAACTGCTGCTACCTTTTGCCTGAGAACAAAAATGAAATATATTCCTGCCATTGACTAGGTTGAGTGGACTACCCCGTACAATATTTCTGTCCTTGTCTTTTTCCTTTACTTCTTCGCCTATGTTACCATCTAATTTTCGGCTCTGAGAATATTAAAATATACATAAAAATGGACATTTCATGCAATTCAGCATTTGCTTGGCATTCTGTGATTATTTAGAATAGCCTCCAGAACCAGCTGCAGATCTACCATAGACATGCAAAGAGAATGCAGAAACATCTGTGTTCTGTACTTAAAAAAATAGGAGAATAGAGTAGCCCCCTCTGGGAGTGTTTCTCTCATACTTACTCTATCTTGAGCAGAGGTCTCCAACCTTTTAGGCACCAGGGACCAGTTCTGTGGAGAGAGGTTTTTCTGCGGACCAAAGGGGTTGTGGTTTTGTGTGCTGCCTGCATCTCACGGATGGGGCTTTGCTTGTTTGTGCAGACTGGTTGCTGGCATGCCGTAGCCCAGTATTGGCCCACGGACTGGGGGTTGGGGACCCCTGATCTAGAGGGTAAAATAGAGAATGTCTAAACTGGAAAGATTAGAATAGGATGGGTGGGAGCACTACTGTACCATAATCTGAAAACTGAAAAAGGAGGGTTAGTTATTTACTTAATTATTTTGAACCTAAGAATTTCAACCAGAAAGCCAGTTGTGTTTTAATGGTTTTGGTCAGTTATCATTTAGTTTTTAGCTCTTATTTTGCTTAAAAAATATTAGTTTTGGATTATGATTCCTGGGTATACTGTAGCTGAAATAAAATAGAATGCATTCAGTTTTCTGCATCTGTGAGATTCTTTTGAAACTATGTCTATCATTACTAGTACCATTGAATGAAATAGTTTCTATAATGTATTTTAGTTTTAATTTGAGTGAAGAGCTTAAAATTATGACACTTTCAGGTTAAATCTTTTTATATTGCAATAACATATACAGTATGTGTGTATGGGGTGCGTTTTACCATTTTTGATTTTCTGAGAAGATAGTTGCTCAGTGTAACTTAAAAATAGAAAGCCAAAAAGCAGGTGACAAAATGTTAGGCAGGCAGTGCCTGGTAGAGTGATTGAATGAACACAACACGCACACACGCACATCAGATGTCACAGATTTGGTTCTATTTTTGTACCTGACTTTAGCAAAGGAAGAAAAAGTATTTTTTAAAGTGTTTAGCACTATAATTAGAAGCTTCACTTCTACATTACCAACTTGTATATAAAAACTTCTTTAAATGGTTTAAATAACCATTTACTGTAATTTGGTTATCTGACCATTATTTTGGCAGACTTTTGTTTGCCGAATGGGATTCTTCTGGGGTCTTATCTGAAGTTTAGAAAGGATTTGTTTGCTGTACTTGGGCATAATTCACAACATACATTTCAGGTAATATCTTTTGCCATGTAGCAAAGAGTGAAGAATCTTCTTCAGCATTACATACTGGTACATTTAGAGGAAGAGTTTGGGTTTGGGGGAGCCTTCATGAATTGAGTATGCCTACCTTGTGAAGCCATATTTTATTATCAATTAGAGGCTTCCTACCCTGTGTTAAAAGAGATTTCTGTGATGAAGGTATCCTTAGGATGCTTAAAGTCTTTGGCAGTTTCTAGGGCTTCATATAGATTACTTTGTTTAATTCCTTATAACAACCTGCAAGGTACTTTACTATTTGCATTCTTGCAAGATAGACGGAGAGATGGGACTCAAGTTAAATAACTGACCTAAAGATGCTTTCAAGACATCTAAGATTCAGATCAGAAACTCTCTGATTCATATTTCCATTATCTTTACCACAGCACAATCTTGAATAAATTAAAGAGGCTTGTAATCATTTCCAGAAGCAGAAGATTTCATACACTCACCAGTTAATGAGAATCCAAACTACAGTACATGTATAAAATAGTCTTTGGCTTTTCTTGAGGAAGCATAAGTACATTATTTCTACTCACACTATCAGTAATCAAAGAAACACTAAAGAGCTAATGGTTTCTTTTGACAACAAGAAGCTGCTAACATTTCTTCCCAGATTTCCTTGTTGAGTCAGTGGAATGGAGGTGAGGGAATAATGTGTTTATTTTTCCTCCAAAGCACAATATTTAACATTAGGTACTGTTTCTTGTTACAGTAGTTAATTGAAAAGTGTGTTTTCTGTTAATCTAAAAATCAAATTCCAACAATTAGAAATAAGAGCAGAACTATTTCCGTTATAAAGAAACCAGTAAAAGGAGATTAACATGTTTAGGTTCATTTTTTTTCTCAGTTTGTTATCTTTTACCTTTAATGAACATAACATACAGTATAGTAGTTATTCCTACACATCTTGTATAGAAGTAGAGTTGGAACATATTTTGAAATGATTAACACTATTCATATCTATTTGATTTTGAAACTAGTTTTTTTTTAAATCTAGTACTAAAAATCTGTTTAATTTTTTTTTAGGTCGTATGGGTATAAATTTTCATCATCCGGGAACAGATAACATTATGACACTCAATAGTAAGTTTGCATCTTATTTTACTGCATTTTGTACAACTTGTATATTTGGTATGCTTTTTGCATTTATGTATCCATTTTGATTACAAAGGAAAGGGAGCAGAGATAGATATAAAAGTCTCTGGATTCAGCATTCAAAAGTCTTATCATATCATTCCAAACTGAAGGGATTCTTTTTAGAAGAAAACTGATTGCAGAACAAGTAGTTCTCGACTTACAACACTTTTGTTTAGTGACCATTCGAAGTTACAATGGCACTGGAAAAAGTGATTTATGACTGTTTTTCACAGTTACGATTATTGTGACATCCACTCCATGGTCACATAATCTTCTGACAAGCAAAGTCAGTGGGGAAGCCAGATTCACTTAACAACTATTTTACTAACTTAACAACTACAGTGATTCACTTGACAACTGTGGCAAGAAAGGTCATAAAATGGGGCAAAACTCATTTTACTTGTCAATTGTGGTTGTAAGTCGAGAATACTACCTGTATTGGGATTGTAAAAATTTGTTCAGTATATTGGAGGAAACTAAAATGTATGGTAAAAAGCTTTGGGTTTTTGGAGCCGCTCTCCTAGCTTAGGAGTCACAGCCCCAAGTGCTCCTACTACGGTAGTACTGGGACTACTTTGGTCTTTACTTTTCATAGTCTCTCTAATTTCTCTTTCAAGCTCTGGTTCTACTCCAGCTTCCTACATGCCTTCCTTATGTTGCTGTTACTTGGCACTGTTGCTTCTGTCACCATCCATCACAGCTACTGCCTGATTCCTCTCTATTATTCCGATGTCTGGTCAGTGCTTGCCTCTCCATCTGGGTCTGGAAATCAGGATCTTAGTCCTATTATTCTCCATGACCTTCTGTGGAATCTCTGTTTTGAATTAATCCATGCACAGTGCAGTTGTTCCTGTACACGATGCCAGCTGGTTGTGCCATTCAGTGAAATACCCTACGGCTTATTGGTAGGGTTGTTGGACTGTCTCTGAGGTCTCTCTGGATAGTCTGCATCTTGGATGTTGTCTAGTGTGGTAGACCCCTCCTTCCATGGATCTGGTATTTATTACCTGTTTTTGTGCTGCTGTCTTTTAGTCCAGCCCCCTCCAACCGCTTGTAGGATTTTTCCAGTGCACCCACCTGTCAATAATAGAATCCCATTCAGTGTCTTGTCTTACCATAGCTGTTCCTCTGTTCTTTCTCCCATGACTACTGTTACCCTGGCATTCTCTCAGGCAGCTCTTCTTTGGGTGCCATCTTATTGATGTACTCCTGGATGCTCTGGGTTTCATACAGGACAGTAATTTTGACACCCATCAGATCCCACCTATCCTCTTTCAAGATGGTGTACAGACTCTTTGTTCAGTGTCAGTATTGTATGTAGTCAGGGAGGTTTATTTGGGGGTGCAATTATTGCTAATTACAAATTTTAAAATATATACATTTAAACAATTTCTGAAGGGCTTGCATTCAGAGTTGAATGATTGAATTTCTTTCTTTGGCAGGCAATATTTGCTTATTTTATTACTAGTAATAAAATTGTGTGCTAAGTGTGGAGAGCATTACAATTATTTTGTTAATAGGTTTTAAATAAATTCATTTAAGTCAGGGATGTCAAACTGCCGGCCCACAGGCCAAATACGTCATGCTGAAACTGCGCCCACCCCATTTCTGGCAATGGAAGAAGAGTCGTGATACATCGCAACACGTCATGAGACATTGCGAGTTTGACACCCCTGATTTAAGTCAAGGATAATGTGGTTTTATTTTTTTAACTCAGCATAGATTTTCCTACCTATTTGCATAAACAATCTAGTTTGTTCTGAAGAAGAGTAGCAATATGATTAAAGTCAGAAAGAGTTATGTATAAACAAGGTAAATAGATTCTGTTGTTGACACTATTAACTGTCAGATCTGCCTCTTAACAGTTTATGAGTCTCTACAAATTTCTGATTATTGGGGCTTTTTTATTCCATAAACATTCATGTTATAATTAATAATTTGTAGGAATTGCATTGCAAACATGGGAACTTAATAAATGATCAGAAATCCCATTTTTTATGCATTTTGACATTAATACATAGCTACTGTATATGGATATACTCATGTTAGCACAGGGGAAATGTTGGTCATAATCAACTGTTGAATTAAAATAGATTAGTGCAGGGTATATATTGTTCTTATTCGATTATTAATGAAGGATGCAAGCCATATCATCTCTTCCAACAGTGCATTAAATGCATTTATATGTACTTGGTATGATTCTGTTGGCCGCTTAGCAAGCAATGTCTAGTCAGTATAATCTATCTCATAACTATACTATTTGCTTTTGCACCTGATTCTAGATTACATTTCTGTAAACTGATAGCCTTTTAAAATATTATGTGGTCCGAATCTCTAGGAAATAATTAGGATCCTGGTAAGAGACTTTTCCTTGGTATCATCACTCCCAGTATTTTTAAAAAAACCTACTAACAACTGTCTCTTTAGCATTGGACAGTACTTTGCTGCTCTGAATTAGATAGACCTATGGTTTATTAATTTTCTTATTTGAGGAGTGGTCAATTTATATCTTATTGATATTCAGAAAAAGGAGATTATTGGGTTATATTACCCATTTATCATGTGGGTAATAACAGGACAAATTACTGAGATATACAGGTATTTTAGATATACAAGTATATATGGATGAAAAATTATTTAAGACAGAAAAGAAAACAACTTGGCTAACATATCAGTCCCTTTTACCAAATGGACCTACACACTTAATGTAATTTGATTGCAATGTGGACAACAGTTCAATTAAACTTAAAGATAACCTTTTAAAATGTAGAAGGTAACGAAGCAGTGATAATTAAATATATACACAGAACATATTTTAAGAAATTAAACGCTGTTAAGAACATTATAAGGAATGGTTTCTGGAATTGGCTATGTCTAATTTAATGAAGAGAAGGACTGGGGGTGACAAGATAGCAGTTTTCCAATATCTCTGGGGCTGCCACAAAGAAGAGGGAGTCAAGCTATTCTCCAAAGCACCTGAAGGCAGGACAAGAAGCAACGAGAGAAGCAACCTAGAACTAAGGAGAAACTTCCTGACAGTTAGAACAATTAACCAGTGGAACAACCTGCCTCCAGAAGTTGTGACTGCTCCAACACTGGAAGTTTTTAAGAAGAGACTGGACAGCCATTTGCCTGAAATGGTATAGGGTTTCCTGCCTGAGCAGGGGGTTGGACTAGATGACCTCCAATGTCCCTTCCAACTTTATAATTATTATTATTATTATTACTATCTAACATTTTTATTCATACTAGATGGATAGGGGTGCTATTATATGCCGATGCAGTGATTCTATATTAATATTTTATTCACAAAGTAACTTTTAAAATTGACATTTTAGTTCAGTAGTCTACATAATATCAGGGCTTTTTTCTCATAGAATGCTCAGAATGGAGTTCTGGCACGTTTTTTGGATGGAACCTTGTAGGGTAGGCAAGGCGGGTTGTATGTCATGTGTGAGTTCCGGCACCTTTTTCTTTTACAAAAAAAGCACTGCATAATATACAGTCTTATTTTAATTTGCTATATTTTATTTTTTCACATTTATTCAGAGTTGTTTAAGATACTTTTACATAAACTCTGTTATCCTATCACAAAGCTCATATAATGCTGATCAGTGAGAGTGATGAAGATTATTTATTCATTTTTTAAAATTCTGTTTGGTTTTTCACAATGTTCCTGTTTTACAATATCCTAGAACTATGTACTTAATTTTATATAATTTCACATCATTTTACCATATTGAAAGGGTTTTTTTAAAAAATTAGTCTTTCTCATCATGATCCCTAAATTCAGAATGGTACTTTTTTTGCAGCTGGTGCATACTGGGTTAACATTTGCATTGAGCTGCAAGAGCTCCAAGAACCTTGTCCTGATCAGTTCTCACTAGCTCAAACAAAATTTAATTTAATTTAATTTATTAATATTTCTATACCGCCCTTCTCCCGAAGGACTCAGGGCGGTTCACAGGGCAAGAATAAAATACAAAGTTACAAATATTAAAAGAAGATTAAATTAGTTGCCCGTTAAAACAATTAATATACTACATTTATAAAAACCCCAAAAATACTACAATAAAAATACAAGAATAAAACCCCACCAATCCCCCCATCAGGCCAGGCCGGCTTGTACAAACAAAAACGTCTTCAGATCGCGGCGAAAGGAGCGAAGATCGGGCGCCATCCGGAGCTCTACCGGTAACTGATTCCATAGTTCCGGAGCGCCCACAGAGAAGGATCTCCCCCTGGGGGCCACCAATCGACATTCTCTGATCGGTGGCACCCTGAGGAGACCCTCTCTGTGGGAACGCACAGGGCGCAGGGAGGTTGATGCCGGCAGCAGGTGTTCCCTGAGGTACTCCGGACCCCTGCCATGTAGGGCTTTAAACACCATTACTAGTACCTTGAATCTCACCCGGAAGACAACTGGTAACCAATGCAGCTCACGGAGCAGAGGTGTAATATGGGAGTATCGGGAGACTCCCAACACAACTCTCGCGGCTGCATTCTGTACCAGTTGGAGCCTCCGGATGGTCCTCAAGGGCAGCCCCATGTAGAGAGCGTTGCAGTAGTCTAGACGAGAGGTCACGAGTGCATGAGTGACCGTGCATAAATCATCCCGGCTTAGATAGGGCCGCAACTGGCGCACCAGGCGAACCTGGGCGAAAGCCCCCCTAGTCACAGCCACTATGTGGTCTTCCAAGGTGAGCCGTGAATCTAGGAGGACTCCCAAGTTGCGAGCCCTATCTACAGGGGGTAGTAATTCACCCCCCATAGAAAGAGATGGAATATCCGAATAGACCCGGGATGAAGGTATGCAAAGCCACTCAGTCTTGTCGGGGTTGAGTTGAAGTCTGTTCCTCCCCATCCAGACCCGGACCGCCTCCAGGCAACGGGACATCACGTTGAGGGCATCACTGGGGTGGTTTGGGGTCGAAAGAAAAAGCTGGGTATCATCAGCATACTGATGATACCCAACTCCAAAACCACGAATGATCTCACCCAGCGGTTTCATATAGATGTTGAACAGGAGAGGCGAGAGGACCGACCCCTGAGGAACTCCACAAACGAGAGACCTCGCGGTCGACCTCTGCCCTCCTGTCAACACCGACTGCGAACGTCCCTGGAGATAGGAGGAGAACCACTGTAAAACTGTGCCTCCCACTCCCAATCCCCTGAGACGCCGCAGCAAGATACCATGGTCGATGGTATCGAAAGCCGCTGAGAGGTCTAATAGGACTAGAACAGAGGAATGTCCCCTGTCCCGAGCCCTCCAGAGATCATTCACCAGCGCGACCAATGCCGTCTCCGTGCTGTACCCGGGCCTGAAACCCGATTGGTACGGGTCTAGATAATCCGCTTCATCCAGGACCAGAGGGAGCTGATGCGCCACCACACTCTCAACAACCTTCGCAAGAAAGCGAAGGTTGGAGACCGGACGAAAGTTGTTCAATACAGCTGGTTCCAAGGCAGGCTTCTTGAGGAGAGGCCTCACCACCGCCTCTTTCAAGACGGCAGGGAAGCTACCCTCACTCAAAGAAGCCGATATAACTGCCTGGAACCAGCTGCGCGTACAAGTTGTCCTTGACTTATGACCATAATTTGGACTGGAATTTTATGTAAGTCAGTGTGGTCATGAAACAAGTCATTAAATGACTGGATCCAATTTTACACCATTTCTACTCTGGTCATTAAATGTATGATGTGTTTGTTAAATGAATCCAGCTTCATTGAACAACCAGCTTCCCCTATTGACTTTGCTTATAGGAAGCTGGCTGGGAAGGTTGCAAATTGCAATCAGGTGGCCACAAAATGCTGCAACTGTCATAAATGCAAACTGGTTGCTTAGCACCCGAATTCCAATCACATTACTACAGGGTTGGTGCAACAGTGATAATTTGACAATAGGGTTAAGTCACTTTTTCTGAGGTCATTGCAACTTCAAACTATTGTTGAACAAATAGTTTGTTACTTTTAAAATTCTAGATTTTCATTATGTAGTTGTATGGCAGTTTGGTGGACATATTCCCAGTTTGGAAAGATCCTTTTGGAGATGTTTTGCAAAACTTTGTCATATAAAATAATTTAGTGTCATCAATGAGTCCTCACTACTTATTTCAGATTCCAATTAATAAATGAGCAATTTCAGTGCTATAGTGCTGCAGATTCTGAGGTAATCTCCTTATATCCCTCCATTGTGAAAACCAGTGCTTTTTTTGTAAAAGAAAAGGGTGCTGGAACTCACACATGTCGTACAACCTGCCTTGCCTACCCTACAAGGTTCCATCCAAAAAAGGTGCCAGAACTCCGTTCTGAGCGTTCTATGACAAAAAAAGCCCTGGTGAAAACTATGCAATCATGTATATTCTTTCCTGTTCTTCCATCAAGAACTGTTCCATAAGAATACCCATTCTGCTATCCCAAAATTGCTAAATTCATCAGTAAATTAGTGAAAAGCTCAGGCAAACTTTAACATATGAAAGGTCATTTTTAGCATTTTTATTTTATTCAAAATAAAGTTAAAATACAAAACTCCAAGAAATTTAAAAACAACAACAAAAAACAAAGGGCACATAGCATACAAGACATTAAACAAAAAAAGAAAAAAAAGAACCCCCTCTGGTTGAATACTGAATCATCATTATCATTATCATCATTAGTGGTGATTCACTAGCACCACTATTTGTTATTGCACTGTTTCCTCTGTCAACAATACTGAATAACTCAGGCCATGGCTATCAAACATCAAAAATATCTGCCAGACTATCCCCCTCCTTTACATGGATGATCTGAAGTTGTATGGAAAAACTTTATCTGAAATAGAATTGCTGCTCAACACTATTTGTATATATAGCCAAGATATTGCAATGAGTTTGGCTTGGACAAATGTGCCACATTTACTACCAAACAACGAAAAATAGTGAAAACTGAAGGAATCAAGATGCCCCACAAAAATAACATTAAGACTCTGGATGAAGAAGATTACTATAAATACTTGGGTATCCTTCAAGCTGACAACATCAAGCACCCTGAAGTCAAGGAAAAGATTTGAGGTGAATACATCAAGACAGTAAAGAAGATCTTAAAGTCCAAACTCAATGGAGGAAATATCATGAAGGCAATCAACACTTAGGCAATTCCAGTCATTAGAGACACAGCTGGAATAATGGATTGGGCTCAAGCTGAAATAAAAGCAACAGATAGGAAGACCTGAAAAATAATGACAATGAATCATGCCCTTCATCAACACAGTGACATTGACAGACCCTGTCTACCAAGGCAAATAGCTGGGCATGGAATGCTGCAAGTGCATCCAATGGTTGAAGAAGAAAAAATGGCTTTGAAAGAATATCTGAAGGACAATGATGAAGATGCACTGTAGTTAGTATATCAGGAAGGCTTACTGACTACTGGAGAGACCAAATTGGCCTATAAGACCAAATGAAGAACAGAATGGAGGCTTGGGAAGACAAAGCACTACATGGCCAGTACATTAAAAAAATAGCTGGGAAAGCAGATAATAACAAGTCCTGGCAATGTCTAAGAGCAAGAAAGTTGAAGAAAGAGATCGAGGGACTAATACTGGCTGCACAAAGACCAAGGCTTAAGGACAAATGCATGCAAAGTCAAAATTGAGAAGATAGCAACAGATAGTAAGCGCTGCCTATGCAAAGAAGCTGAAGAAACGGACCACCTGGTAAGCTGTTGCAAGAAGATCACACAGACTGACTATAAGCAGCGGCATGACAAAGTGGCAACAATGGTGCATTAGAAGTTCTGCAAGAAATATCATTTGCCTGCAAGCAAAAACTTGTGGGATCATAAAATAGAGAAAGTCATAGAAAATGAAAATGTTAAATTGCTCTGGGACTTTAGAATTCAAACAGACAAGCACCTGCCACATAACACCTCGGACTTAACAATTGTTAATAAGAAAGACAAAAAAGTGGATAGTGGACATGGCAGTGCTTGGAGACAGCAGAAGAGAAGAGAAAGAACTGGAGAAGATAACAAAATACAAAGACCTACAAATAGAAATAGAACGACTGTGCCAAAGGCAAGCAAGGATAGTACCAATAGTAATAGGTGCCTGGGTTGCAATCCCAAAACATCTGGAGCACCACTTGGACACCATTGGCATTGACAAATTTGCCATCAGTCAATTGCAAAATATGACTTTACTAGAAACAGTTTCCATTCTGCGACGATATCTGTAATACTATCAATTTAAACGTCCACATCTGTCTATCCCAGGTTGTTGGTAAGGACTCGGTAGGTAGACAAAAATGCCAAATCCAGTCAGAACATCTGGTTGACTCTGCGATGATTGATGATGACGATGATAAAGTTGGAAGAGACCTTGGAGGTCTTCTAGTTGAAACCCACTGCTCAAGCAGGAAACCTTATACCACTTTAGACAAATGGTTGTCCAGTTTCTTCTAATACATTGCTACAATATTAGTTCCTAACTCTTGTGAAACAGCCCCCCCTTTTTTAAGATCAGTAAATCTATTTGCAAACATATCTATATGCTATATTAGTGACAGAATAGTTAACAGGAAGAACAATAATAATGAAAAGGATTAGATTAGAATTTCAAAACCTCTGTTAACAAACTGTTATTGTAATCAACTCATAGAAAATTTACCATGGCAGCTTATCTATCGCAAATCATCCCAAAAGTTAAGAGTAATTCATCCTGAATTAAATATCTGCGTTTGTTTCTTGATACCATTTCTTATCGCGTGTTATCTAGTTAAATATAATACATTAAATTTCCACAATAAATCATCTTCCCAACAAAGTCCAGATAAAGGAGGTTTGCAATTAAGAGTAATAAGTCCATTCCCCAATCTTCCCAGTCCTAAGAAAAAAATAATTTGTCACTTCTCCATGTCATGCAGACTTGAAGTTCAGAGAGATGTATGGAATCATGTCAGTTGGTTTTCCATCTGTACAGTCGATACCTCTTTGAGCAGACATGTCAAACTCGCGACATCACGTGACGTCGCGCAACGTATCGGGAGAGTTTTGCCATTGCTGGCAATGGGGTGGGCACGACTTCCGGATGATGCGTCTGGCCCATGGGCCAGTAGTTTGACACCCCTGAAAATCAGATTCCTCCAAAGCTACATGCCTCTGAATATTTTCCATGACTATTATCATTTCATCAAACTTTTTAAAAGCTTGCAATTAAAAGTTGTATGTTGCCAGAAGGTCTTTTTCTCAGATTTCAGCCACTGTTTGTCTGTAATTTCAAAGATTATTGCTCTATGAAGTTTAACCAGAGAACAAAGAAGCTGAAGCAGAAGGAAATAGGAAAAATATTTTCTGGGTATTTTGATCCAAGATTAAAAGAAAAATTAAAAAGAAATAAACTCTAAGTGCTTTGCAAATCAAAAAAATATAAAAACATTGTGGTGAGAGTCCAATATTAATGTAAATCAAATGAAAGCACTTCACCATTCAAAAGCACACAGTGTTTCCATACAGAAAACAAAATTTATTTAGAACAGCATAAATCAAAGGGGAAAAAAGAAAAAAGAGAACAATTAAAATCCAGCAGGGGGTTGAAGTAGATCAGCATTCAGCTGGCTGATCTACTTTTAAAGATTAAAAAGCAAAGTAAAAATTCAAAAAGTAAAATTAAGACCAGACACGCTGACAGGAGGATGGATGCCCATGACTTTCCGACTACTCCCAGAGGAAACTGAGTCTTCAAGACTCCCCTTCCCAAATGGGCCCACAGCCATCCAAAAGTTGTCTTGGGTTCCTGAGTTCTCCTATTCAAATCCAGGGAGTAGCACTGCCAGCGATCCAGTTTAGGCAGCAAAATCAGCAGATCATCGGCAAGAGAGAAAAATCTCCTTACTGTTCAGCAGCCATCTTGGGAAGGAGTCTTAACGTGTGAAAAGTTATTTTGTATAATTCAACAGTTTTTCTCACATGTTGAATTGTACATGGGAATTTATCTCTTTAATGCAATTCTTGAAAAACTATGTAGAGCAGACATGTGAAACACAAGGCCCAGGGGCTGGATCCGGCCCGCGAAGTGGTTTCATGTGGCCCACGAAGCCATCCTGGAAACAGTGAGGGAACAGCCCCCACTGCATAGGCCCTGGCCCAGAGACCCACCTCCTGCCAGAGACCCTCAGATCTGTCCCACTCCTGCCCAGGCCCCCATAGGCACCCTTGATGCGAACGATGTAGAGCTGGCCACGCCCACCCAGTAGGCCATACACACTTTAGCCATGCCCACCCAGTAGGCCATGCCCACTCAGGCCACACCCACCCGGCCCCTCGAGGGCAACCGCAATGCTGATGCGGCCCTCAATGAAATTAAGTTTGACACCCCTGATGTAGAGTCTTTCATGTCATCTCTGCACTCAAAGATTTCACAGATGCTACATTAAATTTGCTTTACTAGGTTTTGTCTTTTTGTATGCTTATTATATTTGTTCATTCTGGATTGATTAGTTGCTTAAAGAAAGCTGAAATACAGATAGTCCTTGATTTACACCAGTTCGCTTAGTGGTCATTCAAGTTACAATGGCACTGAAAAGAGTGACTTATGACCATTTTTCACACTTATGACTGATGCAGCAACCCCATGGTCATGTGATCAAAATTCAGATGCTTAATAACTGACTTACATTTATGATGGTTGCAGTGTCCCGGGATCATGCGATCACCTCTTGCAACCTTCTGACAAAGTCAAAGGGGAAACTGGACTCACTTAACCATGGTATTGCTAATTTAACAACTGTAGAGATTCACTTAACAAATATGGCAAGAAAAGTCATAAAATGGGGCAAAACTCACTTAACAAATTTCTCACTTAGCAACATAAATTTTGGGCTCAACTGTGGTTAAAATCAATTATGTATTTTGCCACAATGCAACTTAAATGTCAAATATTTTCACCCATTCTAATACATAATAGAAAGAAATGGGTGAAATATATCCCTAGCAAAGAGATACAGAAAACAATTTGGTTAATTTGTAATTAGCATTTTTCTTATTTTAACTTGTGTTTCAGTATTTGGTGCTAGTATTTAGTTGCCTGTTCTACAGCAGCTTTTAAAATGTTCTTTATATCTTTGTGTCCAGTCCTTCACATTAATTTCAGTGAATTTGGCACCATTTTTCCTGGCACTGTCTTTCCTGCAAGATGACCATTTGTTTCAGTGTTTAAATTAATCCTGACAGAAATACATATGTAAAAAATGTTGGTGCTTTTTTGGAAAGTGGAAGATTTGTTTTACGATTCTTTCCATCTCAGTTAATATAATTTAAAAGCTGTATACATTATTTACAGTATTTATCACTCTTTTTTGTTTTAAATTTTATAAACTATATATGGATCAATAAATTCATTTAGCACCGTATACTTGTTTCTGGAATTCAGTGATATTCATGTGTGTTTTGAATTTGAAATATGTTTTACAGTACTAATCTACATAAAATTAGCAGTTTGAAATAATTAAAAAGCTCTAAATATTAATGCCACAATGAACAGTTTATAGAAAAAAAAGACTGTGAAATTATTTTACTGGTAGATAGAGAAAGAAGATCAAAATATTACCAACTACTATAAAAGTTTGAATGTCCACTATGTTAGTTTTCTAGAAAGAATATGTATTTGGCTGAATTTCACAATGTCCTATACCTAAAATCTTTTTTGATTCAGAAAACTGAATGCATATTTCCTACCAAGACTGTAGTAAATAGCTCATTCAATGAAGGAAGCAGCAGAACATACAAAAAAGGCAAAGAATTATTCGATTCTTCATTTCAGAAAATGAAAATATTACCATTTGCTGTTTTAGTGACATAAGAACTGAAGCTTAGTTAGATGTGTTTTAAAGTTACAATTATATTTGAGTAACCTATATGTTCTTTAAATATAATGGTTCAATGTTTATAATCTTTGCAGATTACATTCTATTTGCCAGTACGTAAAATTGCTTTGAGTGTTTGATAAAATTAGAATTTCAGAATAAAGCTGTATAAGATTATAAGATATACTCCTATATCTCCTACCCGATGGTAGGAGAGTAAAGAGATACTGTCCAGGGTGTGACGGATGACTCACACCCTGGTCGGTATCTCTTTACTCTCCTACCATTGGGTAGGAGATATAGGAGTATAGCCAGCCGTACCAACAGGCTGAAAAACAGCTTTTATCCATTGGCTGTTAGGCTTTTGAACGGGATATAATTTTATAAACTTTATGCATGATTGACTTGCGAGGCCGGTGTGTTGTGCAATTAGCTCACATGGTGTAATAAGATGGAGGGTTTGTGTCACTGTAAGTTGGAGGTGGGGGCACGAAGGGAGGCTCAGCCAATCTCAATGTATACATGGTTGTACTTTGACAATAAAGGTTCATTCAGTTATTAATGTTGATAGTGAATACTATATATTTAATCTACTGAATTGCCATTATATAGCCATTTAATCTAATATGAATTGATCAAAAGGGTGCAATATAAATTGCTGTATTAAACAAAATGATTTTTAAAATGATTTCAGTTAAATGATTGCTTGAGATTGGTTTTTGTAAAAATAGTATTCTCATCTAGGTACCTTTAGTATCATATATTTTGCCCATGTATTTTGGAAATCTAGAATTTGGCTATATTCCATATGCTTGTTCCACATTTAAAATATCTGAATTATTTTGTTCAAATTTGAGATTTGCAGAAAATTATAAATATAGTAATTCTTATTATGTCAATACCTATTCTATTTTTTTTTATTTACATGCAGCCAGGAGCTATGGGCGGAGACGAGGTAAATTTTTCTTTTGAATGCTTCATCAGATACGGTCATGAGAACAACAAATTGCAGAATAAATAGCGGTATATTTTTGTAAAAGACAAGAATTGTTTTCTTCATCCCATAACAATGATACTGGTCTTTATCCTGCTCAGTAGCTTTGTAATTATATGAACATAATGAAATGAGAGTATTGAAAGAGAACTTCGCAGCTATTAAAAGCTAAAACTGGTAGTAGAAAGGATAATTGGCTTCATCGGCTTAAAGAAAAAAAATGCAATATTAATATATTCCAGTAGTAAACATGCGGTTTTTCTCTATTTTTAAAACCTGATGAAATATATGGGTAAGCTTTATGATCTATATATTTAAATAAAAATAAAATAAAAATAAGAGTGTGTTTAAATAGACTATTCCAGGAAGCTGCAATAAATGCTTACCAGAAATATCCTGACATATGCTTGGGCAAACTTAAAGTCAAACAGTAGATGATTTTATTAACAGTCTTTGACCTCACTAAGATATATGAAATAGATCAATGTGGTTTCATAGGATAAGGCATTTACCTCTTTTCATTTATCATTTTTTTATTGGCATCCTCTATTTGCTGTATATGATAAAATACAGTCCATATTAACATGAAATCATAGCTTTTCCTCAAAAGGCAAATAACGCTAGCAAAACTCCAGAGATTCCTGTCATGACTGGAGTGGGGAAAATATTTTTTCCTCACTACAATTCCAATATATATTACAAATTTAAATTTGTAAATACAAATATATCTGAACACAAATACACATGAATGCCCTTTACCTGATCAAGGAGTATTTCAAAAATCTTTGACTTGTTTTATTTTAAATTAGCACTCAGGTCAAGTACATTTTAGGGGCTTATAATATTGGAATTTAAAGATATTTTGAGATTTCAAAATCAAGCTAAGTTTTGCTTCTTGCGGGTCTGGAACAGAGGCTGAATTAAATTATTTAGATGCAAAGGAAAAGTTTCTAGGAGAAGTGTAATTTCAGAACTACTCTTTAAAATATTGTTTCTTCATATTCTGTACAGCCCAATGTATGCATTCTGCAACTATACAGATCAAAGTTTGTAATTTTAAAATTGGATAATAAATATTGTTGACCAAACTCTAATTCACATTATTACAAGTTTTACCTTTCTGCTCCATTGTTTTTCATGACTGCAGGCTGCAGCACCATTAAAGTTTGCTCTTTTTTTTAAACCAGGTGAAAGGAAATAATGGGGGTTTTTTTCTTAATTTTTCGTCACCCATCTCCCAATTAATGATCCTGTGCATCAGTTGGTAATCCATCAATATAACACCTGTTGTATTTTATTTTTATTTTATTTTTTTATTTTAATCCCATTTATATCCCGCCCTTCTCCGAAGACTCAGGGCGGCTTACAATTCTAAAGCACAAATCAATGTGCTTAGCAATAGCCTTCATTCTATGTATATGCCTGCTCATTAGGGCTTTCGCCCCCCCCCAAGCAGCATTATTACCCCCAACAATCTGGATCCTCATTTTACCTACCTTGGAAGGATGGAAGGCTGAGTCAACCTTGAGCCTGGTGGGACTCGAACCTGCACTAATTGCAGGCAGCTGGTGTTACTTAAGCAGGCATTAGCCCACTGCTCCACCAAGGCTTTTAGTTCCACCATAGCATGCTGTTTGTTTTCCTTGCTTGCTGACGTGCTGCTCCTTTGTCAGAGTTCATAGGCCAGGTCTGAAGCTATTCTTTTTCTCATCTTCACAAGCTGGATGCTAAAGCCAAAGCTCTCCCGGCTTTGTGAGCCTGGCATATCTTTGTTCTGTTGCTCTTATTACCAGTCTCCTTCTATAGATTCTAGACTGGTAGTATAAGCCATGCCACTGTCATCTGGCCAAGGTAAATATAGAATAGTGGATTTTAGGATTATGTCCAAAGCATCTGGAGAGCATCAGCACCAATTTGCTTATTTTTTCTGAATAGAACATAATTATGGTGACTTTGTATCATTCAGGTTAGTGGGAATAATTTTTGATTCTAGGCAAGTAACTGAATTTGATTCATCAAATAAACCACTCTGAACTAACATCTTGGAACTTGTCAAGATCAGTTTGCAATTTGCTGCTGAATTCTGATGGTTTGAAATTATGTGTTTAAAACTCTCTCTCAGTTAAGTAAGCCCTTAATATTTAAATGACATCCTCCAAAAGTGAAATAATCTAATTTTCAACAGGTTAGTTGTGCTTTCTTTCAATAAGACAGTGTTACAGACAGATAAACATATACTGCTATGATTTTAAAATGAGTATTAATACTGCTGGTGATAATTATAGCCTGCTGATAATGAGAAGTAGTGACATAATGTTGATACTAGCAGAAATGAGTATAATACATACAGATGATTAAAATAATTGTGATGATGATAATAGTATCTATTATCCATTCTATTGTTGGCTCTTACTATTTTTCTATACTGGCCTACCCAGTTTTTTTTTAATGCTGCGCAACATCAGTTGCAGCATTCAACTTGAAAAGAATTATCTTTCCCTATCAGGATCTTGATTTTGGAAACTTTCTTCAGAGTAATTGTTTCACCATCATGAACTGGCTTCTATTTGTTTTTGCTCATTGCTTAATGATGAAACTAAGAAAAGGAAAAGAGCCTAGAACTAATGCC
Source organism: Vipera berus (assembly GCF_964194415.1). Taxonomy (NCBI): domain Eukaryota; kingdom Metazoa; phylum Chordata; class Lepidosauria; order Squamata; family Viperidae; genus Vipera; species Vipera berus. The sequence continues at coordinate 72,688,759 of NC_138207.1, read as the reverse complement.
TTTGCAGATTGTTTCTTGATGCCCTGTTGCATTTAGATTAGATTAGAAATTAGAAATCATAGTTATTAATAGATGAAGATTAATGAGTTGATTGTGCTGGCAGCTGGTTAAGGACGAAAGGAGCTGATGCTAAATACAGGAGAAATGAAAGATCCCTTGATTACTGCAGAATATAGATAAGGGGTATCTGTAGCTTTTGAAAAAAATGCAATTAAAAGCAAGAGAATGTTCTGAAAGACAGAGTGGATACTACATATCTTTACTACATATCTTACTCTACTACTTAGTTTTATCAACAATGCTACATTGCTGCATTGCTATACAATGCTACTTCAAATACAGAAGTATGCTCTGCATTTGAAATAAAAGATGGAGAAAAACTATTGAGAGCAGCAAACATATTTGCAGTTTAATCTCTCAGCTAAAGTAGATAAAAATTATTTTCTGATAAAGATAAAATGTATGTTAAAACTTTTCAATAAAAAAAATTATTTTCTGAATTAAAATTACTAATAAAGTTAACAGACATTTTTCTTATAGAATAGATAAGGTTACCTGATTGTCTGAGTTATGTGTATTCTCTTTCTCTGCTATGTTCTTTCAGTACTATTCAGTATCTGCTGTTGGTGGTTCTGCTATTGCTGTGTTGGGAGGACACCTTGGATGGTTCTTTGGAGTACAGGACATTTATCTTCTTGGCCTTTGTTTCTCTAGCGTATCTCCTTAGCCTGGTAGCCAGTGTTGTAAGCCTTTAGCAGTCTAGGGACTCATGACCTTGTATTTTTTTCAGTAGACAAGTTTTAATCATTTTTTCTCCTTAATCACCACTCCACACCCAGCTGACTAACTTCTCTCTGAGTTGCCTTCATCTTAGCCTTCAACCTCATTTTCCAGGGAGGCTATGTACTACTGTTCTCACTTGAGTAGTCAAGTATCTCCAAGATTACAATGGTTGCAGCATATATCAGTTCTTTGAATTAAATATCATAGTAGTAAGGATTGTCCTGAGGGCTACATTGGCATCTTCTAGCAGATTATTTCATGGGATTTCTCCTTTGAGCCATTGGTCTTGAGGGTTCATTATAGCTTGTTTATCTAGGACTTTATGCCTCATATCAGATACTGTGCTCTGTACAACACAGGGTGAGGTGCGGTGATGTTCCACTTCAGGCATTGGCTGCCTATCCAGTTGTTCTTCTGGGTCTTTTTGAGTCTGAGATGTAATGTGTAGTGATCTATCTTAAGTTGTAAAAGCACTTCACTATGTTTAAGTGTTGGGTTATTAGCTGTTTTTCAGTTAGTTTGAATGTAGGTCTTCTGTTCATCTCATACATTTCATATATCCCTTCTCATTAGGTCTACTATTGTAGCATTTCATCAGTTTCAGATTCTATTGTTTGGTTTGTTCCAGTAGCCCATTTATATTCAGATTGTCCTCATTCCCCAATATCTGGCACGAACCTTGTTACTCTGGGCAAGATCTGAGCAGGCATGACTCTCTTAGTTCATGTCACTCTCATATCTGAGGTAGGCAGTTTGAAGTGTTAGAGCAGGGGTGTCAAACTCAATTTCATTGAGGGCCGCATCAGCATTGCGGTTGCCCTCAGGGGGGCGGGTGGGTGTGGCCTGGGTGGGCATGGCCTACTGGGTGGGCGTGGCTAAAGTGTGTATGGCCTACTGGGTGGGCATGGCCAGCTCTACATTGTTCGCATCAAGGGTGCCTATGGGGGCCTGGGCAGGAGTGGGACAGATCTGAGGGTCTCTGGCAGAAGGAGGGTCTCTGGGCCAGGGCCAAGGCAGTGGGAGCCGTTCCCTCACTGTTTCCAGGATGGCTTCGTGGGCCACATGAAACCACTTCATGGGCCGGATCTGGCCCCCGGGCCTTGTGTTTGACATGTCTGTGTTAGAGGGTCTTTGCCGTACTGGTAATATCTGTAATGGTAAGGTAGATACCAGCCACGATTTGAAACCCTGTTTCCTGTATCAAGGGTGGCTCTTTAACCACTATGCTACCAAGCCACTATACATCAAACAAACACACGAGAGTGCATATGCACATGCACATACACACTCACATTTCTAATTAACACTTATCTGTAGGATAACATCACTGCATAGATTAAAAAGCAAATGTTAAGCAAACTTCCAGAATTTGAAGTAGTAAAGATTCTGAAAATATTTAGAAACTCAAATCAGATGTTTTGAATAATTTGTAGTGTATGGCAATGGCTCATGAAATAGTTCAGTTTTATTGTGATGAAAATGATCATGCCATTACTCAAATTATTAACTAGGCTAATTTATTGGGTTGCTTGTATTACAACAAATATACTTATTGCAGATTTGTGGTTTGGCAGATATACCCAGAAGATAAACACAATGAATAATCCCCTAATGTTTCCTTTAAATAATTTATTTTGGAAATCTTGTTTTCTTCTCTACTAGTTGGATTCCTTTTGGTAACAAAAACAAGCTTTGATCTTTCTTTTATAGAAGAAGCCAATTTTATTTCTGTAAATGGGCATCAGGAGAAAGGTCCTTTCCCTTGTACCAAGTTTATGTCATGTAAACATGTATCACTTAGTATATGAAATATTTTTTTAAAAAAATGTTTGACCCTTTATTTTTATCCTGACTTTATTTTTTATTAACAACTCAAGGCAATGAACATACCTAATGCAATTTCATCTTCCTATTTTCTCCATTACAACAATTCTGTGAGGGGGTGGGCTAAGAGAGAGTGACTGACCCAAAATCACACAGCTAGTTTTTCATGACTAAGTCAGACTAGAACTCACAATCTCCTGGTTTCTAAGCCGGCACCTTAACTGCTAGAGCAAACTGGCCCACATTTGTATATCCCAATTGGTTTGTTTTAAAAAGTTTCTTATCATTTATAAAATGTTCTGTTCATAATATTATTTATATTGACAACATTATAGTAGTTACTAAAATGAATATTAGTACCTTGAGCCACTATTAATTAGTGAAATGATAAGAGAATGCAGTGCTGCTTTTTCAGAACAATTTTTTTGTCTTAAAAGACACTTGGACTTGCAAAGTGACTTGCAAATCCGGATAGTACTTGAATGTGGAAGTTAAATTAACCAATGTTGTATCTAATAACTTTCTAGTGTTTAGGACAACTTCTTCTAAGCAAAAGTAACATGAGAATAGGGGTTGGAATACTGTGATGTAGATTTGGAATCAAATATAATTTAACATAAAGAAGTTTATTGAAGGAGTTCCCTGCCCCATTCTTATCATAGCAGCCAGCAGCCACTCAAATTACTGAAAAACCTTTTTCAAAAAAAATCAGTGTCTCTCCTAAAAAAATGAGATAGGATGCAGAAGGTCACCCGGTTTGGAGCAATTCTCCATGGCATAACTGCCCCCCACATTCCACCCCAGGGATGTGGGTTGGAATGTGGGGGCTGGCTATACAATGCAGAATTGCTCCTTCTGCATCCTATCTCATTTTTTAGGAGGGACACTGATCCTTTGAAAAGGCTTTTTACAATTCAGGGCCAAATAGGGATTTCAGGGCCAAATAATGGAAGAAAAAACTTCCTTATGGGAAATCCCTTAGGTTCTTGCCATAAATGTAAATCTCATTTGAGCTGAGCTAGTAGCTATAGAAAGATATCAAGTTTCTTTTCTTGACAACAATGTTGAATTGATCTGATGTTGCTTTCATTGTATAGTCTACAACTCTGGGATTTCCAGTTGGTCTCCTATCCAAATATTGTCATCTTGCTTAGCTTTTTCAATATAAACCAAGATTTCTAGATGTTTTCACCTACAGTATAATGCAGTCCATAATATTTGCATAAATATATGCATGACTCATAGACACACAAAGAGAAAAAGAGAATTAGAAGAAGAACTTGGCATTATTTGCTTGTGCTTGTATTTTACCCTGTTGGTTTCAGGAAAGAAAGTTTATTATGTGATCAAATTTACTTTGAAAGAAGCACTTTAAATAAAAAGGGAAATGTACAGAATTGTTTAGGTTTTCACTTAAATTTGTTATGCTTAAAACATATTGTACACTAGTGAGTAAGATTTATGGATGCTGTGTGAGTCATAGGTATTCTAGATGAAGGAACATATTAATATTTCATATTGGCTTTTTATAATCTTTATAATCTGAGTATTAGATAAAGAACATTAAATGTTACAGATCTGGTTTGGGGTTTATGTTCTAATGAAAATGATCATGTTGGGAGGGAGAAACTTGTGAATTATAAGATTATTTTGTGGGCATGTAGGTTCAGTAAGCAAAATATGTTAATAGTTCCTGATAACTTCCTTTCCAAGGTAACTAAAAACTTTTGAATTCATTTCGGCAGTTTGCAAATATATCCTGAGCAGGAGAGAATAATATTATCCTCTGGGCAAGTGTTCAAGCCAGTCATTGATAGAAAAGGTTCTAGGCTATGCTTACATCAAAATTATGGTTTTCCATATATAGGACTGGAGAGTATGCCAAACCACAAGTAAACACAAATTGATTGGAGGTATAACATGTGAATTTATCTCTACCTGCTTAGTTATCATGAATATTATAAATGTATGCTTGTAGCCCATCCTCATAAGTTAATGAGAATTTCTGTTTGAATGATTAAAGATCCAGAATTAAAATTGTCCTCATTTACTTGCAAATATATTTGTATGTAGAATATGATATGAAAAATTAAAATATTGAAGGGAAATCTGCATGTTAAGCTATGTAGATTGATTAATGGAAAGCCTCTCTGCGTATTTGAATCAGTTGTGTAAATGTCTGATTTTTAAGCCACTGTAACATATTTCACAGGTCGATCTTCGCTATTTCCTTTTGAAGATGGCTTTCTGGATGACAGTCATGGTGACCAGTCTTTATCATCAGGTCTCAACTCCCCAACCCGCTGTCAGAATGGTGAAAGAGTCGAACGCTATTCTAGGAAGGTGTTTGTTGGAGGTCTGCCTCCTGACATTGATGAAGGTACAGTGGACTGGTGGGAGGAAGGGTACAAGGCAGAGGTCCCCAACCTTTTGGGCAACAGGGACTGGTGCCGTGGAAAAAGGTTTTTCCATGGACCAGAGGGGGTGTGGTTTTGTGTACTGTCTGCATCCCATGGATGGGGCTTGTTTTGTTTGCACGGTCCGGTTGCTGGCATGGTACAGACCTGGGGTTAGGGACCTCTGGTATAGGGTTTTTTGCCCTTTAAAAATTACTGGCAGGTAAGACTCAGTAGCATAGTGGGCTTTCATTTCTTTAAAAACCATATTAATAGAGTAAGCTCTTATATTCTGAGAGCATGGATTTTATTAATTGAAGAACTTTTGTACATGCAAACATATAGAAGTGTAAAGGTGTAAAAACTATAAGGAGTGATTTAAAAAAATAAACCAGTGTATATACATTCAGTCATATTGGGACTTATTTAAAACACAAACACACACACACACAGAGAGAGAGAGAGAGAGAGAGAGAGAGAGAGAGAGAGAGAGAGAGAGAGAGAGAGAGAGAGAGAGTATAGGTATACATACACAAAGACATAGTGAATCTATTCACCTTGACTACTTGTGTTTTCTTTTAATCACATGACTGTGGGGATCCTGAAAGTGTGAAAAATGGTGATAAGGCACTTTTTCCAGTGCCGTTATAACTTTGAATAGTCACTAAATGAATGGTTGTAAGTTGAGGACTATGTATATAATAACAACAGAATTTGGATCAAAATAAATTGATTTACAGTCCTAATTGGTAATTTGTCCTTGGGAAATGGAATATAAAATATGTTTAATTTTTTGGTGTTACTTTTATTAACATTGGAGCAGTTTATATAGTGGTACTGCTTTTCATAATTAGAGCTACATCTACATTGCATATGAGCAGTATACTAGCATTAGTCAATAGCCCTCAGCTTTAGTGACACGATCCTGGTTCTTTTTCTTTTGCATTTAAAAAAATAAAGACAAAAAGACTAGACATACAAGACAAGACAAAAAATAAACATAGAGTAAAAATAATTTAAGAAATTTGATTCCAAATAGGGTTCTGTTTTGAAATATTTTGAAATATATACAAGTGCAAAATTTAGTGAAGTATCTTGTTTTGATGTACGAGTGCTGTTTCAAATACATAGTGACTTTTACCACTATTTTGGAGGTGTTTCAGACAGATATTTGGGGTAGCTGGCAGGCACTTCTGCTTTTGCTTTTAACATGTTCAAGGTTGCAATAATTCTTTTTCAAGTTCAAAACATCTCAAAAATGGTCAAATCAGTTCATTGTAACTATGATATATGACCTATGACTTATTGCTTTGTAGTTGTATGTGTGTACATTGAGAGCTTATGCACCAGTGGAGACAAATTCCTTAGATGTCCAATCACACTTGCCCAATAAAGAATTCTATTCTATTCTGTTTTGTTCTGTTCTGAATGCTAAACATTTCATGAAATTTCATGCTCAAAACATTCTGCACACCTGTAGTTCCAAAACTGAAAAAGTTCAACTTCAGATACAGGTATTCCTTGACTTACAACCATAGTTGGGACTAGAATTTCTGTTGCTAAACAAGGCAGATATTAAGTGGGTCACGCCTGATCTTACAAGCTTTTTTTGCCACAGTTGTTAAGTTAATCACTGCAGTTTTTAAATAAATCACATGATCATTAAACAAATCTGGCTTCCTCCATTGATTTAGTTTGTCAGAAGTTGGCTGGGAAGGTCGTAATTGGTGATCACATGACCTGGGATGCTACAACTGTTATAAATACATGCCGGTTGTCAAGTGTCCAAATTTTGATCACTAACCCTGGGGATGCAGTGGTGGTTATAAGTATGAGAAACCGTTTTAAGTCACTTTTTTCAATGCTGTTGTAACTTCAAACAGTCACTAAATGATTGGAAGTTGAGGACTACCTGTACTTTAAAAAAATCAGAACCATTAAGCAAAAGTACTTAGTTTTATCATTCATTTTTATTTCTGATGAATCTTAATTATTATTTTGTTATAGATGAAATCACTGCTAGCTTTCGTAGGTTTGGACCTCTTGTGGTGGACTGGCCTCACAAAGCTGAAAGCAAGTCATATTTTCCACCTAAAGGTAATTATTTCAGTTTTCTGAAGTAGGAAAACGTTCTCCATGCATAAATAATTTTCTAAATACATTGTTAGATGCTTGAAATACTGGTTTCATCTTCCTTGTCATCTATAACTTTTGTTATCTATTTCTGTTCTAAGATTGAATATGCTGTTACATGACTGCAATGAAATTCTAGCCATAATAATACCGTGATTTCTGTGGTTTCATAACCATTTTTATGGATATCCTGCAACACAGGAGTTGTTTGAATCTTTTGATTAATAACTATCCAGCCTCGGTGGGTAATTTAACACAAAGACATTAGTATTGTTCATGATAGGACAGTCAGTACCATAGTTTTTAATCATAATAAGTGCCATTTTTCACAATCCTAGAATTGTATACACTAGTAGGTAATTACAATTCTGACTGTTCTTCACTATTCTAGAAACAGTGGGATCAGAGCACGGAGTGTAGGAACAAATGTTTTTGCATCGTTTTCAAATATTCAAACATTTCCTTATCAGAATATTGGATAATTGTCAAAAACCTAGTACATAATAATTACTGTTAAAAACAACTGCATTTATCCCAGTAACTTTTTGATATTTAAAGTAAAGGTAAAGGTTCCCCCGCACATGCGTGCTAGTCGTTTCCAACTCTAGGGGCTGGTGCTCATCTCTGTTTCAAAGCCGAAGAGTCTTGTCTTGTCTGAGGACGTCTCCGTGGTCATGTGGCCGGCATGACTAGACGCCAAAGGCGCACAGAACACTGTTACCTTTCCACCGTAGTGGTCCCTATTTTCCTACTTGCATTTTTACGTGCTTTCGAACTGCTAGGTTGGCAGAAGCTGGGACAAGTAACAGGTGCTCACTCTGCTACGCGGCACTCAGGATTCAACCCGCCAAACTGCCGACCATCTGATCGACAAGCTCAGCATCCTAACCCACTGAGCCACACCACGTCCCTTTTTAATATTTAGAGCACTCTTTTTTAAATTTTTCTTTGCAAATGCTAGTGCATTTACTTGTGATGAAGAATGAAAGTATCTCTCAATAGGTATAAAATTTCCATCAATGAGAAAGTTAAAACTACCTTGATTATTTGAATGAAACTATTAATATATTAGTCTTTAAATTTATTTTGTAGTATGCTAAAGTTTTATTTTTATTTTATCAAAAAGGCCTAATGTGCATTCAGTTCCTAATCAACCAGCTGATTAATAATTATCTGTGGATTAGTTTCAGTATTGTCTTTTCATTAACAGGATAGCTTTTTCTGTTTGTGCTAAGGATAATAATCTGACAGAGATTCTGCTCAGGTGCCAGGAAGAGGAGAAAGCCAGCAGTTTCTGTACTCCCCAAAATACTTTGAAATGTTCTTCATTTTTATCCTTTAGAAGCGTAGGAACATGCATGAATAATGGAATATTCTTCACTTCTTTATCTAGCAGCAGCATTTGATAAGTTTTTCCAACATATTAAAATTTTATCACATTTCAATTATATATGCAGAGTGGAATTTCTGTGCTTTGATGAAGGATCATTTAAGTGCAATTTTCCTTTCCGGTTATAGCATTTCTTCATACCATCTAATATAAATATAACTTCTTTAGTTTAGGAATGGAGAACTCCAATAAAGGCTTACTGAGTTTTCAAGGCATCCTGCGTTTTAGGAGGTTAAATCTCCTGTGTTTATTAAAAACATTCTTGAGTGCAATATATTTTAGCAGAATACAAGGATATAGTCTTTTCTATTTTTTGCCAGGGCCCTAATATGAGAAACAGCTTTCAAAGTGCCTGCCAATTCCCGTGAATGTCTGTCTGAAAGTGCTAAACACTTTGTCACAACTGTTCCAGATTATTTATAACTGACTTCTGAGCTGCCAGAATCTTAGCAGAAACCTTACAGCATGTTAGAGTTCCCAGAATTGCAAGCTCTCAGCATTAGATTGGAGATTACCTTAGCTAAGAAGTCTACTATGTAATACCTCAGTAAAATTCTCCGTGTTAGGTGTCCATATTTAAAATTCATAAAATAAAGACTAGAAACATGACTCCACAGTTGAGCTTGGAATTTCCATTGTAATTCGTTACAGTCAATAAGTGGGTCACCACATGACCTGACTCAATTTTACAACTGTTTTTTCAATGGCCATAGAGTGAGTCACACAGTCATTATGCAAATTGTGTGGTCATTAAGTGAACCACGAGGTCATTAAGCAAATCCACTCTCCCAAATGGTAAAACTGGCAAAAAAAAAATGCAAATAATGGGACTGCAGGATGCTGCAACATGCTATAAATTCAAACTGGTTGTCAAACTCTTGAAATGAGATCCTGTGACTGGGGTGGGGATGGCAGTTTTAGCTTCAAGGATGGGTCATAAGTAACTTTTTAGGGCTTGTCATAACTATAAACAGTCTTAAAGTGATCAGTTGTTAAGTGAGGACTACCTGTATATGATTCATAAATTTTCCTCTATTGGCTAGTTCTGTTTTTGAAAACAAAATGTCTCTATCCTTCAGGGGAATAAAGTAAGTAGTTCATGTGTTTAAAACAAGGCATTCAGCAGTTATATTTGAGGAAAATTCCAACTAACTTGAAGCCAGATGGTAACTAGAAAAAAACTAAAGCTCTGGTATATTCTGGTGTTCCTTCCGTATTTTTGGCTTCTTCTTCACCTAAATTGCATCCATTCCTTGTAGCAATGTATATAGTAGCTGCCAAATAATAATATTGCCTGCATTACTGTAGTGATCAAACCTCTGCTTCCTTTGCATATTTCACATTCTTCACATTCTTATGGGAGGTATATAATTATTATATAATTATTTATTCGGCTATTAAGTTACTAGTTGCTATAAGAATACCGATGTTTTTCCTAATGTATTGAAATAATTAGCATCTTCTGATCTTTCCAGACATCTCCAGATGCTCAAATTCTAACCTTTACTTCCCAAACAATCTTCTGTTTGTTAATCCACCAAATTTATTGATATACCCTTGGGATATTGTTATTGTGCATGGTTCCAAATAATTCACCATTTCCTACTTCCTCCATTGCTAAGGAAACAGTGACTTTTTTGTATATTTAACCAGCAAATTATAGTGCTTGTTAATTATTATTAATTAATAACATGCATTTAATTAGGTATGTTATTTACTCTGTTAAATATGTTCTGTGTAATTCCTACTTTTCTAATGATTATTGACATAGTTCACAGAATATTGTTTCTATTATTATGTAAATATTCTGTTACTAAAAAATCACAAATGAAATACACATACATATATTCTTAAAGAAAAATCAATTCTGTCCAATCTCATACATCATAATTTATAATGTATAACAATTATGAATAGAACAATGGAATGCTATGAATTATATAAATGGTTGCACACAGATGACTTCTTAAAACTAAAGCTAAACCAAAACATAAGAGAGTTGAACAAGAAACAAAGAAAACACAGAACTACTCAGTTCCTAATTTGGTTCACTTGTCTCTAATAAGAAAATATTTGATATACTAGATAATTGTGAAAGCCAGAATAAATCTTATTACTATGAAGTGAATAAGTTTAAAAACTCTAGGCTAGAATACCAAAGAAGTTGGCTATAATTTTTAAATATTATCCTTGAATAATTATGGAACAATAAGTAAAAGGTGAGTGGCGAACAAATCTTGTCCCTGTCTTTGAAAATATAAAAAATATGAAAAAAAGATCCAGCAACCTATATAGTAACAGTCTTATACTGATACCATAGAAAATCCTAGAGAAATTAATAAACACATCCATATATAAGCACCCTGAAAATAATGCAGTAATTATATGAAGTCAGCATGGATTTGCCAAGAACATGTCTTGCCAGACTAACCTTTTTTAATAATTGATTGGACACCTTTTCTTAATTATAGGAATGCTATAGACATATGTTCATTTCAATTAAGTATTTGAAATCTCGTGATTGCTTATTGGCAGGCTAGTTATAAGTGAATTGTAAAAGTGAAAAAATAACTACATGTGGTCCTTGTTTAGCAACGTTAAACTGTTAAACTTACCAACTGTTCACAATTACAATGGTGATGAAAAAGTAACATTATGACCATTCCTTGCATTTTCCACCTTTGCAGATATATAAAGTGAAGATAAGTTGAAGTAAGATCATAAGCACAATTGTGTTTTTACTGCAACTGGTTCCTTAACCACTAACTTGCCAGTCCCAATTATGTTCACTAAACAAGGACAAGCTGTATGTTTTTTGTGCTATGTATTTTATAATTTGTATTTACTAACTTTATTCTTTTTGTCCAAGGTTATGCTTTTCTGCTGTTCCAGGAAGAAAGCTCTGTTCAAGCTCTGATAGATGCCTGTCTAGAAGAAGATGGTAAACTTTATTTATGTGTATCAAGTCCCACTATTAAGGACAAACCAGTAAGTAAAATAATAATTCTTTTAATAATTGAAACCAAATGTTCTGCGTTACCTGTTCAAGTTAATGAGGGCAGTTTTAGGACTGTAATCCTGAGTTTATTTAATCTTCTTAAGGTGGTACTGGTAGCTTTCAAGGTTATATTGAAGGTCATCTATGTATTCAAATATAATCATTGCATCCATTACATTGTCCATTATATTCATTTTATGTACAATGAGAATCCTAAAACACACTATCCTGGTCTTTGGTATGTGTTTAAAAAATCTTCATCTCAACAAAACAGCTGTTTGTAAAATGCAAGAAGACAAAAAAATTACCTCAATGCTGATTTTGCTCATTCAACGTATCTGTTTAAACACATTATGATCAGGGTCAGTAAGCAATGCAACATTCTGCTGACTTAATCATGTTACTTCAAATCATGTTACTTTCCCCACAAAAGAATTGGGGAGGCACTATACATGTGGATTGTTTAATCTGTTATATAGAATGAAGACTAAAATTTTATTGTCTTCCTTGAGCAGACAAATAAGAATATAAACATACATAACAAGCAAATAACTAAGACAATTTGTCTCTTTCTCTCTTTCTCATACACACAGACATAAAGTGTGTCTATGAGAGAGAAAGAGACAAATTGTGTTAGTTATTTGCTTATTTGTTATGTATGTATGTTTATATTCTTATTTGTATATTATAAAGTACATTGTGCTCTCTCTCACACACTCTGTGTGTGAGAGAGAGCAAGAGAAAGCACAGTGTACTTTATAATATACAGTGATGTGGAATCATAACTAGCATAGAAGCATCAAATAATGTGCTCTTGTCTGTATCATATAACATTCAGCTGAGTAAGAGGAATAACAATAATAATAATCTTGATATATATGGAATTGACCAGTATATAAACATGTGGCTTATATGCTGCTAAATTCAAAAAAATTGGCTTAGAATAATGCAAATGTAAAATATTGGACTATTTCCTAAAAAGGATCAATGGAAACGGAGTGATTGTCCCAATACAGTAAATAATGCAAAAGAACTTGACTCACTGTTTCAGATTAATCAGTCGACTTTCCCCCAATATTGTTACTGAGGGAACAGCGTACAAATTTTACATAGAATGAAGTTTTAAATAATAAATAAAATGGTATTAGCCGTGGATATGTAATATCTACTTATTTCACATATAAGATTTATCAGATTTTTTTGTTCTTTTGAAAATGCTCAGTACAAAATATTCAAGAGCTTATCTGCATTCAGTTAGCTAACTGCTTAATTGAACAAACTAAATGCTTTCCATTCAGACAGATCTCATAGCCTAAGTAAATAAATGCATCCCCTTTTCACCCAACTTTCCTTTAGCTTTTAAAATGTTATTAAGTAGCAGAAACTGTATTTTTGATTGCAGATGATATTTAAACATCCTCTGTCTTGCAAGGGTTGGCACATAAGGAGTTTTTTAATTATTTTCTCCCCCCCCTAAAAGTAAATAAACCAGTATGCCATGTTTTTAAATTACTTTAAAAAATCTCCATATTGAAAGGAATTTAACATGTGGTATTAGGTGGGGGTAGAGGCAGTTTTTCGAGAAATATAAACCCCTTTATATAAAATGAAATTAGGAATGCATTTCTGTAATCCTGGTTCCTTTCTATTTTATAGTACTTATAGGAGGACATTTTAAAGGAAATATTATTTAAACCTTAATATGTTATCTATTGAAATCATAACAAGCATTTAGTTTAGAGCTGTGCATGTTTAATTTGAGAAGCAAAGTCACGAAGAGGGGAAGAACTGTTCATCCTATACCAGACTTTTATCCTTTTCCTGTTTACGGGTTCATCAGCAACCAGAATCTTTATGCTCCTGACTGAGCAGATGCTATCTGCTTTTCCTTCCTTCCTTCCTTACCTCCTACCTTACCTTACCTTACCTTACCTTACCTTACCTTACCTTACCTTACCTTACCTTACCTTACCTTACCTTACCTTACCTAGCTTCTTAACTTTCTACCTAGCCAGTTCAAGGGATGGTGGACCATAGCAAGCTACATTGGTCCCGAGACTGAGAGGAATATAGCAGAGTGGCAGGCTCAAGGGGACAATGAGGTAGTGAGGATATGAAAACACAACTACCTGCTACATCATCTTGCCCTAAAGAGGCAGGCCAAAGAGTTTTCAGATGGGCAATTTTATATTAGCCAGTCAGTAGTTCCAGTTTGACGGGGTTTTTGAACAGACAGATGGAGTCTATTTGTAGTGTAGAGTACGAGTAGTGTAGTTTTAGCAAATGGGTTGATTGGATCAACACATTCTCCTGGGTAGGATTTTTTTTAATCCCATTTATATCCCGCCCTTCTCCGAAGACTCAGGGCGGCTTACAATCTAAGAAGCACAAACCAATGTGCTTAGCAATAGCCTTCATTCTATGTATATGCCTGCTTATTAGGGCTTTCGCCCCCCCCCAAGCGGCATTTTTACAAAGTCAGCTTATTGCCCCCAACAATCTGGGTCCTCATTTTACCTACCTTGGAAGGATGGAAGGCTGAGTCGACCTTGAGCCTGGTGGGACTCGAACCTGCACTAATTGCAGGCAGCTGGTGTTACTTAAGGAGGCATTAGCCCACTGCTCCACCAAGGCTTATTTTGAGATGATTTTTTTTTAATCCAATATGTTCAATATTTAATTTTTAGTTCAGATTCTGTGTGTATTCCATCTTGAATATATAGATTTAGCATCACATTTTGCAGGAATATAAGGGCTGTTGGCTTTGTGTAGGGAAATTTGGTGATAAATTTGGCCCTCCAGTTCCATAAACCAATCCTGCCACTAGATTGTCTAGTATTCATTTATTCTACATGCATATACAAGAAATCCTTGCTTACCGACCATTCATTCAGCAGCCATTTGAAGTTATAACAGGACTGAATAAAGAGACTTACAACTGGTCTTCCTAGGTGGCATTGGCATACAGTTAGATAGTTGCAGCATTGCACAGTCCCATGATCACAATTTTCAACCTTCACAACCAGCTCCTCACAAGCAGAGTCAATGGGGAAGCCAGCAGAAAGTTGCAAGCCATGGTTACATGACATCAATTTTAATGACCCATGGTGATTTTCTTAATGACTGCAGCTGGAACTGCCAAACCACCATCACAAGATGGTCATGGTCATGTGATTTTTCATTTTACAAATATATCATTTAGTGTCAGAGTTGTCAGTCCAATTGTGGTCAGTACTACTTGTGAATCATTTTATGTGTACTTTTTTGCATCTAAGATTTGGTCACTTCCTAGATTTTAATGGCAAAAATGGATACTTTAAAGGAAAAGTTATTAATTATAGAAACAGAAGAATTATGTAAACTACAAAATAGACTGGACTTTATTCTTATATAAAAGGGGGAAAATTGAGTGGGTAACTTGAGTCAAGATTGAAAAGATAAAAACAATTCTGTGATATAAACTAAGTTGAGTACTTTGTTAAAACATATGTCAAATAATTTATGAACTATCATATTCTTTGTTCTGAATCGGAAGTTCTGTGTTTTTCATCAAAATTGTTCACGTTGCAGTAGCAAAACCTTCACATCTTCATGTTTGCAGGTGCTTTACTATCTTGTGGCTCACTTATCAACTATTCATCATAGGTATAGCTTGGTATATTGGATGCTTCACATTTGACCTAAGTTGCCTTAATATTCTAGAGACTGTTATGTTGCTGTGATGTCTTAGAGAGTAAGCTTACACATTTTGTGGGCATCCTGAATAAAATAGTAAGCTGCATGTCTTTCTGCTTATTCTATTATTCTATGTTGCTATGCCATTCAGAAGTGAACCTCTTACACTAAGCGTTAACTAATCTTTCCTACTTGCAAAACAAGTTGATATTGTGATTGGCAGATATTATTGTAAAAGTAAGAATGAAGAGATTCCGGGATAGGCTATCAAAATTTATCATTTTCTAGGCAACCATTGTATGAGACTATCTTGCCATATTGGCAAAGGTTAATGTGCATTTGATGTTCCTTGGCTAATATAGCCATGAAACAAGGTTTAAGTCACAGTGTAGATGTTATTAATGGTTTTACTGCAGGTTTTCATGGAAAACATATTTTTGTAAAAAGAACTTCTAAAACATTCCGCCCACGAGTTGATTTTGATACCTATAGATAGTTAAGACACTGCATAAAAGTTGTTTGGTTTTAGATTAATTTTCAAAAGGCAGATTAAAAGGAAGCTGATCTTTGGAATATTTCAGGTACAAATTCGACCTTGGAATTTAAGCGACAGTGACTTTGTAATGGATGGTTCTCAACCTTTAGACCCCAGAAAAACTATTTTTGTGGGAGGAGTTCCACGACCCCTCCGAGCTGGTGAGTAAAAGTATAAAAAGCCAGCTGAATGTGAAAAACTGCTTGAAGCTTGATAAAATATTCTGCCTAGTTTTATTTAGGGTATTTCAAATGAGTTCTACTTCTCTTCTTTTTGTATATTTTCTATTTTATTTTGCAATTGAATGTAACCAACTGGATAATCTCACAAGTGATTTTTGCTGATACTTTTCTCTCTCTTATATTTCAAAATTTCTTCAGGATGATTGAGAAATCTACTCAAACAGCTATTATCAGAGATTGGAGAGAGAATAAGTGAACATTACAATCCTATTCTTTATCCTTATAGAAAGGATTTTGGTTTTCCTCACCAAAGAAGTTCTTCCAGTTACCATAGGCAGCTATGTTAAATTCAAGAGGGAGTATTAACCCCCCCCCAAAGAAAGCACTGTCAATTTACATTTCAAGTGAAGAATAGCTATTCCCTTTTGTTTGTGATGATCAGTTTTCAACTTGAAAGTAATTTTCTTACACTGGTGAAGTTGAGGGAACTATGTGAGTCTCAAAGACTCTCTGGGGTAGAGTAATAAATTTGAGTATTAAAAAAATAATATGGAGAAGCATTTGAATAATCCTTGTGTTTTTTAAAAATGATAGAGAAACAATTACAACAGTCCTCATATAGTTAATATTTAAGTCTTTGTCTGGAAATATCAGATTATCTTAAATAAAAGTTCTAATAATTCTTGGTATATATTTCAGTTTTCAGTTCAAATTTACAAAGTGCAGTTCTTTAGTATATGTCTCGGACCCCCAACTTTTTTGGACTGATGGGTTTCTTTAGAATTTTGACATTGTTCACTAAATGATTTCTGAGGGAACATTTAAAAAATGCCTTCCAGTGGGATATAACAGGTTCAGCAACATCTGTAATAAGCCCCAAGATATCAAAATAATCTATGCATTATGACATCATTGTACAAGTGATGAGATTATATAATTGTCCCATAATGTCATGTATAAGAATGTAAATTGTCATTTGCATAATGACATAACAAACAAAGTTGCTATTTACCCCTCACTTGTTCAGATGCCTATGGAAAAATTCCAAAGTACATTATTTCACCAATTTATTTATTTAGAAAATTTGTATTGCCACCGCCTACTTGCACGTGGTGACTCAAGGCGGCTTACATAAATAGAAAAACATCCTATAAAAAATAAAATAAGAGGAAAAATAAAATAATATAACAACCCCCACCCCCCTTATTAGCTTGTCTTCAATATTCTCTCTTATCATTGCTTATTTTCATCCTCTTTCTTGTAGCTACTTAACATTTTCATTTTTAAATAGTTTATAAGAGACATTTGGTGATCCCAGAGACATTCTTGGAAATAAATTTCACATTGGAGTTGGGTTTTTTACACTTTAAAAACAGCCTTTTAAAAAGGTATTAATTTTTAAATTTATTAGTGAATCACTAAAATTATACTGTAAAAAATTACCAATTAAAAATTAAAATAAATTTCACATTATTTCAAATTATTAAAAAACAAGAATATGCTCAGTATATATTCATATATTGTTAAAACCTCCTGTTCATTCCACAATTTGTACCGTATTTGTACCGTGTATAAGACGACTTTTTAACCCATGAAAATCACCTCAAAAGTTGGGGGGTCGTCTTATACGCCCAGTCGTCTTATACGCCGGAAAATCAGTGGGTGGCGTCTGGCGGGAGCCGGCAGGGCAGTCCTGCGCACGCGCGCACTCCCCAGCTGCTCCTTAGCAGCTGGGGAGTGCACGCGTGCGCAGGACTGCCCTGCCGGCTCCCGCCCGACGCTGTTTCCTCTTGAGGCAGCAGCTGCCTCAGAGGGAAGAGCGTCGGAAGGGAGCCGGCAGGGAAGTCCTGCTCCCGACTGATGCTGCGCTTCCGCCGGGCGGTGCTGGCCGAGACGAGCCAGCAGGCAGCCGCCGTGAGCGCGGCGCTGAGGGGCAGCGGCAGGACGGCCCAGCGCCTGCCAGGATGGCCAGCAGCCCCACGCGCAGCAGCAGCCACACCGCCAGGCTGCCCAGGAAAAGCAGCCACACCGAGAGGCTGCACGCCCAGTCCAGCTCCATAAGGGGCAGGGCGGGAAGCCGGCCGGGAAGAGGGACCGGGAGCCCGGGCTGAGCGCGCCTCGGCCGACGGTGAGAGGGATGCGGCACATGAAAAAGAGGCTGCGGGTGGAGCTGCCCCACCCTGCGCCGAATGGGAGAAGTTCAAGGCCTGGGGGGGGAAGCAGGAGGGGCGCCGGCCGTGGCGGAGTGGCGGCTGCCCTCTGGCGCTGCCTGCCGCCCGGGAAACGCTGTACCTCAGGGGCCGGCAGAAGCGTGGGAGCAGCGGGAGGGCCGGCGGGGCCAGTCGGGCCTTCGCCTCCTCTGTGACGGACAGGGAGGGCAGGGCATGTAAGTATTTTCCGGCGTATAAGACAAAAAACCTTGAAAAACTTATTAAAAGTAGGGGGTCGTCTTATACGCCGGGTCGTCTTATACGCCGGAAAATACGGTATATTGTGGAGGCCAAATGTCACTAAATTGATTTTGTATCTATAGCAACCTAATAAAAAAAATGCAGATTAGGTGAACAGAGCTGTTGTATCAAAAACTCCGCATTTTGTGTATAGTGGCCATAAGCTTTTGCCTTAAAAACTATTTCTGATAATTTGGAGTACCAAAGGTCTAAAATGAAATGTTATTTCTGGGCTGTAAATACTTTTAGTGCCATTAAATAATTCTAATAATGTCTTTGATTTTAATATTTTGTTTTCTCCTTCAATCCATGATAACAATTCTGATAGTGTAAGTGGCACCGTATATACTTGAGTATAAGCCGAATTTTTCAGCCCACTTTTTGGGCTGAAAAATCCACTTCGGCTTATACTCCAGTGAACAAAAAAAAAGAACTTACCGAGGACTTGCGTGCGGCCGAGGCTTCGGTGCTTCCGGGATCGCGCGCACCTCTCCCAAGCCGCCGCCGTCCGGAAACCTGCCGAAGTTTGGGGAGGTTTGGGGAGGTGCGCGCGCACCTCCCCAAACCTCCCCAAACGTCGGCAGGTCTCTGGACCTCCGCGCCCTGGCTGCCTGCTTCTTTCCGCTGCCTGGCTGCCCTACGAAGTGCGACGCCTGCAAGGACTGGTTTCACGGCAGGTAACACAAAGCGATCGGGCCTTTCCTCCCCCCCCCTTTCCCTTCCCCCTCCCGCTCTAGGGCTGAGATACCCTTCCTATCGCTCAGGGCCTTTTGTCTCTTTGGCTCGCCAGGGCTGGAGCGGCAAGAGCGAGCGGCAGAGGAGAGATGGTGGGCTCCTGGCTGCCGCTTCTGCTCTTTGCAGTTTTCCAACAGGCCTTTTTGGAGAAGAGGAGGCAGAGGCTTGCGGAGCGCGGATCCAGCCTCCGCCGGCGGCAGAGGCTTGCGGAGCACGGATCCAGCCTCCGCCGGCGGCAGAGGCTTGCGCAGCACGGCTCCAGCCTCCGCCGGCGGCAGAGGCTTGCGGAGCGCGGATCCAGCCGGCGGCAGAGGCTTGCGGAGTGCGGATCCAGCCTCCGCCGGCAGCAGAGGCTTGCGGAGCGCGGATCCAGCCTCCGCCGGCGGCAGAGGCTTGCGGAGCGTGGATCCAGCCGGCGGCAGAGGCTTGCGGAGCGCGGATCCAGCCTCCGCCGGCGGCAGAGGCTTGCGGAGCGCGGATCCAGCCGGCGGCAGAGGCTTGCGGAGCGCGGATCCAGCCTCCGCCGGCGGCAGAGGCTTGCGGAGCGCGGATCCAGCCGGCGGCAGAGGCTTGCGGAGCGCGGATCCAGCCTCCGCCGCCGACAGAGGCTCGATCCGCCGTTCTGCAAGCCTCCGCCGCCGGTTAATTTTTCTAATTTTAATTTCTAATTTTTATTAAATTTTTATACCGCCCTTCTCCCGAAGGACTCAGGGCGGTGAACAGGGCATATAATAAAAATACAAAAATACAAAAGTTAAAATAGAATTAAATTAATGCCCGAAATAAAACAATAAAATATACAAATATTTAAAACCCTAAATTAACTCCCCATCAGGCCAGGCCAGCTTGTTCAAATAGGTGGGTCTTTAACCCGCGCCGGAAGGAGCGGAGATCCGGTGCCATCCGGAGCTCAACCGGCAGTTGATTCCACAGAGCCGGGGCGCCCACAGAGAAGGCCCTCCCCCTGGGGGCCACCAGCCGGCATTCTCTGACCGGAGGCACCCTGAGGAGGCCCTCTCTGTGGGAACGCACAGGGCGGAGGGGAGTTGACGCCGGCAGCAGGTGGTCCCCGAGGTATTCCGGACCCATGCCATGTAAGGACTTAAAAACCATCACTAAGACCTTTAACCTCACCCGGAAGACAACTGGTAACCAATGCAGCTCGCAGAGCAAAGGTGTAACATGGGAGTACCGGGAAACTCCCAAGACAACTCTCGCGGCCGCATTCTGTACCAGTTGGAGCCTCCGAGTGGTCTTCAAGGGAAGCCCCATGTAGAGAGCATTGCAGTAGTCAAGA
Source organism: Vipera berus (assembly GCF_964194415.1). NCBI lineage: Eukaryota > Metazoa > Chordata > Lepidosauria > Squamata > Viperidae > Vipera > Vipera berus. The sequence goes on along the minus strand of NC_138207.1, from coordinate 72,668,361 downwards.
CGAGAGGTCACGAGCGCATGAGTGACCGTACACAAGGCCTCCCGGTCTAGATAGGGCCGCAACTGACGCACCAGGCGAACCTGAGCGAAAGCCCCCCTAGTCACGGCTACTATATGATCTTCTAAGGTAAGCTGCGAATCTAGGAGGACTCCCAAGTTGCGCGCCCTATCCACGGGGGGTAAAGACTCACCCCCCATAAAAAGAGATGGAACATTTTGAATGTCCCGGGATGCCGGAATGTACAGCCACTCAGTCTTGTCAGGGTTGAGTTGAAGTCTGTTCCTCCCCATCCAGACCCGAACCGCCTCCAGGCAACGGGACATCACAGCGAGGGCATCACTGGGGTGGTTTGGGGTCGAAATAAAAAGTTGGGTATCATCAGCATATTGATGATACCCAACTCCAAAACCACGAATGATCTCACCCAGCGGTTTCATGTAGATGTTGAACAGGAGAGGCGAGAGAACCGACCCCTGAGGAACTCCACAAACGAGAGACCTAGGGGCCGATCTCTGCCCCCCTGCCAACACCGACTGCGAACGTCCCAGGAGATAGGAGGAGAACCACCGAAGAACCGTGCCTCCCACTCCCAATCCCCTGAGACGCCGCAGTAGGATACCATGGTCGATGGTATCGAAAGCCGCTGAGAGGTCTAATAGGACTAGGACAGAGGAACATCCCCTATCCCGGGCCCTCCAGAGATCATTCACCAGAGCGACCAATGCCGTCTCCGTGCTGTACCCGGGCCTGAAACCCGATTGGTACGGATCCAGATAATCCGCTTCATCCAGGACCAGAGGGAGCTGATGCGCCACCACACTCTCAACAACCTTCGCAAGAAAGCGAAGGTTGGAGACTGGACGAAAGTTGTTCAACACAGCTGGGTCCAAGGCTGGCTTCTTGAGGAGGGGTCTCACCACCGCCTCCTTCAAGACGGTGGGGAAATTACCCTCACTCAAAGAAGCAGATATCACCGCCTGGAACCAGCCTCGTGTCCTCTCCCTAGCTGCATAAACCAGCCAGGAATGGCACGGGTCCAATAAACATGTGGTGGAGCTCAGCCTCCCCATAATCCTGTCCACTTCATCAGGGGTCACAGAATCAAACTCCTCCCAGATAATACCCTGTATTCAGCTCTGGGAAGTGGGGGGAAGGGGTAGAGAGGGGGAGTTTGGGAGGAGGGGGAGGGGGAGCTCCACGGTGCAAAAATAAAGCCCTGCCGCTCTTCGCGTTGCTTGCCCGACTGGCTGTCACGGGACCGCACAGATCGCCTCGCTCCCACCGGCAGCTGATTCCTTCGAGTTTGGTCTCGAGCGATTTTGCATTTTCTCCAGTGCTGAAAGCCATTCAGGGAACTTGAGTTACCGGCTCCCCGATCGCTCCACCCTCATCTTCTCTTCGTTCCCGCTTCCCCTTCCGAAGGTTCCTCTCGCCGTCTGTGACTAAAGTCCCACTCCCACCCCCCGCGGCAGGTTGGATCCCCCCCAACTATCTTGAGTACCTCCTAGAGCCCCGCGCTGCCCTCCCCCAGGCCACCGCAGCCGGAGAGGATGGCTCTGAAGTTAGATATTCCGCCCGTAAGTCGCAGAGGGACCCCGGGTGTTCATAATTGATCCATAAAAACCTAATACCGAATAAAAGTACGATACATCAATAAAAAGATCCAATTTGATTTCCCCCCCCGCCACACACACACACACAAACACACAGGTTGGAGACCCTCCAACGTGGCTTGGGCACCCAGAGGCTCCCGCTGCCCCCTTTTCTCCACCGGGCGAGAGAGGCAAAACGTGCACCAGCCCTGCCCCCATCCACCTCCAGTATGGATGGCTCTGCCAAAAGAAAATCAGCCGAAGCAAGCCTCCCATTGAGAGAATGGGGCAGCGGAGGCTTGCAGAACGGCGGATCGAGCCTCTGCCGGCGGCGGAGGCTTGCAGAACGGCGGATCCCAGCCTCGGCTTATACTCGAGTCAATAACTTTTTCCAGTTTTTTGGGGTAAAATTGGGGGTCTCGGCTTATACTCGAGTCGGCTTATACTCAAGTATATACGGTATTTACTTACCTAAAATTTGATGGTGTAGGTACATATACTTACCTAAAATTGGACTGCCAAAATTGTTGGACATTGGAGCAATCCTATAACGCCATTCTAGTACATTCTAATGTTGCCACATACCTCCCAATACTCTTTAAAAATAGTACTTGAACTATTTGCCTGAAGAATTATACTATGATACTATTGCATTTATTTCAATACATTTTCTCTAATTGATTTGAGAGACCTCTATTAACGGTTTCTGTATCTACAATATGTCTATTTTTATCCCCAGTTTCTAATCCTCTAAATATTTTAAACAGCATTCAAGAACCTTTCATAATGTGGCATATTTTTTTGACATTGCCCTTTAATATTTTTCTCTACTTCAAGAATAGTTATTTTGAAATCTGTAAGTGTAAAGTGACTTCTTCATCTTTAAGGACTGATAGAACTTATACATATTTTTTTCTAGTTAAGGAAATATGTAGTATTTAGAAATGATTTAAATAACTTAAGAAGTAGAGTTATTTTTAAGAAGACCAGGGCTTTTTTCCTCATAGAACGCTCAGAACGGAGCGTTGTAGGGTAGGCAAGGCAGGTTGTATGACGGTGTGTGAGTTCCAGCACCTTTTTCTTTTACAAAAAAAGCACTGAAGAAGACACAGTTTTTTGATGAGGGTTATAATTAAGTTGATCTTCAGTTTTATGCATTAGCAAATTTAAATTAATGATTTTAACATGAAACTGGAGGAGAAATTAAAATTGTAATGAGAGCCTATTTCGTGTAGTGGTCAGGCTAGAAACTGGGAGACTGATTTCTAGTCCTGCCTTGGACACAAAGCCAGAGGGGTGGTGACCTTGAACCAGCCATTTTCTCTCAACCATAGGAAGGAGGCAATGGCAAACCACTTCTGAAAAGTCTTGCCAAGAAAACTGCAGGGACTTGTTCAGGTCTCGTAAGAAACTGGCACAATTGAATGGAAGACAAAAAATCTGATATTGTTTATGGCAACTTTATCCCTTACCCCAGGGGTCTTCAAACTTGGCCCTTTTATGACTTGTGGACTTCAACTCCCAGAATTCCTCAGCCAGCGTGCCTGGCTGAGGATTTCTGGGAATTGAAGTCCACAAGTCATAAAAGGGCCAAGTTTGAAGACCCCTGCCTTACATGGTGCTTTAATTTGGAATCATGTTGGTAAACAATGCCTCAGCATTTTTAAAATTTATTTTTAGCCATGCTATTGCATGATTATTTTAATTTTTCTTCTTTGACCAAAGGGAATTTCTGATTTGACTTAGGCAACATTACAATGGTATCATCAGAGCATGTATAAATTGCTTCCTCATGAGGGTTTACTGTTATTTATTTATTTATTTATTTATTTTATTTTATTATATTTATATACCGCCCTTCTCCCGAAGGACTCAGGGCGGTGAACAGGGCACATATAAATAGAGAATACAAAAATTAAAAAGGATTAAATAATAGCCCAGATAAAGACAATAACAATATAAAAAACCCCATTAAAAACCTAACATCCCCCATCAGGCCAGGCCAGCTTGTTCAAATAAATGGGTCTTCAGACCGCGTCGGAAGGAGCGAAGGTCCGGTGCCATCCGGAGCTCGACTGGCAGCTGGTTCCATAAAGCCGGAGCGCCCACAGAGAAGGCCCTCCCCCTGGGGGCCACCAGCCGACATTCTCTGACTGGAGGCACCCTGAGGAGGCCCTCTCTGTGGGAACGCACAGGGCGGAGGGAAGTTGACGCCGGCAGCAGGTGGTCCCTGAGGTACTCCGGACCCATGCCATGTAGGGACTTAAAAACCATTACCAGAACCTTGAATCTCACTCGGAAGACAACTGGCAATCAATGCAGCTCGCGGCGCAAAGGTGTAACATGGGAGTACCGGGAAACTCCCAAGACAACTCTCGCGGCTGCATTCTGTACTAGTTGGAGCCTCCGAGTGGTCTTCAAGGGAAGCCTTGTTATCAATAACTGTTGTTACCAATGTTATTGTTTAAATTGTATAAAAGGGCTTTCAGTGACATAGATTGGAGCAGAGAATGGGTAAACTGATTTTGTTCCTCTCTGTATAATTATATGTTGTGAATCTATAGCGTTACGCCTTACAATCACATTTAATTTAAAATATAATTTCTGTACTACATTTATAAATTTAACTCCAAATATGTATTTTTCTCTTTTCTTGAGCAAAAATGACTGTGCCAACATACTGAAGACTTTGTAAGCATCTAGAATAAAAAGGCCAATTTTTTAAATCCAATATAGAATGTTAAGAATATACCTAATTGGATTTCCAATCTGTTTGCTCTTAATAAATCCAATTTAATCCAGATTAACATAGTTACCAATCATTGAGTGTAATATATTGACCAATATTGACATGCATATTTTAGCATATTGGTTCACTAATGGGATAGGTGTATCAGGAAATGCTTTGAGAATAACTACAGATCATTCCCTTATCCACCACTCATTCAGTGACCATGAAAAGTTTACAAGCACACTGAACAAAAAGATTATCTGTCCTTGTAGCCATTGCAAAACTCTGTGGTCATGTGATTGCAATTTGGGTGCTAGACAACTGGCGTGCATTTACAATGAAGGTGCATTTGTAAACCTTCATTAGGAAAGCTAACAAGAAGTCAAAAGTCACTGTCCAGTAATGTGGGCCTGTGGTGATTCTCTTAACAACCGCAGCTGGAACTTATGAACTGACATTGTAAGTCTGCATGATCACATGACTTTTACTTATGATCACATCACTTAGCAATGGAATTGCCAGTCACAACTGTAGTCAGTAATTGAGAATCATCTCTGCTATTAATCTAAAAATGTTGAGCTGAGACTTCTTTCAAATAATTAGCTACATTTATTTCTTTAGACCAGGGCTTTTTTTCTCATAGAACGCTCAGAACGGAGTTCCAGCACCTTTTTTGGATGGAACCTTTTAGGGTAGGCAAGGCAGGTTGTATGACATGTGTGAGTTCTGGCACATTTTTCTTTTACAAAAAAAGCACTGCTTTAGACTATGTGCTGTATACAACCATCTATTATATCAACTATTGACAGAATCACTGAAATGTGATTTCTTTTATCCAGTTATAAAAACAACTTGTTTCAAAAGAGAAACTTTTCCTTGTGCATTGGCTAATACTTTAGCTTTTGTCTCAATGTTTGTAACATCTTTAATTAGTGGCCTTGTTTACTATTTTATTTGTATCTGTTTCTTTTAAGTTTTGTCCATTGTCTAAATAATTTTAATAATGTTTAGATTTAGTCCTTTTATATTGCTTTCTCAAATTTTATTGTTTGCTACTTTAAATTGGACTTTTTAACCATAGCTGATACCTAGATTGCTTTACTCTTCCATTTGATTGTTTAAAATCAACTCAAGGTTTTTTTCAAATGCAGGATACTGATTTTGATGTATCGATTCTATTTTTATTAATATAGCATGTATATCATAAGTTTCAGTTTTTGGTTCGAGCCATTTAGGAAGAGGATTTGGAAGTGGTGGTAATAATCTCTTCCTTTGGATATTTGGCATCCAAAGTAAATTTGATATTTAGATTAATTATCTCAAACATACACTCCTGGAAAAAACGTATTGAAATACTACCTATTCCTTCTAATGGTTGAAATTGCAGTTTAACTTATTTTTTAGTTATAATAATATGCTGATGATGGTATTCTTTTCTTATGGCTAATGAAATTTTGCTTTATAAGTTTGTCTCTTGTGTGATAGGTCAGAGGTGTTCTATATCAGATTTCTTGGGTGTTTACTGCATGTTCAATCTGAGGAAGGTCTTTCTAACTCTTTTTGCCCCTCCCCATTGCTCTCAACATTTTGTAGTTAATGGAAGACAATTAAGGGATCAGCTTCCTAAGAAATAAGTAAAAACATTAACAGTATAGAAGTGCCAGAAATTCTAAAGATTAAATTATGGCCATTTTACCATTATTCATGTTCTCTTATAGTTGAACTAGCTATGATTATGGATCGTTTGTATGGAGGAGTCTGCTATGCTGGCATTGATACAGACCCAGAGTTAAAGTACCCCAAAGGTGCTGGTAGAGTGGCTTTCTCCAATCAGCAGAGCTATATTGCTGCTATTAGTGCACGCTTTGTCCAGCTCCAACACAATGACATCGATAAACGGGTAAGTAAAGCATCTTTGGTTGGCTTAACTCTGCAGGCAAATTGCATGGATGCCTGGTGAAGTTGGACCATTCATTGAACTATAATCCAGGATTATCCAATGTGGCTAAAAATTGCTTTACAGAAGCTAAGACTATAATATAAATTAGTACATTTTTCAAAAATGCTTTTGAACAGGTAGGATTACATGTTTTGATCATAGTGTTTAATATGTTTACAGGAAAAATAAGGCAGTATGTGAAAAGTAGAACTTCTAATAGAATATTTAGGCAATTATATTTTAACATGGAATATACTCAGATATACCTGATGGTTTCACAAAGAGTGCTGACTTTCTGACTTTGTTCTATTTGCATCTCTTTGAACTTACGACGGCAGTAAAAAAATAGGCTTACAACTGGTCCATAAATTAGTGGCCATCATAGCACTTGGCAACTGGCATGCATTTATAACGGTCACAGTGTTCCACAGTCATGTGATTGCCATTTGTAACCCTCACAACCAACAAAGTCAATGGAGAAGCCGGAGGATGTCACAAGTTATGGTCATATGACATTGCGCTTAGTGATCCGTGGTGATTCAATTACTGACCACAGCTGGAATTGATATCATAAGTCAGCACGGTCCATGACATCACACAGCAACTGCACCGCTTACAAAAGAGTTGCCAATCCCAATTGTGGTCAGTAAGTGAGGAATATCTGTATGGGCCTTTCAGTTCAAATCTGTTGCAACGTTAAACTTGAGAAAAAAGAGATGCTAAACATTCCTTGTAATAGAGAAAGAAATGACAGCAATATTTTAACAACGATTAAATTAAAGGCAGAATTCCTTTGGTAATTTGCATAACAAAAACCAAGCTTTTCTACAAATACTGTGAAACATGGAAATGTATTTTTTCTGATACAACTTTTTAAATTTGCAACAGCATGATATGACAGGATATACCAATTAAAATTACCCCTTCTATTCAATATGTGTGATGTCTTAAAGCCAGAAAACTGTTTCTCTTCCTTTTAAAGCTGGGGAGTTGTGGCTCTTGTCTACTTTGTGAGAGGTTGCACTAGAGTCCATTCTGACGTGCAAGGGTCATTCACAAATGCTCTGTATTTACTGATTGACTCTGTACCTGTCTCCTTTTATAGGTGGAAGTAAAGCCATATGTGCTTGATGATCAGATGTGTGATGAATGCCAGGGTACTCGCTGTGGTGGAAAATTTGCTCCATTCTTTTGTGCCAATGTTACCTGCTTGCAGTATTACTGTGAATACTGTTGGGCGAGCATTCATTCTCGGGCTGGACGAGAGTTCCACAAGCCGCTCGTGAAGGAAGGAGGCGACCGGCCCCGCCACGTGCCCTTCCGTTGGAGCTGAGGCCCAGGCCGAAGGCCAGCAGTACTGGAGCTGACTGGATTGAAGGGGAAAGGAGTGCTGCCTCAGGGCTTTTGTGTTCTGGAAATCTGTGCATTCATCCTTGACTTTAATGAAGAGATGGGTCTTTTTATTATGATGATGGTTATGATTATAATGATGATGATGATTATGATTATTTACAGTCACATTACTGAACACTATGTCCAGTATAATACAAGCCTAGCAGAGTGTAACTGTACTGATTTTGCACTTTGATTCACACAAACATCTGCTTGGTACCTTAATTTCTTACCTGAGACTTGTCACAGCTAACAATAAGTAGACTGCTATGGTCATCAGCCTCCACTAGGTTGGTGTATATGTGATTAAGATTTTTTTTAAAATTATGTACTTTTATTTTAAAACTGGAGCATGCACTTATTTTCAGAAACTTTGATTTGCCCCTAGCACATGATTTACCAAAGGTAACACTCACAAGTAGGTGGCAGATGTAGCAAAAATTTACAGTGGATATTCAGCAATCATTCAGAGTAGGAAAAACCCTAAACAATCTTTAGTTGCTCTCTATTTTTACTGATAAGGATGATACCTCATAAGCTGGATCACATTTTCTCCACTCCCATCTCCCCATCCCTTTCCTATTTTGCTGAGGGTTTCCTATTTGTTTAGGCCTTTTAGTGTTATGTAAATGTATGCTGCAATAGCTTTTGCTGCTATTAAGATGGTATTACTAATACCACATTATTCAAGCTAGGGTATCATTTAAAAAGATAATTATGTGATTTAAAACAGTAATGGCTGCTGAAAGATCAGTATAGCATTCAGAAAGCTTCCAAGGAAGGTCAATAGTTTTGACTGCATGTTTAATCAGGTTGACGCATGCAATAAATTTTTTATAGATATCTAATACAAAAATCTACCCACCGTGCACCAATTAAGATTCTATGTAGGCTACAAAGTACTCAATCAAATAATTTAAAACACACACACACACACACACACACATATGCACACAGGTTCCTGACTGGAGGAAGGCATGTCTAAGTCTGTGTAGATGCTTCTGAAATTAAAATCAGCCCATAGCCGTATCGCCTATATTACAACAGATATTTTTTAAAAAGAATAGATGTAGAAATATCCTTAAACAGATTTGTGAATGATAGACGAAGTACTTTGCGGTGCTCTGTTCTATATTGTGCAATTTATTTTATATAGTAAAGTGATTATGTCTAGTACTGTGATCAAACTAACTGTTTAAGCCTCTATGTCTACCATTCACACTCTTGAAAGTTCAACCATAGAAGCAAATACATATGCTCACTCACAAAATAAATTTTGAGCTCTTAGTTCCTATCTCATAAACGCTTGCACCTATTTATGTAGTTGCAGCCCATGTCCAGAAAACCAAAGAGCTCACAATAGCATATGTACACTACCAGCTTAAATAGTGGCTGATAAATGGGGCACATTTGGATTGGGAAAAGTGGTGCTAAAGAAATGTCTGCATACAAAAAATTATCTTGGGTATGATATTTAATTTCTTAAATCCTGGATGTATCCTGTGAAGCTTGAATATATTTGAGATCTAATCTGAACAGTGGACATTTTTTTAGCATATAATATGGGGCTACAAGGCAAACACATAAACATATGTTAGTGTGCTATTTATGAAAATGTGAGAATGTGTACATTATTTTTCTGGGTTTTCTGTGGGTTTGTTCTTCCCCCACCCCCCACCCCCATCCCTAGTTTTGGAGGTCTGGGGACAGTCTGAGTGGATATGGCGCTGCATAGTAGATGTTGAAACGTCCCCATTTTGAGTGTTGTGATGGCCTTGTTAATGTTGTAACTTTCTACATGTTCTTTTAGTATTCAGTTGGAATTATTGGCTTGGGGGGAGGGGGAGAAAATCTTTCTCTGTTGAAAAAAATAGTTTTTTACTGGTTTAAAAATATTCATTCTTCTTGGTATCCCTTTTGCAATTTCTCCTGGGCATTTTTCTGATATTGCTTTATCTAGCCCAGCAATCTATTTTATTTTCTTTGGGGTTTTCTTTTTTTTCTTTTCCCTTCTTTTTTTCATCTATACAAGATTTGTTATGCACTACTTTTTGTAACTAGACAGTTTTCAATAGTTGGCAGATTATTCTTTTTTAAAGAAAAAAGGCATGCTTTCTGACTGACATGATCTTTTGCAATACCTCAATTTTGAAATATAGGAAAGAAAATATTTTCTAAGTAAGTTTATTCAGAAAAAATATATATTAATTTAATTCTGTGAGGAAATGATTTAACAGATGGGTAACTTTATTTTTTTCATGCTTATTTGCTTTTTTGAAAATGAAGTTAGAGCTTTATAACTGTATTGAAGATCATAGCTATCCTACCGAAGTCTACCTAATTATGTGAAACAATAAACATTTATGAAGAAATGTCCCTTTCCCACATACAAACATAGCTGGAAAGAAAGGAGAAAGCCGGGGGAGAGATGCTGGAAGTTATGTAAATGATGAGATTAAAATGAATAAGAGCAAGGAAATTTAAAAACAAATTGGTTTGGTGCTGGAAGTTGTGAACAGAAGGTGAAAAACCTGTTTTGCCCTTAATTTGTATATTTATAATCAAGCGATTATGCACGACTGACCAGAATTGTGAGAGTTCTTCTGTTTGTATTTTTTAAAGATAATTTTTAGTTTATTAAATTATAACAAGTTCCCCTTTTGTTTTGTAAATGAATGTCCCCCCCTCCCCCAGTTGTTAATATCTTACCCCATTATTCTGAGAGGGTCCTTCCAGAAAAGAAGTTATTTTTTGAAACAAATTGTTCTGAACTGCAACTGGATGAAGGAGCCCCTGGGTACCACAGGCCCACTTGTGGCCTTCCCTCAATGCGAGACTTGAACTAGTCGGTTTTCTTTTTGAAAGCAACTTAACCTCGACTATTTGTTGTTATGTGCAATACTGTTTGTACTGTTTGTATAAAAAAGAAAAAAGAAAAGAAAAAAGGCATAAATCTTTATTGCAAATTTATTTTCATTGCAAACTTTAGACATTGTGATTCACTAAGATCATTTTTCTACTGTCAAATATGTACCTTTTCTTCATGCTGGTATTTTTTCAATAGTAATGTAGCCTTTGTACTGAGACAGATTTTCATTGTTATTTTTAGAAAGATTTTTTGCTAAGAGAAATTTAAACATTGACATATTTTTCATTTTTATTTCAGATTTTCTTTAAGGAATGCTTTCTCAACCATTAATATAGTTGTTTCTGGGAGAGACTTTCATATCTGGTCAATGTCATTAATATTATTTTGTATTTTTACTTGGAATAAATTAATTTTATGATGCTAATTCTTTAAAAGTTTATTTTTTTCATTTTCAGTTATTTTTGAAGCTAAAAAAAACCTTTGTAATATTGTTACTAAAGTGTCTAGTTTTTTGAAATGCAAAGCTTTATGTATTAACTTGCTGATGTGGTTTACAATGGTGTGAAAATGGTTGGATATGTGAAATGATTGAAAAACTGTAATGAATAATTGGGCAATAAAATTACAGAATGAAGCAGGAAAATGATGTGATATTTTTTAGAAGCTTTTTCCTTTATCAGAATGTTTTAGGAAGATAATAGGGATGTCACAGTACCAGTTCGCTGTCTAGATTTGTACAACACCAATGTTAACAAACACTGTTGCTGTTGTAATTCACTCCAGTCTGTAGAAATAACAGGTCTACAATCTTGGCTGTTTAGCATCCTACCAATTTGCTTCCTTACCATTACCATGGGCACATCCAGTACTGTTGCATAGTGGGTGCACGGGTGAAAAATAAATGGAACTGCGCAGCATTAAGGCTTGGCTAAGTCACTTCCTCTGTACTCAACCATCCATCCTCTTTATGGACATTTTTGTTTTTTGAACTATTCCCTTAAATCTCTCCTAAATGGCTTCTGGGTGATCTGCCATGCTTTATTTATTAAACCTGTCCTTCATGCTGCATTTCCCTGCGCCTCTTTACATGGTAACTCAGAACAAATGGAGGAAATTTGTATAGTATCTACATAATGTTACAGTGTACCATACAGTGTAAGTTTCTCATAGTTAGTGCTATCTAATGCATGTATAGGAACCCTTATTACGTGATCTGAGCACTTTTTTCAAGCTGCTTGTATATTTCTCCCTTTCTTGTGTTAGGCCTCTTATAGCATAAGAACAGCATCTGTTGCTGCTACAAAAATAACATTGCATCATTTTTTTGTAGTTCATCTCCACCTTTGCCTGTCCTACCCATTTACTGCAATACTAGCAAAACCTCTGTGTGGAAGCTGGATACTGTTATCCCTTCCTTTAGATCAGTGATTCTCAGACTTGGCAATTTGAAGATATGTCGACTTCAACTCCCAAACTTTTGCAGCTAGCATGGCTGGGGAATTCTGGAAGTTGAAGTACCCACATCTTCAAGACACCAAGTTTGAAAAACCTTGCTTTTGATCCTGCAACTCAAACTGGTGTTACATAAACAGAAGATACAGTGGCCTTCTCCAGATATGTCAGTGGTCAGATTTTATCTGTTTTTATGAGGACTTCAGCTGAAGGGAAGCTGTCACTTGATGTCTTGTGTAAATATCTGGAGTTGGCCTTTGTGAGTTCTTTGTAAGTAATGTACAGGCAATTTCGAATAGTAAAATTTAGACTCTAACTAGGTTCTGTGGTTGGAACAAAATTGTAAAAGCATAATACAGTAGAAGTAAAGGAGGAATTTATCAAACTCCTGCAAGAATGGAATGAAGTGAGTGTGTGCTTACACTCCTGCCTACACACTTGCCTTGTAGGAAAGCAGGATTTAAAAAAAATGTATTACAAATATGCAGTTATTACAAATTCCATTATATTTGTTAGAGTAGTACAAAAATACAGTGCTTTACTGGGAGAAAATCTCCTATGTTAATATTTCAGTATTGTGACATCTCTACTTGCAAGATACGAGTGAAAGATTAGTCACAGATTGATTTTTTAAACTATTTTTGTTAAACCTGCCTTTTATGTAGATGCTTTTTACACCAGTTTGTATAATGTCAGCATTCCTTTTTTCCACTTAAAAAGTTTTCTTAATTTCTACTGTTGTAGTGTTTCTGTCTTAGCCATGCAGTCTGTTCTAATATTCATGCTATGATTTACTCCTGCATAGGAGAAGAGCAAGACCTGTTATGTTATTCTGCACATTTTAAATTTATTTAACATTGTTTAGCAACAAGTAGATATTCAGGGTGCTAATACAGGAAAAACATTTCTGCTTTTTTGCTGGTTTGTTTCTGGATGTTGTTCTGTTGGGGTATAAAGTATTAGGTATTTGTAATTTGCTGTCTAAAATAATGGAGATGAGTGTTCACAGCTAAGATCTCTGTAGTTGTTTTTTTTTAACTGACTAATTTTCAGTGTACCATATCTTTTATTACATGTTCTCTTTAGACTGGTTTTGCTAGTAACCCTAAAGCTTTTTACCTTTAATTTTTTATTTTTTGGCTTGGACTAATGCTTTGTATGGAACTGCAGTACTGTGACTAAACATGAAGCTCCACGCTGCTATTGCTTACAACTGCTTCAACTTTGTAGTTTGGAATTATTTTTTTTTCTGTAATAACTTATTAAATCTAGTTGTATGAAGTACAGAAACTTGTCATCATTTGAATATTTAAAAAAGCAACGGGGAAGATGCAATCAAATTAGAAATTGGAAATTTAAAGAACATACACACCTTCCGTTACATGTTACAATTTAACAAAGTACACATTTAAATAGTGTTTTCATTATTGTTTTACTTCGCCAGAATTCATCCAGAGCATTTGACACCAAAGAACAGTTGCACAAGTGCAAGTGGCATAGTATCTACTTACTAGGATCCTAAGAGATTGTCACTCTATCTGGTGCAAGATTTTAATCATTTTGTTCTCATTTCTTGGATCAAATTTCTGTACACCGAGACAAAAATCAAGAGCACTTGTTTGAAGAAGAGGAAGATGGTATAATACAATTTTGCTATTGCTGGGAAACATCGTTCTGTTCTTCCTGAGCAGAATTTCTCAATGCTATTTTATTTCTCCACCCTGACATTTGTTTAATCGGTCCTTGTGTTATATTTTGATTACTGAGACCTATTTGAGCCAGTAATGGGGCTTCAGTAGCAAATTGCCACTGCTCTGTCTAATAGCTAAAGAGTTATAAAGAAAATAAATTGAACCATTGACTTTATAACAGTGAGAAAAGGCCACAAGTCTTTGTCTATCAATTCCTATAGTTGGAAAACAATATCTAAACTCTTTTAAACTATTCTGAACTTAACATGTGACTCCTACCCCATTCTATTAACTCTATGCAAGTTCTAATTATAATTGTGTAGGTCAAATTCTAATGATTATATTTTAAAATGGGAGAAACACATGAAGGAAGATACTGACCTTTTCTAGTTTTTTTAATTGATTAAAGTAAAGGTAAAGGTTCCCTCACACATACGTGCTAGTCGTTTCCAACTCTAGGGGCCGGTGCTCATCTCCGTTTAAAAGCCAAAGAGCCAGCGCTTGTCCGAGGACATCTCCGTGGTCATGTGGCTGGCATGACTAGACGCCAAAGGTGCACGGAATGCTGTTACCTTCCCACCGTAGTGGTCCCTATTTTTCTACTTGCATTTTTATGTGCTTTAAAACTGCTAGGTTGGCAGAAGCTGAGACGAGTAACAGGCACTCACTCTGTTACGCGGCACTTGGGATTCGACCCACTAAACTGCTGACCATCTGATCGACAAGCTCAGCGTCCTAACCCACTGAGCCACCGCGTCCCTTAATTGATTACAATCTAGCTAATACCTAGATCAGGGGTTTCCAAACAGGGGTGCTTGCACCCCCTGGGGATGCGAGTCGATATTCAAAAACTTGGGTTTAGAAGTTTCAAATATTAGTGTATATGCATAATTTGTTACCTATATTTCAAACTTGTAAGGGGTGCGAGAATATATCAGAATCGTTCTAGGGGTGCGGGGTATAGAAAAGGTTGGGAGCTGCTGACCTAGGTGAACTGAAAAAATATAGGTAGTGAACATTTCATTTAATGCAGAAAGCTTTCTCAAAACTATTACTCTTAATATGGAAACCTGATTAAAGAGGCAAGCAGCAAGGGTGGTTGATGTTTTATATATTGAGAAGATTCAATAAAAGGGCATATATATAGTATATTTGGATGTATAGGAAGCAAAATTTGGCTTTAATTTCAGCTGCTATGTATTTTTTTTAATTCAAAAAGTTACACAAACTCTTCCCTCCCCAAAAAAGAAAAAATAGTTAACAGGTTAAACCAACAGCGAAGTTAAACTTCAAAGCCCTATGTTAACAATCTATTATTGTAACTGACTCGTAGGAAGTCTACAACAGCTTCTTATTATCTACTACAAGTCACTGCAATCATTTTTCATGCATCCAGGATCAAATATTCTTGTTTGGTTCTTAATAAAACTTTTCTTTAAGATTTTAATTGGGAACTTTCCCAACATCTCATTTTCCAGAGTCATAAATCTTTGTTGTAAATATCTCTGCAGCAACCATTGTTCAGGTATAGTCTCCCTGTAAGCATCATTTCTTCTCAATTGTTGTCTGGTTAAGTATAGTAAATCCATTCTCCAAAGTCCATTCATTTTACCAAGAAAGTCCAGTTCATCCCGCATCAAATTTATTATCTCTGAATTTCTTGTATTTGTGGCCTTTCAGCCTTTTTGACACAGCATGCAGTTCTCGGATGACGCACTGTGACCTTCGGGTTTGGAAGCTCCAATCCAGTTTCTAATCTAACAGACTCCAGATCAGGTCCAGCTGTTATTCTCTACCTTTGAGTAGTATCCTGAAATTGATTCAAAAGCATTGCTGAGCCATCAAATTTTTTATTTAAATTTTCAAATATAGTTTGTGAGGTAGCATTTTTTTCAAAGACTTCCCAGAGAGCTTTATCTCTTTTTGTACATGTTGTAAAGAAAAACAGCTCTTTATTTTAAGGACACACACACACACACAAAAAAAAAGATACCATAACAAAATATCCACAGAGAAAACTTGATGTAAAATTTCCGATAATATAAAGTAATGAAAAGGAATTTTCTCCAACAAAACTTTAAAAAAATAGGACCAGAGCTTTAAAAAATGGGAAAATCCTATTCAGGGAAATGCCACTTAGGGCTAGGGTTAGGTCAGTACCAACTCAGAAAGCAAAATGGACATTGCCAACAAATTCAGGGTGATTGGGAATGGTTAGGAGGGTATTGACTTTTCTATGCTGTCCTATTTTTCCTGGTAAAATACATGGGAAAATCCTATTCGGGGAAATTCCACTTAGTGTTAGGGTTAGATCAGCATGAACTCGGAGGGCAAAATGGACATCGCCAACAAACTTGGACTGCTTGGGAATGGTTAGGAAGGCACTGACTTTTCTAGCCTCTACTATGATTACTGGTAAAATACATAGGAAAAATCCTACTTTGGAAAATTCCACTTAGGGTTAGGGTTAGGTCAACATGAACTCAGAGAGCAAAGTGAACATTGCCAAAAATCTCCGGATGCTTAGGAAGGGTTAGGAGGGCACTGACTTTTCTAGGCTGTCCTGTCTATGTTTCCTGGTAAAATACAGGGGAAAATCCTATTCAGAGAAATTCCACTTAGGGTTAGGTCAACATCAACTCGGAGATCAAAGTGAACATTGCCAAAAAACTCAGGATGCTTGGGAATGGTTAGGAGAGCAATGACTTTTCTAGGCTGTCCTGTCTATGTTTCCTGGTAAAATACAGGGGAAACTCCTATTCGGAAAAGTTCCATTTAGGTTAGGGTTAAGTCAGCATGAACTCTGAGGGCAAAATAGACATTGCCAACAAACTTGGAATGCTTCGGAATGGTTAGGAGGGCACTGAGTTTTCTAGGCTGTCCTATCTATGTTTCCTGGTAAAATAAATGGGAAAATCCTATTTGGGGAAATTCCACTTAGGGATCAGTTTAGGTCAACATGAACTTGGAGAGCAAAATGAACATCACCAACAAACTCGGAGTGCTTGGGAATGGTTAGGAGCAACTGACATTTCTAGGCTGCCCTGTATATGTTTCTTAGTAAAAAAGTTTTTTTGACCCTAATGTAAAAACGGATGCCAGAATGAGATTCAGTGTTAAATTTCATGGTTAAAAATTGTGCTTTTTCTAGTTTTTAAAGATCAAGCTTTTTTGGGTGTCTGGGGAGGGAAAGTCCTTATGTCAGGGATTTTTGTGCCCAGGAGGCAATTTTTTTTTTTACCCAAATGTAGAAACGAACACCAGAACCATTTGTTTAGTGATCAAAGTTACAGTGGTACTGAAAGCCAAATTTGCTTAAGAATCACATGATTCATTTAACATCTGTAGTAATTTTCTTAACCATAGCCAACTAGCTTGCAACTAGCTTGCTTAGGAAGGGAAATTCTAGTCCCAATTGTGGTAATAAGTTGAGGGTTGCCTGTTCTGTTTCACATAATATATTTAAAGAGGCACAGCTGTTATTCACTCAATTAAGTAGTTGAATACAGATTTTAAATTTCTACAGCATTCTTAACCAATAAATCTTTTAAAAATTGTCAGAAGGCTGTTCTGCTATAATGGAAGCCATCCCCTATGATGCTTTAAAGTAGATGACTTTAATGGGGAACAATCTGGTAGGCAAACTAAAGGGATGATGGAACTTGCATTTAATATTCATTTTTATTTATATTTATATACACACAATGTCAGTTGCAGTTAAGAGAATATACCAGTGGTGGCGAACCTTTTAGAGACTGAGTGCCCAAACTGCAACCCAAAACCCACTTATGCATCGCCGGGTGCCAGGTGGGCGTGGCCCACTGAGTGGGAGTGGCTATGGTAGTCATGGCAGCATGGGTGGGCGTGGCCACCTTGATATTGCTCCTGAGGAGGGATGCCTGTGGGGGCCGGGCAGGGTTGGGGGAGATCCAGGGGGTCTGCGAGGTGTGCGAGGATGGCAGGGAGCCACCCCTGCCATCCTCGCACACCACTAGCGCAGGCCCACCTCATCTTGGGGGCCTGCCCTCCGCACGCCGGCTGCATCCTCCGATCGACCGACGCCGCCAGGGAGACTGCCCGGTGTCAGGCTCGACACGCCCGACACCCGGTGAGGCCGCAGAGGGACTCACCGGGCCCCGTGACCAGCTGCCGGCGTCTGTATGCAGCCCCCATGTTACTGCGACCTTCCAGCGAGCCGGGGAAGAGCGCGGCCGCCAGGACGACCCAGCAGCCACCGGCACCTCTCTCGATGCCCCAGCAGCCACCGGGGCCTTCCGGCAGGCCGGGGAGCAGCCGTGGAAACGCGCAGCTGGCTGACATGACCCAGCGCCGACGCAGTGGGCCGAGGAAGAGCGCAGGGGTGGGGCAGGAGCGAGCGTGCCTGTCCTGCTCCTTTTCTCTTCCAAGCGGCGCTGCTCAGCGGAGACGGCAACGACGACCTCGGAGTCACAGCCTAGGAATGCTAAGAATGCGGGGCGGCCACTGGCAGTGGAAGGCAGGAAACATCAGGGCTTGAGACCTCGCTTTCCCCCCCCTCTTCCTCCCTCTCTCGTGCTTTACATACACACACACACACACACACGCACACACACGCACACACAAAAGCACAGAGTTCCCCTTCCCCCTTGTACAGGAATGAAAGGCCCCCCGAAGGAAGCCCGGCCTCTTCACCGCACCGATCCGCTGAGGAGGTTCTTTCAAGCGGGAGACGGGCAGAGCAAGATAGCCAAAAAAGAGACTCCTCAGACGGCGCCGTCTTTTTCTTCTCCTCCAGCTGCTGGTTCTGAGCCCCAGCTCGCGGGTCTGCCTGGCGGCTTTGCGCGAAGCTTGCCGGGGTCGTTTTGAGGTTTACACGTGTCATTCTCGAGGGGGGGAAAGGGGTACCCGACCTAATCCCCCCCCGTTGAACGAGCCAGGGGAGGGCAAGAGCCTCTGTGGGCAGGGAGGGAGGAGCAGCGAGAAAGGGACGTTTGGGGTCTCTCGCCAATGGGTGTAAGCCGAGCAACCCCGAAAATCGGTTTGAGTAGAAAAGGAGGAGCTTTGGCAGGGAGGGAAGTGAGGTTGGAAAAGCAGGCCGGGCGAAGGAAGGGAGCGGAGGAGGCAGCTTTGCAGACGGGCCGCGGCAGCTTTCTCAAAGAGCGGCGCCGCTGCCTGTTCGCGCGGAGGTACGCGTGCACCTCTCCAAAGGTTTGGGGAGGTGCGCGCGCACCTCTCGGAACGGGCAGCGGCCCCGCTTGTTGCGAAAGCTGCCGCGGCCCGTCTGCAAAGCTGCCGCTTTCGGCAGCTTTGCAGACGGGCCGCGGCAGCTTTCGCAACAAGCGGGGCCGCTGCCCGTTCGCGCAGAGGTACGGAGACCTGCTGATGTTTGGGGAGGTTTGGGGAGGTGCGCGCGCACCTCCCCAAACCTCCCCAAACGTCGGCAGGTCTCCGGACGGCGGCGGCTTGGGAGAGGTGCGCGTGCACTCTCCAAACCTCCGCCATCCCGATTGCACAGCTGCCGTGAACGCGGCAGGTCTCCAGACAAGACGGCGGCGGCTTGGAGAGGTGCGCGCGCACCTCCGCCCTTCGGAAAGGTGCACGCGCACCTCTCGGAACGGGTGGTGCCACTCTCCATTTGGAGAGGTGCATGCGCACCACTGCCCGTTCGAAGAGGTGCGTGTGCACCGGGCGGCTGGGAGCCGCAGGAGATGGCTCAAAGAGCCGTATGCGGCTCCAGAGCCACGGGTTGCCGACCCGTGCCCTAGACCATAGTTCCGGGGCCCAAACCTTTTCACCAATGTGCAATTCTCTGGTGGTGTCTGGTTGCTCCTGTTGAGTTGCCACTCTGTGTGCAGTCTGTCCAACTTAGTAATGAGTCACCGTCCCCAACGCAACTCAGCAGGGCTCTTGCCCTTAGCTGTGCATGGAGTGGTATGTTGCGCCAAAAGAAACTGAGCTAACCGGTGATGCCAATCTCCACTGATGATGCACCTCAATGCGTCCTTGGTTGTCCTCACCATTCGTTCTGCCAAACTGTTAGTCGATGGGTGGAAACGCGCTGATGTGACATGTCTAATTGAGTTGGCTCTGGCAAATGCCTGGAAATCAGCAGATGTGAATTGTGGGCCATTATCAGAGACCAAGACATCAGGCAACCCATGAGTGGCAAATAGTTCCTGAAGCACTTGAATTTTCTTTGCAGTGGTCATGCTAGAGACTGGGACTACCTCTAGCCATTTAGAGTGACTGTCAACCACTACCAGGAACGATTGTCCCTGAAAAGGCCCAGCGTAATCGATGTGTAACCTGGAGCATAGGGTGTGAGTTGCTTCCCATTTGTGAATGGGAGCCTGTGGCTGTTCTGGCCTTGACCTCTGACATGTGTAGCACCCTGCTACCTGCTCCTCTATGGCTTTGTCAAGACCAGGCCACCATAAGTAGCTCCTAGCTTGTGATTTTGTCCTTACTATGCCAGGATGCCCCTCGTGTAACGATTGTAAGACCCTTTCCCGCAATTTCTCTGGAATAATAACTCTACTACCCCACAGCAAACATCCTTTATGAGAAGACAACTCGTGCCTCCTCATAAAATATGCCTGGAATTCCAGCCCCGGGCTCTTGTACTGCCACCCAGATGCTACCCATGAGCTGACCCTGCTCAGTACCTTGTCTGCTGTGGTGCCAGCAGCAATATCCTTCACCTGTAGAGGACAATCTGGAAGATCTTGGATGAGTAGGATCTGCTCCGCCAGTGCTGGATCAGGGTCATTGCTCATCATTGGCAATCTGCTTAATGCATCTGCATGGCCCATGTCCTTTCCCGGTTTATGGACTAGTTTGCAAGCATAAGCGGATAGAAAAATGGACCACCTCAGCATTCTTGGGGAAAGAATTTGTGGTGTTTGTTTGTCAGTTGTGAACAACCCCAACAATGGTTTGTGATCAGTAAAAATTGTGAACTCCTTGCCATACAGGTAATCATGGAATTTTTTTACTCCTGACACAATTGCCAGTGCTTCCTTGTCAATTTGTGCATAATTCCTTTCTGCTTTGGACAGAGTTCGGGAGTAATATGCAATAGGCCTTTGCTCCCCATTTTCCTCTATATGACTTAATACGTGCCCACCCCATAAGGGGATGTATCACACGCGATGCAGATAGGCTTATTTTCTATAAAATGTGTGATGGTTGAATCACTAGATAAAAGTTGTTTAAGATTTGTAAAACTCTGTTCGTGGACCTTGGTCCAGATCCATGGAGTTTTCTTATCTAACAGCCTGTGTAAAGGTTCTGCAATTGCTGTTTTGTGGGGTAAAAATGCATGATAGAAGTTAAGTAACCCCAGAAAAGCTTGCAATTCAGCCTTATTTGTTGTGGTTGGAGCCAACTTAATTGCTTTTACCTTAGAATCAGTGGGGCCACAGAGCCCAGACGGCCAGCAGCGACGAGGGGAAGCCGGGCCATCTCGTTGGGGGTTCCAGGCATGGTCCACAGCATGGTGAGTAGCCGCCTGCCATGGCAGGGGGAGGGAAGATTGTTGCCCCAAGCTGCCACACAGATCCCCGTGCCGCCACTGTTCTCCCCACCAGCCACATGGATTTCCTTTCCCCCACCATTTCCCCCCCACATGAATCACCGTGCCACCGCCGCTGTTCTCCCCCACCACATGGATCTCCTTGCCGCCACCACTGTTTCTTTCCCCCGCACGGATCGCCGTGCCACCGCTGCCATTTTCTCACCCCCACCCCCCCGCATGGATCACCCTTCCTTCCTTCCCGAGCTCGAATCCACGGGGTAATTTTGCAGCACCCCAGTGGCCCAATCCGATCTCCAGAGGCTTGTAAAAGGCCTCTGCCACCCGGATTGGCCATGGGGGCCCCCGCAAAATCGCTCTGCAGACTTACCTGGACTCACGCTTGCAGCTGCTTGCACCATCCAGCCCTGATCCACGCAGCTCTTGCACCTGCTCTGACTCAAGAGTGCAGAGAGAAAGAGAGCGCAGGCGCACGTGGAGAAGCGGAGGGGAGGAGCCTGGCCCCACCTCCTTCCGGGGTGATGGCGTGCGTGCCCAGAGGGATGGCTCCACGTGCCACCTGTGGCACGTGTGCCATAGGTTCGCCACCCCTGGAATATACCGTATATACTGTATATCCTGCAACTACACACACACACACACCTACACAGAGTGAATTGAAGTTACTAAAAGCAATATTTCTGAAACTTGGAAGCATGATGTTTAAGACTTCATTTCTCAGAATTCTCCAGTCACCAGGCCAGAAT
Source organism: Vipera berus (assembly GCF_964194415.1). Classification (NCBI taxonomy): domain Eukaryota; kingdom Metazoa; phylum Chordata; class Lepidosauria; order Squamata; family Viperidae; genus Vipera; species Vipera berus. Next base: position 72,646,436 of record NC_138207.1, on the reverse strand, counting down.
TCTTGAAGTCCACACATCATGTTTTCAAGCTTGAAAAACACTGCTTTATAAATAAAGAGCTGAATAGGCTGGAGATAAAAGGGAGTACTCAAAGATAGATATTATTGAGCTAAATTACTACAGAGTTCCACATGTATGTACTAGTCCAGAATTCCCCAACCTTTCTGGCTTTGTGGATCCACAAGGGAGAGAAGGGTTGGTTTTGCATGAGTGGTGGGCAACCACGTGTGCACAGCTCCATTCACACAAGCAGTAAGCACACGTGCCCACTGTTCACACAAATAACAACAACAATAATAATAATAATAATAATAATAATAATAATAATAATAATAATTTTTAAAAAGTTGGAAGGGACCTTGGAGGTCATCTAGTCGAACCCCCTGCTCAGGCAGGAAACCCTATACCATTTCAGAAAAATGGCTGTCCAGTCTCTTCTTAAAAATTTCCAGTGTTGGAGCATTCACCGTTTCTGGAGGCAGGTTGTTCCACTGGTTAATTGTTCTAACTGTCAGGAAGTTTCTCCTTAGTTCTAGGTTGCTTCTCTCCTTGATTAGTTTCCATCCATTGCTTCTTGTCCTGCCTTCAGGTGCTTTGGAGAATAGCTTGACTCCCTCTTCTTTGTGGCAGCCCCTGAGATATTGGAACACTGCCATCATATCCCCCCTCATCCTTCTCTGCATTAAACTACACATACCCAATTCCAGCAACCGTTCCTTATATGTTTTAGCCTCCACTCCCCTAATCATCTTTGTTGTTCTTCCCTGTACTCTTTCCAGAGTCTCAACATCTTTTTTACATCGTGGTGACCAAAACTGGATGCAGGATTCCAAGTGTGGCCTTACCAAGGCATTGTAAAGAGGTATTAATACTTCATGTGATCTTGATTCTATCCCTCTGTTAATGCAACCTAGAACTGTGTTGGCTTTTTTGGCAGTTGCAGCACACTGCTGGCTCATATTTAAGTGATTGTCAATTAGGACTCCAAGATTCCTCTCACAGTCACTACTATTGAGCAAGGTACCACCTATACCAGGGGTCGGCAACCCGAAAAAGGAAAAGAGTCACTGGGAACCGGTTCCATCACACATAAAGTGGGAGCCGCGTGCGTGCGTCCATGCACGCGCATGCGCAAAAAACCGTTTTGCGCATGCGCAAAACGGGTTTTTCTTGTGCATACGCGGACGCGCGCGGTTGCCTTTTTTTTATGTGTGATGGAACCGGTTCCCGGTTGCGAAAGCTGCGACGGCCCGTCTGCAAAGCTGCTGCTTTCGGCAGCCTGCAAACGTGCCGCGGCAGCTTTCGCAAGAAGCGGCACCGCTACCCATTCCGAGAGGTGCGCGCGCACCTCTCCGAACGACCGTAGGTGCGCGCGCACCTCCCCAAACCTCCCCAAACGTCGGCAGGTCTCCGGACGGCAGCGGCTTGGGAGAGGTGCACGTGCACTCTCCAAACCGCCGCCATCCCGTTTGCACAGCTGCCGTGTTCGTCAATGTTTGACGAACGCGGCAGGTCTCCGGACGGGATGGCTGCGGCTTGGAGAGGTGTGCGCGCACCTCCGCCCTTCGGAAAGGTGCGCGCACACCTCTTGGAACGGGCGGTGCCACTCTCCATTTGGAGAGGTGCGCGTGCACCACTGCCCGTTCGAAGAGGTGCGCGCGCACCGGGCGGCTGGGAGCCGCAGGAGACGGCTCAAAGAGTTGCATGCGGCTCCGGAGCCGCGGGTTGCCGACCCGTGACCTATACTATACCTGTATGTTTGGTTTTTCCTGCCTAAATATAGAACCTTACTTTTTTCACCATTGAATTTCATTTTGTTAGATAGCACCCAGTGTTCAAGTCTGCCCAGATCCTTCTGTATCTTAAGCTTATCTTCCGGACTGCTGGCTATTCCTGCCAGCTTGGTGTCGTCTGCAAATTTGATGAGTTCCCCATCTATCCCCTCATCCAAATCGTTGATGAAGATGTTGAAGAGCACTGGGCCTAGAACAGAGCCCTGGGACACCCCACTACACACTTCCTTCCATGTAGACGTAGTTCCATTGAGGACCACATGCTGAGTACGGCCGGTCAGACAGCTATGAATCCAGCGATCTGTCTAACCCACATTTTTCTATCTTATCAAGTAGTAGGTTGTGATCTACTCTATCAAATGCCTTACTGAAGTGCAAGTAAATTATATCCACAGCCTTCCTCTGGTCCACTAATTTTGTCACTTGGTCAAAGAATGCAATAAGATTTGTCCTGCATGATCTGTTTTTGACAAACCCATTCTGGCTTTTAGTAATGACTTTTTTTGCATCTAGGTGTTCACTGATTCATTGTTTGATTATCTTTTCCAGAATCTTCCCAGGTATTGAGGTCAGGCTGATAGGTATGTAGTTTCCTGGATCTATTTTTTCCTTTTTTTTGAAGATGGGAACTACATCAGCTCTTTTCCAGTCCTCTGGTAGTTCTCCAGTGCTCCAGGATCTTTGAAAAATATAGTTCAGTGGCTCTGACATCACATCTGCCAGTTCCTTGAGAACCTTGGCATGTAATTCATCTGGTCCTGGTGATTTGAACTTGTCTAGGCTGGACAGGTGCTCACTTACCATTTTCTTGCCTATCTTAACTTGTGTTTCTATTCTGTTTTTTATGGCACTGTTTTTCCCCTTTGTGTAAAGACAGGTGCAAAAAATGAGTTAAATAGTTCTGCTTTCTCCCTGTTGCTTGTCACCTTCTTGCCACTTTCCCCCATTAATGGACCAATCATTTCCTTAACCTTTTTCTTGTTTTTTACATGTTGAAAGAAGCCGTTTTGACATTTTTGACTTTGGTCACAAGCCTTACTTCATTTTGAGCCTTAGCTTTCCTCCCTTCATCTTTGCAGGCATGGTCTATTTGGTGATATTCTGCCTTAGTTATGTGCCCCTATTTACACTTTTTATACTTGTCCTTTTTATCTTTCAATTTATCAGAGAGCTCTTTATGCAGCCGTGCTGGTTTCTTTTGAGAGCTATTATTTTTCTTCTTTGTTGGTATTGTGCTAGACTGGGCTTTTATTATCTCACTTTTCAAAATTTCCCAAGCTTCTTGAGTTGTTTTCCCCTTTAGGATTCTCATCCATGGAATCCTTCCCAAGCTCTCTCTAAGTTTATTAAAATTAGCTCTTTTAAAGTCCAAGACTCTAGTCTGACTGTGTTCTATTGCTTGTGCTTCCAGAATGTTGAATTCCAATATTGCATGATCACTTCCCCCCAAGGTTCCTGTGGCTTCGACACCTTCTATCATTTCATCTCTGTTAGTGAGGATTAGATCCAATATGGCTAATCCCCTAGTTCCCTTCTCTACCTTTTGGGAGACAAAGTTGTCTGCTAGGTTTGTCAGGAGTCTGTTTGATCTTCCACTTGGTGCAGAGTTTGTCTCCCAGTTGATGTCAGGGTAAAGTCCCCCATTACTATAGTGATGCTTCCTACATACCTTAGTTAGCTGACTAGCAAAAAGTTAATCTTTTTCCTGTTTGGTTGGGCAGCCTACAGTATACACGTATGGCAATGTCATTTCCCCCCCCTTTTATATTAACCCAAATGCATTCAAGATTACAGTTTTCATCATTGTTGTGCTCTATTTCTGTAGAGATATAGTTATTTATAGAGCAACTTCACCTCCTCTTTTGTTTGGTCTGTTTCTTTTAAATAATTTAAATCCCTTTAGCTGTGTGTTCCATTAGTAGGTTTCGTCCCACCATGTTTCTGTAATGGCAACAATATCATATCCGCCCTCATTTTTCTGAATTCTAGTTCACCCTGCTTACTGTTCATACTCTGTGCATTGGTGTATAGACATTTGAGTCCTTTATGACTGACCCTGTGCTTACTTTCTACATAACTTGTGTGGTGCCTGAGTTCCCCTATTTTCTTAGATTGCCGGGGACAGGGATATTCTGTATCAATTAACTCACTGTCCCCGTTGTTTAGTTTAAATATTCCTCCAGAAAATCTGTGAATTTATTGCCAAGTAACTCAGTCCCTTTCTTGGATGGATTCAAACCATCTCTTTTGTACATTTTTTCATTGGACCAGCTACAGACATCATGACTAATATAACCAAAGCCTTTTCCTTTACACCACTCCTTTAGCCACATATTGAATTCTGCTATACACTGGCCTTTTCCATTTTGCTCCTTATACACTGGTAAAACCTCTGAAAAAGTGAACCTACAGCCTATTCTGCTGAGTTCCTGCTTTAAGCTCTGGAAATCATTCTGCACAGAGAGTACATCCTTTTGGGACAGATCATTAGTTCCAAGTTGTACAATGGCATCCACACCACAGTCCTTGCTGGCGTTCTTGACTATTTTAAAAATACGCTTCTTGTCCCTACTGGCTGTAGCACCTGGAAGACACCTAACCTCTTTTGAAACCTCTGTATCCTTTTCTAAATTTACATCCTTTATAACTGAATCACCAACCAGTAGGTGGCTTCTCTTTTTGGATCTTTCTTTTCTTGCATGACTGATGTGTAATACCTGATTCGCACTTTTCCCTGTCAAAAACAAGTTCTTCATCTCGGACAATGATCCCCTGCTTATTTGAGTTATCATCACAACTACCTTGACCTGTCTCCTTAATGTCACTATTAAGGTCAGCAAGGACACTGTATCTATTATGCAGAGACAGAACAAAAGCTTTGTGTTTATGGTTCACAGCTTTCACCCTGCCAGATCCCATGCTTGTCCACACTGCCCTTCTCCTGCAGGATCTTTGCGGTAGAGGAGATTGATAGCGCGGAGGCTCAATAGAGTAGAAGGGCTAAACTAGACACCTAATTTCTGCCTGAAGAGCGGAGATTACAGACCCTAGATAAATAATCTGTCCTTGTAGACTAATGATTTGTGTACAGATAGGACAGTTTCCCAGTTTGAAGAGTCCTGCGAAAGACAGCTGCAAAACAAGTGTTGCACTGAACTAAGTGAATGGAGTGTACACACACACCCTCACCTGTTGCTCATGTGAGTGGGGATGCACGCACAGACTTAGTTCATGATGAACTTAGAACACTAAGTTCTGTTTTATCAAATTTATCATGAAGACAGCATAGTAGGCTGCCATAGGGGTGAAAAATTGTGGGATAGCTCCCCCATGTTTATATACTGCAGGTGGGTATAGTAAAGATGGAATATTATTTTTTTTGTCTACTTGGAAAATGATGTGTTGCACTTTAATAGAGGAGGCAACTTTTGCATATATTATATGACATATATTGAGTTCTTTTTGGAAGGACTAGCAATGGGAGACAATAGATGTCTAATACAAGTGCATATGCTGCCTTCAACATATATGTGTTTAATTGATGGAGTCATGTTACTGACAAGATAATGAATTGCAAAGAAATTGTTATTAGAGCCTTGGTGGAGCAGTGGGCTAATGCCTCCTTAAGTAACACCAGCTGCCTGCAATTAGTGCAGGTTCGCATCCCACCAGGCTCAAGGTTGACTCAGCCTTCCATCCTTCCGAGGTAGGTAAAATGAGGACCCAGATTGTTGGGGGCAATTAAGCTGACTTTGTAATAATGCCGCTTGGGGTGTGTGTGAAAGCCCTAATAAGCAGGCATTACATAGAATGAAGGCTACTGCTAAACTTGTAAGCCGCCCTGAGTCTTCGGAGAAGGGCGGGATATAAATGGAATTAAAATAAAAAAAATTTAAACAATAATAATACATAAGTTAAACATTTTGTTTCTATTTCTTTACAACTGCTGATAAAAAATGGCCTGGCTATGTTCAAATTATACACACAAATGAACAGGCTTAGGTGAGGGGGAAAGTGTTACAATTCAATCTATTTATGAATATGAATGAATATGTCCATAATTGCCTAGTGTATTTTAACAATGATATAGAACTGTGCTATGAGGAGCTTACAATTTACATTTCTTATTCTTGGGGAATTAATGACAGAAAGAAAATGGATTGAAAAAAGTAGATGCAAAAGTAACATTATATAAATATGAGAAAATACAGTTGCATATCCTTAATTTATGAAAAAAATGCTTAAGATTACCACTTCAGATAGACATACAAAATCTGCAAGAATCCAGATAACCACTAAAATAGTAGCCATGAGACACAGTTCCTGGCTGCGGGAGGTGACCCCCAGCCCCTCCAGGCCACACAGGACGATGTGGTCAAACCAGGTTAAGTCAGTGCAGCAGTTCAGGGCCAATCCGTGCGAGGTGATGTGTCTTCTGCAATGCACACCGATGAATTGCACATCTGAGGTTTGTGAAAAGCTAGAACTAATTGCTTTTTGGGATTCTTGATGTGATTTATGAAAGGGTTATAGATTATTTCTTTTACTTTGTATGCCAGGGTCTCCAACCCTGGCAATTTTAAGGCTTGTGGACTTCAACTCTAGAATTCCTCAGCCAATTCTAGAGTTGAAGTCCACAATCCTTAAAATTGCCAAGGTTGGACACATACAACATAAAAGAAATAATCTATAATCTATAAACCTTGAAGGAAAAGCCTTAACCCATCAGCATTTCAAATACCAAATGATCTTTCAGAGCAGGTCCTTCCTGTGGGAGGATTGGCCATGTAGATAGACCAAGAAGGTTGGGTTGCCAGAGAATTTTTTTAAAAAAAATTCCATTTATATCCCACCCTTCTCCGAAGACTCAGGGCGGCTTACAAGCTTAGCAGTAGCCTTCATTCTATGTATATGCCTGCTTATTAGGGCTTTCATACACCCCCCAAGCGGCATTATTACAAAGTCAGCTTAATCGCCCCCAACAATCTGGGTCCTCATTTTACCTACCAAGGAAGGATGGAAGGCTGAGTCAACCTTGAGCCTGGTGGGATGCGAACCTGCACTAATTGCAGGCAGCTGGTGTTACTTAAGGAGGCATTAGCCCACTGCTCCACCAAGGCCATCCAGCTGGAGAACAAGTACTTCTAACAGTCCTTCAGTGTCCTTCCAGTCTATTTCTGACTTAGAGTTTATGCATAACTCCCTCACCAGTGGGTTTCTTCATATGACCAGCTTCTTTGTGTTTTTTCAAGCAAAAAATACGAAGAGCTGAAAGTATGGGTTTTTTTCTTCTCTGCATCCAATTCATGTGCTTTAATCCCTGAACTATAATCCTTCTGTTTTGGAAGGCACTCTGGAAAAAAAATGAAGATTCCAAGTGCACAATTTACAGGACGTGAAGGAACACGGTTTCTAGTCCATACTCTGAAACAAAGGACTTGACTGATCGTCCACTCTCAATCCTTTGATAGGATTGATGTTGTTCTTTATTTCAATGAAATGCAGCTTTATATATGCTGTTTACTTTCCCAAAGGACCGGTCTTTGGGTGATGGGGTGACAGCTCAGATGCTTCTCTTAAGTTTCAAGATAGTATAAGTTAGTAACAGGGAGTTTTGGGGAAGGAGAACCTGCTCCAGCAGTTCCTGGTGATGTGCACAAGGCAGGAGGAACCATGAACGTTTGAAAACAGGAGTAGATGAGGTGGGCCCTGGACTCCCTTTGTTGTAGTCTATAACCACAAGTGCTAAAAATTGATGTTTACTTGAGGTTAGAAACAGTTGTACTTACAGAGTTATACTTACAGAGAGAAACACAGGCCTGCTTAGCTCCAATCTAGCAGCTTTCAAGCTTCATTTTTAATACCATTTTCTTACCTGATAGAAACAATGCCATCCCTTGGATGTCATTGGTATTTTCTGCTTCTGCTTTTGGTTCCCTGCAGAGTTTGTAAAACTCATCCTGCTGAGCTCCTGCTGGCTGAACTAAATACCAGACTTGTCTAACAGGCAGTTTAATTGAATTAAAATATACATGGGATAAAAAGGGAGGGGGATCTTAATTTGCATGGGTTTAATATAACCCAATGGGTTTTTAATTGCTGAATTTTAATGTTGTAAGCCACCTGGAGTTATGGTGTGTGAGTTGGGCAGTCAGCTAAAGATGTTTAGTAAACAAATGGATAAACAAACATTATAGATTTAACCATGTGCATGGATTAAGGAGTATAGTTTGATGTACAGTATAAGGAAAAAAGGCATGAACCTGCTCTTGTTAAAGGATAAATTGATCAAAGCAACAAATCCCTGTAAGGATTTGATTATTCTTGCCGGAAAGGATGGCCTTCATTCTTGAAAACGCCGTCCTTGAAATACGTCCCCTTGTCTGGTATTGGATAATGCAACAGGAACAAAGCCAAGCAAATGAAATAATAACTTCCAACTATTTCATTATAAAGTCCCAGTTAATTGTCCATCTATACTTACTGTTGTACAGGCAATCCTCAAATTATGACAGGTTGCTTAGTGACCCAAATAATGACCAACCTCCCCAGGGCTGCTTAAAATCTGGATTCAAAGTTCTGACAGCTGGGCTCCACCGTCATGGGATTGCATCTTGGATGTTTGGCAATTCTTCTTTAATTCCTGTTTTAGCACTTCGGATAATTGACCCACATTTATGGCTATTTTCAGCATCCTGCAGTCACATAGTCACAATTTACAATATTGTTTTTGCAAGAAATTGTCTTTTTCTTCCAGTTTCTGGTAAAAAAAAAGCCCATTGTAGTCAATGGGTTTGCTTGCCAACCTAGGCGTTTGCTTAACAAGTGCTGCAAAAAAGGTTGTAAAGTTGGTTGTGGTCACATGGTGATCTGCTTAATGACTGGCAAGACTTACAACCATAGTTCCTGGCTCAGTTACAGTCATAGGTTGAGGACTACGTGCGCTCATGTAGTCCACATATCACCCGAATCAACCTATATCTTAGGGATGTGTAATAGCTTTCTCGGTCCATGACCAACAAAAATAAATAAATAAACAATAGAACACCCACGTAAAATCAGATGAGATAAAATATTAGCATAACAAAGATGACACAAAGATGTGACATACGGGCTTCCGGTTCTGCGCAGCTAGTGTACCAGCCAAGGGAGTGAAATCATCCAATCCCTACGGCTCATTTCTCTGTTTGGGGACCCTAAATGGGCCCAAAGCTACCCTGTAGAGGTGGCAAGGAAGGAGGGAAGCCCCGTCGATCCTAGTAAGATTGTGGTCAATCCAGACGTTTGGGGAAAGCTCTCCAAAAACCAACAGAAGAAAGGCTAGCATCATTCGTGAGTCTAGCCCAGGGGTAGGCAACCTTGGCTCTTTTATGACTCGTGGAGTTCAACTCCTAGAATTCCTGAGCCAGCCATGCTGAGGAAAAAGGGAGAGGTTTCCAAGCTGAGCTATGCTGGCTCAGGAATTCTGGGACTCGAAGTCCACAAGTCATAAAAGAGCCAAGGTTGACTACCCCTGGTCTAGCCCAAGCTACATGCAGCCGAAGCCAAAAACCACTAAACTGTGATTGTAAACAGCGTGACTGAACTGGGCAAGAATATTGATTTTCTCTCTTCTATCTGACTGATTTCCTGAGGGGAAAAACAGAAAAAAACCCAGAAGTAAAAATCCTCCAAACGTAAGGGGGGGGGGCAGTTGCTCCACCCTCCTCTAAATGGAAGCAGCAAATTAAGTTTATGGGGAAAAGAACTGAAAGATGAACTGAAAATTTAAACGAATGCATTCTCAATTTAACATCACAACAATCAAATGATCAGAAAATAAAAAAGATCATGTAAAGCAGACAACTGAATATAAGCTAGTGGAGACTCAAGTGAAGGACTTACAAGAAACATTGAACATTGAAAAGATAACTCCAAGACCACAAAGTAAATTTGAGGATAAGGAAAAAGATTTGACAAAATGGATTGCTGAGTCCTTGAGAGTACTACAAGAAATGGGGAGACAAGAGATGATGAGAGAAATCTTCAATGAATATGAAGGGGCAAAATCTTTTTACAAAGACATGATGTTTGATTTGCCTACTAAATCCACAACATTTACAAGATTATGGACAGACTCTTTGATGCAACGGAGTATATTGATTGGGAGAGATGCTTGCCAAAAGAAGAGGGATAAAGTGAGAATTGAGGAATTAGATGATGGGGTATATCAGAGGGAATATTTAAAAATTAAACACTTGTTTGAATATGGCTGAAGAAATTGAAAGATTTTAATTTAAGAGGGATGAATCCTGTAAGTAAGACAGTATCTTCTTTCTTTCTTTTGTTTTTTGATATGAGAACTATAAAAATGTGTAGGATGATTAACATAAAGTAAATGTTTTAGATATTTAAATATAATTGATTTTAAGAAAATTCCAATGGATAATTAAAAATAGGAAAAATGTTTTGAAGAGTTAAAAGATTAGATGATTGGAACATTTAAAGATTAAACAGGTTAAATTACGGGTAAAAAGAACAGAAAGAATTTGGAAATAAGTGTATACTAGTTCAAGAGTGATACATATTTTAACTAGGATATTATTTTCTTTTTTCCTTTTTTTGTCTCTCACATCTTTTCTTTTTTTTATGTCTTTCCTTTGTTTCTTTTTCTTACTTACCTTTTAAGATATGAAAATAGATTTAAATACTTCAAGGTAATTAATTCTGGGAAAATTTTAACCAGTAGAAATGTTTTGAACATTGTAGGGAAAATAAATTTAAATAAACAGGATTTTTGTTGAGGCAGATAGAAAGATGACCAGATAGAAAAGATGCATGATATTGATGAGATTATTATTGGTAGAAATTTTAGAAAAATCTTTATATTTGTTACCTATCAAATTAATAAGAATTGTATTAATTTAAGGTTGCAAAGAGAAGAGAAAAACAAGCAGTTATGTGGATTTTGTAATATAGAAACTAACCGCTAGTGATTACTTTGTAAGTATAAACTCAGACAACATGCTGTTTACCAAATACCAAGATGTTTATATTTAAAAAATCAATAAAATATATTTTTAAAAAAATAAAATGTGCCATACGTACACGGCTATAAAACTGCCTTATCTGTACAAGTAAAAATTTAAAATGTTACAGTCTGTAAAGTATAATATATATCATCTGAAAACAAGATAGCTAGTATGCATTAAGTCTAAAATGGTAAATAAGTGATTATTTCTGTACATAGCTGAGCCTTACTTTCATTGCGAATTCAACTACTGCACAGGTGATAAATGGTTTTGAATCTTCTAGAAGATGGTTCATATAGAAATTGTCTGGTCTTCCTGGAAATTTACATGTCAGTGTTTCTCAATCATGGCAACTTTAAATGTGTGGATTGCAATTCCCAGAAAGATGCCTTTCTTGGAGCCCTAGGCAGTTAACTGAATTTTGACAATGTCACCCAACGAACAAGTGGATGTAATTGAAGCCTTGCAAGATGAAATTGGCACTGCATCTTACATTTTGTGATCTCTTTTGGGCTTCTCCACATCACACTAGTTCCACCAAGTCTCAGTTAAACAAGCAAGTATGCTTTGGCACCAAAACTGAGCAATACCACTTTGTGTCTGCTTTCCTAGCTGTTAAAAAATATCATTTTTCTGCTTGGAAAAACATTTTCCTCATCGAGACGTTGGATGGATAGACAGGTGAGAGACCGAACAGTGTTGTTGTAATTAAACAGTTTGCATCTTTCCTTGCAGTCCATTGAATCTGCCTCAGATTATCAGCTTTAAGGGTAGGTTATAGGAATTAACAGTAGCAACAATTTTGCCTTTATGTTGGATTATTTTTGGTTTCTAAATCTCAGGGATGCAGCCAAGCATTAACAGGGTAGCAATCCTTGCATCCAAGAGCTATCAAGCTTTTACACAAAACTGTCCTCTCCTGGCCTTATAATTATGGGAAGCAATCAGTGCCTGATCTAATCTTGTGTAATTGGAAATGTTTCTCTTCTGTCCAAAGCAGCAATGATTGCACTTCAGCTCAAGAAACTGTCTTTAATTGTAAGCAGCCATGTATATGGAAGGGGCAGAGCTTGCAGCCCAGAGTTTTCAGAATTTCAAATTCTTGGGGATGCTGTTGATTGCAAGCCAATCTCAACTATTCACTTTCTGGGAAAGGTGATTAAAATGGTAATAGCCTCGCAACTTTGGATGCATCTTCATGCTATCAGTTTAATCCAGCTGCTTTAATTGCTGCCTTTTCTTCCATTCAATTGTGACCAATTCTCAGAGAGTGCCTAGACAGTCACTGCAGTTTTCTTAGGAAGGATTTTTAGAATGAGTTTGTATTGTCTCTTAAGGCTGAGAGAAAGTGCCTTGTGGCTTTGTGCCTAAGGCTGAACTTGAACTTGCAGTCTCCTGGTTTCTTGCCTGATGCACTTAACCACTATAACAAACTGGCTCTCATTTGTCACCGATCCACAGTATATGTAATTAACAAAAATTCCTGTTGGAAAATGGAGGAAGAAAAAGTGACTTTGCTACTTTTCTTAGACCTCTCAGCAGTTTGGATACCTATTGAGTATGATATCCTTCTAGACCAAGTGTTTACCAATTTTAGCAACTGTAAAAATACTATATGTGGACCAACTCCCAGAATTCCCCTGCGGCCATGAGGAATAGGCTTTGGAAGTTGTCTTCTCCACAGGGTTGACACCAGTTCTATGCCTAGTCAATTCATATGTATTGCCCCACTGTGGTCCTTCTTGTTACCTTATGTGGTCTACTTGAAACTGCTAGGGAGATCATCTGAATTTTTGGAATCATGTTTCATCAGAATGCTGGTAACATCCAGCTCTAGGGCTCTTTAGAATCTAATTTTAATGTAATAACTAGCACTATTGAACATTCTTAACTTTGGTAAGGGGAACAAGTTGAAATTAAATTCAGACAAAATGGAAGTGCTACTATATGGAAAACTGATGGAGATGTTTTGGACAGGGATGTACACTTCCTGGAAGATCGGATAGAATATGGAGGATCCTTCTTAGTTTTCAGTTGAATATGGAAAAGGCATTTGTACTTGCCTTCTGTACCAATTACAATTCTCCAACAATTAGTCAAGAGTTGATCAAAGTGATAAGTCACCTTGGTGATACAGTCTAAATTAGGAAGTTGCAGTGCAAAATGTAGTAACCAGGTTTTTAAATAGTGCAAGATCCAGGGATTGCAGTTTGCCTGTACTGAAATATTGGCATTGGTTGCTTATTTCTCACTGAGAATAACTGACTGTTTGATCCTTTTAAGACTCCACTAACTTATGCTTGTCTTCTGATGAGGACTTGCCTTCATCAGAAGGTTGTTTATTTGTGATATAGGGAGGATTCATATTCTGTATTGCTCCAGAGTTGTAGAATGCACTTCCATTCTCTCTGCATGCTGAAATTTGTAAAGACATTTCATCAAAATTGTAATTAGCAATATTAATTTTTCTGTATTTCTGTATGGGGTTTTTAAATTTTTAGCCACTGAGCACTTTGTTGGAGGAAGGCAGTGTATAAAACAAATTAAGAACATACTGATTGAATTTTATAGCAGGGCAGAAATAAAATCTCCATTTTTACCAAATTATGCATATAAATGCTTGTTTCCAGATAAATTAAATTGACAGTGGGCTGGGGTATTGCTGGATTCTACACTATCTTCACATAGTTAATAAGCAGAGAAGATATTCATCTTCAACAATCCTGTATGTGATATATATATACATATATATATATATATATATATATATATATATATATATATATATATATATATATATATATATATGTGTGTGTGTGTGTGTGTGTGTGTGTGTGTGTGTGTGTGTGTGTGTGTGTGTGTGTGTAAATTTTTTTAGATTGCTAACAAAGAATTAAAGGGAGACTGATATGCATTTCAAACTTATTTGTTTTCATCAGTCAGCCATACCCTTCTGAGATTCGAACCTGGGCTGATTGCACATTAGGCAGTTGTTTTTACCTCTAGGCCACAAGCTCTATCTCACTTTGTTAGCTGAGAAGCAAGGGAGATATGTGTTAAATGCTTGTTAACTATTTAGATTACCTTGCTAGGCCCCAAACATGGGACAAATCTTTATTTCCTGTTTCAACCTAACCGAAGGCCATCGACAGGCAGTAGTCACAACAGTGACAGCTCATATTTGTGTAAATTTTTTTTAGATTGCTAACAAAGTGAGATAGAGCTTGTGGCCTAGAGGTAAAAACAACTGCCTAATGTGCAATCAGCCCAGGTTCGAATCTCAGAAGGGTATGGCTGACTGATGAAAACAAATAAGTTTGAAATGCATATCAGTCTCCCTTTAATTCTTTGTTAGCAATCTAAAAAAATTTACACAAATATGAGCTGTCACTGTTGTGACTACTGCCTGTCGATGGCCTTCGGTTAGGCTGAAACAGGAAATAAAGATTTGTCCCATGTTTGGGGCCAAGCAAGGTAATCTATATATATTATTGTATTTTATTTTATTTTATTAGATTTATATACCGCCCTTTCTCGAAGGACTCAGGGCGGTTTACAGGGTATTTAAAATCAGCAATACAAAATACAAAAGTTAAAAAACAATTAAAAAAGATTAAATTACACACATATGCATATACACATTACATACATACACACACACACACACACACACACACACACACACACACACACACTTTCCATCCCACTATTGTTGTAAGCCAAAAGTCCAATGTTAAGGAATTCAAATTTAATGTAATTCAAAGGGCCAAGAGACCATTAGGTTTCCTATCGTGATGTAAAACTACAACATAATGGGCACTGGACATAAAGTCCACCAGGTTCCATCCAAAAAAGGTGCCGGAACTCCATTCTGAGCGTTCTATGAGAAAAAAAGCCCTGGTGCTAATGGTATTGAGTTATTAATTGGGAGTAACTGCAAATGGCTATGTACTGTTTAGAATTATACATCTCTGTCCATTGAATAATGCAACATAACAATACCTCTTTTTATAGGGAAACATATTCCATTTTGAATATGAGGTGCAAAACTATAAGTAACAGAACTAATTATACATGCACAAGAGGCTACAGCTTTCAGCCACTCTGGCTAAGAACTAGAAAATTACCCACATATTGCAGTGGGTGGTCAACTTCAAACAACGGTAGGCAATATAGAAAGAGTCAGCTGGAGGTTTGTGTTATAACTTGCCAACCCCCCACCAAGGATGGCAATGCAGGATGGAAGAAGCCCTCTTTTTCTGGAAGATCAGTTCCTCCAATAACAAGAAATGGTAATTGGTAAAAGCATGATTAAAACCATGGATACAAAGTCAAGCAAAACTTGTCATGCGTTTCCTGTAATGTAATTTTTCTGTAAGCAAAGTATTATAATACAGCATTATAATAGTCAGGCAAACAGGCGCATCAGCAGGAACATCATGAGGTGAATCACAGAGCACACAGGGCACACAAAAGAAAAAGGCGGGGGGAGAAAGGAAACTCCCCCTCCAAACCCATAGCAACAAATCACAGCGCATGTTGCCTCACGCAGGAGCCAGCACTCTCCAACCAATCAGCTATAACTGTTTTAAATACACAAGCTATTTATTAATCAGAGACAATATGTTTTTCTCCTTCCATGGACTTACAACATTTATAAACCAGGATGCAGGAAGAAAAATGTCATAAAACATATAAGGGATCAATTAATGCCAATTTGGCTTTTTTATTTTCTTTCTTCTTCTTCAAGGAATGCTAGTTTAATGTTACAGTATGGCAGTTTGTATATCTGCTGAAATATGACACAGGTTCATTGTTCATATCTGAGTGCTGAAAAACAATATTGCTCCATAAGCCAACAGGTTGCTTTTCCTCTTGAAATGTTTAAAAACAATTACTTAAACATTACAGAGGCCTCACAGCTGTTCAAGCTCTGATGCCGAAGTGCACACATGCTCAAACCTTAGCTATGACATCTATACACATACTTATTTATGAAAGTTTATATGGTTTGCCTTAAAATATTTAGAAAACGGCATATGTATTTGGTACAGACATCTATGCACAGACATGTCACCACTGACTTCGAGAATGTTTTTTAAAAAAATGTACAACTGTTATTTTTACTCTCTTTTATTACAGCCTCTTTAAATTTGTATTACATGATTTCTGTTCAACATTTTATTCTCTCGGACATAGGGTAAGCATTTCTAAGAGGTGTTTTTAAGCTACATTCCTAAATAAAACATTACCTTTTTAAGAGGATCGTGCACTAGTGCATTTGGGTATTTTTCCAACATGGATTCTTAATTTTATAAGAACTACTGCTGGAAAATATTTATTTACCTATATATTTGCTCTTTTACAAAAAAATATAACATCGAAACCTACTGCATACTTTAGATCTCTGAGCTGACTATCCTCTTGCCATTATATACACCCACAAACACTCATAAAAATAGCACCCTCTAAACAGGATGTAGAAATGGCCTGTTAGCCATTTTCGGTAATTTTATTAAAAAGTCAACTGCTCTCAAAATGTCAGAAGACTGAAGAGCACCACATACTTAAATATATAAAGATGGGAAGTATAGCATTTGCAAAGCTCATTTATTTCTTCCGTGTTTTCCAGAATGGTATGCTTTGCTGTTATTATGTCAATGTACAACCTGAAGTGAACAAATTATTCTGAATAGGTAAACCAAACATTCCTACAGTGTACCATTAAAATAAGCTAGGTTTAAAGTAATAAAATACTCTAGCTGCAGAAATTTTGTAAAGTTCAGGAAAAGCGAAATGGCGAACTTATTTTGAATGAAGGTGTAACTTAGCAACATATGCAAAACTGTAAGAATTTATAATTATTCTGGAAATTCAAAGCTAAACTGCAATTTAGATTTTTAACAATGTAAGTATTTAAGACTTAACTATCCCAACAGAATATGTTGGCTTTATGCAGAACATCAGTCTTCATCTTTTTTTTCTTCAGGTGATGCTAGAAGTCCACTATAAATGTTTTGAAATATGCTGAATATCAGCTGAAAAAACCAAAAAACCATAAAAATGGTTATTTGAGTGAGTGCATAAACCTTTCTAGGCTATATTCTGAATCATACTGTTCTTGATCCCAAAGTTCTCCGAGATTTTCAAGGACTGACTTCATAGTTGTTTTCCCAGAAAGAGAAGCGGCACCATCTGATTTTTCAGTTTTTCCATCCTGTAGGAAGAATGTTGAGGGGGAAAAATGAAGCATGATAAAATCTGTGCATATATTCTCTGTGACAATAATCTGAAAACACTGGAAACCATTACTTAAGCAACAAACTAATAATTTAAAATTTGACCTTAATGAGACATAGGAAGAAAGCAGCCTTCACAATTTCCGTGACAAAATGTCTTAGTGATGAGCAACTCTTCAATGGAGAATGACTTAAATGATTAAGCAAATATTATCAGAAATATCTCTTGCTATTATTTGCTGATTGTACTTAGATCTATTATGAAATGCGTTTCATTAGAATTATTAGGTTTAAAGGTTGGTCAACTCCAGGGTGACTCTGGGGACCTTACGCTTTAAAATAAAAAGAACAGAAGAGACTATGTATGTCCAGACAGAGCACACTATGTATATCTTTCAAAAACATAACTGATCCTAACTATTCAACCTCTAGAACAGACATGTCAAACTCGCGATGTCACATGACGTCGCGCGACGTATCGGAGCTTTTTCTCCATTGCCGGCAATGGAGTGGGCGTGGTTTCCTGATGATGTGTCTGGCCCGCGGGCCGGCAGTTTGACACCCCTGCTCTAGAAGAACAGCCAGTTTTTAAAAAACATATGGAACATCAACAGGATGAGAGGAATGGATCTTCAAGGGGGTAAGCAGTACAACAGAGAAGGAACTATTGTTTAATTGATCGGGCTGCAAGAGTACCAACTCTGCCCAGCAACTTGGGATGGGCAGAAACTACTGAGGAAAAGCAATCCCTCACATAACCTGGCCCTATGCCATGAAGGCAGCACACCCAGCACCACGAATTTCATATGGAAGCTAATTGGCAGCATCTACAGTTTGGAACACACGGGTGTCTTATACTCAGGCTGCCCATCACTACCCATGATGCTACACTCAGGATCAGCTGCAACTTCCAAATGGTCTTCAAGGGTAGTTGTAGAATGAATTGTGACAATTCAGCCAAAGGTCACTAGACCACGAGTGAGCCACCCAATCAAAGCATGAGGCAATTGGCACACAAGAGGGAACTGTGCAATGACAACTCCCAGACTGCACAGCCATCCCAAATGGGGAAGTGCAGCCAAGACTAAAGGGAATGACCCCAGATTTGATTTTGTGTGTGGTATAATTTACATACTGATGGTATGGGAGCCTGTCCTGATAGATGAGCTTCCCCAACAGTTTCCTGCCGAGGTTATACAGGAAAGAGCATTCAGTCCCGAGTCACCCCACAAAAGTATATTTTACCTTATCCAGAGTGAAGAGGTCAAGAAGCTGATCTGTTCCCATGCTCTGCAGACTAGTATTCTCTTGACTGATCACTGTATTTGCAATATTCATTTTGAATTTTTGAAGACCCATTATTTTTTCTTCCAAAGTTCCCCTTGTTATCAAGCGATAAACGTTAACAACACGTTTCTGCAACATAGTTAATATGCATGGGGATTTAATGGAAATTTATACATATGCCAGCTATTACACATCACACAACAAAAGAAGACATCCAATTAGAGGAACAAAGAACAATTAAATAAGTGATACATGTATGACATGCATATAAGTCTTGAATGTAACAGCAGTAAGAACCAAAACATGCTTAAATGAAATAGTTTTTCAGAATCGTCATTTCATTTGAGCAGATCTTAAAAAATATCGTTCCTGTCTTTGCTCTAAAGTCTTTCTGGTTTGATCTAATATTTTATAACATAATGTTATAAAATACTAGATCAAATTAAATAGCATTTTAATAACAAAAGGAAGAAAAATTAAACAAAAACAAGAGCCTTGGTGGAGCAGTGGGCTAATGCCTCCTTAAGTAACACCAGCTGCCTGCAATTAGTGCAGGTTCGCATCCCACCAGGCTCAAGGTTGACTCAGCCTTCCATCCTTCCGAGGTAGGTAAAATGAGGACCCAGATTGTTGGGGGCAATTAAGCTGACTTTGTAATAATGCCACTTGGGGGGTGTATGAAAGCCCTAATAAGCAGGCATATACATAGAATGAAGGCTACTGCTAAGCTTGTAAGCCGCCCTGAGTCTTTGGAGAAGGGCGGGATATAAATGGAATTAAAAAAAAAATCCAAACCCTAGGTTCTGAGTGATTCACCATGTATTGTATTGGTTTCAGAAACATCAGGCAATTTTTGATTAATTTAACTCATCTTAAATGATCTGGATTAACCTTTTTTACCTGTCCAATACGATGTGCTCGGTCCATTGCCTGGAGGTCTTTCATTGGATTCCAATCATGTTCAACAAATACGACAGTATCAGCTCCGGTTAAATTAAGACCCAGTCCACCCACATGAGTAGTAAGCAACAGCACATCTATGGATGGATCATTGTTAAACCTGTCAATTAAAATAAACCCATCAATGATTGCAGACGGAATGAAGATGTCACTTCTCTACTTCCATTCTACTGTAGCTGGATTACTGCTTAAGTTGTAGTCCATCTAATTAGAATACTGATGCTCTAGTAAGTTGCTGTTATTATACCATCCTACAAATACAAAAGATGGAATTGAATCACTTGGTTTTTTTTTGTAGTACATCTTTTTTAATGAAATGAAAAATTAACCATGGTTTACTGAAGTAGGTGAAGAATTAACTGAACACTTTCATGTATGGAAGATATCCAGAAGACCAAGATTAAGAGAATTTTGGGCAGATGAATCAAGAAAGGTTAACCATTCCCTCCCCAGCAATCACTTCTGCCCCCAAATGTAGCAATTAGGCTTTTAAAAAACTCAGCTGGCACCACAGAGGATTTTTGAAGCTTTGATAGGGAACACTTACAAATTCTGTTCTCTGACTGATAGCTGTTCAAAAAAACCCCCAAACATTTCTGCCATATGATAGGTGAATTAAAAGTATGCAGGTTATATGGGGAACCAACACAGACCATATTAAATCAATAACTCAAGGGTTTATATTTCCTCTAGAAGACCAAAGGAACCACCAACAAAGCTGAGTAATATTATCTTTTTTATCAAACTATTTTTACAAAACCAAGATAATTTGAGATTGGAGATCTCAAATCCATTGTAGATTAATAGCAATGATATAAAACACCTTCAGCTGTTTGGAAGTTGCCATCAAGGACTCGTGCCACTATCCTATGGGCAGTTAAAGGCAACCTTTCCACTTTTAGTTAAATGCCAGCTTCATGAAATTTCAGCCCAGCTCTCTCAGCAGGAAAATATGAGGACATGACCTTTTTCTGCCTCAACTTGTCCCTCTCTATTGGAAGGGCTTTTATTTTTCAAATATAACTATTGCACTGTGAAAGTCTTCGTTGTGATGAGGGTTTACTACAAAGAGCTAAGCAGCAGGCTTCAATGATATCATTGCTGGCTGTTTTCTCACCCTGGGAAGGATCACAGCAAGATTTCCTTCTGGCGAGGTGGGGATTTGTTTTTTCTTAACGAAGAATGTGTTGTTCTTTCTTCCTAGAGTAGCATTTTTTCCCCTTTGGGAAAGAAATACTTCTACACCTCAAATATGGAGTCAAATAAATCACAGACCTGGGTGTTCCCGAGATTTAAGTTTTGAACTGAGTATAGATTTGTCTTATCCACATTCCACATGAATGGTCCTACTTGTACATACCTTCATATTAGATATTGGGGAGGAAAGATTTCCCAAATAGATAGCAGTGTGCATATGGAACATACTGATGGACAATGGTAAATAATATACAGGGGTCAGGTAAGGTGAACACTTTAATGTTCTACCCCAGTGAATAGCAAAATCACATCTATTTCAGCCAAAAAGGGAGCTGGGAAAACACGACTTCAGTAGAACTAAACAAACAATGTTGGCTTTACCGTGAGACGATTGAGTGTCTCTGACCAGCTGGTATGCTGCCATCTAACCGCAGATAGGTAACAGAGGGCAAGTGAGGCTTCAGAAGGTCATGTTCTACTATGTCCAGCATGCTCTTCAGTTGACAGAATATAAGAATTCGGTGTTGCGCAACTATCGTTTCGGTGCCGCTCTCTGAAGAGCCACCATTTCCTAAGCCACAGTCGAGTAATAGCTTAAAGAACAAAAATGATTAGTCAGCCAGCTTCTCAAGGCCTTTTCTCCACAACAGCATACAAGAAACGTTCACATACTGCTTATTGCATTTCTATCTCATTTTGAGGTTGGTTTGGCTTACAGGGAGACTGGCTCAAAGTCATACATTTTGCTATTTCGTCTCAGTCCAAGATCTGAACTATTACAGTACAATTACAGTTACATTGTGATTGTGGCATAATAACTCAATGACAGGATTTTTTTTCCCCCTTGCCATTCTTGGTATTTAAGGACCAGGAGATTGTAAAAAAAAAAAACTCTGCTTCAATGAGGTTCCAGAGACACACTTTAAATGGTTGTTAAGGCACCAAACTAGAAATCAGGAGACCGTGAATTCCAGTCTCGCCTTAAAAATGAAAACCAGCTGTGTGACCTTGGGCCAGTCAGTCCTTCTAAGCCCATCCTACCTCACAGAGTTGTAGCTGTAGAGAAAATAGGAGAAAGGAAGAGTATTAAGTATGTTCGTGTCCTTAAGTTATTTATAAAAATAATAAAGGTAGGATAAAAAAACCCCTAAAATTAAATGAGAATAATAATACTGGACTAAATGAACAAATAAAAAGGGACATCTACTATACCAAATTATAAAATAGAGCTGCATTGAACCTTATATAGCAGGCTCAAATTTTGGCATTTTTTAAATACAAAATACTAGCTAAGAATTATACCAAATAATAAATTACCACTTCAAATTGGGTCAACACCAATAACTGAACCTGATCTATTTTTAAATAACTGAAAATTTCGTACAAAGTTATGGCAAAACTGGAATGAGACTCTTATTCCATTGGGAGCACAAGGAGTTTGGCTCACGTAAAAAAAATCCCTTAAATTTAAGATGGCAACAAAGTTTTCTGTTAGTTATGCATAATGTTACACACACACAAATTTACACTAACACTTTAGATACTTTATGTTGCCTCCTCCAGGGTTTCATCTTTCTAACATTTCTAGATATTCCTTTTTAACTACCAATTAGTACACGGTGAAGGTTCTAGAAACTAGCAGAAAAAGTGTCTCTTTGAAAAGTTCTTGTCTGGTAAATCAAATACACAATGGAGGATGTGTCCACCTGTTTTAAAGCAGAGAGTTTAGGAGCATGCTGGATGTCACGAAGAGAAGAATTCTCTGCTGCAAGCTTCTCTGTGATCCTCTTATGTTCTGGGTGATGAGCGGTTAAAACTAGCGCTGGGTGGTTGCACAATTTCCTTAAATACTGCAATGCCTTTTAGAAACAAGCCACAAAACAAGAAATCAAACAAGCACAAGATTTTCAAGATACATTTACTTCCTACATGGCAGAACACAGTATGCAGCCATTAAATGTGAAACTCCTTGTAAAAGAGCTGGGTGGTTTGCCAATTGCCAGTCACAGTTAATTTTAATCACTAACTAGTGTTCACACTGAGAAAAGCAAAAGGCTGTTGAAATTATAAATGAGAGGGATTTTTTTTTAAAATCAGAGGTAGTAAATTATTGCCCATGGAATTACTTTCCATCCTGCGTTTGAATTTGTTCTTAGCTGGCCCAGAATCTTAAAAATTTCAGTAGCTCTTTTACCACTTATACTTTATCAAAAATATTTCTCAATCCCATATTATTCTTTTTCTAAGGATACAAACTACTATATAGATGTGTTTAACAGCTTTCATAAATAATGAAAATAATTTTGGGATATTCTGTTGCTCAGCAATCTGGTAGGAAACCTTTGCTAAGACACCTTTTCAAACAGGTTTATTCCTACATTTGGTTGGTTCTGATTCTGCATTAATCTGAAGTTCTAAGGAATTTTACACTTACACATACACATGTGCAAAACTCTCGTTTAAATACTGTCTTTTTGAACTATTCTATCAAAAGGCTTTTTTTCCCTTTCATAGGTGCTATGAAAGCTCAGATTTCTAAACATATTTTATCTTTAAATCTTCAATTTTATATTCATTTTAATGCTTGTTAAGCCTTTTTCATTAGATGTGGAGGATTTCCAGCTATTTTCATGAGGTTGGTTCAATCTGCCATTCAGACTGAAACAGCCTCCTGAAAATAGCTCTCTTTATCTTGATAATCATCTTCTGAAATCCAGATCTGGATATCTCTCCTCTGCTCACAGGCTCTGAAATCCCATGCCGTGGAAGTAATTGCGAAACCAGTACCCAATGATACTGAAACTGAGAAGTTAGATTAACTTATGATCAAACCTCAAAGTTTTAGTTCAGATCTGTTACTGCCTTTTCTAAATTTTAGAAGGTTACACTCAGTTACCTCTTTCATTTCCATTTCTTTATGGAACCAGACTATCCTCAAGAGTCTAGGGCAGGGGTAGGCAACCTTGGCTCTTTTACGACTCGTGGACTTCAACTACCAAAATTCCTGAGTCAGCCATGCTGGCTCAGGAATTCTGGGAGTTGAAGTCCATGAGTCGTAAAAAAGCCAAGGTTGCCTACCCCTGGGGAAACCTCACCTCCATCCAGAAGGCGTGATATGTTCCAGTTTCTGAGCTAAATGTTAGTCCCCCTTAATGGCATTGGTGGCTCAAGGAGAACTCGAAGGGAATACTTCACATTATCAATGGTGCTGAGATTAACATTAATTTGAATTAAAGTGAGGGAGAGTTGTGCAGTCAGTCTCACTCTCTCCTCCCAATTTCTATCTGCGTCCAGTGACGAGATAGTCAAGACAACTGGAGATGGGATTTATGCACAGTGGATGCCAGGATGTCTTCTGGGCCTTGTCTTGCTCTTCTCATTCTATGATGCCTCATGACCATTGGATCTTTTAATGGTTTGACCTGCTCAATCTACTGGAGTGTGTGGTCTCATGCCTGGATAGGCAGCTCCCTGTCTTTACAAGGGTTTAAGACCGGCCAGCTAATCTCATATGGTTTAACTAGCAATGTAAAATAGGGTTAAATTTAATTTTACAGGGTTTAATCTAATTTGAGGAACTTTTAGCTTACGAAGCCTTTCCATCTGCACTGTTAGGGCCAAGATGCAAATTTGGCCCTCAGATAAGCTACGTTTCTCTGCACTGGGTCACTATGTAGAGAAAACGTGTCTTTGCTGAGAGGTGAAATTTCACTCATGCTGAAGATCAGGGCTTTGCGTCTAATTAGGGAGCAAAATAAACGGATGCATTTCCAACCTGAAATACATGTCCTGTAGCTTTAAGCTTTGGTTTTTCAGTCTCTTCAGCGACTGAAGCTGCTGAAACTGTTTCATCGACATCACATTTGGCACGAGACTTGGCAAAATCTTCATAAAGTTGAATCTATGAAAATAAACAAATACATTATTTACAGATACAGTAACTGGAGCCAGATTGGTGTAGTGATTAAAGGACTGCTGGTCTAAAAAAGCAGGAGACCAGGAGTTCTCATTCTCCCTCAAGCATCAGCTAAAGCACCCACTGCCTTTCGGCCAGTCAGTCTCTCTCAGCCCAGCCCACTTCACAGGGGGGTCTCTTGGGTAAAAGGAAGGGGTAACATCATTACTGTACAAAATGAAGGTCAAATTGGTGTTTTAATACTTGCAGCAAACTCTACTCCTTGAAATACTTGCATATTACGGGTTAACAATCTCTTTATACTCTGCTTTCTTCTCTGCAAGGAATGTCAAATTATTTCTACTTTCCTACAAATGCCACTTTGAAAGATCTGCTTTGTTGGACCATTTTTTTTATAAGGAAGATTCTTTTAAAAAACTAAAATGGCTGTATCCTCCCACTGTCCCAAAGATGCTTTTTCACGAGGCAACTGGACTTTCTTGTTTTTCTTTGAAGATGTTTTGCGTCTTGGATAAGAAGCGAAACGTCTTCAAAGAAAAGCAAGGAAGTCCAGTTGCCTCATGAAAAAAAGCATCTCTGGGACAACTATGACCTGGATGACTATGAATCTCCATAGACTATCCTCCTATTAGCAAAATGTCAAATCTTAGTTCAGCAATCAAACATTATGTCAACACATATAGTGAAACCACATTTCAATCAAAATACTACTATATTTCCAAGTAAAAAGCCAATGCAGGGAATCACCATTTCAATCTTCCAACAGTAGAGAAGCCACATTTACAAAATGTATCACCTTCTCTGCTGGTACCTATCTCTATTTGACACATTCTCTCCATTCTCCCAATCAAACTCTTAAATGAGATATGGGAGCTACAAAAGAAGAGAAAAGGGATAAAAATCACAGCCTCCTCGTTATAAGAAAAATATACTGGATTCAATCTATTTTTTGAGGCAACTGTATCACTAAATAGGGGTGCAGTGGCCAAGCAGTTAAGACATTGGTTTTGTGTTCCGTGTGTCTTGGCATATAGTCATGTCAGCCACAAGACCACAAAAGTATCTTTAGACAACACTGGATCCTCCGAAAACAAACGGAGATGAGCATTTCCCCCTAGAGTTGGACATGACTGGTCAGGGAAACATTTACCTTTTTACATAAATAAATACAGCAGGTTTTTACTTAAGAGGTAAATCCTACAACGGCTTCCAAGCACACTTTCAACGGTGTAATGAAAGATCCATTTAGAAAAAGCAAAGGATTTTAGCAAATCCCCAAGTGTTTCTTCTTTTCCTTGTTAATTAATGTCAATGTGATTCAAATTAATTAACTTGCCTGGAGGGTGCTGAGAATACAATAATAGTCTTGAATAATTTTTGGTGGAAGATCTTGTAACACATCCTCTTTCATCCTTCGTAATAAGAATGGCAGGACTTGCCTGTGTAGTGCTTCCATTGCAAGGACACCTACAAAGGCCCATAAGAAAATTGTATTGAAACACTTAAGACTCCTCCTCTAAACGAGAGCAGGATTCATGATCTCCCTCAAAAAAAAAAAAAGGAATTTTATTAAGCGGAGTTTCCTACCTGCCTCCTGTTCTCGACTAGAGCTCCGAGCATCTCTACTTGCTAATATGGGCTTGCCATAACGAGCTGCAAACTGGCGCTCAGTACCCAAAAATCCCGGCATAAGAAAATCAAATAGTGACCACAATTCTAAGACGTTGTTCTGAAAGAAAAAGATAAAATAGAAAAAAAAATGTAAAAAGTTTTTTTTTACTTGCAGTAAAAATTGTAGTAAATGTACTGCAAAATGGAGAAATTCATGGTAACTTTAAGACTTGTGGACTTCAACTCCTAGAATTCCTCAGCCAGCCCTTTAAGTCCACAAGTCTTAAAGTTGCCAAGTTTGAAGACCCCTGGCCTACACAATCCCAGAAAGAGTTTTCCCATTTATTTTGGCATGTTTTGCTTGGGCATGAAACATGCATGAAAAATCTAGTCCATGTAAATTGAAACTGTAAAATCAAAGCATCCGAAGGGGCACTGCATCAGTAGAAGTAAGGCATCCCTCCATAATAATTTAAAGGCCACTACAATCTCTGGGAAAAATCAGCACAATTTTCAAAGGTCTGCCCTGCTGCCTGTATGGGTGAGTTTTCCCCCCACTGAGATGGCCAGTGATTGTTCGTGCACATACCTGCATGCCAAGCTGGGAAAAACTTCCCAAGCAGCTCTACCACCTCTTGAGGAAGGATATCTCATTCATGCTGACATGCAGTGTACAGCTCCACTTAGTAATCATCATGCTTAGAAGCTGGCAATCAAAAATGTGGATATCCAGCATCTTCTGATGAGAGATGCTTATACTATGTCAGTGATGGCGAACCTTTTAGAGACCGAGTGTCCAAACTGCAACCCAAAACCCACTTATGTATCATCGGGTGCCAGGTGGGTGTGGCCCATTGGGTGTATGTGACCCATTGGGTGGGCGTGGCTGCGGTGGTAATGGCAGAGTGGGTGGGACTAAAAAGTTCAATCAATCAATTCCAACTTTGTGAGATCTTTTTTTATTCCTGCAAGAAGTTGAAATTGATTTGTTTGATTGATACTTTTTTTTGTTTTGTACACGGCGGTGGAGGCCTAAAGCGAAAAGGTTTTATAAAACCCAGCTGAAGGCCCAGGACTGGGGTGTGCCCACAGAGAGGGCTCTGCGTGCCACCTGTGGCACGTGTGCCAAAGGTTCGCCACCAAGGCACTATGTGATTGTAATCTCGCTCCTCAATACATACACTTGACTGAACTAAAGAAGTGGCTTTTAGAACCTGAAAAACCTCTATTTCTCCATCACAATGAGCCTATTTAGACATGGATTACCTGGATTGGTGTCCCAGAGAGTATTATTCTGTAATTGGCAGTCAACTGCTTTATAGCTTTTGATAGCTTCGTTTTTCCATTTTTGATGACATGTCCTTCATCAAGAATACAGTAGTTGAATTTAATATTTCTATGAAAGAAGATGCCATTAATTAGTTCTAGTTGTTTTAAAGCATATGAACCATCTAATTTTTTTTTAAAAAAAGGTCTCACCTGAAAAAATCAATGTCATTTCTCACAACATCGTAAGAAGCTACAATTAGGTTGTGTCTTTTTACATGGTGTTGTAACCTGAAAGAGACAAAAGATGAATGAATTAGGCTTTTATACACATCATAAAACCATACAATCTACAAAAAGATTTTAAAAATTTAAATAATTCAAAGAAAAGGAAATGGTTCAAACCACCAAAAGTAACATTTTTAAATAAATCACTTACCTTGCCCTTTCAGTTGGAGGGCCAGTATAGTGCAAAGGATTCAAAAATTCTTTCGAACAAAATTTGCCCACTTCATCCACCCAATGACCTGTCAGGGTGGGCGGGCACACAACCAAGGATGGGAGTGGAATATTATCAG
This sequence comes from Vipera berus, assembly GCF_964194415.1. Taxonomy (NCBI): domain Eukaryota; kingdom Metazoa; phylum Chordata; class Lepidosauria; order Squamata; family Viperidae; genus Vipera; species Vipera berus. Next base: position 72,618,578 of record NC_138207.1, on the reverse strand, counting down.
CCATCTTAGTTCTTGCATATTCTTGGGCCCTTTGGAGAACAGTAGAAGAATATTCATTCATTTATTTATTGTACTGGGGGGAAAAAACTTTTGGAGAAATATTGAGCAGCAGTAAATATGTAGTCTACCTGAGATAGTGATCTCCTGCAAGAATACAGATGGACTGCAGGGTTTTTCCTAAGCCCATATCATCACACAGGATACCATGAAGTTTATATTTGTTGAGAAAAGCCAACCAGTTCACACCTTCCTGTAAGATATGACAAACATTCTAATAATGTGAGAGCTAAAAAATGTATATTGGACTTATTTTATTTACTGTTACATTTACATATGCTTTTCACTCTTAATAAAGGCCACTGAAGCAATTTCCAAGTTATATCATTTTAACAATTTAAAATGTGGCAACCGCAAAATGAATTAAGCAATAGAAAATTTCAAAAACACCAATGAAACTTGAACAACCTAGTTACCAATCTAAAGCATTCTTCTTTAAATGGCTCATTTCATCTTACCTATCTCAAGAAGTTTTATAATAAAGGATCTAAGAAAAATGCTAGATAAGAACTGTTTAACAAATGAAAACTTGTTTAGCAAATGAAAACTTACCTGTTGATATTTTCTGAGTTCTGCTTTAATTGGTACTGGGATTTTATAATTTTCTAGTTTTTTCCCATCCAATAATTGTTCCAGGAAATGGCGTTCCTTGGCTTTTATTTTAATTAAATCTTCAGACATATTTGGTGGATCTGGAATACCAGCCTGAAAGAAAAGATAGAAGTACAAGTTCAAAATTGAATATTTTATTTGGCCAAGTATGATTAGACACACAAGGAATTTGTCTCTGGTATGAAAGCACTCAGTGTACCTATTAAGATCTACTTTCTGCTAAAAAGGCAAACTAAAATCATGCTGTTTTCAGAGTTTGTAAAATGCATGTAGTCTTCCAATTTACGTTAGTCAAATATTTAAGCAAATTTGTATAGTAATTTACTACTGCAATAGATTGCAATTTAGAACGAAAGAAGGGGTGTTCTGAAAGGCAAAGCAATGATGAAGAATTGGAAAAATGATAACTCTAAGTGAAAATAAAGGTTTATATAGAAAATATATTCTTTGGACTATGCAGAACTATAGGACAAGGAGAAATCTTTTTTAATATTTTAATAGCTATGCCTTGTTTATATCATGTGTATATTTAGTTTACTATTGAATTTACCTTTAAGAAGAAAAAAGCAGAGTCATCTACAACAGTGTGAGGCCTGTAACAGCCACTAAAGTAGCAGAGCATATTCATGAACACCAACTAGCAGTCAAAATGAAAACCCCTTAATCTCATAACACATGGACAGACTTCAGCCAGAGTTTTAATTGGAAACTATGACCATCCTAGATCAGGGTTGTCAAACTCGCCACATCAGATGACATTATCGAGACTTTTTTCCCATTGCCGAAGCCTAGATGACACAGCTTCAGCATGACGCATCTGACTCGTGGGCCGGCAGTTTGACACCTGTGTCCTAGATCAAGCCAAATCTAAAAATGTTACTGAATTTTTGGAAGCCTGATAATCAGACAATTAGCCATCAATAACACATAGATATAAACCATATTTACATACCATTTAAAAGAGATAACAAAAAGCTAAGAAGGAAACAAAAAAGACCAAACTCCCAGATAAGCAAGGATTAACACCAGACAAATAATCAAGCAGTGCCCTAATCAAGGAATTACCAAGGAGAAAAACCATACTTCCACCAACACAATCAGGACAAACTACTGTAGAGGAAGCAAGCCTCACGCTTAGCACGAATGATATCACCTACCCCGGTACATCTGCAAGCAAACAATTAAGTTCAGAGACCACCAAGGAGTCCACAATTCAACCTGAGCTACAGATATTTTCTTCAACTGGATAAACATTAATGTGTAGTTCAAGTAAATTGGTTAGAATGGAACGGGCTTTTTCCCAAAGAAGGGCTCTAATGTAGTTTGCTATTCATCATTAAGATTAATTATCTATTAGTGAATAATTTTCTTTATTAATTTTTGATAGTAAACTATGAGCTATTTGACATTAACTTTATATTATTCCCTGGGTGCAACCTTTCACAAAATGCATATATTTTTCACATATGTTAGATCAGCGTTTCCCAACCTTAGGAACTTGAAGATGCGTGGACTTCAACTCCCAGAATTCCCCAGCCAGCATAGCTGGCTGGGGAATTCTGGGAGTTGAAGTCCACGCATCTTCAAGTTCCTAAGGTTGGGAAACGCTGTGTTAGATATTCAAATTTCAATTTGACCCATTTTAAAATGTCCTCATATTAATACAATTATCAATTGCTATTCATTACAAAATGAATTCTAAGTCAACTATGTCGGGCGTGAACAACCAGAGTCACAACTGCAGAGTTCAAGCTAACTACTTGATTATGTTCTGCCTGTAATACAGGAATCTCCCCAGTTTGGTAGCTCACCCTTGGGAACAATTAGATAAGACTCTAAGGAATTCAGGGAAGGCCTGTTCTGCCCTTTTATAGTTGTGCAGTGATTCTAGACTTGGCTCACGCTTCATCTTTCCTTCTTCCCTGGTTGGATACTTCCGTACAACTATCCCTCACTCTAACAATTTCTACAATATTTACACTAGTTGCTGAAAATCAGTAAAGAACTTCTATATATAGCCCTGCTGGTGCAGTGGTTAGAATGCAATACTGCAGGCTACTTCTGCTGACTGCTGGCTGACAGCAGTTCGAGGTTCACCGGGCTCAAGGTTGACTCAGACTTCCATCCTTTCGAGGTCAGTAAAATGAGGACTCAGTTTTTTGGGGGGCAATATGCTGACTCTGTAAACAGCTTAGAGAGGGCTGTAAAGCACTGTGAAGAGGTATATAAGTCTAAGTGCTATTGCTATATATGAACAGATTTAAAAAAAACTGAAAAAAATGAATGCTGTTCAATGAAAAGTGCAGGTTCAACTAAATCTACATGATTACAGAAAAGAAGCCATAAAAGAAAACACAAATTAGTTATAGCAGAATCTAAATGTTCTTTAAAACTAGCATAGTTCTGCTGACTTCAGCTGGAATTGTACTTACATGTACTAAATGCTCTAGCAAAGACATTGAAAATACTAAAATGGTTATTACAGCACGTTCTCATTTAATTTATATTTTATATATTCACTGTCATGAGCCTTCCCTGTTTAATAAGTTTGCAGCATTGATTTTTTTCCTTAGGTTGCCTGGTTTCCATAACTGTCATTCTGTCCCATCATATCACCCTCAGCAGAATTTGCAGCAAATCACTCTTGAATTATAGCAGTCAGAAGCCTATACAGATAGTCCTGGATTTACAGCCATTCATTTAGCAGCCAAAGTTACAACGGCCCTGGAAAAAGTGATTAACCACAGTCCTTGCAGTTACGACTGAGGTGCCATCCCTCTGTTCATGTGATCAAAACAACTGCAGGGTCCTGGGTGCCATTTGCAACCTTCCCAGTTGACTTCCGAAAAGCAAAGTCAACCGGAAAAGCCGGATTTGCTTAACAATCGTGTGAGTCACTTAACAGCTGCAGCAACTTGCTTAACCGTGGCAAAAAAAAAAGGGTTGTAAAATTGGGTGCAGCTCACATAATGCCTTGCTTAACAGTGGAAATTCTGGTCCCAACTGTGGTTGTAAGTCAAGGACTACTTGTAGCTTAAGCACCAATTCAGGGAGCAAACAAGCAAGCAAAGGCGGCATGTCTTGAGACACAACAGGAAAGGGTCCGACTTACCTCAAGTGGCATTAATCTAATCAGAGTTGCAAAGCACTGAGTAGCCATGAAACGGACACTGTCTGTCTGATCACTCATTCTGCCCAGAACAGGAACCACAAGCAGAACTATGTAGGGAATAATTCCAACATCTAATTGCTCCATTATAGCTGCATTTTCATTGTTAAGGATTTCTTTCTAATTAACAGTAGAGATCCTTTTACAACAGAAACAATTCTAACATTCTCCCCCAACCCGCACCCCCCCAACACACATAAGCTTTTGCCCCTCTTGTTCCAGTTGACCAAGGAGAGGCATCTCCCTGCTGAGCTCTGCAGTTCATCTACTTAATCCAGATCAAAGGAGAACATTCCTTTCTTTTATTTACCTTGGATGTTATTACTTTCAAGCAGCCAATTTCAGGATTATGTTTTATTTAGACAAATCTAGCCTTCCGTGGACATCCCCACACAGAGAGACTACAAAAGAATTTAGCAAGGATACCGCCGAGAGCTTCAATTGCACCTTCTTGCTTGGTACTATCATCTATCGCTCCCAGCCAAGGAAGAACCTTTTCTAGAAAAATATGAATGGTTTCCACGGTAGCTATTTTGCTCATTACACCCACACAACGAGCAGCCATGTGCCTCACTGCAGTGCTGGGGTGTTGAAGGCACATACAAAGGTAAGGCAAGTGCTGTACTAACTGAAAAAAAGAAACCGTGAGTCAGTCACAGGTACAGTAAAGGCTTCTGAAGATGCTCTCTTACACTATCACAAGACAGCCATTTTAATTCAATGTCAGTGTGAGTTATTCACGATACTGAACACATTATTTATCTACTTGCAATGGAACAAGGACAGGGGAATGTCAAGGTGTATTTGAATGGTTAGAAAAGGACACAGGCATATGAAGGTGCACAAACACAGTTATCTAGAGCCTTATTTTTAAAGACATAAGTCAAATCATTATTATGCCAGGAAGAGTAAATTTTAAAATAGCTTCAAGAGTTATTGCCTTTTAAGATAAAACCACAACTCTTAGACCAATTTTCCCCCCAAAAAAGTAGGGTTGATTTAAATATAAAAACCACCACAATATTTTTAATGGCAGGTGGCAGTTGTAATCATTATTCCAACTTTAAGAAAAGCAAAAACAAAATATTACCAAACCTCAGTGAGAATGTTAACTGTTTCTAAACAAAATTCAATACCAGAGAGTGAAGCCGAATATCCATAGAAGCTGAAGTTATTTCAAAAACTTGCAGAGAATTCACCAGTTCCTGAGCTGGTCCATCTCCTTTTTCCAAGAGTAACTTTCGATCTATTACAGGAAATAGTATTAGATTTATTTATTTTTTCAATTGAAATTTTAAATTAGCCAAGCCTTAAGAAATATACCTACCAAAATTATTTATATCGATGCTGTTCTTTAAGGACCCAACCATAGTATCCCAAAGATGTGGCAAGCCTACCGCCATTTCATCACCAAAATGCTTTGCTATGGTGGATAAAGCATATTCGGCTCCTCTGCGCTGTACAATGTAGGGCTTCTGAGCCTTGAATTTAATAAGAGCATAATTTAAAAGCAAACAAAGGAAAATAAAGTAGCATGCTGGTATCTAATGCAGTTACTCCAGGAAAAAAATAAAATGCTTTTCCAGTTTCCCATATATCAAATCGATAAAGAAAAATTAAAGTGGGAACTATACTACAATATACTGCTGATTCAAATAAAGGACCAACATGGAAGAGCACTAGCAGTCTGATCAACTCTCAACTTTACAACAGACCTATAATGCACAACGTATCTTAATAGAAGAGATTAATATGGTATACTCAATATCAGGTTGATGGGTAAAATTTTGTTTCAATTCATGCATATGAGAATTTAAAGTTAACTGAAGTAAAATAACCAACATGATAATTGCTTCAAATCACAATGCTCTTTTTTTAATTAAAAAATACATTTAATTTCCAAGATTTCAAGTCGTCAAGCTGGGCATGACACACACAGATGATTCTTTGTGAACTGGGTAGCAGGATTAAAAAAGAATCAGAAAAGTATTTGCTAGCAAATACTTGTTATTTCCTTCCATTCTTGCCTTTCTCAATCTCTTTTAAAATTGATCCTACATCTCTAACAAACAAACATGTCTCATTTTCTCAGGAGCAAAGAAATAGTGAAAGGACTGGTAGGAGGAGATCAGTCTAGGCATGCACAAAAGCTTCACTCATTTCCATTAAAAAAAAGAGAGAGAGTGGGAGGGAAGAGTATTATGGCCAAGGAAAGAAAATAGGACAGTCTATTTTTAAAAAGCTGCAACATCAAGGTTTTTCTGTACTTAACCCCTTTTTGATTAGCTGCAGTTTAGCTGATGTTGATTTTTAGCAACTACATAGACTTCCTCTAGGATAATTCCCCCCCCCCGATCTTTCTGCACCCATCAATGCTATAATCAAATCCCTGCTAATCGTTATCTTCTTCTCTTTCTTTCCACCTTTCTCAAAATTATGACATCTCAAGGTGCTTCACATAATGTATCTAAGATATGCTAATTTGAGCCTGGTCATTTGTACATTGTGAGAACCCTGGATTGATTTGCTTTGTGATCCACATTTTTTTCTTGGTTATCCTTTGGATTTTCAGGAGACTTCTCTGACACCACAGTTCAAAAGCATTAACACTCTTTCTTACTTTGCCTGTTCAGTCTTTTACCTCCATAGAAAGCCACAGGGATAAATAACCACTGCCTCCACAATTCTGATCTATGGGTACGTCACAGCATCCGAAAACCTTCTCCAAGGCTTTCGTTGCTAATCCGAATCATATTCCTACCAGATCTAGTCTCTGGTGTATTTCTTGACTGCTAGTTCCTTTATTCCTAATAGGTAACGGTAAAGGTTCCCCCGCGCATGCGTGCTAGTTGTTTCCGACTCTAGGGGCCGGTGCTCATCTCTGTTTCAAAGCCGAAGAGCCAGCACTTGTCCGAGGACATCTCCGTGGTCATGTGGCCGGCATGACTAGACGCCAAAGGCGCACGGAACGCTGTTACCTTCCCACCGCAGTGGTCCCTATTTTTCTACTTGCATTTTTACGTGCTTTCGAACTGCTAGGTTGGCAGAAGCTGGGACGAGTAACAGGCGCTCACTCTGTTATTCCCAATAGCTGATCCTAAATGAAAAAGCTATCCATTTGAGTATCTTCACTGTCAGTTCTAAAGCCAATTGCTGTACCTGTCGTCATTAGTTTATGTTTTGGGTTTTTAAGATAGCTCCATTTTTCTTTCACTTTCATTACTAGGTAATGAAAAATCAATGAAAATTATTGGTATTTTCAGCTAGTCAACTAGTGTTACTAGCATAGTGCAGGTTGCTAATGTTGCTTCCTCTAATTGTAAATCCACACTCATCATCTTTGAAACCAGCCTCCCTAATATATACTGCTCAAAAAAATAAAGGGAACAGAAAATAAGACATCCTGCTATTAAACACAGTACATTGTGTTGTTTAAGTGTTCCCTTTATTTTTTTTGAGCAGTATATGTTCAGCATATAATGAAATCCCTTGTACTCAACCTCTGCCCTGCTCCCCAATGTATACCTTTCTTCCTCCTCACCACCTGAGGAGCTTGGTGCATTTTTCTAAGACAATTCAAGTTACCTATCTATTTATATTGGAGCGCTGTGTAATGTTTGCAAAACTGAAAAATAAACTTTGTACCCACTTCATCAAGCTCTGTTGTTACATTTCCACTAGTGCTTGCAGGCAAATCTCCAATTTGGGCTTTGGTGGCCTTTGGTGTTGGACCCCGTCGGCTTGTGATGGCAAATGCAGCTTTTTGGTGCCTATATAGTGTAATGATACCTCTGTGCTTGGTGACTGTATGATGCATCCCATCTCTTTCAGAATTAGATCCTACAAAAAAGGTGGCAATTAAAAACACTCTGATAGAAGCAGCAGGGATGATCATAAACATGTTCGTCACAAATTGTAATGGAAAAGGAAATTAAAGAGAAAAATCAATCTCTAATATTAAGTCTTTAAAAAACTGAACTTGAAATACAAAGGGATTGTGATCACTAGAATATTTGGTTTGAAATTCAGAGCAGCATGCTGGCAAGATAACAAAGAAAATGTATGCGGGCCCAGAGTCACTTGTTTTGTGAAATAGGCAGCGATATACATTTGAAAAATAAATAAATAAATAGGACTGAATTATTCTGAGACAGACATAGAATTAGGAAACACTTAAGAAACTTGGCAAATTAGTATAGAACTGTAATTAAGAGTGCTGCAATAAAAGTAGAGATTCAAATGCAAATTTCTACTTGTTAATAAAACTCACTGGATGACTTATTCTAGCTCACTCTAATCTTTTATGCAGAGATGTGGTGGTGGTGATTAAATAAACTAGGGAATATCTCTGGGTAAAATGTGGAAGGTATAAATAAGTACAGTAATGTATTATTTTTTTTCTTTCCTTGGCTTGTTTACTCCTCCCACTATTTTTGTCATGGAGAGGAGTTAATAACTAAATTGTAGTGATTAGAAAAAGGCTAGTGCCTCAACATTTTAAAGATTTTCATTTCACAGGATGATGGATCTAGAAAATAATGATTCTTCTTCTGAGAGAAGTAAAAGAAAGCAGTTTCAAATTCAAATCCTATGGTCAGTGGTGATTCCCAAAACCAAAATCAGTACTAGTCCAAAAAAAGTCAGTGAATGTTTGAGAAACATGAAACATATTTTAAAATGACACTTCTAAATGCTGAAAAAATACATTATATGAAATAGTATAATCATCATCTACCAATCATATGTTGAAAGGACACATAAGTTAACCAAACTTGTAGAACGCCTGTGATATGCTAATCTTATCTTAGATTCACAGATTGTGCAAAGCAACAATGTGATCTTTCAGGTTTTGGCTCAGATAGCAAATTAATTTCAACTTATGCCACAAACCCCAGCTTAGAAAGATGTGGTGAACTGAAGCCTAAGCATACAAAAAAATCTCTATAAGCAATTATAAGGTGAGATCCTTCTCCATAGCAGTTGGAACAAAATGGTGAGAGAATTCACCATTTTTTAAAATCATAAATGACTAAAAATGCTTTAGAAAGCATTAAATGCTACAATGTATTTAAGCTGACACCGTCATCTGGACGTTGTTTCAAGCTCTATAGCAATGTTTCCCAACTTTGGCCACTTGAAGAAGTGGGGACTTCAATCCCCAGAATTGATGTTGAATTTAATTACGGCAGCGAGACTTTTAGTAGCGCAATATTGGAAGAAGGAAGAACTGCCGACTATAGAAGAATGGACTTTAAAAGTTTACAACTTGGCGGAAATGGCAAAGATCTCAGCGTATTTGAAAGACCAATCGCAACAGAGATACACTGTGGAGAAGATGGATTGATTATATCCAGAATAAATATGGGACTAAAAAGTTTCATTTAGCATTTGAATAAGTAGCGGATATAATGTATAACTAGCTTGTAGTCATTTTATTAAGAGTTAAAGTGCGATAGAATTTAATATTGTATAGTTGTTTGCATATTTTAGATTATGTTTGTTTGTATTTTTATACCCTGTATTTTGCTCTGGGAAGTCGGGGAGGGGGGAGGGGAGGGGAGGGTTGGGGGGGTTGGGGAGAGGGGAGGGGGAGGGGGGGTTGTATTTAAAAATGTACTGTAAAACTTTTCAATAAAAAAAATCCCCAGAATTCCCCAGCCAGCAATTTTGGGAGCTGAAGTCCACATATCTTAAAGTGGCCAAGGTTGGGAAGTTTATTTATTTATTATTAATTTGCCACCCATCTCGCCATGGGCCTACTGTGGGAGGTTTACAACAGAAGGAGGTAAAATTATCAATAAAATAAAAAAAATGTAAATGTAACAATAGTAAATCAATAAAACAATAAAAATAAATGAAAATACAGCAATATGAATTAAAATGTGTGGAGAGCAGACAGGATGCGCGGGGGAAAGTTGGGGTCAGCTATTAGTCCAATAACTCCCCCATTGGGTCCCCAGGCCAATTGGCAGAACAGGACTTCAGCTCTTATGGAAGGGTAGGAGGGTGGGGGCAGGCCTCACCCCAGGAAGACGGATGTTCCAGAGGCCAGTGTGATGGCAGAGAAGGCTCTTCTCCTGGATCCCACCAGACCGAATTCCTTGACTGATGGGATCTGCAGCAGGCCTCCTCTGCCAGCAGGAGTAGAACGGGCCTTCCTTGAGGGATCAAGTAACCTGGATCCATGCCATAGAGAGCTTTAAAGGCCATAGCCAACTGCTTGAAATACTTCTTTATAAGATTGTGAAGATGGTAGTATGCAGTAAACTAAAGATTAACAGTTGGTCAACATACCTTTTGAGTTTTCATGGCTGCTCTGCTGCTGTGCTGGACAGGATGCTAAAGGAGTAAGATGTGGATCCACACAAAGCGAGGTGCAAAGATTTTTAATGATTTTTGAATTGGGACAGGGAGACCTTGCGATACATTGCTGAAGCAATTTTGCTATGCATAAAGCTGAATAATTTTGTACTAGTGTATTTTCTTCTTTCTTCACAGCCTCCATCAAAGGTTTTATAACAGGATTTATTTTTTCTGGAAGCTGCTCCAAATTTACAACAGCACAAGCAGTAAATGTATGTACTCTCAGCTGCAATGTTTGCCATTCAAGGTTTGTTTCTGTGACTGTCATTTGAACTTGCAGTCGCTTGCTTTCTAACTGCTGTAAAACTTGGGGATTTAGATTATGAGATGATGTGGCTTCATTAAAAACAGTAGTAACCTTAATAAAAAAAATTAAAAAAATCATTACTATTTTAGGACATACAAGGGTTTTAAATACTAGAAGCTGGCACAAACCCATATTTATTTTTGCAGATTTTGATCCCTCTTTCAAAATGCTGTACTCAAAATAATCAAAAATATATATCAAAACACAAAACAAGACTTATGAAATAAAAAATAATTTTAGGAAGATTATTACACATTCATGCAATTATCCAGATGTTCAGAAAAAGTCACCATTTTTGTTTATGTAGTCAAGTGACTTCTAGGTTGCTATAATTATAGTTCAATTTATAAAGTACAAATAGTTAAAACTATTAGAAAGGAAAGCAAAACAAATAACAAATTATTTCTAAATTATATACAAGTGCCATATGGAAAGTGCAACCCTATAAGTAACTAAATTTGGAAAATCCACAGAGGTAGAAACTCCTTGAATCTAAAGCTACTTGTAAGTCTTGCTATGATTGAGCTCAAAGTCTATTTCTCTCCATCCAGACCCTAACAGCCTCCAGGCATCAGGACAAGACATAAAAAAAATCACCTCTTCAGCCTAGAATTCTAATATATAGCCGAGTATTCTTTATGTATTGATGACATCCGACCCTCATGTGGATGGATGACTTTGTCCAGCAATTTCATACAGAATTTAAATAGAGGTGGGGCAAGTATTAAAACTGAGGACTTTCCTCCTCCCCCCCCCCAAAAGCCCCCTGGGCTTTTCTCCTCTCCACATCAAAGTAGACTAAAGCCAGAATTGGAGAAAGGAGAACTGGTGTAACAGGGTTTCCCCAATAAAGTGAAAAATTGTAAATCAATACAACGCAAAGTTTAGCTTAACTTTGGGGTTTGTAATCTGTCCTCACAATCCATTTTATTACATTAACATCAACATATATTTTTCTTGGTTCATTTTACAGCCTTCTGTAAACATCTTACCTAACCCAAAGATTTTGAAATCTCAACAGTTTACACGTTGGGAGAGGTACGATGAGTATCTTATAAACTGAATACTATTTGCCAGCTATGGTAAATGACTAGATATTCTTACGTCCTTCATATTACATGCAGAAGGGAATTTGCATGAGCAAGAATTCAGCCTTGCCCTTTATAATGATAATGGGAAATTACAATAATATCTCTTACCAGGATCATCTTTGCATTTGCTTAAATACTAAAGATGAATCTGTGATTCATGCTACAAAAATATCCTATATCTGACATTTTAATTCATTATGCTGCTTGTCTGTAGATTTTCAGACCATTCCCAACCAGGAACTACAAAGCAGCTATTTCAGGATTAATTGACTGAAATATCTAGGAAGATAATGAAACCCCTAGCTGTTGCTATTACTATTTGAAGATAGATATTACAGCTAAGTATGTCCAGACTCCATGTTGCATTTATCATTATGAGATTTGCTCTTTCCACCAAGATTTGTACATAATTTGTTTTATTATTTTAATCCTCATGAGAAGGTATTGGGTTTCATGAGAAGGTTTTGGGTTTCATCCATTGGTAGTTATGATAATTTCTTTCTTATGGATGTAATAAAGATAATTTTAAAAAACCTTAATATCCTCCTAGCTTCCAGAGTTAGTTTACTCTGGAAAGACGCCAAGATTTGTTGGATTCAAAGACATTAAGACATAAAATAGAACCAGGACAGTTGCACCACCAGTATCCCAGTCCTACCAAAAATAATTAGGTGCAAGAAATGGCTGCAATGAGAGAGGAATCAATTATCATTTGTTATTTTTGAAACTAACAGGTTACAATCTTGTGCCTTCAGAAGAGGAAAGCCACACATTTATAGTTATATATAGGATACTGACCAAAGATAATTTGAGCATGTAGAGAAATCATATGGATCTCAGGTGTGAAGACAAAATTGCTTCACAATTGATAAAAAAAGATAATTAACTTGAGGAAACTGGTGTATCTTTGTAAGCATAAATATACTGCAGTAACCTTCTTTGAAATGCAACACTATAGCTTTCGTATGTGAATGACACAAGCTTCAAATGGTTATTCTAATGAGCTAACCAAATACTTATCAGAGCAACCTGATCTACCCAACTATGGGTCGGAGCATACTGCTTCCGCTTTTGCCTTTCAGCCCCAATCTAGGAGCCATCGCAGGCAATCACTTCTGCGACAAACTATTTCTGTGTTGAATTTAAATTCACCGACAAAGAATTAAGGGAGACTAGTATAGCTATTTTGAGCTATTTAGTTCTCATAAGCGAGCCAGAGAGACATATCTCCAGAGAAACCTACTGTTGTTTTTTTCCCCAGTGCCACTCCAGAAACCTTTTATGTTTTGTCATCTCCTGGAACTTCTTGAAAACCAGCCCCAGAAATTGGCAGACTGGGGGAAGACAACCCAATCTAAGGTTGCCACTCTCACCCTCATTCTGGATGTTGACTAAGATCTTGACTGACTGAGCTGCTGACCAGAAACTCATGAAACTTCCAAAAAACTTTCTGGAATTCAAATGGATCCACTGTGTACCCGTGTGATTTGACAATTTCAGTGGGTATAAGATGCTCAATACACTGATCAAGATTTTTCTGATTTTTCTTTTCCAAGGATACCCCTGGGCTGCACAGTGCTTTAGAAAAGAGCTATGAATGAGCACAGCATTTGACTGCAACTCTTTAAAGTAGCTGTGTCATCTTCTAGGACTGTTTCAGGGTTTTTTTGGTTCTATATCCTATAAAATTTTCTATCAAAGAACCTGGGTCTTACTGTAAAAGAAACAAAAAACCTTTGGATTCAGAGAAGATTATTTATAATTTTACAGGTATGCTATTATTATATTTAATATTTAGAGTAAGATCTAAGAAGATACACTTCAGGAACTTCTGAATGCCACCTAGATTATTTCTGCATTCCACCAACACAGTGGGAATCACTCTTTGGGCATCCCTTACACAATTAGACATAAACATAAAACATGAATGGAAAATTTATACAGCAGAATGTTAGTGTCCCTACACTATTTGTAATTAAGAACCTTTCCCTTTAATTCCTCACTTGAGAATGAAATACATGCTCCACAATCATATATTAAAACAGAATAGACACAACTTGAACTTCTCAGGTACATTCTTATATTTCTACCTGGAAAACAACCATATGTAAAATAATTTTATAACAGAAGCATCAATAGCTACAATAGCTTATTTTAAAAAAATTAATTGCCTTACTTGTCCTCTTTTCACCTTTAGAGACTGGAACTATCAACAAGATCATCTGTACTAAAAATACACTGCATCTTGGAAGAGACTTATTTTGCTCATCTGTATCATTGTTATCAAAATCAGGGCTTTGATTAGGGCTAATAATCACATCCTCTGTAAGAGATTACTTTGTATCTCAATGCTTCCTTCTCATTTTCTCATTTCAAAGGTAGAAACAGATGCTTTTCATCATAAGGTAAAAGGAGATGAAGACAGCTATAGCAAAGCTTAGTTTATTCTACTTCTTCAACATACAGGAACTATTAAGCGCTGACATCTTTTCATCTTTAGAAGTCTTAAGGAAACATTATTTTCCAGTAACAGATATTTTTCCAGTGAATCTCAAACTATTATCATTTACATGAAGAGGCCAATAGGAGTCATGGCGGCGCAGTGGTTAGAATGCAGCATTGCAGGCTAATTCTGCTGACTACCAAGGGTTTGATCCTCACCAGCTCAAGGTTGACTCAACCTTCCATCCTTCCGAGGTTGGTAAAATGAGGACCAAGATTGTTGGGGGCAATATTCTGACTCTGTAAAGCTGTAAAGCACTATGAAGCGGTATATAAGTCTAAGTATTATTGCTATTGCTATTGATGACTGAGCAGAAGAAGCATATTTCCCCAAAGCTCAGCTCAACCTATATCCACAGATATCGTAGAAAGCAGGAATAATAATAAGATACCTGTAGAACACTTATACATTTGTAGAGTATCTGAGGTATTATTTTTGCAGAGCTGATTATATTCTAATTTCATAATGTAAAGCCCTAAAGACTTGGCTATTCACCTAGGTCTTGGGGTAGGGTTGCTGGGACTCCCCTGGTTGTGATGCTTTAGGTTTATTTTGTGGCTGGATTGTCATCTTGTGATCATTTTGTAGTTACTGTACACATTTTGGTTAGTTTTTTGTATTTTGTTTTTTAATGCTATTTCATTGTTGTGAGTTACCCAGAATCAGTTGGAGCTGGGCCGTATCCAAAAGGAATAAAATGAAATAAACACTGTAAGAAAAAAAAATCTGGGGAGGATAAATATAAGAAACATTGAAGAAGATGTCAACCAATGCTTTCTGAGATTATTATTATTATTGATCATCGCAGTCAGCCAGATGTTCAGACTGGATTTGGCATTTTTGTCTACCTATTGAGTCCTTACCAAGGACCTGGGATAGGCAGATGTGGATGTTTGATGGTATTACAGATATCGTCGCAGGATGGAAGCAGTTCCTAGTAAGGCCGCCTTTTGCAATTGACTAATGGTGAATTTGTCAATGCCAATGGTGTTCAAGTGGTGCTCCAGTTGTTTTGGGATTGCACCCAAGGCGCCTATTACTATTGGTACTACCCTTGCTTGCCTTTGCCACAGTCTATTTCTATTTGTAGGTCTTTGTATTTTGTTATCTTCTCCAGTTCTTTTTCATCTATTCTGCTGTCTCCAGGCACTGCCACGTCCACTATCCAGACTTTTTTGTCTTTCTTATCAACAATTAAGTCCGGGGTGTATTTATATTATTATTATTATTATTATTATTATTATTATTATTATTATTATTATTATTATTATTATTAGTAGTAGTAGTAGTAGTAGTAGTAGTAGTATATCATTACAAGGACTGTTTTTTATCTACAGTTATTAACATTACAACTGACTAAGTGACAGGAACTGGGCTAAAGTGGCTATGGCTTCTGAGGTGTGGCAAGCAGCTCCAGAGCCATGCAGTTTTGGAGCTCCTTGCTGCACCACAAGGTAGGGTGAAGAGGGGCCAAAAGGGTAGGGACATAGGCAGGAGGAGGAGTTGGAGTCAGTCCCTCACCTTACTGAAGCTCAGGTCTGTGAGGAACCAAGACTGGAATGACTTGGATTGGGGTGAAACCTTAACTAATGATCAATAAAATGTACTTAATGACTGCCAATTGTCAGGATTGCAAAGTAACGTGGCCACATGATGTCTTGCTTTATAACTGCAGCACTTAGTGACCAAAATTCTGGTCCAAACTGTGACTGTAAGCTGAGGCCTACCTGTATGCAAAAAGATCCTACTATTTTGGAGGACCTACAGGGTTATTTTAAAAGATAATTGCAGAGACTGGGGAACACTTTGCCACCATAGTAGTTTCAATTGAAGTGTGAAGGCAAATATTTTTATTAATTTACTCACCAATTCATTAGCTTGATCTATTGTAAATACACTGCAGTTTACTTGACTGGAAATATCAATGTTTGCATCGGTGAATGAAGAAATAAGTTGTTTACATTCATTCTGCATTCGGGTGAAGGGAACAGCAATTTCATCATAATAAAGATGCTCAGAAAGAACACCAAGTAAGCGTGACAGGACAGCATCGGCCACTACTTTATTTTCCTGCAAACAACCAAAATTTTACATTTTAAATGAAAATGATCTTAAAAGGCATACAGAGGATTAACTTATTACAAGTACTGAAAAACCTCTAAATGATTGAACTGGTACTTATTCAGTTTCATGATTTAAAACAAAAGTACAAAGAACTGGGCTGGATAAGTATTAAGGAACTTAATACTTAATATTGATGTACATCTAAATAAAAAATGAACTTAACCAGGTATGTACCCCAAAAAGCAGCAATGTTTCAAATAGCCACCTGCTGGCTTTCAATCTCAAATGATTTTGGGAAGCACATTGCAGCATGATAGAAAAGTTTATTATTCACACACAAACATTTAAATGCTGCTATGTGTATTCTTAGAAGACTGTTTGGGTACTTTCAGCCTCTGTAACTAAGGTTATGAATTACAGTTCTGTCAATTCCAGTCAACCTGAAAATTATCTCGCATATGGATTGTTATCTACTGATAGAAAAAGGCGTTCTATCTGAAAATGATAAGCTTTATTTAAATAGAGGCAGAAATGGTTTAAGTTGTAGAATATATGTTTCAACAGCGGTATTGTTCCTACCTTCTGCAAGGCAGCCCACTCACAGATTACTAATGCAACACTAAACCTCTGCAAAGCTGACTTGGAGTTCAGGTGGAAAAGCAAGAGCTGGGCAAGTGATTCAGCTGGTTTGATTTCTTGGGAAGCAGCATTCACGCTTGGATCACAAATACAGCAGCAGAGTGCTCCGAGTAATCTGGAACAATATATTTCTGTTAGTTGGGTTACAGTGTTTAGGGCAATCTAACTTGAATCACATGTCTTGACTATAGGTTTTCTCTTGTTTAACATAAAAGGTTTTCAATAATAAACTGACTTTGCTGCCATCATCCGAGCTCTCATAACAACAAAATCTCTAGTTGCTGGATCTTCAGTGACACTTTCGGCACCAGCTATGTATTCTTGTACCACTTCTTTGGTCTGGGTTTGACTTGGACGCATCTTCCCACCTGACTTTTCCTGTGAAAACAACACACCTGCTGTTAAAATAGGGTTACCTTTTTTATATACATGGCTTTTCTTTTTATATTTGGAACAGTAATATTTGAAATGTATTATTTTCATCACAGATGAAATCTATGCAGTAATATAACAGGTTCCTAAATTAAATATAATATAAACATTTTCACTGTCTCTAATTTTGGAGATGATAACTTCAAACACAAGCATATGCATGCAGATCTATAAGAGCAGTAACTGCCTTAACTGCCTCCAGTTTCCACTTCTGTTCTAATGTACTGAAATTATTAAAACAGCACTTGTTATTCAACTGCAATTGCTGGCTAAAAGGCACTTATATTCTGTCCTGATGTGGACAGAAGAGGAAGAATGCAGGTACAAAAACATTATCAGACAAAAGGCAAATATGGATTTGCTTTCCATTTGCAAAGTATAAACAGAGATGAAGCTTCATTTGCCCATTTGAGATATTTATTCTTTCCTTCTTAATAATTACAAATGCCTCAGGCTCCCCTCCTTTCAGAAAAAATTAAAAGCTGCGATACTCGATTTTTTAAAAATCTTTTTCCTTCCAAGCCTAAGAAAAGGAGCTATTCTCCTCCTTGTCTGAAGCTTAAAATTTGACAAACAATAGATTTTTAACCTGGATATGCATCTGAGTGAAATCTGTATAACCTAATGAAAGTATAGTATATAATATAGAAAATATAGTATAATTTCAGTTAATTTCAGAGGAAAGTGACAAGGGGGCCAGGATGTACCTCAAATCAAACCACTCCTAGGTCCCATCTTTGTAACCAACCAAAAACTGGACAAAACTGTCCTCACATTTGACCATTTCACTGAATTTCAGTAGAAGCACCTCAAAGTGGACTGTACACCCAATGGTATTACAAGATAGCAAATAAATGTAAACACTCCTCAGTCAACTCAGACAAGAGGCAAGCAGAAAAAGCTTTTGAACTGATAAACAAGAACAATCAGGAGGGAAATTATATGGTAATTAATAGCATAAGCTTTCTAAAGATATAGAGAAATAGATTTTTTGACCGACAGTCTGTGTTCCGATGTAAATGGTGTGGGTAAGATTTTGCATCCCCTTTCTCCTCCCTCTTCTTTTCTGCCCTGAAGACATAGGAAGACCTATCCCTCCTGTAGATTTCCCAGAATACATCTAGGCCAGGGGTGTCAAACTCGCGACGTCACGCGACGTATCGGAGCTTTTCCCCCATTGCCGGTAATGGGGTGGGCGCGGTTTTGTCTTGATGCATCCGGCCCGCGGGCTGGCAGTTTGACACCCCTGTTCTAGGCAGTGACTCAAAGTAGGTCATTTCAGCAGTTAGCTAGCTTTTGATGTCAACAGAGGTTATCCATCAGACTGGCCTCTTAACTGGGTAGCTGCAAAATGATGGCTTGATTTTCCCTAAACTATTTACATGAAGCCTAGTGGGAACTTGGTAAAGGCAACCTTCTACTCACACAGATCAGGTAGTGCAAAACATAGGATATTAGGGATATATCATCACAGACCGAATCTGAAAGCAATGGAATGGAACCTGCTAATTATTAGTCCATCTGTTTGCTACTTACTAGAAGTATTTTATTTATTTATTTATTTTATTTAGTTACATTTATATACCGCCCTATTCCCTGAGGACTCAGGGCGGTTTACAGGAAATTAAAAAATCCACCATACAAAAGTTAAAAAAAACCAAATTAAAAAATATTAAATTGACCCTGTATACTTAAAACCCCAATTAAAAATTTCTCCTCAGCCTGGGCCCGAGAGCTCAAAGAGCCAGGTCTTCAGGCCCCGGCGGAATGATCGGAGGTCGGGGGCAGTCCTCAGCTCCACCGGCAGCTGGTTCCAGAGGGCAGGCGCTCCCACTGAGAAGGCCCTATCCCTGGGTGTCACCCGCCGGCAATCTCTCACCGGCGGCACCCTGAGCAGACCCTCCCTGTGGGAGCGCACTGGGCGAAGGGCGTTTGATGCCGGCAGCAGGTGTTCCCTCAAATAGCCCGGTAAACTAGATGCAGGACATAAACCTAGGAATCTACTGAATTGGCTGGGACAATAAGACAATGGTGCATCATGGCAGAGGAATAATCCAGTTTTAAGGTAGGAGGTCAACAGTTTTATGTATTATTTATTTATTTGGCATATGGCAAGTATCTTATAAATGGTCAAATCCCACACAAGGGGCTCTGTACTTAGAGACGGATGGCAGAAAAAACCCCAGACAATCTTCTGTTAGTGGGAATACCAGAAAGATAAGATCAAGCCATTAACTAATGTTACCTGATAAATAACCCTCTCTCTGTCTGTTAGGATACACAGGAGAGAAGCTTTGAATTTTAAGTTGAAGTTTACAGTTGGCAGTTGCTGCTTTTCTGCTTTGTTATCTGTAATATTATTAAAGAGCTGCATCCTAGATTCTGTCTACTAGTCTTCCAGTTCAGATAACAATCTCGGTGCAGCCTGACAGTTGCTATGGATTAAGATGTCATACAAAAATATCTCAAGGCACTTTAAATATTATGTAAATTAACCAATCAGATCTCAACAAAAGGTTAAGCAAGGCTATGCATTAGCTCTGTTTAACTTTTTATACAAATGGCAATCTCTAAAAAGAGAAGAATGCCAACTGTTTAAGTGAGTTAGGCATACTCCTGTATCTGAAACTTTTCATAAGATGTATAATCTATGGACAAGATGCTTGCTTTTTTATGCTCTGCTATGCTATGAAGCGGAAATAATGTTCAATTTTCAAAAGTACTAGAGACTTAGTCTTATTCTATGTGAAAAGCAGGTTGCATATTGTAGACTTAAAGAAAAAAACACTTGGCACATAATCAAAGACACTGCATCTTTTTCCAGTAGA
Organism: Vipera berus; assembly: GCF_964194415.1. Classification (NCBI taxonomy): domain Eukaryota; kingdom Metazoa; phylum Chordata; class Lepidosauria; order Squamata; family Viperidae; genus Vipera; species Vipera berus. The sequence goes on along the minus strand of NC_138207.1, from coordinate 72,598,513 downwards.
TAAAAATATTTGAAAGTTGTCCAGGACTTTAGTATTTTTAAAAGATATGTACTTGCAATGTATACAAATAACAGCAGCAAATAAATAAAAAATAAGATATTCAATATCATGTTTAAAGAAATGTAGAGGAAACAAAACCAGGTAGTGTAGCCCCTAGAACAGGGGTCTTCAAACTTGGCCCTTTTATGACTGGTGGACTTCAACTCCCAGAATTACTCAGCCAACAAGCCTGGCTGAGGAATTCTGGGAGTTGAAGTCCACAAGTGATAAAAGGGCCAAGTTTGAAGACCTCTGCCCTAGAAGCTTATATAAACACTACAAAGTTAGTCTGAGAGTCAATAGCTACCATATGGCAGTATCTCAAACAACACAGCACATGTGGGTGTTATGCTGCTGCCCCCTTCCCAATATCAAATGCAAGTTAGCTACTTGATTTAGTACTTGGAAATAAATAACACTATATTTATATATTAAGTACTATTTCCTATAGTGTCTATATACAAGTCATTTTAAACGGACCAGAGTATTACATGCCCAAGCATCAGACCAGTGTTTTTTCAAACTTGGCAACTTTAAAGACATGTGGGCTTCAGCTCCCAGAATTGCCACAGCCACCATGTTGAGTAGGGAATTCTGGGAGTTGAAGTCCACAAATCTGGAAGCTACCAAGTTTGAGAAACACTACCTTAGGCCGAGGGAAGGAAAAAGTTGATAATCTCTTAGTGAAACAGTGACATACTGTACAGGACTCTTTGGTGCCAAATTGGGGATCTCTATAAGAAAGACAATGCCTATCCAGCATTACAAATATCCCATTCAAACAGGTATACGTATAGTAGTTAAAGCAATACTTTGTTTCTTCAAGTCTGACCTTCAGTCTGGCTTTCACCTCCAGCAACATATTTAAATCAATAGGCAAATGAGAAGGCTGCATCATCAGGCAGAGCCAAGCTCCCATCCATGGACATGCTGCAGCTACCACATACTGTAAAGAAGCTTTGCTCAACAATTCAAGCCACACCTATTAAAGAGAAAGAAAGAAAGCATCCATGGGCAATTTAAAGATACTTACTGATCTTAATAAGTAAGCAGCTTAACAGTGAAGCCTATCTAGCACACAATTATTTTGATGTGAGTGGTAGCAGTTCTTTTTCAGGCTACAGTCAACTTTGGATGAAAAAACTAAAAAAATGTCGTATCTGTAAAACTGTCATCCTAAATAGTAAGTAACATTGACAGAATATTTTTCCTTTCTCTTTTCTATTCTCAATATTCTCAGCCATTTAAATAATAGACTGTTAATAATTTTTAAGCATGTAATAGAAACATCAATATGGAAATAGCAAAATGTACCATGATTTATAACATAGTAAAAAGGAGAAAAAAGATACTTGTTATTCAATGCAATATTCTAAAACTATTATAGAACATTATTTGTTCTTTAGTGAACAAACTATATCCAGACCCTTCCAATTTCAGTTCTACAGAACTGTATTTCATGCATGATGCTCATGAAATCAAACAATGTTAAAACACAACCATCAGAAAAGATACACAGATTTATTAATAAGGTAAAGCAAATGGGACACATACCTTATGTATTAATTCTAAAATTTCTTGGTTACTTTCCAAAATACAGAACTGAAAGATATGTCTTAACATGTCTTGCAAAATGGGAGTTAGCCATGTTGCAGAAGTCTAACAGCAAAAAGGAATACATAAAAATTATTTTAATTAGCAGCAAATTGATTTAACAAAGCAGGTAAGAATTACCATACTGCAATATTTCAAGTTTAAATCAATTAAATTACTCATCTGCACTATATTAGTACTATTTTAAGTACTTTGTTGTAATAATGAAAAATGCTTCGAATGTGCTACAGAGAAAATAAAAGTAAAAAACAGGATTTCTACATAATCACAAATTAAGTACAACCAAACTTCCCTTGCTCCTGTACTCTAATGATAGCAATTACTCACCTGATCTTGTGTAGACAACAGAGTAAACAGAGTTTCTAATGCTGCTTTTCGGACAGAAGATATTGTGTGATGAAGAAATGGCCACACACGTGGTACAAGAACTGTGAGTGACTGCTGATTACTAAAACAAGGTAGAGGAACAATAAAGATAAAAAATGACTCAATAAATTAGTCAATACATTTTGCAATGCATATTCACATTTACAGATTGAAACATTATCATTATGTTGATACAAGTCAGCTTATGTATCCTACTAACATCTACCCAACTGGCAGTAAGCAATTCAAAGAATTACCTTATTACTATTTTTGCAAGCCTATTTAATGCTTTGCGAAAGTTTTTCTCCCCTTAAAACTACTCTAAAAATGTATAGGAATGTAAAGGAATTAGATAAATGTGGAGAACTAGGTCCTAATTCACCATCAGTCATGGAAGCTTTTTTGATTTGGGATCTCTCAGTCCAATATATATATATATATTAATCCCATTTATATCCCGCCCTTCTCCGAAGACTCAGGGCGGCTTACAATCTAAAGCACAAATCAATGTGCTTAGCAATAGCCTTCATTCTATGTATATGCCTGCTTATTAGGGCTTTCGCCCCCCCCAAGCGGCATTATTATATATCCCACACACGTCGTTTGTTCTATGGAAAGCTGGACTAGAGTGATATTTTACCTTGAATGTCTGGAATAAAGGCAAGACACATATCTAATGAACAATGAATGCATTTTATGTAAAACCAAAATGGGAATACTTATTATATTGTTTAAGGATATAGAGAGTAGAACAACTGCAGATCACAGGAACCATGGTTCAAAGTAGTATGAATAAATTTTGAACTCATTCCATTTAGCAATGGTGAGGCAAGCTAAGTCTTTAAAGAAAAATATTCAGAAAGAAATAAAAAATAATTGGACTGCACATTTAATTGAATAAGACTTGATTGGGCATGGATTTACAGGAGAAAAAGAATTGTTCAAGTTTGATTCCCAATGTTTATGAAGAATGAAGCACAATACCCCAGATAAAATTGCATGTATTAAGTGGTCACAAATGTAGATAACTTTTAAGGGAGGAAAAGTAAAATGGATGGGAGGTGACCTATCTCAATGTAGGGGTTTGGCTGAAATGATCGTGAAGTAAAATTCTATACTTCATATCATTTTACGGAATTTCTCTTTTTATAGACATGTGTTGTTTTCTCCCTGTAGGGAAAGAAAGGATTCTAGCAATACACGTCCATTATTTATTATTTTTTTACTGATTCAATTTACAGTGACTCTGGGCAGCTGACAAAATAACAAAGGTGACTGAAAAAAAACAAACCATCAACTATGCAACTCTCCCCAAACAATAAGACGACATACACTGAATTGCAGTTGAGGGCCCTACCAACACAATAACTTCTCTGTGATGGGGCTCCTTAACTTCCTGACCCACCTACCCCCATATCCAGGATCACAGCCAGGTTTTTAAGCGTTTTGATATATTTGGATGATCTTGGGTACACTTATGCCGAGTATAGGAAGATGAAGTAGAGGTGAGATTGAACGCATGACGTCATGTATTAAAACAAACACATTATCACTACTGTTTCTATCACACAATTCAAAACAGCTAAGGCAATATTTACCTGCACAAATGTATTAAGTATCCATTTTGCCAGCTGAACAAAAATAAGGTTGGTGACCCAAGATGAAACAAGGATTTTCAACTATAAAAAGTACATAGATTACCTGCATCTTTGGACCTGAGAATAAGTTAAAAGGGATGAAAGGAGGGTCATGATGCTGTTTGTGGAAGCTGTCAGGTCATCTAAATCGAGAAGTGCATCCCAGAGTATATTAAGAATAAAAGGTACCTAAAACATGAGCAGAGCAATGAAAAATGTATGAGGTCAAATATGGGACACTTGGGACTTCCTCTAGAACCAAGCCAGTAAGTACAGAAATATTAGCCTTTCTACTTACTTTCTCTGGCTGGAGGTGGACAAGACTCTCTACCACCGGCACCAGAGATGCTGCGGCAACGGCTCTAACATCATCATCCAAATCTTGTAGTCCTTCAGTGATTGCAGGCAAGACTTTAGGTAGTAGTGTTTCAATCAGATCCTATAAAAGTAAGATCTGTTAAGCCTAGGATCCAAGGATAAAAGGGATTTGGGGCCTGCAGGGAGAACTGTCTTCCAGTCCTCTTTCATGTTCCTATCATTCTATTCAATAATGAAACCAACATCTTAAAACGGATAGGCCAAGCATTAAAAGTAATCTGGAGCCACCTCAAAATAAAAGTTTGGAAGGTTTCTATACATAAACGGAGGTTTATTCATTTTTTTAAAATATCCTCCTTCCTTCTCCTCCCCTAAAATGAATGTATGTCAACTAGATTCATACAGTACATTAGTTGTAGCAGTAAAATGGAAATTGAAAAATGAAGACTTGAAAAAAAACAACACCTGAGATTATGCCAGTCTAAAAGCTTGCTCTGTGCCTGATAACAAGACAAAACAGTAGAGCATTCACTGGAAAAAAAAAGACAGCAATCTTATCTGCCTAAGAATTTATAGAAAATATCCCCAAAAGGAAAAATAGGACGGAGCTGAAAGTCACAATGTTAATGTTCTCTGGCAAATAAAAGAAGAAAGAAAATAAATAGGGAACTTTTTCTGTTTTTGTGTAAACTATCACTCAAATTAAATTGGTTTGGGACTTTGGGGGATAGAATTAGAAGACTATTTCATATTTCTTCTCAAATAATAAATCCTCTTATCAACTGTCTGATTAGCCAATGTAAGTTTTCTGCTGTTCCATAGTTGCTTGAGCTCTTAACCAGAACACATGAAAATTGCCGGTTGGACCTGTTTATTTATTATTAATAAAGCAACCATTAATTTATTCTTGGAAATGATTTATGTGGCTCATCTGGAATATTTGAAAGATTTTTAAAACTAACTGAAGGTCTCAAGTAAAATAAATTTCATCATAATTATTCCCCTCTATGAAATAATAGGATAGTCCACATATGGCCCCAAACTCCTCAGATTGTATCTCCAAAATTTAGCAGCAAAAAGTGGTAATATTTTTTTGTTTTCAAAACTAAGTGAAAGGATGATAGTAGAAGCTCCACATTTATTTTTTCCTCTTAAACACCCCAAACTAACATTTTATGTTAGTCACAAGACCCAACTATGGTCTTTTCCATAATTTAAAAAGGAGTTATGAAAAGGATTTTAAGAGTGAAAATGTACATGGAAAGCAAATTGTTCTAATTCTCATTATCAAGGTGTCCCCCCCCCAAATGGATGATTTCAGGTTTTTTGCAAGCAAACGCATAGCATGGTTTATGACTTATATAGCTTTGCATGGTTTGAGACCTCAATAATCAATGGAATGTATCCTTCCATGGGTAACATCCACACATCAAAATAATTAACTATTATACAAAATAGGGACGCAGTGGCTCAGTGGGTTAGGACACTGAGCTTGTCAATCAGAAGGTCGGCTGTTTGGTGGGTCGAATCCCGAGTGCCGCGTAACAGAGTGAGCGCCTGTTACTCGTCCCAGCTTCTGCCAACCTAGCAGTTCGAAAGCACGTAAAAATGCAAGTAGAAAAATAGGGACCACTACGGTGGGAAGGTAACAGCGTTCCGTGCGCCTTTGGCGTCTAGTCATGCCGGCCACATGACCACAGAGACGTCCTCGGACAAGCGCTGGCTCTTCAGCTTTGAAACGAAGATGAGCACCGGCCCCTAGAGTTGGAAACGCCTAGCACGCATGTGCAGGGGAACCTTTACCTTTACCTATTATACAAAATAATGATTTTTTTTTAGTTCCTTCTCAGTATATTCCTCCTGGGATTTCACTCTTTAATTTCAAGCTTTCTGTTTTTCCCATGTTTAAATATTTAAAGTTACTCAGAACCATTCTGAGTATAGGTAGCCCTTGAGTTATGGTTGTAAGTCTAAGTAGTGGTTATAAGTTGTACATTTGTGGTGGTGATTATTAAATCCATTGTTTGTTATGGCATGATTTTGCTGAAAAGCAGAAGTACACGCTGATTCTTGGCAACACTGGTGTAATATGTGGTCATGGGACCAAGGGCTACTGCAAACAGTCATAAATGTCACCTGTTGCCGAGTCCCTGAAGTGTGGTCATGTGACTGCAGAAGCCCCTCTCAAAGAATCTGAACATCAGATCTGGGTGAGAGGTCACCTTTTTTAGGCAGGCCATAACACTGAATTATCATAAGCTACCGATCGTAAATCAAGAACTACCTGTAGTTTAAGTTTTGTTACATTTTTTTTAAAGCTTCCATGTCCAATGTTTGGTATTAGCATTTGTCATCTATCAATAAATTTTACAAATGGGTTCCTTTCACATGTAAATTAGTCTTATAACTGCAAAAGTCGAACAAAGCAACAAAAGTTTGAAGAAAGTTTAATAGTTACCTGACGAACTGCTAAAGCATACTTTATCCCTAGAAGGCCTCCATGCCTTACTTCCCACTGCTCTTGTGTAAGTAATTTTAGCAGGATAGCAACAGTTTTATGAACTCCACTCTCATTCATATGTTTCAGCACTACTCCCAAAGTTTGAGCGCAGGTTTCTCGCACAGGTGCCACTACCTGAGATTAGAGAGAAACAACATTCTTGTAGGTGCCATTTTTTAAAAAAAGGGTGCACATAGAAGCTTTGAAGGTACATACTTACTTCATCTGAAACAAAATCACCAAATCTGTCTAAAGCAAATACACAAAGAAGTCTGATAGCCAGATCTTCCAGCCAATCTTGGTGTTGTTGAATCATCTGTTTAATTAAAGAGATTTTAAATTGGTAACAAATAAAAATATTCCCCTTTGGTATGAAGGCTCTCATAAAATCAATTAGTTATTAAATATGGAATTAGTATTAAATGATGCATTATTTGGTTGTCTTGATAAACTTTCAGCTGAAATTGTTAGAGATAACCAGTCATGGAATAGGGAAAAGATAATTCTGTGTTTTTCTATTAGATTGCCTTATTATAAGGTGCACCGTGAAAGGTTACTTTGTTCCTGAGAAATTATATTTATTTAAAAAGATAAGGACTTTTATATTATATGAGAAAACACACTAACCAAACTCCATCAATGAACAGTGCTAGAGAATTAGTCCAACTCTGAAGTGGTAGACTAGATAGCATACTAGCTAGAGAATTATGTTCCCCAAATTAAAAAAAAAGAATGAAGAGGAAATGGTCTTCTCTATACAGCTTTCACATTGCCATGCTAACTTTTATCTGAATTTGTTTACTAACAAACTCCGTGAAAGGAAAGCATAAAAATTTACCATCTGCTCACCAGCCAATACACACAGTGATATAATCGATTCTCCAACACATTTTACTTTGTGTAGAAAGCCAAGTAATAGATACAGAATCTGTATCTTATGAAAAACTCAATTAACACAGAAACATTCTGAAGATCAGGACAAACTGACATACTGTTTTTCACTAACAACAGAGATCTTAACAACCAAAATGGAATGTTGGGTTTAATGCTCAGAGCTTATGACTGCACTGAGATGTCCTATTTACTTTTTTTGAAAGCTGAAGACATCACACTGTTGAGTGTACAAAATCGGTTTTAAGCTTACCTCTTCTACAGTACTGTCTCCCATTTTACCGCCACTTTTCCCATGAGCTTTGAGTACCTCTCTCAGTCCAACACCTGCACCATGACGGATCTAAAAAACACCACCCCCAATATATTAAGATTCTGGAATTATAAGAATAGAATGTTTCATCACACAAGATTTATAGAAAAATATAGAAACACATATACACAACCCTATCTCTTTCTTTTTGCTCTTGGAGCATCTAACCAGAGTTTGCTGTGATGTCAAGAGAACACCGATTATCCCTACCCAAAATCTTACCTTCCATGTGACCTGATTTGCAGTTATTTTTAATGTCCTCCCCTTAGTACTTGGATTAAATACTCTGTGCAGATGCTAAAGAGAAAATATGTATCATGATGCACGTTTGTCATTCTACTGTCATAATTAGGAAGGGATACCTTTGTTATGACTATGGTTAAAGGAGAATTCAACTTACTACAAACATACAAAGGAGCAAAAAAAAAATCAGAACAGAGTAGATAAAACTGAGTGTTTGTCAAAAATTAAAGTCAAATGAAGGCATAACAAAATAAATATTAGTTTAGAACTATCAAAACAAACCTGGAACTTAGATGAAATCAGATGCAAAAAGAGGGTTGGCAGGTCCAAGGCTGCACTACTTTTCCAATACCCAATCCATCATTTTGTTTAGACATCTACCTAAAACTTAACGTTCAAACCACTAAAACATGCATGAAAATAGTTTGAAATAGTGGTTAAGGGCACCAGGTTAGAAACCAAGGAACAATGAGTTATTGAACTTTCCATAGAGTATGAATACAGCTGAATTATTGTACTGAAATGACCAGTAAACAAACTTGTTAACCAAACTAAAAAGAAAACTAAGAAAAATATAGATACTCCTGAAGTAATAACATAATAGCAATATTTGGAATGATGTTATGCCTTGAAGAGAGTTTATCAAGGAAACACTCATTTACAACCGATGGTGTTTCCATTAATAGAAACACTTGTTATAATTTGTTAACTATGTCATTAGGATATTTATGTGAGCAACTGCTCCAATACATCATCATCATTTTAGTCATTATCTATCCAGTGCAGGATGAGGGCCTCTTCTGCGTGTTTCCAACCAATACGGTCCTGAGCTTTCTTTTGCCAATTGGGCCCGCAATACTTTCTGATGTCGTTGATCCATCTTGTTTGAGGTCTCTCTTGTGGACGCTTTTTATCCAGTGGGATCCATTCTGACTGTCTTGGTCTACCTGCCCTCAGTTCTTCTTTCTACGTGACCAGCCCATTTCCATTTCAATTCTGTTACTCTCTTGATGATATTGTATACATTAGTTTGTTCTCTAATCCACGTGCAGGCCTTTCTAACTTGTCTCATAATGCCGAGCATGGAGCTCTTTGCGCCACTTGTAGCTTTTGTATTGAGGTTAGTGTCCATGTTTCACTAGCATATGTTAGAGCAGGTAGCACATGCTGATGAAAAACTTTCTCTTCAGGCACAGGGGGAAGTTGTTCTTGAAAATTATGCTTAGCTTGCCGAATGCCTGCCAACCACATTTAACACGCCATTCAATTTCCTTTACTGTATCACCTACCACTGAGAAGCTGGTCTCCTGTGTCTAGTTCCTCTCTCTCTCCATATATATACATATACATATACATATACATATACGTGTGTGTGTGTGTGTGTGTGTGTGTAGAATATAGAATCATCTCTTCCTTACAATCCAGTTATTATCAAGGACAGAGAAAGAAACATTTACCTCCCAGGATGGATCAAAGAGATCATTACACACTTCTTCACAAAAACTTTCCAAAGGCCATTCATTGCTCTAAAGGGGGGGAAAAATATGACTTATGATTGTAATTGAAGTTATGCTTTAAAAAGTGAGGTTATACAGCGATGTATTACCATTTACATTTGGCATAATCCTCTGAGCATGATTTGGGGGGAAAAAACAGTTCTATACAATAATGAAAGTAACTAATGTAAGGATTTAAGATATGCCTTGGGTTTAAAAATTCCTTCTCTAGTCCCAACCTCTTCCTTTCTCAAATGGACAGCTGAAGCAAGATCTCCCTGCTCACCACTCCCCATCTTGAGCCTCTTCCTTACCTTTAGCTCCTGAATGTAATGTTAGGGAAGGCCCAATTAGGCAGTCCTTGACTTATGATTGCAACTGATCCTGAAATTATGGTTGTTAAGTCATGGCAGTCATTAAACAGGTCACCATGTGACTGATTTTACAACTGTTTTTGTAGCGATCGTAAAGCAAAGCAAATGCCACAGTTGTTAAGCAAACATGGCAGTTGTTAAATGAATGCATTTTATTCAAAGAGCATTTTTTTTGCTCAACCTGGAAGTAAACAGTGGAAACTAGCCAAAAAATGCAGAAAATCTTACTTATATGATTTTTTTTTATTTTTAATTCCATTTATATCCCGCCCTTCTCCGAAGACTCAGGGCGGCTTACAAGCTTAGCAGTAGCCTTCATTCTATGTATATGCCTGCTTATTAGGGCTTTCACACACACACACCCCAAGCGGCATTATTACAAAGTCAGCTTAATTGCCCCCAACAATCTGGGTCCTCATTTTACCTACCTCGGAAGGATGGAAGGCTGAGTCAACCTTGAGCCTGGTGGGATGCGAACCTGCACTAATTGCAGGCAGCTGGTGTTACTTAAGGAGGCATTAGCCCACTGCTCCACCAAGGCTCTTTCTTGCGGGATGCTGCAAATGGCCATAAATGTGAACAAGTTGTCAAGCACACAAAATGTGATCATGCGACTAGAGGTGTGTTTGTGTGTGTCCAGCAGAACTCCACTGAGTTGTAACTCTCTTTTGGGGGACCCATCATAACTTCAAATGGTTGCTAAGCAACCAACAGTTAAGCAAGCTTTAAAGGATCTGAATTGGCATTGCATTAAGATGTGCCATTCAAATTGAGAAAAGCTTTTGCATTCCAAACTTCAGCATCCTAAACTTCCCTATTTTACTTTGATTACTATTGCTTTTAGCAGGAGAAATGTAATGTCTACCATGAGCGGGATTTAATGGAGAGTTTGCATGTTTTAAAAAGCAAATACTTCATTTTAAGTAATGAGGATGGATTTTCTGTCAATTAAAATTGTTATGATGACTTTCTGTACCTCTTCTGGAATATTATCAACTAAAAGTTTGGAGTCAGTTGCAGGTTGACTGATGATGACATTTCCAATTTTTCTTCTTTTTTCTTCTGGTTCACCATCAGCGCTGTCATTGCTAGAAAAGATATTGAAATCTTTGTCAAATACTTCCATAATGTTGATCACATTCCATCAGGGGTGTCCAACCTTAGCAACCTTAAGCCTTGTGGACTTCAACTCCCAGAATTCTCCTGCCTGGAGAAATCTGGAAATTAAAGTCCAGAAATTTTAAAGTTGCTGAGGTTGAACAACCCTGCATTATACTGGCTGTATTTATACTCCAAATAAATTGCTATGTTATTAAAATGGTTCATGTTAGGGAAAGTATATTATAAAGACATCAAATTATCATTAGCAAATGCCCGAATATGGATAAATCAGTTATAAGTACTGAGAATATTCCAATTATCAGAAATTTCTAAAAACTGAACAAGTAGAACTATAAATAGTAATAACAGCAGCAGCAACTGTAATAATTCTTAAGTGCTGCTTTACTCAATTTATGATTTATCATTACATTCTTGATAGTATTTTACTTCAGAAAATCCAACACTATTGGAAAATATGGTAATAATGGTTTGTGTTCTGATAGCTGGTTCATTATGTTAAAAACATACACAGAATAGGAGGTTGTCTCATTAACAGAATGAGTATTGAAATGCAATGATTTTGGTGTACATACTATAATTAAGGTCAGGGAAATAAGGCAAATTGAGAACAGTTGTCAAGAATTTTACCATCTTGATTAAAACAGGACAATAAGATGCAGGGTAACAGAAAGAGCTGAAAACAAGGAAAAGAAAATGGGCAAGGTAACTTCCCATAAAACCTTTTTTTTAAAGATACAAAATAAAGTAAAGATAGTCCTCGATGCACGATCACAACTTTCTGGCAGGCAGCTCTTATGCTCTCAAAAAAGCTGGCTGAAAAAGGCCCAAGTAGGATTTTGGCCAAGAGCATTTGCAGCATGGGACATTTACAGCCAGTTCCCCAAAACAAGAGGGACTTCTCTTTTCTCTGGCAGTTAGCTGCAAACGCCCATGTTAAAAATCCTGCTTGGATTTTGGGATGGACCTTTTTCAGGCAGCCCTCAGGAACCAGAGGAAGTTGTCTTAGTAGGCAGCAATGGCTTGCAACCTTCCCTTGTTTCCCAGTTCTGGGAAAGACAGCAGGGAAGATTGCAAATGGATGTCACATGATCACAGCAAACTGTCATAGATGCAAATGAGTTGCCAAGTGTCCAGATCGCAATCATGTGACAATGGGACTGCTGCAACAACTCTTAACTTTGGGCACGGAGTCAAAGGTCCCTGGCTGTATTTGTCAGCAAAAGAATCAACAAAGTTTCCTGTAATGTCTTTTGATTTAAGGAGGTTGGACTAGATGGCTTGAAAGATCTTTTTCAACTCTAGAATTTTTAAAATTCTATTTACAGTACCTTTTTTCATTGGTCTCTACTGCATCTTTCGATCTTTGTTTTGCAAACAACTTGGCCATTCTTTTAGCCTTATTCTTTTGTCTGCTACTCATTCCAGCTCGAAATTCTGAATCAATCAATTCCGCAGCTTGGAGAGTCTGAAAAGGTTCATAAATTTAGATAAATCCGAGAGAAGCAAATTTTCATTCCGTTCATGAAAAACAACTTTCTTTGCCCCTCCACCTCTTGTGGTAGCTACTAATATTTCTCCTAAACTTGCTGGCCCACCAAAGAAGTTGTATGGCTTTTTAGAGGAAGATGATCTTGAGATACAAAATTACACTTGTAGTAAAGTTTAGTAAAGATGATGTAAGACCTTTACTTGGAGCAAAGATCGGTGTTTTGATCTCACCAACCTGTTCTTTAAAGGACAACAGACGTCCCTCAATCTGCAAAATCATTTCTAATGATAATCTAAAGCAGTATTTATTGGCAGCTTACAAAGAAAAAAAAATCCACTGCGTAAGTCCATGCAGTCCAATAGCCTGAAGTTTTACCTACAGGTTGTTTGTGTACCAGAATCGATGAAGCTGGTGTGTAGTCCAAATCCTCATCATTGAACAAATCTTCTGTACTCATTCCAATTGCAGCTCCCATATCAAGGCCAAGTTTTTTTTGAAGCAATTTCCTTTGTCGGGCTATTCTTTCTTTAGGGTCCACTTCACCTTAAAAAAGGATACAGCCTATGTTCTGACAAAACGTGTCTATATTTTGCTGAAATAAATTCCTGAACACATTTTAAATCTAAAAGCCACCCCCCTCAAACCCTTAATAGCTGTTTCCTCCAGTGATCTTTAAAACAAAGAAATGTTGTGCAAAGTACACCAAATTGCTATTGCTAAGCACATTGATTTGTGATTTAAATTGTAAGCCGCCCTGAGTCTTCGGAGAAGGGCGGGATATAAATGGGATTAAAAAAATATATTTCCTGACTACTGTTATGTTTGGTTTGCAAACTATATTTCAGCTTTTATTGTTTGAAAAGAAAGACTCTCTCTCTTTAGAAGTGCTATTATGTAAGAACTGCACAATAATTTATTTTGCTGCTATGTTATATTTTTTTCAGGAAACTTAACATTTTCAAGGCCTTATTCCATTATTATCTTTGGGAAGCTTACCCACTACAGAAAAACAGAAAGTTGTGAAAAAGCTTCTTCACCAATTCATACGCCCCTAGATAAGGATAACAAAATATACCCAACTAATTAATTCAAAGATACAGGAAGAAGATTGTATTTAAAGTTTTATCTTCTATGAAGTGTCCTTCGAAACACAGAAGTTTTTATACAGAAAATGCAAGGTGTCTTTTCTGTTGCCCTCCTTCTGAGATATACCTGTTCCCCTTTCCCCTGAAAATTTGGTTCTCCCCCCCCCCCCAGAGCTTGACCTTAGTTTGATCATATTTTGTTGTTATTGAATAGTTGTTATTCCAGAAGTTTGAGTTTTTAACTATATTTTAGCCTTCATTTTACTGTGCGCCACCCAGAGTTGCATGGCCTTAGATACTGAATAATCTAAAAAATAAATATTCTGGTCAGTAAACGTAATAAGAACATTCATTCATTCATTCAAAAAAATGAAAAATAAAAGAACACCTCCAATGAAAAATTCATTAACTTCTCTCCCTCAGCTGTCTTCTGTGCTGCCCTTCTCTGCTCAAGAAAGTTGTGGAACTCTCTAGAACCCACCAGGGCTGAAGAGAGAACAAAGAATTTGAAAACAAAGCCTTATTTTTCTTTTCCACCAGCCAAGCCATCTCAAGTGCAATTAAAAAATTACTCTGCTAAAAGGAGAAATCCTCAATCTACTCTGATACATAATATGTAAAATCAATTTAGTGCAATAAAAATAGAAGAATCAACATTATTTCAATGTCATGAACAAATTTCAAATGAAATAATTTCCTATGACACAATGAGGAATTACTGAGCTTTGAAAAGAAATATCCTATGAACTATAAACTCTGTGAAGACTAATTCTGTCACCAAAGTCAGGAGCAGAAAAGGATTATTTAGTTTTTATGTGAGCAGGGTGAGAATTTAGTTCCAATCACTGATTTGATAAAGGAAATAAGATTCTGACAGTTGTGGTTACCTGAATTATTAAAGATGAGATAATGATTCAGTTAGCTGTAAAAGCACCTAACTAAACGTATTTAATCACAAGTGCAGAAAATGTAATTGTTTACAAATACAGGAAAAAGATATTGCTAAGTATTAAAGGAACAAGTACCAGATGTATCATCTTGAACCTCAAATTCAGCACCAGCAGACCCAAGAAGAGAAGCTCCATGCTTTAAAAGTCGACAAATATCAAATTTGTCAAAACGCAACCGATCAGCAGTAGAGGTGTCTTCCATCTGATTTTCACAGCCACGTTCTAGATAAGAGTTAGCAAAACACAATTAAGACATATTTTACTCTTTTACTAACATTGTAAATAATTACATTTGCAAGTAAGGTGAAGGAAGAGATAATGCTCCTATCATATACTTCCTAATTTCCCAATACTGTATGCCCAAGAAACACTTTTTTTTTAGTATTTGTTGTATTTCTTGCCCAAATGATTTCATTTATTACAATTTAAAAAGTAAACAGAAAGACAGCCTATTGCAAAGCAAAGCACTACACTTGTGCACCCAATAAAGCTTTAGGGACTCACATAAACACCCACGGTGTTCTTAGAAAATGAAAGTGGCAAGTTGCATGGTAATGTTTTTCGGGGGAGCCTGCCCACCTGCTCAGAAAAAAATAGAAAGACATACTGAGATGGTAAAGAGCATCAGGGGAACTTGGAGGCTGCTTGGGGGAGCAACCTTAGTGATTTGTTTTCTGATAAATGGGGGCTGGGATTATGCACCTGCATTATGTCAGTCATTCAAATAGTGTTTTCTCCATGCTCCCAATATGCCCCCGAGTCAAAAAAGGTGTAGACCCCAGATTAAACAGAAGAGTCCCCTTGTGTTGTGTTCTTCATTGACTTGCAAGCATGTTATTTAATTAAAAAGATGTTACAGGCAAGGTCTAGAAAAATTCTTAAAGATGAAATCCATATGCAGACTGTATTCATATATAAGCAGAATGTAGTACAGCTTCTCTCTAAAGCACCTTGCTTTGGTTGTGGAGTTGGATTCCATTCCGGTACATTTTTTACTATGGCTTCCACAGCTTGTCCAGCTGCAATGCGGGTATCCCAGTTTGTACTCCTTAAGTGTACCAATACCTTTAAGAAAATTTTTAAAAAGAGTTATTCACATTTCTTATCTTAAATGCACTTCATTTAATTCCCGACTAATATTGCGGCCAACGGTCAAAAATTTCTGAAGGATAAAAAGCTAATGGTTAAAAAAGGGTCTATAAATATACTTTTAAAGATTCCCATAAACTGGCATTTATTAAATGATAGTTTGAAAGTGTCAATATTGATTACTAAATTTAATAAGACATTTTTCTAATTATTTGGTTTGTACAGAAGTGTTTGCAGAAACTTAAAACATTTAATGATTATCATCAATTATACGGCTTTCTACATTTCATATTATTATTTTTTGCCAAAAATGGTTAAAATTAACCTAATCTTTTAATGATTTATAAATGGACCAACAAAGAAGAATCATTGTCTTTTAAGAACACAGATAATTGATTAGCAATACAAATGACTCAAGAATGGAAACACAGTAGCCCAATAAAAATTTCTGAAAAAAGTTCAGCACATTCAATATCAGTTCCAAGACAAATATGCATGGTGTCTAAAAAGTTATGTCCCCCCTTCAAATGGATGGGGCAGAATGTTCTGTATTTTGGGAAACATTTTTGGAGAAAATAATGCCATAATATTTGCTTAGAGGCACCCATATGATGTCTTGGCTTTTCTGAATCTAGCTCCCCAACAGACTCTAATCTCACCCATTTTAGAATATACAGTTGCAAGAAAAAGTATGTGAACCCTTTGGGATTACGTGGAGTTTTGCATGAATTGGCCATAAAATGCGTTCTAAACGTCATGTAAGTCACAACAATAGAAAAACACAGTCTGCTTAAAATAATACTACACAAACATTAGCTGTTGTCATGTTTTAATTGAACATAAGATGGAAACATTCACAGTGCAAGGTGGAAAAAGTATGTGAACCCCTAGCCTAATGACTTCTCCAAGAGCTAATTGAAGCCAGGAGTGAGCCAACCTTGACTCCAACCAGTGTGATGATATTGGATGTGTTGCTGACAGCTGTCCTGCCCTTTAAAAACACACACCTGTTTTGGGTTTACTGGTCTCAAGAAGCACTGTCTGATGTGAACCATGCCTCGCAGAAAAGAGCTCTCAGAAGACCTACGATCAAGAATTGTTGACTTGCATGAAGCTGGAAAGGGTTACAAAAGTATCTCCAAAAGCCTTGATGTTCATGTGTCCACGGTAAGACAGACTGTCTACAAATGGAGAAAGTTTAGCACTGTTGCTACTCTCCCTAGGCGTGGTTGTCCTGTAAAAATGACTGCAAGAGCACAGCGCATAATGCTTAATGAGGTAAAGAAGAATCCTAGAATGTCAGCTAAAGACCTACAGAAATCTCTGGCACATGCTAACATTTTTGTTGACACATCTACAATAAGGAAATCATTCAACAAGAATGGAGTACATGGGAGGACACCACGGAGGAAGCCATTGCTGTCCAAAAAAAATATTGCAGCACGTTTGAATTTTGCAAAAGAGCACCTGGATGTTCCACAGCACTACTGGCAAAATATACTGTGGACAGATGAAACCAAAACTGAGTTGTTTGGGAAAAACACACAACACTATGTGTGGAGAAAAAAAAGGCACAGCACACCAACATCAAAACCTCATCCCCACTGTAAAACATGGCGGAGGGAGCATCATGGTTTGGGGCTGCTTTGCTGCCTCAGGGCCTGGACGGATTGTTGTCATTGATGGGAAAATGAATTCCAGAGTTTATCAGGACACTTTGCAGGAAAACGTACGACCATCTGTCCGCCAACTGAAGCTCCTCAGAGGATGGGTGATGCAACAGGACAATGACCCAAAGCATACAAGTAATTCAACAAAACAATGGCTTCAACAGAACAGAATACACCTTCTGGAGTGGCCCAGTCAGAGTCCTGACCTCAACCTGACTGAAATGTTGTGGCATGACCTTAAGAGAGCGATTCACACCAGACATCCCAAGAATATTGCTACACTGAAACAGTTTTGTGAAGAGGAGTGGTCCAAAATTACTCCAGATCGTTGTGCAGGTCTGATCTGCAACTACAGGAAACATTTGGTTGAGGTTATTGCTGCCAAAGGAGGGTCAACCAGTTATTAAGTCCAAAGGTTCACATACTTTTTCCACCCTGCACCGTAAATGTTTCCATCTTATGTTCAATTAAAACATGACAACAGCTAATGTTTGTGTAGTATTATTGTAAGCAGTGTTTTTCTATTGTTGTGACTTACATGATGTTTAGAGCGCATTTTATGGCCAATTCATGCAAAAAACCACATAATCCCAAAGGGTTCACATCCTTTTTCTTGCAACTGTAGTTCTCAAAAAGCCTAGCACAGCTCTAAAGTTGTAGAAATTCTGCACTCCTGCTAAATAGGCCTATGTTGTATAAATTCTTTCATGAACATTTCCATGCGCTCCTTAAATTGGAATGCTCTTTCCGTGATAGAATGCTACAGAAAATGCAATTTGGCCTTTGAGAGGTAGGAATAAATCCAATAGTTTTTTTCCTCTGTTCAATCATGTCCAATTCTCGATATTGCTTAGCTAACCTCCTGCAGTTTTCTTAGCAAGGCTTTTTAAAAGTGGTTTGCCACTGCCTCCTTCCAAGAGCTGAGAGAAAGAGACTGGCCCAAGGTTATCCAACCGGCTTCATGCCTAAAATAGGATTAGAACTTATGGTTTCCTGATTTCTAGCTTGATGCCTTAATCACTACATCAAACTGGCTCTCTTATGCCCAGGGTTATATTGCTTATAATGACATCCAAAGCATTTACCTTAGCCAGGAGATTATTCAATTCATGTGGATGAAGTTTTACAACCTCCCCAAGTTGCTGGGCAGCTGCTTTCCTTGTTACTGGTGTTGTGCCAGTGTCCAATAAGATAAAGAGGCGATCAAGTCTGACAGAGGGGAAAAGATAAAACCATATAAAATATATATTCTGCCTCATCAATCTTAAAACAAAATACAATAAATACAATTAATCTACTACAATTGCCAACCAGACTTTGAAAGAACTCCAGCTGTTGTATTTCTTATATTTCACAAAAGTACCGTATTTTCCGGCGTATAAGGCGACCTGGCGTATAAGACGACCCCCCAACTTTTGAGGTGATTTTCATGGCTTAAAAAGTCGTCTTATACGCCGGAAAATACGGTATCATTTGGAAAGCTTATGAGAAAAAACTTACATGATTTCAAGTCAAAGGGCATTTTTTGTTCCAAGTTCCATCAAGTGGCGGTATACAATAGAGGGCCCACTTTCTATTATTCCATCTCTCTTTCTAATTACACAGGACTAGTTTTACAGAAAATGTTTTATTTGCAATAATGCGATCTAATATCTAAAGCTGATACCGGAACAAATGCAACTGACAAATGCAATTCTCAATGGATAACAGTACTGGTGGTTAGCTAATCCTTCTACTTCTAGTTGCCACTACAGGAAATTCTCGACTTACAACATTAGTTTAGTGACCGTTTGAAGTTACAGCAGCACTGAAAAAGGTTTTTCAATTTTATGATCATTTTTCACACTTACAACCATTGCAGCACCCCCAGAGTAATGGTGAACAAAATTTTATGCTTGGCAGCTGAATCATATTTATGACATTTGCAGTGTCTTGGGATCAAAATTTCATTTTGATGTATGCCGATTGGTGTACATTCAAAGTGACAATAAAGTTATCATCATCATGTGATCGCGTTTTATGACCTTCTGACAAGGAAAGTCAATGGGGAAGCCAGATTCACTTAACAACCATATTACTAATTTAACATCTGCAGTGATTTACTTAACAGCTGCGTCAAGAAAAGTCATAAAATGAGAAAACACACTTAACAAATGTGTCACTGAGCAACAAAAATTTGGGGCTCAATTGTGTTTGTAAGGATTACCTGTATACGTGAACACTTCTAGTGATGATTTATGTTAAAAACAAAAGAAAACAAAAAACAAGTCTCTGCTTTTAAAATAACTATTATAAAAACAAGGTACATATATAACACCCCCGCGCCCAAATCTTTGGGAACCATTTTTGCACATTTCTGCTGCTGCAATGTCATTAAGCAAACCAGAACCAAATATTTGGAGTATCATTGGGGAAGTAGAAAGATCAATTAGAAGACAGAAAAATTAGAGACATCTCTGTTCCACTCCAAAACAGATATTTTTTTGTCTTCTATTCACTATACTGTAATGATGCTTGATTTGGGGTTTTTATTAATTTTTTTCAAAGCTCTCTGGCTTTTCCATCTGGAGTTTGCTTTTGGCTTCTGAAATAAAAAGGTAAAGATGCACTCAAGCTGAGTGTAACTCCCATGACACACAGATAAAATCCAAATCATTTTCTTGGCATAAAATCTCTCTCTAAACAGAAAAATATCTGAAGATGGATCTGACTCAATACAATAGAATAGTTCTTAGCAGAGCAAGAACTGGATTCTATGATTAAATACAGACAATTCCACCAAGTGTCATCCTCTGAGTGTCTGTAAACGTAACATCAAATACAGAAGATGTTGTATGTCTTATTTGCCAACTAAATGCCACAAAAAGTGTTCAGTATTTACAGATACTATCTGCGAGAGTAAGACATTAGGATCTCAATAATAAACTGTTTTATTTCAGGACAAAAATATTAAAACACAAAAACGTTTTTGAGAATAGGTCTCTCAACTGAGAACACAATTTATAGAACCTTGTGGGATAATACATAAAGGTGATGCATTTATCTGAATACATCTGATCTATATCTCAGCACATTTTATTTTTTTAGTATTCTTTTGGTATTCTATCTCACATTACATTATCCTCCCCTATTTTATGTTCTATCATTTTATTCTATTTTACCTTACCTGATTACATTTTGCCTTACCTTATTCTATTTTATTCTATTTTACTCATTGTTTGTTGAAATGTTCAACTGACTAACCATGCTGGCTCAGGAATTCTGGGAGTTGAAATCCACGAGTCATAAAAGAGCCAAGGTTGCCTACCCCTGGCCTGGACTAATCAATAACGGCACATTTACTATTACAGTTTTCTTGGCAACAGTGTGGAAGTACAGGTGGTCCTCGCTTAATAACCACTCATTCAGCAACCGCTCCAACTTATGATGATCTTGGACGAGTGGTACTTAGAGCCAGTCTGAACTTGTGGCTGTTGCAGCGTTTTCTTGGTCATGTGACTGTGATCCAGGTGCTCGGCCACTCTGATTACAAGCTCAGCCAATTGTGATTACAGTCACAATATTGCAGCATCCTGCAGTTCCGTAATGACTATTTGTGACTTTCACTACCAGCTTCCAACAAGCAAAGTCCACCGGGAAGCTGGCAAGGTCACAAATGGCAACTATATGATGTCACACTTAGACAGCAATTTTACAATGTGTCACTTAGCAATGGAAATTTGTCCCAACTGCCATTGTTGTTCAAGGACTACCTATAGTTTTCTGTTGTTACTTTGATGTGGATTTTTTTTTGCTTTCCAGTAGCTTACAGGCATGGAGGCATGCCCAACACAATACTAATCAAACTCAAGCCTGCTTAGGTTCTGAACTAAGACATGTTTAGCCAGGTGCTACTACCTGCTGACGGTCTGTGGGATGCATTTTTTTATTTCACATATTTCCTTTCTAAAGCTTCCAAGACAAATTTGGCCTGATCTTTTCAAATAAAAGTTAAATGCATAGCTGCCGAGTAGTATAAAGTGCAATTAATTGAACCTTTCCAGTTTTCTAAACTTTAGAAGTTTAAAAACTTGAATACGGTTTATCTTTTCCCATTTTCTTCTAGCTCTTTTTAACAAGTTGGACTAATAAAAGCTTTTGCAGAACAAAAATTATGGGACAATTAAAAATTAAACTGCTACTAATGTTGTTTGTCAGTTTTGAATGTCAAGAATCAATTACAAAGGCAATTTCTGCTCACTAAAGGCTTATTTTAGTTTTGCGTTCAACATTCCTTTGCATTTCTCCATACAAAAACCATTTGTAATTACTGTTGTTCTTCCTAATTCTTCAAATCCTTCGTGTGCGATCTATTCACTCCTAAATAGCTGTAAATATTTCCCTTTTTTTGGCTCTGACATGTTTCAAGATTGGGATGGTTTTCGGTAGGAGATGCTCTGTTACTCTTTGCTACCAAGGCAGTTAAAGAATCTTACATACATCCCAACAAGTCATGAATGGAAGTAAGAAGTGAGGTAGGATTACAATTTGCTTGTTCCAGAAATACCATGAAACAATTACGTACTGAAACAAGGGTTGACAATATATATTCCTTTTTAAGGGACATTTGAGAGCCCATTGCAGGGGTGTCAAACTCGCAATGTCACGTGATGTGTTGTGACTTTTTTTTGCCATTGCCAGGAATGGGATGGGCGCGGTTTCACCATGACAGATCTGGCCTGTGGGCTGGCAGTTTAACACTCCTAGCCTATTGCTATTCATATTAATATTATTCAAGTATATTGGTCCTTGGTTTTGTATACTACTTATTGCTTCAGTGTTATTGCATTTTTATAAGAAACTCAACATTCACTGGGACCATTTAACTTGAAATGGTAGACTATCACTGTATCTTTATTATCTCTCATAGTCATGTCCATTATAGTATGCTTATAATAATCCCAGTAGAAATTGAAAATATATACTTAAGGACAAATTTCAGACGCAAGCTTGTACTACCCTCAAATCATGTCATTATAATAGTTATGAAAAAGTCGGCAAATTAGATTCTACGTTCCTTCATAAAAAAATTTCTTGCTGTCACACAAGAAAAAATGTAGAGGAAAAATTAAACTCAGAAACTAGATTCCATGTACTGCTGGATGCCCTCTATAAAGGTATCACCTTATAGAGTGGATACAAATGAAATAAAAAATGTCTTATAGAAGTAACAGCAGCATGTGCAATTTAGAATCACATGGTTTTAAAAGATAAGATGCTGAAATATGCATTATTCAATTGTTTACAATAGGCCTATTATCTCACTCCAAGTCACAATCTCAATGAACAATGAAACACAGTATTAAACAATAGACCACACAATCACTTTTATTTTGGAGAAGTAATAAAGCCACAGTCATACAGGAGGGAAAACTGTGCATGCTGCCTTGAGCTGCTCAATGAAAGGCAAACAATTAATAAATATTTTAAAATTTTAAATGTATTAAAATGTGTGCATAAACTATTAGCCCAGAAAAAAAAGATGTGGCTGCTTTAAAAGTTTAAAGATAAATTCTTCATATTATTGTACTGCACATTCTAAAGCAACTGTTTGGAAGACTTGCACAGCTCTATTTTCTATCTTGTCACCTGCCAACCTGCCTATTATGGGGAACAGTTTGTACCTGTGTATTATTGGAATAAAGACTTGCTTTTTGGTTACATTTATCAAATGGTGCTTATTTTCCTAATAGTGATCCTTATTTGCTTATGTTACAAAAATGTTTCCATTAAAGTATTACTATAATTTGATTTTCAATGTAAAATAAAAGGTCTAAATTTGCAAGACAAGAAAAGGCTTAAAGGAGCACAAGAAAATATTTACAAAGTAACATTTTGAAGAATTATACACATTCAGTACTAAGATGACTTGCAATTCTACCATGGATTTTTGTTTCCCTAAAAGAAATGATGGAACGCAACAGGAAACAAAACTAAATAATCCACTGCTTGGATGCTCTAATCAGAAATCCTAAAGAAAACAAGGCATCACAGAGGAACATCATAGAGATTTTTAGCCAGAAGGCTTTTGTTTGGACTTAAAGAAACAAAGAGCTAAACGTCTAATCTGATTTTAAGCTCCATGAAAGTAGTTCTTGAATTAAAACAGTAATTAGAACCAGAATTTCCATCGTTAACTGATGTGGTTGTAAAGCATGATTATATCATTTAGCGATAGCAATCCCAGGACTCCCAGTTGCTGTCTTTAACTGAATCCCACCAGCCATTAGACAACCACCTGCTTGGTCCCTTCCAATCCTAATCTGGGAGTAGAAGATAAAGGTCAAAGGTGGCCTCCTCATTAACCCCCACCTACCCACCTATTCCTCCTCCATCTCTGCTCTTTTGGGCTCTTATAGTCTGCCACCTTTGTTGGACTTGCGGCCTTGTACTCTGCTCATCCTGGACTCATTGACCCTGCCACTTCTAGCGAACCTTTGGCATCTTCCTCCCACTGCTAACAAGGGGAGACAACCCCTTTGAAGCATCCTGAGAATGACATGTGATTTTTGAAGAACAGGGTGAGAGGCCTTGGGAAGGAGGCATGGTCAGCAGCTGCTTCACATAGAGCCAGGCCAGACACCTATTGTCAGCAGCAGCAGGAAGTTGGTGAAAGTCAAGTGGAGGTGGAAGAGCCAGTGAGCGCAGGATGGCAAGGCCATCAGGGGTGACAGAGAGCATGGCAAAAAGGCTGGCAAAGCAAGCAAAGCCTTATGACTTTGCACTGTCATGCTGGGATAGCTGGTTACAGTGCTGAGCTTGAGATGGCACTCCTTAGAAGCAGCACTGAGGTTGAAATAGAAGCCTGATTGGGTCTACTACGACAACTTGCCATGGCCAACTCGCCACGGCCTACTTACCATAGCCCATTTGCCATGGGACAACTTGTGAGACAGGAATTACACTATTAGCGAAGAAATAGTAGAACAGAATCATTAAAGAAAGGATGCCAAAGGAGGGACAAATGAAATGTGAATGACAAAAATTGATTTTTAAAATTATTTTAAGTAATTAAATTGAATTGTTGAATTGTCCCGTGGCAAGTTGACTGCGAAGAGTTGTCCGATTCTGGGCCCCATGGGCATCCAGCTGAGATTTCTAAGGGTCCCAGACTTCTATTTCAATCCCAAAGCTCCAAGGAATGAAGTGCTGCTGTGCAGGGCAGCCAAAAGGGAAGAGATGGGGGAAGATTAGGGGTAGGGGAGGGTTGAAGTATCCCTGTGGTTACGAGTGTGGGCAGGCACCAGAATTTTGATCCTGTAGCTGTAGGTGTGCTGAAACAACTGCAACTTCGGGGATCAGGCTTAAGCACCATTCCTTCAGTGAAGACTAGCTGTATTACAAAAGAGATGGGTACTATGCAACAAAACAAAAACCTTATTAAAGTACCATTAGTTAGAGAAATTTACTAATGCAACCAAATGAAAACTAATTTCCCTCTTATTATGTAGATATGAATAATCAGCTACCTACAGGAACAGGCTTCGACTCAACCCTGACAAGACTGAGTGGCTGTTCGTGCCGGCATCCCGGGAAATTCCGATTATTCCATCATTGGCCATGGGGGGTGAGCTATTACCCCCCGTAGATAGGGCTCGCAACTTGGGGGTCCTTCTAGATTCACAGCTCTCTTTGGAAGAGCATATTGGAGCTGTGACTAGGGGGGCCTTTGCCCAGGTTCGCCTGGTGCGCCAGTTGCGGCCCTATCTAGACCGGGATGCCTTGCGTACAGTCACTCATGCGCTCGTGACCTCTCGTCTGGACTACTGTAATGCTCTCTACATGGGGCTGCCCTTGAGGTCCACCCGGAGACTTCAACTGGTGCAGAATGAAGCCGCGCGAGTTGTCTTGGGGGTTTCCCGATACTCCCATGTTACACCTTTGCTCCGCGAGCTGCATTGGCTACTGGTTGCTCTCCGGGTGAGGTTCAAGGTCTTAGTGATGACTTACAAAGCCCTTCATGGCATGGGTCCGGATTACCTACGGCAACACCTGCGGCCGGCGTCAACTTCCCTCCGTCCAGTGCGCTCCCACAGAGAGGGCCTCCTTAGGGTGCCGCCGATCAAAGAATGCCGATTGGTGGCCCCCAGGGGGAGAGCGTTCTCTGTGGGCGCGCCAGACCTTTGGAACCGCTTACCGGTTGAGCTCCGGATGGCCCCCGACCTTCGCTCCTTCCGACGCGATCTTAAAACCTTCTTTTTCGAACAAGCTGGCCTGGTCTGATGGGATGGGGTTGGGTTTTTATAAATAGCTCTAATTTTAAGATGTATTAATTATTATGGGCATAATGGTTTAATCGCTTTTAATTTTTGTATTCGGTTTTTTACTATGTATTGCCCTGTTCACCGCCCTGAGTCCCTCGGGAGAAGGGCGGTATACAAATTAAATTATTAAATTACATTAAATTAAATTACTATGTTGCCCAAACTTATTACTACACTATTAGGCCAAATTTCAATAGTACATAGAATATATGTTATTTGACTACAGGGCAGAACAAGTAATAGTTAAATGTGATGAATTCGACTATAATAACCTTTGAAAGACTTCTGGCAATCACAAACACATGCAAGATTTTATATAGGCTTATGATCTACTTAATAAAATAGCATTAATAAAATAGCTTTGAAAAGAATTAAAACATCTCTAGAATTTGGAACATACTTCGGGAGTTTTGTTTTTTAAACTGTAAAACCAATCCCATTTTAGACTGACTTTTTGTTCTGGATCTGATCAATTTTGATGCTATTTTAATAACTTAAGCAGTTTGCATGGGGAAATAGATCCTAAAAAAAAGAAGCAATTCACTTCTGATTAATTCCACAGAAATTGTTAGGTTTCTCCCCACCCCCTTAACACAGTACAAAACACAGACATCAAGACTGCCTTTATTTTTCTCACACAAAACTATTTCATTGTACAAAATTATTCCACTCCATAACTGTAAGTTTGCAACCATTTCTATTCTTATTTAATCTATAAATTTATATTTCTATGTTGGTAGCATTAAAATTTTTTATATTTGTAGCATTATATTTTCTTATCTTAACTATTACTTGTTTACATCTTTCCTTATTATAGTTCCTCTATTTTGGACTACCCTTTCTGCTCATACAATTAATATGTTTATCCAGCACAAAGAGTCCCATAGAACAGGGCTTTTCAACCTTTTCACCCATTGTACCACTTTTAGGATATGGCAATATCCGAGTACCACCAGTTGCCTTGCAAGGTGTCAAAAACTTAATGACACCCCCCCCAAAAGGAAAAAAAGTACAGGTAGTCCTCACAACAGTTTGTTTAGTGACTGTTCGAAGTTACAATGGCACTGAAAAAAGTGCCCCCCAAGCCACAGCCAAGCAAGACACCTGCCTGCCCACCCAGCGGCACTCTTCCTCCTGTCCGAGGTTTTCATTGTTGTGAGCATTTCTGTTGAGGATTGGCAGCGGGGGTGGGGTGGGGGTGCTTAGTTTTTATTCCCCCCCTTCTGTCTGCTGGGTGGTTGCAGCAGGCTTTGGTCACTTCACATGACCCTGGGACACTGTGACCATCATAAATATGAATCAGTTGCCTAGCATATGAATGTAAATCACAAGACCCAGGAGATGCTGCAATATTCCAGCTGATCGGCGCTTCTTCTGGGCTCAGCATAAGCGCCAGGATCAGCGCCGAGCTCCAGCTGGAGCCTGGCACTGATCCTGGTGCTTCCGCTGAGCCCTGACAGCCCTGCAGCTCCAGCCATTTCTCGCTCAGGTATCTGCGGTGTTGCCACCAGTTCAGCTCATTACCCTCCCCCGCTACCACTTTTCTAGGATGGTCGCGTACCACCTGCCAGGTGCCAAAGTACCACAGGTGGTACCCGTGCCACTGGTTGAAAAACCCTGCCATAGAATTCACTTTTTTATTCAAATGGACTATAATTGCAACTATTTTATAACATACACAGATTAACATAATTACTTGTAGCTATCACTACCTATAAAAATTGTATTACTTATTTTGATGAGAAATGTTTATAAAGGTTTACGTTTGTCAGAAAAAAAAATCCAACAGGGTATTCTAACTGTCCGTCACCGTGGGTTGAGATATCATCAATATGCTGATGATACTCAGCTATACATCTCTATATTTGGCGACCAAAGTGATACTATATCTGCCCTCTACCGATGTCTATAGGCTATAAGGATCTGGATGACGGACAACAGATTGAACCCTGACTAAATTGAGTGGCTTTGGGTGCATGGATCTGAGTATTTGTCATCCTTAGTTCTGGATGGGGTTTCACTACCCTGTCAGACCCAGTTCACAACCTAGGGGTTCTCCTGGACTCACGTCTCCTGCTCCAAGAGCAGATGACAGGCATGACCAGAACAGCATTTGCACAGTTCCAGCTGGTGCGCCAGTTGTGATCTTTTCTGGATCTTTACTTAAGCCCTGGTCATCTCTCACTTGGACTACTGCAATGTGTTCTACATGGGGCTACCCTTGAAGTCAATTTGGAAACTTCAACTGGTGCAAAGAGCAGCAGTTGAGAGCAGAGACAAATACATTTAACAAGATTAATAAATTGGAATTTCGTTAAGTACATATATTAATCCTATAAATTTCATCAATTTCCATCTGAGTGCAAATACAAAAAATTGAGTTAACAAACTTTTGTGTAATATACATTCCTTGTTCTTCTGTGGTCTTAAACGTTCTTTTCTCTCATTTCCAGTAATGCCAAGTTGTCCAAATCTTTCTCAATCTATTTGTAACTCTGTCTTACTTTTCAAAAATTCTACTTTCAGTTTTTGTTTTATTCTCCAGCCAATTGTGCTTCAATTTTCTTAACTACTTTCATATCTTGTTTATTCCTGCAAATCCATGTCCTTTTTAAAAACATTCAAACTATAAGCAAGTGTTGCCAAATTCCTCAAACAATTTCTGCAACAAATCTGGTGAAATGCTTTAGCTGGACTACCTGTTCTAGTGAATCTTACTGTCCTCCTAATTTGGCAGCTTTTCTTCTGGTTGCCATTATAAGAAAGTGAAAGTACATCAATTACAACAGCAAAAGTAAATGATTACTATTTTTCTGTTTTGTTTTTGTCTGAGACACTTTAGTCCCAATTAGCTCTCTATACCGGTAGTTACAGTCACACAGTTTAGCTTATTTTATCCTTATTTTGTTAAAAATCCATCAATTATCTACTGTCATTAATAATAAACAATTACCATTCCCACAAAGGTCTAATTATTATTAGTCTAATTACTTTCGCTATTTGCTATTTGCAAAGGTGTTTTTGTCAGAATCATTTCTTTTGTTTTCTAAAATTACTGTCTCCTTTATCCACCTAAAACTTTCTTAAATCCCAATCTTGTTGACCTTTTTGCTTTTAAATTAAAATCCTTTAAGGTAGCATTTCCTGCTCTCTTCTTTCCAAGAGAAGGCAAATCTTTTGATTTTTCCTGTTGTTCAGAATATCTTTGTTAGATTTTATTTAGATGGGATAACTTGGAAAAGGCGATTCTTACTTTTCAACAGCAGAGATTCAGACTGAACTCTAATTCAGAAAGCAAGGGATTTTTTTGTAAAAATTTTAATAAGACTGGAGGAAATATAAATGAAAGTTACAATGACTGTTGTGCCCAAACAAATGCTACAAAATATACAAGCCACAAAAAAGGATTCATGTTGGATTCTAAAAGTATTAATTTTTTTAAAGTCTTGGCCTAACTTTGGATTGTAAATGCTTATTGTACAATATAAATGGAACAATTGCTTCTCAAAAAAGAAAAAATAAATTTGAAAAAGATGAAACAGGATGTATTGGGGGAAAAATACAAACATGAGTCAGAAAAATCTGGGTGAAGAATTTATTTCAGCAAGAATGAAATAAAATAGAGTTCTTTTGTACATTAATCCAAAACAACTTAATTGATGATCAAGAATGGATATGGTTTGGATTTGAAGACTTTGGCTATTAATGTTTATGAAGTGGAGATGCTAGCAAAGACTTTTTCAGATCTCAATCCAGTGACTTCAACTTTTAAAAGGAAAAATGGATCTTTTAGGTGGAGACTAAATGAGATGTTGTTACAAAAAGAAATGGTAGTGGAGGATTGTAAAAGGAACTTAAAGGAATTTTTTGAGAACAATCTCAATAAAAGTACAGGAGAAAGAATTGTTTGGGATGCAGTAAAAATTTTGTAAGGATATTTTATACAATGTAAATTCAAAAAAAAGAAAGGCAAGATAAAATACAAATGATTTGGGATGAAATACAAAAAGGATGAATAATTTAACAATCCCCAGGGATAACAACTCTTACTCATCAAAATAAACTTTTAAAGAGGCAATTATCTACAGTATGTTAATAGTGAGAAAGATGGAAATAAAGATGAATTATGAAAAACAGAGAAGGGAAATGGGTGGTATATAAGTTGCAAAAAGATGGTGATATGAAAGTTACAAGAAGTCTGTAATAACAGATAATGCAAATATACAAAAAGTGTTTCATCAAGAAATATTCTTGGAAAAATAGGATGAATACTTGCATAAACAAAATATATGATTAGAGAGAATCAAATTTTGAATGGGCCTGTAACAATAAGGGATCTGTGTGAAACTATTTAATGGGGTAAAACAGGAAAGGCATCTGGTCCAGATGGCTGCCAGCTTCTTACTATGTTTTGAGGATAAGCTTTTGCAACCTTTAGAATAAATAATGAATATTATTCAGCAGATTCTTGATAGCTGGGAAGAAACTAATATAGCAGTAATACTTAAGAGGCACAAGATTTGATTTTAACAAGAAATTACTGACCAATATCCTTATTCAACAAAGACTATTAAGTTATTTTGCCACAATTTTAGTTGAGAGGTTGAATTTTGTAGGACTTTACTCCTGAAGATCAATGTCAGTTTTGACTTTAGATAATTATGAGATAATATTGGAAACATTTGGAATATTTTGCAGTACTCAGAGCAACATAATGAAAAATAAAGCTGCAGGGATATTCTTAGATGCAGAGAAAGTCTCTTGTCAGTTTGAATTGGATTTTCTTGTTTTGAGTTCTGGAACACAGGAACGTTGGAGATGATGTTATTAAATGGCAAGATGGATTTATAACTCACAAAAAGCACAAATAATTGTTAATGGAGAACTGAAAGAAATTTGACTCCTTGGGTGAGAGCCAAAGAGTGGGATTGGTAATGTATTTGTAGTAGTGTGTATGTTCTTTGATAAGTGGGGTGAGCAATAGCTGGGTAACCTGATGGTGCTGAGAGTTAGTGAAGCTAAGGTTCCTTGGGGTGCCCAGCTTCCCCTCCCAGAGATGAATGAAAAGGAGAGGTTCCTGGTGTTGAAGGGGCAGGACTTCAGGATAGGGCTGCCATGGGATGTGTGTGGAGGTTATGGTTGAGATAGGCAAGGGGAGATATACAGAGGGAGACAAGGAGTGGACCACTCCTGGGGAACACAAGACCATTGTCTTACGACAGTTTTGTCTTTCAGCTTCTTGGTTTCAACCTTAGGGCCCAGTCAGCAGACCTTCAGAAGTTCTGACTTCTGGCTGTTGCTTCTAAATGCCAGGATGGTCTGTAATAAGTCCTTCCTCATTAGTAATCAAATCACTGTCGAGAGGGCCAACCTGGCATACCTCACTAAGACCTGGTTGAGTCAGAAGGGGGGGGGTTGGCCCTTTTGGAGATAAGCCCAACTAGGGTTTGGGTGTGGCATCAGCTGAAACCCCACAGCAGAGTGCGGGTGTGTGACAATTGTCCTCTATGAATCCTTATGGCTTACAGGGGCACTACATCACAAGTCAAGTGACATTCATGGCTAGACGGATCTTTCATAGCTTTGTGTTGTGGGCCAGATGCACCTGTTTCTAGATCAGGAGATTCTATTCAGTCGCTCATGCCCTGGTCACCCCCAGATTGAATTACTGTAATGTGCTCTAATGGGCTGCATTGAAGAGTATCCGGAAACTTCAACTGTTGCAGAATGCAGCAGCGCACACAGTTATGTGTGCCTCTAGAATGGCACACGTTATACTTCTGCTCCACATGCTGCGCTGGCTGCCAGTTTGTTTCCAGGTGTAATTCAAGGTGCTAGTTTTGACATTTCAAGTCCTTCATGGCACAGGATTGACTCTCCCTGATTACATCAGCCCATCCCACTAAATCCGGCAGGGAAAGCATGATGTGGGTAGCATCACAAGGGACTATGTTTGATGGGTAGTAGGAGACGAGCCTTCTCTGCTATGGCACCTGCTTTATGAGACATTCTCTCCCCCACCTAAACTAGATTAATTCCATCCATTTAGAAAGTCCCTCAAGACTTGGCTACATTGTTGAGCTTGGGGGTTCCAGAAAATCAGCAACATTTTATGCTGACTCCCCAATTGTGGTTGATGTGCGTACTTACTTTCATATATGTTTGTGATCTGTATACTTTATTTAACATTGTAATTTTAACAATTATCCACCTTTTGTGATTATTTTTATAATGAATGTTTCTATATTATTGTTTTATTTGATTGTTAAACACTCCCCAGTCATTTTTGGTGACATGGGCGGCTATATAAATATAATAAAAATAAATAAATAAAAATCTTGCAAGAAGATTCAAAAAGAGCCAAGCAAGGATGCCGGCTGTTTCCATTCTTGTTTATTTTAGTTCTTGAAGTACTCAATAGACCAAAGGCCGGCAACCCGAAACAGTGAAAGAGCCACTCGGAACCGGTTCCCTCAGAAAAGAAAAAACTGGGAGCCGCAAAGAAGGGTGCGCATGTGTGCGCATGCGCACGCATGCGCAAAACAACAGGCTCCAACTCTTCCCCCCAGGAAACGAGAGGTTCCGGACCGGTTTTCACGCCGCCTTCCAGCTGCTGCCACTACTGCTGCAAACTGGAAAGGGCGATTCATAGCTTCGGAAGCCCCCTAAGCAGGAAAGTGTGTCCCGATGAAGCCTTTTCCTACCAGGCTTTGCTGAAAAACCCCACATCGTCCAGGGCCCCCGTGATCGCCCAGAAGTGACCCAACAGTTAGCACACCTTTCTCGGCCTGCAAAACGCCACAAGCGCAGCAAACGCCCTCTCCGAAGGGAACCTGGAACCCTTCCGCTCCTTAAACCCAACGATTGGCGAATGGCGTCAGCTGGTCTTCTCGCTCCTTTCCCTCCCTCCCTCCCTCCCTCTGCCGCCTGCCATTCCCACGTCACCTTTACTCCTCGCCTTTACCTTTGCTAAGCCTGTCCGTGACGAGTTTGAAGAGGGTGCAGGCAAATTTCACGAGGCCGCGCTTGCACCACTTCACACACCTGCTCATGGCTCCCGAGGAGGAAGGGCCCGGCTTCTCTTCTGCTAGCTAGCCCAAAAAGTCCTCGCCAACTTCGAGAGCACAAAACTCCCAACTGAAGCCAGGTGGGGGGAAAGGGAGGCGGCCCTTTCGCTGCCACTTCCCCGGACGCCGGGCTTCCTGTGCGAAGCTTGCAGCCTTGGGAGGCACCTGCGCGGCAGCGGCGGTGAGTCTCCCTGGTGACGGGCGCTGGGTTGCGGTGCCGTTTTCAGCCCGGGCACCGCCAGAGCCGCCTGAGCGCCCTGCCCCTCCCCCCAGGGCCTCCAAACCGCTGCCGCCGGTTTGGAGATCATGTCTGACGAAGGCGGAAACTGCAAACAGGACGGTTAAGGTTTGGAGAGCTGCACGTGCAGGTCTCCAAACCGCCGCCGCTCATTTGGAGATCTGCTGCCACCGTCAAACATGGACGAAGGCGGAAGCTCTGCAAACGGGACGGTGGTGGTTTGGGGAGCTGCACAGGTCTCCAAACCTCCGGCGCCCCGTTTGGAGAGCTGCTGCCTTCTTCCGCGTTTCTTTCAAATGCAGACGAATGCAGCAGCTCTCCAAACGGGGCACCGCCTTCGTCCGCATTTGAAAGAAACGCGGAAGAAGGCAGCAGCTCTCCAAACGGGGCGCCGGAGGTTTGGAGACCTGCGCAGCTCTCCAAACCTCTGGGGCCCCGTTTGGAGATCTGCCGGCTTCGTCCATGTTTGAGGAAGCCAGCAGCCCTGCAAACGGGGAGGAGGAGGTTTGGAGAGCTGTGCGCGCAACTCTCCAAACCGCCACCGGCCGTTTGGAGAGCTGCTGGCTTCCTCAAACATGGACGAAGCCGGCAGCCTTGGAAATGGGGCGGAGGAGGTTTGGAGAGCTGCGCGCGCAGCTCTCCAAACTGCCGTTGCCCCGTTCGGAGAGCTGATGCCTTCGCTGGCATTTCTTTTGGCCCCGAAAGGCATCAGCTCTCCAAACCTCCGCCGCCCCATTCTCTCAATGGGACTTTTTTGCAGAACGGCAGAGGAGGCCTGGGAGCCGCATGAGACGGCTTAAAGAGCCGCATGCGGCTCCGGAGCCACGGGTTGCCGACCCGTGCAATAGACACATAAGACAAGAATCAAGAGAGTGAAGTTTTAAAAAGTAACTTACATGCTAAGGGCATTAGTGGATGACCTGATATTAGTTTTGGATGATCCAATAGAGAGAATATAAAAATTAATGGGAAAATTAAAGGACTCAGCAGTTAAGATTAATAATCAAAAGATGAAATGTTAACATGCAATATAAAATTAGAATGTTGAATAGAACTGATGGATAAAATTGGTTTTAAGAGTGAAAAAAAATACTTAAGTGTAACTATAATATAAAATTGTATGTTATTTCTAAATAATTATATTGTAACACAGAATGAAATTAAGATTTTAAGATGGGAGAAATTAAAACTGTCTCTGTTACATAGAATCTCTGTTTAAAATGAATGCTTTGCCAAGAATGTTTTTGTTTCAGACAATATCTGATTTGGCAACTGATATACCATTTAAACAATGACAAAAAGATACATCCAAGTTTATATAGCAAGGAAAAAAACCCTCAAAAGGTAATTTAAGTTATTACAAGATACAAAGGAAAGAGGAAGATGGTTTACCGGATTTGAAACTGTATTTTGCAGCTGGATGAAAGAAGGGATGTTGCTGAGAAACAAGAGACTTTGAGTTAGAACGTCATAACCTGAGCTTTGAATGGCTTGGATATTTAAGGCACACTAAATTAAAATCAAAAGGGACTTTAAAAATCATTTTATTAGATATGCCATACTGAAAATATCTAATAGATATTAAACCCAGATAGTGTCCAAAAACTTCTTTGTGGACCTCAGTTCAAGAAGCATATCATAAAAGAGAAACAACAGGTAAAGATAAATGGTTCATGTACTGGGAATTATAGAAAAAATATCAAGAGGAATTTAAAATTAAATCAAGAAAAGAATA
This sequence comes from Vipera berus, assembly GCF_964194415.1. NCBI lineage: Eukaryota > Metazoa > Chordata > Lepidosauria > Squamata > Viperidae > Vipera > Vipera berus. Next base: position 72,563,974 of record NC_138207.1, on the reverse strand, counting down.
GCAGAAGGTATGCCTAAAAGCAGATATAGTTGTCAATGGTTTTCTCATCAGAAAGATTTAAAATGGTAACAAGACTTATGGTATGCAGCAAAGTAGGACAGAATTCAAAGTACAAATTGTGTGCTTGCTGGTGATGAATGTGTAATTGCTAAAATGCATAAATTCTTGTTGAAATGTAAAACAGAGGAATAATAGTTTAAACAATGTATGACAAAGTAGGCGAAGCACTTTGGTTGTAACATACAGATGGATCAATGGGAAAATATGTGGTTAACAGGATGGAATTTACTTTAAGATCTTGAAGAATTTTAATTTTAATCTTTAAGACATGGGGAGACCTGGCCCATAAAAATCGCCAGGAGTCAGACATGACTAAATGGATGTCATCATGATCATGATCTTAAAGAGTTTTTTTTATATATAAAATGAGGTATATTCCAGAGAAAGTATCTATAGTAAAATATATAAAGGCATTGTTTTCATCCTAGCATTTTTCCTGCAACTGCTGGGATTGCTTTTTTGGATCAAATGAACAATTGATCAATGGCTTGTTGCCCAAGCTTAAACTCATGAGCTGAGAGTGACTGGACCAAAGTCACCAAGCTGGCCTTTCATGCCTAAAGGCAGGACTAGAAAACACAGTCTCTTGGTTTCTAGCTGGCACTTTAATCACTATACCAAACTGGCTCTCTATAAAGACAGTTTAAATGAATATTGGAAATGTGAAAAATATGAACATTCTATCATACTTGGTGGATATGGAAAAACAAGCTAAAAATATTTTTAAAATGTATCAAACTATTTTCACTTTTGGTAACTGAAACAGACAAGGGCAATTAGTAGCAACCAGAAAGTGCAGTCCATTTTCCTGTCTATACTAGCAATTAAGGGCCCTACAGACTTCAAAAAAGATCTTTCCTGTTTTTATGAATAAGTGAAGAAACTGTAATACTGAATTTAACAACTTGTAATGCCAAAGAACTATGAGTTTCTAAAGTTATTATACGTCACTGTAATAAGCTACAATAACTGCATACTTGTGAATGTAAAAACAAGAACTCATAACTGTCAGTTAATGATCATACAAAAAGCACAGCATAAGAAAAATTAAAATGGTCAGAAACAAACTTCATTAATTAGCTCCATGAAGGAAAGCTATGAAAAAAGCCTTATGGTTCAACATAACTAATCAGAAAAGAATATAACACAATCCAATCTTAAAACAAGGAATTAGCAGAGCCTATTTTTTAAAGCATAAAAGCAGGCACACACCAAGGTTTAGAACAGACTGCAAGTAACATGAGGACCAAGGTCAGAGATTCAGAAGATTCTACCTGAGATATGATGTTCAATCATTTTAAATGTGATAGAACAAAAATTCAGTTTTATATTAGAATCTAAATTGCAACACTGAAGCTGCCATAGAGCTGACATTGTGGCCTGCTGCTTGGATCCAGGCATATTTACCAACTTTATATCAAAAGGAATCTGGTAGGATATTTTTCAACTAACATGCTTCACTAGAAGGCACAAGCTACAGCTTTCTTAATCAGATGCAATGAGTGGCTTAGATTCCCAATTTTTGGCTTTCATAGATGAACACAGTTCTCCTCCTACATTGTCAGCTTCATGGTATCCTTATTTGCCAGCTAACAAACCACTCAACTCTTATTAAGGAATGTGTCAAATCAGAAAGCAGTTCAGATGCCTTCTGAACCTGAGTATTAACAGTCACAACCAACCCACAAAATAGTATTACATAAAAAATATATGGAGAGAGGTGGTAGTAACACAAGTAGCAAAAAATCTTCCCTTGTAAAAACATCTTTTACCTTTGAAATCACAAAAGAGGTGTAAGCAAACAGAATGAAACTGAAACTTCAGCAGCTAAGAGAGAGGATCAACCACATTGTGCAGTAGTAGGATCCCAAGCGAATCCAGTATCAGTTCAACACAACTCGATGAGCATGGGCAGGGCGAGAGACCGAAAGAGATCATTCTTTACACCATACTCAAATTATATTTAAAAAACAGACTAGGGCACCACCACAATCCTGACCACCGTCGTTTCCCACAGGTTTTCATGACACCAGGATGTGACACCAGCCGCTTAAATACAATGAGCTCCCCGAGCTTGATCATCACGTTTCAGTCCGCTGTCCTTTCACTAGAGCAGCGTTTTCCAACCTTAGGAACTTGAAGATGCGTGGACTTCAACTCCCAGAATTCCCCAGCCAGCTATGCTGGCTGGGGAATTCTGGGAGTTGAAGTCCACGCATCTTCAAGTTCCTAAGGTTGGGAAACGCTGCCCTAGAGATACTTTCCAAAGTTAGGATAGGGAGATCTTCGGGGATGCCACGCGTGATGATCCTTCAGGTTGAAGAAAAGCGGAGGGCCCAAGCCCATGAAATCCATTTCTCCCCGCTTTCGAGGTAGCGAGGAAAGACGGGCTATCCGCAACCCAACGAAGAGCCATCCCACCAGGCCTGTGCCCCACTCATGAGAAAGAAAATCAGGCCCCGACGACCCACAAGACGACTTGGGCGACTCCCCACTCCCCTAAATCCACTACCTGACACCAACCTGGAGACCGCCATAGCTGGAAAGAGATGGAGCTACGGCCCGGCCCAGCAGGGGAGAGAGCCCCCACGGCTCGGGGAGGCAGGAGGAGGCAGGACCCCGGCCCGGCCTTAGGAAAGCACGCCGCGGCCCGCAAGCGAAGGGGCGACTAGAGGCGGCTGTACCCAGCGGCGGCCTGAGGCCCCCTCCCCTTTTCAGGCCCCCTTGCGAGCAGCAGCGACATAAAATTCGGGCCGCGCGGATTAAAGCCTCTATTCCTCCATCACCAGGGAGAAGCCCGACGCCTGGTTTTATATGAGCAGCCATCTTGTATTTATTCCCTTCCTCCATGGAAGCCGCTTCCTGATTGGCATGGACGCCAGACCGCAACCAATCGCAGGTGTCGTTTGAAGGAAAGAGCGGGGGCGGGAACATAGAGGGGCTAAATAGGAATCTACCATTAGAGTTCACAAAGTCCGCTGAGGAGTTGGAAGCAGAAGAAGAAGAGGAGGAGGCGGTGCTTTGCCGCCATTATGGGAGAGGGCAGTACCAAGTATACGGTTGAATGGAAAGATTAAGTCAGATTAAGGTTTGTCGGTTTTCCAGCCTCAGAAAAGGGAAAAAAAAGGAATCATTTTCCGGCCACGCAGTGCGCTTAATTTGTACAATGAAGTGACGAACGTATTAAACCAAGAGGAAAATAATACCGCAACCCCCCTACGAGCTTGTGTAATAGGAAAAGCCCTTTTTTGTGGGTTGGGATGATCTAAGCAATATGCCAGGATATGGAATTGGAGAACTACGTCTCCCAGCGTTCATTGCAGTATCAGCGCTGGGAGTGCTTGATTTTTATTCTGCCCATCCATAAAGGGAAACGGAGGAAGCTGTACGTTTCTCTTGCGGTAATACGGGTCTTTTCAGGCTAACTTCTCAAGAACTGGACGTATCTTGCTCTCAAAAGAAGGAGGATGGCTCGTTCTATATAAAATAGCATGCACGTCTGCAATTTTATATAGCAAGGTAATGAGATCTAATTCCCAAGGAAAAAATGGACAGCGCAGTAGGACCAGTGCAATTTAGAAAAGCTTCTGGGCTACTTTCTCCAAATCTGAGTGATCCAATGCAAAGAATGCCTTCCAAGAGTGACTCGAAAGAGCGGTGTTTGATAAGTACTTGCACCAGATTATGTCTGCATTTGCACAGCCGATCCATGGTTAATCGAATGGGAATTTACACGAGATAGGGTCCTTGGGTTGCAGGTTATGCTGAATTATGCATAAACTTCATGAATTGGATTTCCAACTGAGCAAAAGAAGCCACCTTATCTTGCAACCCAGTACGTTGCAGCCACACATTTGCTGTCATCTGGTATTCTTTTTGTCAGCTCTGCTACGCAAAAACATGGATTTGTAGATAATCCCATGGGTTCGCACAGTGCAGTAAAATACAAACGATAATTTCTTGGAATGTACGAATCGGGCTGCTAAATTGGCAGTTGGTTCTGTTGGGCACTGTATTGCTTATTTTTCTTGTGCTTCTTTAATATTCTGTTCCCATGCCTTTCACTTTTCATACAAATCTATTTTTCTGGGTCATTCACTACTGTAGGCATACTAATAATGTTTCCGAAATAGAAAGCAGACAAACCTTATTAGGTAGTCCAGATGTACATCATTAAAGTATTTGACCAAATTTTAAAGAAACAGAATCTAAAGGTTAATGATGAATCATTAAGAAGTTTCTGTAGAGGGTGACTAATGTATTTGCATTCTCTTTGCCTGAACCATTAAATATTAAATACTATTATCCTTTGTGCAGTGGGAAATGCAATGACCTGCTATCAATTCATCATTTAATGTACATGAATACTGAAGCCTCTGTATGAAAGAAATTTAAACTAGTACAGAAGTTGGCAAAAATCCTATTAATTAGAAACCTATCTTTAATAGTTTTAATTCATAACAAACAAAATAGCACTGGAGAAAATCTGTAATACACTGTCATCTTTCCACTTTCCAACTAAAATTAACAATTCAACCTATTCTGCAAAAAGTTATCATCCTTACCTCTAGTCTGAATTTAATACAAATATTAAATACATACACAATAGTAATACCAACTGTACAATTCACTCATTACACTGTTAGTTATTATATTTAGAGATTATGAGTTTTGCACAAATGTCAATTGCTACAATTTGGATGCACAATCATAGAAGAGGTTCTGAAAAATAGTTAAAAATATTTTGTTCTTGCCATTTATTATCTGCTAACATTAATTAGCCAAATCCTGTCACAAAAAGTTTTTAATTAAAATTCCTGATTGATAGCGTCTTGAAATTTTTGTAACCTAGATAAGAGACTACATCTAGTTTGCAGTCATTCAAGATTATGACCATTCCAAATCTGCAGAGAGGATAAACTAGAACCCCAGTTAAACAGAAGCCCATGTGAAGGTCGATGACAGGATAACTATGCTAGTTAATTTAGTTTTGCAATTTATTCATTTGTATGACTTATAAACTCTGTCAGTCTAAAATCTCTAAGTGATGTACAAAATAAACAGTGAATGGTTGCATTCACATAATTTAATCTAGCCTGTGGTTGACCTAATCTGATTTACTTAATTTTCTAGAACTGCATGATTCCTTGAACTATAAAGTAATCTTATAGGTTGAGTTTGTACAACAACTAAAATACCACTGGTTAATTTGTGTTTCAGCGTAGTCTGCAAAAAACAGCCAATGTATTGGGTGGATACGTTATAGGTAGCATCAGGGCTTTTTTTCTCATAGAACGCTCAGAACGGAGTTCCGGCACCTTTTTTGGATGGAACCTTGTAGGGTAGGCAAGGTGGGTTGTATGACGTGTGAGTTCTGGCACCTTTTTCTTTTACAAAAAAAGCACTGGGTAGCATGTTCATACAAGACACTAATCCATGGCTAATTGAACCATGACAACACTCTAAAATATAAGGTAACCAGGATAAACAATAACTTGGTTAACTGTTTTATGATTTGGTATATCATTCAAGCACAAGCAGACTAAAGTAGCTAAACTATTATGTGTTTATCCATGGTAAAAGTTTCCCTGGCAGTTGTCTGATTCTAGGGCACAATGTTCATCTTTGTTTCCTGGCCAAGGGAGACAGTGTTGTCCAAAGACAATTTCCATGGTCAGGTGACCAGCGTGGCTATATGCAAAAGGCACACAGAAGGCTGTTACCTTCCCACTGAAGTGGTACCTCTTAATCTACTTGCATTTGCCTGCTTTCAAACTGCTAGGTGGTTAGGAGCTGGGGCAAGTAATGGGAGTTCATCCCCTTGCATGGAGCTTGGGTGTTGAATCCAAGCTGTCAGCTCTCCAGCTGACAAGCTCAGCATCTTTAATCACAGTACAAATTCCAAAAACAATGGTAGGTTGGCTCAAAACAATCTTGCTAAGATATGAGCCAAGATTTATAAACCACTATGGCTAGGTTTGCCAAGGTGAAACCAAACACACACATTATGCATGGTCATAATAAGTATACCTGCCTTTCGTTATGGAGTATACCATCAAGTAACTATGATGAAATTGTGGCCTTTTTCTTTTTGGAACTTAAATTTTACCGATAGACATTCACAGATAACCACAGTGATGAAGAAACAGTGACATGCCTGCATTGATGGCATCTGTCAAACTCTATCCTTTAATTCTTAAGTCCTGATTTCAGATTAGTCACCAGGATCACATGACAACATCATGACTTGTCTCTTGATCTCACCTTCCCTCTCCACAAAGACAAAGTTATCTACTTCCTTTTTGGATTGAAATTACATACTGCATTATGTGTTTTCTGACTAGTGGCTACTACAACGTATTGGATATGATTAGGCAAAAAACCACCCATTTCCCCTGCAACGGAAAATGAAATTGTTCAGTGTGTGTGTGTGTGTGTGTGTGTGTGTGTGTGTATGGTCCAGAAACATTCACGGAAAATGGATTACTCACAAGGTTTTTGCAGCTCATTAATTTCCCTTTTAATTTAGAAGTTTGTAAATAAAAAATATCAGTTATAGAATGAAAGTGACACCTCATGTAGAAGTGTCTACAAGGAAGTTGACATTTGTTAAGTGAATACATGGCACAGAGAGGACGTTGTAAAAAAAACGAGCAGCTAATTTTAATTATTCAAACAGAATCAACCCAAACCTATAGCTTGATGTTGCCTTTGTGAACTATGTTAATCTAGAATGTTTATTTAATCTATGCTGCAAATTCGTCGTTTTATTTTCTCTTTTTGAAAACAACAGCTTTGGGAAAGAACTGAATTAGATGCGTAATCTCTGATCCTGTTTATTCAGCAGTTGAGTTTATTTCTTATCTGCCTGATGACAAAGGCATGTTCACTTTTTATCTTTTGTTCACATGGGGCGGATCCAGGCTTCAGGGAAAAGCTGTCCCAGCTTTTCATGCGTGAATAGTACTTTCATAAAACACACTCACACTTTAAATTGTGCATCGTTTACTGTCTGTGAGCATGGCTTTTAAGTGTACGAACCAAAGGGAAGCATATATAAATCAAAATATAAATAGCCTCATCAAATGAATAATACACATAGCATAATAATCTTTCAGGTATGTGGCAAAGCCACTTTTCTGAATCTGAGGCAACAAGAACACAGATTGCACTAAACAATGATGGGAGACCAGTGATGGAATAGAGATCTAGGATCAAGTCCAGCCTCAGCCAAGAAACACAGTGGGCTCTTTTGTTTCAACCCAACATACCCCCTTGGGGTTGTTTTTCTGGGACGAGAATGGGAGGGGGGACAAAATGAGATATAAACAAATTAGAGTGCCATTTTGGTGCGGCAGTTAAAGGTTGGAGTTGAAAATAAGATTGTTAGTTCTAGTCTTCTCTTCTGCATGAAAGCCAGCAGGATAACTTTGGGCTAGTTGCTCTCAGTTCAACCCATTCCCAAGATGTTCTGATGTTGGAGCCTCTGATGAATGCTATGCCAATGACTGACTGGCAAGCTAAAACCAAAGAAAAATGCCTCCTCTCTTGTTATCATTTAGAGTAGTTTAATGGGCAACTGAATAAGAATTCCCATAATTTTAAATTCTACTTATCATCTAATTTGAACTCACCAGAAATAAATTCAAATTACTTATTTAGGATTTATGGTGAACTAAAGCTCTGTTAAGATAAATATGAGTTTAGCTTTATTTGTTTTTCCAGATTCTATGACATAAGTCTTAGAAATGTTCAGGACGACAGAGAATGAGGTGGCTGGATGGAGTTACTGAAGCAGTAGGCGTGAGCTTAAATGGACTCCAGAAGATGGTAGAGGACAGGAAAGCCTGGAGGAACGTTGTCCATAGGGTCGCGATGGGTTGGACACGACTTCGCAACTAACAACAACAAAGCCCTACTTGAATTTTCAAGTATTTCACATTTTTCTAGGCACTTTAAAATACTGGGGTAGCCAGTGCAATTGTCTTTGGTTTGTGTCTGTAAGGAGATTCTTTATTATGGTCAATGAACAATCTATAAAATATATTGCATAAACTATAGTAATATTAATTCATTAGCCAAGCACAAGAAGTTACATGACAAAATTTGGCCACATTTAAAGAAATAGTCATTGAGTCTGAAAATAACCACTTTAAATAAAAGTCAGTGACCATGGAATTTGGTTATATGTGGAGTTAAGGGCAAATATCAGCATGAAATAAACAGAATAAAAAGACGTGTTTGATGGTTTTAATGACTTCTTCTCTGCGTATGTCATCTAGACTTGAATGTATCTCCCCTCTAAAACAGAGCCCGTTAAAGCACTGCTTAGTCTGGGGACAGTATTTGGTTTAGATTTTGAAGAAAGCAAAGGTGATCTGGATGGAGTTATACCCACTCCATTGCCAAGATGACAAAACATATTTTAAGTCTGCCACAAACGGAGAAAAGGCTAAAACACCTTTCTAATGCATTGAACTGTAAATAAAAGACTTGCAAGATTCTGTTGTTACAACTACTATCAATAAAAATAGTTTTAGCTTTCCCGTGGAATTCATCTTTTGGTCTGTTCTTCCTTGTGGGGATGACTAGTCTAAAACAACAAAGGCTACTTTGAAGTGTGCCTGCAGAAACATTGATGTCCTTCAGGCATTGGATGATTACTGTATGCTTACAGTAAATTGAATTAAAAAGTTTAAAGTGTTCCATTTTAATATATTGTCTCAACCCATGAAGAGACAAAATCATTGGAAAGGGACCTAGACCTACTGAGGAAAAGAATAATTTAACCTAAGATGTGAAAATTTGAACCAAGGTGCTGAATTTGTGTGGCGATGCCAGCGTTGGGATGTAGGATTGCATTTGAGATGCAGTATGGGACTTGAAATATGGTCCTAAATTTGAATTCTTTCCAAAGGGGCAAAAGAAGAATTTGAATGCAAATAAAGACCAATTAACAATTGTGCCCACACTTGAGTTGAATGTGCTTGTAATGCAGGGGGAATAAACAGTGCCCTTTAGTTTCGAATAATATTTACAGGGCTGAAGCAGATCTTCGAATAACATATTCGATATGCACCTTACATGTGGCTGTGGCATGAAATACAATAGTGAGATACTTCCATCTTATATCCAAGAAACTAATTAATTTATCATCTCCTGGGAAATTAGAATGGTAAATATACTATATTTATATTCACTATATATTCAGGCTATATTCTATCTGGTCCCTCAACTAAAAAGTGAAATCTTGATATAATATAGATATAATAGCTGAACACAAATCTCAGGTTTATTGTTTTTTTCTAGTGTGACAGGTTTTCTTTCTTAAACAATATTTACATGCATATTTTTCAAAAGAAATATTGAAAAATCTAGATTATTATTATCAAAATAAGCCACATTACCAGAATTGAATTTATCTTTATATATTTTGCATTCCTTTCAAATCCTACTTTTTTTTAGAATAACATTATATCAAAATCAGTCATCCAATTGTTTTACTATATTTTAGCCTGAAACACTTTATACATATGTTGAAGAAACCAGCGAGAACAATTTGTTCATGGTTATGGTTGTTCAGTCTCACGAATGAGAATCTAGTTTTACTTTACATAAATCAGGCATTGTTTTCACATATATTTAACCAATTATTTATCATTTAAATAGGAAAAAAATGAACTTGACTTGTTACAGATATTTTTTGTAACGTTGAATGATAATGAAGTTTTTTTAACCTCAGCGGGAATTTGGTCAATATACAGGAATATAATACAATAATGCATGCAGGTACACGTCCAATTCATTTCAAAATGTAGTGCTCTGTTGTGCGTGAGTCATAATAAGCTCTATCTTCCTCTTCAGAAGCATAGTCCAAAGGCAAGCCATAATTATAATCAATGGTTACAACCGGTAATTTTTTCCCCTGGCTCATCTCCCTCTTAATTTCACGCTGATGTTCCCTTCCACTGTGCAATGAGACTGAACTCAGTTCCTGATGTGAAGATGAAGAGTGAAGGGTTGCGTAAGAAGAATATGGTCCAAATCTAGCTTTTCCTTCTCGGTTAATTACATCCGAAGGATGGATTTTCCTGTAATCGTCAAGGCAATCAGATCTGTAATATGAAAACAATTATTGATCAAATGTTATAATGAACAGAGTAATGTGTACCAATGAGACATACTAACATTGGTATTATTTTATTGAAACAACAAATAGCTAATTCAAAGAAATTTATCAGAATGTACATGATTTCAATGAATATTAGGGAAAGAATCTTTCAAAGTAAATGTAGAAAATGCCTTTTTTCAAATTATACTACAGGTTCTGTGTAATAATTCTTTCTCGTTGACTTCCTAATTTTAAGCTATTTTACTGAAATATGTGATGAGGCAGATGCTCAAGTATGGAAAGATTCCAATTTGCCCAGTATCCTCTCTAGAAGGATTCTTAATCTCTTTAATAACACGGGACATGTTTCACATATATCTTGGAAAACACCCCTTAAATCTACTCACACAGAACTGTAGGTTACAAGTAGTCCTCAACTTTCAGTTGGTTGTTTAGTGACTATTCCAAGTTATGACAGACTCCTCAAAAGATATTTATGATCCGGTTCTTAAATACTGACAGCTGCCTCCCCTCTGCGATCACATGACTGCATTTGGATGCTCTGCGATCAACCAGCCTGCATTTATGGCCATTTGTAGTGTCTCAGTGTCATATGACTGCAATTTGTACAACTTTTTGCTAAAAATCGTGTTTAATTCCCAGTTTTGGCAAAACCGGGCCATAGCGAACAATGGGTTGGCTTAACGATCAGATTCACTTAACAATCACGGTGATTTGCTTAGTGACTTCTGCAAAACAAAAGCCATAAAACTGGGTCCATCACATGGTAGCCAGCTTTACAAGTGTCATCACTTACAATCATAATGGGCAGGTACTATTACAATCGTTAAGTTGAGGACTCCTATGTGCAGAGTTTCACAGCAAATTTACATCTTTGTCTCAGATTAGTACACATTGAATCATAAATAATACTTATGAATATGCCAATATGACTGTATTGCTAGAATTTAAATTATGGGGTTATGCATTTTTTGTGATCATACGTTTTTTGGGAATAAATATTGCTGTTTCAGATTAAGTTAAGAATACATCAAAATGGAACTTAAGAGTTAAATGTTAGCTAAGGTTTTCACCTAACCAGAATTAAGCCTTTTAAATGACGTATCATGTTCTTAAAAGGCTGTCTTCTTGTTAAAGTTGAAACAGCAGAACTATATACATTTTTATGATCATACAATGTATATAATTTTTCAGGACTGGGGTGCATTAGGCCTTTGAATAGCATACCTGGAGCCAATTTTAATCTTAATTTTTGAACCAAAACAATAATACATTTTGTATGAACCCGTGACAATCACATTTTTACCTGCAAGTTCTACTATAATTATCTTTATCAGATCCATAATCTCTCTGAAGTAAGGGAGACTCTGCGTAGTACTCATGAGAAGGAAAACGATGGCTTCTGAATGGAAAAGAATAAACCTCAGCAGAATATAATTTTCTAATCACGAAACTACCAAGGAAAAAAATCACATCTCCACCACACTGGCAGGGTACACTACTCTACAAAAAGGGAGCAAATCCCACATTCGCTAGCATTAATGATGTTTCCTACTTGGGTAATAAAATGTCTGCAAGTAGACCAAGGTTTAACACAAGGTTTACTCAGAGAGAACCAAGGACTCAAAAAAGTAAATTGTTAAAGAGGTCATGTAATGAGGAAAAAAATAAATGTGATACTATACAGGTAATACTTAATGTATGACCACAATTGAGTCCAGAGACGGTTTTGCCTCATTTGATGACCTTTCTTGCCAGAGTTGTTAAGTGAATCACTGTGGTTGTTAAATTAGTAATACATTGTTCAGTGAATCTGGCTTCCCCATTGATGTTGCCTGTCAGAAGAATGTAAAAAGGTAATCACATGGCCCTAGGACACTGCAACCATCATAAATTTGAGTCAGTTGTCAAGCATCTGAATTTTGATCACATGACCAGAGGATGCTGAAATGATTGTAAGTGTGAAAAATGATCATAAATCACTTTTCCAGTGCTGTTGTAACTTCAAACAATTACTTAACAAACTGTTGCAAGTTGAGGACTACCTGTATAGTTAATTGACATTATGTAATCAAAAGGATAGTCAGAATGATCTCAGTTCAAATCCAAGGCAAACCATTCAATTTCACAGTAGTCCAAGTCTATGCCCCAACCACCAGTGCTGAAGAGGATGAAATTGACCGGTTCTATGAAGCCCTAGGTAAAGGTAAAGGTTCCCGCGCACATGCGTGCTAGTCGTTTCCGACTCTAGGGGCCGGTGCTCATCTCCGTTTCAAAGCCGAAGAGCCAGCGCTTGTCCGAGGACGTCTCCGTGGTCATGTGGCCAGCATGACTAGACGCCAAAGGCGCACGGAACGCTGTTACCTTCCCACCATAGTGGTCCCTATTTTTCTAATGAAGCCCTACAGCACCTTATAGAACTAACACCAAAAAATGCTGTCCTTATCATCATGGGGGATTGGAATACTAAAGTAGGAAGCCAAAAGATTACTGGAATAATAGGCAAGTTTGGCCTTGGAGTACAAAATGAAGCAGGGCACAGGCTGATAGAATTTTGTCAAGGGAATACGATGGTCATAGCAAACACTCTTTCCCAACAACCCAAGAGACAACTCTACACATGGACATCACCAGACGGTCAACAAAGAAATCAGATTCACTATGTGCTCTGCAGCCAAAGATGGAGAAGCTCTATACAGTCAGTAAAAAAAAGACCAGGAGCTGACTGTGGCTCAGACCATGAGCTTCTCGTTGCAAAGTTTAGGCTTAAACTGAAGAAAGTAGGGAAAAGCACTAGGCCAGTCAGGTATGAATTAAATCATATCCCTGACGAATATACAGTAGAAGTGACAAATAGATTTAAGGAATTTGATCTGATAGACATAGTGCCTGAAGAACTATGGACAGAGGTTTGCAACATTGTACAAGAGGTAGCAACTAAAACCATCCCAAAAAAAAAGAAATGCAAGAAAGCAAAATGGCTGTCTGAGGAAGCTTTGCAAATAGCTGAGGAAAGGAGGGAAGCGAAAGGCAAGGGAGAAAAAGAAAGATACACCCAATTGAATGCAGAATTCCAGAGAATAGCTAGAAGAGATAAGAATGCCTTCTTAAATGAACAGTGCAAAGAAATAGAAGAAAACAATAGAATAGGGAGGACCAGAGATCTCTTCAAGAAAACTGGAGAGATGAAGGGAACGTTTCATGCAAAAATGGGCAATGTAAAGGACCAAAATGACAGGGACCTAACAGAGGCAGAAGAGGTGGCAAAATTACACAGAACTATACAAGAACGAGTTTAACGTCCCAGATAACCACAATGAGGTTGTCACTGACCTCGAGCCAGACATCCTAGAATGTGAAGTGAAATGGGCCTTAGGAAAGCTGAGCAACAACAAAGCTAGTGGAGGTGACAGTATTCCAACTGAGTTATTCAAAATCTTAAAAGACGATGCAGTAAAAGTGTTACACTCAATTTGCCAGCAAATTTGGAAAACTCAACAGTGGCCACAGGATTGGAAAAGATCAGTTTACTTCTGCTTCATTGACTATGCTAAAGCCTTTGATTGTGTGGATCACAACAAACTGTGGCAAGTTCTTAAAGAGATGGGAGTACCAGACCATCTTATTTGTCTCTTGAGAAACCTATATGTGGGTTAAGAAGCAACAGTGAGAACTGGACACGGAACCACTGACTGGTTCAAAATTGGGAAAGGAGTCCAGCAAGGCTGTATACTGTCATCCTGCCTATTTAACTTATATGCAGAGCACATCATGAGAAAGGCAGGGCTAGATTAATCAAAAGTTGGAATTAAGATTGCCGGGAGAAATATCAACAACCTAAAATATGCAGATACCACTCTAATGGCAGAAAGTGAAGAGGAACTAAAGAGCCTCTTGTGTGAGCGAAGAAGGAGAGTGCAAAAGTTGGGTTGAAACTAAACATTAAGAAAACCAAGATCATGGCATCCGGCCCTCTCAATTCCTGGCAAATAGATAGGGAAGAAATGGAGGTAGTGACAGATTTTATTTTCCTGGGCTCCAAGATCACCGCAGACGGGGACTGTAGCCAAGAAATTAAAAGACGCTTGCTCCTGGAGAGGAAAGCCATGGCAAATTTTAGATGGCATACTAAAAAGCAGAGACATCACCATGCCAACAACAGTGCATATAGTCAAGGCTATGGTCTTTCCAGTTGCAATGTATGGCTGTGAAAGTTGGACCATAAGAAAGGCTGAGCGCCAAAGAATTGAAGCCTTTGAACTATGGTGCTGGAGAAGACTCCTGTGAGTTCCTTGGACTGCAAGGCGATCAAACCGGTCAGTCCTAGGGGAGATCAACCCTGACTGCTCTTTAGAAGGCCAGATCCTGAAGTTGAAACTCAAATACTTTGGCCACCTAATGAGAAGGAAGGACTCACTTGAGGAGAGCCTAATGCTGGGAAAGGTTGAGAGCAAGAGAAGAAAGGGACGACAGAGAATGAGGTGGCTGGATGGAGTCACTGAAGCAGTAGGCATGAGCTTAAATGGACTCCAGAAGATGGTAGAGGACAGGAAGGCCTGGAGGAACGTTGTCCATGGGGTCGCGATGGGTCAGACACGACTTTGCAACTAACAACAACAAATCAAAAGAATTGGTTCATTGATAATACAACCCAGGATCCAACAAAAATGCCTTGCTAGATGGGTTTTTCACAATTTCTCTGCCTTCTGTAGCTCCAGTGTCACTTTATATTATATTGTGGTGAGTTCTACAGAAGTCATCCCACCCTTTCTCCCTTAGTCTTAGCCATAAAATTCTTTTTCACATAATTCTGGATCCAAACACATACCTAACCATGTAATGTAAAATAAATGTTGTGTAATATGAGGGTGATGGACTTCCAAAGATTATTAGGCTTTAAAACAAAATTTTCAACAAGCTTTGCAATTTTCATTATTTATTTTTATTTTATTTTATTTTAATTCCATTTATATCCCGCCCTTCTCCGAAGACTCAGGGAGGCTTACAAGCTTAGCAGTATGACTATATCTCATTCCATCAATCATTTCTTCTATGTTCTGTGACATGCAAACTTGTTACATGCCCTTTCATGATAAGGAACATTTTGCAAAGTGTAGTTGGGAAGTAAGAAAATGCAAGGTAAAGAAATGAGATAAGAAATGAGAATGAAATTTAGTGCCTCTAATTTATGCCAATACCATTTTAGCTCTCTAGACTTTGCTTTCATAATGTTTGCTTTCATAATATTTATGTACAGCTTTATACATTGTCATTTATTCTTTAAACTTTTATCTAGAGCCAGTTTGATCTAGTGGTTAAGGTACTGGCTAGAAACCATGAGACTGTGAGTCTAGTCCCACTTTAAGCACTTGGTGACTTTGGGCCAGTCAGTCTCTCAGTCCAACCACTTTACAGGGTTGTTGTGGGGAAAATAATAAGAGGGAGGAATATGTATGCTGTCCTGAGTTACTTATAAAGTACTAACCCAGGAGAAAATCAAGTTAATAAACTTCTCGCCTTTAAAAAAAATCTCATTAATTTCATCCAACACAACTTATTCCATCTTTTCCTGACTCATTCTTCTTTTATATATTTTCCTCTCAATTCATTCCTTCTGTATGATCAAACTTCCTTAACATGTTTCTTTCATACTGGTAATTCAGTTTAGTAGTCAATCCACATCAATCCAGTACCCATTCATTCCTGTTCATGTTTTTACCATGTAACCTCAGTAACGTATTCCCATTCCATTCAACCTTTATGTTTCTTCTGTTATGGACAGTTTCCAATAAATATTTTCATAACAGATCACATACTTCTCATCACCTTTCTAGTAGTAATTGCATGTCTTAACAGTTTTTCATTTCCCTATCTTTTCAAAACATTCCAGCAAAGATTACAAATTCATCTACCTGCATTTTTTCTACATTTAGGTATAGTTTGCAGTCATTCACTCCAAAGCTTACTTGGTAATTAATACCATAATTTTTAGTTACATCTTATTGCATCACACTATTTACCTAACATTGTTGTTGTTAGCTGCAAAGTCGTGTCCGACCCCATGGACAATGTTCCTCCAGGCCTACCTAACATTAGCTACAAATTATACAGGATCTCAACAACAAGGCATTTTTCTGCCTATAAAATTTCCCTGATTTTTATGTCCCCAATTAGCACATCTGCATCTTCACAAGCATTCCTTATAAATCCATGAATACGTTACACAACCAAAGAGACGTAACACATCTCTTCTTACTCTTTGCTAGATGCTGAATTTTGTACTAAGTATTCCATTTATTCTTACATTTTATTTAGTTATTTGTTTATAAATAATTTAGATTTTGTAACTTGAACTTCAGTGATTCTGGTGGTGCAAAAATTTAAAACCAAAAAAAGAAATAACACCAGACAACAAAAACAAAAAAGGAAGACAGACATAGAACAGATACAAAGCTCTTCTTCACACAGGGAGGCCACATCCCACCTTTGCCCAAAGTCTGGGAAAAGAGCCAAGATTTTAGAGCTCATTTAAAAGACAGCAGGGTTCAAATCTCTGGCAGGATGCTAGAATGAAACCAATTCCCAGGCACAGTTGGTTTTGTAAGCAAAGCACATTCATATTTAAACATTTCTTCAGTTATGCCATCTGTATCTATCCTATCCATACCATGTGCCATCATCTTCCAGAAATGCTCCTCTGGATTCTATTAGGACAATCTCTGCGCAAAATAATTTGACATCAAAACTCAAAACAAAGCTAAAGTAGTATCAGAGCATTTCAACTTTCCAGGATCTTCCGTAGCAGATCTCAAAGTGACTAATGAGAAAAAGTAGAATTAAACAGCATCATCAAGTGAGAAATTGTTGAACTCACACCCAAGGGTTCCAGGCTCAGAAGCTCTCAACAATGGGTTTTTAACACATTACAATTGTTATAGGGTACTTGTAATCTGACTCATGTGTAGTCTGTATCTGCATAGCCATCAATCTTCCCTTCCCTTCCTCTCCAATTCACCTCAAGTTAAATCCAACATTAGTGTAGTCCAGGGGTAGGCAACCTTGGCTCTTTTATGACTCATGGACTTCAACTCCCAGAATTCCTGAGCCAGTATTTTAATTTCCCTTTCATTCCCCTTTCTTGAATACTGACATTTACAGCAATTGTTTCAACTTCATTTTTTGATGCATCATGATCATACAAACTCTAGAATACAATATTCCTTGCAATAGTCTTGTTTCAGTTTCACTCCCACTAATTCCATCACTTTTATTTCTAATTCTACTCTGATGTCCAAGATCCTGGTTTAACCTTCTTCACTCTTCCAAAACAATTATTCCTTGCCTTCAACTACATTCTTTACGACAATCTTTTTCTCTACATGGACACTAAACAACATTTTCATCGTTTTGCAGTAATAATCATTGCACATATAACTTATTTTAAAATACTGTCTGTAGTTGTTCTACTCCTCTTTTCACATCCACTTCCTCCCAAAGTCACTCTTCATCCTACTATCTAGTGGTCTCTCCCGCATTTAGAATCACCCCTTACCATTCTTTATTGTTAAATTTTCAACATAATCAAAGCAGTCAGCTATTTCAATTATATTCATTCCTTTTTTATTTGTATGTATTAACAGGTTTATGCTTAAGTATTAAGCAAGGAGATATTTTACAAAACGGATACTAAGCCACCATTTTCATTAATTTGTGGATGTCCAAAAAGACCAATTATTGTTTCTATATTGTTATCTTATTCCCACCCATTCATTCAAGTCTGCTATCAGAATAATGCAGATCTGTTCTCACAGATACCCAACATATATGTTTTTTTCTTTCTTTCATTTAATTTAAAATTCACAGTAATATTTAGTTTTCCATTTAAGTTGAAAGCACCTACAGTATACAGGTAGTCCTTGACTTAACAATAGTTCATTTAGTGACGATTCAAAGATACAACGGCACTGGAAAAAGTGGCTCACAACTGTTTTCCACACTTACAACCGTTGCAGCATATCCATGGTCAAGTAATCAAATTCAGACGCTTGGCAACTGACTCATCTTTATGACAGTTACAATGTCCCAGGATCATGTGATCATGTCTTGAGACCTTCTGACAAGCAAAGTTAATGGTGAAGCTAGAGGTACTTAACAACCATGTTACTCACTTAACAACTGAAGTTATTCATTTAACAACTGTGATAGGAAAGGTTGTAAAATGAGGCAAAACTCATGAGATGAGGCAAAACTCACTTAACAAATGTCTTGCTTAGCTTCGCAACAGACATTTTGGGCTCAATTGTGGTCGTAGGCCAAGGACCATGTTTATACCATGGTTGCCAGTTCCATTAGTATAATCATATATCAAAAGTGTAAGCTAGCTAGTACGAATGGATTTACAGAAATGCATAAAAAAATCTACATCTGGCTCTGCATAAATGTAATTCAAACTATTAGTAACAAATTAAAAGGCAATGATGCCTGTTTCATTGATTCGTATGATAGTCAGGTTTGCCAGTTAAAAACTTGTTGCAAAAGAAAAAATGAACCAATAATGTAATATTATTGAAGCTAATCAATAATTCTTCTCACCTTTCAGAATATTCCTCGTATGACTCATTAGTGTGAGTTGAATGATCATTAAAAGAATTCAGCCTTTGTTTAGGTCCCCCGTTTTGGAAATCTTGCATCTGTGACTTCTCATTAAAATCACAGTATGACTGATTATCATGGAATGGTCTACTTCTTCCATTCGAATCTTCATCATCAAAATGTTCTAATGACAATTTTCTTCGTAATTCACTGTAATGCTGCTGGTCAAGAAAAGGTACAATTCTTTGTCCACACTCCCTAGCAACATACTCAAAATCTTCCACAGGTGGCTGGACATCATCATGAACAGGACAGTTCTTAAACAGTCTTAGTCTTTCCATAGGTCTCTTGTTTAGGAACAACTGATTTTTGACCTGCAAGGGTAACTGAAAATCATCACTAGACTGCCGATTGTAAAATGGTCTTCGTCTTTGTCCTCGCCCTCCACTAAGCTGGTTATCTGTCGATCTATAGTTATAACAAGGAGTGTCAGTAAAATGTTTATGCCTTTGACTACAGTCCATATTAATCTCTCCACCTGATACATTTCCTGTAAAGTCATTATCAAGCTGGTGGTCTTGAAAAGATTGAAATCTGTCTCTTGATCCTCTTGTACTAAATTTTAAATCTTTAATCTGCATTTCTTCTTGGTACTCATCATGAAACTGGTGATCAGCGAAATGCCTTTGTCTCATTTGTGGCAGTGGCTGGATGTCATCATGAAAACGGTGATCATGATATGGTCTTCGACGTTGCCCAGGACCCTTATTAATAAAATCAAATTCTCTCAATCGGATATGTTCTGGAAAATCATTGGGGCTATCATCATAATCTCTTGGTCTTTTACTAGGCCTGTTAGGAAAAAATTAAGTGATAGTATAGATTAAGAAAAACAAATTATAAAAGGACAAATGTAAATTTCTCAAAATATTTTAGAATTTAATTTGCCCTTATTGAACATCTTCTCTGACCCATATGGTACATGTAAATATACTTATGCATAGGGTCTAATTCTCACTCCCCTGCATTTTGAACTTGGCTATGAAAGCCTCTCTTTCCTGCTGAGGTTGGTACACTGAGAAAGCTGGTGAGTGGTCAGTAAGGATTCCAGCTAACCAAAAGGAAACTGCAAAAAATGGAGCAATGAGATTTCTTACCTTTGACCCATGTCCCTGCTTACAGTTTTCTGTACTACTAATATCAATGTGAAAAAAATGAAATAAAGCTTGAGGATGAGTACATTAATGTTTTTAACATGTTCAAAAATATTTACTATTCCATCAGGGTTGAATAAAGTATGTGGAATTATACAAGTCAAGATTTATACATTCCTCCTACCACATGAAGACGAATACATTTTTGGCAGTTACCTGGAATATTCTTCATTTGAAAATCGATCAATATGTCCATCTATATCATTTGGCGGTGGCATAATATCTCCATCAGCATCCCACATATTCATCCCCAGGTTGCTAAGGAATTTCAAAAGAGAATATAACACATTTTCTGCTGAGGATACAATGAAAAAAGACAAAAATAGTGTGATTACACTATTTCCAGTGAAAGAAGGGAGAAGTTCTCAGCAGGATTTATAGCATAATTCTATTGATTATAGGATACTTTTTGTATAGTCTCTCCCTGAAACGGCTGTACTCTTGTAGGTATTTTCAGTCAGCATATCAGAAATCTTTTAGGGTTCACTATTTGTTTTCCACTTTACCAAGCTGTATATTTGGTGCCTCTTTATAAAATGTTTAAAAAGGCAATGATTATTCTGCCTGTTGTGATCAAATTCAGAAAAAAATAAACACTGAAGCTTATTTAAAATGTGTCAGAACAGAAATGGAACATACTCAACAAGAATAGGACTTGACTCACCTTCTCATTGGCTGAGTTTTAAGATCTGTCAAATATATATGACCATCCATATGGTGACCACGTGCTTCTCCAAAAGCTAAACAGGTGGCAAGAACATTAGTTATGTGAAAACTGCTCTCAGTGAAAAATGGACAAGACTGTTGAAGAAAAGTTGAATAGCAGCACGTAATTCTAGAATCTGACTTCAGTTTTTTTTAGAATTTTAATAATATGCTGATACCAGAAATAACTCTTTCAAAACCACAACTGCAACAGGATGGTTCTCATATAAATGTTCCTATCAGCTGAGCATAGCAAATCGGGAACAAGACTTTGTACACCTCCTCCTCTTCCCAAAAATATTTTTTTCTACTTAAGCACAAGCAAAGATTGTACTTAATATTAATTGTTACTAAACTTAGCCAAAGTTCTTATTTAACAGTAAATTGAAACTTCCTGGAATTTGCCCCAGTTAAGTGGAAATGGTTATCAGAAAGAAGAATATTGAAAACGTTGTCATAGTAACTGCAGTGACTTGAAACTATATATATTTGGATTTCCTCTTTGTACCACCAAGAGAGAAAGAAAATTTTTTCTTCCTACAATCTCTGCTTCTAAAATAAATTGTTTGCTATTGCATCCAAAACTAGCCAATGCCTCTCACTGGAGTCCTATATATACTTCTTTTTCAATCACAAAACTTATCCATTGCTATGAACATTTCTTGTATGTCAGCCACAGGACCATGATTTTGACAAGTCAATAAATATATAATAAATATAGAGACTAATGTACAGGTAGACCTCAACTTATGAACACAATTCAGCCCAAAATTTCTGTTGCTAAGTGAGACATTTATTGAGTTTTGTCGCATTTTATGACTTTTCCTGCCACAGTTGTTAAGTGAATTACTGTAGTTATTAAGTTAATAATAAGGTTGTTAAGTGAATCTGGCTTTCCCATTGACTTCTGGCTTGTCAGAAGGTTGCGAAAGGGGATCATATGACCCTGGGACACTGAAACCCTCATAGATATGAGTTAGTTGCCAAATGTTTGAATTTTGATCACGTGAGCATGGGGATGCCGCAGCAGTCATAAGTGTGAAATATGGTCATAAGTAACTTCAGTGTTGTAACTATGAGCTGTCAGTAAACGAACTGTTGTAAGTCAAGGATTACCTATGGTAAGTGAATTGCTTATTCACTAGGCATTTTTGCAAGGAGACAATGCCACAAAGTCAACTTTCCAGAAAAACTGCAAGCAGTATTAGGTCTGGACTACCTAAAGAAATTATATGAAACACTTCTCCTTTTATTATACAAGTGCAAAGTGCTTTCATTCAAATATAGGAAGGGAGGCCATATCCATTTCCAGTATGGAAATCCTGCTGGAATTCCATGAAGCACATTTTTGTGTTATGAGCCTGAGAACAAAAGCAGGGGAGAAAATTTTTCAGTTCACATGTGATACTTTGGGAAGTGGTATGTTGGTTCTCCGTTACAACAGCTCATTCAACCAAACAGTATTGCATAACTTGGGATTCTGTTAAAATGGCACGCAAATACCTTGGATTGCGGTTTCTGGATCCCAACCTTCAACATCAATAAGATATCTAAAGAAACATAAATACAATTATGGATGACCAAATTATCATTGTAGTGAAAGTAATTATTTAATGTTTGCTGTGACACTTACCTGCATATAAGGTAACCTGTTCTATTAATTCCATTAGTACAGTGTACTCCAATGAGTTTCTCTATTGGAAAAGCAAAATGAAAATTAAACAATGCAAACATATGTTAATGCATGATATAAAGAAGGGTGTTTTTGTAATGCTCTTTAGTAGATCTGTGCAATTACATTTCTCTGAAACTTTGATTCAGAACTGGAAAAAAAATGGGAATTTGGGGGCAGGTTGTGCGACCTCTGCTGCATATACGTGATCAAGAAGAGGCAAAACTGATAGGACCAACGAATTCTTAGATTGTGACAGGGGTGGTCTAAGTCTTAAGCTGGCTTTTTCTTTGGTTAACAGGTGTTTTATGCTATTAAAGTTGACACTAGAGGTGACAGCTTTGTTAATTGGCATGCAGTTTGGGTAGTCTTTGACTTAGCAACTGTTCAAAGTTACAACAGATCCCCGCAAAGCTCCTTACAACTTGCCCCACCCTGCAATCACGTGATTGCATTTTGGGCATTTGGCAACTGGCCCGCATTTATGGCCACTTGAAGCACTGCATATTTATGACAGTGTTGCCAGAAACTGGTGTTACTCCTGGTTACTGGCAAAAAACAGCCCATAGAGTATAATTGATTTGTTTAATGTCCACAATGTTAGCTTTACAACTGCCATGTTTGCTTAACGACCACTGCAAATTAAAAAAAGTAATATAATCAGGTTGGTTATGTGAGGACCCACTTTATGATTTGCAACTGTTATTGTCAGGTCATAAGTTGAGGATTACCTGTATATTAGGTAGAGAGTAGCACTCTTTTATAACCATGTGGGTGCAAGACACCCCATTCCATCTTCTGTGTAGAATGTAGAAACCTACCTCAGGCTATGTTTGATGTTTCTGAATTAGAATAATATGGACATATAAGGGTAATTATTCCTATCTGATACCCAACCTATCTGCCCAAATTCCAATTGTTCTGGCTCTCTAGTATGAAATTATAAAGGCTGTTATTTACCATTGTCTGCATTTTCCCACAGGAATTTTCTGACCCATTTTTTAAACTGTAGAATAGTAGGATCATCTGGGACTTCAAGTCCTACAGTAAAAAGTTTCTTATACTCCATACTTTTGGGCAAATCCTAGCAATGAAAAGATGAACAAATACTACAGTTAAAATAGTAATTGATTACTATATATCTCTAAGATTCAGTATTTTAATATTCAAAATTAAGTGCACAGTGGCATTAAGTGAATAATCCTACTTTTTTATGTTGCAGCAATCTCAATTTATATTAGTACAAGTTGACCTCCAAAGACGAAACTCAATGTAACTTCTATGATGGAGATCTTTACAATTTTTTCTTCCTCACCTCATTCCAATATTTAATAGGAATTCTGGTAGTGAGAGCACCTTTGAATAAAGCAAAACTGTTGTACTGTGGATGTGACAGCATGGCTAGTGTATTGGTTTTAAGTGTTATCATGATCCCACTCTGATGTCACTTGAAATTCCTTTTAATATTAGTCCTCAACTAACAACCATACAACCATTCAAAGTTAACAACAGCAATGAAAAGAATGATTTATGACCGTTTCTCACACTTATGACCATTGCAGCATCCCCATAGTTACATGATCAAAATTTGGACGCTTGGTAATGGCTCATATTTATGATGGTTTGCAATGTTCCCAGGTCATGTGATCACCTTTTGCGACCTTCTGACAAGCAAACTCAGAAGCCAGATTCATTTAATGAGTGTGTTCTAAGTTAACAATTGCAGTGATTCACTTAACGATTGTGCAAGAAAATGGGGACAAAACTCACTTAACAACTTCCTTGCTTAGCATTGGAAGTTTGGGGCTCAATTTCATTTGTGCTTAGATTGTAAGCCGCCCTGAGTCTTCGGAGAAGGGCGGGATATAAATGGGATTAAAATAAATAATAAATAAAATAAATAAAATTGTGGTGGTAAGTGAAGGGCTACCGTATAGCATTGCCTTTTTTGTTTGTGAAGTATTGGTGATTTTCTTCTCTGTGATTTGTGTTTTAATGTGTATTTTTTCCAGCTTCTAGGGAAGTTACATGACACAAAGTGCATCTTTCTCTCTAGGGTGCTTCCAGTTCTGCGTGCGGCAATCTAGTATTACAATATTTTTCATTCCAAAATCCTAGTGCATCTATCTTTTGCTTCAATTTGTATCATATACCAAGCTCTAAGCTCTCAAGAAAGGATATATCTCATTGTACTTTGCAAAACATGTTTGACATGGATGACATAGTACCATTAACTAGCATAATGCATTCCCCTTTTTTTTCCTTTTAAACTTCCTCCTTTTCCTGTACTACTTACAACCTACCCCAAATTGAAGGGACTTTGAGTCATTCACCACATTAAGTAAACATAAAAACCTATTAGGAAATAACTAAATTCATATGAATATAATTTTTTTTAAAAAAAACACACACACAAAATAAAGGCTAAGTTATAAACCATGATCAGCATCCAGAGTCAGCCAGGTGAGCCCAAAACAACTTGGGAATAAATTTATTATAACCAGACTACAGATCTGCAACAAGGCGAGTGCTGTGTACATTCCTTGGGGAAGATCATTCCATAAAGTTGAGGATGCTGTGGAGTGGCGATCCCCAACCTTTCTGGCTGTGTGGATTGGCAACGGCAGCAGCAGCGATGGTGGGGGAGGAAAAGATGGGTTTGTGCCCAAATGGAGCTTCATAAGCTTGCCCGCCACTTGCGTGGCCAGTTCCCAATGGGCTGCAGACTGGTACTGAGCCATGGACTAGGGTTTGAGGATCTCTGCTATACAGAATACCTACTGTCTCTCTCATGCCTATTAACTTTCAGCAGGCTTTCTCCCAGGTGGGTGGGTTCATTTCCAGCAAGGCATTGCCTTTATTATAGAACAGTTCCTCTGATGCTGAAGACTGAAACATTCCATAACAACTTTAACTATTTCTATATCATTATTGGGGGAAAAACATGGCCCAAATGTTTTTATTAACCCCAGCAAATACTAATTTACTATTACCTTGATATCATAGTATCTTGTTGTATATGTTAAATCAATGATTAAACCAAGTTCCATATTGAAAGCTTTCACTGCAGCAATCAGATCTTTTGGTGTAAACTTTTGAGTTGGTGTAAGTCGATGATTGATTACCTAGGATGCAGGGGGGAAAAGTAAGTACAGTAGGGAAAGATATTCTTATGCAGATAGAAAAATCTGACTCATTATTTTTTTTAAAAAATAGTTAAATTGAAAACAAAACATAAGCATTCATAACCATCAGGTAATTTCTAAGCAAATAAATAATTTATTTAAAAATAAATAGAACAGCTAGCAGTCCTTTTGAGGACTGAAGTTGTTTTTCTTTTTACTCTAGTTGTATACTGTATATTCTTTTACCACAGGCTAGTATAGGGATGACAATAATAAATATTTCATATTTTATATCCCATATTAAACAAATGCAGACTCTGAAAGCATTCATCCAATGCCATGATTCTGAATTAAACATGAATAAGTGAAGTTACTTGTTCTACAGAGAAGTCGGTAAGCAGTGTCTAGGCAGAGTAGGTATTGTGAAGTAAACGTCTTTTATGTTGGCATTTCCATCATTTTGAAGTATATTTCACCATGTATAACTCTGTATATTCTTAGACATTACTATTTGTCAGACACAAAGTTGCTTCAACAATAAGATTTAATTTAATAAATAAATACATTTAATAAATTTAAAATTTAATAAATAAATACACAGCAAACAGAAACACCCTTTCTTCCATTTTTGAGGAACATAAATATTAGAACTAGGAACAGTGCTATTCAAATTAGAAAAAATGTGTTTCACCTATTATGTTTTCAAATTAATTCAGATGTGAACCTTTTCATCGGCTTTAATGAGCAAGCAAAGGCTAAGTTACTTGAATAAAAATGTAAGAGGAGTAAATGTACAGCATATGTGTACACGCATATGTGTGTAAATGCAAGCTTATGCATAAACAAACTAAATGAAATAAAAAGAAAACTAAATATGTTTGTAAAAGTAAAATGGGGGGAAATGTACTAGGATCTAATTAAAAGTACCTTGACATTGAAGTGCTTGAAGTGAAGTTGATGAATATGTGCATGAAAATACAGGTTTAATTATTAGTGAAAAGTTTTATAATGTATGCAAAAACTATGAATTGATGTCATTGAGGTTGCTGTGGGTGTTATTTGAAAGCAGAAATCCATTGTTTGGTGACAGCGTGGGGATTGCTGCATGTTATATTTCGGTGAAAGACAATAATGGAAGAACCAGGGGGTGAATTAGAGGGAATTTTGTGCAATATTCTGAATAAATTTGATCATAGGAAAAATGCGCAAACATGGAATTGAAGGTTAGCTATTTAATGTCAAAGAGTATCAAACTGTAAGTTTATTAGATTTTAAAAAACTGAGGAAAGATATGGTTCCCTCATTAAAATAAATGCCGACCAAACTATGGAGTATTAGTGTAATTGGTGACATCGAGGGACTGTGTGAAAACCATATAGTGTAATTGGTCTTATTTAATAGTACATTAAAGGCATTTATCCTCTGAAGGGAAAGTTAATAGTTAGCTGTCCAGGGGTTCAAACGTAACTACAAGGGTGTTACATTTTTGGCCAGTATACTTTGAAACATCTCTTTAGAACTGAATCTGTAGTATTGCACCGATTCTATTTATAGTCAGACATTGATTATATAAAATGAATCTTCCTGTATTGATTTCCTTTTGTAGTTAATATAACTTCATAGAAATAGTTGTATACATACTCCTTTTAAGGGTACTTTAAAAGCAATGAATCGAGTTCCTGGTATAGGTTGTCCAACTGGTGATACATTCCTCCATCTAATAAAAAGAAGACACATTTAAATATAGAAATGTTAAAAAAATATGACAATATTTTACAGAAAATCATAGTGCCGATACAGCAATTCACATTACTGAACCAATCACTCATGGGAAGAGAACTTAGGAGTCGGAATCTACAGAAGATATAGTGAACTGGAAACTGGGTTCATCCACCTCAATCAAAATGACTGTTTCTGCTAAAATTGGTATTTTTTTAAAAAAAAAGTCTACATGCATTTCTCAATTCAATGTTGCCAAGCCTTAGGGGCCTTATATACACACACTTTTTCATACTCTTTGCAAGTATGCATAAATGTTTAATGAATTCTCCTCCTCCTTTTTTAAGTTTTCAGAAAATGACAGTAATGCAAAACAAACACTCCCATCCCAACTAGGCATGGGTTTGTTTGTTTTTTTGCTTAAACAATGGGTTTGTATGTAGTTTGACTATGGTATAAACTAGTGGGGTTCGTATATCAGCCTTTGGAAGCTTAAGTGCACGGTCTATTTATCTTTGTAAATAGAAGAATGCACTGGATCTCATGAAATCTTAATACATGATCCAACCACTTGTAAACTCCATCGACTTCAGCCACATTTTAGAGTACTGTAAGAAAATGTGTCCTTAATGTTTTGCTTGATATACAAGTGATACATAAAGCTACAAGCAACCCTCCCAAATCTTGGCCAATGTTTCCAAAGCCCTTCCAAGAATTCTGCCATCTTTGATTTCTTAAGGTGACAAATCAGGGAAAAGATATATGGGTGAACAATTATATTCAATTTAAATGAAATTCAAGACAATGGATTTGTGTCTGGTCTCATCAGCTTCTACACCTAGCCCACGTATTTCATGAAAGGTGTTCCTCAGCCAAGTGCGGTCTCACACACACAGACACAAACTTAATTTACAACAATAACACAACCCAGAATGTGGTACTACTAACGTTCACAGTTTTTACATTTCCTTTGTTTTTTTATGGGGACAAAGGCAATGAAAGGAAACATGTTCCATAAGTGGAATCTAGTATAGCATGTTAGCTTTGGGTTCAAAAGAATGGAGATCCTCCTTAATTTAAATAAATGCTAAGAAACGCATATGCATATTGTAACATCATATATGGTGTGACACATTTATTTAAATTAAACTTGGAGGAAATACAGAATTATTTGCAAAAGTTATTTAATATATTACACATAACAATTTCTTTCCTCAAAAGATTATCTTCTGATAAGTCTAGGTTATATTACATAAAACATTTATAAAATTTAAAAGCGCAAGGTTATATTAATCTATTTAGAAACCTATTAAAACATGTATCATCAAATGAAGTCATTCTGTTCTAGCATGTTTATTGCAAACTGAGATCTTATGCAGCAGCCCCAAACTAACATAATGCACAACATATTCTTTTTATCAAGATTGTAATACATGGAAATCCTGCCATACCACATACATACACATATGCATAACACAAAAAATGAATCATTAAATAAAAGCACTAATTTGTGAGAACTGTAATGCAACTCAATAATAATACAATTACTATTGAGTGAGATAATTAATTTCAAAGTAGAAACTCTACTGGTTATGGCTGGAATAAAAGACTGTGGATTGATGAGATTACGAGTTAAATCATCTCAGAATGTACAGGTAGTATTCAACTTATGACCACAACTGAGCCCAAAATTTCTGTTGCTAAGTGAATTTTGCCCCATTTTATGAACTTCTTTGCCACAATTGTTAAGCGGATCACTGCTGTTGTTAAGTTAGTAACAATGGTTAAGTGACTCTGGCTTCCTCATTGGCTTGTCAGGAGGTTGCAAAAGGGGATCACATGACCCTGGGACACCGCAACCATCATAAATATGAGTCAGTTGCCAAGTGTCTGAATTTTGATCACGTGACCATGGGGATCCTGCAATGGTCGTGTGAAAAATGGTCATAAGTCACTTCTCCCAACAAACTGTTGTAAGTCAAGGACCACCTGTATATGGAAGTTTTCATGAATAGTTTCTTTTTGCCCATTCTTTTGTAATTAATATATTTCTAGGACATTTGGTGATAGTTATAAGAGGGGAAGTAAGAAAGAGTTCAGCCAATTAAGTTCCTGGAATGTTTTTGTGGGTCTAAGAATTCTTTTTTTTAATCTTTTCAGGGAACTTTCCCTCAGCGATCTTGATGCTAATGCCCCTGAGAGAGGAAACACCTGAACCAATTTTCAATAGTGGTGCCTGTTTATTTGCTTTCCACTTTTTCAAAGAGGGTGAGGTGATGGACCAGCCCATCTAAGCAGGTTTTCAGACTTCATAAATATTGCTTTTATCAAAAGTAACCAGTTCTTCTAGTTACAGATTGTTTATTTTCAAAACCACAAAAATCTCTCCACAGCGCTTATTTTTTTATTTATTTTTATTAATTATGAGGATGTTTATATGCTGCCGAGTAAACCTAGCAAATTAAAAAGAGAACAAGAAAAAAGAAAGACTCAGGTAGCAGTCGATGAAACACAGCAATGATGGAATTCTCTTTAAACAACAATAATTACCGTGTGGCTGAAGTAACGTTTCATTTGGATTGCTGAACACCAACAATATATATCTGAAATTTCATATGAATGACTAAAATCCAATATATTCTTCAGTCTTAGTCATATTATGCATGTTTATATTTGGATGAGAATATTTATAAAAATGAAGTACATTATTCACTTATAGTTGTTTAAACTTTGCAATTATTTTATCCTGCAATCAAAATAAAAATAAGTAGTAAGATATAAAGTTAAAGATGTGCAAGGAAATGACATGGTACTGTTTATTAATTTTTTTTAAATTTTTATTTTAATTCCATTTATATCCTGCCCTTCTCCGAAGACTCAGGGTGGCTTACAAGCTTAGCAGTAGCCTTCATTCTATGTATATGCCTGCTTATTAGGGCTTTCATACACCCCCCCAAGCGGCATTATTACAAAGTCAGCTTAATTGCCCCCAACAATCTGGGTCCTCATTTTACCTACCTGGGAAGGATGGAAGGCTGAGTCAACCTTGAGCCTGGTGGGATGCGAACCTGCACTAATTGCAGGCAACTGGTGTTACTTAAGGAGGCATTAGCCCACTGCTCCACCAAGGCTCAAATTCAATGGACTAATTTGTTTTTCATCATTATACCACTGATCCAAAGTAGAATAAGTAAAAATATATAATATGGAAAAAAATCATCTCCTAAATTCTAACTACAGAGCAGCATGAAGAGCTAAATTGTCTATAACAATTAACAGCTTGAGATTGTAGCTTTCAAGAGATCAAGCTACGAAGTTTTTTCTGTGCAGTGCCATCATCTCTTTGTTGTATTTATTAACTCAGTTATTTCTTGTTATTGTTTTCAATAGCACTTACTGGAATCGGGGCTAATCTGGTTCATTAGCTTGATTTTTCTCATCTAATCATTATCAGAAATATATTCATTTATTACATTTATATGCCACCCACCTCATTCTGAAAAATGACTGAAATAATACTGCCTGATTGTTCATGAATAGGTTATAGGACAGGGGTCTAGGCGCATTCCTGATTATAAGCAGCAACTGCATATATATATATTTTTGAAAGCTAGAAAACATACAGATTCTTAATGTAGATAATTTCAGTTTGAGGAAGACATCAGTGCAGGAAATATAGTAGAAATAAGGACACAAAAGCCACTTTGTTCAAATGCTTTTGTGAAACCAATCTGCTTTCACAACTGTCCAAATTATCAACCATGTGCCAGGAAAATGACACTCTCAGACATGATCAAACTGCAAAAGGCATTATTTCTTTAGTCCCACCCCTTGGTAAAGACGTAAGGTTTTGTATTTGTAATAGAAAAGCAGAAGTTGGGTATCAGGTAAAGAAATTCTGTTCTATGCCTCCGATTCCAGGAAAACCCTGGAAAGCAAACCAGAAACATTTGCCCTGGTGGTCTATTTGTTTCTAAGGAATAAGGAAGAAGTTTAACTAGAAATAGTACAGATTACTTTTCTCTTGAAGGTGTATTGCTACGTAAACTTTATTGTTTCTGGTATCTAACATCATTAAAAGAAATTCATCAGACAACACGGAACCATTTTACGTCAAAGCTGTCTTTAAATTGGAACAACCAGTATCATGTTGTTTGTCCCATATTTCTGGTTTTTTCTGTTGGAGATCCATTTAAAATGCAGTCTAGTTTTGAAATTGTTACCTCTTCAACTACTGTTTTGCATGTAACCAAAGTTGAAAAAATACTTTAAAGTAATAATGTTTAATTTATTAAAAAAATCTGTGACATTCTCCCAGAAAAAGGGAGCAAATGAGCTGTTTCTGCTAATTACTTCACAACTATGGAACCAGGAAACGGTACTATTTAATCTATTTTTCCCTCATTTTTTTTCCTTTTAAATTGCCAGAGAGAAACAAAGGTTTTGGAATCCCTATGTTTCTCTCATAAGGGGTGGGGAAGGCTGCAAAATGAGGTCTTTCCATTCCGGTGGCAGCAAAAATTGCCAAGCTACAGACCATGTCAGGAGTCAAGAGACCCAGAGGGCTTCTAAGTCTTAAATTCTATCTGATGGGATCAGCTCTGCTGTTATAGATTCAAAAACTAGTTTGCTATTTTTCAGAAAAATCACTTAAGACGTATTTTGTCAACAGTACCTGAAAAAGAGAATATGAAATTGTCCATTTCTTAAAAAATAAAACAAGATTCACAATTTTGCTTATCTTTATAACTACGGTGAAAGGATTCACACAACGTATTATCTGAGAAAAAGCTATTATTTAAAATGACTCAAGTACCCTTATTTTTCATATGTGCGTATATAAACTTACTCTAGGTGTACCCTTAGGATTAACTATAGCTCAAACACAAAGAACTGAGTAGAAAAATTTTATTGGACACTCTAGTTAGAAATACAAATAAGGCAAAGCCTTGAAGCTGACCCTTGTTAAATTCCATGACTGAAGCTTTCCAATTATGGACTGACAAAATATGTATGTATTTGATGCTATGTGTGGTTGTTTATATAAAATGACGAGGACGGTGGTTCATAAAACAATTAGCACCTTATATAAAGATACCAGATTATTAACACAAACAATTCATATAACAATGCCAAACAATAAAAACATATTATATAACAATGCCAGATATCTGAAAGGATTTAAAATTTTATTTTCACAGAATATTTCAGAATTGGTTGCAAAAAACAGATTTAAAAAAAACTGACTTAGCTACACGTTCAAGCAAATTACTCTGTATTTATAGAGGTGTTTTATAACATTGTCTTTTGACAAAAGAGATCCTAAAACCTAAGGAAATAATGAAGACTTGTATTATTATAAAAACAACTATATAAAAGCATATTTATTATTACTTCGACTATTACGGAAATGACGGCTTCATTAACAATGTAGAAATTGATGCTGAGATATTTGTTAGCTTGAGATATTTATGAATAAAAGCTAAAGATTATTAAGTATTCATTTTTTAAATTTTTATCCCACATTTATTATTTAATAAGTTACTCAACACAGTGAATGCAGATAATGCTTCTTCCTCTTCCTATTATCACAACAGTCCTCTGGGGTAGGTTGAGCTGAGTGATTGCCCAAAGTCACCCAGCTGGCTTTCATGCTTAAGGTGGGAAAAGAACTCACAGACTCCTTGGTTTATATACCAGAACTTTAACTATACTTCAAAGTGGCTCTCATATATATAATGTGACAATCATTTTATATTACATTAATTATATTATACTGCATTTTATTTCTCATATAAACGTAAGAGAAAGTTCCTTACAATAAAAAGTGCTTATATTTACAAATAATACATCCACTGTAAAGAGATAATTCAATTACAGAATTACAACTTTCTTTCACTTTAATTTATTAAGCCAAACTGCAAATAGTTTTAACAGGCATGGGATGAAGATAATAATGTAAATTAAATGACTATAAACTCTGTATCACACTTAGGAATACAAATATGCAAAACAAATCAAGTATATAACCTCAGAACAAGCTTCAATAAATTAAGTGACATTTTTTGTTCCACCATCAAAAATAGTCATTTCAAAGCATACTAACAAATGTCTGATTTTCCCAATTCACAGAAGACCAAATAAAAAGATATATTTTTAAAAAGAGTATCAAAATCTTATGTACTCAATGTGTATTTTTTACTTGTGTGCTGCTATTTGCACATATCTACTAGAAATACAGAGAAGGTGAAGTATGAGTTTAATAAAAAACTGATTTTAACTCTTTAAATGCTAACTGCTATCACAAACCTCAAACAGTAATGATTTCCAAGCTTCAACATGCACTTGTTGTTGTTGTTAGTTGCGAAGTCGTGTCCAACCCATCGCGACCCTATGGACAATGTTCCTCCAGGCCTTCCTGTCCTCTACCATCTTCTGGAGTCCATTTAAGCTCACGCCTACTGCTTCAGTGACTCCATCCAGCCACCTCATTCTCTGTCGTCCCCTTCTTCTATTGCCCTCGATCTTTCCCAGCATTAGGCTCTTCTCCAGTGAGTCCTTCCTTCTCATTAGGTGGCCAAAGTATTTGAGTTTTAGCTTCAGGATCTGGCCTTCTAAAGAGCAGTCAGGGTTGACCTCCTCTAGGACTGACCGGTTTGATCGCCTTGCAGTCCAAGGAACTCGCAGGAGTCTTCTCCAGCACCATAGTTCAAAGGCTTCAATTCTTTGGCGCTCAGCCTTTCTTATGGTCCAGCTTTCACTGCCATACATTGCAACTGGGAAGACCATAGCCTTGACTATACGCACTTTTGTTGACAGGGTGATGTCTCATGCACTAATAGGGTACATATGAATATCACTAATGTGTACTGAGCTTAATTTGACACAAGTTATAATTATTACCATGCTGAACATATGTATAGCTCAATGCAGAATAGTAACTGTCACAGCTATTATTTTTGAACATCAAGTTACCTAATAAATCTGCTCTTGTCCATAATCTTATTTTAGGTGACTGGTACCAACCTGACTGGTATTATCAAGACCTGGGTGGGCCCAGAAGAAGATATTCCCCTTTGGTTAATATATCCATTGTGGTTTTAGGTTTTGCATCAGCTGAGACCCCAGGGAACGGTGACTATTATTACCCACAAGTTGTTGAGGGTGCTCTGAGCTCTGCTCTGCAAATAACCAAATAGGAGAGTCTCTGGTTGAAATTAGGCTTTTAGAAATCACTGCTACTGAACTGCCCTCCTTGCTGCACAACATCATCTTTGCTTGAGTTGCTGTATTCCATTGCTGGGATTGGGATGAAGTCCCTGAGGCTGGTAATTCTCAGGGACTTTAGCCCATCTCCTTGGAGACACTGGCTTAGGAGCTCTTTGCTTCCAAGCTATGCTGCACCAATCCTAGGTTTCTGAGGCCTGACGCATACTAGGGATTGTACATTAGAGTTGGTTTTTCTCTTGGGCAATTATGATGTGATCTAGTGTTGGAGGATATTACTATCAGTCCATTGGCATGGACTGATCACTCTATGGTTGCCCTCTTGCTCATTGGTGCCAATCACTCCAGCAGGTTGATAGGGCTTGTTCAGTTTTGCATCCAAGGTGACCGGATGGATTCTGATTACATAGTAGCTTGAGATTTTCCTTGAAGATCAAGTAGGCTGCTCAGCCAAGGTCTTGGTTGCAGCTTGGAACAGCTCAGTGACCGAGGCCTTGCACCCATAGCTCCTTTGTGACCTGAGTGGTAATCCCGGGGTGTACTTTGATTTCTGAGGAACTGCCAGAGAGATGCCTAGAGTTGGTGGAGGCAGACAAAGTGCTAACTGTACTAAACTGTATTTGGCTGAGGGAGGCAAGCCATTATTTCTCTGCCCTTATTGTGTCCATAGATACCTGCTTTGTCTAGACTAGAGTGATCCATTTTTTACTGGGAGACACATCCCAGGAATATCAGAAGCTATAGTGATAAGTATTCATGCTATCTACAGATAATTCTGATTCACTTAAATAGATCTATGTAAGCCTTAACCCTAGCATTGCCTGGTTTACAGACATGTAATGTTATCTGCCCTAATACTGTGACTCCTGAAAAGGTCCTCCAAACTGTGAATTCGGTCATGTTTTTTAAAGCTCTCCCTGAGTTAAGATGGAGGTAACCTGTGGTTGTGGCCCTGCAATGGTATTGGTCTTTCTGATGAAGGTGACAGTCTCTCCAGTGTTGAAGGAGGCAGTGAGTATACCCCTTCTTAGGGGCCCATTGCTGGATTTTATATTGTGGAAGTTACCATCCAGCTTCCAACCTTCCCTTTGTGAAGAAGGTTGTTGAGAAGGTGATCAGAAGCAGTTGCAAAAAGTCTGGATCCATTCCAATCAGATTTCAGGCCAGTACTAAGACAGTACTGGTTGCACTGGTTGATGGTCTCTAGCAAAGCTGAAATGAAGACAGTGTCGCCATCCTTGCACTGATAGATGCATCCTTGCATCTATCAATCACGGTATCCTCTTGCACTGACTGTGTGAATTGTAAGAACTGTGTTGCAGAGTTTACATCCTTCTATAGCAGTCCTTCCTAGTCTCAATCTGGACTGCATGAAGTTGTCACTGTATTAACCACTCTCTGGAGACTGTTTGGGTCTGGATGGAGAGGAACATATTGAAGCTTAACTCCAATCACACTGAGTGGCTGGGCTATTTAGGCCTCCTAGGTTTGGGACATTTTCATCTTTGGTCTTAGGTTGCATTCTCCCATTTGAGACTAGCAGCATCCTGGTCTTGCAAGCTACTACTGAAAAGGCCAGTGAGTTATGACCAGGATCATTGTATAGGTTCACCTGATGCACCAGCTGCACCGTTGCCTTCACTGCAGGCTCTTCAGTTACTCATGCTCTTATTATCTATGATCACTAATGCAATGCAGGCTCCATAGAACCGTCCTTGAGGACCATCCAGAAGTTTCATCTGGTTCAAAATGCAGTGGCACAGGCGAGTTATGGGCTTCTTGCATTCTACCCATGTCATCACTGCTTCACAAACTTCACTGGTTACCAATTGGTTTCCAGGTGCAATTCAAAGCGCTGATTATTATTTATAAAACCTTTCATGGAATAGGTAAAGGTAAAGGTTCCCCCGCACATGCGTGCTAGTCGTTTCCGACTCTAGGGGCCAGTGCTCATCTCTGTTTCAAAGCCGAAGAGCCAGCGCTTGTCCGAGGACGTCTCCGTGGTCATGTGGCCGGCATGACTAGACGCCAAAGGCGCACGGAACGCTGTTACCTTCCCACCGTAGTGGTCCCTATTTTTCTACTTGCATTTTTACGTGCTTTCGAACTGCTAGGTTGGCAGAAGCTGGGACGAGTAACAGGCGCTCACTCTGTTACGCAGCACTCAGGATTCGACCCGCCAAACTGCCAACCTTCTGATCGACAAGCTCAGCGTCCTAACCCACTGAGCCACCGCTTCCCTTTCATGGAATAGGGTCTGGTTATTTGAGGGAGTGCCTTTCTCTTTTCCTGCCAATTCAATGCGATTAGGCAGACTGGGTGTAATCTGGCTCTCTTAAGTCAGATGTTGCCAATTTGTGGGAACAAGGGACCAGGCCTTCTCTGTCATAGTTCCTGCATCCCCATGATGATACATCTGGCTCCTATTCTTTGAAAGTTCCCTAAGTCTCTGAAAACCTGGATCTGTTCCCAGGCCTGGGCTATAATGTTTGTGAAACCCATGGCAATGTTTTGGTTTTGGTTCAGGTGGTTTGACGGAGCACTTTTTTAATATCATGTCTTCTTTCAAAGTTATAAACTGCCCAGAATCTTTTTAGAATCATGTCACCTTGAAATTTAATAAACAGCATAACAAATACTAATCTTAACATTTTTTTTCTTATATTTTTGGCTAATAGTTTTCACAATATTTCTTTCCATGTTAAGCTATCACTCTCAATGGTAAATTCAACATTTTGCTGAATGTTGGGACTACTAAACTGATCAGTTATATCCATTTTAATTACCAAGAATCTTCTCAGCAGTTAATTATTCAACTGATTCAGAAAATAAGCTTTCCACGTTCAATATTACCGTACTAAGAATTTCAAAAACTCTGCATTATTAATAAAAACAAATAACACTAGCAACATTGATAATGAACAAGGTAAGAGGGCAGTAGAGGAGGAGCAGGAAATAATTAAGCAATAAAACTCCATGCTTAATATGTTTTTGCTTTAGGAAGTAATATAACAGAACTAATTTTAAATATACTGCATGGTAATATCACTTATGTTTTGTCTTTTAATATCATTTCTGCCAAAAATTCAGTGAACACTGAAGATAGTCACACTAGCAAGTTCATTAAACATCTTTTTCAGTAAAGCATGTTTTTTTAGCTTTAAAAATGTGTTCAGGTATTTTGCATGTCAGAAGAACAGAAATAATGCAACATCTTTGTAGGCTAAGTTAAAACTATCGGACGTTAATAAAATATAGGGTAATTGCCACCGGGACAAAAATCTTGCAAAAGAAAACTAAATCACATGCCCAGGTTAAGGCCAGTTCTATGAAATTATAGAAAGCATTCTTGTTGAATCTAAAGGTAAACTGAATACCATGTAATAAACCTAAGCCATTGCAACAGTATTTTGTTATACTGAAGTAATCTTGGTATCAACCTTCTATGCCATGTCAATGACATAACTGTGATTATAGAGTTAATTTATTCCAAGTCCAAAGTTGAGGATAAAGGAGGAATAGGAGATACTGATGGTGCATTATAAAATGTGGGATAAAATACTTACCTGGGGGATGGTAACCTGCATGCTCATGTTATCATAAATACTTACCTTGACTTGCAGTAGATTACAAAGATGTTGTTGAGGCAAGAGAGAACCAGGTGGGGCTGTCAGAGCCCTCTCCCCTTTTATTTCTCTAGGCAGTACTTAGTGATACTTACCCATCAGGAATAGTATTCTTCTTTACCATGCTCAATGCTGGAACGGACAAGAGCCGGAGGAAGCAGAGAAAATGGGCAGCACTGCAGCAAATGAGAGAGAACCGCGCAGTTAACCTGGTGCAAATCTTTCTTGAACTCTTATAGATTTGCCCTGAAGGACCACAATAGATGTGGTTCAGGCAGATTTGTTTTGAGAAACCCAAGTCTCCTCCAATTATGCTTGGAACACAGAACCAGGATCAGCTTTTGAAACCAAAGGCCAAGGGGATAGAGTCTTTTCTCACCATTGCTGCTTTAGCATCTGCAAGGTCCTTCTTTAATGGTTGGGTGTACTTGGAAAGGAGCATAACTGAGAGAAAAGTAGTAAAGCAGCCAGGGTGCTTTCAAATTCCTTTGAATGAATCAGCCCTTTTGTTTTAAAGCAGTGGGTGTTTTTTTTTTTAACAAACGTGGCCTGTTGGACTTGGTATAGGCCAGGTTTCCTGCTTGAGCAGGTGGTTGGACTAGAAGACCTCCAAGGTCTCTTCCAACTCGTTGGCCTGGACAGTTTCGGCAGGAAACCTAGGGGCAACCCCATTGGCTGTTAGCTTACCTGGCCAGGTATATAAGGAGGCCAGGTAGCCCTCATTCCCCAGTTCACTTCCCCTTCCAATAAAGAGCTGAACTCACACACCGGCTGGCGTCTCTCTTGCGTCGGACCCACTACACAATAGTGGCGATGAAGGTGGCATTGCTGCCGACCAAGAGCTGAAGTCACTGGGGAAACGCTCCGCGAGCTGAAGGGAAAGGCATTTTTCCTTCTTTCCCCCACGACCGCCAGCCGAACCGGCAACGCCAAGCGCCACATCCACGACCAACTGCCGCCATGGCTAGAGCCGGTCAACCCCGTGAATTCGAGACCCGCCGCCCCGAAACCTGGCTCACGTTGAACTGTACATGCGGTTCAATCAGATATCGGAGGACGGTGCAAAGGCGGCTGCTCTGCTCTGCCTTGGGGGACCAGCGCTGCTGGAAGTCGCCGCGAACCTGTTCCCCCAGGAGGCCATCAACACCGTCGCGTACCGAGACCTCGTGGCCAGGCTCAACGCACATTTCAGGCCCCGGCGCTCCAAGGTGGCTGCACGGTCACAATTCGAGAAAAGGGACCAGCGCCCCGACGAGACCGGCGCCGACTTCCTCGCCGCCCTGCGGGAAGCTGCCGTCGCTTGCAGGTTCACAAATTTGGAGGAGCGACTACGGGACCGGCTGATTTGCGGCCTACGCGACAGGCGGTTGCAGGAGCGCCTGTTCGAAAGAGAGGAGGTCTCTCTCCAGGAAGCCGAGGACGCCATCCTAGCCCACGAAGCGGCCATCCAAGCCTGCCAGGGAACCCGACCCGGCAACCAGGCAATCAGCATCCACCGGCAAGGGGCCACAGAGGAGGACGACCTGAGCATCGACCTCCTCCAGCGGAAGTCGACCCCCCAACCAGCGAGCCAGACAGGCCCAGGCCTCCCAGCAACACCGCCGTTCCCCAGAGGTGTGCAAGGTGTGGTGGGAACCACATGCGCAGCCTCTGCAAGTTCCAGTCCGCCACGTGCCAGGCCTGCAAGAAAACAGGCCACATAGCCGCCGAAACTGTCCAGGCCAACACCCCCTGGTGGCTGTTGCTATGCAGGTGCCTGCATACATAACACCCAGAATTCCCCAGCCATGGCCTGTTGGACTTGGTATAGGCCAGGTTTCCTGCTTGAGCAGGGGTTGGACTAGAAGACCTCCAAGGTCTCTTCCAACTCTGTGAACACTCAGAATTCCCCAGCCAGCATGCCAGGATGGGGAATTCTGGGAGTTGATCCGCCACCTTATACAGTAGCAGCCAATTTGAAAAACACTTCTAGAAACCAGCCCCAGCAATCAAGAGGGCCCTCTTTTGGTTTGGCTTCACGGCCAAGCAGCCGACGAAATGGGAGATCCGAGCGACGCAGTCAAGTCCCGACGGGCGGCTGTCCTATGGCTTTAAAAGTTAACGAGTTAGGGTAAAATGAAACGTCTGCAAGAACAAGAAGCAAGCTCGGAGAGCACCAAGGACCCTTCATTTCAACCCTGAGCTACAAATATTCTCCTCCACTGCTACACGGAACGATTGGAGAGCGGAGGAGCAGGGAAGAAGAGCTCAGACTCGTCTCCCGCCGGCGGCGCAGCCAAACTGCTCGCGGGCCAGCCGACTTCAAACGCCAGCCTGGAGGACGGCGAGACCTGACGGCAGCCATCCTGGTTGCGGGGCGCCAGGGACACCCTAAAGTCCCAGCAGCTTCCTCGCGGAGGATGGCGTTGGCCCACCACGGTCAAGGCGGCGGCAGGTAGCTTTCGATTCTCGAAATTTGGGGGCCTTGAAGCTACCGAACCGCAGCTTCGCGAAGAACTACAAGTGGGCTCGGAAGCCGCGGGCGGTTAGGAACTTGGCAGCTCGTACCCTCAGGCAGGAGTTTGTTTCCAAACAAAGCGACCCGGCCCGGCCACAAGAGAGCCCTCCCGATGCTTTTTTTTTTTTTTGAACTGCGCAGGCGCCTCTAACGTCAGCCGGGTGAACGCAGGGGTATTGGCGGTTCAACCACGGCGGGTTCTGTACGCATGCTCGCGCGGGTTTGCCCGGTTCTCGAAGCCGGCGAGGTCCGAGTCGGGGAAAAAAAAAAAATCTGCTTGGTTCTGAGCCGCGTCGGCATCGCCCCCTTCAGGTGGAGGAGAGTTCGCGCGCATGCTCAACGTCAAAGCGGGCGGGAGTTAAGTGAGAGCGGGACGTTTCGCTTCTTGGGAAGGGGTTCCGCTTTTTTTTTTTAAAAAAAAGAAATGTGGGCCAAGATGTGAGGAGGAAAAACTAAAAAAACCGGTTCGTTTTAGTTTCGTTTAAGCTCAACAAGAGGCAGACAGCTGGCAGTGCTGGCTATTGGGGCACAGTGCAGCAGAAAAGAAATCATCCCTGTTCCTGAGGAGAAAGTGGTTACACTTCATGTTTTTTCCACCATTGCATACAGTTATTTCAACAGAAGTCTGCGCATTTTGGGTAAATCCTATGTCTTGTACACATTAAGAGCTTTGAGAAAATCCAGAAAGATAAAAAAATTGGGGCCAGACAAGGTAAAATAACAAGTTCGCTGTGAAAAGGAGTGCACCATTATCCTGATCAATATTTTTCTTTTCCCAGTATAAAGCGTACAATGGTTTATTACAGTCCTTGCTTAAAACTATATACAATTCATAACTGATTTTTATTTAGTTAATCTCTTGGGCATATTCTTAACCACTTTGCTTCTGAACAGGCTATGTCTTATGTCTGGGATATTTCAGACCAGGAAAAAAAAATTGGAAAAGGGATTTCGTATGAAGCAGAATAAAGTACTCAACTGCAAAGAATATTGATAGTGGTGGCATATTAGTAAAAAGCCAAATTGAACTGCTTCATATACAGTAGAAAAATATTGATGGTGGGTTTTTGTTTGTGTACATATGTGTGTGTGTGTGTGTGTGTATGTCTACTTAAGTGACACAACCTCCTGCCTCCCATTTGTTTAATGAGTTAGATTGAAATTGGCATCAATGTAATCAGCATTGGTGTTGGTATCAGATAGATCTCCTGGGGAAGGGCTTAATAATTGGAATGCCTCAGGTGGGACGTACAAAGTGTCCTGCTAGCTGATTTTAACATTGTGGCAGGAATATAAGAGAAAGGAGTCTTAAATATTGAAGTAAAGGTAAAGGTAAAGGTTCCCCCGCACATGCGTGCTAGTTGTTTCCGACTCTAGGGGCCGGTGCTCATCTCCGTTTCAAAGCCGAAGAGCCAGCGCTTGTCTGAGGACGTCTCCGTGGTCATGTGGCCGGCATGACTAGACGCCAAAGGCGCACAGAACGCTGTTACCTTCCCACCGTAGTGGTCCCTATTTTTCTACTTGCATTTTTACGTGCTTTTGAACTGCTAGGTTGGCAGAAGCTGGGACGAGTAACAGGCGCTCACTCTGTTACACGGCACTCGGGATTCGACCCGCCAAACTGCCGACCTTCCGATCGACAAGCTCAGCGTCCTAACCCACTGAGCCACCGCGTCCCAAATATTGAAGTACCAAGTCATAATTCCTTGTATCTTTAATTAGATGCAAATAGACAATGCCTGACTGAGCTGATGAGCCAGTTGAAGTAGATTGATGTAGACGGAGGCAGGCAATGGTGATCCTCTAATTAATATGACAAGAGTTAGGCTTTGAGAGAAGAACAGTGGAGTCTTTCTTGAAGAGACCCTTCCATATGTTACTGATTGGTTGGTTTATTCATTATTTTAGAGGTCAGCCAACTTCAAATGACTCGGCAGCGTACAATTTCAGGGCAAGGAACAATAAAAATTAAGAAATCAATCATAGACACCCAGAAGAGAGAAACCTATATAACAGCAGCAATAGGAAAAACTTTACAGGGGCTAGATCAAAGCTGAACCAGTGAAACCAAGTACAACATATGCATCATAGATGAGTGGAGAATTCTGGAAATTGGAATCCACATATCTTAAAGTTGCCAAATTTGGAAAACCAATTTGTTTGGTGTAAGGCCAGGCTTGGGATCTGAGTCCTGGTTGTTCTGCCGCATGATCTTCCACGTAGGAAATAGGTGCATCTCTCCACAGGTGTCTGAGGCAGAGGAAAGTGACAAAACATCACAATGCAAACTTCTTTTATTTGTTTATGTGCAATGCTGTGATGCAAGTACAAAGTGGAGATTGAATTGTGACGTTCCAATAACACTTAGATTTATATACCACTTCACTGTTCTTTACAGCCCTCTCTAAGCGGTTTATATTCAGCATATTGCTCCCAACAATCTGGATCCTCATTTTACTGACCTCAGAAGGATGGAAGGCTGAGTCAGTCTTGGTGAGGATTGAACTCCTGCAATACTGCATTCTAACCACTGTGTACATTTAATATTTTGGCGTCATTGTTTACAGGAATGGACTCCTATACATAATCCTGCTGATTTTACTCAATCTGAAGCTTTTGATACCATGATCCCTTCCATTTTTTATGTTGCCCTTACAAGATTGCCCTTTGTGTTGATAATCGGATCAAGTAAGAAAAGTATTCCAGTCTTGCATAAATCATTCAGTCACTGCTGCTTTATTTTTTTTTCTGCCTTTCATATTGTCTAATATTCTTTGAGGAAGAATTTTAAAAGAAGTTTCTAATGCACAGGATTTTTTTCAATATAGTGGTAGACAGCAAAGCTATGTAATATTTTGGATTTGATTTTCAATTTGTGCTTCAGAGAATGCAAGGTGTAAGCATAGCACCTGATGGGAGCGCTTTAAAGTAACTGTCCTATTGAAAGGTGGTGCCTTTATGAGTAAAATACCATGCAAAATTAGTCATTTCTTGTAAATAGTTTTTGTTTAGTTTTATAGGATCAGGCTGCAAGCAAAATTTCTGTTACTTTCTGTTTTATTCTGAAGCAGCAATAGCAATAGCAATAGCACTTAGACTTATATACTGCTTCACAGTGCTTTAGAACCCTCTCTTTAAGTGGTTTACAATGT
The DNA here is from genome assembly GCF_964194415.1 of Vipera berus. NCBI lineage: Eukaryota > Metazoa > Chordata > Lepidosauria > Squamata > Viperidae > Vipera > Vipera berus. Next base: position 72,520,253 of record NC_138207.1, on the reverse strand, counting down.
CAGCATATTGCCCCCAACAACCTGGGTCCTCATTTTATGGACCTCGGAAGGATGGAGCCCCATCTTTGAGCCTCATCAGGATCGAATTCCTGGCTATGGGCAGAGATAGCCTGCAATACAGCATTCTAATCATTGCGCCACCACTGCTCCTCTATAATAATACATAATATAATAATATAACACAACACAACGTAACATAATACAACATAACATAACAATATACTATACTATACTATACTAATACTAATACTATACTATACTATAATATAATATAAAAATGACAATGTATTCAAATCTATAATTGTGGTGCACTTAAGTTAAAAGAGTGCTGAATTGTTGGACATTTTCAAATTAACATCCGTGGCATCAAATTGCATATGGAAAATTGACATTCAACAACTAATTCTAGTTAATTAAGCCCAGAGTCTTAACTAGTAAAGCCTGTTTTAAGACCTATCACTTTGGTGATAAGCGCATCCACACATATTTTATCTTGAAGCTCACAATCTATTAAATTTTAGATTCTGTGGGGATGGGGCTGACATATTCAGTTCTCTTTCTGCAGAAATCTATTAACAGACTCTTCAGACTTCTATAAGGCTTTTTGTGTAATACTTTCAATGATTTTTTTTTTTGTAGATAAAATCTCTCGTATTCAGGCTATTCTGGATACCTCTTTCGATGTATAGACTTAAGGAATCTTTTACCATTTGTCTTCTGGATTTTTAATCAACTTTTGTGTATAATGTCTAGCTATGACGTTATTATATACAACTTAGTTAACAACATAAATGCTTTCTGTTTAAAGAATGCAATTATTAGATTTCTTCTGTAAAAGCTTGTCGTAGAACCCTCAGAAACACAGTAATAGCTCATTCTTTAGCCTCCTGTCATTAGGTGATTTAGAGAGAATGATATTTTCAACCATAGATAACTCTTTTTTTTAGTTGGTACTTAAATTTGGTACACAATGCAAACAATATTTTTGTCAGTACTAAGTTGTATTCTTGGACTTATCATATACATATCAACTTTGTGATATTGTACATTGTTACATATGGCACCAATCTACTTTTATGGGAAGAATTGGCTGATAATTGACAAAACCAAACTCTTTTCACTAATATTATAAATCGGCTGTATTGTTTTATTTGATTTTTGCACAAAACATTTTTATATAAACCTGGTTTTCTATAGCAGGGGTCCTCAACCCCTGGTTTGTGGACCAGTACTGGGCCGCAGCATGCCAGCAAGTGGTCCGCACAAACAAACAAAGCCCCATCTGTGTGATGCAGGCAGTATATGAAACCACACCCACTCCGGTCCGCAGAAAAACTTCTTTCCATGGAACCAGTCCCTGGTACCCAAAAGTTTGGGGACCTCTGTCCTGTAGTATTTACATTTTCTAATCAACAAATGCAGCTTAAGTCTTTAAAGTTACGTTGTCTTAAATGTGTTGACAGCTGTCACTTTCATAAAATGATTTGGATTCATGTAGATCATGGTACAATTGGAGTATTGAAGATTTTATTTCCCACTTTTTTTCTTGCACTTCAAAATTTTCTAATATGTTCATGCATCCAATTTATCCAGTTCATTAGATAAATGGTATTCAAACCATGGACCTTAAATCTATACCTTTTTCAGGAAAAGCTAAGTCAGATAAATTTATCTAGGTTATTACATATAAATGAAGTGCAAAAACAATGACAAAAAATTACAGCTGTTTCAAATTTTAAAACGACTGAATGTTGGATAGCAGTGATGTAACATGAGATATGTCACAGCACAGTTCCACATATGTACAAGCTACCCTCAATGAACTCTTCAATAACTTTATGTGCAATCAGAAAAATATGCTAAAACATAAATATATTAAAAAGCCAAGGATATAGTCCAAGCAAATTTCTTTTGATTAAAGTAATTGTATATTTTTAGTGATTGTCAAGCTGAAATTATTTATTTTATTTATTTATTTTAATTCCATTTATATCCCGCCCTTCTCTGAAGACTCAGGGCGGCTTACAAGCTTAGCAGTAGCCTTCATTCTATGTATATGCCTGCTTATTAGGGCTTTCACACACACCCCCAAGCGGCATTATTACAAAGTCAGCTTAATTGCCCCCAACAATCTGGGTCCTCATTTTACCTACCTCAGAAGGATGGAAGGCTGAGTCAACCTTGAGCCTGGTGGGATGCGAACCTGCACTAATTGCAGGCAGCTGGTGTTACTTAAGGAGGCATTAGCCCACTGCTCCACCAAGGCTCTTTTATGTTGATATGATATATATATTTAACAATAATATACTAATACTAATAATATTACTACTAATAATAATAATAGAGTTGGAAGGGACTTTGGAGGTCCCTCTAGTCCAACCCCCTGCTCAGGTAGGAAACTCTATACCATTTCAGACAAATGGTTGTCCAGTGTCTTCTTAAAACTCAACTTCTGGAGGCAGATTGCTCCACTGATTAATTGCTCTAACTGCTAGAAAGTTTCTCCTTAGTTCTAGGTTGCTTCTGTGCTTTATTAATTTCCATCTGTTGCTTCTTGTCCTGACTTCAGGTGCTTTGGAAAATAGCTTGATTCCCTTTTCTTTGTGGCAACCCCTGAGATATTGGAACACTGCTATCATTATCACCCCTAGTCCTTCTCTTCATTAAACTAGAGATACCCAATTCTAGCAACCATTCTTTATATGTTTTAGCTTCCAGTCCTCTGATCATCTTTGTTGCTCTTCTTTGTACTCTTTCTAGAGTCTCAACATCTTGACAATGAAAACTCTACTAGGGTTAAAGTTAGGGTTAGGGTTAGCTCTACTTGGAGTCATGCCACAAAACTAATGCTAGGGATAGATTCTTACAGGTATTTGAAAGAAAGAGATGATTACAGCTTTTCATTCAGAGTTATCGTAGTGACCAAAACTGGATGCAGTATTCCAAGTGTGGCCTTATCAAGGCGTTATAAAGTGGTATTAACACTTCACGTGATCTTGATTCTATCCCTCTGTTAATGCAGCCTAGCACTGTGTTGGCTTTTTTTGGCAGCTGCAGCACACTGCTGGCTCATATTTAAGTGATTTTCCATTAGGACTCCAAGATCACTCTCACAGTTACTACCATTCAGCAAGGTACCACCTATCCTGTACCTGTGCATTTGGTTTTTCTTGCCTAAATATAGAGCCTTACTTTTTTCACCATTGCATTTCCTTTTGTTAGATAGTGCCCAGTGTTCAAGTCTGTCAAGATCCTTCTGTATCTATTCCTGCCAGCTTGTGTCATCTGCAAATTTGATGAGTTCCCCATCTATCCCCTCATCCAAATCATTGATGAAGAGGTTGAAGAGCACTGGGCCCAAAATAAAGCCCTGGGGCACCCCACTGCATTCTTCCTTCCATATAGATGCAGTTCCATTGCTGTTCATATATTATATTTTTCAGTTAATCAACATAAATGGATTCTGACGAAGATTTGGAGGCATTACTAGATAAAAAGACGGAGGCAAGTTACGATAAATATTTTTAAATAGTTATTTTATTTCCTAATATAATAGTTATATTATATAATAGTTATATTATTTCCTAAGTGATTTATTAATGATTAGATATACCTGTTCTTTAGATAATTAAATATTGAGACTAATAATGTGATTATGTCCATTGTTTAGGGGTTTTTTTTAAAGTGGCTTTGGATCCCTACAGATAAGATTTTAACAATTTCCTTTCTTTTTGTAGAAAGAGAAAGTTCAGGAAAGATTTGCAAAGAAAAAAACATCTTTACCTAAAGGAAGTATTAGAAATCAGGTACTTTCATCCATATTAAAATAGAATATAGTATATTCTTTAGAATTTTGGATATTCTTCAGAAATTGCTTTTTAGAAAATGCCTCTAATTATGTTGATAACTTTTTCTGTTCAGTGTCACATTTTATTTGTATATTTTCATGGAAAATGCACATGTAAACTACTCTGAACTAATGAAGAGGTGATTTAAAAGTATTAAATTAAATATGCACAATTTGTACCCTGGAGTTAACCACAAAACAACCAAAACAGTGTAAGTTATATTTATGTTTCTTCCAGCTGTATAATAGTTAAAAACAGGAAGCAGAGAGGAACAACAATGGATAACTCTTATGCTAGAGGAACTGTGTAGATTTCCCATAAGATGCATGTTGGGACTGGCACTTAAATTAGGAATCAGCAGGTAGCTAATCTGCAGAAAAGCAGTAACCTACGCTGAAAGATAGAAACAAAAAAGCATAGGTGAATAATTATAAAGTAATGTAAAATTTGAGGAGAGAAATATTTGTTATACAACACTGTTGATTTATATTGTTTTCTGCTTGTACTGCACTTTGGTGTAAGAGTATATCAAATGAAAATACTAAATACTACTTGTTAAAATGGCAAATGTAATTTAAGGTAAATGTAATCCATATGTAAACTAATGGGGAACTGCGGTCAGTGACCTGTTTGTAGCAATTGTTGAAAAATTGTTAGGAACTAAAGGAATGGAAGATAAAATTGCCAACACTATAATGCCTATTTAAAAAATACACAGTGTAACCCCATGTGTATAATTTGGGTTGCTGAACTTTGATAACTGTATTATAAAAAAGAGGCAAAAAAGAGCAACCAAAATGTTCAAGCTGCAAAAGTGAGGAAAAGTTGTAACATGAGATAGATAAATTAAAGGAGACATGACAGAGCTCTATAAAACAAGTAGTCATAGTGTATAATGAAATTGGACAAAAATAATTGTTTTGCACTCATAATTTTTGAATCTGTGGTCATCTTATAATTGTGGGAAATAATAGGATTAAAATGGAAAAAAGGCTGGAAAGTAAAGTGCGTTGTAAATATCTGAGGCCTGGAGGAAAGATGGGATATAACTTGATTAAATCAATCAATTATTCAGTCAATCAATAATACAGGAATATAGTTCTTACAGTTTATTAGCAATTTTTCTTATACAATTTAGCAAACTGAAGATGACCTTTATGATGATAGAATACAAATAGAAGCCCAAGAACAAAGTCCACAGAAAGGTAATTCAGTGTTTTATTTGGATGGATATTACCACTATGAAATTTAGGAACATTTAGTGTGCCTTAAACAGAGTTTTATTATTTCATTTTATCATTATTTCACAGTATATTTTATGCATTCTTTTCAATATTACATTTTTCCCCCAGGGAAGATATCCTATCTTGACTTCTCAATTTAATATTTTATTAAAGAAAATTAGAATTAAAACTGCATGTGGAAAAACGAACAAGTTCAGGTATCACAGTACAGTGGTCATCTCTTAACGATCTAGAAATATTTTAACATTAATTATAACATTAAAGTAATTTGTAATATTTTGTTATTCCTTTTCTACAATTTCAAAACTTAGCTGTAAATGCACTTTTGTCAAATAAGGCTAAAGAAAGCACTGTTTTCTCAGTGCTGCTGCTCTGTCTAACTTAGTACACCGGTTCTTTAACTGGGAATAATTATACCCAAAGGAGTAATTTGGCCATATGTTGGGGGTAATGAACCATCATCTAAGTGGTTCCTACTTCCCCAACCCATGTACACTTACAGATGTCCACACTTTTTCTCACCTTTTTTGGAGCTCTTATGGAGAGAGGTAGTAGCTGGGACACCTAACCCTAACCCTGTTTTAAGAAATTATGAAATACGTTTGCATTTCTAGAAAGTTACTTTTTGATTCTGTAACTGTTCCAGCTGTTAGATATGACAACGTTTCCTCTACTCTTACCTATTCAGACTCACCAGAAAACTATTCTGGCAGTAATCTTTTTTCTCTTTCCATGCACTATACAACTTTTATGTGAACTGTTTAATTTATTGTAGTTAATTGGTATCATTGCAGCTTGGCCAATCCAGATTTCTAGAGAATTTATGAACAGAAGCATAGCTTTTGAAGAAAAGTTATCACTGAAGACTAATCTCATTCCAATTCTCTAGAAATTTAAGAGACAGCTGCACAGCTAATCCAGATTGTGACTTTGAGTTCTTCCATTCTTAACCTAGATTACTTTGTTGTTAGCTGTGAAGTCATGTCCGACCCATCGCAACCCCATGGACAACGTTCCTCCAGGCCTTCCTATCCTCTACCATCTTCTGGAGTCCATTTAAGCTCATGCCTACTGCTTCAGTGACTCCATCCAGCCACCTCATTCTCTGTCATCCCCTTCTTCTATTGCCCTCAATCTTTCCCAGCATTAGGCTCTTCGTCAGTGAGTCCTTCCTTCTCATTAAGTGGCCAAAGTATTTGAGTTCCAGCTTCAGGATCTGGCCTTCTAAAGAGCAGTCAGGGTTGATCTCCTCTAGGACTGACCGGTTTGATCGCCTTGCAGTCCAAGGGACTCGCAGGAGTCTTCTCCAGCACCAGAGTTCAAAGGCCTCAATTCTTTGGTGCTCAGCCTTTCTTATGGTCCAACTTTCACTGCCATACATTGCAACTGGGAAGACCATAGCCTTGACTATACGCACTTTTGTTGACAGGGTGATGTCTCTGCTTTTTAGTGTGCTGTCTAGATTTGCCATGGCTTTCCTCCTCAGGAGCAAGCGTCTTTTAATTTCTTGGCTACAGTCCCCATCTGCAGTGATCTTGGAGCACAGGAAAATAAAATCTGTCACTACCTCCATTTCTTCCCCATCTATTTGCCAGGAATTGAGAGGGCCGGATGCCATGATCTTGGTTTTCTTAATGTTAAGTTTCAACCCAAGTTTTGCACTCTCCTTCACTCGCAACAAGAGGCTCTTTAGTTCTTCACTTTCTGCCATTAAAGTGGCATCATCTGCATATCTTAGGTTGTTGATATTTCTCCCGGCAATCTTAATTCCAACTTTTGATTCATCTAGCCCTGCCTTTCTCATGATGTGCTCTGCATATAAGTTAAATAGGCAGGGCGACAGTATACAGCCTTGCCGGACTCCTTTCCCAATTTTGAACCAATCAGTGGTTCCGTGTCCAGTTCTCACTGTTGCTTCTTGACCCACATATAGGTTTCTCAAGAGACAAATAAGATGGTCTTGTACTCCCATCTCTTTAAGAACTTGCCACAGTTTGTTGTGATCCACACAATCAAAGGCTTTAGCATAGTCAATGAAGCAGAAGTAGATGTTTTTCTGGAATCCCCTAGCTTTCTCCATGATCCAGCGTATGTTGGCAATTTGATCTCTAGTTCCTCTGCCTCTTCGAAATCCTGCCTGTACTTCTGGTAGTTCTCAGTCCACATACTGCTGGAGTCTAGCTTGTAGGATTTTAAGCAGAACTTTACTAGCATGTGAAATGAGTGCAATGGTGCGATAGTTTGAACATTCTTTGGCACTGCCTTTCTTTGGAATTGGAATGTAAACTGATCTTTTCCAATCCTGTGGCCACTGTTGAGTTTTCCAAATTTGCAGGCAAATTGAGTGTAGCACTTTTACTGCATCGTCTTTTAAGATTTTGAATAGTTCAGCTGGAATACTGTCACCTCCACTAGCTTTGTTGTTGCTCAGCTTTTCTGAGGCCCACTTCACTTCACATTCTAGGATGTCTGGCTCGAGGTCAGTGACCACCTCATTGTGGTTATCTGGGACGTTAAGCTTGTTCTTGTATAGTTCTGTGTAATTTTGCCACCTCTTCTGCCTCTGTTAGGTCCCTGCCATTTTGGTCCTTTATCATGCCCATTTTTGCATGAAACGTTCCCTTCATCTTTCCAATTTTCTTGAAGAGATCTCTGGTCCTCCCTATTCTATTGTTTTCTTCTATTTCTTTGCACTGTTTATTTACAAAGGCATTCTTATCTCTCCTAGCTATTCTCTGGAATTCTGCATTCAATTGGGCGTATCTTTGTTTTTCTCCCTTGCCTTTCGCTTCCCTCCTTTCCTCAGCTGTTTGCAAAGCTTCCTCAGACAGCCATTTTGCTTTCTTGCATTTCTTTTTCTTTGGGATGGTTTTAGTTGCTACCTCTTGTACAATGTTGCGAACCTCTGTCCATAGTTCTTCAGGCACTCTTGTCTATCAGATCAAATTCCTTAAATCTATTTGTCACCTCTACTATATATTCGTCAGGGATATGATTTAGTTCATACCTGAGTGGCCTAGTGCTTTTCCCTGCCTTCTTCAGTTTAAGCCTAAACTTTGCAATGAGAAGCTCATGGTCTGAGCCACAGTCAGCTCCTGGTCTTGTTTTTACTGAGAGCTTCTCCATCTTTGGCTGTAGGGCACATAATCTGATTTCTGTGTTGACCGTCTGGTGATGTCCATGTGTAGAGCCGTCTCTTGGGTTATTGGAAAAGAGTGTTTGCTATGACCATCGTATTCTCTTGACAGAATTCTATCAGCCTGTGCCCTGCTTCATTTTGTACTCCAAGGCCAAACTTGCCTGTTATTCCGGTTATCTTTTGGCTTCCTACTTAAGCATTCCAATCCCCCATGATGATAAGGGCATCATTTTTTGTTGTTAGTACTATAAGGTGCTGTAGGGCTTCATAGAACCGGTCAATTTCATCCTCTTCAGCACCAGTGGTTGGGGCATAGACTTGGACTACTGTGATATTGAATGGTTTGCCTTGGATTCGAACTGAGATCGTTCTGTCATTTTGGGGATTGTATCCCAGTATTGCTTTTCCTACCCTTTTATTGACTATGAAGGCTACTCCATTTCTTCTGAGGGATTCTTGCCCGCAGTAGTATACCTGATGGTCATCTGAATTAAATTCACCCATTCCTGTCCATTTTAGTTCGCTGATTCCTAAGATGTCGATGTTCAGTCTTGTCATCTCTTGTTTGACCACGTCCAGCTTTCCTTGATTCATGGATCTTACATTCCAGGTTCCTATGGAGAAAAAATCTTTACAGCATCGGACTTTCCTTTCACCACCCGATATACATCCACAGCTGAGCGTCCTTTAGATTTCTAGGGCCTTTGAATTTGTTGTTAACGTCCTTTTTTCAAATTTGTGAAAGTGAAGCAAAAATATAATTCCCTGCCTACACACTGTGCTACTCCATCTTTTTAAAAAAGTTTACAATAAATTGGTTAACTGGCTAAGTTGATGGATTTATTCTCCCAGAAAAAATACTTTGATACTATATATAAGTTATCCATTCATGGAAGAATCCCTAATTCAAACTGTAGAGCAGTGAATGGTGACTGGCTAATTCTAAGCATTCTTATCATGGGGATGGAAGAGGTCTGAGATTGCACTGTACTTTCTTTGGAGGTACTGTTTGATTGATAATGAAATGGTATAGCTCCTTCTTTATCCTCTTTGCATGTTCCAGAATTTTACACTCTTTGGATGCAAGATAACAGTGTCAAATACTGGTTATTTAATTTTAGGGGCAGGAAATGTGGCTCTTTTCCCTGATGAGCCACAGACATTTTCCCCCCTCACTGCTTCCACCTCTGCTTTGTCTTCTTTTAGTAGCTCCGGCACAATGACTTCTAAATGATTCTTGAAAGACAGAAGGCAACTGAATAGAACTAAAATGCACTATTGGGCAACACTGCCTAACATAGCATAGTAATGCAAGCACTAATGAAATGTAATTGCAGCAGAAACAGTTATGCACAATTGTTTAGATCTGTATTCCCTACAAAGTACCACTTGTCCCAAAAACTTCAAATTGGGTTATTGTATTATAAAGTTCAATTTGATTTATAGATATGCTGGTTGATCCCTGAATTTAATCGCTTTCTTCCCCACCAATATGGGTGTCAGAAATTACTATATAAAAACATTGCCCTACTTTTTGGTGTAAAACACAGCATCCTATCCTTTCCAGCAGGCTGCTCTCATGAACTCATGACCTCATGAATATTAGAAGTAGAACTCCATGAGGATTTTGAATCAGAGAAGAAGGCTGTCAGGTTCAAGGCTAAATTAGAGCAGCCTATTAAATATACATTCATTTGGAATTTTGCTAAGTGTGTGTCTCTGTATGTGGTTCAGAGGCAGAACTCAAGCATTTAACAGCTTCAAAAACTAAAAAAAAATTATAGTCACATATTTTACTGTTAACAATATGATCTACAGTATATACTATAGGGCAGGGGTCCCCAACCCCTGGTCTGTGGACCAATACTGGGCCACAGCATGCCATCAACCAGTCCGTGCAAACAAGCAAAGCCCCATCCACGGAATGCAGGCAGCACACAAAACCACGCACCCTCCAGTCCGCGGAAAAACCTCTCCATGGAACCGGTCCCTGTTGCCCAAAATGTTGGGGACTTCTGCTATAGGGACTATGAAAGAATTCTGTCACAAACTACATTCTAAAAATGTATGCTTTCTTGATTCTAGTTGTGGCTGAAGGAGAAGAACAAGATACATTAACTGAAGCATTACGGGACAGAGTAAAAGAAAAGCTGAAAACTGTCAAGGTGATAGTTTTAATTGGTCTGTAACTAAATGAAAAAAAACAACCCAGAATATTTATTTATGTTTCTATGAAAAAAAAAGATAATTCAGTGTAAAAGATTCACCTTCAACGTCACTTGAAGTATCCCAGAAAAAAGTGGTTACATGATGAGTAATTTGTAAGTGATTTTGGTTATTAATGTGTATGTCAAAAGTAATATTGTAAATAAAGCATAATATTTATTTTAGGCTGCACAAGAAAAAGATTTTTCTCACAAACAAAATTCTTCTTCCACAAGATTTGAGAACAATCAAGAAATAAATGCTGAGGTAACAAAACTTTTGTAAAAAAATATTCCCAAGAGTAATAAACTATTGTTTTGGTCAGTTTCAGGATGTTAATAATGAGAAAGGCACAGTTTTGTAGAACTGTAATTCAGGCCATACTGCCTTACATAGATAGAAACATGATAGTTTCTTAATTCTTAATCTTTTATTAAATTTCATTAAAAGTTAATGTTGATGTTCTATATAATCTGTGCAAACATAATATGTCTGTAACCTTGTAACTGGAATAGAAATATACCATATTCTAATTCAGGGGTGTCAAACTGGTGGCCCACGGGCTGGATGCGTCAAGAGCAGGCCACGCCCATCCTGGCTCCACAAAGGCAAAAAGTGTTTCAATACATCACATGATGCGATCGAGTTTGACACCCGTGTTCTAGCTGATCCTTGAGGGTCTATTCCCTTTAACTTTAAAACATAATCTTTTCAATTGTTTTTCTTCCTTTTAAAATCTAATCTGCTTTTTCAAAAATGTTTTCTAGCAAAATTCTATTCAATTTCATGTTTCATATTTCATATTTATATTTATTTTAAAATTATTAGTATAAGCATCAGGGAGGATCCAAAAGCTTAATAAAATAATCTGCATCTGGGAGGTCAACAATAAAATCAGGAAAAGTCATTTGAAATAATGTCAGCAGAAAGCTAAATATGGATTTCAGTCTGTCAAATATAACAACAAAAGGTTAAATAGCAAAAAAATTAATAGCAACTGAACTAACTTGCTGACATTTCCCCATTCTTTTGTTTCAACAAGTATCATGAACATATCTACAATTTAATTGCCAAATCTGAAACAGCAAATAATCTGAATCATTCCTAGAACTGGTGGTGCCATAGAAAAGAGATAATTAGTAATTAGTATTTTCCATCAAACCTTATTAGCAAGCATGGAAATGAATACTGTGGAATAGATATTTAGCTAGTTTCTATAGCTACACGTGTAGTTTGGGATATCAGACAATGGGCACAATTTTTTGTAAACAATTTTGTGTTGATCTGATCACTAGTGGAATTTGCAGGAAAGTTAAGTATTCTTTGTATTAAACTGGAGCCCTTTTGTCATAAATTCATTAATGTTTCAAATGATAACTGAGTAGTTATGAAATATTGCTTGTATGAATTCAAATTGTCTTTTTAGTTTTAATTAGTATTTTGTGCAATTTAAATAGTAATTTCCTTTTTTTGAATCAGTGTGAAGCTAATATAGCAGGCTATACATACTTAGAGATGCTGTTTTACGTTAATCTAAACCTTATTACACAAAGCGTTGCCAAAAAGTTTACATTCTTTCTTCGTTATATTTTCCCAGAATTGTTTAAAATGGGGGGAAATGGATCAAGATGCTATTTCAAAATGTCTAGTTTCAGTGTTTATGCAGCTTTTGGAATGAATGATGAAGATTTAGCAGTATAGGATAATTTAGGGAGAACACAAAATTTACCTTCATGCCAGTTGTTTAATTAATAAATGTATATGAACAAGTTCCAACATAGTTTTAGTTAAAGGGTATCCTATGCATCTGTGAAACAATAATATTTCACTGAGGAGTGGATGGTTGCTGTTGTAAAATCAACCATAATATTTGAGCGGTAATTGTTAAAGAATATGAGGACAAATAAAGGAAAATATAGCTTAGGAGAAAATAAAACGTTACTCTATGATCTATCAACAGTTTTTCTGCTATGTTCTTATCACTCTTAGAATGAAGTACCCATAGATGAGGGTTTTGAATTTTTTATATCAACTTTTGAAGAACACTCCAATATGAAAGAACTTGATACAAATCTTGAACAGGTATTATTCTTTACATATGAATTGTCTTCTTTCTTTTTACTTGAGTGACTTGTAGTTTTTTATAATAAACAGATACAGAGCATCATAATGCTGTATATTTCATTACTAATTTTAATGAAATAAACTATTGAAATGTTATCTTAATGTCTCAATATATATGCACATCAAGTAAATTTTTTTATTTTTTCTTTAAGCTCATACAATGAAGTCTTTGAAAATATATTATGCTTTTCTTGGAAACTTTTCATTATACTTATGGAAGTAATATGTACTTATGTGTAATTACAATATATTAGGTATTTATGCATAAAAAGTGCATTTGCAATTGGATTTGAAGTAATAAAATATTTTACAGCCTGCCTTTTTTTAGCTTTTTAAAAATTGCTTTAAAATTGTTGCATTGTACTTTCTCAAAATATTTTTTAAAAAGTGGAAAAAATAACAAACTTTGGGTTTAATTGTCCAGTGTAGCTAGAGTGTATCATTTTCTTCCTCTATACTATACAGGATCTGTCAATACTGGGTTCTAATGAGAGCTAATAAATTGTATTGAACTGTATTCTTCTTTACATAGGCTCTAAATAGCCCCTTGTAAAAGTGGGAAGCTGTTGTAGAAAAGAATGCTATGTTTGTCTGTGTGTCTAATACTTAGACCACTTCTAATTTTAAATAACTTCTAGAAGTGCACAAACTAATTCCACAATGTTGTACACATTAGCCTGTTCAAAGCAAAAAATAGCCAAATTGTTTTAGTCCAAAACATTTTTATATCCTTAGTGTGCTTCCTGTTCAATGTATATTGTACTGCATCATTAGTTTAAATAAGTTACTGAATTGTTAAAGAAGTTATTTTAAATGATTTACAAAGTTTGAAGTATTTATTTATTTATTTATTTGTTTTATATACCGCCCTTCTCCCGGAGGACTCAGGGCGGTGTACAGAGCAATAAAGTAAGAATACAATAAAGCAATAGAGTGAAAAATTTTTAAAACCCAAATCCATCAGGCCAGGCCGGCTTGTTGGAATAGATAAGTTTTTAGATCACGCCGGAAGGAGCGAAGGTCGGGGGCCATCCGGATTTCAGCTGGTAAGTGGTTCCAAAGGATTGGCGCACCCACCGAGAATGCTCTCCCCCTGGGGGTCACCAGCCGACATTCTCTGACCGGTGGCACCCTGAGGAGGCCCTCTCTGTGGGAGCGCACAGGACGGAGGGATGTTGACGCTGGCATTAGGTGCTTCCGTAGGTAATCCGGACCCACGCCATGTAGGGCTTTGTATGTCATCACTAGCACCTTGAATTTCACCCGGAAGGCAACTGGAAGCCAGTGCAGCTCACGGAGCAGAGGTGTAATATGGGAGTATCGGGAGACCCCCAAAAGCACTCGTGCAGCTGCACTTTGCACCAGCTGAAGCTTCCGAGTGGTTCTCAAGGGCAGCCCCATGTAAAGAGCGTTGCAGTAGTCAAGACGAGAGGTCACAAGTGCATGGGTGACTGTACGCAAGGCATCCAGGTCCAGATAGGGTCGCAGCTGGCGCACCAGACGAACCTGAGCGAAGGCCCCTCTAGTCACAGCTCCTATATGATCTTCTAAGGAGAGCTGTGAATCTAAGAGGACACCCAGATTGCGAGCCTTATCTACGGGGGGTAATAACTCGCCCCCGATATTAAGAGATGGAATACTCTGAATATCCTGACATGCTGGTATGTACAGCCATTCAGTCTTGTCTGGGTTGAGTTGAAGCCTGTTCCTCCCCATCCATTCCCGGACCACTTCCAGGCAACGGGACATCACGTCGAGGGCATCACTGATGTGGTATTGATGAAGTACAGTTAAAAAACAGAAATATGAACACTGAGAAATTGTTTATTTCTGTCCTGAAGGTAGGTCCTTGATGCATATCTGCTGAAATTTGTAAAGTTAAATGATACAATAAATTAAACAGAAATTATCAAATAAATAATTATCTTAAATTATTTCAAATAGGATAATTCTTTGTTAATACTATTGAAAAATCAAAACCTTTCATCAAGTTTGTATATTTAAAATATAGCTGTTTATAGACTTTCTACTACCCATCATTTGAAAGGTAACAAAGTGGCTTTTTGACACCTTTTTGTGTTTGTAATAAAGATATCCCTCTATTTACTGTGTACATAAGTAGAATCCAGTATTGTACTACTGGAATTCTGTTTGTTCTCAACATCTACTCCAGAAGATTAAGGATTTTCTAGCCAAACTTTGGTGGTACATGGGAATTTAAAACACTGGATATCATTGCTTGTCATTCAGACTGAATTTTATTTATGAACATATTGATTATTTTCTAGGAATTACCTATATCAATTCAAAGAATTTAGTGGAGATATTGTTTCATGTTAGTTTTTATTCAATTATTTCTGAATTTATTATTTCACATTGTTTTTCTTCATGATAAACAATAGAAGTCAACAGATGGCTGCCTTCAAAACATCTGTAGCTTAAATGAACAAACTCCACTGCTTGTCCATATGAAAGAAATGTTGACAGAATTACTTGAAGTAAAATCTCCTACCTGTGATTTCAATAAAGTAGACAAGGAAAAGGGATGGAACCAACTCTTTATTCCAAGCACATCACCAGGTGATATAAGTTTCCAAAGATACTATAACATTGATACTGGTTTTATACACATAAATATAAATATTAGGTCTGTCTGCTGATTCAGAGCAGAACTGTTATCAGGTGCAAAATTTGATGTAGTTTTCATTTTCTCTAAACCTATCCTGCTGTAAAATTCACCATAAAATTTTTTGTAAATGCTAGGGAAGACTTTCATGCTGCAAAAAATGGCACAATGGTACCATGTCGAAAAAGTGCTCCCCCTCCACAAAAATCCATATACTTTGCTTGTATAAAATATCTTCATATAGAAGGAGGAGAGAATAATGTTAAATGCAGTGATTCTTAAGAACAGGCCAAAGTTGGGTCCTCAATTCAGGTCCAAAGTTTTCATGGAGATATGAGTTGTTTGTCATTGTGGAATACTCTGACTTCTTATGAACACTGAAACCATTCAATATTAATAGACAGAGGAATCTCAGGGCTGTATTGGTGGTCATCTCTAGCAACTTAGGAAGGGATGCTGCTTGGTAGCAAAACATGGCATATCAGCATTATCCTGTCCTCTACAAACCATGAATCAAAACCAGTTAGACAATGGGCATTGCTGGCATAAATCTCTTGATGAGATAGAAATCATATTGGGTTTAATGTAATCCCATTGCTTTATTTCTACATTCAAGGCTGCACTTCATGGAATGCAAAACTGCACCAATGTTATTGTAGTAGTTTTTGAGCCATGGTCAAAAATTATCATCCCAGAGACTAGCAAAAACTAATTAATTTTCTTTCCCTCTTCAGAAAAATCTCTTTTCTACATCTAATACAAAAACTAAATAAATATTTATTACCATATTCTACCTTTTTTGTTTTTTTCAGAAGTAAATTAGACACAGGACTGATTATTTCCTTAATTTCTTACTCCCAATGTGGCTCCCATGAAAAGAATAGTCCCTTTTAATGATTCTTCTCTCCTGCCTTTGATAGCATTGCCACTGGAAATAATACTTGTGTCAGCTAGCTCCTGCAGACATTTCTTCATATAAACTTTTTTTCCACAGATATTCATCAGATAACATTTTACATTTTACATTTTACATTTCATAATGGGGATGGTGGAAACAAGGTGTGCATGGTGTGAAGCGGGATCTGGTATTAGTCTATTAATCACCTCCAGCATGCGTGGCATTTCCCCATTGAGGCCCCAAGCCAATTGGCAAAGCCAGGTTTTCAGGTGTTTATGAAAGGTCAGGAGGATGGGAGCAAACCTCACTTCATGGGGTAAGATGTTCCAAAGGGCAGAAGCCATGACAGAGAAGACTTCTCCTGGACCTTGCCAGCCATTATTCCATGAATGACAGAATGCACAGCATGCCTACTCAAGTAATCTGGACCCATGCTATGCAGGGCTTTATAGATAATAACCAGCACCTTGAATTACATCTAGAAGCAGACCGGTTGCCAGTGCAGCTTGCAGAACAGCAGTGTAATTGGGCCATTCTAAGGCCCCAAAGGCTGCCTGTGCTGCCGCATTCTGCACCATTTGTAGCTTCTGAATGGTCTAAGAGTAGCCCCATATAGAGCTCATTGCAGTAGTCCAAATTTGAGACAACCAGGGCTTGAATGACTGAGCTCAGGAACTCTGGTCCAGGAAAATTTGCAACTGGTGCACAACCCGAAACTGTGCAAAGGCAATTCTAGCTGTGACTGCCATCTGTTCAGGACCCAGATTGTTGGGGGCAATTAAGCTGACTTTGTAATAATGCCGCTGGGGTGTGTGTGAAAGCCCTAATAAGCAGGCATATACATAGAATGAAGGCTATTGCTAAGCTTGTAAGCTGCCCTGAGTCTTCGGAGAAGGGCGGTATATAAATGGAATTAAAATAAAAAAAATATTATATGTTTTCCTTATAGAAGAGTTGCTCTAGCCTTCCAACCATTTTGCTATTTTCCCCATTTTTCCAAGCTCTTTATTTTTGTTTTAAAAATATGAAAAAATAGTAAGTAAAAATACCATTTTAAAGTAAAATGTATTTTAAACTATTGACCTGCAGATCACTGCTAATTTTTCCAAAGGAAAAAAAATGAATTCAGTGCCTGTTTTATCTAGTGGCTGATTTTTATTAAAAAATAGATGGATCCTTTTTGATTAGGCCTGAAAGAAAAAGAGAACAGCAAAAGAGCACCAAAGTAAAGTTTTAAGAACATTGTGCATAAACCCTTTGAGCTGGAGCTGAGATGAGCCTTCTGTAGGTATTTTTTGTCTCCATGCTATGGATCAAGAGGAAAACATTACCCTTTTTTAAAGAGTATTTTTTTTAAAAAAATGGGTAAATATAAACAATGATACCTCTGATAAATCTTGGCAGCGTATTCAGTCTAGCCTTTAAGAGACAAGATAGGGAAATGCCATGATAAGTACAATATCGTTGTACACAGTTGTTGTATACAATTATCTTTGTGTTACGAAATTTCAGATTTCCTTAATCTTTCCATAATCTTAGAAGAGCAAAAGTTGGAGAAAATAAATTTTTACTGGCAATTCACTTTATTAGGAGTATCATCTGTAGCAGATTAACACGGCTGCTATATAAATATTCTACAAATCATTTGTACCTTTTTTCTCTGCATGTAACCAATAAAAGGAAGAAAAGTAATTAGCATTGCAATCTCTAAATAAGTATACATCGTTCTTGAAGTCATCTTGATTATTCTCAGTTATACATAGCTGTAAGCTACCAAGCAATATGTTGCCACGACTCCTAGAAGAGGAAGGATTTTACATTCCAAGAAAGCCTCATATTCCTAGGAAGATGTACCACAAAATGGAGAATCGCCTTCAGGAAGAAGGGGTAAATATGATGGTTTTGCTTTTTTTTAAAGAACCACTTTCTAAACAATTTGTTTTAAAAACAGTTATTTGCTGGTTTGCTTGATTTTCTTTATGCTTTTGAATCACTCTTACAAGGCAAAAGGCTGGTTTGAAGAAAGTGGGGAAATAATATCATTACCTTCTCCGATCAAGCAATCAAGCCATCACATAGTATCTTTCCCTGTTAAGACTATCACAGAATTAAGTACAGTATACAGAAAGGTTTGTTTTTACTCTTTCACACTATTTTACAAAGGGATATTCATTGGACAACGTTCAGTATGCTTTGCCAGAAGGGTTGCATACGTTCAGGAAGACCGACAGTAGATTTTAGTTGTTTTTTCACCACAATTAAATAACAATTTGTGGAGGAGGTGTTACTCATTGAAGGTCTGCACTAGCATTTGGAATTTCATAAGATTGGTAAATTGCTTCATCACTTTCCACTTGCTTTGGAGGAGAGATGAATGAGCAAGCTGCAAACATCTAAGAGGTCTGTGCTCATTTTGAGTTAGTTTTTAAAGCCTGGCTGCCTATTCAGGCCTTTCAGTTTTGGGTCTTTGTATCAAATGTTTTGGGGGATATAAATGTATCCTGCTACAACCATGGCTTTGTCATACATTGCTATTTATTTATAGTTAAAAAATAGTATTTGGCCCAGTACCATACCTAATAGTCAAGGTTGAAATAATTCTTAAAATTGAAATAGTATGAGAAAAACATATTTTTTTACGTTGACTCACAAACAGTTTTTATCTATCAGGTCAAACAGGTTTTTCTCACTTTGGTTTCCTTTAGGGAGCCTGCTTTAAATATATACATATATAGAAGTACAGTCCATATTGCTGTTCAAAATTACTTTTTTTAAGAGAATTTTTTTTACCTTCCCAAATAGGCAATGCAACCAGAGTTGGAAAATTGTGCCAAGTTTGATGACTATAAAATGTATCAACTAGATCTTAACATATCAAGTATTGTCTTCAGTCATCATTGTCTTTTTAATTGTGAGCAAGTTTTGGCTGTTAAGTTGCTTGATATTTATGAATGTTTTCAGAAAAGACAAGAGCAAAATGTTACCAACTTGCTTTCTGAAAAAGTAAGAAAATACTTTTATTTTGCACTAAATTCTAGTAATAATGATGTTTGAAAGGATGTTGTTTAAATGACTTCAGTTTGTCTCAGTTTGAAAACTAGAGATGTGCCTAACTTTATTTTGTTGTCATAATTTCTGTACATGTTAATCATTTTGAAATTCTGCCTTGATTAGGACTCTATATCTATAGTGCTTACAATATTGCAGTACTGTAGCATAGATGAGAAAATAAATTTATTATTACCTTATCAAATTAACATTCAGAATAGTCTAAAATATTTCCTAGAAATATGTGGGGAATTGTTTCTTCCCGCCTCCTCCCTAGCCTTTGAACTGTTTTGTTAAAAAAAATTAAATCAAATGCATTTGGGCATTTGGGAACCAGCCTGCATTTACAGCCCTTTGTAGCATCTTGCAATCACATGATCATGATTTACAATGTTTTGCTGGAAACCAGTGTTTATTTCTGGTTTTAGGCAAAACGCCCTATAACAAACAATGGATTCAATTAACAACTGCAGCATTCATTTAAAAACCATGGCATTCGGTTTATGACTCTCACATTCACTTAACAACTGCCACAAAAAAAGCTAAAATCAGGTGAAGCCATGTGGTGATTTGCTTTATGACTGTTACAGCTTACAACTGGAATTGGACGCTCAATTACAATTGTAAGTCAAGGACTACCTGTAATATGACTTGTAAAACCATAGTCAATTTATGATAACATAAATATTTACACTGGACAATAGATAATCTCTTTTAAAACATTGTGATGACGTTCCTTTTACCATACAGAGAACTATTTATGGCCATACTTTGTTTGGCTTCCTAATATTGAATCTCCAAAACATAAAAAAAATAGACCGATTATCCTCTACTGCAAAGTTCTTTTAATAATAATAATTTAATTTAATTTAATTTAATAATATTTATATACCGCCCTTCTCCCTGAGGACTCAGGGCGGTTCACAGGGCAAAAGTCAAATACAAAGTACAAACATTAAAAAGAGATTAAATAATTGCCCAAGTTAAAACAATTAATACAATAATAAAACCCCAAAAATAAAATTAAGAGTACAAAAAAAATAAAAACCCCACCAATCCCCATCAGGCTAGGCCGGCTTGTACAAACAAAAACGTCTTGAGATCGCGACGAAAGGAGCGAAGATCGGGCGCCATCCGGAGCTCTACCGGCAACTGATTCCACAGCTCCGGAGCGCCCACAGAGAAGGATCTCCCCCTGGGCGCCACCAATCGACATTCTCTGATCGGTGGCACCCTGAGGAGGCCCTCTCTGTGGGAACGCACAGGGCGCAGGGAGCTTGATGCCGGCAGCAGATGTTCCCTAAGGTACTCCGGCCCCATGCCATGAAGGGCTTTGAACACCATTACCAGTACCTTGAATCTCAGCCAGCTGAATGAAGCCAAATTACTTAGTTGTTGTACACTGAAGGTTGAGGATTATTTATTTTTTGTGAAACAACTTTCTCTGCTGGAATTATGCAGAATGTCTGTGACTATTCTTTTTATTTTGTGTTATTACATCATGGCTGCAAAATGTAGAAATTTTCCACTATAAAAATATGCATCAGTTTTATGAGCTGCTTTTTCTACTTGTTAATGCTAAATCACTAATAACAATTAACTAATTATAAATTTTTGTTACAGCTAAAAGCCTTAATAAGTGCAACAATTTTAGCAGAAACAAATTTAAAAACAGGCCAGTTGAATACAAACACTTTAAAGGATTACAGCTCACAAATAAGGTATCTTGTTATTCTGGAACATTTCAAACATGCTGCAGATGTGTTATTTTGTTGTTATTGTTGTTGTTAATGGTATTATTTATTTTATTTGCTTTATTGTGATTTCTGCAGTGCCTGAAATCTATATACTACTAAAAACTCTTATGTCTGTGCGAATTGGGCAAAACAATTAGGATAAAACATTTTCAACCAATGGGCTCTTACAGAATACATCTAAAATTCAGATCCTATGACTCCTGTTGAATTGAAAGTTGTCAAATTTTATAAAACTTTTTATGACATAAAAATCATCATAACGCATTTTTTCCCTGTGTCAAAAGCACCAAAGCACTTCTATGGTGAAAGGATCAGCCGGTGACATCACCCTTGCCCAGGGGACACCCAGTTGGGGTGGGGTCCTTTTATGTCCCCATTAAGTTGCCCACCGGGCAGGATTCTGATCAGGTTTTTGATAATTCTGATGATTGATGTAAAGATTCTTATGTTGAAATTGAGGCCTTGGTATGTCTTTGGAGTTGTGGAAACTTTGATAAAGAAACCACAGGCTTATAGTTGAACATGTGATCATAACTACAGAATGCACGCACAAGTATTTTTGTAACTTCTGTACCTTATCTACTATGAAGTGCGTTCCTGTTATGTAACTAAGTGAAACTAAGACACCTATATATGCTTGCTTCAAAATGCATCCATAAGAACGACCCACCTTTGTTCAGCACTGAATAAACATGTTACTTAGAAAGAGAAGTTGGACTCCACCTCTTTGATTGTGGTGAGCCACACATGGTCCCCTGCTTAAAGTGGTATCCATTTTTCTACTTGTGATCACTGCTTTCGAATTTCTGAGTCAGAGGAGCAAGTGGCCAAAGCCCACCCTGCCAGGCAGCAGCAACCAGGCCTTCAACGCAAGTCTGCCAATCGTCAGACTAGTGCTCTAATCATGTGAGCCACCGTGCTCCACATCATAAAGCATTTTAACACATAAAATGTAGTGAACTCCTGATATTTGACTGTGCTTTACAGTTTAGTATAGGCTGCTTTCAATGTAGATTTATCTCTGAATATTTCTCTGAATTTTTAAGAATGTTTTAATTACATTAGAAGCTCTGCTATTGTTGGAGGCATTGAAGAATATAGTAAGGACATATCTGAAATCACAGGTTATTAGTAAAAGGAAAACAGCCTTTTAAGGGTTGCTGATTATTTTCACCCTTAAAAGTAAGTTGGTCATTAAAAGGTCAAATCAGTACATGGAGGAGAAGGGGGAGATGATTGAGAACACAGTACAAATTGGGAACACAGTACAGGTAGTACTTGTTTAGTGACCACAATTGGAGCCGGCAACTTGGTCATTAAGCAAGTGGTTGCTGCAAAAGCGAAACATCAAGATTTTACAATCTTACTTAAGCTTTACTTTACAGACCTGCAAAGGTCATAAATGAGAGAATTAGTTGCAATTTATTTTTTCATTACCTCTGTAACTGAATGATTGCTAAATGATGCAGTCACCAAACAACTATGTGTATCAGTGAAAGTGATTTAACATTTTTTCCTAATGCTGAAATATTATTTGGATTGCATTTTCTTTCTCCTTCCCATGCTGTTAGTTTAATTCCTGAGAGAAAGGAATAATAAAGCCTGCAAGATTGCCATAAAGAGCATATAGCTGCTCAAAATAGTAGCGGTTTCACGAAATTTGATGAAAGCAGCTTTGTTGTAGTACAATAATAGGTTCCCAGGAAGGAGGGAGCCTATTACAAAAAGAAAGTCATTGTTTATTACATTTGTCATTTGCAATAAATATAAATGAGTACCTTTTAGCAAGTCTACTCCTGATGATTGAGAAACATTAGACATGTTGTTTTGCAAGATAGTATTAGAATTTTTCTCTTTTTCTGCTTCATAATTAATGAACTGCTAGAATTACAGGTCCAACCTATAATCAAGCGAGCCTATATCATTAATAACAGCCATATAGATTAAATCCTTACTTAATACTATTGTCAGGCCTAACCCTAGAACATCCTAGCACAATTCTTTATTTTCTTATACCATATAGACAGAATCTTGCCTGACTAACAACAACAACAACAACAACAATAATCATCCTATATTACCCTACCCTAAATCCTGGGAGACTCTAGGGAGTGGTTATTCTAAACTTCTGTGCTATCTCTTGTTTTGATAAGACTGTTTTATTTGTAAATCCAGTGTAACATCTTTTTCCATATCATTCTTGTAACTTGTCATTTTTAAGTCCAAACCCCAAACAGTTTTTTAATTCTTGTGGAATTGAAAGCCTGATTCTCAGTTGTACGCTATTACGTCACCTCTTTTAATACTTATAGTAGCAGACAATTTTAAGAGAAATTTCTGAATGGATTGTTCCCAAATGCCTCTGAATTTTTTCAAAGTTAAAATACTTTTCTCCATTCTGTATTAGTATGTCTCTTCTCCTTTAATTAATTTTATCCCTTTAGTAAAGAAAGGCGATGCCAGAGACTGCTCCAACTGTCGCACGATTGCATTGATTTCTAATGCAAGCATGTTTCTGTTAGAGATCATTAAACAGAGGCTACAGAATGTTATCAATCAAGAGTTAACCGATGTACAAACTGGCTTTAGAAAGGGGTGCAGCACTGCCAATATTAGATGGATTTTGGAAAAGGCAATTGATTACAGAAAAGCTTTTGACTGAATAGAACACAGTAAGCTATGGGCAGCTTTGCATGATCATGGTGTCCCAGTGCACCTGATCAGATTCATCAGGTCACTCGACACTGATCAGGAGGCAACAGTGAGAATGCTTTATGGCGACACAGATTTGTTCAGGATCAGTAAGGGAGTTAGACAGGGATGCATTTTCCCTCCTTTTTTGTTCAAGTAAGATGCTAAAATGACCATGTGGAAATTAGATCTGGAGCTGCCTGATGTTGGAGTGAAAATTGGGGGAAGAGCCATAAATAATTTCAGGTACACAGATGGTATAACACTATTGGCTGAAAATAAGGAAGATCTGGAAAAATATGATCTGGAAAATCAAGGACGAAAATGAAAAAGTAGGACTGAGTCTTAACATCAGGAAAACAAAGATAATGACAACAGCTGAAGGTGACATGAGACATTTAAAATCAACAAGGAGGAAATTGAATTAGTTTGAGAATTTATCTTCCTTGGATCAAAAATTCTTTATGATGGCAGTTTTACTCTTGAAATCAAATGCAGGATAACCTTAGGCTGTACTGCAATAATTAATTAATTTTATCCCATTAGTAAGATCTGGAAAAGCAGAGATATTGATATAAATACAGAAAGGCTAGTTAGAGCAATAGTCTTCCCTATATTGATGTATGGGTGTGAGTTGGACACTAAGAATGGCTGATCAAAGAAAAATCAATGCCTTTGAACAGTGGTGCTGGGTAAATTACTGCATATACCATGGACAGCCACAGTAACTAACAGAGAGGTGTTAAATCGAATAAAACCAGACTCATCACTAGAAGCTACAATCATAAGTCTATGCCTGATTTACTTTGGCCATGTTATATAGAGCCTTGGTGGAGCAGTGGGCTAATGCCTCCTTAAGTAACACCAGCTGCCTGCAATTAGTGCAGGTTCGCATCCCACCAGGCTCAAGGTTGACTCAGCCTTCCATCCTTCCCAGGTAGGTAAAATGAGGACCCAGATTGTTGGGGGCAATAAGCTGACTTTGTAATAATGCCGCTTGGGGGGGGAAAGCCCTAATAAGCAGGCATATACATAGAATGAAGGCTATTGCTAAGCACATTGGTTTGTGCTTAAATTGTAGCCGCCCTGAGTCTTCGGAGAAGGGCGGGATATAAATGGGATTAAAATAATAATAAAAAATATGTGCACATTCATTGGAGAAGGTAATCATGCTAGGACAAAGAAGAAGGTGTAAGCAAAGAACACGCTGGCTTGATAACATCAAATCTGATGCAAAGTTGAACATACAACAATTAAAAGAAGCTGTGTTTGACAAAGCATGGAGAGCACTTGCCTATTAAGTCACTACGAGTTGGAGATGACTAAATGGTTAAAAAACAACAATTTCTTCTGGTTGCCTCTAGTATCCTGTCTTCAGTCTCCTCGTATGCTTTTTTCTAATCCATATTTTTCCATGGGAAGACTTCTTTTATTTAGATTCAAATTCATATATTTTAATAGGATTTTAAACAGCCCACCTGAAGGATTCTTATAATTAATTTGAAAATCTTATTCCCAATCCATCTATCCCCTTAGTCTTTTTATAGCTTTCCATAATCAACATTCTAATCCTCCTTTTGCTGTTTATTTTTTAAAAAATGTTTTTGAACCATGAGTAGGGCAAAACTGATCTTCCCTCAGTTTCTAGAGCTCTATAAACTACTGGAGATCACTGTTTTACTCTTTCCTCATGAGGAGCCTTCATATGGATCTCAGGTCTTCCCTTTTATCCAGAGAGGCATTTTGAGGCACTGAGCCATTTGCCAGCTCCTCATTCCATTGCCATCACCTTCAATCCATCATTACTTTCCTGGAAGTGCCACTAATATTAATTTTAGTATTAAATAAACCTCATGATTTGTGTTTGAATGTTGAAAATTCAGGTGTGGAAATTCAAGATGTTAATTAAACAATAGTGATTTTTTTAATGTTTCAGATAAATATCTCATTTTTTTTGTATCTCCCTTTTCACAAGATACACTCCCTTTGTATAAGTATATAAGAAAAGGGTTTTGCAAACCTTTTCAAACAGGAGAAATTAATGTTTAGCTTTTATTGTGCCTTTAAAAAGTAGAATTTTCACTTAATTTTGTAAAAAACTTTCTTCCACATACTCATTCTAAAAAAGAAATACTAAAATATTATATGAAAAGGAACGACAACGAGATTATTCTTTAATACAAAGTATGCTGAAAATATGGAAACAGATGAAGACTTTGCGTAAACAACAAGCTTTTACCAGTACAACTATAAAGCTGCAATTTCAAAGGTAAATGTATAAGGCAATCACAATACAATTAGAAATTGTGCATTAAATTTCTATAAAAAGTAATATCACGGCAATGGCAACGCCCAAGCAATATTCAATGATTTTGAAAAAAAACAACATTAACAAAGAAGAACCTTAGAAGACATAAAATCTGCATTTGCTTAATACAGTGAAGAAAGAAATTTCTGGAAAGCTCAATAGAAACAGATTATAAATAGCTGCTATTTTTTTATTCATACGGTATATGAATAGTGAAGGTGTTTCTGAATATTATGGTTTAATGTATGGTTTGTTTCGTAATTTAATTTTATAAGCCATAATTAATACTAATTGTAGTATGTTGATTTAGATGAAATAGCAAACCACTTTTAACCAAATACTTCTGAGTTTTAAGTGCCCTTCCCAGATACACAGATGCTATTTAAGATGATGGACAAGAAATAGGGAGAGTCATGTTCTTGTCCAACTAATTGGGTTGCTCTGGGCTAACTGATCTCACAGCGGTGTTGAGAGGGAAAAGGTCAAGTAAAATACAAAAAATTAAAAATACCATTGAATGATAAATTGGACAAAGTGGAGGATTCAGATTTCCTCATTTTGCATTAAATTATAGTTATAAATAGACCACGGAGAGTTAAATTTGGGGGCTCTGACACATTAGTGGAAAATGCAATTGTTTATCGATAGAATGTGATGTGGCACACAGAATTTTATAGAAGTGGATAGGCTGTGTGCTATCACCAAATGCCATAACCTTGTGGCCTTAAAATTATTTACAGCCTGGGGTGACTGCAGCAATATGTTAATCATACACGGCTGCTTCCCAGACTATAATTTCGTGATGGTATTAAATAATTAATCAAATTTATATTTTACCTTGCACTATGTCAGGTGCTTCTTTCTCTTGATAGCTGGCATTTTTAAATGCAAAATCATCGTTAGAGGCTGCAGTTGATTACCATGGGTATGAAGGACAGTGAAAAGACTCCCCACTTTTCCATTCTTAATTGCATTCTCCTTCCTTATTGAAAATGAGGGGAGAAAGCAATATATTGTATTTTAGTATTTATTGCCCTGTTCACCGCCCTGAGTCCTTCGGGAGAAGGGCGGTATACAAATAAATAATAATAATAATAATAATAATAATAATAATAATAATAATAATAATAATAATAATAATAATAATAATAATAATAATAATAATAATAATAATAATAATTATTATTATTATTATTATTATTATTATTATTATTATTATATAACTTGGACATCAGTGCTGACTGTGTACTCCCGAATGTCTATTTTTTTACTTTTCATATATTTTTCATATTCAAGGCAAACACATAATTCTGAATTGGATGAATATCTGGCCAAAATATCAGAAGACGATGAAAAAGAGGTAAGAAAAAGGAACAATAAAATATTGTGAGTTCAGTAAACCTGTGTATAAATTTCTATAAAATGCATTTGAAAAAAAGCTATACAAATGCAGATATTATTGTCTGAGAGAATATTGATTACAATAAAAATATTAATATTGAATTCTAGGATTCTTTGGACTCAGTGTGTACCTCTCAATCTTTAACCAACCTCAGAGAAGGAAAGAAAACATTTTTCATCCCTCATATGACCTTTATATCAGAAATAACACCAGCAAAATTATGCCCACTGTGAGTTCTCATTTTTCCCCACTTTATTTTACTTTTCAATGGCTATTTGTTTTTTAAAAAAAATGCAGATATATCCTTTGGCATATGTAAATAAAATGGCTTCTTCCTCCTCCTCTACCCCACTTTACATTACAATCTTCTATAGAATAGCTGAACTGCAGTTCATTCAAGGTCTCTAGAACAGACATGTCAAACACAAGGCCCGGGGGCCGGATCCGGCCCGCGAAGTGGTTTCATGCGGCCCACGAAGCCATCCTGGAAACAGTGAGGGAACGGCCCCCACTGCCTTGGCCCTGGCCCAGAGATCCTCCTCCTGCCAGAGACCCTCAGATCTGTCCCACTCCTGCCCAGGCCCCCATAGGCACCCTTGATGCGAACGATGTAGAGCTGGCCATGCCCACCCAGTAGGCCATACACACTGTAGCCACACCCACCCAGTAGGCCACGCCCACCCTGGCCACGCCCACCCGGCCCCCTGAGGGCAACTGCAATGCTGATGTGGCCTTCAATGAAATTGAGTTTGACACCCCTGCTCTAGAAGAAGACTGTGGTTAATAGTTCAAGTAGTCCTTGGCTTATGTCCCTTTGTTTAGTGAACTGTTCAAAGTGACAGCGGTGTTGAAAACATAAGACTAATTTCTAAAATTCAGGCCATCACAGCACCCTTGTATTTATGTGATTCTAATCTGGGTACTCAGTGCCCAACTCACAAATATAACACCGTGGTTACTTGATCGCCATTTTCAACTTTCCATGCCAGCTTCCTATAAGCAACGTCAGTGGGGAATTTGGCAGGTGAGGTTGCAAGCCAGTCGTGTAAGTCATTTCTGCTTTTTCTCCCACCAGGCTAAGGTCTCTGCCAACCTCGCCTGCAGCCTCTGCTGTCCCTCCCAGACTTTCCCCTGTAGCAACCTTCCACCCTTGCTGCAGCCTTATTCTTCTTTATCTGGGTTCTTGCCTCTTTCTGCTTAATGATCCATGTGTTTTTGAGCTTACAATAGCAACTGGGATTGCCTAGGATTGCATCACTACTTTTCAACTGCATCACTTAGTGATGGCAATCCTGGTCCCAATTGCTGTCATAAACTGAGGACTACATTTCTCAAAATCAGGAATGTTAACTAAATTACACTCTCCTGTCAATGTCTGGGTACAGATAATCCAATAGGATGACCAACATGTCCCATTGTAACACTAACATTCCACACATTGTTTTAATGATCAGAACCTCAGTCTAGCAAATGTATACAGGTAGTCCCTGATTTACAACAGTTCACTTAGGGACCATTCAAAGTTACAACGGCACTGAACAAAGTGACTTGTGACCATTTTTCTCACTTATGACTGTTGTAGCATCCCATGCTCACGTGATTTACATTTGGATGCTTGACAACTGGTTCATATTTATGACCGTTGCACTGTCCCAGGATTGTGTGATCACCTTTTACGACCTGACAAGCAAAGTCAATGGTGAAGCCAGATTCACTTAAGAACCATATTACTAACTGCAGTGATTCACTTAACAAATGTGGCAACAAGAATCGTAAAATGGGGCAAAATTCATTTAACAAATTTCTTACTTAGCAACATAAATTTTGGGCTCAATTGTGGTCGTAAGTTGAGGACTACCTGTAAATGCATGTTTCATTTTTTTATGAAGAAATTAATGTGTAGGTTTTTTTGTCTGACAGTATGGTTAAATAAAATATTAACTGTAATTTGTTTATTTTTAGAGAAGAACAGAAGAGAAGGGAAAAGGTCAAAATGGAGAAATATTTTATTAAAATATATTACAATAATAAATTGGTCTCTTGCACTCCGGAGTTTTCTCTACGTGATGATTTTAAAGTTATATTTCAACAACATTTTAGAATTCAGATTTTAAACTGGTCTGAATCCCTTCAGCTAGAGGTATCTGTGCAGATGCAAATTGTTCCATAGAAAATCTAATCATCTTCTCTTTACAAAACCTTCATCTAATTGGAAGTTGTTCTGTTCCTATTATTTTAAGGGAAATTTTTATATTTAACTATTTTATCTTGGAATGAGCATGTAGTTGACATGTTTGTTGAATGAACTTACTGTGTGCTCCATAATGTTTGAAAAGATAATGTGCTGTGATTAGCAACCCCTTACATTCCAGGAGATTAGGCCCGTTATCCTTTTGCAAATGTACCTTGGAGTTTGACATTACAATGTCTGTGGTCTCCTTAAATGGTATCCACCAATCTCCAAAATAAACAATAATCCCCCTAAAAGGGCAGAATCTCAAGAAATAGCTATGTCCTGTGCATTGTTTTGTTAATATGTGATTTCAAAAGTTTGATTTTGATTACATTTAATTTTTTTTTAGTATTTACAACAACATTGTGCCTTCACTATAGTGTAAAATCATGCAGTGCTGCCCTCTGTCTGAAAAAAGTGATTGGCCCTAGATATTATTTATGTATTATTGATTGCATTCTATTTTGCTTTCTTTCCCTGACTATTCTATTTTTTTTGAGAATTTAAGTTAATATACGGTACCTGGCAATCTTTTCTAATTTTATTCTTCACATCAAGAACCCTCCCCCCCATGACATAGTTTGGAACGAGGGAAAACAAATGGCCCAAAACTATTCAGCAAACTGGGAAGATAGGAACCTTGATCTTTCCCAAAACTTACACATTATACTAGATTATCTCTGCTTATGTAGAAGCAAATCATGAAAAATAACCTTTTAGGTCTAGATCAGGGGTAGGCAACCTCGGCTCTTTTATGACTCATGGACTTCAACTCCCAGAATTCCTGAGTCAGCTATGCTGGGAGTTGAAGTCCATGAGTCATAAAAGAGCCGAGGTTGCCTACCCCTGGTCTAAAAGGTAAAGGTAAAGGTTCTGCCGTACATGCATGCTAGTCGTTTCCAACTCTAGGGGCCGGTGCTCATCTCCGTTTCATAGCCAAAGAGCCAGCATTTGTCCGAGGATGTCTCCATGGTCATGTGGTCTAGATAGATATATTTATAATATTAATCTTAGAGGTTATCTGTATAAAATATCTGGGACTTTTTATTGTGGCTTTTTCTTCTTTTTACTTTGGTTAATTAATTTCAATTCTTTGACACAGAATGCTTTATATTGTATTATATATTACATTGTAGATTATGGAGTCAAATAAAAACATGTTGCTGACCAAATTGTACTTGCCTCTTCCTAATAACTGTATTTTGAAAAGCAAGGATGTTTTGGATGAAGTAGAGTTTAGCTGTGAACAGCAAGTTAAACCTTCAGCTGGAGCAGTGGGAAGCAGTTAAGTTACTACAATAATATTTCTTCAAATTACTTAGATAACTGTGGCTCTCTACAGTTTCATGTAGACTGGTGTAAATCCATTCTGTTTCGCTGCATATATTTACAAGGCAGACTTTCATTTTCACTGTGAGTTTTTTTCTCCAAACAAAACGAAAGAAAAAAGTATTTGGTATTAAATTTAGAGGCAGAAAAAGATTTAAGTATAATTTTGAAAAAGATGTCTTTGAATTTTGCCTTTTCTTTCTTTTATTGGTAAAAATAACTTGTTCATTCACAGTGACTCTGGGCTTCTTATAGAGATGCTGCAGCTTTGCACTGTATCCTAGAATGACCTGTCATGCAATGGAGAAGAAGCAGCTTCCATGAAAAGCTGGCATTGCTATAAACCTCTTAAGGCTGAAAGCAAGCATAATATCTTTCGGTTCAGATATGTTTTTTTTTAAAAAAGTGCTTGTAACCCTTTTCAAATGTAACATTTTTTCCCTAAATTATTTAAAATTATTTTCAAAGTCCTTGTTTTGAAATTATTTGTTTTTATTGCCATTATTTTTAGTAATATATCTCAAATGATCATGTGTGCCAAGAAGAAAAATTAGTAAATTAGTGATCCTCATGTTTTCATTGCTAGCTGATGTATATTTCAAATTTGTTGGAACAGATTATAAGGCTATGATTGGTGAGATAAAGAATCTTTGCTTATCTGAACCATTTAAAAGCAGATGCTCTTATACCTATTTTTATCAATCAGATCGATTTAATTGTGATTCATTTGACCCTAATTTTAAGCTCCAAAGATTTGTCGTTAGAAAGTGAGCAATCTGTTTGTCTCAGAAGTTAGCACCTAAAGTTACATGCCACAGTGAAGATGTGTGGCATTTAAAGTGAAATGAAAGTCTGGTGTTGCAATAATGTTTGTTTGGGTTATGTTTATATTGCAGATGTTACTTTTTTTCTTGGTGAAAATCAAACAGAAGAATTATGTATTATGACATCAGGAAAATTAATTTATTCTTTATCTTGGACAGTTAATGACAAGGGTATTCCTTTGGCTCCTACTTTTCAACATGCAAATATTTCTTCCAACAGGTAATATTTATGGATAAGTTTCACTGTTAGTTATTTGCTTGGCAGATTTTTAAGTATTTATTTATATTTTTAATTTGCTTTTATAAAAAAATATCTACAATCTAATTTTTATTTTTCTGCAATCTACAAACTGCCATGTATCTTTTTTCCTTGTCTTGCAAGGAATCTACGAGTTCTAATTCATGCTAGAGATAGATTGTGTATTTTCATAAATTGAGGAAATACCTACTGTATTTTTGTTTTTGCCTCAGTAATCATTTGAATTATTATCTTGAAACCAGACTGATAGAATGAAGCTAATCTAATTGCATATATCTATGTTACTTCTGCACTTCAGTTTGAGATAATTACAAATTGCAGGCTTTGGCTTAGCATGGCCATGCCTAGCTATTTCTATAAGTCCCCTACCCCCCCATTCCAAGAAGCATTAAATTATATTATTTATTTTATTGGAATTCTGAAAACTCATAATTTCTCATGACTCAATTCAATTAAACAGGCATGGAGGAGGCATGAAATGGATATAAATACAGATAGTCCTCACTCACCAATCACAATAGGGACTGGCAATTGTTAAACTGCAGTTTTTAGATTTAGATTTTATTAGATTTATATACCGCCCTTTTCCCGTAGGACTCAGGGCTGTTTACAAGGTGTTTAAAATATCAATACAAAAATTAAAAAACAATTAAAAATGATTAAATTCAATCCCTACATGTTTTTTAGAAGACACCCAGAACTGGCACAGCACATTCTCTTAAGGAATCATGAGTTTCCAAAAGCTAACAAGTCTCCTTTCTCAAAATGTAAGAGAAAGTAGTAGAACTATTACTACTATTTAATAAGTTATTTAACAGTTACTAAGTGTGATGTTACATTATCGCACTGACTTATAATGCCAGTTCTAGTCATTAATCAGATCACTGCAGATTGTTAGTTGATGTCATGTCACTGAGACTTGCAATTCTTACCAACTTCCTCATTGTAAATAGTGATCACATGACTATGGGGCATTGCAGTCATTGTGAATGTGCATGGTTTGACAAGCATCTGAATTGCAATCATTTGACTTCAAGGACCAGCCATTAGTCTTTATTTCCAGTGCTATTATAAATTCAAACCATCACAGAATGACTAGCTGGTAAGCGAAGACTTTCTGTAATACATTTCAGGTTTTGCTCGGAAAGTGGGAAAATGTGGGCATTAAGATTTGGTACTGCATAGATCCAGGACATAGATGACATGTATTACTAATCTTCTTGCTATGGCATAATCTGTCTCCAAATAACTAGCTAGGAATCTATCATGGATGGTGTTAGAAGTTCTTGTTTTTATTTGTTGTAGCTACCTATGACTTGGCTTTTTATGCTGCTGCTGCATGCTGGATGCAGTTTCTGGGCCCATAACCTGTTAGAAATTCTGTTTATATAAAGCACCACACAGAGCAAACAAAGTACAATCACCATGTGCTTTACTATATAACTGTAACAGGAAACTCTACTAAGAACAAAAGAACATAGAGTATACATACCATAAATCCAAACTTGCAAATACTGCCATCTACTGGCTGAATACTATTGTAGTTGTTGCATAAAAATACATTCCAACAATGAATTCCAACAGATGGCCAGTTGTAAGTATGTCATTTGTTACTTTCCTTTATGCTTAATAGCCATCATTGGAGGTCCAGTGGTCCTTGTGCCTTAGGCTGGGCCCGACATGAAATTTCCCCATTTTGGGCTTATACCAGAGTCTAGATCACAGCTTCTCCTCAGAATGAAAACAGACTGATATTCCCAATCCAATGTACATATTCAGCTTATTATCATAGCTATTATTGCTACAAAGTTTTCCTAAAACTATCTATAAATTTAGATCTTACCCAAACCTAAGAGGTGCACACTTTTATTCCCCCAAATGATTACTTTCTTAAATTATTTTGAGTGCAGCACAATTTTGCACCCAGTAGCACACACTTCAAACATACAACCCTGTTGACTTCTTTGAAAGGTCTTTTCCACACTCTTATGATTTAAGGCCTGTTTCTACATCCTTAAATTAGTAGCTCTGACTGTTTGATTTGAAGTCCTGGAATACAACTTGCAGTTCATATGCAGTGACTATTTTAAAATGTTAAAATAAATCTATATTCTTTTGCAGTCGTCCCTTTCCCCCCATTATAGCATCATAATGAGACTGTTATTTCATATTACATTTTTTTTAGTGTACCAAGGAACATCAGTTCAGAAAAAGGAACAGGAATTTGGTGGCATTCTGATATCCAGAAACTAGTTGACTGGGCAAAAGACATAAATATTGACCCAAATGATCCTTACTACTCAGATTTGTTTGAGTTAATTATGGTAATGATGAAATTTCTGTAATGGAAGTTTCAAGTTTTCTGAAAGAAACTGTGTAATAAACCTTCAAGAATAGTATCTTCTTTTTATTTATTTATTATGTATTTTTTATTCTAAATAATAAATTAAATACTTAGAAACACTGATCAAGAAATTAAATCAGGATTTTGTAATAATTTTTGATAACTAGAAAGTTTGTATATAGTGTTCCTTTTTAACTCTTCATGATCCTATAGCTTATTTATTAATTGTATAAGAACCAAGTTTAGACTGTATTTTATTCTTTTATCCAATTTGTTTCATTGCACCTTTGATTCCTCCTTAACAAATATGAGAATACAAGTAGAGTTTATATATATTTGACAAAACAAAATCTTACAGTATGAGCAGATACAGAAGAAATTTCTCTCTCATAATACAGGACAATTGAAATTGATTGGCAATATACACAGGAGTGGTGTGGAAGCACTTGTTCATATAATCTGATATGGAATTGACTCTCAAAATACTTGTAGTGATTAGTTTGTATGTTAGGTGTCTATAAAATAAATTAAATGGAAGGATGAATACTTATTTGAAGTATAGATATCTATTAACTATAATAGTTACATGATTCTCCAGACAGAAACAGTATAACAGTGTGAGTTTCTTGCTTTGAATTCCTAGATGCATCTTTTTGACTACTTTTAGAAGCTGACTTCTGTTTGCCAAACAAAGGTTTTCATAGCATTTAAGCAACAGTTCTACTATTTCCATACATATATACCTAACTTTTTAAAAGAAATTAAAAGTCAATTATTTTCTGAATAACTTTGTTTTTCCAAAACACTTTAGCTCTCCTTATGCTTATTTAGTGGCAATTTGTTTTGCAGATTTAATTATATTTTCTCCTCTTCAGCATATGAACAATCTTCATATCAGTAAAGTTTTAGTATTTACTGATTGTATTTAGCAAAATTTTCCCAACTTACGGTATATTTGTTATTTTTTAATAGTATGCACGGTCTCAGGAGAAAAGTGATTCAAAACACTTTCGCCTTGAACAACTGCAAGAAGATTTTAACTTTGCTACCGCAGAAGATATTCAAAATTGCAAACGTTTCCGGCTGTTACAGTTTAGGAACTTAGGACAGTTGGGCTTCTACTGTTTTCAGCAGATTCCTCTCTTTGACAAAGAAATTCCAGACACAATTTTTCAGGTATTTTACTTTAAGAACAAATATTGAAGTTTAATTTTGCATTATGCATTTACACAATTTTCCACTTTTACCTTGTCCAATGCCTAAGCTAGTTGATGTTGGCCTGGTTCTCGATGCTATAACAGTGAGGGAAAGCTGGGAGCCACATCTAGGCATACTGCATGCTTTTTTGGAAGGTTTCTGATTATGGCTTTGTACAGGTGCATCAACACATACAAAGCTGAGCATTTAAAAGAATCACAGTGATAGGTAAGCATTGGGGAATTTGAAAAAAACAACAGAAGAAGGTAATGGGAAACCACTCCATATAATGGCAACAAAATTCCATGAAATGACTTTGTGGTTGATAGACCCAGGGCTTAGCTTTTTACAAATTCAGTTTTTCTCATGGATCAACATCTTGCATGCGTTAATTATACCATACATTCTATATTCAATCCTCACATTGTCATAAAAGCTATATGATTTACAAGTGGTGGGACATTTTTTTAATACTTAAATTATATATCAGCAAAAAATGAGGTACTGAAATATTAGATTTCTATAGGAAAATGTAGCTATAACTGTATGCAATAAATAGAAAGTACTACTCTAAATGCTAAGTAATTGCTACTTAAGACCACAAGAATCTATATCTTACAAGAAGGTAGAATATAGTTATGACGACTTATCTTTTGTTTGTCTGAACAGCCTAGTGTTACTTTTAATTGATAAAAACAATCCATTTCTTCTTTCAGGAACATGGAGGCCAATTGGAAAAGGACATGTTTATGACAGATATGGATCCTATTTCTGCACAAAGAAGTAGTTCTGCCAACTTTGTTAGGATGGTATGACAGTTTTAATATAATAGAAAATGAATGGTTGGAAACTACTTACTGCATTGAAAATAAAACAATGTAATATTCAATTTCTATGAAACTTAAGGACAGTTGTTTTAAGATAAGTTAACGTTTATTGTCACTTTTTTATATGAATACACTGGTGCACCTTAAAAAATTAAATTCTGATGCCTGCTCTCAAAATAAATAAATATATAACCATACACATACATACACTTTCCAAAACACTAGCTCTCCTTATGCTTATTTAGTACATTAAGGGGTCCTTCAAATGAAGATCATATCATAAGCCTAAATTAAAGCCAATAGATTTCTTTTTCCTGCTTTGAAAATTTGTATCATAAATATACAGATTAAAAATAAGTAGGAAAAGGACAGAACCATGTTAAATATACTATTGAGTAGAATCTCACTTGAACATGGGTATTTTAATACAATTACAAACCTTGCAGAGAACTGCATGTTCCAATTAGGACTACGGTATATACAGACTTAATATATCTTACACATAATAAGCTGTTTTGATTTCTTTATCTCAAGCAATTATCTTGCATGTAAGGATTAATCCAGTGATATTGGGCCAATGCAAGAATTCCTCCATTCCTGTCATTCCCTAAATCTCAGTACAAATTGTATTGTACTGAATAAATAATAAAGCACAATATAATTTATACTGAAATTCATTTCTTGACTTGCATTCTTTTTTGAACATTCAGTCTAGCAATGGAATGTTCTAGAAAATGGAAAATGTAGCAAATTATTGCTTCTAATGAGGTATTACTTTATTTTACTAATTTAATTTTAATAAATATAATTATAAAGCCTACTTTGAGGTCTACTTCTAAGAGCAGAAAAGGTGCATGAGTGAATTGAACAAAATCCTACTTATAGGTGGTTATTCTTGCTCACAAACTCATTTAATTTCTGACAATACAGAGAGGAAGGATTTTGCTAACAAATATAATGAAATAAAATTTATATTTCCCCCTAAAAACAAACATTTTTGTTCTAAAAATCTGTTTCCTTATATAGGATTTGATCAGATTGAGACAAAAATTAGTAACTCTGATGCCATCATAATGTGTATGGTTTGATCCTCAAGAGCAACATGTACCTTTTTACATACCTATTTCATAGCAACAAAATGTTTACTCAACCTAACTGCTTCAAGCAAAGCCTGTACTAGATAATTCAACGTAAATGTATTTGTTTCTGTTGGCGCTCCCAAAGCTTTAACAACATCTAAATATGAATAAGGGATAATATTTGTAGTTCAGGATTGAAATGAGAGGTCCTTGGCACTCTCTTAGCTTGCTTTTTTTTGTAGACGTTTCATTACCCAAACTAGGTAACATCATCAGTGTTAGTGTGATGGTTTAAAGCCCATTAGTGCTGGCACTGATGATGTTACCTAGTTTGGGTAATGAAACTTCTATAAGAAAACAGTCAAGCTCAGAGAGTACCAAGGACTGCTCAACATCTAAATAAATGTTGTTTCTGGCTTAAACTCATGTTGATTAAATTTTACCAAGAACTTATGCTTTTTTTTTACTATGTTGTTTTTAGATGCGAAATCAAGTTGCAAAACAAATTTTGACCATTAGGCACAAATTTAATTTATCAGATCTTGTGAGTGATTATGAAGAAATTATATCAATGAGGTACATAATTTTAAACAAGTTCTTTTAAAATGGCCCAGTGTGGATACAGATGCTTAATATGAACAATATAAAATTCTAATAAAATTGGAAGGTTAAAAAAAAGTCTGAAAGATCTCATTTATTATTGAAACACTAGAACAAATATAGTTTTACAGAATGATATGCTTTGTGGTGTCTTTATTTTCAAATTGTTTTATAAAACCAATTAAGCTCTGTACACAGTTTTGTGCATATATTTCAAGATTTGAGAAGTGGTAAACACCATTCCCTGCTACAGTATCATTTGCACTATGACATCAATGAACAACCTGTTTAAGCAAGTAAACTGCAATAATAAGAATCCTTTGGGCACACATAAGGACTTCCACATGAGTTGCAACCAGCAGCATTCATTGGGAGAGACTCAAAAAAGTCAAGAAGATGGTTGCAGCAGTGTGATTGTCGCCCCCCACCCTTTGTATGTGCATGTGGTCAACACATGTACAAAAACT
Source organism: Vipera berus (assembly GCF_964194415.1). NCBI lineage: Eukaryota > Metazoa > Chordata > Lepidosauria > Squamata > Viperidae > Vipera > Vipera berus. The sequence continues at coordinate 72,481,804 of NC_138207.1, read as the reverse complement.
TGATTACAGTGCTGCAGCCATCAGCTTGACTTTTTTTTTATACACATACACACACACTGCGGATGCTCCTTGTTGCAACCCTACACAATGTACTTTAAAGCGAGGGTGCTCTTAGTTCCTAGTAGCTTTTGCATAACACAGTCTAATAAACTGTGATTTTATTTATTTATTTAATAATGTATTATGATTGTTGTTGTGGGTTGTTGTGGGAAAACTAGGAAGAGGAACTAGTATTAGGTATGTTCAGTGCCTTGAAGTATTATAAAAATGATAAATAAATAAATGAATAAAATGGTCACTAGGCTGAAAACTGTTATGCATTGCAATTCCATTGAATAGCACTAAATAACAAAAATAGTGCTTCACCCTGCTAGTCTGTACAGGTATCAATTTTACTGTATGTCATAATTTTACTGTATGTCATAATTTTACTGTATGTCATAGACTTGAGGTTCTTTATTTTATATTGTGTTCTACAATTGCTTTTACTATGTTGTAATATTGTTGTTTTTATCCTATGCATGCAGTCAGCTATTGGTACATGATAAATAATTTCAGTGTTAGAATTTTAATCTGATCAAAATAGCTGCTTTAATTCTTCATTTATTCTAGCCAATTGAGTAATGCAATTTTCAAACTAAGTGAACGCAGAAGACATTTGAAACCACAAAGGAAAGAGAGACGAAAGGTTGCAGCCCAGGCAGTTTCAGATGGAGATGTTAAACTTCTTATCAGAATATTGAGAGCATATAATATTCCTGCAAGGAAGGCACCAGCATCTAAGTAGGTGCAACATTCAATGAATGTAAAGAAGGTTTTTTTTTTAGCAAAACAGTAAAATACAGGCTGTTCATTATAGTAAAACAAAAATACAGTAATCTACAATTGCGGCAGATTATCTTGCAGTGTGCACACTACAAAGTAATTTGCCGCAATTGTACTGATTTTATAATTTAGTTCTTTTCCTCATGAATATTAAGAATATATTCCACAATACTAGTAAAGTAACTTAAATACCACCAGGTGAAAGACAGAATAAGAAAGACACATTATTTATGCTAATGGAAAAATATTTGCAAGAAAATGTAATGAAAATCAAATATTAATACAATTCTACAATAACTTGTTAGCTCTTAAAACAGCATATGGTACCATTTTGTTATGTTTTTATCAAAAATTCCACTGTGCTTTAAAATATTATTTTAATGTCTGGATATATAGAAAAGTCTGCTGAAATTATTTATGGTAGTACAAAAGTGAAAGATTGAAGGCAAAAGAAAGGGATGGCACAGGATGAGATGGTTAGATAGTGTCATTGACACAACAAACATGAATTTGGGCAAATTCTGGGAGACGGGAGCCTGGCGTGTTATGGTCCATGGGGTCATGAAGAGTCAGGCACAACTTAGCAATTGAACAACAGTAACAAGGATTAAAAGTAACGAAGTGTAAACATGTTAGTTTGGGAAACAAAAGTTCTAGTAGATTTTGAAACAAAGGGGATTTTTTTTCTTGAAATAATGTTTCATTTGAAAAGCATAGCTGTCTTTCAGAATTACTATTCTGGAAATAACTGGAATTACTAGAATATTGTATGTAATAAAACATAATTTCTTATCAGAGATTTATAATATACTATATAGCAATAATAGGCATTGGGGCACATTTCAAGATGTTTTCTCTGGATCAGTCTCATTAACTTTAGTGGAATGCTTTCATGCTAAATTTATACACAAGCAGAAGCAGTATTATTTCCAAACAAACACAAATCATTATCAATTTTGAGAACCTTGGCTTGAATAAACTTTTCATTTCATTTCCTATAGTGTTACTACCTCATATTTTACTTATCCTCACATTATTCAACTGATTCCTCATTTATCTTCCCCTGAATTACTCATTATCATACAATTTCTCTAAAGCTGTAGTATTCAAATTGTCATCTCATAACTACACATGGTCCTCACATCCTTTTTTTTGCAATTTCCATAACATTTCTGAATATGAAACTTAATTTCAGAAGTTGCCTGTTATTTTGAAATAAGAAACACATATAAGCAGAAGAATAGCACTTACTACACTACTGTCCGGTTATCACCTCCTTTGCACTGACAGAGGAATGAATGAATGAATGAGCAAACTTGTTTATGCTCACTCTTCTTTTCCATACTGTCTATATTATTTTGGCAGATATGTCTGGCTGCACCAGCACCTTCCTCTAAACAATATTCTCTGTGTTGTCCCACATACAGGTTCTGTGCTAGAGCCAAACTTTATTCAGAAAACTTCTACAATTTAGACAGTAACCCTATCTGCACACTCAAGGAGAATACTCCTTCCTTTTTTTCTAGACTAGAAAAAAATGTGTATCAGATAATTTAGACATTAATGCATTTACCAGTCATGAATAAATGATCCTTATCCAATCTCTAATCATGAGATAATACATGAAATAGATGCATAAGAATGTAAATCAGGTTACAATAAATGAAAAATTCTGAATGAATATGTGACATATTTCTCAGTTGCCTTGTTTACAGGGGGATATCTAGCTAATAGTTTGCATTTATATAACTTGTATTTCCTGAAATTTCTATATGATTTATTGTTACAATGCATTAACAGAAGCAAATTACAGTAGAAAATAACTTTTGATTGATAGCAGTAGAAGCAGTCTATTACCAATATCCATGTTTAGCAACAAAATCAAAGTTTTGCTGAGGTGATTCTTCTGATTAGACTTTTCTAAAAGTAATGTCATGCCAACTTATATTTTATCATGCCTCCCTACCGCATTGCCTTGTATTAGCAAATTTGAGTTACAACTTTTACTCAGATTTTCTTTAGATTAACAGTCAACCTACTATTATGCATCAATAGACAGGGAGTTGTGCTGCATTTTAATGAGAAAAATTGGCTGAAACATATATAATATTTTCCTTTAATATTGTTAGGGTTGCAGTTACTTATTCACCATCTTACTTACCAAATCGTATGTCCCGAGGCAGACATATTCCATTAGGTAATTCAGCCTATGCTGCCAATCTTCTCTCTGAGGTAATTATGATTTTTTTTTCCTTTTAAAATATGTTCCATTTTTCTGTGTTTCATAAACCTTGAAGAAAGCAAGAATAAATCTATATGGCAGTGTGGCGGCAATGTGGAAGACCATTGTATTTTGAGGAGTTTAATGACATGTTTTGATTTCATATTAAGAAAAGTCTAAAAGTTTAGAGCTCACTCTGAGCTAAGCTGCTTGTTTCTCATTCTCGTTTGCTAAATAAAGAAGTGGTAGTGGTGGAAATCTCACAAAGCTTTTCTTGATCTCAGAGTCAAATGCCACCTTGTCAAATTCAGGGCTTGCAGGCTCATGACCATAAAAACAGGGCCATGAAGTCATGATGACAGGTTTTAATAAAAACCCTAGTATTGGCCTTTAACCTGGGAGCTATTACACAGAATTTAGTACTGGCACTGTGGAAATTAACCCCAGTTGGAGTATCCCTGCTGTTTTTATTAAGAAGCTCCTGGCAGCTTGTAAGAGATTTGGATACCTTCTTGCTTGTTATGTATGATTTCTATCTTATGCTTTTAAATCCATTTACTTGAATTAATAATAAAGCTTAAACTTTCTTTTTTTACTGGTATGTTCATTGTCTCTGTACATAAAAGAACCAATTGCCTGGACATCTTACCTTGACACTTGGCAAAACAGCTAGTTGGTTTAAAATATTAATTTGAATAAATAAAGACCCTTTAATTTATCCTAACCCTTTTCTGCTTTCAGCAAAAATATAACATCAAGGAATATCCTTGACTGGATAGTATTTATTAAGGCCATCTCACCAGAAGATATGAAGTCAATTCCTTTACAGGTCTTAAGGAAATGCAGAATGTAAAAGACTGTAGAAAAAAAATTGTGGTTATGAAATGTGGACCTGGATTAATGAAATCATTAGGGAACTTTAAAAAATAGCAACACCAGGATGAACTTTTATTCTTATCTTATTTACTATATAAAACATATGGCTATAATATTTACTCAAGTTTGGGTGTCAGAATCCTGGGCTACCTACAAAGCACTTGTATGAATTTTTATGTATGTTTAAATTTTTCTATTTTATCTATATTAATATTTGCATACAGGCTTTAATGATTATTTAAATGTTATGGGCCCTTCAGATACTTTCTAGTTGCCTTTTTGAACTGAATTGTAGTTTATTGTTTATTGATTTTTGATATTGTATTTTATTTTCTTATACTGCATATAACTATATTTATGAAAAATGAAATATATGTTTATGGAAAATGAAATTACTATAACTATTAATAATTTATAGGGAAAGGCACTGAAAAGATCTGAAAATTTTGATATGGCCAGGCCGCAAGGAAATCTGAGCACTTATCCCTATATTAAAAGAGAAACTATTCACTTTATAATTGAACTGTGAGAGTTTAAGGAAAACTTAAACTGTCAAAGTGAAAATGAATTTGATGAGTCAAAAATAAATTTAGATGAGAAAAGAACCCTTGAATGCATGTAATATAGTACACTACTTGGGGCATGCCTTGATTAGAAATTAGAGGCTGTGGTTCTCATGGGTGACTTTGGGCCAATCACTCTCTCTGAGTTAACTGCCCCCCCTTCAAAAAGTTATTGTTATGATGAGAAGAGGAACAGAAGTATTATGTGAATTCCAGAAGCCATGTTTTACGTGCTTTCCCTACTTTGTTATCTAGAATACCTATTGCAATGTTAAAGATGCTCAAGATATTTTACAACTTGTCTCTCTCCATTAGGACAATATTTATCTGAAAACTGGACTGGGTTTAAAGTCTCTGTCTCTGTCTCTCTCTCTCTCTGTGTGTGTGTGTGTGTTTGTGTGTGTGTGTGTCTGTCTGTGTGTCTGTGTGTGTGTGTGTGTGTGTGTGTGTGTGTGTGTGTCTGTGTCTGTGTAAAGAAAACAAAAGAAGGCTTGAATTCAGTAATGGGCAGATCAGATCCACGGTTATGAAGAAAAAAATTCCTCCAATACATTCTCCAGTATAAGAGGCAGTGACTTACAATATTGGATATTGCTTCATTGTAAATCCTTCTTCCTCCTCGTTCCCAGTTACGCTGTGACTGAACTCTGTTTAAGAGGTTGGAAAGAACACTGGAAACTGCACTTTGCGTTCTTTCTGTACCTTACCTATTTTGTGAATTGTTTTAGCCTAAGTAGAAAGAGATTAGAAATAATAACTAGAGTGCATCTTGTACTGTCCACAGTGAGAAGAGAAAGAGGTTATTTAACTTTAATAACTGTTCTTCCTTTCCATTTTAGTATGGTCAAACTTTTGCTCTGTTTTAGGTGACTGTTCATCCTTTTGTAGAAGTTACATTTCAGAAAACAGTTTATCAGACTAGCACTGCAGCTGGCTCTCATCCATGCTGGAATGAAGAACTTGAAGTTGACTTTAAGTGAGTTAATATTTCAATTTTAAAAAAGTTTGTTTTAGATGAATATGGCATTTAAATTACTCAGTAAAAATTCCATGTCTCCTGTGTCCAAATACTTCTTGCACTGCAGTTTGTTCCATTTTCTTAGACATTGGACTTCAGTTGTACATTATCTACATATAATGGAAGATGATCCCAAAGCAATGATTTCTTATTTATTACCTGAATGTTATGAGGGGTTTGCTGTATAAAGAAAATAGGAAAACAGTAAAACCTCAGTTTAACAGATCATTCAGGGAACAGTATATCCATTATATTTGAATGTCTGGATAAATCTAAACTTGTATCATTGGCATCAGTTTATTATTGATTCAAGATTATGTTTGTTAAATTGAAATTTTATTGCAAATGATGCCATTTAGTCAACTTTATAATTATGCAAATGATTTAAATTCACACAAAACGATAAGTTCAAAATTAGCAGATATGAATACTCCATTAAATGTATGTAATGTAAATGTTTATGTATGAGACTTAATATTTTCTAAATCTAGACATGATTTTAAAGTTTTATTGATCAAATGGAAACATATGTATACAATTGTATAGAAGATTCACAGATTCTATACAGCACAGTATATAGTTTAAATAGAATTATTATTTAATACATGATTATTTTAATATTTTTTAATTTTTTAAATTTGTTTAAAGTAGAAAAAACATAACTCTTCTTAATTTTATTTAAAATATTTGTTCTTTGTTTCAGCTCTCCAGCAAATGATTATACCTTTCTAGGTCTATCTAAAATAAAAGACAACATAAATATTAACATTTTTGATGAATTTGTGATTGAAAAGCATGAGGTAAATTGTGTAAAAAAAGAATAAGTTTTTAAATAAGTAATTATAGATTGATTTGTAACTATGTGTAAGAAATCAGAATATTTTTTTCATTTTGATTAAAGAATAGAAAGTTACCATTAAGTCCAAAATATAATTGTAATATTTCTTATATTGTTTAAGAAAAAAGGATGTTATGCATAAATGCTGTTCACATGCTCCTGCTCATTTTGCTCCTTGATGTATTTCTTAAACTTTGATTGGTATACCAACTGATGGAGCATACTGACTTGGCCAATATGATCCACTCTTGTCACTTGCAGCTAGATTATTTTAATATTATATATGGGATTACTCTTAAAGACCATTCAGAAGCTGCAGTTGGAGATACTGTATTTTTAAAATGCTGTCTTGCATTCTCTCTCTTGCACATAGATACATGCATTAATCTAAATACAAAAGATTAATCCAAGTTATATATTTAACTAGGATGCCTGCCCAAATAGTTGCAGTGGTCATTCTTACATAAAAAAAAACTGGCTTGGATCGATTGTATTTCCTTTCTCTGCTCTACTTGAACAATCTAAGGTAATAAGAAATATGGTTTTAAGCATGTGAGTAGAATCCCTGCAATTCAGCCATCCCTTCAGATATTAACTGAGATTTTATTATATGTATTTTTAATCTGTATGTGTTCTCAGATTTGTGGAACATTTCAAATAGATATGCCACCTGTTGTACTTGGATATACTTGGAGTAAGACATATGTATCCCCTAAAGAAGAATGTTTGGGGCAGAATCTGAAAGAATATAGCTTTTTAACCATCTTTGCCACTATTGAACCTCAGTTATCCTCTGCTGAAAATAATTTAGAGCTGTATACGGTAGGCATCTGTAATTATCGCATTTGATATATAAGATAAGTTCAATTTTTTTCCAATTATAAAGTGCAATATATAGATAGCCTTCAACCTATGACTGTAATTAAACCCAGAATTATGGTTGTATTGTGGTTGTAAGTTAAGCATATGTGACTGGGCCTGATTTACATTTTTCTGGCAGTCATTTAAGGAACACTGTCATCGTTAAGCAAAACTATTTTACCCAGTGGCCATTTTTTCTTGCTGGAAACTAGAAGTTAATGGCAAAAAACATTGAGATGCTTTAAACGGATATAAAGTGAATCGAGGACTCAAAATTTAACCATGTGACTGTAAGGGTGTGTCTGGCCATTGCATCTTTGAAATTAGGTTGTAAGTAGCTTTTGGGAGGGTCCATCATAACTTCAAATGGTTGTTAAGTGAGGGTTGTAAGTTGAGGATTAATTTTGAGTATGTATTTAGTTTGCAGATCATGAAGCAGAAACACTATTGCAAAGAGCATACATTTTTAAGCAAACATGGAAAGCGGTGTTTCCAAAGAGAAGAATAATGACCTCAGTTTTTAACAATCAGGGAAGGAATATTTTGGTAACTAAGTACATTAGCCCTTTGAATCCACCACAACTATTGCTAGATATATATCCAAAAGATCCCAGTTCAACTTCTGTGAGTATGATTTTATTATTATTATTATTATTATTATTATTATTATTATTATTATTATTATTATTGTTGTTGTTGTTGTTGTTGTTGTTGTGTTATTATTATTTCTGATTTCGTTAAATATTTCTTTAAGACATTTCAAATTGTTATTTCTTCAAATTATTATTTCTGGTGTGCCAATTAGAACTTTTTCTTTATTTATCTTAATAAATGTAAAAACATAATCCAATGAATAAATAATTGATGCATATTACAATTCCACATACGGTAAAACAAATCAGTTGGATTTGCTGATTTGATTTTCTGCTGATTGGATTTCATCTTATTTTCTAGGACCTGATATCACGATTTGTATCTTTAATTCCTTGTATAGCAGATACAGTGGATGAAAATAATGATGTTGATGTGTGGATGACATCAGAGGTACTGCCAAATTTCATAGTAATACTGCTCTGTTGATTTTTACAAATTACTTTTATTTTTTTGTAACTTGCACTAATAGCCATCTGAAATATTTATATGGAAGTGTGGTATAAATGGATATTTCTTATATTTTTTCCCTTAGGACCTCTTCCCACTTTTAAAAATTATGGAGTAGCCCAAAAAAGCTTTTGTTTCTATAGGTTATATATATTTATGAATAATTTACTGTATTAAAAGTTACAACTGATGCATTTGCTGCCACTACCTCTTCTTACAAGTGTTCGATTGACTTTCAGTAATATGTTGTTTTTCAATGTAAAATGGCAAGTAATTTTGATTTTGCTGATTCTTAATATTGTTAATTGTAATTTTGTTTGTTCTTTTCTGAAATTATCTCTGGGTTTGAGTAATCTGCTGAATTATAGAAAAACAGTTTGTTATAGCCAGAGTGGACCTAGGAAAAGAAAAAGATTATTGAATGATGTGGTACTTGTCATCTGGTGAAAGACTTAAATGTCACCCTGCTTATCAGTTTACAAAAAAATAATTAATTTGAATTATAAAATACTACCATGCAGTGGCGTAGCGTGGGTTGTCAGCACCCGGGGCAAGGCAAGTAATTTGCGCCCCCTTCTCCGCATCACACGCCTGGCACACACCCCCTCCACAGTGGGCGGCGACCCGGTGGCTTGGATCGGATTCGCACAGCCAGCATTGCAGTGAGAGAGAGTGAGCCAGGCAGGGGCAGAGAGCTGCGAGTGCGAGCGCGCCCCCCCAGATGTTGCGCCCGGTGCGGCCGGCCCCCCCTGCACCCCCCACGCTACGCCACTGCTACCATGAATGTGTTTTCCTGCAGTGGGGAGGATATTCTTAGAAATGGTTCTCACTTACTCTGATAGGTAAATAATACAGAAAAAGAAGTAGAAACTGACTCCCTAATAGAGAGCATTCTGTTTCCAGGTTTGTTTCCGTCTTACTCTGAGACAGGATGTCATATCACCAATAGCTCACCATCTTTTCTTCTCATGTTTCATACAGTTACCCCCCACCTCCATTTTGTCAGTATGCTTTTTATCCTTAAACCCATTTTTCCCTTTTGATGAAAAACAAGTTCTTTAAAACTTTGTCAGAAGAACCCAGGATTTCTTGGAAGTTCTTCAGAAGGTTTTCAACTAATCCATAATTAGTTGAATTTAAAACAAAAACAAAAACTCCAAACCTGTGGTGCCGACCTCAGTGTCATCTTTTTCCAGTTCCCATTGCGTCTCTATTTCTGTCTCATCTAATTCTTCTTTTTTACTTTCCAAAAATCCTTTGCCTTTTGAACAGAGTTCAATCTGATTCTTTGCAGTTCAATTTGATTCGTTGATGTTTGAAAGTAAAAATTACCATTTATCCCATTGAAAAGGAGCTTCTTCTGTTTTAATTTTTCAACCAAAAGAGAATATTATTTCTGCTTACACAAAATTCATTTGGAATCTCTTTCCCATAATTGATGGGAAACAATTATGTCAGTAATACCCATTTTCAATATTGCATCAAAAAATTAGGATGTCATAAAATAATTTGGAGATCACAAAAGAGAGGCTGTTCTTAGACAAGAATATGAGGCTTCTACTGTGGTTATAACAATTTTCTCAGTAGTGCTATTTCCTCCATAATAGGAAGAGCTTTGATAATCTTGACCAAAGAGCTAAGCATTGAAAAGGCCTTGGAGCTCACCTAGCTTTGACAATGGATAATAAAGGAGTCAAGATTACAGCTTCTGTGGCTGATCCGAGTTCAAATATTGTTCAGTTTGTTTTGAATCTGGCTTTTAGTTCAAATCTTCATTTCTTTCTTTGGCAGATTTTTTAAGACATTCTTTGTAGATGGCCAGGATTTAGATCTTTCAAAAATAAAGTGTTGAGGCCTTTACAGTCTTTAAGCAGTAATAAAATGGAAGTTTTCAATGAAGACATAGTGTATTCCTCACTGAAAGGCTCACATGATAAGAAAAACAACAGGCATACTGCCAGCCACCCACCAATATAGATTTATAAATAATTCATGCATCATTGAGGGTTCTTAGGAATAGATCAGGGGAATGCTTTGCAACCAAAAGGAAAGTTATACTCTAAATTTGGTATCTCCAAAGTGTTTCCAACTTTTCTTTAAGCTAGTTCTGGAAAGAAAGTTCTCTTTAAGTCTGACAGACATTGGATATTTGCTGCAATCCACCAAGGAATTCTTTCATATCAAATATCCTGTTCAATATTCTTCATTGTTCCCAAGAATAGAAATTGTTATGATCAGTATTGCATTTGAAAAAAATAAATTGGAATCAAATTATCAAATAAAGATAGTTTAGGATTAAGCATTCCGTATCTTCCTGGCCTTCCTACAGACAAAAGATTTCCTTACTTTTAACAGTCTTCCAGATGAATTCACATGCCAACCTAACTTCTTTGTTATCATTTTTTTGCATTTAGTTGCAATTCAAAGCCCTCTCCCTTGAGTTCTTTCCTACATGCTTAAATTATTCACCAGCGTTTTAGTAATGCTCATAAATAATGAATTTGGGGAAATATTGGAAAGAGTAATCTCCATCTAATGTCAGATTGGGGGAAGTACTCAATATGCAATATGTTGAACAACAAGATGAAGTCAGATCCAATTCTAGAAAAACCCAAGAATTTAAACATGGAGCATTCATATACATTGATATTTTATATCAGTATTTTGCAGTAGTCCTGTCTTCTGTGCATATATTATTTATTGTTTGTCTGCAAGCAGGCAACTGATGCAATCTGTTCAGAGTCGCTCACTTCATGAATTGTTATTTAATCAATAATAAATATTATTTAATAAATAATAATACTGATTCTGTGAATTCTGTTAAGTATTCGGTTCTTGTAGGCATTGAGCGAGACGAGGTGTTCAAACAGCAACAACTTTATTCAGATTCAGAACATAACAGAAGCAAGCTAATAGCTGCTGTGCAGCTATTTATACGGTTGGCCTCTAGGCGGTGACCAATAGATTTAAAGTAGCAGTTTCCCACCCAAACCTACTTAACAGACTGGAGACAGCAAGTCTAGCTCAGCCCAGCAACCGTTATCTAACATACAAAGAGTAGGTCAGCTGTTAAGCAAGCAGTTTAGACATAAAGCAAGTGATTTACACAGATAAGGCCAATACATTACAAATTCTGTTTTAGTAACTTCCAGATAATGGGATGAAGTGCCTGGAATGCAGGGATTTATTCAGTGGTGGGAGTCAGCCGGTTTGCACCACTTTGGCAGAACCAGTAGCTAATGTCCCAGAAGGGACATCCGGAAGCAGCATCCACACAGAGAACTGGTTGGTCACATATTTGAATCCCACCACTGGATTTATTGCTATCCTTGTTGCTATCCTTGCAGTCACCACCCCCATCCCCCACCCAGCTCCTCCTAATGTATAGAGAATATCCAGAACTTGTCCTGTCTCTAATGAAGCTGAGATTTTACTGAGCAGAAATTACTCTTATGATACCTGCACTTTATTCTAGGAAACTTTTTTAATGCTGCTTGTCAGTTTATAAATAGACTGAGAGATTGCTTTCTATTTAAGTACATATAACATCATCATCATCATCATGATCTATGAAGACCACATTGGGCAACAAATGTTTTCCAGTGGTTTCAATCATTCGCAGCATCTTTGGCACATCTCAAGGAACTTTAATAATCTTAAGATCTTCCTTAAGTGTTTGGTGCCAGGTTTTCCGAGGCTGGCCTTGTAATGTATTGGTTTTTTTTTGCTTGTACTGATTCACGTGTCTGTTTAAATGCTGCTTATCGGGTACTCAGTGGTGTGTCTGTGTAACAGCTACGAACCAAGCCAGACTTGTTGTCTCCAGGAATATCACTGGTAGATTTGAGGTGGGAACAGGTTTCTTTAAACCTATTGGCCGCCACCTAGTGGCCAACCGTATAAATAGCTGCGCAGCAGCCACTGTTTCAGTTCTGTTCTGCTTGACTCCAATAAAGCATGTTTCTGTTTGGAAACTTCCGTCTCGCTTATTGCCTGCAAAGAACTGGATACACAACAGACTTCACATCTTCTTTTCTCCAGGAGGTATCCAATATAGTGCAATTTTTGGATGCCAGTATTTAGGCATATGTTACATTTGGCTAACAAGCCGCATTCAATGAAGGAAATCTTAGGATAAATTGAACACAGTAATATTCACTTGGAGAAATATGTCAATAATGGTAAAATCAACAAAGGCTGTTTACTTTTCTACTATCATGTATCTATATCTGTATCTGTATCTGTATACCTATACCTATACCTATGCACCCACACCGTAGATATCCCTCAATTTATGATCACAACCGGCACTGAAACTTTTATTGCTAAATGATGTGGACATTGAGTCACACCCAAATTTATGACCTTTTTGCCACAGTCACTAAATGAATCATGTGGTTGTTAAGTAAATCTGGCCTCCTCCAACTTTGTTTGTTGGAAGCCCTCTGGCAAATGGGGCCCATGTTACCCTGGGATGTTGCAAGTCATAAATTCCTGCCTGAATTTTGATCATGTGACCACAAGAACATTGGTCGTTATAGTTATGGTCATTAGTGTGAGGACCAGTTGTAAATCATTATTTTCACACTTTTTAACACCATGGTCGATATCTGTATATCATTGCTTTACCATATTTTACAGCATCTTCTTTACCAGGTTGCTAGGAAAGTGCTAGAATAATGGGGGAGATTCATTCTTTGCTGATACTTGATTAAAAGTGCTTCAGATCCTCCTGATGTGATCTCAGCAAGTGCTTGTTATGTTAACTATTTTAAACTCTTTTCAGCTTCTGAATCTCAAAAATATGGAAGAAACAATTAACTTAGGGAACCTGGGCGATAGGGATATAATTTCCCACCCCCTTTCTTAATAATGTATAGCTAGCTGAAATATCTTGCTGCTTCTAAACTTCTTCATGATAATAACACTCTGCTATTTATACTGACATTTTACTATTATTATGAATGAAGATGAACATACTTTTTTTTTAAAAAAAGTAACTTATGTTTTTTCCCCCCCTAGCATTGCATCGAATTGAGTGTTGGTAATAAAGAAGAACATGCAGTGCTTCTGTGTAATTATCTTCTGTACATTGGGAAAAAAGCCTGGGTATTGTTAGGAACATCTGTGTTAGAAGTAAGAGCAAAATAATTTTTGAATTAGCAAAATAATTAAAACTGTGCTTCCCAAATATTATAAAGAATGAGTGAAGTTGTAAAGCAAATTGAGATCCTTATGTGAAGAAAAGCATTGGCATGTATGTTAAATTAAGCAACTTAAGCCATGGAAGCTTTGAAAGAAGCTTTCAAGGGTTTCTTTTCAAACAAAATGGTCTGATCTGAAAGCTGAATTGGTCTTGATGTTATTAGTATTCACTAGCATATGTGAATATGCAATGCTTCTTGCTCAGGGATAGTGCACAAAGTCAAAATGGAAATTAATTAATTCATTATTAATCAATCAATCAATTTCCAGCATGGAAGAATGAGAAAAACTGATGGAATTAGTGGAGGTCACCAAATTAACTGCTTTAATCAGAGAGAAGAATATATCTAACTTTGTTTCTATCTGGAAACCACTTAAGGATTTTATGATTGAGATAGAGGAAAATGAAACGTTGACTTTGGTATTTCGTTCTTACTTTATCCTCAAATTATAGATTCAGTGCTGCACAACGGGATGAGTTCCCATTACTTGCCCCAGCTCCTGCCCACCTAGCAGTTCAAAAGCATGCAAATGCAAGTAGTAGAATAATAATAATAATAATAATAATAATAATAATAATAATAATAATAATAATAATAATAATAATAATAATAATAAGTTGGAAGGGACCTTGGAGGTCATCTAGTCCAACCCCCTGCTCAGGCAGGAAACCTTATACCATTTCAGGCAAATGGCTGTCCAATCTCTTCTTAAGTGGGAAGGTAACAGCATTCTGTGCGCCTTGGCATGTAGTGATGCTGGCCACATTGATATGTCTTTGGACAATGCTGTGTTCCTTGGCTAAGAAATGGAGAGGAGCACGGCCTCAGTCACAACTGCAAAGGGGAAACCTTTGCCTTTCTTTAATGTTCAATAATGAACAAGTAAAATAGATACTGTATAAAATAGGTCATAGAAATATAGCACCTGTAAAAAATACGTAGAACGAATAGAATTAAAACTAAATGACATTTACCCAGTATTGGGCCATGTCAACAGCATTTTCTGTCGCTAACATGATTTACTGATTAGATAAGTTTTCTTTGTTGTAGAAATTGTAAGTATATACTGAATATGCAAAGTATAAAAAGGTGAGACTATAATGTTATTATGTTCATTCTATTATGCTGAAAAGAGTCAGACATTAATGCTTTTTTCTTTTTGCCTGTTTAGCCTATACCTCTTTATTTCCCCTTTTCTCCCTTCCCATTTTCCCACTATTTTTATTTGTATTTTATATTCTAATAAGTTGTATTTTATATTCTAATAAGCTTAATAATATTATAGTATAATAAAAAGAAATAGTGCACAGAAATGTACTGGAAATAGAAATACAAATAGAATACAATTGGGAAGTTGAATAACAATTACATATTTACTGCAGTTTTAAAAATTAATTTGCCCATAATAGTTGATGTAACAATTATTTGCATGCATGTTGTACCAACCATATTGTTTACACTGATTTGCACATACAGTTGATTCTTTTTATTTAATTTCAGATTTAAGCAAACTCCATGATAGATATTGAGGATTTACTGTAGTTCAGAACAAGATATTTCATATATCTCCTTTTTGAATAGCAAGGATAAATAATTACATACAATAATCTTAAACTAAAATGACTAAAGATGGGAAACGAGAAATGAAATTGCACCATGATAGTTAGATTATTGTGCGTTGGAAGAAATATTTGGAGAGCTACAGGTGTTCTTATTTCTACCTTAAATATGTCAGTGTTCTCATTCTAAAACTCAAACCAGATATTTATATTAATGTATGTAAGTTTTCCCCCCAAAAAAGTGCTACATGAACAATTTATTAATTAGAAAATATAATTAAATATAAAATTATTTATTTTGTATTTGGAATCAATAAAAAATTTGCTAATAGGGGAAAGTAGCTTATGTTGCAACACAAGAAAACGGAGAATATTTTCTGTGGAATCCCCTGAGTGGCCACTGCTATAAGCAGTTTGATGCATTTTGCCCCCTACAGAGTGTTGATTGCTTAATCAGTTGGGAAAATGTAAGTATTTATAATAAAATGGCTTAATATTTATGTTACTTATATGTGTGTAGGTCTGTACATATTTTGTATATAGTATGTTTAAATGTGTGTTATGTATGTGTACACTTTGAGAGTAAGCAGCTAAATTTTATTTTAAATGTGTGCCATTGTGCCCACAGTAAAAAAATGACAATAAAGGTTATCTATCTATCTATCTATCTATCTATCTATCTATCTATCTATCTATCTATCTATCTATCTATCTAATCACTTTCTTGTATGTACTTTAAAATTAGGGTTCTACAGTTACTTTTATTCAGAGGAAAGTGATCAAGAAGCACACTTTAATTTATCTATTTTATATGACATTTAGTTTAGTGTGTCAGCATAAGAAACTCAGAGGGCTCAAAAATAAACAATACTTGTGTACATGGGAAGAATTAGTAATATGCTTGAACAGATAAAATCTATTTTCTAATATAGCTAACATTTGAAAGTTACTATTCTTTTTAAAAATACGGTATCTAAGTTACTATTTCTGAATATTAAACTGAACTGATTCTTTTTCTATTTTATTTCTATATATTTTGCTGAAATTAGTAAAATGTGTAAGTTTACATTATAAATTATAGATGTATTTATGTGCAAGAAAAAATATTGAATGAGATGACACCAAGAGGCTTGTACCTTGTGAAGGAATATATGTGAAGCACAATATAATGAATATAAATTAATGCAGGAGAAATAAGAAAACTACTTTTTTGGACCTCTGATAAAGATATGAACTCAAATTACAACTTTCTTGATAATTTCTTAAAATACTTAAATTCAAAAATGTGGCACATCAAAAATGTTCTAATATTTTAAAATCATGATTTAACATACATTCTTTAGATTGAGTTAGATTTATAAAAATATAAAGTATATAAAAATAAATATATTTTGTAAGTCATTTTTAAAATAACATTTTATAGGTCTGGTTTAACATTCAACAAAACAGTTCACCTATGTGCACCAGTTTTGATATTTCCAAGGAAGGCTTTTGGAAACAATTGCTTCCATACAATTTCCAGAATTCAAAAACACAAACAGTGCAGGTAAGAACCATTTCAGTATCTACAAATTATAATTCATAATTGAATTTTTACATTTGAGGGGTGTGTGTGTGTGTGTGTGTGTGTGTGTGAATTCTTTCCTTAAAAAGGGATGTCTATAGAAAGACATAGATATAAGGAACGTAGAGTGAGGAACTAATATTAAGATATTGCTAGCCACTCCAATTCAGGATAAGACTGGATAAATTTGTTTAACATTTAATGATATATTCCATCTTTACCTCCCCTAACAGTAATGTTCTTTCTATAGCTTTGTGCATCATACTGCTGCTTCTAGAAATGCAAATGAGAGGTATGGCCAGCTATGATATGTTTTTAGCACATTTAGCATAGATTTTGGACAATGTGCATTCTTGACAAGAGAAACTTGGCTATAGTAAAACAAGTGCTGGCCACCTGAAGTCTGGGACCATAACAAATTTTCTGATTTGTGAAAGCACACGGTACATCTAATGACATCCAAGGTTTTCTCACCAGTTTTACTGCCTCCATTGCTGATTCACCTACTTTCTTAGCCAAATGTGGAACAGTTCTGCTGCATATCTTCTTGAATAAGGTAAAGGTTCCCCCGCACATGCGTGCTACTCGTTTCCGAGTCTAGGGGCTGGTGCTCATTTCCGTTTCAAAGCCAAAGAGCCAGCGTTTGTCCGAGGACGTCTCCGTGGTCATGTGGCCGGCATGACTAGACGCTAAAGGCGCACGGAACGCTGTTACCTTCCCACCGTAGTGGTCCCTATTTTTCTACTTGCATTTTTACATGCTTTCGAACTGCTAGGTTGGCAGAAGCTGGGACGAGTAACAGGCGCTCACTCTTACGCGGCACTCGGGATTCGACCCGCCAAACTGCCGACCTTCTGATCGACAAGCTCAGCGTCCTAACCCACTGAGCCACCGCGTCCCTTTATCTTCTTGAATACAATAAAACAAAGTCAAGAGCAAGAAGTCATGGAGAAAGCCTGTGAAATAGGAGTGCACCTACAAAGTGCTCTAATATTAAAGTAGGGTTTATTTATTTGTTGGTGAAACGTGTAAGGTTAAAGACTAAAAATGGGAGAAATGTCAAGAAACCTATGAACAGAATGCAAAATCAATCCTCTGTGAAATAAGCTCTTTATTATTTCTTCCATTGGAGACAAAGTGTATGACCGTGAGATGAATTATTAAGGGATGTGTCTATCAGATAATATGCAAATATTTATGTGGGTTGCAAACAGGCTTGGAAAACCATCTTGCTCTCCAACTCATGGTAGTTCCCAGCTGCCAAGAGAGAGCTGTTTCTATCCTTCCTTCCTTCGTTTTGTCTGAGGAGAGGCCTCATTCCTAGCAGCAACTCCTCAAACTGTATCTGCAAGAATATTATGTTACATTACTGACTCAAATAACCTCAGGCTGACAGGAGGGTTTAATAGCAGTAGCCCAGAAAATACTCTCTGATCAGTGGAAAAGAGACAACTGATTATCACTTCTGAGAGAAAGACTGGAATGAAATGGAAATGGGGTGTTAGGATTTAGCATGTTTGCTCCTAAATCACAGCATCAGAACATTTTAATATTCATATTTTTAATATCTTAAAGTTTAAATATTTCATATTACTTTGACATTGGAAGAAGCCCAGAGTCACTTGACAGTGAGATGGGCAACATTTAAATTTAATGGGGAAAAATAATAAAATAAATCAGCCTGACAGTCAGGAGGTGTAAACCTTGGCAGTGAAGAACTGAATAAAATTCCCTGTCTATATGTGAGGGAAGAGATAGTAAGGCAAAAGGAATATGAAGACTTGGCAGTATTCAGAATAAAGCAGCAGTTGTGCGAGTTTTAGATAATGGGACAAGTGTGTATCAAATACTAAATAAGAATAGCATCTTTCAAACATATGTTTTTCAAAATTGAGAAATCATGTTTTTATCTGTCAAAATCCTGGTTAGCTTGCATTTGAATTTTCCATGGTTGTGCAATTTCTTTTTTATTCTGTTTCAGCCAGAAAAAATATTTTATGCCACAACGGATGGAAGTTTGGTAGATGAGTTACAAAATAGGTAATTACTTTAATTAATAACATTTTTAAAGTGAATAGAATAGAATAGAATAGAATAGAATAGAATAGAATAGAATAGAATAGAATAGAATAGAATAGAATAGAATAGAATAGAATAGAATAGAATAGAATAGAATAGAATAGAATAGAATAGAATAGAATAGAATAGAATAGAACAGAACAGAATAGAATAACAGAGTTGGAAGGGACTTTGGAGGTCTTCTAGTCCAACCCTTGCTTAGGCCCGAAACCTAATACCATTTCAGACAAATGGTTGTCCAATCTCTTCTTAAAAACTTTCAATGTTGGAGCAGTCACAACTTCTGGAGGCAAGTTGTTCCACCGATTAATTGTTTTAACTGTCAGGAAATTTCTTCTTAGTTCTAGGTTGCTTCTCTTTGATTAGTTTCCATCCATTGCTTCTTGTCCTGCCTTCAAGTGCTTTGGAGAATAGCTTGACTCCCTCTTCTTTGTGGCAGCCCCTGAGATATTGGAACACTGCTATCATGTCCCCCATCATCCTTCTCTTCATTAAACTAGACATACCCAATTCCAGTAACTGTTCCTTATATGTTTTAGCCTCCAGTCCCCTAATCATCTTTGTTGCTCTTCTCTGTACTTTCTAGAGTCTCAACATCTTTTTTACATCCTGGTGACCAAAACTGGATGCAGTATTCCAAGTGTGGCCTTACCAAGGCATTGTAAAGTGGTATTAATACTTCACGTGATCTTGATTCTATCCCTCTGTTAATGCAGCCTAGCACTGTGTTGGCTTTTTTGGCAGTTGCAGCACACTGCTGGCTCATATTTAAGTGATTGTCCAATAGGACTCTCAAGATCCCTCTTACAGTTACCACTATTAGGAGCCAGGTACCACCTATACTGTACCTATGCATTTGGTTTTTCTTGCCTAAATGTAGAACCTTACTTTTTCACCACTGAATTTCATTTTGTTAGATAGCGCCTAATGTTCAAGTAAAGATCTTTTTGTATCTTAAGCCTATCTTCTGGAGTGTTGGCTATTCCTGCCAGCTTAGTGTCATCTGCAAATTTGATGAATTCCCCATCTATCCCCTCATCCAAATCATTTTTTTATATAATTTATTTTTATTTTTTATTTATTTTAATTCCATTTATATCCCGCCCTTCTCCGAAGACTCAGGGCGGCTTACAAGCTTAGCAGTAGCCTTCATTCTATGTATATGCCTGCTTATTAGGGCTTTCACACACACCCCAAGCGGCATTATTACAAAGTCAGCTTAATTTTATTGATTTTCCAATATTTCCAATATTACACAATATATCTTTGAAAAGCAACGTGGTGTCTAGGTTACAATAGTTCCATTTCATACAGATATATGTTATTACAAATCTCCAATTTATTGTAGCCAATATTTCCTCTCTTTTTTCCTTTAATACATATTGTCTCTTATCTAAATTAACATACCGGTACTTCTTATTTTTTCTATCAATTATTTAATGGTTTCCTTGCATTTGTTAATGCTTTCATATATTTTATTTATTTTAACATTTCATCTTTAAAACATCAATCACTGTATAAATTTTCCCAGGTTTAATTTGCATTAATATTAAAGTTAAACATTTAAAGTTTCTCATTTTCATATTTTTAGGTGACCCCACTTCCCTTTATCACAATTCTCTCCAATTCCTAATAATCTAGATACACATCCTGTCTATCTCATTTCCATATCAACAGGTTAATAATACAATATGATATTCTTGTTTTCATTATAATTTCCACATACTGTAAATTCAATAACCAAAATTTCTCCCCTTTCAATATTTAACACATCTTTTCTCATCTCCTTTATGTCTGCTTTCTAGTGCTTAAACTTATAATTTTATTTTTATCACTACATCCAAATATATTAGTTACATTGTATCACTCCTAACATCAATACATCTTAATCAATTTCATTTAAACAGTTCAATATTTCAATTTAACTGTTGATATTTGCACATCTAAGTTATTTAATTAGCCAATATTTTTATCTGCACATCAAAGCAATCTCTCATAATCCAAGTACAATCCTGTCTATTTAGATATTTTCCGTATCAGGCCTCTTACTGTAAATATGTCCATTCTTCTTCAATCTTATTCTGCCTTTTTTCCTTTGCCATATCATCTTCCATTTCTTTGCTTCAGGGTCATCAAAGAGTTCTTGTGTTGTAGTATCATATTGAAGTGACCCTCCAATCTCTATTTTTGAAGGGTTGAGGGGTCTGATAGAGATACCATATCTTCTCATTATTTTCTCCTCTTGGAAGAAAAAAAAGATAGTCTAGGACAATTATACCATCTGTTTCTCCTTTTCATCATCAAATTCCTTCTGCTTTATGTAACCTTTTGTCAGGTTTTTCTCCAAATTTTCTCTTTTCTGTGCTTGTTGAGTAGTTAAATCTTCTGTCAGAGTATTTGATTGTTCAGTTTCTTCTGTTATGTTCTGTCCCGATAAATTGTTATAGTCACAATTTGTGTTTGCTTATCCAAGACACTTTCTAGTTTTTTTCCAAAAGCTCTTATTTCATCACCAGCTGCGGAAAGGAACTGATAAGTTTGGCAGGTTATTTTCATCATAGCATAAATTTGTTTTTGTATTTCTTCAATGGTGGACTCTCACAACTCAAGAATTATGCAGCCAATCTGGTTTCTTTTGAGAGCTGTTATTTTTCTTCTTCATTGGTATTGTGCTAGACTGGGCTTTTATAATCTCACTTTTCAAAATTTCTCAAGCTTCTTGAGTTGTTTTCCCCTTGAGGATTCTCATCTATGGAATCCTTCCCAAGTTCTACGTTTATTGAAATTAGTTCCCTTAAAGTCCAAGACTGTAGTTTGGCTATATTCTATTGTTTATGCTTGCATAACGTTGAATTCCAATATTGCATGATCACTCCTCCCCCCCAAGATTCTTGTTAGTTCAACACCTTTTATCATTTCATCTCTGTTAGTGAGAATTAAGTCCAATATGGCTGATCCCCTAATCTCTAGTTGAGGGACTCAGTGCCAAACTACATAGTATTTTGGTCATTTAAAAAATGTTTTGAAACCAATTGTTACTGGGATTGGGCATCCATTATTATATTTTAGAAAAAGCATCAAATTATGTATTTCTTCTTGCAAACAGTATCAATTGACACTTCTTCATTATTTATGTAAAAAAATAATCTTAGATTCATCCAAAACAGCCTCTAATAATGATTTGTCTTTTTGATGCTGCTAATGCACCAAATTATAATATTAATAGATGTTTTAACTGAATATACAACCATTTTGCAATTTTAGGCAATTCCAAAAATATTAAAAATACAGTAATGAATTTTTAAAATGTAAAAACCTGGTTGGCAATAAGTTGGTTTAATACATTAATATTCTCCTTGATTTCCTTCCAAAATGTTTACCTACAATTTTAAAGCTGACATTATCACAATGGGGTTTTAAAAATATCTGCCTTTGTCATTTTCAGCTGAGGAAAAATATTTATATACTTCAATTAATTTAACAACCTCATAAATTATCAAATTATGTAAAATCAATACATTTTAGATAAAAGTATATAATCATTAAGATGTAATAAAAAATATAAAAACCATTTGTAATTAGCTTCACCCCACTTTGTTTAAATGTCTTTCATCTATTAATATTTTTATTGCAAGTTAGAGTTTTTCCATAGACACATAAAAAATACTTGCACCTGTTCATTTGCCATTGGCTCTAACATCATATCTGTCAATGAACTTTTTTGCAAATGTCTTTCCTGTTGATAAAGTGGAGAATCCTTTTTCAACTTTCCATATGTTTGAGTCCACTAGAATTGGGCAGCCAATACATTAATTTATAAATAAATAAATATTTTAAAATCCATTATGCTCTGACTCTCATATTTTCAATTCATTTGCCACTTCTCTTCATTTGATTATAAAGCAGGTGTGTCCAACCTTGTCAACTTTTAAGACCTGAGGACTTCGACTCCCAGAATTCTCCAGCCAACATGAATGGCTAAAGAATTCTGGGAAGTCCACAAGTCTTAAAGTTGCCAAGGTTGAACATTCCTGCAAGGTTTTCTGGATCTGTTTATTACGTGAGAACACGTATGCTTGCCACAGAACTAGAGGAAGATGGACAGCAATCATGCTGCTACAAAAGTTTTAAAAAAGGTAAGGTGATCTTCCTCCCATTGCAGATTTCAAAAGGAACCCTTACTCTTTCTTAGATTGTACTTTCCATCCCCAACATTCCTCAAGCTTCATGAACAAGATGGTTACCAAAAAAGCTAAAGCACTTAAAAATAATAATCAGTCTTAAAGGCCCTTCCCATAGCATTAAATCATCTTCTCTGAAACCATGAAGGCTATGTCTCATCAAACAGAACTATTGTACATGCACATTTTATTGCATTACAGTTGCTTATCATCTTCCAATGTTGATTTTTTTCTGCTTTCTATCTGCTAGTCAGAAAAACTTAGAATAAGTTTAATTTCTATCATTTTGTCTTTATTCATTGCTGCAGCAACAGTGCTATTAGAAACAAACCATATTGGTAACATTTCCTTTTCAGTATTTTTCCCATTCAGTGTGTTTCACTATCCTAGCTTGTTCTGTAGATGTTTTAGCTCTGTAATTTTTCTTAACGAAATTAACACCCTTCCCAAGTTGTATACTGAAATGGACACAGAACAGTTTAAAAGTTTCATGATCATAAAGACTCTTCACACAAAACAGTATCTGGGGTATTTTTAACTAGTGGGTAAATTAACAGTATAATAACTATAATGATAATAAACATCCTCTTGCATTTTTTTTTGAAAAACAGAATCGAAAGAACATTAAAAAATAAAATAATGGAATGGCGATCACATCTTCCAACTCGATGGAATCGACAGTGTACTAGTGTTTTAAGACAAATTCTTCCCAAGCTTGAATTTAGAAATGGACATATATGGACCAAAGAAAAAGAAGAAAGTTATTTGGAGGCTTTTCAAGAGCATTACTGGGTGAGTGTTTTGTTACTGTTCCTGAAATACTCATTTCGGGAGAGGGCATCTGCCAAACAACATTTCACAGGATACGAAAGGCTACCACTGGGGAAAAAAATATTATTTGCTTTATACACATATTTTGTTGGCACATAACAAGTAGAATTTGGATCCTGGTTGTCAGTGGTCAGTCATTAGTCAAAAATTGATTACTGACTAGGGGAATCAGACTAAAGAACCAGAAGATGTAGGAGGTAAAGCCAGATACCAAATTACTGTATGAGATAAACCTGAACGGTAAAAGGAGGATTAGACAGAGCCTTAAAAGTTATAATTATCCGTACAAATTCCTTAGGGAGGTGCCTTCTTAATTTTTTTTAATTGAGAAAGCCAAGGTTAAGCTTCGGGCTATTCCTTAGAGCATTTTGTTGCCCAAAGAGTAGCAATACGAACACTGGTTAATCACTACAAGACATGGCACAACTTAACACAAAAATATGGTTCCAGTGTTTGACAGTATTCTCTATCTATCTCTGTATGAATAGTAGTGGTAGAAAGCATGGACTTACAGACTTACAATAGATATGCTGATTTAATTCTCCTAAGCACTTTTCAAATTCACCCCCCTTCCAGGCCATTAGAAGAATGACTTAATGTAGAGGGTTGTCACTTTCTGTTCTTTTCTTCTATCATCAACTCACCTGCTATTTTCTTTGTCCCTGGAGAATTTGTTCAGGGTATATTAACCCTTTTAGAAAAAAATGTCGCATAAAATTACTCTTATTTAATGGTTTCATTTATATGAAAGAGGAACACTTAGGTGGAAATTTGCCTATGCTGCTTATATTTGATAAAAGAGTCATGAAGAAATAATTTGTTCCTCTCTAGTTTTCTAAAAAGCTGCTTTCTTTTCAACTATGTTTTTGTTATTTAATATTATTTCAGGTGATACCAGTTGTCTCAAGTTCAGCTGCTTGAAAACAACTGTTACTCTCCACAGTCTTTAAATCATAAGAGGTTGATATGGCAGCATCCTTATTAAGCCATCCCACTATATTCCAGAACCTTCCAGTAACATAAGGAAAATCAATCATCATTCCTTTTTTTCAAATAGTATAAAAAAATCTGTTTCTTGAATCACTCATAAAGCAAAATGTTTCCCCCAAAGAGGGAACAATATAATTTAGCATTAATAACTAGATTCCTCTTAACTCCATAAGAAATAGGATCCCTTTTGATTCTATTGACTTCTTAATCACAAGTTCTTGAGTCTAATGAACTGATATCTCCTTCACCCGACTAGTTATACTATACAAACAAAAGTTAACACAATTGTGTTTCTGACATACCGGTAGGTTATAGAATGATTAGCCAGTGACTTCTCCAAACTTTTCTCAGTTCCGTTCTCTTTAGGAGTCATCCCATTGCCTTAAGAGATCGATATCGTTGCCAGCCTCCTATTGCATCCAACTACCTTATTGGGGAAGACAGATGCTATGGTGATTAGTCTCACAGGTGTTCTTGCTTCATGGATATAAAATTTTATTACTCCTTGCAAAGAAGTATTACACTGCAAAATAACATTACACGTATCAGTGTCATAGCTTATACCATTTTTTCCCTTGAGGCTTAACTACATTAGACATTCTACTGTCATATATCTGCTGTGACAGTAAGCAGTCTCTGCCGTGATACCAAGAATTTCAGATTTGTCTCAAATTTCAGAGTGTGAGCTGGTACAATAAATGCTATTATTATTGCTAAGCACATTGAGTTGTGCTTTAGATTGTAAGCCGCCCTGAGTCTTCGGAGAAGGGCGGGATATAAATGGGATTAAAATAAAATAAATAAAATAAATTTACTTCTAGTAGCAGTGTGTTCATTTCAATAGTGTTGGTTCCAACACCATTAATGTCAGATTGGTCATGCAGTAAGAGTTCAATGCTCTTCACTGTATCTTCTTTGGTATTCTCTAGCCTTATCTACCCTGCATTCTGAAGTCTCCAAACTTCTGAAGAAGCATGTAATCAAACCTAATCTGTTCTACATGAATTCTGAGTATTTCCTTGTGAGAAGACAGAGGGTTGAGACTAATACTGCATTTTAAGGGATCAGTGTTAAGGATTTTAAATGAAAGAATTTTCCTTATATGTTACTCACCATCAATGCTTCTTTGACTACAGTAGAGAGCTATTTAGACCAGTGTTCTGTACCAGCCTGCTACCGGCCCTGCAGAAAAGGCAGGGACAACCCCTTTTACAAGAAGGCAAGAGGCTGGAATTACGCCTGCCAAATTTATTGATACAAAAACAAATAGAACAAGACACGAACCAAAAAACAGGAGCTTTTCAAGCGGTTGACTTCAGCAAACCAGCCCTCCCACGCATTCCCCCTTTTATACAGTTCAGGGCGTGGCTTCTCTCTGCCTCCTTCCGAGGAGCCCCATTGCCTTCCTCTGTTTACTCCTGATTGACTGCCTCCTGCGTCGGGTGTCCTTGAACAGGGCCAGCTGTGGGTCATCTTCATCCACGCTGTCAGGCTCACACAGCTGGGTCTGCGTCGTGACCAGGTGAGAGGGGCCTGGCTGAGGGCTCTCATCAAGCTGTCCAACCCCCTCAGCAAGCTCTTCAACACCCCCCTCCTCCTCCTCCTCTGAGTCGTCCGACCCAACTGCCGAACCCACAGGCTGACCCTGAATCACAACAACCAGTCATTCCAGCATGGATGACTTTAGTCTTTACCTCTGCTTATCAATCATACCAACTATCTAGAACCAATGTTAAAAATGGTGAGTTCCCTCAACTGTTCTGTTCAGCACAAAGTACTACTTGCAAACAGTTGCCTCAGATGTGCTTTTTCAAAAGACTATTGGACTGTTTTTCCTTCAGGAAGAAGAAAACATTTTGCTTTTCTTCCAAGAAGCTTCATTAGTTCTGATGATGGGTGGACCATCAGAACTGATGAAACTTTTTGGATGAGAAGTGAAATGTTTTCTTTTCCTTCCTCAAGGAAAAAAAACCAGTTGCCTTTTGAAAAGCACCTTTCAGACAACAATGACCTGGATGACTGAGAATCTCCACAGATATTTACAAATAGCTTCTGAGCATTTTTTTTATACATCAAACAAATAATAGCACGTCCCACATATCTTATTGTCTAGTTCTAGAATTACTGCATGCATCCATCATCTCTAAATGCCTATGGGCATCTGTTTCTCAGGCACAATGAGGTAATTGCTCTCAGCAATTCAATCAGGAATGGTAAACCCCATAGTTGCTCATAATCTTCACCAAATGGAGTAAGACCATCAACCTATTTGATGCAAAAATGTAAATGTTGCAATTTAAACTGAATTTAGGGAAGCCTAAGAGGATCTACAATATTTCTTCTACTCTGGATCACTTGCTTCTCAGTAATTTTCTGCTCACCAGGTGATTCAACATACTTGAATAGCGCTTTCTGGCCTATTTGGGCCGCTTGTGGAGGCCAGTGATTGGCTGCGATGTTTCTCGGGCTCTTGGCCCCTCTCGCCGGCGGTGGTGTTTCCATCTTACCCCAGACTGCATCAGGCTGCTTTTAGTGACGCTATCGTCCTCGGGCCGTTTTGGCGGCGGAGAGGGCGACTGAGAGTTATCCTAGTGGCGATGATGTTTCCTGTGCTGCCTCGGACCGCTTGTGTAGGCAACGGCGTCTTTGGACCGCATCAATGGAGCAACAGGCGGTCTTTATACCGCTTTTGGACCGTTTTAACGGCGGTGACGCTTTTAGACCATTTGCCCATTTTGGCCCGTCTACTCTTCTGCCTGAATATATAACTTTGTCTGCCTCCCCCTCTCCCCTTTGGATGCGGTCGGTCCTGGGTACCAGCCATGGTGGGAGAGTGGCTGACTTTTACATCTGCAGCCCCATAGAGGTGGGAGCTCTATGGGGCATGCCTACCCAGAGTATATCTTTGACCATCCCCAGGTACAGAGTTGCAACCTGCCGTGAGAGGGTGGGGGTGACCTGTTTACTGGGGCACCCAGCTAAGTGGCAGTGCAGCTGGGTGTGGATCCAGATATTTTCTTTTCCGGCCTTCGACCCTCCTATGGACATGATCATCTCCGGGACTACCTATTCTGGACTTGCTGGACTAACATGCGACGATATACTAGCGCGGACTTGCTCGCCCTCAGGGGTGCCCCCCTCGCCTGGGTGCGACCCGCCTCTTTGAATTCTAACCTCGATGAAGGGCCCGAGTTTTGGGTCTCTGAGAGATGGCTGGGCAGGGGCAGGGGCCGTCAACATAAATTTAATAAGAGGCCCCTGATTATGTTTTTATCAAAAATTTTTACGGGGTTGGGGAGGGGGGTGGGAGATAGGGGTTGTCTGGCTTTGGGGGGCGGCCAATCAACCATAGTTCAGGCCAGACTTGGGTCTGACCGCGCGGGGGGAGAACGGGTCGTTGTCTCTGGGGCTCATGAGCGGGTCGTGGGATTACCAATTCCCACGACGGGGAATGGCAGCAGGCGGATAGACAGGGGGCCATATCGTTACCGGGAGCGCCGTCTCCGCTATTTGCAAGCGGTGGGGCGCTCCGACCCTCGGCTTCTTTCCCGAGGTTCCGGGAGCGAGGATGTGCAGCCTCCTGAGCTCCGGCTGGTGTACCTGAATGCCAGGTCCGTGGTTAACAAAGCTCCCCTTGTTAGGGATTTAGTTGAGGGTGAGCATGCGGACCTGGCTTGCATCACGGAGACTTGGTTGGGCCCAGAGGGTGGGATCCCTTTGGTTGACCTTTGCCCACCAGGCTTCCGGGTGCTACACCAGCCTCGAGCTCAGGGTAGGGGTGGGGGTGTGGCGGTGATCGTTAGGGAGACCTTATGTCCGCGGGAGACCACCGTTCCTCAGATAGTCGGGTGTGAGTCTCTCTTTATGAGATTTGGCTCTGGGGCGCAGTTGGGCTTGCTGCTCGTGTACATTTCGCCTAGTCGCGTAGCGGCAGCCCTGCCCGAGCTGCTCGATATCCTCTCGGGGTTGGTGGTTGAGTTCCCCAAACTTATAGTTTTGGGAGACGTCAACCTACCATCCCTGGGAGGTTCATCTGAGCTTGCTCGGGAGTTCATGGCTTCCATGACGGCCATGGACCTGACGCAGGTAATTTCTGAGCCAACTCATGAGGGAGGCCACACCCTTGACCTGATTTTCTTATCTGGACGGTGGTTGGATGATCTTGGTGGGGGCTCTCCATTTATTATGCCCCTGTCATGGACCGATCATCACCTCCTGCGGCTGGTCTTCCATTTTGCCACCCCCCGCCGTGGGGGTACGGAACCAACTAGATGGTACCGCCCCAGACGCCTAATGGATCCTGATAGGTTCCAAGCGGCGCTGGGGTCCCCACCTGCCTCCATTGCTCACAGCTCGGTGGATGCCTTAGTGGAAGCCTGGGAAAGGGCAGCCACTGAGGCACTCGACCGGGTTGTACCCTTGCGGCCCCTGACCCGGCGCAGATCCCAGCGAGCTCCATGGTTCTCCGCGGAGCTCCGGGAGATGAAGCGTCGGAAACGGGGCCTAGAGAGCTGCTGGAGGTCCAGCCGATCTGAACCCGACCGATTGCGGTTAAGAACCTACATTAGGTCTTATCTCGCTGCGATGAGGGAGGCGAGGTGTAATTACTTCTCCACCCTCATCGCGTCCGCAGATAATCGCCCGGCCGCCTTGTTTAGGGTGACTCGCTCCCTTCTTAATCAGGAGGTGAGGGAGGATCCCTTGCAGGGTCGTGCCGAGGAGTTTAGTCAACATCTGTCGGATAAAATCGCTCGGATTCGGACCGGTTTGGACTCCAGCTGGGCAGAGTCTGGCGATCAGGACGCGGGCGGTCTTGTCAATGTTATCTGGGAGGAGTTTGATTCTGTGACCCCTGATGAAGTGGACAGGATTATGGGGAAGCTGAGTTCCACCACATGTTTATTGGATCCGTGCCCTTCTTGGCTGGTTTATGCAGCTAGGGAGAGGACACGAGGCTGGCTCCAGGCGGTTATATCTGCTTCTTTGAGCGAGGGTTATTTCCCCACCATCTTGAAGGAGGCGGTGGTGAGACCCCTCCTCAAGAAGCCTGCCTTGGACCCAGCTGTATTGAACAACTTTCGTCCAGTCTCCAACCTTCGCTTTCTTGCGAAGGTTGTTGAGAGTGTGGTGGCGCATCAGCTCCCTCTGGTCCTGGATGAAGCGGATTATCTGGACCCTTACCAATCGGGTTTCAGGCCCGGGCACAGCACGGAGACGGCATTGGTCGCTCTGGTGAATGATCTCTGGAGGGCTCGGGATAGGGGATATTCCTCTGTCCTAGTCCTATTAGACCTCTCAGCGGCTTTCGATACCATCGACCATGGTATCCTGCTGCAGCGTCTCAGGAGATTGGGAGTGGGAGGCACGGTTTTTCAGTGGTTCTCCTCCTATCTCCTGGGACGCTCGCAGTCGGTGTTGGCAGGGGGGCAGAGGTCGACCCCTAGGACTCTCGCTTGTGGAGTTCCTCAGGGGTCGGTCCTCTCGCCTCTCCTGTTCAACATCTATATGAAACCGCTGGGTGAGATCATTCGTGGTTTTGGAGTTGGGTATCATCAATATGCTGATGATACCCAACTTTTTATTTCGACCCCAAACCACCCCAGTGATGCCCTCGCTGTGATGTCCCGTTGCCTGGAGGCGGTTCGGGTCTGGATGGGGAGGAACAGACTTCAACTCAACCCTGACAAGACTGAGTGGCTGTACATTCCGGCTTCCCGGGACACCTGGGATGTTCCATCTCTTTCTATGGGGGGTGAGCTTTTACCCCCTGTGGATAGGGCTCGCAACTTGGGAGTCCTCCTAGATTCACGACTCACTTTGGAGGATCACATAGTGGCCGTGACTAGGGGGGCTTTTGCCCAGGTTCGCCTGGTGCACCAGTTGCGGCCCTATCTGGACCGGGAGGCCTTATGTACGGTCACTCATGCGCTCGTGACCTCTCGCCTAGACTACTGTAATGCTCTCTACATGGGACTTCCCTTGAAGACTACTCGGAGGCTCCAACTGGTACAGAATGCGGCCGCGAGAGTTGTCTTGGGAGTTTCCCGGTACTCCCATGTTACACCTTTGCTCCGTGAGCTGCATTGGTTACCAGTTGTCTTCCGGGTAAGGTTCAAGGTTTTGGTTATGATCTTTAAGTCCCTACATGGCATGGGTCCGCGATACCTCGAGGACCACCTGCTGCCGGCGTCGACTCCCCTCCGCCCTGTGCGCGCCCACAGAGAGGGCCTCCTCAGGGTGCCTCCTGTCAAGGAATGTCGACTGGTGGCCCCCAGGGGGAGGGCCTTCTCTGTGGGTGCTCCGGCGTTATGGAACCAACTGCCGGTTGAGCTCCGGATGGCATCAGACCTCCGATCCTTCCGTCGCGGGTTGAAGACCCATTTATTTGAACTAGCGGGTCTGGCCTGATGGGGGTACATGGGTTTTTTATAGGCTTGTTTTATTATTTTTGTTTTAACTTGGGCACTGATTTAATTGTCTTTTAATGTTTGTATTGTTATTTATATTTATGCCCTGTGAACCGCCCTGAGTCCCTTTGGGAGAAGGGCGGTATACAAATCTCAATAAATTAAATTAAATTAATTAAATACTTGGCCTCAATATTTTTTCATGCATTCTAATCATCCCATGGTTCTTGGGCATTGTGTGGGTTTCCAACTCTTGTACCAGGAAACATTCTTCATCCTATCCTACCATCATCTTCTGTTTCATTGACTGATTCCTGCCTTTGGAATCAGGAATTAAAAGATATTAACAGAAAATCAATCAACTTGCAACTCCTGCAAAGCCAAACAGTCTACTTACTCCAAATTTATTTCCAATTGGGGTTGCATTTGATTATTTGAGCCATTCAAACAATCTTGTGTGGGGTAATTCTTTGTTTATATACTGTTCTTCACAACTTTTGAACAAGACAGACAAATGAACAGGTTTTAAACGTGATATACATGTGAAACACTCATGTCATTTCCTGGTACCAAAGAAAGACAGTGAATAATGTCCTGTCCTCAGTCTCTAGGACTTTGGTGACTTTATAGCTTCCTGTAATTTTTGGACCGGTCTGCTACATCTTTCATCCCTAATTCTTACATGATATATAGTCAAAGTTCATTAAGACCTATCAGATCTCAGTCTTATAACCCTCTGCTATCTAAGACAAATATGGTTCCCAGCCTCTAAAGCTTACTTTCAAGCATTATTGGAGGGTTGTGAACTTTACCAGGCCTCATCACAAAGAGACAAGATGCTCTTCACCAGTTCTTTGGTATGGAGTTTAAAAGGACCCCAAACAGCTGGTGACAGGTGTGGTGGAAGGTTCTGTGAGCCCTCTTTTGCTCTTCACCCTGCATTTATCAAGTGTTCTTTGAGCTTTTTAACAGCTGGGAGACATTTCAAGCAGTTGGGGAGGATGACTCTCTCAAAAGCTCCATGTCTCTGATTCTACAAAGCAGCTGATCTCTAAGATTAGAGTCTCCTTCCTCCCTTCACCTGATCCTTCACACTGCCCATGTGATTGATCTACAGCCTGGAAGAGGTAGAAAGTGAAACGGGCTTGAAAGGTCATAAGAAACATTTGCAAAATACTACAAAAGCTGTATTCGAATACTGACTGAAAAAGTGTCCAAATTTTAAAAAGTGTCCTATATTAGCTGTTATCTTGAATCCGAAACAAATGTTTACTGGCTTGGCTGTCTTTCAAATTATACTTTACTGCAACAAGATTATTTTTAAACTCAGTATATTGAAAATGGTAATCTGTAATTTAAAAATTATACCTAGAACAAGAGTTTTATTTTTATATGTCATCTTGGTTTGTACTGTCTGGATTTAACAGTACTGTTATAAGCAGATGTGTAATATTTAGATTTGATGCTATGTTTATTTTAAACATGTATTTTTTTTCTTCTGTAGGTTACAGGATTTCCTTTACAGATGCCATACCTAGATATCCAGTCAGTAACTGAGGCTGTTTATCAGACAGGAATTCATTCTTCAGAAATTCCCTATACAGAATTTGCTCTTGCTGTGTATATTCATCCCTATCCAAATAAGATTTTATCTGTTTGGATCTACTTAGTATCTTTGGTTTGTCATCAGTAAGTAGCAATAACTGACAAACCTCTTCAGGAATTACTCAGTGCATCTGTGAAATTGGTATTTGTGGTTTCTGAATTGTTGTAGATAAGAAACTAGTCAAAAACATTGTTTTAAAAAACCCTATTTGCTATTTGATTCTTTCATTCTTATAAAGTAATAGGCTTATTTTATTTGTTTCCATGAATAAAGAAAAATCTAATAAAATTTATTTCGAGTTTAAACATCTAAAAGTTTTCTGTGTCTTTTTGTAAATTCACAACTACCGTACATGGAAACATGTAGATCCCGATGATCCAAACCCTGGTGACCATTCATAAGGCATTAAAAATTGGCTATTACGCCAAGCAATGAGCCCATATAGAATAGAATAACAGAGTTGGAAGGGACATTAGAGATCTTCTAGTCCAGCCCTCTGCTCAGGCAGGAAACCCTAGGGCTATACCATTTCAGACAATATATAGGAGTTTATTTATGTGTATATCTGTGATGCCAGCGATGTGGTGTTTTTCAGTTTTTACAGTTTTATAGTTTGTATATTATTGTTGTTAACTTGTTCTTTCTTGCTGAGAATTGTATAACAAGTAGGCAGCCAGTTTAAATAAATGAATGAAAGCTTGTGAAAACATTTGTACTCTCCTATAATGAAATGGGTTATGAGTCTGTTTGGATCCAGAAAAGTATCCTAGAATATAGATGTTTTCATGTAGTTATTTGGGGAATAGTTCACAAGAAGTTTCCCATTACTGTATTCCAGGATAATTTTTTACTTCCCATTCTACAGCCTTGAATTTTCACATGGCTTGTCACCCAACTATTGATCAGGCCCAACTCTGCTTAACTTCTGGATCCAAACAAACTCAGAACCCATTTTATTATAGGAGAGTACAAGTTCTTTACAAACTTTCATTCATTCATTTAAACTGGCTGCCCACTTGTTATACAATTCTGGGCAACAAAGAACAAGTTAAAAACAATAACACACAAACTATAAAACTATAAAAACACCACATTTGTGGCATCACACATATCCATATAAATAATCTCTTATATATATATGGACTCAGCTACCCACAGGGGCCATTGCTCGGAGTAAAAGCCAATTTTTCAATGCTTTATGAATGGTCACCAGGCTTTGAATCATCAGGATCTTGGCTATGGAGCTATGATGTAAAACTTTAATCTTTGTAAGAATAAAATGAAATGGTTAAAAGGTACACCATGAATGTCCCAACATCTGACTTTCACTTTTGTTTGTGGCTGTTTAATCGCCATTTGAGGCTTACCATGGCATTTGGACACTAAATGGCAATTTTAGATTTCTGAAAGCCAACAATTTTTAATCAATAATAAAATTTCTTTACAAGTCCCAGTTTCAGGAATGTGATTTTAGGTTTGATTGACACAGTAAGTCATAAAGTTTGATTACAGAGGCATACTATGTTGGCTTTGGGAACTCAGTATAGCTTTGTAAAATGCTCGATAACAGGTTTTTCAGCTTAAGCTTTATAATATTAAGATAGATACAGCATATAAAAGGAATATCACATGTAGCGATCCATAAAGTGTGCATAATAGAGACAGTGTATGTCAAGGTGGTCTTGTATTAGTGGAGATCAGAATGCAAATGGAAAGAGTTGGTATCTGGCTGTATTTCATTAAACATTTTCCCTAGCATTGTAGTGTATGTAATCGAACAGTAATTTCAGCACCCATAATCTTATTCAAATGCAATGCTAAGCAGGTTTCATATTTAATAAATAACAAATAAAAATTATAAATGATCACTAAGTTCATGAGCGTTCCTTTTCCTTATTTATTTTTAATCTATTAAATTTATTTATTTATTAATTTATTAATTTAATTTATATACCGCCCTTCTCTCAAGAGACTCAGGGCGGTGAACAGGGCAATACATAAAAATTAGATACAAAAGTTAAAATTAGATTATTAAAACATAATTAAACAATGCCCAGAAATAATACAAGTTTAAAATTGAAGTCGTTAATAAAAATCCCACCCCGTCCCATCAGGCCAGGCCAGCTTGTTTAAAAAGATAGGTTTTAAGGTCGCGCCGGAAGGAGCGGAGATCGGGCGCCATCCGGAGCTCAACCGGAAGATGGTTCCATAAATCCGGTGCACCCACAGAGAACGCTCTCCCCCTGGGGGCCACCAGTCGGCATTCTTTGACCGGCGGCACCCTGAGGAGGCCCTCTCTGTGGGAGCGTACTGGGCGGAGGGAAGTTGACGCCGGCTGCAGGTGCTCCCCAAGGTTTGCTGCACATCTTAGATTGAAATGAGTCTGTTTAAATTTAAAGTAATGTTATTGGATACATTCACATCATGGGCAAACTGTGGGTAATCTTAGCATAGTTTTATAATGCAATTTGGTTCATTTTCCTAAATTATAGTATTACAGTTGAGGCCCAAGATATAACATTAAATCCGTTCAACTAAAAATGGAAACAAGGTTTTTGAACACCTCCTCTGAGTAGCAGTAAGGAAAAGAACGCTCAGAATGTACACACAATATATCCAAACTAGATAATTATTACCATGAATGCTGAAAATTGCTGATACAAGTGTCACTTGCTTGAGATAAGTGGTTTAAAAATTGAATAAACATATTTCTCTGTGGAAGTCTGCATTTATGTTTTTATAATACTGCAGTGTTATATTTAATGTGAAGGTATTTTGAAATATAAAAATTAGTCAACTGATCATTGTTCAGTATAAAAAATGCAGCTAACAATCACTTTCCAGATGATTCAATAAACTACATTTCTGAATCCTTCCAAAAAAAGTTTATAAACGATATAAAATTGAAACGTCACTATACTTTTTGCATCAACCAACAGTCTTTTGATTATGGTTTCTTAAGAATTTCAAGAATCCTTCATGATACTGCTTGAACTGCCTGTTCAAATCATGAGTT
Source organism: Vipera berus (assembly GCF_964194415.1). NCBI lineage: Eukaryota > Metazoa > Chordata > Lepidosauria > Squamata > Viperidae > Vipera > Vipera berus. Next base: position 72,446,061 of record NC_138207.1, on the reverse strand, counting down.
ATTTCTTAATGTGTCAGGATTGATTTTTGTTATATAATCAAGAATTTGTCTGTTTGACAACAATCCAGAAAATTCTCTTAGATCTGATATTGCACATATGCCTGGCCACTGCAGAAAAAAATGTGGTTTTTTTTTTGTAAAGGGCATCTTGGCACTGTTAACATGCATAATTGTGAGCTGCAGAGGCTAAAATTATGACCATGATCTTGAAGCACATTTATACTATTTGCACAGAATTGCCGTATTATCAGAGATTGTTGGGCCAGTCATACAATTAGGGAATACAGCTTGTTGGAGAGGACTGCTTGTTGTAGGGTGAAAGGAAGTCCTCTTTAATGGAACTGAAGTTAAGACAAAATTCACAGGAGCAACAAAGCATTGACAAAAGGAAATTTGATTATTTAGTAATATTTTACTTTACACCAGGGGTGTCAAACTGCCAGCCTGTGGGCCGGATGCATCATGGTGAAACTGCGCCTACCTCATTGCCCACAATTGAAAAAGTTGTGATACGTCGCAACACATCACACGACATTGCGAGTTTGACACCTCTGCTTTACACTTCTTCCCCTGAAATATAATCTGAGTCAGAATTACAATACGTTTTATAGATAAGCCATACATTTATTTTGTCTTTTACTATATTAACTATTGTATGAATTTCTGATGTTATAGATACGGTTGTCTGGTATATGTTGTTTTCTCCGCAATTACTGACAAATGGCAATGGTTTCTATGCAACTAATAGCCAAATATTTTGGTACTTTTTCTCTGACATTATAAACTGTACCAGCTACTCGTACTACCCAATGGTGTTACACATTATGATTTCAAATTCAGTTCCAAAAAGATTGCTTTGAAGTTCATGGAAGTATGAATACAGTACCTGCCTGCATCTCCTTAAAGTAGCTATGCGATTCCAGGAGCCAGCTATTTTAAAAAATGGCAGACAGACCACTGTGTGCTAGGTTATATTATCTTTTAAGATGGTTATTATTAGTGGTTGGCAATTAGGAGGGAATGTCATATAAACCATAGCAAATAAATTTCTGAAACATTACAAAAATACCTTGAGAATAGGATCTCTCTGACTGGAGGTAGTTTTAGTATTGAGTTTACATACATATAAGGTTGCTGGGATTCATCCAATTCATAAACAGAAAGAAATAAAAGTGTAACAAACTCAGATATGCCCATCTAGTAGCATGTAGAAGCAAGAAGTTCAGTTCACATAAGTGGAAAATTTAATATAGGGTTAGAAGGTACCTTGGATGTCTTCTAGTCAATCCGCTGCCAAATTTAGATATTTTAAAATTACCATTTATGTAGTTTTTAAACCAGTACTCCTAAATGGAGGCTACCAAGTAAGGTGTGTTAACTGTAAAATGTTAGCAGCACACTTCTTTGATTGGATGGCCAATGCCACCATTATTGAATATACTTCTCAGAGGTATGCAAATCCTTTTAAAGTGGTGCCTTGAAAATTGCTGGAGCAAAGATGAAGCACATAATTTTCATACTTGAATGATTCCTTTTCAGATATGTACTATTCTTTTGCTTGCATTTATCTATAGCCGATTTAACTTAGAATTAAATTAAATTCTAAGGTAGAATGCACCAACGAACTGTTTTTTTCAAGATGAGGCATCATACTGTTTTCTGTTCTGTAATGTTATCTGTGCACAACCAGCTATGGACTGCTAAAAAAAAAAGATGGGTTTTCCGTGACTTCTTGCATGTCTGTTGTATTATTATAGTCAAAAACAAACCTGGAATGCATTGCAATATCACTATCATTATGAATGCAACTTTATTCAAAGCACACACACAAGTTACGCAAAACTAGCTTTATTTTTAAGAGAGTGCATGGCACTCATTTTTTAAAAAATGTGTAGTTCTTTCTTGACACACATTTTAATTCCTGCAGTAGGAATTTCAGCAGTGTGTCGATTCAGTGGAGGTTGTCCAACTACGTATAAGAAAATAAGAAATGTTGCACAGTGCATATTCTATTGCCAATATTAATCTATAACAACAAACTCAAAAGGCTAAATAATAAATTAAAAAAGTAATGAGCCACAAATCTAGGAACCTGTAGAGGATCCATTTTTAGAAAGAAGTCTAATTACTTAAATACCTTAAATAAGATCATTTGTTTTAGGTGAGTTTTGCTGGATTGACTAGACAAATTACCTCTCCCACCGCAATTCCAGTGTTAATTATTAACTAATGTTTTGAGTGTAAACGCCTGAAAGATAATTTTCAGATGTATTAGATGTCTAATCTGCAGTCTCATTTATGGAGGACCGACACTGAAGGACACATAAGAATTTTAGGAACAATGTACTGTTATTTCAAGTCATGGACTTCCACAAAATTGTACATTCATATTATTGAGGTAGTTAAAAAAGAGCTGTATGAGCAGTACTGCAATTTGAAATTACTATCATTCCTTTTCTGATGTATTTTGCAATCCTTCATCCCCACAAAAAATGAAATCATGAGAAATGACACGATGTAAGAAGATAACCTCAGACATTCAATTCTGTTACTAATCAATTTTTCCCTGCAAACACAATAATAAAATACGCTTAGGAAAGAAGTAGTATTCCCCAGTATATGTTTTCAGAAAGCTTTACTGCACTTCTTTCCCTCAAACTTCCCCATTTTTATAAGGAGACACACACAAAACACATTATGGCATAAAATAATTACCACTATGGAGGATAGCTTCTCCTCCAAATTAAAGAATATTTTCTCATAGCATGGTCTGCTCATAGAGAGCCATTTTAAGGCCATTTCCCTTTAAATGAGAAGTATTTAGGATGATCTGTTTTTCACCAGGGAAGGTGTGTACTATTAATGTCTTATCTTCAGGTTCTCCATCCATTTATGACCTCCATTCTCAGTCATCTCTAAAAACGTGGATCACATACCACTGGATACAAGTATAGCAAATTATTCACTCCTTAATCTTGAATGCTAACAAGAAGATTCTCAAAATTCTTTACTGCCTATTTACTCAAATAATTCTGGTTTGGGTAAGGATAGACTCTAAAAACTTAAAAAAGACCTCCGATGGTCAGATGTAGCACCCTTATCGTGACTGCTTAGCTCACATTATAAAAAAAATATCTGAATTGCAGCTGATGTGGCCAAAGAAATAGAAATATAGAAATACAGTTGTGCTGTAAGAGTCTGAGAACTTCCATTTCTCATTCTGCTCTCTGGCCATCATAAATAAGGCTTTATTTCTTGTAAGCATTTCAACTGTACCTTGAAGCCAGAAATCAATACAATGAGAAAAAAAAAAGAACAAAACAAAACTTTTTGGACACACAAATGGTTGGTTGAATAAAGTAGAGCAAATTGCAAACAATACTCCATCGTTTATGGTATAGTACTGGCTTCATTTAAATACAACATGCCCATTTTTTCCCTGTCTCGTTGCAAAGCACATTTAGGTGAAGGGAGTACTTGGATGAGCACCTCAACTCCCTTTGGTATATTTACTGCAATTACCCTGAGGAACAGAACCCGAGGCAACCATTTAAACGATATCTATCCTGTATCACAGCAACTTTTGATTATTCCCTGAGTTGGTATGACAATTGATCTCTACGTAGCTTCGGTGGAGAATATTTGAAGTGGAAGATTGGAGAACATTAATCCAAGGCCACTGAAATACAAGTTCTCATCCATTGGGCATGTCAAAGAACTGAGGTGCTCTTTAGCTGAAGAAGGCCCCCTTCTCCCACTTGCCTTTCCATCTTCTGGAACGCAATGGCACTTAGTGGACTTTCAGGGTTCAGTATCTTGTTCAATACTGCACAGAGCTAAGTGGAAGCAGCAGCGTTGCCAACATCATGTGTAACCTTTCCTTCTTTCCAGGAAGACAAAACCTGCAGTCATGACAGGTCTCTCTCAACACGGTCTTAAGGATAGGTTTTAAGTTCAGCATGTAGAACCACAGTGTGGCAGAAATATATATATTTTTCCCATCTTCCTCCATTATTCGGCAAGTCCTTGTACTTGCAGTTTCCGCAACTGAGCTACCTTGGGGAGGAAAAAAAATGGGTGTTCTCTTTCAGCCATTTCCCAGGTTTCAGAAGGACCCAAAATGGCCCTCTGTTATTTATTTAACACTGGTCACACAGAGAGTTCTGTTGTAGTTGTCACCTCTCAAAGCATGGAGTAATACAAGGGTAGCGTCCAGCAATCTGATAGGTTCGATTATAGGAGATGTTTAAACATGGCTTCACTTCTATGGGGACTGCTAGTGACATTCCAGAAGTCTGTATATGACTTTGAGCCTGAACACCACCTTGTAAACCAGCTGGGCAAGTCTGCATCGGGTAGGTTGAGGTATGACTGCTGCTTGACATAATCGGCTCACAGTTTTGTTGCGGTGCTGTTTGAAGATACGGTAGAGGAGTCTGATGAGCTTGAATATAATGGGGTATGTGCTGCTGTGTGGGCTGACCGGTTGTTTGAAATAAAGTGTTATGGGTGGGTTGAGAGCTATGTTGTCCTTTTTGCTTGTTGGCTTCTTTTACGTCATTATCGTGGGCCCTAGAATATTAAAATTAAAAGGATTATTTTCTGTTTGACTACATTGGCTGAAATCTACAGTTCATCCAAGCCCACGTACAAGGAGAGGATTATTTTTTTCATTCATGCTCGATGTGAATGGGCCAATAGTTCTTCTTGATTCAAGGTAAGCACTTCTGCTACAAGAAATAAAACCTTATTTCCTACTTCATTTCAAGAAATAAAACTTTTATAAAACCTTATTAAGTCCACACCTGGAATGCTGCATCCAGTTTTGGTCACCACATTACAAAAAAGCTGTTGAGACTTTGGAAAAAGTGCAGAGAAAAACAACGAAGCTGATTAAAGGCCTGGAGACTAAAACATATGAAGAACGGTTGGAGGACATGGGTCTGGCTGGTCTACAGAAAAGAAGGACTGGGGGGGGGGACTAGATAACAGTATTCCAGTATTTGAGTGACTGCCACAAAGAAAAGAGGGGGTCAGCTTATTTTCCAAAGCACCGTAAGACAAGACAAAAACCAGTGGATGGAAACTAATCGAGGAGAGAAGCAATCTATTCCTATTCCTATTCTATTCTATTCTATTCTATTCTATTCTATTCTATTCTATTCTATTCTATTCTATTCTATTCTATTCTATTCTATTCTATTCTATTCTATTCTATTCTATTCTATTATTCTATTCTATTCAGTGCTTTTTTTGTAAAAGAAAAAGGTGCCGGAACTCACACATGTCATACAACCCACCTACAGGGTTCCATCCAAAAAAGGTGCCGGAACTCCGTTCTGAGCGTTCTATGAGAAAAAAAGCCCTGATTCTATTCTATTCTATTCTATTCTATTCTATTCTATTCTATTCTATTCTATTCTATTCTATTCTATTCTATTCTATTCTATCCTTAGAAAAAACATACACACCACTACTTGCTGTTGGAGTATTGTGGGAGTTGAAGTTCAGACACCTTAAAATGGGTATGGCTGGGAAACACTAAAACCAGGAAAAGAAATAACCCAACTCCGAAGGCAAAAGGAGGACTGTTTAGGTCCTCCAAATCTGTTAAACCTATTAGGTAAACAGTTATCCCTAAGTAAGAGCTGATCTTCAAAGGCTTCCATACTTGGCAGTTATCAGCTCAGGCAGGCATCTGAACCTCCTGCCCACTCCTTTGTTTTCAACAGCACCTTTTATTTTCATCCCTATACGTAAGAGATAATTGTGATATGTTAAAAAAAGCAACCCAAAAACTTTCTTATGGGTAAATATCACGTTATGCAAGAATTTGATTTTATTTAGGACTAAAGCAGTAGTGTCTGCAGGGTATGGGTTTTGTTGTTGTTGTTTTTTTTTTAAAAAAAAAAGCTAAAATGGGAGATCCAACACTCTGATTGTAGCTCTGCCAATTTTTTATGGACCATTGTCCAGTTGGGCCTGCTGACTTGATCTCCTTTTGCATACCTGCAGAAATCCCTGAACAAAAGAGAGGGGAAATGAGAGAAATGTGTCGTAACTGGCAGATGTCGGCATTAAGAATGCATTCAAGACTGAAATGCAACAGTGTTGGGAGCTTGTCATCACCCTCAGCTTTCCAACTTGGAAACTCAGTAGCAACTCCTGCACCTAAAACCTCACTCGCAGCCCTCAGATTGCACTTCGTTAAAGTAACTACAGATAGTCCTCAACTTACAACTGAGCCCAAAATTTCCGTTGCCAAGCAAGATAATTATGTCCCATTTCACATCTCGCTTGCCACAGTTAAGTGAATCACTGCAGCTGTTAAATTAGTAACACAGGCGTTAAGTGAATCTGGCTTCCCCACTGCCATTGCTTCTCAGGAGGTCACAAAAGGGGACTATGTGACCCCAGGACACTGCAACCATCACAACTACATGCCAGTTGCCAACCATCCTAATTTAGATGTCAGGACCCACCCCAAATCACGTCTTAGGAAGATAAAAACTCTTGGAGTCAAGTTTTTAGTCCAAAAGGAATCTTTACTATGGCATGCTTGGTTGTAGGAAATGAGACAGGGCTTAATGGTTCCACGATATAAATCCTTATAAAGAGTTCCCGGTTTAACCACCCCTTAATCCCCATTTGGTCAGTCCCCCATCCTTCCTCTCGTATCATCCATCTCGTGGGAAAAAGGAAGTTAGGACCCTTTTGTTTATTGCTGTCTGCCGTGACAAAAGCCAGATGCTAGCCCCCCCTTTTGTTTCCCCAGTTCAAAAGGCTTCTCCTTTCCTTTGAAATGCCTATTGCCGGTTCAATACACATCTGTCCTCTTCTCTTCGGGAGATGGCAGAATCCATGGGATATGTTTGAAACATTCCATTTATGAATATGATATAAATGGATTCTGACATTAGATGTGACCACGGGGATGCTGCAATGGTTGTTAAGTGTTAAAAAATGGGCAAAGGTCCCTTTTATCCAGTGCCGTTTTAACTTTGAATGGTAACTAAACCAATGGTTCTAAACCAAGGACTACCTGTACTGCCCTATTAAGTGAGAAAAACCATTCCAGACACTTACACCAATAGTCGTTCAATACAAGGCAACAGAAAATCCCAGGAATATGCTGTCAGGCGATGTAGCCGCACTGGCCATGTTGGAGAAAGACGCAAGATAATCCTGGAGGAAGCCACACATGCAGCAGCCACTAACGAAGGGGCATAATTTAAAAATACATGATCTGGAGAGAGACCAGAGGATTAGGGTTACGTCACACACGACCACATACAAACCCCGCAGCTAAGTAACCACGGGGAGGAGTTTGAACAAAGCCATTTAAAAAAAAGCACCTTGCAGGGATACTTCCAGGAAGTAGTCGGCATATTTGGCCATGTACAATTTGGTCTTTTCCAAGCAAACCATCGGCCACCCGTCATGGAGGTCCGATTCGTGAACGGCGATCGAGAGATAGTAATCTATGAAGTGAGCAGCTGTGGGCAGGCAGAGGTTCCACTGGAAAGTTTCTAGCAAGAGCAGCTCCATGTGCAGCAAATTCTGCTTAGTTAGGACCAGGCTCATGTTACTCATGCACCCCAAGCTGTTCAGCTGTTCAAGCTTAGGCACGCTGTCTTCCTTTTCTTCAAATTTACCTGACGGACATGAAATGGGTAAAGCATCATTAGAAGGCAATTAAACAATTTAAAAAATAATAATTTCTGTATATGCTGCGATTTGTCTTTCTAACGAGACTCAGTTACTATAGATAGCCCTCAACTTGCAATCGCTTGTTTAGCGACCGCTGCAAAATTACAACGGCCCTGAAAAAAATGATTTATGGTTGCTCCTCGTACTTACAACCACTGCGGCATCCCTACAGTCAGAGGATCGAAATATGGGCCCCTAGCGTGTATTTACAACCGTTGCTGCGTCTCAGGGTCACGTGATTGCCACTTACGACCTTTCCCAGCCAACTTCAAACAAGCCAAGCTAATGGGAAAAGGCAGATCTGCTTAACAAAAAAAACGGTCATAAAATTGGGCGTGACTGACTTGACAACCCTTTGCTTAGCAATGGAAATTCTGGTCCCAGTTGTGTGGTAGGAAGTCAACAACTACCTGGAATTAGTTGTTTAAAGCAGGGGTCTGCAACCTTGATAACTTTTCAACTTCTGGACTTCAGCTCCCAGAATTCCTCAGCCAGCTATGGAATTCTGGGAGCGGAAGTCCACAAGTCTAAAAGTTGTCAAGGTTGCAGACCCCTGCTTTAAAAGACATTGCTTTTGGTAAAAAGTACACTGTTGCACTGCTGGTAGCACAGTTGGGTTCATTTCTCTCTATTACACACTTATCATCTCTAATGACAGATCTATGATTCCAGATTGGCAGCCACATTTCAAATCATTTTCTCCTTTCAGAGTTTGGCAGCAGGAAACTTTAAATGATCGTATTCTGTATGTCAGAGCTGCTCATTACGTGGGAAGCAATCCTTTTTTTTTTAACCTTAGGATAAATGATACATTGGGGGAAAAAACTTTTGATTTCCATATTTTCAAGCCTAAAACAACAGATTTTTCAGATGTATTCTGTTATTTGGGACATGAGTGACTTTTTGAGAACTTCAAATGTTTACAAGGGCCACTGGACTTACGGTACTGTGAAATCAATCAGCCCAGTGTTTGACACAGGCAGATTGGCCTACAGGTGGAGATTCAAAAACAGATGCAGAATGTAACAGTGCTAATTGACCGGATCCACCTATCAAGCCAAGACATGGCTTAATTAATCTTGGTTTGTTGACTACCCACAACTGGCTGAGTTCATGCACAAAGCTAAGCTGTAAAGCACAATAAACTGAGTTAAGTCAAAACAAAGCAAATATAAACCTGTTAAAGCAGATGCAATTTCCATCACTTTCCAGGTCGATCCACTTTTCTGTGATATCTAGGACCACATTCCAAAAGTGGGCGATGGCTGGGCCCATTTTTTTGAAGGGGAGTGGGTGGGCAGCCAGGAGTTTTAAGAGCTAAAATGGGCACCTGAACTTTATTAGTTCTTAAACCTCTGGGACTCAAAAATACATAGTGCCCTTTATTTTTAACGCCAATGATTTTGAGGGCACAAAAGAGATGGTGGAATGTAACCCGTGAGATGCATGGTTTTTTTTTAAAATATTCTCTCCAATCCTTCAATATCCTACACCTTTCGGTGGATTTGAGAAACAAACCCTTTAAACCGATCAAATCAGGGATATAATAGCCGTTACAAAATATCGTAAGGTTATTGCAACGGATCAGAAGACTAGAAGATACCATTCACGTGTGATTCCGAGTTTGGGCAGCATCACATTTTGTTTTCAAAAGAACAAATTAAAGTTTGTCATAACAACAGGCCGTGCAAATTTTGACCCCTAAAATCATAGAATCCATTTCTTTTTTCAGGAAACCACTGCAGCTTAGCAAATAAAAAAGTTGGGTTTCTGCAATCCATGATGGGTTTCAGGATGGCTGGTGTAAATATTGAATTCCCAACCATTTTCGGAATTCAGCTATTTGATTTCCAGTCTGGGTAAGCAATTTCTATCTGTTGAGCTCTTGCTTTGAACTTACTTGCTAAAAGCAAGCAGGAAAGTGCAACCATGTGCAGCTGTTGAATGGAGATGTCATAGCGGTCCATAAAGAGGTCCAACAGGTAAACAGCAAGATGCCGGGCGGCAGGACAGAGTCGGAATCGGTTGCTCACAATGGCAATCAAGTCTGCAAAATACCTTCTCAGATTTAACTGGGGAGACTGGCCTTTATAACAGGGTAGCTTCAGCTCCTAAGTAGAGAATAACAGTGTTTAAAAACAGCCACTGCTGTATTGCACTGAGAATAATTACATCCAAATTGCATTCCTTTCATTCATTCAATTTGCATAGTTGCCCATCTTACGTACGTGACACTAGGGTGGCTCACATTCATTAAAAACTTGAAAAAAAGCAGCACAATACAAAAACAGAGAAGCAAAACGTATAAAACCATGTCGAAACCCATAAAACATACTGAGCAAGTATACTATAAAAACGTTCGCAGCATTCAGCATAACCAGTGAACAGGCTTAATGTATTTAAGATCAT